>NW_019091194.1:13186343-14433783 GCF_002217175.1 Folsomia candida | reverse complement strand
AAAATACTTCTCCAAGAAAAGTGGTACAAAGATCACGAAATTCGAAGCCTTATCTTGGGGGCTTAGCAACTATTTTATGGCTTCAAATGTGGCAGGCAACTGGTTAATAATGAATTATTTGTAACAATTGTAAACACGGAAGAGGCCACTTATCTCAGGTGCTATTAATATACAGGGTGGTTAAAATGTCACGCTACAATGGAAAATTTTTCGATGGGAAAAATTCGTAAATTTCCATTAGTTACGAAATTTTGTCTCTAAAATTCAACATTTCAAGAATTTCGTCATCAGAGTTCCATCAGTTTTGATAATAATTTTATAAAAAATCTCAACCAAAAATCTTGTAACTAATGGAGATTTAGGGATTTTTCCCATCGAAAAATTTTCCATTGTAGCGTGACATTTAAACCACCCTGTACATAGGCTATTAATAGCACCAAGTCATACAGTATGACTGGGTGCTATTTATAGCAGATCTTTCACCGGGTGCTATTTATAGCAGAACTTTCACCGGGTGCTATTTATAGCAGAACTTTCACCGCCCTCCGGAGGGTATAAAAGGAGCTGCACCAGAAATTTTTGTCAGTCTGCGGGAGGAGCTCGTGGGGGACGTATCCCTGGGTGAGCTCCCCATTGCAGCTGCGCCCCTGGACCGCCCTGCCTCTCTGGGGAGTCGGGTCCACCCGTGGTTTGTCCCACAGCCCCGACTCTCTTCCCGTTGGAGGGGTGGTCCGGGGGAGCAACGCTGCAAGGGGAGAGCCTTACGGGAAGGTCCCCCCTCCAATGCTCCTCCCACCAAGCAGGCTCACCGGGTGGGGAGCCGGCGGGGCTTGCCAAAAGTGCGGGTGGCGCTTGGCAAGTGAGAGGGGCTCTCTACCTCCAACCCTTGGGTGACGCCGCTCTTTAGCGATACCTCCCCTTGGGGCCGACCGGGTTCCCGAGTTCGAAGCCTTAATGGGGGCCGATTTACGGGTGCGCTCCCACCTCGTAAGGCGAGGGTCAGACGGGCCCCCTAGGGGAACGCGGTTGCAGAGGCGGTGACGTGGGCAGGGCTTTCCCGGTCGGTGGAGGTAGACCCCCCATGCGCCTCAGGGCGCGAGTGGGGGCCCGCCCGCGTGGAGCACGAGGGAGCGACGTGCTCTGGAAACGCTCTTCTCAGGGCGGCCAACAGCTCCCCCCCTTATAAATGCAGGGCATGGCGACAACCTTTGTCGCCATGCCATAACTTCGCTATTTCTCGGCCGATTTGCATGAAATTAAGCACAACGCTTCTTATTGGTGTTGTCGACATGTCGCAAAATCACACCCGCCGCACACCACCTTGTTTTCGCCAAATTTCGTCGCCATGCCAGAACTTCACCATTTTTCGTCCGATTTGCATGAAATTTAGCAAAAAGCTTCTTATTGGTGTTGTTGACATGTCGCAAGGTCCCACCCGCTGCCACCCCCTTGTTTTCGCCAAATATCGTCGCCATGCCAGAATTTCGCCATTTCTCGTCCGATTTGCATGAAATTTAGCAAAAGGCTTCTTATTGGTGTTATCGACATGTCGCAAGGTCCCACCCGTCGCCACCACCTTGTTTTCGCCAAATTTCGTCGCCATGCCATAATTTCGCCATTTCTCGTCCGATTTGCATAAAACTTCGACAGAGACTTCTTTTTGGTGTTATCGACATGTCGCAAGGTCACACCCGCCGCCACCACCTTGTTTTCGCCAAACTTCGTCGCCATGCCATAATTTCGCCATTTCTCGTCCGATTTGCATGAAACTTCGACAGAGACTTCTTTTTGGTGTTATCGACATGTCGCAAGGTCACACTCATCGCCACCACCTTGTTTTCGCCAAATATCGTCGACATGCCATAACTTACCCATTTTTCGTCAGATTTCCATCAAACTTCGACAGAGACTTCTTATTGGTGTTGTTGACATGTCGCAAGGTCCCAACCACCGCCACCCCCTTGTTTTCGCCAAATTTCGTCGCCATGCCATAATTTCGCCATTTCTCGTCCGATTTGCATGAAATTTGGCACAAAGCTTCTTATTTGTGTTGTTCACATGTCGCAAGGTCCCATTCATGATCATACCCATGCTCAAATTTGACAGGTACAGGAAGTCTATCCTTCAGATAAGCAACGTCAACCGGTGCACAACCGGCAATGTTGTGCAGATAAAGATCCATTGCCTCATTAATCTGCCTTTGAATCACCAAGTCTGATCCACCACGATAATTGAAAAATTGTCCGGGCTGTGCATTTTGAGCAATTTGTACGAGTACTTCCTATTGATCATCAATGGACGAACCGGATAGCACCCAAATCCTTATCAAGCAACATTTCAGTAATCAGTCGTCGTTCCTAAAACAAGAAAGAAGTTTTTTAGGCGTCGAAGCAATTGTCGCAACCTTGTAATTATTACTAAAGTTGTCAAGCAACCTTGGGCACAATTACTTGACTTTTAGTACTCAAATTTTAGTATCTAGGTAACGCTGGATATCTTATGCAGTGATAAAGTATCAAATGATCTTAGGATTCGACGCACGATTAATTGACACCATTTCTATGGGGTGGTTTGGATTCGACGATATGAATGACCAAGATAGATAGAGACAAGTTGGTAATGCATTCCTTGGTAAAATTGTAGTCGTGGTATAAATAATCTACAGTGTGCAGTGTTTATGTTATATGTAGTTCGAATCAGGGTCAGAGCCCTTTTCTAAATTTTTGCCAGATGACCTAACTACTGATTAATTAAATTAAATAGGGTTTGATGATAACCATAAAGGGTTTCAATTTCATGAACTATTGGCGGTGTCTCAAATTTTAACGATCGTTTTATATTTAACTTCAAAAAAATACGAAAATTTGTATCCGTCAATCATACATCAAAATCATTAGAGCGTAAAAAAATACTATTTAGTTGCATACCTCTAAATTAATAAACCCCATATTTCCATCGTGGAATAACTAATACAGAAAATTCAATTATTTATTTTACAAAATTTGTCAATTAGCCGGATAAAAAAGTAACATCAGAAAAACAGTAACATTAGAAAAACGTGTGTTGCAACTTGCAGTAAAGTATAGCGACATTTATTGCATTTTACTGTTCATCTTTTTGTCAAATCCTTCATCGCATTATTTTTAGACTTCTTGGCTCAATCCGAAACAAAAAAACAAAACAGGCTATTAGATCATGCACGACCATGCAAGTCGAAAGCCATGAGAAGTTACAGATAAAAGACCTGACCGTCATCTCAAGGGTAATGCAATGTAAAATACATACGACATTTAACACTCTTCACAAACTTTTTCATTTAGCCCAATCTCAAAAGCACCAAAGAAAAACTAAAATCTTTGTAATTGAACTAAGTTCATTAATGCGACAGCATTAATTTGAATTGACTTATGATTATCAAAGATTCAGTAATTGTAATAAAACAAGAAAGAAAAAAAATTTTCTTTTCACATGAGACAGACTTGTGTTGAGACTTATCCTTTAAACGTGGCTTGGTTGACACTACAGTAAAGACTGCACTATTATTCCCCTTTCGCTTCATCTTTTGGGTTTCTCGCATAACCTAAATTTCTCAAATTCAAGTAAGTCACCCAAATTGAAATCAGATGGATAAATTCCGTTGAAATGCATGACATGTACCATTATTTTTAAAATACCAGCAGTGTGTTATTAAGGATTTTATCTTCTCTCTCGTTAGTAATCTTATGCGGGAAAATAATTGCATTCTCATGCTGACCTTATCAATAAATAACTGACATAAACAAAGTTAGAAGTGGTCTTGTTTTTGTATTTTCTGCATTTCTCTGCGATTTACTACTATTTAGTAGTTGTTGAGTTGAGAAGAGTCTCAACTTGAGACTGCAGCTCGTGTCGGAACAAAGTTCCCAAATGTAACATATCAAGGACGTATTTTAATGCAACCAAATCCCAGTCCATCTGCCTGCAAAATTCATACGCTCCTGCCACTACTAGATTTCCCCCTACGCCATCCATTCACCACGGGGTCTTGGAACCGATTCCAGATTAAGACAATTTAATTTTTAAAACTTCTTGAAAACTGAATGCGAACAAAATTACAAAATTTCAGCAAATGTTCCTTTTTAGAATCCGAAGACATTGAGCATGGACGGCCTTCTTTGTGTGTTGTACCGTATCGCCTTGTGTCGCACAACCAGATGAAAAAGTAGACTGACGACAATAATAATTATTTTACACTCTCTGCCTCCTGCTGAAGAGAAATCCATCTCGTTCTTGGTTCTTTCTTTCTTTCTTTCATCTTTCTGCATTTCGTCCTGGTCCGAGTGCAAATACTCAGGGGGAAGGACGAGGCGACGAGTGTTGCAAAATAAAATGAAAGTTTTTAGACACCTTTTCAGTTAAAGTAAAATATTATTATAATTCGCAAAGATGATGACTATTGAGTGACGAAAAAGTGTGCGAAAGAGGAAGTGAATACAACCAACCATCAAAAGTCATCTCGTAGTATGGTGGCTGGTTGATTCAACTTTTTTGTGGCCCAGTTTCGAAAAGTTGTTTGTTTGTTTTCAAGCACTAGTTTTTAAAAGGTTTTGTCCGTGATGATAAGTTCTCTGTCTTGCTCATCATTGTAATTTTTGTAAATATACATGATCATTATTTTTAGCTTAATATAAATCGTTGTGAATCAAGAATTAATACAAGAGTGAAGAACGAAGAGCCAGCAGATGTAATTAATTGCAGCAACACAGCAGAAAGAGATATTATTAATTGAAATACAGCAAAGTAACCAATTTTAGTCATTTGGTTTTGTCATTTGTCCACAACTGAATTTATCCGGAGAGAACAAGTCAAGTCTTATTAGAAAAAAACAATAAATTAATTCGCGACATTTTGAAATCCCAAGTTGCCAGTCGATAAGTACTATTCAGTTCACAGCGAACGCCTAATTTTGGAAACAACTGGTAGACAATTTCTACTGTAAAGATCGGTGAATACATAATAAGATCGTTACAAATTAAGGTGAGCAAACAACATTCATATGTTATTAATCTGTAATCATTAATAATCAAAACGCCGTGCACTATAAATGTTGTACATGGTGTTAGATTAATAGAATGCATTATTATAGTCTATAATACATAATTAGAAGTTCCAATTTCAAAATTTGCGATTAATAGGGAAATAAGTAATTGTAATATCCAGTTCTTTACGTCCCATATTATGTCTGTCTCATCCAATTATACATGTATATATCTACTTGGGAGTTTCATCTCTTCAAAATTATAATTCAGATTTTCGTTTTAGATAAGCAAACATAGTCATGGCAGACGTTGTGGATCCGGAAACATTGTTGGAGTGGCTGAGCATTGGACAGGGCGAGGAAAGGGACATGCAGGTATTATCATAATGACCAACTAAAAAGGACAAGTAATTTTCGTGTCATTAAGGACCAGAACTAAACAAAATTGATTTATTTTGCATACAGCTTATCGCTCTTGAACAGCTATGCATGTTGCTCTTGATGAGTGACAATGTTGATCGTTGTTTTGAATGGTAAGTTTTTCTTCGAGTTCAAATTGAAATATATTTATGTGAGAAAAATATCGCTATTAATAAAATATGAATCGATTTTAATAGTTGTCCGCCGCGAGCATTTCTTCCAGCCCTGTGCAGGATATTTTTGGACGAAACTGCTACAGAATCAGTGTTGGAAGTCACAGCTAGAGCACTTACGTACTATTTGGACGTATCCGCTGAATGTACTCGTAGAATTGTGTCAGGTGATATTGTTTGACCTACAAATAATTATATACCATTGTCTTTAGTCTGTATTGACAACTTTTCTGCACAGAGACTTAACATTATTCTATAATTCCAGTTGATGGAGCCGTAAAATCCATTTGCAATAGATTAGTTGTCGCTGAAATCAGTTCCAGGACTTCAAAGGATTTGGCTGAACAGTGTGTGAAGGTACCAGTTTTCCTCCATCTGTTCTTATTATTATAACATTCTCAAACTGTTATTATTGTACATGACCATTTTTTTAATCCACTAGGTTCTGGAGCTAATATGTACCAGAGAAGCTGGGGCAGTTTTTGAGGCTGGTGGGCTTACTTGTGTGCTGACCTTTATCCGAGATAATGGAAATATGGTTCATAAAGACACTCTGCACTCTGCGATGTCTGTCGTATCAAGATTGTGTTCCAAGATGGAACCTCAAGACACAACTCTCACTGCAGTGGTTGAAAGTTTATCAACTCTTTTACGCCATGAAGATAACCACGTGAGTTTTATTGCTATTGGGAGAAAAATTTAGATTTTGTCCTATTCATATACGTTTCACTATTAACTAACATTTTTACAGGTGGCTGATGGAGCATTGAGATGTTTTGCATCACTTTCGGATAGATTTACAAGGAGAGGAATTGACCCAGCTCCATTGGCATCACATGGATTAGTTAAAGATCTACTTGCTAAAATGTCATCATCGCTTGGCACAACGTCATCAAACATATCAAGTTCTACTCCTAACGCGTCAACAATGGGAGTTTCTAGCGGAGTTTCTTCAACATCCAACACCCCGAACGAAGCCAAAAGTACAGCAACTGTGTCAACGATTATAAGTTTGCTTTCAACTTTGTGCCGTGGCTCTCCGTCAATAACACACGTAATAATTTCAGATAATGAGATGAAAACAGCTCATTGTTATTACTGATGTTTTGTTTGTATTTATTAATATATAGGATCTTTTACGATCTGAACTACCCGAAGCATTAGAAAAAGCTTTAAAGGGGGATGAAAGGTGTGTGCTTGACACAATGCGACTTGTTGATCTTCTTTTGGTGCTACTGTTTGAAGGCAGAAAAGCATTGCCAAAGCAATCTGGCGTGGCGAGTGCCAGATTGGCTAGTCTCCGACGACAGGATGGTACCTCTGGAGAGAAAACCCATCGTCAACTCATTGACTGCATACGTAGTAAAGACACTGAGGCGTTAATAGAAGCCATTGAAACTGGAGGTTTGAAATTTTTCATTAATTATTTAATGTCAGGGAGAATGGATATATTGTATAAAGGACTGGCAATAAATAACTTAACTTTTTGATACACAGGTGTCGAAGTAAATTTTATGGGTAAGAGATTTGACAAATTTATACTGTTTTTATGCGATTATCCTTTAATCGTTTTTAGCCCAAACCAGGGCTATCATATCTCTGGTAGTGGGTTATAAACACTGGTTTTCGAAACTGAGTAAAAGACCAAGAAAATGACTAGCTCAGGCTATCCAACGCTGCACTGTATTTTTTTTCGTTACGATGATTTTTTGGCTGTCCCTTGCAGATGATGTCGGACAAACATTACTAAATTGGGCTTCTGCTTTTGGGACTCAAGAAATGGTTGAATATCTATGTGATAAAGGTAGGAGAAAAATTTGATACTTATGCATGTATCGAAATATGGATCCTGTAGACGTAAAGAGAGAAGGGGGGTTGCCTAAAACCTGTACCGCGTGCGAGGCTTTCCACTTACAGCATAGTTAAGCTTAGCATCAAGTGGAAACCTCTGCTGGATGTATAGTGTTTAGCAGGCCCCATTTCCATGCAAGTAGTTAGTATGCTGGCGTTATGTTTTAGGAATAAATGAATAAATCAAGTTAACTAATCCTAAACATGTACACTTTTCTGAAGGTGCTGACGTTAATAAAGGCCAGCGGTCATCTTCTCTCCATTATGCCGCTTGCTTTGGAAGACCTGCAATCGCTAAAGTTTTATTAAAACATGCCGCCAATCCCGATTTAAGAGTAAGTTTAATTTAATTTAATAACGACATTTATTTTATATACATTATGGGAAAATCGTTTGACACATTTGCATTACTATTTACTACACGATTGAAGACTTATAATTCGAAGAGTATATATTTTTATGATAATGATTTGTAATTAGGACGAAGATGGGAAAACTCCTCTGGATAAAGCCCGAGAACGGAATGACGAGGGCCATCGAGAAGGTTTGTTTAAAAATATTGACATTTTACTACTAATTAAAATTAAACAAATATTGATGAATCCTGTTTTAGAAAATTACCATAATACTTATATTTGTGTATTCTATTCTTTCACATCTTTTGAACCACACTTTCTTGGAACTATAAAGTTGCCACAATTTTACAATCGCCCGGTGAATACATGGTGTCTTCAGAAATTGTGAGGGAGCGATCCAAATCGGAGTGTGAAGAAGTTGTACAACAAGAAGCAAAAGGGGATCCAGAAATGGCTCCTGTTGTAAGTTTCTTATAGTTAATTATAGTCAGTCGTACATATTTTTTAGATTTGCGTATCCCATTTCGTTTTTAGCCCTAATCAGGGCTTTAGGGCGTTCTTAAATTATGTAACGCTAAAAACTGATTTTCTCGACCCCCCCCCCCTCCTCCCTTTAACATGACGTACATAGGCACGATATCATTGGGGCCTAAACCCCCTTCCCCCTTCAAGCGTTACGTAATTTAACAACAGTCCCTTATTATGGGATAGAATTATCATGTTTATCCGACACTATCGAGCCATAATGGCTAAACCGATTGAGTTCATTCTTTTGCACACATGTATGTTAGACGAATTCAGTTCGATAAAAATTTCGGTAAAAATAAAAATTTGACCATCCCGACAATTGGGGTTGGTAATACGCGTCCGATCAATTCGGAAAACAATTTAGAAGCGGACTCTGTCCCTGACTCGGGCAAGTTCAACACTGTACTGTAGGTATTATATATTAAAAAAAACTATTTGCATAATTTTGTAGATTCCTGTATATTTACAACGACTTTTGCCCCTCTTCTGCTCCACGTATCATTCAACCATGGTTCCTGCCGTTAGGTAAGACTGTTTATTTTGTCTCAAAGCTTTCTATAGTTTACTCTATAACTGCGTATATAATAACTGATACCTATAATATTCGTATTTTACATTTCATATAGACGAGCAAGTTTGAACTTGATAAAGAAGATGATTCATTATATACCTTCCCCGTTATTGAATGAACTTTCCGAACTTTGCAAACCTGAATCTGCGTCGCATTCGCTTGGAACAGTGTTGGTTGAGGTCATCGCTGCGGTCTTAGATAATGAGGAAGATGACGATGGTCATCTACTCATCCTGACAATGATCAAAGATCTTATGATGAAAGCTCAAGAAATATACGTGGAACACTTTGCAAGGCTAGGTGTTTTCGTTAAGGTATGGTTCAATTGCAATTATTCAATTTGAAAATCTATTAATCCATGTATCATAATTTTTCATTTTATTCATTTGATTATTAAGGTGCTGAACCTGTGTCCAAACGACCCCGAAATTCTTAAAAAAGAGGAAACTCCTGAACGTTTGGATACTGACACAGTTATGATGGAAGATGCAAGTGAAATAACTGCCGGAAAACCTTATCATTGGAGGGATTGGTGCATCTGTCGTGGGCGGGATTGCTTATATATCTGGAATGAAGCTGCAGCACTAGAATTATCAAATGGCAGTAATGGATGGTTTAGATTTGTTTTGGATGGCAAGCTCGCGACAATGTATAGTTCGGGTAGTCCAGAAGGGGGATCTGATAGTTCAGAAAGTCGAAGCGAATTCATCGAAAAGCTACAACGAGCCAAGGCAGGCATTCGACCAGGAATGCAGTCGCAGTCAATTTTGAGTTCCCCAGGCCCAAACAATCAAATGAAGATTGGAAACTGGGCGCTTTCCTGTAAGAAAGATGGCGAACTATCCATTTCTAACACTGATGGACAACAACAAACCACAATTCTCAAAGATGACTTGGCTGGATTTCTTTTTGAATCCAATCGGGGGACCCGCCATTCTTTTACTGCTGAAGTTGGGACCTTGGGACCTGAATTTGCCACTGGTTGGGTTGGAAAGCGTGGCAAGCGACTAAAGTCTAAACATGAAGCAATGAAACAAAAGATCCGATCTCTTGCTCAGGAAATTTTCGATAATTATTTTCAAGTGGCTCAATCACAACCTCGAGGAGTTGTTGCAAAGTTGGGGACAATTGTTGCCCAGTTGGAACGTGCATGTTTCAAACAGGTAATAAAATTTATTTGTTGAATTGTTAGTTTGATATTTAATTAATTAGATAATTATAATAATAATTCGAACATTATTAATTTTTGGTTTATGGAATGATTCATTTGTTTTTTTAGCAAACGGGTCATCGAGATGATTGTACTACCTGGCAGCAAGTTTTAAAAACTGCTTTGGATGAGTTGGCCCGTTTATTGCGAGACGATTCGCTTGTCTCTGCATATGAATTGCACTCATCAGGGTTGGTCCAAGCCTTGATTCGCCTGTTTACATCAGATCATGAAAGAGAACATGACGTATTTTTTGGAAAATCGAGTCGCCGTCGTCAAGCGGCAATGTTACAACAACGATTAGAAATTCTAAAGTCTGTGCTAAAAGAACGAAATATTGAAGGTTCAAGAGTTAATTGTGGACGAGCACTTGTCAAGAAATTGGTAAGTTTAAAGAAGAAACGAGCATTTCATGCATACTTCAAAAGACATTTGAAACTTTTTTTAACTGACTGATGTGAATGCTTCAAGGTAACCGTGCTCGAAACGATTGAGAAATTACCTGTACTGTTGTACGAATCTTCTGGTGCTAATTATGGATTGCAAGGTTAAAGCAGTTTTAATTTAGGAATAACGTGTTTGTAATTGTTTATTTACTGATTTTTTTTATCAAAGTACTCACACGGAGACTTAGATTCCGACTGGAAAAATCGTGCACAGAAAGCTCACTTATTGATAGATCAGGACGTACCTTAAAAATGGAACCTCTAACAACTATTGGACAATTGGAAAATTATTTGCTGAAAATGGTTGCAAAACAATGGTAAGAAAACTATGTATATATATTTATTATTCAACATTATAAAACAATAAATTATTATCAAATTGCTTTCTATTCAATTCGTTTACTGTACTGATATTTACTTACCTTTCCGGCAGGTATGACTATGACCGTTCCACATTTGCATTTGTGCGAAAGCTCAAAGAATCTCCTCCTGCTACATTTCGACATCAGCAAGATTTTGACGAAAACGGTCTTATATACTGGATTGGTACTAACGGAAGGTTGGTACTAGTATATGCAGTTGTTTTTAATTTCAAATACCATAGCCATTCATGAAACCGATTTATATTTCTGTAGAACTAGCATGGAGTGGGTAAACCCTGCACAGTACGGACTTGTCATTGTAACTTCGTCAGAAGGTCGTAATCTTCCATATGGGCGGTTACTGGGTAGGCTATAATTACTTTAAAAAAATTCTATATTACATAACGAATTGGTGCACAATTTAATAATGTTGATTGTGTTATTTTTTCAAGACATTTTAAGTCGGGATACCTCGGCATTGAATGTACACACGAATGATGATAAAAAAGCATGGTTTGCCATTGATATGGGAGTTTGGCTTATCCCGTCAGCCTATACTTTGCGACATGGTAATCAATAACTTGATTAATTTTTCTTCCACTAACTCTATTATTTGTGCATTTATGTGCTACAATGATAATAATTTTATTCACAGCTCGAGGTTATGGCCGTTCGGCAATGAGAAATTGGAAATTCCAAGTATCAAAGGACGGCAACACTTGGGAAGATTTAATGAATCACACTGATGATTGTTCACTGAATGAACCAGGAAGCACAGCCACATGGCCTATTACACCTCGCGAGGATGAAACGATAGGATGGCGTCATATTAGATTGCAACAAACCGGGAAAAATGCATCTAACCAAACACATTATCTTAGGTAGGAATTATGAGGGTATTATATAGTTATGAGGTCAAAAGGTGTCAAGTATTATTTAACATGATGAAACTAATCATTCATCTTCTGTATAACTTAGTCTTTCTGGATTTGAAGTGTATGGAAAAGTCACAGGAATATGTGATGATTTAGGTAACTTGATTGGATACTAATAAATTGAAATGAGGTGCATTTTTCATAACAATTAATCAAACAAATAAATTGTTGTTTTTATATAGGAAAAGCCATGCGAGAACAAGAAGCAAACATTAGGAAACAACGGCGATTAATCAGATCCCAGTTGAAACACATGGTTGTAAATGCTCGAGTTGTCCGTGGGGTTGACTGGAAATGGAGAGAGTATACACCAATATAAAATTGAATCGTAAACTATATAGATACATTTAATATACTCAAATAATAATATGCTATTTATAGGCAAGATGGAAATCCCCCTGCAGAAGGAACAATTACCAGTGAGGTAGGTTTATTTTGTACTGTCGTGGTTGGTTTTGCTACTCGTGTATACATTCCAAGTCAATTGGGTCTAACTTAACTGTAATAATATAATAATCTAGCACAACGGCTGGATTGATGTAACATGGGACGCTGGTGGTTCAAATTCATATAGAATGGGAGCTGAAGGAAAGTATGACTTGAAGCTGTCGCCCTTATATGACCCGGAATCAGCAACGAATTCTAAAACTCCTGCAGGTTAGTGTGTTTTGCTTCAGTTTTTGATGCTAAAGAATACAATATTACCGGGGATCAAATCACAACTTTTAATATCTATTTTATCTTTGAACAGCTAAAGTCTCCAAATCCAAAGCTGCTGTTGGAGAAACTTCAGGAAAAGTCAGTGTACTCGCTAGTAGAAAATGCAGCTCTACTTCTAGTCTTCCAGAAGCAATGGATGGAAATTCTGCCAAACTGCACTCCGTTGCATCCACTGAGCAAGCATCATCTGCGGATAGTCTATTGGTGAACAAGGTGGGTTATGATGAAATTAGTCGCGAGGTGCCAATTTCTAAACAGTTGTAGATACATAAACCATATTGTTCTCAATCTGACTTTATACCACTTACAGTTGAGTGAACTAATGGCTGAGTCGGTATTATCAAACGCGCAGTCAGATTTAACACTTGAAAATATTGTGACTTCATTGAGCGTACCGGAAGAAATACATCCTTCATGTAGCATTACTGCAGCTGCTGTCGCCGTCTCTGATCTCGCTACCATTGTTGAAGAAAGGAATATTGGCAGTAGCGGTAAACCAAATGCGTTATCAGTTACTTTGGGAGACACGAGTGAAGATGAAACATTCTCACCCCTTCCTTCTAAACTACCCGTAGCCTCTGCTCCAACCGATGTTCCAGGCGGATCATCTAAGCTGGTAAAAGTTCAATAAGTTGACTCACATTATCAATAGTCCCAACTTTTATAATAATATAATATTTATTAACAACTATTGTTGAATTGGGTATTAAATGTAATTCATTTACAAATAGACTGAAGGATCTTGTCCTGGGAGTGCATCGTCATATGATGACACCGAGTTTTTCAACAGTTTGAAAAATGGAAAGAATGCAGTATTATCTGCATCTAAACCTGCTGTGTCAACCTCAAATCCAACCAGCAGTAGCGGAAGTAAACCGAAAACAAAAGTTTCTAATATGAGTTCCATCGAGTTTGGTGATTTGGGTACAATGGGCCCCCCAGGTCTTAAGGATGTTATGAAAATGATTGCTTTGCGAAGAGCAATGGATGACAGTAGTGAAGGTATGCAGCAACATCTCCTCTCGTTAATATATATTTTCCATGAAAAATAGCACGAAACTCGTATTTATTTTATCATTTTATTTTCATGTACATAGAAAAGAAACTGAGAAATATTCAAATGGAAGATTCGGAGGCGTCTGGAAGTGGTGACCGGGGTTCATCTAGTGGAAGTGGAAGTAAATCTCGGAGGACTTTAGGTACAAAAAAAATCACTTCAATGCTTTACACTAGCTACATTTTATATAAATATTTCTAACCACTAAAATTGGGTTGGGTACTTGATGGTTGATGGCTATACATCTAGCTAGCTAGCTTTTTATTAAAATGGGTATAGCTTGTCGTGGGCTTTCTTTTGGTTGATGTTGATGCCAACACAACAGTTTTAGATGGGTTGGAACTCTAAGACGATGATTGAAATGAAACCTATGTAACTATTTTACTATCAATCAAATGCTCATAAGTCAAAAGTTTAGTAATTTATGTATTAGGCAATGACATTATAGATGTTTTCCTGAAATCATCAATATTTAAGACCTATTTTTTCCTTATGGCAAAAAACTAACAAAATTGACTGGACAAAGTCGTTGTTGACACAAGAAATCTGTATGTGTAGCTTGGCTGGGAACGAATAATAAAGGGGTTCCTGGCCGAGGCACGGAAAGCCAGGCAAACCCAGGATCCGCTGATGCCTCCACTGCTAGTGGCACCACGCCAGGGACATCATCATCCAAAACAATTTGTTCGAATCCAAAGAGTGTGTCTGTTCCCAATTTATCCACGACTGAAACTTCCTCCTTGTCTACATCCTCAAACTCTGTTTTTTCCTCTCCACTCTCCCCAGGAACCAACAATTTAAACAATGTATCATCCTCACTATTTGACAGTTTATCAGCGATCGCCAGAGTTCGGTCGTTGATCAATAGTTCTAGATTTCCATCAGTTTCTCAAAACTGTAACACGTTGGTGACAACAACTTCTCATGCAAGCCCCTGTCCTCCTAACACTAATAACCCCCAGCAGACCCCTCAAAATGTACATCCACCAGCAGCTCATCATCATAATCATCATCATCATCCTCCGCCTCCCGTTCCTACATCCCAACAACACCACCCAAACCATCAATCATACAATCCTTTCGTTTTCGGACGCGCCCCACATTCTGTCTCAAGTCTTGTTAGGATTGCACTTACCTCAAATTTTCCAGGTTGGCAATGATTATATGCTCATTCGCACATATTAAAATCTTCACTTTAATTGTCAGTAAATCGCAGTTAACTATGATTTGCATATTTTCTACTGATTGATTTCCCCCTATATATCGTTTTCATTCCGCACTTGATTATTACATGCATATTATTATTCCTTTGACTGAGCCGGATGATTGTTGTATGCGTTTTGGCTTGTGTATGTATATTTCTGTAATTATTTCCCCTTGTACATACATCATAGTGATCAAAAGTCCAGTGATAAAAATAACTACAATAGCTTTCTCCTTGTTCTTATTACTCAAAGAAGCTTCATTCAAAGAAACTACGAAAGCTTATACATATGTACATACATATTTATTTATATTATCTAGACTATCATTTATGTATGGTTTTGCTTGTTGTAATCCTTTGCAATTTACCAAAGACACGGAAATGCATAACACTTGATTAAAAATTGTATTTGGTGCAATCACAGGAGGTCTCCTCAGTACTGCACAGAGCTACCCAAGTTTATCAGGAAATAATTCTGGAGGTGCTGCTACAGCGTCTAGCGGTGGACAGAACTTGGGTCAAACTTTAACAATGAGTTTAACTTCTACCTCCAGTGACAGTGAACAGGTAAAGGAATACAATGTTTTACTTTTCGTCTACGTTTAAACCACAACATGCTTAATTCTTGCATATGTAAATCTTTTTGTTACCGTCAATTAATTTAGGACTTTCTGGAAACTTGTCGAACCACCACGTTATTAGCTGAGCTGGAAGATGACGACGAATTGCCGGAAGATGAGAATGATGACGATGAAGAAAATGAAGACGACTATATGTACGAAGAGGCAGTAAGTCTTTAAGAAACATTTAACAAACACATCTTAAGCCGTCACCCATGACTCTTACATTGTGTATTCAATTTCAAACACATTGGATTTATTTTTAGGATGAAGATTGCTTCGAAGTTCGATCTGGCAAAAGGAGATCTTGGGATGATGAATTTGTTCTCAAACGTCAGTTTTCAGCATTGATTCCTGCTTTCGATCCACGACCTGGGCGGACCAACGTGAACCAAATTAGTGAGGTCGAAGTACCAGCTCCGCTAGACAGCACAGTGTCGACTCCAGGAAGGGATGTAGACTGTTGCATAGCTCCACAACCCAAGCTTAATTTAATTCTTCGTGGACCTAATTTACCAGGCGTACGTTCATCATCATTTTGAATTATCTTGTTGAGTATTGTTAATGAATTGTTTTTGTTCCTTTATAGGTACCTGATATAGAAATAGATTTGAGTAATCGCAAAGCTACCATTTTCCAAGCTGTCCAAGGTAAGTCTCATTTTCCCCCCTTTCAACTCTCAAGAAAAGACAGAGACTTTACGAATACTAAAATATACATTGTTTTTTTATATTTCTAAAATCCTTAAATAGTCTGTTTTTGTCACGTTTTCTTACGGTTATTTGTTTCAAAAATACATTTGTTGTTACCTTGTCCTTGTCAAGATCTCGTCCAAACTTCTCAAATTGGAACCAAGCAGGAAAAACTCCGCAGAATTTGGGAACCGACTTATACGTAAGTGGCATACTACTTTTAATTATTAGTCCGCATATAGTTAGAGTATAATAACAATAAGGACTGATTATCGAGATGATATTACTATTACAATTGTTATTTATTTAAACCTTTACAGCATCATTTATAAGGAAGAAAAAGAATCCGAAGAAAAGGAATCTCTTGATACATGCACTTCCAGTTTTGGTGGAACAATTTCCCCATCTCCTTCCTCCATTTCATGTTCTGTGGAGGAAGTCATGAATCTGCTCCGTCATTTGTATTCACTAAGTGCTTCAAGCAAATTGCAGGACGATACTATCATCTGTATGGATTTGAACAAGGGATTCTATGTTCCTCCCGATGAATTTATCAGCAAAAAAATTACAAACAAACTTGTTCAGCAAGTTCAGGACCCTTTAGTACTAGCTAGCCGTGCTTTGCCAACGTGGTGTGAAGACCTTACATATTCTGCTCCTATGCTGTTTCCCTTCGACACCAGAAATCTATATTTTAGTTGCACCGCATTTGGGACGTCGAGGTAAAGCATTTCATATATTCAAACAACTAGACTATTTTTTTAGTACGTGGAAAATTCTCAGTAATGACTTTCTTTTTCTTGATGTTATTTTACCTAGGTCTATCGTGTGGTTACAAAATCAGCGAGATTCAACAGTTGACAGAAATAGAACACGACGAGATGATCCTCATGAGTTCCGACTTGGTCGACTTAAACATGAGTGAGTGTTGGTTTGCTGCTAAAAAACAACACTTTAATCAATCAATCATATCAAATTATTAATAAACTTTGCAGGCGTGTTAAAGTTCCTCGAGGAAATAATCTGTTGGAGTGGGCTCTACAAGTGATGAATTTCCATGCTGCAAGAAAATCAGTTCTCGAAATCGAATTTCAAGGGGAAGATGGGACTGGCTTGGGCCCAACCTTGGAATTTTACGCCCTTGTCGCTGCAGGTTAGTAACACAATTTATTTTAATACAATTTATTTAAATCGAATATTTATTAGAAACAGATAGTTAGTTTTTAATAGAAAAACTAGGGAGTGTGTAGGATCATTGACATATAACTGATATTGTGATAAACCAGCCTTGGTTCTAAAAGTTAGATAACGTTTCTAATCTCAATCCAAAAAAATGACAAACATAATTCTAGTGGGAGTGAACAAAGATATTCTTATCATTCCACATTCAGCCTTTCTCGCCTTCTGAATCATTTTACATATAACGGGAGCAGGAATTCTGTTTTTACAACTCTTGTTTGTATTTTTTGTATTTGTGTAATCCATTTGTTTTACACAAAAACCTACCAAAGAGTTAATTTAATTTATGAGTGAGCAAAGCACAGGCAGTAATTCGCATTGTGTATACAAATCTTGGTTTAAAAAATAGTCAAGTGCACGATGAAACGCTTTAGCCCAAGTAATTAATAATCACTAATTGCGTAATACCTTTTTCAGAACTGCAAAGAAAAGACTTGTGTATGTGGTTATGTGATGATATTCCGGATTCAAATCGGTACGTAGTATATACACACATGTTGTAATATTTATATTAATGTATGGTCATTATATCGATAATAGCATTATAACATTTCAATGTTTTAAATTAATAGGTATGACCGACTTCCAGTAATTGACGATACTGCGTCCAAGCCACCTGAATATTATGTTCAACGAAGCACTGGATTATTTCCTGCGCCATTGGTCCAGGATAGTTTAACTTGTGAAAAGGCTTGCAGACTGTTTAGGTTTTTGGGTATCTTTATCGCCAAAGTCTTACAAGACAAGTAGGTTGCAATTTTGAGTAAAACCGTGTAATTTATCGTGATTTGTTAAGTAGATCTAAAGTCTTCACATGTTTTATATTTCAGTCGTCTTGTGGATCTTCCTTTGTCTCGCCCATTCTTTAAACTGTTGTGCTCTGGAGAATTTGGGAGTGAAGTTCGTGAAAGGTACGTGTACTTTAATTTAGTTTATTGCCTTGAATCTCATAACAATTAGTCATTCGTTAAGAGAATGTCTGTTTAATGTATTTACATACCCACCACAGTAACATAGATTTCTAGTATGCTTTATATGCAATGTATAAGATCAGTCTTTTTATATTTTCTTGTAGGTCAAGAGGTGACCGTGTCGCTACGCCTCTGTCGGACGAGGACTTAATGGTTTCTTCGTATATTTCTCAGGGTAAGAGATATAATTCATTTATTCTTATTGTCCCACTAATTATATATTAGTATAGGCATAACTGGCAGAGATTGAACTCGGTGTTGTAATAATTTATGTTTTCATTTTTTATTCTCAAGAGAGCGAAAAGGAAATGGAGCTAGATCCACCAAAATATCGAATAACGGAAAATAAGCCTTGGTACTCTGGAATTTTAACTATTGAAGACCTGACAGAAATTGATCCACCTCGAGCTCGCTTTTTGAATCAATTACAAGAACTTGCTACCCAAAAAAGACGTATTCTACATGATAACTCTCTCTCAGAATCTGACAAACTTCGACAGGTAAGACTCACCACTTCCGTACATATATGATATTGCATAGTTTGTATAGATTATTTTTTACTTATGTTTTCTATACTATTTTATTCATATTCTGAAATATGTAGATTCAAAATTTGGCTCTACCTCACTTATCAAACCAAGAGCCAGGACCAGCAATTCGATTAGAAGATCTGGGGCTAAATTTTCAATACTCTCCCTCATCCCGTGTATTTGGATACTCTGCCGTTGATCTTTGCCCTCGTGAGTATTAAAATTGCATTTTTATACATATGCATTTATGCCAATTACTATATACTGTGTTTCCAGGTGGAGAATTTGAAGATGTTTCCATTGATAACATTGAAGATTATATCGAACTCTTGACTGATTTCTGCTGTCGAACTGGTGAGGAAGTAGTATTAAATGTTAATATTCAAAATTAACCTGAATTTATTTTGTTTATTTGTATATTTTATTAAGGAATTCATCGCCAGCTTATGTCACTGAAAGAAGGCTTCGATTATGTATTCTCAATTGAAAAACTCGGGGCCTTTAGCCCAGATGAGGTTACTATCTATCTATTCTGATTACTATAATCCATATTGTCCACGTTGTAGCTATATTTAAATATACCTTGAAATTCAGGTGAGATTAATGCTATGTGGCGACCAGAGTCCTGTTTGGACTCGTGAGGATATACTAAACTATACTGAACCCAAGCTAGGTTACACCAAAGAAAGGTATTTTTAATTTTATGAATTAGTGCATCAAAATATTCGTTTAATTTTAAGATGTATGTATGTAAATTAACATCAACTCTTGCTTATTTTAGTCCTGGTTTCCTCAAATTCGTCAATGTTATGGTATCGTTTACAAGCGAGGAGAGGAAATCATTTCTTCAATTTACTACTGGATGTTCTTCACTACCTCCCGGGGGCTTAGCAAATCTGCATCCTAGACTTACTATTGTTCGAAAGGTGGACGCTGGCGAAGGAAGTTATCCATCAGTAAATACTTGTAAGGCGTATACCTTTATTTACGAATTATTAATAAGTAAAATTTATTTTAAATGTACTTATTTTTTCTTAGGTGTGCATTATCTTAAGCTACCTGAGTACCCTTCTGAGGAAGTGCTAAAAGAGAGGTTGCTTGCGGCAACGAAAGAAAAAATGTTCCTTCTTGCATAGTCAGACCAAACCGGCACACGAGAACAGCAACGATTCCATTTGAAGGTTCATCAAAAGTTGGTAAATAAGTGATTAAGAAAAAAGATCATCCAAAAATTTTTGCTTCTAAATAACTGATCTAACATAGTTTGAAGAAAAAACTTTGATCATCATATGAATATTTACTGTTAGTTGTAGTAAAGACGAAAAATAATGTCACCGGGCGCCACTTTCGCTATAATAATACACACAATATAAATACATACTAAATCTAACGCAACAATCTCCTATAATCACACTATATTGTAATCACATGATTTTGGGGGTTGTCTGAACTTTGACTAATGTTTAACTATTGTAAAACAAAAGCCACATGGTGTTAATAAAAATGAATCACGTCATGAAATTAAATTATGTACTATTCGTAATTTCCAACTTTATTACTAAATAGCATCATAACCTTCATAACATCATGTTCTTTTTATTAATAGCAGTTGGTCAGTAAATCTAAAAATCCGGAAAAAATTAATACATATATTAACATTAAAATCATTCTAAATATTTATTACATTATGCAATCTAAAAATAATCCCCAATGATTAGTTCATCCTGACACAGTTCGATATAAATTATAAATATATGTATTAGTCAAAATTTTTTAAATAATCACATCAGAGTTCGATTCAAATTGGCACCACATGGTTCAAGAAAGATTCATCGCAATGATTGCTGTATAGTAGTCAATATTTTTTCATACATCATCATTTATAGTATTTATACATGTATTATTTATTATGGGAACAAGCATCCACTGGCATCGGTCATGCCTATTACTTAGTACATACGTCATCACAGTGAGAGAGAGAGGTCAAGTTTAAAATAAATTGCTATCCCCCATCCAAACAGTGTCCTCAAATTGGAAATGCTCATTTATTGCATTCCTCGAAAAATGAAGCCTTTTACTTGTGGCTTGCTAATCCGCTCGACGACCTTGAATATATTTGCTAGCTCTTCGACTAGTGTTTCATGACGATAGCAGACGCGGATGTCGGGCACATTGGTCCTGCTGATGTCATTACCAGCGACGCCATCCTTTGTGTAATTGGGTCCCAACCAGTACTGTTTCACCTGAACGGAAATCATTGAAGACTGATTTTTACATAAATTGCCTCGGTATGTAATCAAACTTATAGTTTCTCAGACCTTGTGATTAAAACCGCTCATGATAACACTGTTCCTCGCGAGTTCACACATGTCACATGCACTCAGTTTCCAGACCTGGAAATATAAAACAATTATTAATTAATTTAAAAAGTTATTCAGATCCATACAAGTTATAAACATAACAACACGAGGAGGGCGATTGTGATCGTGACCTGCAGTGAATGTACTTACGCCACATGTTAAAGGTGAGTTAATATGTGGCAAATGAAGGACGGACTTGTGTATGTTGCTGGATTCTCCAGATATGCAACGCTAAATTTATGCAATACTTGGCTGAGTTTATGCTTACCTGAGCTGCAATGCTATACTCCTCCATTAAGGGTTCCTTGAGGGAGAAAATAAAACTGATGAAACTGAGAAAAATTATCAAGGCATGATTTTAGTTATGTACCACATATATATGTACCTTGGTGAAGTGGAACTGGAGTGGGTCGTCCGTTGATAAACTGATGCAAAGACCCCGTGCTAAGTACTCTGGGAGTGGATTCCGATTGTAATTCAAGAACAATGAGTTGTTGCTCAACGGCGACATGGCGATTCCAATTTGGGCCAAATAATATAAATATTGCAGAACGGGAACCTGTTCAACATTATTGGATAACGTTATCGTATTTATATGCATGCATGTACAATTGCCATTAAAGCATTGCTGTACCTTTCGCAGGAGGAGCCCATGAGAAATGTTCTCAGCTACAAAAGTTATATAAAAATAGTTAAAATTAGTCATTTTGATATTATTCGTGTATGTCGAGTCATAGTTGCACACAATACTGGGCAGATTTAATTATAAATGTGATACATATACAATTTTGAAATACTAGATTTAGGACAAATTGTACTTTAAGGTTTGCCTAACCCCAAATAATTTCATTTTTAAGAGAAATTATTCTTCTCCGTTGGAATCATGCAGTAAAATCAACAAATACTTGGATAGTAAAACTATTATTATTATTACCATACCCCGGACAAATATTTTTTTATCCTACCCTACTCGTGTTGAGCTCAACATGAGTAGGGTAGGATAAAAAAATATTTGTCCGGGGTATGATTATTACCCAGCAAATATGCAGACACCAAATGCTGAACGGGGCCAGCTTCTCCACAATGAGGGCGAAAAACAAATGTGTTGAGACCTCGCTCCCTATGAGCAAAATAATTGAAATATTTGTCAAGAAATAATAAGCGACTGGATTTTTTTAATGTATGTGAAATTACCTTCGGAAATGGTTCAAAATAGCCATATTTGCATACATATAGTACAAATAGTAAGAGTATGGGGGATTCTCCTTCTCCGCCCAGCGGTCAGGCGTTGGCACATTGTGATCAAAGAGAGGATGTTCTGGTTTACTCTCATCGTCAACAGAGTCAAACCCAATGACCTGGAATATAACACAAATATACACAAATTAGTGTATATAGTTTTCATGCAAATTAAGTAGTCCAATTAATTATACTACATGTCATAGATCATTATTATACATAGGTCTTGGGCACTCACATATTGCAGAAATCGATGCAAGTCCGGATGAGTGTTGGGGTCATTCGTCGCCTCAAAAATGGGCATGAAGATATTTTCTAGAATCTCTTGGAAGTTGCTAATCAGGTTCTTTGACTTGTAAATATCACTGTATATCAAATTATGTAATTAGTTAACTGTATTGGCATTATTACTGCTTACTACGCTTACTAAAGTCGTGGAACTTGGATTAACCATCGAACATTATCCGAGTACAAGCTGGAAGGAGGAGAAGAATAAATTACCACCAGAATATATAGGCCAACTAATTCTAGTCTAGCTATTTTTGATATGGTATTTCGAAATAGTTTGAATCAATAAATCAAATCTTTACTTGTTGGTGATTGCCCACTTGGCAAGCTTATCCCATTCATCCCTACTTCGACCATAGATTGACAGCCGTAGTTCAGCATTTTGATACTTGCTTTCGTCAAAGTCTGCCATCACCTCCTAAGGGACAAGTAAAAACAAAATGGTCATCGTGCTGTAGTTTATCTCATAAAAATTTCTTAAATGTACGTCATTATACGTACTTTAATAATGCGTGCAAAGTATCGTCCATCATTAAAGTTGTCGGTTTTAAGGAAAACTTCCCTCAGCCGGGATTCTCCGATTGGATTATACTTTGCATTGAACTTATCAAAGCGATGAAATGTGTTTCGATCCTGAAATTGCAAACATTTTATAAATGTGCATACACAACTGTCTTATGCAACTTTTCAAAACAAATTCATACAGCGTGGACATCCAACATATCGACCGTCAAATCATAGGCAGTCAAATTCATGGACTGAAATACTTCTTTCAATGTCATCAACTCCCCCTTTTCATTATGGCACACTTTTTCATCTGCGTGATTCTTTAGCGTTTTCTTGATAAAGCGAAGAAGGTGCTTCTGGTTCATACATGAGGCTACGTGACATGCAAAGAAATTAACACTAATGTTTTCAGCTATTTCTACCAAACCAACAATGTAAACTTATTTATTATGTGCATACCTGCATGAATATGAGTATCCACCTGATAATTAAAACAATTCAGAATTAAATTGATGTTTACAATTGAATAGTATGAAAAAACTATGTGTACGTACTTTGCGAATATTATAAAAATCTCGATGTGGTACATCTTTCTGAGCTGTCAACTCTTGAACCTCATTCAGCAGAGCATGGAGTTGATACTTGGAAAATAAATAGCTTAATCGTTTAAAGCAGAATGATTTCCTGAAAAATAAGACATGTAAAATTATATTTCAACATGTACAACTATAATGTTTCTGTCTACGCACACCTAATCTCGAAAGCAAATATACTTACAAGGGTCCATCAGCAATCATCACACAAAGAATTTTCATATCCCGAATGTACTCGTGGAGTCTGTGACATTAAATGAGCAAATTAATACGTCTTCCCACATGTTCACATACTTAGGACATACGTATGTACATATGTATGTATATATGTGTATATATGTATATATATATGCATGAATTTGCGCATAGTGCAAAGCTTTACCCCGGAAATGGATAGTTGTTCGGCTCCTCCTTTTGTTGGGCTTCTTCATTCGGGAAGACCTGGCACACCCCTTCTTTGAATTTCAAAATCCAGTTGAGACTTGGCTGGAACTCAATTTCCCAAGGGTTGTCTCGCCCGGAGGGTGGATGGATTGGATGGTCTACAGCATACAATGAATTAGACATTTGTGCCAAGACACGTATGACGACCACATAACGAGGACATCACAACGCAACACCTTAAGAACAGGGTCCACAAGGACTCGTTTATGGTGATAGCTTAACTAAAAAATAGGTAAATAGATGGGCAGATAGGTGGACTTAATTGAAACGTGCAAAGCATCCGTTCTGACAGTCTCTTATGCTTTTGTTTTGATTTTGCTAGGAACACATACAAACTCATAATAATGTTCAATGTTTCCATATGAGAGGATGGTAAGGGTTGTGCAACATGTTAATTGAAGCTAAAAAAACTAGGTTAGGACTGATTTGTGTCAAAAGTGAAAGTCAACACTGACAGACGGTAGTGAGACTACCTTTGGACTTCTTATAGTAACCCTTTTGTTGTACCAAACCATCCACCGTCCAGCTTTCCTCTAAAGAGTAAAAATATTGCCATTTAAACTTAAACGCTTAAACTTAAACAAATACCAAATTGAGCAGAAAGCACACGCATCCTAATTTACTTAGAATCCCAGATTGTGTTCTTGTCAGTAATATGTACATATTTAATTATTCAGCAACCAATAATCCTTCGTGAGAGCTAATATCGAAAAATTTTTGAGGCTATCTCAGACATTGGATCAATGTCAAAGGAGGTAGGTAAGTAGGTAGGTAGGAGAATGTTAAGGTTAAAGGTAATAAGGTACCAGCAAAAGGATCGTTGATGTGGAGCACTTCAGTTTCTTTAAGTTGACGTGCTTCTTCAGTCTTTGGAATGTCCGTGTCACTATTGTCTTCATCCACATACAAACTCTTTCTCGGTTTCATTTTAACATGGACCTGAGTGGGGTTGAGCAAGTCATTCTTAATTTGATCAACTCTTGACTCAAATCCAGATACAGAAACACGGGTTTTATCAATAGACTCAGAAGTGGACTTGAGCGTTTTGACCAACTTGTTTATCGAAGAAGTTAGACGAGGGTCAGTCTGGTTTGTGGTGCAAAACTTGGGTGCAACAGCAACAGTGTCACTCGTACTTTCTCCAATGCCTGTAGGTTAGGAAAGTTTAGAAGAAGGATTTTTTCAGCCACAAGGATGGGGTGGAATTGTGAAATGGAAGGAATGGAAATTTTATGGGTACCTTCGACGCCATGATCACAACGGTTTTTCTGGCATCGATCTCTAAGTTGCTCTAGTTTCTGAGTCATTTCTGCCAACTCTAAAACCGCTGTACGATATAAGATATACACAGGTCTGACAAAAAGATGAATAGATCAAAAAATTCTGAGTACGCCATTCATAGCAATAAAGAGAAAGAGAGTAAAAAGCTTCTTAAAATGTATACAACATGAAAAAGCTAAAAGTTCATGCGTACGAAATTTTGAATTTATAAAAAGATGAAATAAAAGATTCGTTGTCTGTACAATATTTATACCGACTTACAACAAATGGAATTAAGAAATTGCTTACCATCAATCGTCTTCTTATCATCATGGTGTTCCTGCACAGGCTGCTTCTGAGGTTGATCCAGAGCAGCAAGAAATCGTGAAGTTATGTTCAAGAAACTATAATTAAAGTATATTAAGACAATTAAGATATAATTGGCATTAGATTTTAGATTTGAAGGCAGAAACAACTCTAATACATATGTATGTATGTACATACCTTTGACGAGATTTGGCCATATAGTTTTCCCGAAGGCGCAAAGCATTCACAAGATATTTTGATGCATGAACCAGATCTTCATAGGGGACCTTTTGAGTACAAAGAGAAAGTTGGCACATCATCACTTATAAAATATGCTTATCATGGCTGACCTGTAATTTAGGAAAAATAAACTTACCCCGGAAGTGTCCTCTCCAGAAACGGAAACCCTTTGGAAATGAGGAACAAAATCAAATTCAAAGTCGTCCTTGACGCTACCATCGTGGTCTCCTTCGTCCGGTGTGACTCCGAGGGTTGGTTCAAAGCCATGCTGTGACCGCGCCTCGAAATCCTTCGCCCTGCAGAATTGTATGTAAACCATCGTCTTTAAGTATTTTTATTTAAAAAAACAGTCCAATAGTTGAGCGGTCTGTATAAGTTTTAAAGTTAATGTTTGTTTTCAATCAAAGTTTGACACTTTTATACATATGCCAGCAGCATTTGAACATCAAGCGTTGCGCATAGACCTATTCTATGAACTCCTCGAATGCAGCTAAAAAATGTTATGCTAGTAAATACGACTTGTAAGAAATGTAAATTATTATTTTTTGCACAATTATTTTTCATAAGCTGCGGATTCCTTGAGTCACAATGTCCAGTGAGCTCAACGCGTAAACTGCGACGAAAAGCATGGAAAACCATTATTTTATGCCATACGGCAAGTACTGCAACGCAATAAATGCGTCCCGAGTTTGCAAAATTTCTCGTAGGTCGCCTACACCACGATATCAACACGGTAGATATCAACAGCGTATACGTATGTAAGTACGGAGCTGTTTACTTCTTGATCTACGCATTATATACAAACGCCAAAATCCGGACAGGAAATGTACCAAGAGCTTCTTAACCAATAAACAAGCTTGAACCATTCCGTGTCAATTAATGATTAGTCATTGAAAACACAGTGAACTCTGTTATGTAAATTAAAATAATTTAAGGACCTACTAGATAAAATATTTAGTTACTTTGCAGTAAGCATTATGTAAAATCATGTATGTTAAGCTAAATGTATGGATGGATAGTCGTGTGGAGATAAATGTTGATTTTTTTGTGTGTTAAACGTTTAGTTGAGAAGAAAAGTTTCGAAAATTCAGAGGCTTACTTGACGTCCGTTTTGGTCTTGCTGTATGCCAGGCATAAAGAGGAGCAAGAAAAGTACAAGAAAATCCTTGATCAGATTGAATTTGATATCGCCTCTTTTTGCGAATATTACATATTTACAGTGACACTAATAAATAATACTACATAAAAATATGAGAAAATGGGAAAACAAAAGCACAAAAAATATCTCATTCTAAAGACGAAAGTATAATTAGTTACCTGATGCTAAGTTGTCGCTGAAGGGCTAATTTGGTCTCAATTTGTTCAATGGGAAATTGAGGCACTTCAAACGGGGTGGAAATCTCGTTGGCAATCTGAATCACATTGTTCTCTTGCATGAGAATTGTCCCAACCATTTCTTCATAAGTGTCGTCCAACTATTTAAACATAATGCTGTAATGGTTTTTGTATGTTCATAAAATAATAAAAGTTACCTGCGAGTGTCGAATTTTGGGGATTTGGAACGAAGTTGGACTCCCATAAGTGGGACTCTCACTCCCTAAAAGGTCAACAAAGTAAATAAATTCAGAGGTCAAATTTTACTTTCAAATTTGTATTTCTTATCATATTACATCATAACTAAATCATTTTGATACAAGACTGCTGACTTATCAAACAAAATATGTAAAACATTTTTATTATTATTATGTCAAACACGTTTATTTGCACGGTGCATACCGGATGGATTCGAATCGAATCCAGAAGATTCTGATATGTATTGTTCCCGTTTGCCCATCATGCAATCGAGCGCAGCTTTGAGGTCGGGAGGAAGCTGACCACTTTTTAGAACCCATTTTAGAATTCTTTCATCTCCCAAACCTTCCTCTATATTTGTATCAGGATGAGACACACCTTCCATATTTCGCTATGAATTTAACTACGGTATGCAGAGGAGTGATTGAAATGCAAGCAAGGAGTTGATTACAAAGAGCGACTGGTTGGTAGTTGTAGTAAGGAATGCAGTTAATAGGAAATATAATATTGGTCATTAACAGTATCAATATTGCATTCCACTTGAATAATATTGACAAGTTATGAACTTTCAGTTAATCCCGTCGTGTTATTAATAAATTATTTTTGGAGTGATCTGAAAACCCAATTAATGTTATCTTCAAATAACTAGGCGGCTTCCCACTTGAAGTGATATCGAATAAATATATGTATTAAATCAGCACTCGACTTTAAAAATTATGTATCGAGCTCTTGAATATGCTGTAAACCATGCAAAGGTCAGAAATTGAATGCCCGTGGAGCCAGTCCTACAAAATGTTTTATCCAATGAAGGATTACCAAGAAGGGGTTGGGTTTGTTATGGCATCGTTTTATTGTCTTCACGTTGTCTTCGATTTCTTGCCATATAATAATAATATGATAAAATTATCTCTCGGAGGAGATAAACAACATGTCGTGCCATGCAACGAATGTTTATCTACAAATGTACTTCAATTGGACTGGGATTAAAAATCTGTTGTGAATTTAAGCACAACTAAGTAATTGCCGTCGTTCAGAAGAGAAGACAACAGCTCAGAGGTTATGGATTTAAGTGCGAGGTAGTTGTTCTCTGTTCTACATTCGAAAGGTTTACTGTACTACGACGCCAACTCGACCGACCACAAACAACACGTTTATTTCCTTGGGAGGTTTCGTCTTGTAAAACAAAACTTTTAAATCCCAAGTAGTGATAAACCCAGTCAAAAATTATTTGAGGTATATATTTGTCATGTCTGTTTGTTTTTTGGTTCGCCTGCTCACGACTGTCAACTGTTCTCAATAATTCTTCTTTAGACTTGCACAACTTTAAAAACAAAAGTTGGAATAGAGACATGATACCTTAACAAAATTATATTCATGCGTTTCTGATAAACCCAAGGATAAAACCAAGATTCTCGTTGTTGTTGCCACATGCCAGGCTAAAGATGTACATATACTTCAAAAAAGGCAAAGTATAGCCTGCAGAGTTTCACTTTATGACGGTTTTTCTTATCAACGCAACGTTAAAATAGTCCTAATCTGCGTGGACCATGACTGGTCAGGTGAGCTTACCCAGAGAAAATTATGTCTTCAATGATTGGAGTCCAATCCAATGACAAACTATTTCTTTTTGAAATTGGTCAGAATTGTTTATAAATTCAAGTCACAAATATTTCAAGCGAATCGCAACCTTTCTGTTAAGGAAATCTGAAGCCGTGTTTCAAAAACTCTGGATGGGCAATAGAAAAAATACTATCTCGAAGGGCTGCAAAAGAGGACTGATGGGAATATAATATGACAATTCGATTATATGAGTTACCAGTAATCCATTAAATAGAACCAGCCAAATTGCTATTAGATCCAATATGATGTACACCAAAATCAATTTTTCATTCTATGTAACATATACATATATATATTCTGTCATGTATTATAAACAATGTACAAACGACCGATATTTGATGCAATATAACCATGAAGCTTTCATAATGAAGGTCTTGATAGATGAAGTCTAACAACTTTTGTCCAATTCGGCAAAACTCGTCATGCTTTCACTTTGTTTTAGGAGGAGGATAGGTTGTGCATCACGCAGCCCCAGATTTTGATGCTCTTTTGGGTATTTTGTAGTAACCAATGAGTATAGGAAAATTGAAGCAAGAAAAAGTGAAGCAGAGTCCGTTCCATGCGCTGCCACACCCCCTCACATACATTGTAATCACTGAAACTACAGAATTCAAACCCTAGTCAAAAATCCAATTTTTATCAGATTTTCGCGAGTTAAGCATTCTCTTGAATCAAGAAGGTTGTTTTAAATCCGACATAAAGTTCAATTTTTTTTAGTATTTTCCTGTTGAGAGTTGAAAAGCTTGAGATTAATACAAAAAAGGATATATTAATATTTGATATAATAAGGCAAACTTCCCCTTTGGTGGGTGTGACAGGCGCAAATGGGGTCATGGAGTCAAACCTCTTGGAGGTGCAGTACCATCATGTCGAAAGGACATCAAAACCTGGTACTGCCAACCGCACAACCTCCCCTTCTCACGATCAGTGGTGGTGACCCGAATAGGAATTTATACGAAACAGTAATGTAGCACAAATTACAAATTGACTGGAGCATGAAACACAATACAGGAGTATCATGTTCCTTTTGATATTGCAAATACCAATTTATCCTTGATTAGCTTGATCCCTTATGTCTTTTCCCTTTATTAGTGAAAGCTACTCGACTCTCTTGTGATATGTACTTTCATCGTATTACTACACAATAAAACTTGATTGCGTTCGATGGGAAACCTAATCGTACATAGTCTCATAGGACCTGTATATTAAAATATGCATTTAGCAATACAACTAAATCGCTTAATAATCTACCAGCAAAGTTTCTATTAGTGCATTCTATGGCACTAAATGAACCAATCACCGAGAGTACTTTCTTACTTATACGGGATTTATTAGCTAGTGAAACCATCGTACTTATTATCGGTCAAATAAGTGACATTGGTCCTCTGATGGTAACACATTGCGGTCGAATTGCCTAATTGAACCATAATTTCCACATTTCGTCGTAAATGTCAAGAACATTCCAAGTATATAAACAATAAGCTTACGAGCTCTTGACGTTGCATTCGCAAAGGGAGGAAGATCCACATCGCTATCAAAGGATGACTCTCCCGACTCTCCAAGTTTCTTAAATCGATATCCCCGAAACGACATGACTTTTTTATCCTATAACTTAATTTTTTTTATTTATGTTTTCCTTTTCCCTTGCTTTTCCCCCACTCACAGTTCAAGTAACGTATAACACACTATTACCATGTAGTCCAATCCGTTATGATAAATTACAACAACTCTCTCGGTCAGTACAAGTATAGTGCAGATATAGAATCATCCAATTTGTTTTGTCAATATTTCTCGGGTATGGAAAAAAATCTCAGGCGCAGAACTTTTTCAGATATGCATCAGTGTTTTGCAATTTTGATACTAATCAGATTAAGAAGTTAAGTCTCTGATATGTGAAAACGGTAAGTAAAGTGTAAACTGTATTGTAGTGTAGACTGGTGGATCAAGAAGATACTCTTGTCTTGGACGTGCCATATGCCTAATATTCAGTGAACATTACAAATATTCCGTAAACCTCATGAACCTAACGATTACACAGACTGATCCTTAAGTTTTGCAACACATGCGATTCTGAATTATAATATGCATGCAGCTGACTTTTCTGTAATATACGTACAGGTTTTTGTCAGAAGTTATTTTTGGATCCTGGTTTTTTATAAGTTTGGCATGATAAAAGACTTTTCCTCGCAGTTGGCTGCTTGTGTGATATGGAAAGAAGGCAACGGCATGCGCTTCGTATTATTCTTATCTCAGACATCTCCTTACCCTCAATTGACTCAAAATATTTGGTGGAGAGTAGGCGAGACGCGAGACAACAGTCTCAAATCAGTCATCGATGGGAAGTCACCAAGAATTTGAGACAATTAGCACTTCAGATATGAGACATATAACAAATTCCAAAATGGCAAACATTTACCAAAATTTGATGGACGAAATAATCTTTAAAAAATATTTTAGCCAAACTTAGCATATGCTCGGTGTAATTCGACGGAGAAGTGCTAAATACATGGGTACATGATGTGAGACTTCAAAATACATCAAGCTGGCAACAGTAACTTGAAACCCACATTACAAATTACAATTACTTGTAAAATTCCAAATACTAACTATATACGAGTAATTTTTGTTTACAAATGGCAATCACAATAGCATCTGAATAATAAAGTCCTATTTTTGGCCAGCAATTAGTAATTTTACCAATTTTCCGAGAATAATTTACGACATGAAGTGTGGTTGGTGTTTAAAGCATACTTTTATATTTGGACGTGAAATTAAACATTCAATCATGAAAAGAAAACCAAGAAATCTAACCTTTCATCAACATAAGACTTTCAGCCAAATCTCCAGATACGGAATGGTCCTCACTTAGATTACTCTTCCTCCCACTAATTCCAACCGGTTCGGAGGTAGTTTTGTCCCCATTTTGACCCAAGGTTAGGTCAATCTTAGTTTGCAATGGCATATTTACGTTTGATGAGAAGTGTCGTAATAATTCGAGGAAATAAACAAGAGATCACAAATAACAGTCTGTCAGAATCGGAGTCTGTCTGGGATGTGCACAAATATTGTATCAGAGTTTACTGAAAACAGCAAATTCCTACTATCACTTATTGTATGACAAATATGAACTACTGATAAATATGACGTGATAATCCCTCAACTCGATCAGTACCACTCAATGGAGACTTATTATTATATTACTTCTGCTCCTTGCAAAATTTCAGCTCAGACAGAACAGACGTCGGATATATGTACATGCATATATATGCGATATTATTATACAAGTATATAGCACTCGCAGCACCACTGTTAAAAAACTTGAGTGTTTATTGTGTTATTTGGGCACCATTGTGTTGCATCACCCGACGCATGCAGTGGTTCTGGCTATTCTTGCCGTACAATACAACTCGTGCAAAAGTTGTGAATAACACACGAGACGACTGAAAGTATTATTATGATTATGATTAATCAAGATTCCAAAGGACGAGTGGTGAAAAGTCACTCTGCTGCGATGTCTGAACCTTATTTGTTTCAAGCAGTTACTGTTTGAACAGGAGTCAACGTACCAAATGTTGTATGAATGGAACAACCATTATTCATCGTCTGATATGTACGAGTAATACCCTTCTGAAACCCATGTATACTTCTTACACCAGTTGATTTGATTAGGAAATCCTTTATTAGACGAATATATATTTCGAGCAAGTGAATTATGCTTCGCGTCAACTTTTGGGAACGTGACAAAGTGTGTATGCACTTTAATACTTGAAGCAGATGGAACGGAATATTACAAGAGATTACTAAAAATCTGAAACAATGTCGATTCATTCGTAACGACTGGTTATTAAAAACACTTGAAGCTTATTGGGAACAAACTCGTTTATTGAAAGCAATTTATTTGGTAGCCTATTCACTCACTCTGTATTGTGGAATAAATGCATAAGATACTTTATGACGGCTATTTGTTTGTCCGTTAAACTTGTTGTACTCGATATTAGGTATTTACATGCATTGCATGCACTTAACGGATGTCACAATATCTCGTATTCACTAAAACATGCAAGGCTACTTGCACAGGAGAACCACAAATATTTAGTTGCATAATAGGCATAGTTGGCGTTTGCCTGTAGAACTGACAGCATTTTTATCCTGAACTTCCCGAAAAACTACTGGAAAATTATTCTCGCCCCTTTTATATGCTTCGACTGCTACATAAATTGTTTGAAGTTATAATACACGACACCATGCGAGTGTGGAGTAGGAACCTCGGAAAATATGTGACCCATCCAAATTTAAGCTAATTCATAAGCCATATCTTGAGCTAAATTGAATGATCAAAAAGATGACTCGATGATATTCGCAGTTGGATGACTGCCGGAAATTTATCTTCATTTTGTGTGAAGCACCTGGTTCCACACTATATGACTAAATGACTAATGATTTAATAGCCATAATAATATGCATGCTATACATGTATTATTCACAATTTAGGATATGATAAAGATATGATATCAACCGTATCCCATTCCCACATCCCGTATCAATCGTACATATTTTGGTATTTTGCATGTAACCCATGCATACCTTACTTCCTCTAATTTTGCAACCGTACGCAATTAAATTTTTGCTTCATATATATTTTTTGTTATTTTTGTCTGCATGCACAATTCCACCACGTACATGATGGAATTTTAATCAGACACAGTGACTTATGCATTAAACAAATGGAACAAATGACATACCTTCTCGACGACGGAAGAGAATGTTGGGCTCACCATCGTCCTCGTCATTTACTCCAGAAACATTGGGATGGATAGCAGTTTGTGTTGCAGAGTTGTGATAACTTAGGTTCGACATTGACTTATCTCGCAGGTAGCTCTAACAAAGTGATGATCGATGACGGTGCTCTCGTGTTAACAAACAACTCGTCTTGCATAAATATATTGATTATATAGTCTGGCTTCTTGTCCTTTTGTTTCCTCGAGACTTTCACTTGGACAAATGCACTCTCAACAATAGGCTTTTCAGTTGCTTTTATTCAACTTGTAATATAAATGCGGATTTGTAATCACTTGGTTACAACAATTAGACTCTTTAATTATTAGTCGTGGCACAGTTTACAGCTTGTTTGACTTAAAAGTGCACAATAATGATATGTTAGGCCCTTGCTAAATGCAGTACTCTACGGATGAAGTGAAGGGGTTTAGCATTAATATTCGACCACTACTTCGCACCACTGCAACAGCATAAGGCAATGTTCACGGACATCGGGAGCAGATGATATGGGGAGAAAGAGAGTGGTGTTGATGAAAGCAGGAGAGAGTATGATTAAGCACTTATCATTGGCAGCAAGTACCCGACCGAGAGAGAGAGCGAGGTGAGAGGAAAGTATGGCACATCGCTTTCGGTGTGCAAAACCGTCTTTATTCAGTGCGTCGACGTCCCAACTTTCCCGAATCCAGCCGACATTACTTGAAGCAAAGAAAGAAATAAATAAAATGTAAATAAATGCATTCAATCTTTATCTCAGGAATGCAGATCTGCTTATGTTGCCTCTTTCTTAATTGGGAACACAAGACGTGGAAAATGTATAAAGTTTACATAATTTTTTTTGTCAATTGGCGTTTAGTTTTTGCATGCATCGTCATAAGATCGAATTCACATTTTGCATGATTCTTCAAACTGTAAAATATCTCATGAATCACTCACTGCACGTAAATTCTCGTATAGGTACTAAATAAATTCTGTTTAATGTATCCCATAGGTTAGTTTCAACAAGAAATTCATATTACATTCATATTGCTATTGCATGCTGAAATATCTATATGCAAGTGTATTTTGACTTTTTACATTTTCACTTCATACAACAATAAAAAATTTACATTAATTTATTTGTGAAATAGTTTTTGCAAGGGTAACTTAATTATTAAAATTAAAATTATGCATCTATTTTTTCCGTAAAATTAAGGTAGTCTTCTACCTACGGATGCAAGCGAAAATGAACGAATGAAGAGTTTTTCAGCACGTTTTATTAAATAGGTATATACAATTGCAAGAATAAATGGAAAATTTATTAATAAAACGAAATGTATTTATATTTTTTGAATGTTTTTGTGTTTAATAAATACAAAAATAAATTCCCCGAGTTTCCTTCCGGTAGGAAGATTGAGGCAACGTTCCTCGTTGTAAAGTAATGCTTAAATGTAATAATATAAAACCAGTGGCTCGTTTTTCTCCGGTAAAATTTTAATAAAATTTTAGTGGAAAGAAAATTCTTATCAAAATCTTTTGGAGCATGCCGTCTCTTTGGAATTAAATATATTGTTATGGAGTTCCAATTTCTTGATACGAGTTTATGCAGATAAGGGGGTGAGCATTTCCAACAGGAAATAACATTTTATAACTGACTCATATTGCGTGTGAATTGCTGAAAATCATTGCAAAATGAGCAGTATATCAGCAATCAGTTCTCCAATTCAAATGTCTCAATCGAGAGCTGATGTTCCCAAGTTTGCAATTATACTGAACGGAATGAAAGCAGAAAACAGCATTGGCCCGCAAGTTCCTTCCGTTCTGACGCAAGATCTGGTGCAAACAAAGGATGATGGAAAATACAAAGATGTTGGACAGCTTGCCAAAATACTTCAAGTATGCAAAAATATTGTATAATGTGTTATTCTACTTTCACTTTTTTGCCAAACAACCCATGAGAATGAGATGTCTGAAGGATCGTAGGCTCCCATCACTCTGTTTTCATTATATTATCGGAAATTCTATTGTTATTGTTTCCGAAATTGTGTCTTTAAGTTTCCTCCCCTTGTTTGACAATAGGAAAAGATTAAACTTCACGCAGGAGTTGAGGCGTCATTGTTTACTGGAAAGGAAATCATTGAGGAGAACCCGGCCGCATTGATTCCGCTCATGTTTCGTGTCGCAGTTGAAGAGTTTTCAAAAACTTGTAAAAACGAATTTAAAATCATTGAATGTCGGCATGAGACCAAGCTGAGTTCAAACTGGAAACCTTCCCTCTCGGACATATTGATTGCTCGAAAGCATCAAGTAAGATTATTATTACGTGTAATTTTCTACAGAGAAAGTGCTTACTTACGCAGTCATCCTTAAATTCTATGATACTCAAAGTTTATGAGGGAGAGAGAGAGATAACTAAATTGCAATAAGTTTCAAAACACTAGTTTATTGAGTATTATTATGAAACTCATGAACTACTACATACATGCATACACTAGTAAAAGATGGTTTTCTAAAGTTATTTAACGATCAATTTCTTTACTTTTGAAATAGGTCATTGTTGTGGATCTGAAAGAGTCGTTTCTTCCATATACGAATTTTGCTTATGCAATACTTCGTCAACTAGATCGTGAATGGTAATCAAGTCATAAAACTCATGAAAGTCAAGCAGTAAATACATAGTTGCTCGCATGCACAACACATAATTTGATTGGGACTAAGTAAGCCCTGGATTTTCCTTGCTCTTTGTATTTCTCTATAATAAATGAAACTGCGAGTCTTTGATTTACGAACGAGATATCGGTCCGTGAATTTGATGAGTTTGGCTGGTAAGACGACGACGACGAAGAAATAATAATGCGCTGTTTATGTGACGCCATGAGGGAAAGTATGCTTCCCCTACACTATTTTGATCGAAAAGATGTGAATGAGAGAGGAGACGGTGTCTGATTAGTTCCCTTTCATTGGATTATTTATTATTCCTCAGGAGGATCAAGATGCCTCGATGTTTGTTTCATCCCAATGATGTGTGCACTGTAGAGAAGCCCAACAAAAATTTGATTATGGTGTCCCCGTCGTAAGTAAATGTCATTTATTTTCTAAGAAATATGGAAATACGTGCTTGTATGACATACATACTTGAAACTTTTATTCCTAAATATTTCACATATGTATTTACATTGCTTAGGTGACTTTTTTTATGAAAGTTCATCTACATATGCTCAAATGCAAAGAAAAAGGCAAAGGTGCATGAATATCGTCTGATTATAAAACTTTTATTCACTTTTTATCTCTTCTTGTTAAAGATTAAATGGAAAAAGGTTTCTTAGAAAATTAACTTTCAGTCAAACAATTGAAAAATTTTCCATAAGGTTATTTATAAAAAAAAAATTGGTTGTAAGTTGTGCGTTAAATGGCACATGTACATAGATACGTGTATGTGTATGTATTATAACTTACAAATTACACATTCATGTATACAGAATGCCTGATGGTGACTTCAAACTGTCCGGAATTGCAAGTCCGTTCCAGTACAAATTACTCACCATGTTCAAATTGGGCTGCATGGACGCCTTAAAGAACCAGTTACAAATGAGAGACCTCCGCATTGGAAAATTTGAAGACATTGTCGCAGACATTGCCCGAATTCGAACCATTTACAGACGGGCCCAACGCTGGTTACTCCTGGGACAAGAAATTCAGATCGGTTCTGATTCCTGCATGGAATTGCTCAAACAGATGGAATCAGTCCTGAGTGCGAATCTGACCACGGCAGCCAATATCGAAGACATTGGACAGCGGCTTTTCTCCTCAAACACGGATGAATCCGCGAAGCAGCAAGGAAACCGGATGGATTTCAACCGTGAAGAAAGGTTTCCTTCGCAAGGTGCAACCACAGCCCAGCAACGCGATGCCAAGGGCGCTGACTTGTTTCCGGCGTCTAACACAAAATCATACTTTGACCTATCTCCATCCGGAGACCAACCACCAGCTCATAATTTGTCTGCACAATTCTCGTTGGCGGACGAAAAGCTTCGAACGCAATTTGAAAGAATTGAAATGATGCTATCGTCTGGAAATCGTGAATAAAATATTCAGCTGCATGAACCTAAATAAATAAAATAACCTGACATGGATATACATATGTACACGCGTATTTATTATAACAATACATATATATAGAAATATGCATGACCAACTCGTGTACAATTAAACACTAAACGCAAATAATATAAATGTCTAAACACCTTTTGTACATGTATATTTGTATGCATTGCTGGACAAAGGAACAACTGAAAATAGAATAATTAATAACAAAACACAAAATCAACCAAAGAAATCTTCAAATTCGGCATCTAATTCTTCCTTTGTCGGTACTTGTTTCGTCGAAACGGACGTCGAAAGTGAGGACCCTTTAACGACAGGTTCATCCCCCCTTTTGCCTGGGTTTCCCCTCTCTCTCTCAGTTTCTGAGTTGTCTGATTCTGAGTCGTCAAAATTCAGTTTGAGACGGCGAGATTTAATCTTTGACGTTAATTTTGATTCTCTTGTCTCCCGCATCTTCGAATCTGATTTGCCAATTTTGTTATTTTGAGCGATCTTCTCATTACCGTTCAGCCCGGAATGATCTGCTCCTCCGTCTTCAGCTGAATTTCCTGTTGTTTGTCGCATTTTTTGCGATGTCTCATTAGTTATGGAGAGAGGAGGGCGAGGTGAAGGAGGCAATGCATCCGATAAGGGATGCAGCTCACCATCATCACTACAATACAAATACATAAACAGTGGCAATAGTAAAAGTTTCGACTTGACTACACATATAGTAAATAGTATTTTGGTAGGAATAAAGTGCATTTATATATCTGTCTCGTTCCTTACTGCGACTGGAAATTATTTACAACATCAAACGGATCAAGGTGCCTTATTTATTGTCTTTGACTGAGGCTGACGTGAGACGCTTGACAAGATAAAGTACTTTTGATAGAGCTGAAAGTGTTGTCTCTCTTGTTTAATGTTCGTAGCAATAAAATCATCATTTCAGTTCAGTCTCTCTTTATTGTATGCCTTGCGTTTCAGGAGTGAAACTTATTTCATCAGAGTAAATATTATGGAAAGATAGAAGTTTGCTTTGTTCGGCTAATGGGTTATGACGCATTCATTTCCCGTCGCTGCCACTACAACTGTTTCCCTTACGATACTGCAACGGTCATGCGACAATCTTGAAATCTGTCTCTCATTTGCCTCCAAGGTGCTCAGGGAGTCACGTCCCACTAATTTCGACTAGGTGAATAAAAGATCAAAGCTGGTCGACATACTTATTTATAAGAAACTGCTGTGCCTTACTTATTATTAATTTAAGGCGAATTTTGGCGACGTCAGGAACTCGAAGGTAACGAGCGTTTGAAGGTGCTTTGCATAATAGTAGGAAAGGTGTTCTTTAAGATTATCTACCTGCATGTTGGCAAAGATGATGTCCCCATATTAATAATTTGCGATGAATTATGATCCAGTTTCGCTAAATTATTGCCAAACTCTGCTGAACCCGCATTGCTTGGACCATGTGCATATTTGTCAACAGCCGTGTCGAAAGTTCTTTCTTTCTTTGGTTCTTCGTCGATCTGTTCATCAGTCGCAGTTTGGATTCTTCGTGGAGATTGTGGCTGGTTCGGGAGAAAGGGTGATGATGATGGTATTTTGCTGATATTCTGTTGGATTTCTCCTTGCTGGGCTTGTATAGACTTTAGTCCTGCTTTCTTCTCAACAATATTACTCACCTCATTATTATCATCCTCTTTACTTTTCACTTCTATGGCATTGCCCGCTCGAGTAATGTTATGCTGGTTGGAGGAATCGTCGTCGTCGTGTATCCGTTTGTGTTGCATAGATTCTGCAGAGGCCTTATTTTTGTGGTAAGTAGAATCCATCAGACTGTCTCCTATGCTGTGCAACGAGCTGTCATTGGCCATGGAGGAATGGTCTCCTTCCTGATCTGGTAGATAAGTCGCATCATTTGCATCAACATGGTTTCTCCCTTCTTCCTCTACCTGCATGGAACCAGTGGCAGTGGCACCAGGGAAAGTTTTCCCCGTAATTTCTTGGCCATTCCCATTGGCATCTGCTCTGTGAGGCTCATCGTCAACAACATCAATGACAGTTAGGCTTTCTTTTGTTGCGAGAGGGACATTGCTCGTTTTGGGATTTCTTGCATTAATGGAAGGATTCTGCTGCTGCTGCTGGTGTTTTATTGAAGTGGAGTCTGACAAGGATCCGTCTGTGGAGACGCTTAGTATATAATTCGAGCCCCGAGATTTTGGCAGCAGCACAGAAAGTGAAGTGGTGTCTGCCGAAGTTTCGTCAAAATGCTCTTCCTCTTGCTTCTGCGGATGATTATTATTACTACGATACTCTGGTTTTAAATCCGCAGATTCACTCGTAGTGCTGGAAATATCATCCTGAAAGGCTAGCTTCTTGGTAGGGCCCTGCTTTCCCGTGCTGGGCACGTATTTCGAAGGAAAGGTACCGGTTGAAGGTAAACCGTTGATGGGGTATTCTCCACTAATTGAGATCAGACCTCGGTGATGGCGGTTACGTTCTTTATAAAAGTCCCGAGGGTGACCATCAGCAGAGTCTTGTTCAGAAGCTTGATCAAGAGGGATGTCAATATTTAGGAAACTTGTCTTTCCTTGATTCAGTATTGGCGTAACTGGACCAGTAATATCCGTGTTCGACGAGGTTGAGGTCATCGTGACTGAATTCTCAACTCTTTTTTTGCTGGAAAGGGATCTGCTTTCTCCGAAATTACTTTCCGATGCCCCCCTGTGATTTCTGTGGGTCGAATATTTTCGGACGAGGTTTTCATATTCATTCTGAAAATGTAAAAACAATGTATAATGTAAACTACTGCCTTAACTTTGTATATGCATTTTCCTTTGGGTATTTTTATTTCTTTAATATATTTTAGTTCTAGGTTGTGACTTATGTCAATCCATTCTAGCAAAAATTATGGACGCCATTTGTGCAAAGAAAAAAGGATTGTTCTAAACGTGCTCAGCTTCAGCTCACTTTCAGAAAATATCTCAAAGCATTCCCCTCAATCTCCTGATAAATGTAGCCATTCAATCAAAGCTTTCAAGTGTCAGTCAGATATAAGAAGTAACTTTATAGCTCTGCAATTTGCCTACCCTTTTGTTATTGTCGGAGCTGAAAAAAACTCCATTTCTTGTCCTTATTTATTATTCCATGTATAAAATTTTCAAGAAAAATATATTTTGATGCGAATGTCCGTCAAACACATGCATACACTCTGTCGTACATGGACATGAAACCGGCCAAGCTTAAACGTATGTATATCCGTGTATTAAAAGGAGTCGGCATGATGTGGATGGAGAAAGCGGTTGGGCTGACGAGTACGTCAGTCGAGTAGACGGAAGTACATGTTCTCACACTTACTCTCATCATCCGAAGTCGTTCAGAACGAGCTGCGAAAATCGACGCATTTGTTTCCAATTCCTGGAGTTTATCCAAAATTGAGGCATTTCTAGCACGTCGTGGATCCTGATCCTCATAATTTCGCGGATTTGTATTAGTGGGGTTGGCCAGAAGTTGACTTTTCTCGGATAAATGACCAAGTTGAACACGAGTGGTTGTCTTTGGCTCCACTCCACTGGCTGAAACGGGGACACTTGTGTCCTGTGTCCACAACCGTTGAAACTCTTCCTCCAGATTAAAGTGCTGACTCTCGTACGTCTTCAATTCTCCTTGAAGTTGGGACATTCTCTCGTAAAATTTAATGGAGTCGCTGTACGAGGACGGTTTCCACATTACTGCGTCTGACATTCTGTAGAGCTGACACTGGATTCCTTGCAATAAAGAAATAATTCAGTTTTACGCATTCCCCGACAATGGTACGTTGTTAGCTTACTTAGTTATGTATTTAGGTTCTTGGGGTACCAGTTATTTATGAAGCTTATATGTCTGCCAATGAATATAACTGACTTTAATAGTTCATATGACACGACGATGAAATTATTACTAATTATTTATAATCAATAGTAGAATTGTATTTCAAATCAATCTCAACAATATTTTCAAGGAAAAATTTTCGAGAAATTTGAGAGAAACACTTTTCCCCCTTTAGTTACCAAGGTTACAAAGGGACAACAAATCATACCCAACGCTTCAACGCTGCTGAACGCTACATATGTTGATTTTCATGAAAATTCATAAAAATGTAGCATTTCAAATTATCTAATCTCAGTAATAGTCGAAAATATTTTTACTGATATAATACCAATATTGTTATCTAAGTAGATACATGAGACTATTTACAAAAATGTTGCAATTTGTTTGAATTTTTTGGGCACTTTGCCTTAATTCCGAACAAAAGCTCATGCAAAATGTTTAAGCAAATAATAAAAATTCCAAATAACAGAATGCAGTCAATTGACACCAAGTAAAATAAGACCCTTATCCTCTCGTTGGCATACTTGTATTTCTGTCTGAAAAATTTTCCCGTTCATTTTTATTACCTGTAAAAATGCGGCCATGTTGCGTGATCGCCCTCATCTCCAAACCCCGACGAGTGTACATACGTATAACAGAACATTGTGCATAGCAAAAAACCGAAAACCCATTAGATTAGCATCTCTCAATTTATTACCAAATTGTTATGAGCCACCTATTCCAGCCAGAATGCCATACAGACCTTCATAATACGTCCTGTGCAACCCAACACCGTCGTCCTCTACCCATCTCGACATTTAATAAAAGGAATACAATATTTGTATGATTCAAATGCAAACCACTTTTGCTCTGCCAATGTACTACGTGTTTGCTGTGCCTGCAAGCATTGGAATTGCGCTGATGTTACCACTACAATAATATGGTATGCATGACACGCCATTTTTTGCACTCTTGCCGTATTGAGATTCGAATTCAAGCTGCATAGCATCCAGAACATGTACCAGACATACACGGCTAGGTTTGGACCTCTCCGTGTCATATATACTGCGTGGCAAAGTGTAATAACTCTACCATTAAATTGCTAACCAATCCAACAGCATCCATCATCTCTCTCTCTCCACATCACACATGCAGGCATACGTATAATTCTTACTTACGACGTGTAATTCGCGTCGCTGTTATTGTTCGCTGTCCCCCTCGCTTTTTTATTATGCAACGTAGGAATGGCGAGAGTAAAACGTAGCGGCCACAGCGAGATGAGAAACACAATGCAAGAATCACGAAGATCGATTTTACTACAGAATGCGCATGCCATGGTCTTGTAATGTATTGGACGGGTGTGCAAAAATTCCTCCAAGAGGAGCGAATGCTTTTGCCTCATCTACGGCTGATGTGAGAGCCAGGGAGATGCTGCTGTTGAGATATGATAGGAAAGAGCCACGAACAGTGTGCCAGCCAGTTGGATTTTGTTACAACGAGTGAGAAAGCCAGCAGCCAAGGAAGAATTCTGCTCGCACCATTCGAAAGTGCTTTCCATTTCAGTACGACGAGGTAGACGGGAAGGAAAAGGAAAGTGACTGCCACTACTCCAACCCGGACGGACTCCGTTCTCAGTTCTGCTTTTATCCTGGTGAAAGTCCGAGAGCCGAGTAGTTGGATTTCGATTCTCACCACGTGAAAGTCTGTTCGTGATGTTCGTTCCATCGCCACTTTCAGCAGCAACAACACTTTCTCCTAGTTCTGGCTGAGACTCACATGGGCTCTCTCGCCTTTTTTGCATTGTGTGCTCTGTACGAGGAAGTGCAACAGTGTCAGCTGCGTTATATCTCTTTCCGGACCGGAAAGAAGACGTTGTTGTGGTCGCGTTCATGGATTTATGACAGTCGCTGACAGATTTGTCGGAATTTTGAATTTTAATCGTGCATACAAACCTGCAAGAACCTTCATTGTGTGATTAGCATAGTTTGGATGTGTATGAAAATTAACAGTCAACCAAACATTAACGTTTTCCATGCATGCAAATGTGTAATCGGTTCAAATCGAACGAATTAGATTGGATTATCAACGGTAAAAATATTCCAAAGGTAAGAAAACATTAATGTATTGCCTGCAATGCATTAACATATGTACGTACAAAACCATGTACCAATATGTACTTACATACCTGCGTGCGATCTTGGGCATTATGAAAATAAACCCAAAATCGAGCATATTTTTCATAGGAATGGCATAAGAATATAGGAATTTAAATTAAGCCATTTCCAAAGTAGATGCATGTAGTAGTGCTTATGCAAAGTAGTACCCTGAGCAAAGGGTGGACATAAAATAGTGGGGGAACATTATTAACCAGAATTTAATTTCCGCTTGGGCTGACACTGTACTTATGTATGAATGAACGCCATTTATGCAACATCATTAAAAAACCACATTCCATATGCTACAATTTTAAATGGTCCCAAGCAGCATCAATTGACTTCCAGGGTTTTAGAGATTTTGGGAATGATAAACTTTGGATCCGCTTAATCCAAGAGTTGTCATGAAATATTCAGCATTCGTCTACCCTGGGTTGTTTATTATAAACATTACAATGTAATCAAATTATTTGTACCTCTAGTGGTTTATGGGCACTGGCTCGAAGAACAATGTGATTCCACAGTGTACATAAATATGTACATACATAAATACATTATTTATTCTTCGCGTTCAGTAAAATGTCTCATTTTTTCATCGCCTTGCTCGTCGTCTGTCTTCAACTCCTCTTATGAATAATATGACACGTCTCTCCCATATTCGCGAAGCCATTGACATAGCTTTCATTCATCCTTTGCTGAACTTCACGACGCGTCGTTTGTTTCTGGTAATTCGTGCACAATCTACGATCTGTTAATCAAGACTCCATGGACATCCAACTATGAAACATGTGTAAAAGGAGGCAATACGTGCATATATACGTGTAATACATACATAAATCTGGCTATAATCTTGCCCATGAATCGTTTCATATACGTATAAACAGATTCATTCACGTGGTGCGTGGATGGGAGAATAGAGCAAGCGAGTAAATAAAGATCACGAAAAAGATGAAAGATACTCTCTTTGCCGACTAATAATATCATGCACATTACCACGACTCGCTCAGGTTATAAACATGACACATTTACCAATTTATGTGTGCCAACAAAATATAAATTACAACTCTGATCCAAAACATCCAATCAAGTAAGAAATCAAAGCCACATAAATTATCCAGTGTTTTCATATAATCAAATGAAAATCGATATTACCGTTCCTTGTAAATAATTTACATGCATTCGTCTAACTGCTACTTTTGTACCACAGTCAGAGTTGTCGTACTTGTAATTATTGCTACATGACATGACTTGCTTGATTTTTGCCATCTCTGCCACTGCCCAACTACCAACCAACCAAGTGATTGTATGTAAAATTGGACATGCACATTAACTAATTGATGAAATGAATCAATGGCTGTTGGTACGTACAGCAATTGAAATGAAGGCAAAATTTTAATGGATTTACCTTGAAAATTTCAATCCTCGGCTGGTTGACCCTATGCTTTTGTGTGCGATAACTACTCTCACAACCCACCCACAAAATAAGAGATGAATGGATATAATCAACCCCATCAGGTTGCATGAGTGGGTATTCATTCACAGGCATCATAAACTCACCTCAATCATACAAACAAACTAAATTATTAAACATTTCGACGTCAGCTCTCGAACCAAAATAAAAACAAATTCAAACAAAGTTATCAATGTGATCCTGATGATGATTGTACAGCGTGCAGGCTAAGCAATGTTTTGTTGTTTGACAACAACAATTTCACCCACAACCACAAATTTTACACTGTTACAAATACGCAAAATACAAATCGTATCATGACCTAAACTGCACACCCCACCTCGGAAATATCCGTAGCAAGCCGATTATTGTTTTTGGTCTGCTGAAGAGCTGTGGGCTTCGTGATTGATTAATTCTTGGTATTAATTAACCTCGACAAAAACGATAATTAGTTACCTCGCTGGCATAATCTAAATACAACTGCCAAGTCTAATTCAATATCAAACGTCGTCCTGTGGCTAATTGATGTTTCTCCTCGCTTGGGAGCAAATTCTTACCAACTAAACAATTACTACATACATACTCTACTTATGTATCTCTATGTACATATTTATACATATGCGTTATTTATGCTGCTTGGGATTATTGACATTCATGATGGATGACTTGTTGGGGATGTGGTGATAAATTGATACCTTAATTAATTGGTCACCATTGTATGCTTATTTGATCGTCTAAACTGATTTTAAGTCTTATCCTTTGATGTTCGCTTATTGATGTTGCCATTTGTTGGTTGAAAAATGTTGATTAATTGCACCTGCATTATAATAAAGGCATTTGGTCATTGGGAAAGCTGAATGGAAAGTTTTGCCCGTCAGAGGTTAATAAAGGAACCCAATTTATTATGGCATCGAGCTAGCCTGCCAACCAATTTCATGTCAACTTGACAGCTCATTTCCATCAATTAGTACGTTTTGTATTGTGAGTGAAGGAACACTTTGTTTAGCTCAGGTATGAAAATTCATAATATTACAAATTGGTATTCATCCATCGACGTCCACCCACAGCTGCCACCCAGGCACTTAACAATAGCAAACAATTGTAGCAAATTGTTTGCGATTCCTCGTTTAACAAGCTATTCTGAAACCATTAACATCTAATGAACTGTTTATATTTCATATTTTACGACAAAAGATAGATTGCCACACATGAATCCAATTTGCAGAACCAAGAACAAGAACGATTTTGACTCGTTTTTGGCACTAGAATTTTTCTGACTTCATCTCGATCACAATATTTGAAGCGCACCCCAGGGGTATTTTAATTTATAAAACATTAAATAGGCCAAGTGGTCTGAATTGAAGATTACCTTCTTACAATGTCATGTCTAACACATTAATAACTTTAAAAAAATTCAATAATAATCCATAAAAGGATAAAGGTTTTGTGGTGAGCGTATATCCATATGCATGAATTGTTCTGGAGCGGAAATTAAAATTAAACCGATACCGAAATGTTATTCATTTGTTGTTGCTGAAATATGAGCATTACGTGACATAGCCATTCGTCCAACGAGTCAATTAGTCAATTAGTATGCATATTGTTGGTTTCGTGTATGTTAGGACAATGACAACCACGCGCAAACGGTACAGTGAGGTCAAATTACTCTATAGTTCAGCCCCACATACATTTTCTATGACAAAGTTGGTTCAAAAACATTTTAGTTGTGCATGACCATCCAACCTGATTGAATGACAAAGTCACCCAGAAGGAGTGTTAGCGTTGTGTATAAAATGGAGAATAAATCACTCGTAGTTAAACATTGATTGCATACATAAAATGAGGTCTGTAAAAGCTTTACTTAAAACGAGTTAGTCGATCTGAAAACGAAACTTGATACCCGCGTGAAACTAGACACCAAGATTAGATGAATGACGAGCATAAGTGTATTCCTGCAAATATTCCATCATTTTGATCTTCTTTCATGTGTACAAGTATGAACTGTACATACATTCTTGTCGTCTGCTGAGTTTTTCATTAATTTTGAACCATCAATTTTGTTGAGAAAAAAGCGCTGTATAATATTGACAACGTAAACTTGTGTTGATTAATCAATTCCAATATAAATCATTTATATGATGAGCATTACAATAGAGAGGATAAAAACTAGAGCATTTTACTTGTCTCTATATTGGTGAGTTTGTTAGTAAATCTCCCACGTCTCCACTCCAACGTCTCCTCCAGCATCGGAAGCATCCCGATAAATAAGTAATCCAGTTAATTGAATTGGCTAAATGATGAATTCCCCTCTCGGTTTGTTTCTCTTAATTATGCTGACATCCATTCCTTTGAAAGCTAATAATGCTGCGCAACAGCGAGGAGACCTTCATCAACAACTGAAGTGAACTAAATAAAGAATTGGCATCTCCAAATGAGTTTTATCCAATCCTACGCACATTACTATTACACTCAAATTCTACCTTGCGTTGTTGTGTCTTAATCAAGCAGGCTTTTATCATCAGACAGACCTCAAAGAGATTGAAATGTTACTTTCCCAAACAAAAATATGAATGAATTGATGGATATGCGGGAATCCGGCTGCTACCGTTCGGTATGTGTACATATGGCTAAATAGACACATTGCTAAATTATTTTCCTATCGAGCATACAACTATGCAAGCTGGCTCGTCAACATTAATGAGCATCAGTCATGACATTTTCAATATCATACATAAATACATACATTTCGCAGTAGTCGAACGTAATTTGTATGCAATTAACTAATCTCCTAAATTGAGTGTTCTTGGTAGACAGATAACAAATTACCAGCAATATCAACTTTGAACTTATTGATTCCTGTTCGCTCTCGGTGTTTTCGTAATTTCTGGATGCATACATATGTAATAATATGAGTACCGTTTGTAAGTCACTCCATTATTTGGTTCACCTTTATTTGGTAAAGGTTTTGGCAATGTATCTATGCGCATAAATACCCCGAATAATTATCCAAGTTAAGAATCACATACGCGTACTTTCTGTATTTTTTATACTGAAACCAAAAGGTCGTATTATTTTTCTTGTAATTTTAAGTGTTTACTGACGGACACTGGTAATAGAAAATATCGTTCAAGTATTGCAATGAAATCTCCCTTTTACAGTACACGAGGAGTGTTAAATTGGGTGTAGTCTTAATTTATAGACATTTTCGAATTAAATATGTAATTCAGTAGGTTAACTTGAACTTTACGTATTTATTATCACGAGGCGAAAGTGGTCGTTATACTCACGGATAGATTATAAATTTATACAATGTTCCCTCTCGCATTGGGCGCAGTTGAATTAAACTTTTAGATTCATTCAGATAATTGTCTCTGTAGACCTTTCTCTAATTTACATATTACACCTCCCTCCTATCTAGTTTCCCAGCAGAAGAACGGGTGGCACATTATATAATTGTACATTGTTCTGACACCAGCCAGCATTGTTATGCCTGTAAAATAAAGTTAGGGATAGATTTAGCAAAGTGACCATATTGGACACTATTGGACACATAATAGACTGCGAGTTTAGGCAGGAGTTACGTTAGACATATTTTGATGAGGAAAGTTAAGGTAGTTTTGTTGGACAGGGTTTTGAATGCAACGATTATGCACAAATTCCAAAATTTAACCAAAGGGAATCCAAAGACATGACATTAGGACAGGACTGAAATGCTGTCACCGTTATAATTCAACGAGATTTGGATGCTCTAATAGGACTTGAACAATAGACAATAATACGACAGTAACGTGAAGGCTGTGTGGTAACATTGGCCACTAAACTTGTTATTATCTGGAGGTAAGCACAGAAGGATGCTGTTATGTGAACGTTAGAATTGGTTAGTTATAGTGCTATAAGGAAAGCACATTAAATCACCTGCACACCTACGGTATGTGACGGAAAGTACGTTTGCGTGGATCAAGTGCATAGCACCCGAGAAGCGTTGAGACGATTGTTACAGTTATGTTGTTCAGAGAATAAGATATGCACAAGCTATATTTCAGTTATGAAATCACAGGAGTTGAAAGCAAGCAAGTGTTGTGCACCGAGTAGTTTAGTCGTGATTTAACGCAACAGTGCAAAATAATAATAAGTTGACTTGTGCAGTGTCCTCATTTCCTCGTATTTGGAGCATACCCTAAATTGACATTGGAATTTCTGCGCATATTTCCTGACATGTCAACAGAAATCGTTTCTTGTCCCAAGAAGAAAACATTTGAGAACATGTAATTCGTTCCAGAAAAGACTGTCCATTCTCCTTGAGCACGTACACATATTAATAAAAAAGGGCAAGTACTGAATACGTTACTTTTATTTTAAAAACATGTCTCTGTCTCAAGAGAGTAATAACATAACCTGCAAAGAGAATATGTAATGGTTAAAATTTCCATTTATGTAAGTATCCACACGTGGCAAGTTTTAAAAATACGACGAACATTCAAACTTCTCAGTTTCGTAATGTTGAGTATGTAATATTTGTGTCTCATTTGCTTTACTTAATTGCAATTAGTTCGTTATGCAAATGCTGTAAGTGTAACTGGGTTCTTCAAAGTTGAGAAAAGTTGAGCTTAAGAATTGCATACAAATTGGTCATGAAATATTTCGTGAACATGAAAGTGCTTTATAAATTTTTACATGGAGCCTAAAATGCAACTAATCCTAATCCTAAGTATCACAGTCGCTCACAAGATTGATGATGAGATGTGTGCAAGTGTGATCGTTTTGCGTTTAATTTCTTGGTCTAACTGCATTCCTGGGTTGCAATGGGTTTGTTGTTTGCTATTGCACAAAATCTCAATGTTGCTCATTTACTTATTTCTCGTGGACTTCTTTTCACATGGTTTACTTGGCTGGTTTTAAGGTATGAGCCTGCATTCTGTGCTGTAGTGTCCCGTAAGTAACGAAGGATGCAAGTTGACTAACAAAGACGAAGCATGCATGTATAAAAAAGAGGCTGATTTGATGGCAAAGTTGATTGGCGTATTGTTGCATGACTCTTGGTTGGTGCATTGACCTTGATTACAAAAAATGAGACCTGGCTAATTTTTGCGAAGCGGAATGCCCGTCATGTCCCTTTATTATTTCACTGTAAACTGGCCCAAAGAGTGGGATGGAGGAATTTAAAAGGAGAAGTGAGAAATCTCCTTTTAAGCAAAAGACACCACCACCGGTACCACCATCATTATCCTCTTCTGGCTTGAGACAAGCAAGAATTGAGTGGAAATATTGCACACCTTTCGCTACAATGATTCAAAACCGGGGTTCAACTTATCACGAGTCAAACCACAGAATGCACCCTTTCGTCCAATTAATTTACTTTCCTCTCCTGCTTTTTTGCCTATGCTTTGTTTATCAAAATTCAGGAAAGGCATAAGGGTGTAACTTTTGAGAGGTTGATTTTGTTGTGGGTGAAATGGAGCACAACGAAATGGATGAGTGGTGTTAACGGTTGCAGGGAAAGGTGAGGTGAATCCAATTCTGGCACAATATTATTATACGGTAAAAGTAGTGGTGGCAATAACAAGGTTGGCGAGTGGGTTTTGGGTAGAATAGATTTTATCGTCATTTAATTTACGTGGACTGCAGTACGTAACGGTTTCTGTGTACCTTGAGCAGTACAATACTCTCCTTCCTCCTCCACGACTCGAAAGCAAGAAGCCAACTAAATATGCATGCACTTGAATTTGTGTCACTTTGTAAGTTTTCTGCATTCACAGGCATTTATTTATCCCCTTTTCTAGCCATTCCTTATCATTTTGACGTAGTTGCTTGAAAATGTGGAGATATTCCACTCTAATTTACGCTAAAAGTCAAAATGACATTTATTGTCGTTATTTATACGGTTGTAAAAGTACTTGAAAGAAATAATTTGCGTTCCGATTAAAGCGTGCATACCATGGTCAGAACGTATGCAGTAGTGGAGGGCAGGTACGTAAGTCGTGTGGTTGATAAGGTGGTGTCTGGAGGATGACATATTATTACACAAACAATTAAATTCCATTGCATTGATGATGGCGACGCCGAAGAGTTGGTTTGTTGGTGCAATTTGAAAACACCAACCACTTCATTCATAGAGGAGCTGCTTTCATGTGGTATATTTCTATTTGATCTCGTGGCACAAAAGGTTTTCGGGTATCTGGTCGTTAAAACGCTGCTGTCAAGCGAAGAAGCACATTTTATACTCGGAATGAAATTGAGAACCGCAAAATCATTAACGTCAATCACCCCACAACCGATATGTGTAATGCTCCTCCCGATCGACGAGTGATATGGTTGGAAACATACAAAGTATTTCGTATGCGATAAACAAGCACACATTTGCACATCAAAAGAATACCCATTACTGAATATTACCATCGGGGCGCAATAATCAACTTCTAACCCTGACAAACTAGTTTAACCTATTGAACTCTTTTTCAATTGTGCTTTGACATCACAATATACATCCTACGTGTTACCCAATGTGTGTTGCACAATTTCCTCCCCATGCAGCATCAATGGATTTTGAACTTGTATTCTAATAGTTGACACAGACTTTATGAATTCCATGAAATTCAAGAGCCCTAGATTATTTAAACGATGATCATGATCTATAAAAAAATATTTTACCATAATGTTGAACGATTGACAATGAGTCCATGCTCATTGATCCGTTGAGTCAACTCAGAAGTGAATTAAATAGTTTATTGTCCAGCAGATAACGATGGATGTGAGAATTTGACGTGTGACCGAGTTCCAAAATTAGCAATGAACATAATAAACATAAAAGTTTTCGGAAATAAGACTGCATAAATCAGAGTAGGGTTAACTACATGTGTTGATAGTGGTTTATCACAGAAACGTTGAGTCGGACGAAATCTAAGCCTAAACAGATAGTAACACAATACCCGTGGATCAAATTTATTGCTAATTAAATGTTTACACAATGTGGATTACATAAACAAATTGGGTCCAAAATACAACTTATTTATTTTTTGTTACAGGCTTTCCCTTGACTTTGGCCCTGATTTAGAAGCGGAACCATAACAAAGTTATTCATGCGGATGAAGATAAAAGGGAGGGATACATAACGAGAGTCAGCAAGTACGTACGTATGCATTCAATATTGTTTTTGGAGTGTGCTAAACTATGTACATATGCATGTAGCCTAGATTAGTTAGTGCATGGTCTTGGCTGGTTGTTACATATACTTTTGCAATATAAATAAAAAAGATGAGTAAATCCGCGAGTTAGTCATCTAACTTCTAAGCTCATTAAATGCACACATATCTGAACGGCTTGCAATCAAAGAAACGTCTCACTGAACTGGGCTTAAGAAGTGGAACAGAGCCGGATACTCGATATATATATGATACACATGTGCTCTAAATATAATGTGCAATAAGTAATGGAAATACTAAAACAAAGACCTCCTACACGCGCTTATTAGCTTCAAGAACATTTGTTACGTCATAATCCAGCATGACACCCAACAAGACCAACTGGTGGCAACTGGTAGAAATCTGTCAGTCAGTTTCTGCAATATTGTTGCTTGTTTATTTTTCGCTAGAATTTTTTTATCATATTCCTTCTGACGCTATCGAATGCAGACATCATTTCATATGTCCATAGGATTTAAACATTTTTATAATTAGAATAGTACATGTTTTGCAACTGTTATTTGTTCTCGTAATTCTCCTTCCTCAACTTGATGAGCTTCTATTTGTATCATTGTACATAATATGTGCATAGCGCAATTATAAAACTTAAAAAAAACAGATTGTTGAGTCATTTCTAAATGCGCTATAAAACATACTAATACCTACATACTAGTTAACCAAACAAGGTGCCATTCCCAGTAATAAATGTGTGCAGATAATTTATTTATGTATAATGCGAGAAATTATCAAAAATCAAATTAGCCAATGTAAAAACTACATATAGATGAACAAACATACATGATCTTTGTTCAATGTTTGTGACACAGTGTGTCAATAGTTTGTGCTTAATGGGCCATGGCCAATGATTCAACAAAACTGTAATAGCATAGCATTAGATAGGGAAACCAACCATCAAGTATAAATTGATGCATCACCATTGCCAATCCTAGCTCACGTTGTGTTCTTGGTGTGCACAGATTGTTGGAGTGGACTTCGAGAAGGAACAACACGACAGTGACAACAATCCAATCGGCCATCGAATTTGCTGCTCAACAATAGTGAACCAGCAAGAGGCGACGAGGTATCGAAAATCGACCCCCAACCAAACCCAGCAAAACAGTTATTACCACCACCACACGAGATCGTCTGTCAGGGATCGAGCAGTGATGCATTTTCTCAGTCTCGCGAGCATCCTTACTTGAGTCGACGAAGAATAGAAAGCAAGATTGGCCCACACAATCTGAGTGAGTCAGCAATCAACTTGCACACTTTTTGCAGTTTAAAACTTTATCAAAACCCAATTGTGTGTCGAATCGAACTGTGTAACATTTTATAAAAACTTTTGCTCCCAACGAGTAAAAAACGGCGTATTTGCCATTCCCAAGTTTTATCAACTGGAAAATTACCTGAGATTATCCACGAACTCGCAACATTTACCGTGCTATCCTACATTATTACACCGTCTACGAGATTTACATAATATAAAACTTACGGTTTCAGCAGTGGCATAGTTATTATACGTGCAAATATATTAACTATACTACATATTTCGTGGTATAGCGAGGAACGGTTAAGTGAGACGCCTCTATTATCGATTTCCAGATACTTGCGTTAATAAAATAACCGCAAAAGAATTGTGTTTCTCGAGTGAAGAAAACCCTAAAGATCTTTCCATTGAAAACAGTTCGGCGTGCGTGAGAACTGTACTTATTATTATTAGTCGTAGTAGAGTACCTGCCAATTCTCTGCGGTTATTTTCCACTCTGACGACAGATGTGCTGCTGTGAACGCAAGCAATTTTAATTACTGAGAACGACGAGTAACTGAAACCTTGTTGGAGAAGTGTATGGATGCGGAGAGTGGAAAATAATAATAAATACATCAAACAATTGATCACACGGCGTCATTATTTTCAATTAGCAGCGTTTCAACAGCAGTAGTTCGTAGTTGTACAGAAGGAAAGATGGACAATTCTTCAGGAGACATGGTCACATTCATGTTTCAACTGGGCCTTGTTCGTGACTCGGCCACAGGTAAGAACTTTATAGAATTTAAAATACATTTTAAACTCAAATCTACTGTGCTACGTCGTAAACAAATGAGTTATCATATCAGTTACAAATGCTGACAAAATGTATTCCCTTTACAGTGGATACATCTCTTCTCACCCTTAAAACTTTAAAGGAGGAAGCATGCAAGTTCATCATGAAAAAGGTGAGCACATTTAAATAATTCAGCTTGTCCATCAACTCTGACATTTGAGCTACGTGTGTAATCTTCAACAATTCTCCAGCCTCTACTCCCATACATATCTGTTAAGCAGGTTCATATTCCCTGACTCCAAACGCCATATGTGTGACCACCAGAACCCAGCGGTGTATGCATTATAGAATACGCAGCCTCTCATTTTCGATTCGTCGTTGGAGGTCAAATTGGTCGCACAGCGCAGTGTCCAGAAGGACGATATTTGGAGCATTTTATACGCCAAAACTTTTATAAGATGGCTGACCAGTAGCAGAATTCACAACGAGCTAGCCTTTGCGAGTAAATATGGGGTGCGGGATATGCATATGGAAGTCTTGGAGTTGAGACAAGAATACAAATTGGTCTCAATAAAGGTTCATTTATTAGTGACTTGAGATTGCTTGCTGGGCGCTGGGCAGATAAAACGGGTGTGAAGAAGATCTTCATAAATGTAGACTACAGTCGACTGCTTAATTAATAATGAATGAACACAAACGCCAAATTTCCTGCTAAATTATTTGCACCAGAAAGTCACTGCTGCAAACTGTCTCTTCGATATATCTACATAATATGCAGCGTATTGTATAACACAAAAGAAAAACAACCACTCATAAGCATTTCCAACTAGTTCCACCATAGTTTAGATGAGATTTTGCGGTTGAATAATGTAGCAGCTGGTACAACCTTGTCATTAACAGAATTTGACATTATGCTAAAAAGTAGTTATTAATATGCCGAGCCAGACTACATATTCGCCAACAAAATATGTACAACAACAACCACAACGGAAGGAGATGGATTTGACTATGAATTTGTAAACTCAAATGCTGATCTGTAGCTAAACAAGTTGGCCAGCGAAAAATCATTACGTCATTTGTGCATAAAAAAGTATCAAGCAATCTTCTCTAAAGGACACAGGTTGACTTGAGAGGTGAGAAGGCAAGTCTAATTGTGTAAGAAAAGTATGTACGTATGGCTGCCCTTTGGCTACTCTAGCATAAATTGGTTCGCCCTTCGAAGAGCTTGTGCATAATAATTGCTTAAATCAAATGGCTTTAGACACTTGTAGGTGAGGAATATATAACTTCTTTTTAGCAGAGTGACCATACTCTGACGAGAGAAGGAGATGAGTGGATAAACTTGAAGACTTTGATTTTTTAAAACGTTGTGACGTCTCAATTATCTTATTAGTAGTCTTCAATTAGGTTGATACTACTACTTTTAGATTGCGAACAATTTGTATCACCTCATGAAAATAAGTACCCAAATAAGTTTGACTACAAACAGCGAAGAGGTGAAATTATTGCATATGGAAACCTTAGACTCGAGATACTAAATAAGTATAATTTACTGGTTTGTCTGTCATTTTAAAATGTCAGCTTGTGTACGCTACCGCGATGATAAATTGGTTGGCGTTGAAAACAATGTTGTCTATCAGAAATGAATTATTATGTCTAGAATTCGTTCAGCCAGTAAAGTCGAGACTTCATCCTGTAAACTTGTTTGCTATACATCATTATTTAATTTGATTTAAATTTCCTAGAGTATTTAATTATTAAAAATAGTCATTTTCGCTATACTAACTTTAGGGTAGTACCACAATCAATGATTGTAGGTCTCAATACACTTCTATTCTTCCACTTTGAGCTACTTATATATTTATGTATTTCTGCATCCGTAAATTAAAACAAATTACGATTTTTATCTTAGATATGTGTAGATGAATTATTATCTCCGCGATAAGGTATTTTCTTGGCAATTAAAATCGCAATTGTTTTTTATACGAAATCCTAGATAGTTCAGTACCACTTCTCAAGTGTATACATTGTAAGTTTTAGTATGCAATTGATTTTGGAGTTTATTTGGATTTTAAAGGGTGCATAAAGCTTATAGCATTCCGCTGAAGTTGATATCTTCATCGGGAAATACGCTCGTATATGTAATCCGAGGTAGAACGTCCAGAAATGTGTACTCATCCGTCTCGGATGGGACGAACATTGTAAACAGCGTAAAGTACACAATTCCTAGCAATCTGCATCAATGTCCCTAAAGCAAAATTGGACCATCATGAATCATCGCTGATTTAAAATTCAAATAAGAAATTAATGCAAATATTCGCTCCACATACGCAACCAACCGTACGATATCCCTATACCTTGGAGACTCTGTAAATTTGAAGGCCGGTTAAGAATTCAGGGACATTGGCTAACTAAAGTATGGGTTATTGTAATCTTGTAGTGCTGAACCTTCTGCAATACATAAAATTCGCTTCTTTTCATTCAGTCACTGCATGCATATTAGACATGCGCTGGCAATAGTTTTAACGCAACCACGCCCACAAAATTATATTACTCAGCCAGGATGCAAACCAAATAAAGATTCGTCGTTTAAAATCCACTTACTAAATACGACTAGTAACTGTCCAAGCGAATTCTAAAACGGGCGGGTATTTCCCAAGATTTGCATAGTACGCAACTCCCTCCTTTTCAGCAAATTTCCCAAAAACATGTTATGGGTCGTCCCCTGGAGGGGCAATGAATTTCTTGAGGTCTAGACAAGGACAACGTTCTACTAAATATAACAAATTACACTTTCTTTTCATTGGATTGATATTTTGTGCAGTTTTGGTCCAATTTTTTTTCACACTGGAAATATTTATGTATTACCCGAACAATATGTCGTTTCTCGACATGTTGTAATCTTGATTAAGAATTAATTTGTATCAGATTAAAAACAATTTCGTATTACGTACATGAAGCTGTATTGCATAGGATTGCTTTGACATTTCTTAGAGCTTACATTAATGATAGATAAATGGTACTAATCCTAAAATTTAATATAATGAAAAACTTATTGAATCACATTATGAAAACTATTTATTGATAGATGACTGTTATCCCCTCACATAAATTTTCCCTCTACGTTGTGTGTAGCGTCTTGAGTTGTAGGTTATTAATCTAATTTAGTCTTGTAAGCTCAGACCACACTGATCCAAAGGTTATGTTCAGCGACACGAGCTCATCGTCAAGTAATTTACCTCCCTTTGAACGATATCTAACAATTTATTAACTACTTGTAATACAACTCTAGTGATTTTTTGAACTAAATGCAGGATAATTGCATGTCACTTTTGTGGTTTCGTTGTTTGGCTGGCGAATTTGTAAATTGTCACCTTTTGCCTTTCAATCACTTCAAAGTAAAATAAAACGTTTTAAACGAACATAAAGAAGTAGCGTCAAAGCGATTGAAATTTCATTTATAATGTCACCACGCTGACGCATGGCTTATGTATTTTTTGGCGTTTGACCTCGTCGTCACGGTCATAGGCTGGTATTCGTTTTAAATTTTCTTAACTTGAGTAGAACTTTAAAAGCAAAAGTTGGAGTTTATGATGATACCTTAATAAAATGATCTCATGCGTTTCTAATAAACGGATTCAGGGAGAAAGCGGAGAAAACTAGCATTCTCATGATTATTATTGCCTGCTAAAGATTAAATGCAAAATAGGTCCTGCAGAGTTTGATTGACTTTAGCTTTTGTTATCAACACAAGTTGTGTTACACAATATTAAGATAATCTTAACCTGCATGGAAAGTTATCGCACTTGATGACAAGGGTACCATGAAATTATTTGTTGGTGCAGTTACTAAAATTAAACTTGAATTTTGAAATATGAGTATTTGGAATTGTCAGAATGCTGCCAATTTCAGAATATAATCATGCAATTAAGGAAAAGTTTTTATTATTAAACAACTTCACTTTAAAAACTCTTGTGACATATGTACATATTTCGGATAATAATTTAGTTGGGAAATCCTAGAATAACAATTTGCAACATTTTAAGTAGCCAAACTTTCTCAAAGTTTGAAACTTTTTGAAATAAATTGACAATTTGCGACTTTTGATTTTGAATCCAACTGATCTTTTGTGAAGGCCACCCATATTAAAGAAGTTACAACATACAATTCATAAGAAAAAGTTTACTGACAAACTTATCCAAGCTTGTTGACATTTCCTTTTGCTTTCTGTACTCGATGTAACAGTATATTTTCTTTCACATAACTACACAAATAACATAATAACTTGAGTGATTTGATGTTTCGTTATTCGCAGCACAAAGCTTTACCTAAACATGCACATAGGCCTTGTGCGAATATGTTCTGACACTTGCAAAAGTAAAGTGAAAATGCATATTTGACCACCTTTCTCCACATAAGTTGGGAGTGGGCATCAAAATTGGTGAGAAAGATCATTGTTTTGTTTTGTTTCATTTTTTTATTTGTTTATCTCGGATAAACAAAATAAAAAATGAACGATTGTTTTTCTGAAGTTGTATGCATTTACATACAAGGCGGAAGATTCCCAGAGGAAGAAATACGCCTTCCTCTGGGACCGTTTTATTTTTGTTTCTGTTGGTAAGACGGAGGTGTGGGGTCATGAAGGGCTGACCTTCGATGGAAAAGCCAACAAATCTCCCGGACCGTTCAGTTCAGAGGGGAAAAGTCGCTTCAATGCACTTCCTGCTGAAAAAAGCATCGATTTGATAATGTGTAAAATTCAATACACATCCGTCCGCACATCCCTTATTTCATCATGCTTGGTGTATAATGGAGAATTATACATTCTGTAACACACATATTACTTTGCTCTGTAGCAATAAAACTAAAATGCATACTTATCTTTAATACAGAATTCATCATAGCAAAACATGTGGTTGCTAAATATCAAAATAATGTATACGTGTTTTATGGGACCCATCTGGAGTGACACTTTGACCTTGATGGAAAATTGAATCTCTTTGATAGGTGATTAAAAAACCTTTGTGTCTCGTTGAAAGCCATTAAACGTTAATTGCTAGATTCCTCTGTTTGATGCTGCTAGCCAGTCAGAAGTGTTTATTTAGAACTCGTTTGTATATTGGATGGACAGGAGTGAATAATTCAAAGAAACTGTAAAATAACATTAAATGACTTTGTAATTATAAACCCGTCGTCAGAAGTGTCGCTCCATGATCCACGTATTCACTCATAAATACATACGTCAGTATATGTGATAAATGTCACCAGCAGAACACCTACATACAAATACATGCATACTTCCAAACATTACCAGTGAGTGACTACTTAGCTTGGCCATTACTCACTTTTGAAATTAGTTGTCAGTCGGTGGCCAGAATAATTTACATTAATTAATAGAGAAGTGTAGACAGGCATTCTACCAAAATGTCATTTCTACACGTTCCAAGTTCCAGCATTGTATGAACAAATGTCAAACATAAATACGTTCAAAATAAGTTGTCAACAAATCTTCCGTACTTGTTCGTCGAATGATCTACTTGTCATGTCGTTAAATGTGTAAACATGATCCTCGGCCCAGAACAACAGGCCTTGTTTTCTACGTCATTAGTCTGATGTTTCCATTCTTTGCGAATGCTTTTGTTTCAAGGATCATATTTACATGGAACAGACATTGAATCTTCAACTTTCTGACTTTCAGCCTATCCTTTTTTCCTTGTATTCCGAGGAGTTGTATAATGCTGATGGCACATATGGCGACAAATATTATTCAGATCCCCTTCAACATCGTCTGCTATTTGTTTGATACTAAAATCGGACCTGTTTGTGTCATATTCTTACGAAATATCAGTTACTTCTAACTTATACATAAGTACATGCATATGCTCGTATTTTTAGTACAAATACACAATACGCGTGTTTATATGCAAAATGTGCAGAGTTGAATGTTTGGTACTTTATACAGGACTGTAATGTTTGATATGTACATAAAGTTCTGGAGATGGGAAAATTACTTCGTTATGACTGTGCTGGGTATACTATTGTAGATTGTAGTAAATTTTATTGCTTTCGTCAGTAAAAATTAGAAACATAATGAGACATTTCATACGTCCCATCAGAACACAAGCTAATGAGATTTGATCTAGCACCGAACCAAAATAAGTTATGATTTACACATAATGGGAAAACGTCTTTGTGATTGCTTCGTTTCAGAATTCAGACATTTACGTAACGGGTTTTCGTGGGCGAAAATCATGAAAAAGGTTTTTGTCCAAAAGACTGAAGTTTTTCCTCCAGGATATTTGATTTGTTGCCAAAGGTCAAGATTTTTGATGAGATTTCTAGCTTTTCATTATGTCAGGGCAGAACGAATTGTCGGTGGGGGAAAATAAATTGATTGTGTGTGCTATATATGTATGCTATGTACGTACATAATATGTACGTTTATGACAGTGTACAAAAACACTACATTTTTATTGTAATCCATTCCCCAACTAATCGACTGATGCAATGAAGCATCTATTTCAAAATGAACTAATTCGTTTTCTGATGTAAAATTATATATTTTTCTACTTAACAACTACTACTTAACAATAATTCGGTCGTCACCTACTTGTCTGAATATACATGCATGCAAGTAAAAACTAGCCCAATTCTTCTGCAACACACCATTAAAGCTGGAAAGGAATGAAAGTGTTTCCGTTCTGAAGAAAGCCTGACGGAAGCGAGTCACACTCGATTAAATGGGTTGACAAAGTATGTCCGCAGATGTGGCCGAGGGGGAGAGAACTATAGAATCAATCAAATGTACTGACCTCTGACCCAATTCCATTCATTTCAAGGGCATAACTATACTTTTGTATGTTCACGGAGGTTATGAGACGGCATTAATATTCACTACAGATCTTTTTTGTTGCGATTATTATTTTTCGTTTCACGAAGCACAAAGAGGGACGGCACGAAATTAATTTTCATTTTGTGAGTGCACTTGGCATCTTACCAAATATATTTTGTTTTTCGCAGCCCGCATGAGAATGAACTTTTCGCACATGTATCATCATCTCTTACTTGAGAAGTATATATTTCCTCGCAGACTGCCAGACTTTATACTTTGCTATTTCTTATTCATGTATGTTATGATGTACGTGAATACTTAATTCTCAGCTTTCTACTCCACTAAAAATAATTCTAATTTCATGTTTATGTATGTATACATAGATCTTTGAGTCCCCCATGTGCATAGCATGCGAACTCACTAAAACGGAGACAGGACAAAGTTTCTGTTTGATTTTTTACATGAAGCGGAAACATTTTAAATGGGCATTGGAGTATATTCAATTTTTTCATCAGGCCCACTCAAAGAGATGACGCCGCCGCTCGCTACTTCATCTCAAGGACGGGTCTTAATTAAAATTCTCAACTCTTCTCAACTCTGGCGATAATTTTCCAAGATAAGAAAGAAGCACATTTTGTTTGCGAACCCATTGTGGACACTTTGTTGCGTCATTCGGACACGACAATTTAATCTCCCTCCGACGGCCGACCAACCGACCGACCTCGTCGCGGCATTTCCAATGTAAAAGTCGTAAACGTTGGTCTGCACAAAAGGAGATAAAATATTCCACGTGAAATATGGAAAAAATAGGCAATTTAACTGCTCATAAATAACCATGTCGAGGACAAAGGAGGGGTTTGTGAATTATTAACCCTACACGTAATCCTTATTAATTTTTTGAGACAAGAGAACGGGAGGAAAAGGGAGGAAATTTGTTGCGAGTAATGGATTTCTTGATCCAGAAAGCAAACGCTAATGCTTGCAATACATCAAGTGACATTACAATGTCGACCTCAAGTACCTTTGATGCTCTTTAGACATAAACTGCTGTGTAGTTTATTTCAACTCATTGCAAAACTGTGACATCTTATTTTTTGGCTGACACAAAGTTTGTGCAGTCAAACTACACAGTGAAGTATTAGATACTCAAAGACATTAACCGGGATAAGTTACAGGAACCGTTTATATAACTGCTTAGAGTACTAGACACACAATTATTGTTCCTGAAGATTTTTGGGGAAAATTCGCTGGTTCATTGGCTTGGCTAACTTTTGCATACATTTGTACAGACATGTGCACGTAATACGTCATGTATATATACGTATACAATGTGCATAGACATGTAAATAATTTATGCAAAGTCTTCCCGCACAGACGATATCATGCAGATATTGTTGCAATATTACATGAATAATTAGGTGAGATGTCTAGCTTTAAGGATTTTCTTTTAAACATTTCTGTTATCACACCAACCACAAAGCGGGTAACATTGCGGTTATACATTCTCATTATTGTCCCATTGTGTGGTATTTAAGTAGCTTAGCTGGCGCAGAATTTCTTGCAGTGAATGTTGGATCCGGACAAGATAATTCACGAACCACTAAAGCTCAAAGTACAGTTTGTAAAGCCAGCTTTGGCTCCACATTAATATAATAATATAGCCTTCATCCATGTAGTGGTGTGTATGTAAGTATTATTGCTTATGGGAAAATTTAATATAGCCAAGATTAACTGGTGAATCGCAAACCATCATCTCAAATTCGGCTATTTAGTCTAATAATGCAATAAATTCGGTACATTTGTAATAGAATCCCATTTACATTGACACGGCATATTAATTTTGGCAGCAAGCAATCATTAGGGGGCATCACTTACATACTATGTAAAATTTCATTCAGAGTTACAATTTGTAATTCGTACGTACATATTATATCAAAACCATACAGTGACATATTACATACACATTTTCATGATGCATTTTTTGCAAATAAATAAGATGCAACTTTGTTTAAATGTTTGTGCATGTGTGCATAATTCATTGACCATCCATTAAGTATTTATCATTATTAGGTCAAAGTGGCAGACTCAGCTTGTGTCAAGCCTATGTACGTATGCTGACCTGGAAGGCGAGGCTGCTCAACACGTGCACAAATCGTTAGACTTATACTTATACGTATTTATATTAGTAAGTATATGCAAGTGATGAGTCATGAGAAATTCTAGGATTAGTACATAGTTTGCCATTTTATTCCAAGACGATATCCTGGTCAGATCGCGCAGTTTATGTGGTCTACGTTCATATTTGCATATTTGAAGCTTCAGCAGCGAGCGGTCCCATCCTTTTCATCTTGCCATTTCAAAGAGGAAACGAGCGTGAAAAACTGCGGGTGGCATGTTTGATTGGTTTCATTTTTAATACTTTTCCAATGCACAGAGCGGAAGAAAAGCAGATTGAATTACTTTGCTGAAAGAAACCGTGTTTGTATTGGTTCATTGTACCCCAAAGGAAGGTATATACAAGAAATATGCATGCGTGTGTAATGCGAAAAAATGCAAATTCTGTTTGCCAAGAAATTCACCGAAATTTAGAGCACGGAGAAAACACCGATTGTAGTTGACAGCCTATAAGAATTTGGGATTTTCTCCTTGGTTGTGTAATTTCCTGATTATAGTTGAAGGCAAGTTATGCAAGGTGACGGCCCCTGTCATCGAATTTTTAAATTTTTATGATTTTCCACTTTGTATAAATTTACTGAAGCATTCCTACATCTCTCAAACTGTCGGTGGTCGCTGTCTCACGAGCCGGTAAACTGGCTGAGACAGTCTGCTCGAGCAAATGAATGCGCAAAGTGGGGATCAAGAAGAGTGTCTGTCGTCGTCATAGGGGTTTTCGACAGGCGACGGCTCTTGTTTCCAAAAAGACCCTTTCCCCGTCTCATTTTTGTCACTTTAGCCGAGTTGAACCACTTGGAAATTGAACACCGATTCAAGTAAAGTGGATCTTCACTAACCTCGTGGTCGTGCAGCAGGAATTTCCAAGATACATTAATTTTCCTAATGATTTCCATCATCACGTTCAAAGAGGGTCAAGAAGGCTGAGATTAAAATAGATCTGCACATTCAACCAATTTTTTCTAGAATTAAACTTTATGTAGGTTAGCTTAAGTACGTCTTAAGTTTAACATTTTAGAAATAACGTGCAAATGTTAAAAACCAGCATTTCGTTTCGCAATACAAATCGTGCAGTGATCATGATTATAAACGTGGATCATTCTTTACAATTAGCATACAATTGCTCTTCGTTACTAACTATTTATTCGTAGTACGAGTTTAACATTAGTTTTCCGTCATCTAAGGAATATACCCCGCTACCCAGAACACGTTAAGTTCTTGAGCGCAGAGATTTCAGCTATTTATGCTTATGAAGCTATTGTATCTCGAATTAACAACGAATTGCAAGAAAAGGAACATGTTGAGACGAGCTTTTATAGTAAATACACACAAGCGGAAGATTCTCCTCGTAATATCTTTAAGTATTTGCATGACTGAATCCGCAATAGTTGAGTCAAGTCAAGCAAAACGAAATCAAAGTCAGGTAAAGGTGATCTCCAAGGATTTGCGTTGAATAGATTGAGTTAAACTTCAAATCCTCCTTCGGCTACCTGCTTCCTCGTCCTCAACAACTTGAACACACTGCAAGTTTTATGCTCAGTCAGAATCAAATCAACAAGACCCCCAACAAATACGTATATATGTACATACTATAAGTTTCCTCCGGACTCAGCAGTACGAGTACAACGATTATGGGTCAGGCTGTCCCGTGTTCTTTGATTTTTGTGTGCAAATTCCGTTAAAAACGCTATACTTTGTGTATCGTAAAATTCAGGATCTCATATTTCCTCCTTTCTTTAAATCATCCTCTGTTCTCGTGATCTGGCTGTCGCGACGTCGGTTGCGTGCTCCCGATCACGATGAGTTTTTGAGTTGAATCGAATTGAATGTATAAAAATTCAATTTTGTTTCCTAATCCGATTTCGTTCTGCTTCATTGAATTGTTCAAGTTTGTAGACAACGAGCAACGTCTCATTCGTCGTCATCTAGTTGGTCTCGTAACTATCTGTGACAAATTCTGAAAAAAGCCTCATTGCTCAGAAAAACGGTTCTCATCTATTATCAATTTTCAAGAGTTGGTAGCTTGGTAAGTACAATTTAATAATTGATGGTGGACAATAGGCACGAATACAAATAAGAAACTCACATTTCCTTTGAAAGACAGTTTTTGCATGCTCAAATACACGATAGTTCATGAAATGGCCTTTCTGCAATGATTCTGTGCAGTTTCCTATATAAATAAGTGCGTATATGCATGTGTATAAGAACATGTGAGATCAAGTAAGACCTATTTTCGATCGCAGTAAGCACTAAATTTTCATTAACTTTCTTATGTACATTTTTATTAGGATGGAATAGTTTGATCCCCTCATTCATTCATGCTAGCCATTAAATTGATCATTCTGTAAAATGGTCTCAAGAGTTCTGGAAAACGGCAAATATATGTAGGCTTCTCACACGCGATAAGATTGAGATATGTGCATTTTTACGTTATATGATGATCATTTAGTATAATGTGAGGTTTAAATCCAAATTGTTATAGATTACAACTTTGAGATAATAAAGTGGAACCTGAAATTCAATTCAGAGTGGATTTGGGTTTCTCCTTTCTAAATATTAGGCTGACATGCATGGTAAATAAATATTGGTCTAATGAAGAAGTATCGCCCTTGTCACATGTCGGTTCATACATTTTTTCTCTCGATCAAGATTTACTTGGAGCAGATGCTGATTGGATTGCACCATGAATTGAAATAGAACTCCAGATACTTTTGTCTTCCACGGGCCACGGTCCCAGCACCGGAAATAATATTGATACTAAATTTTCACCAGAACAATCAAGTTAAGCCCTCAGCTATTTGTTATGGTTAGTTTGGTGGTCCAGGAATGCGAACTGTTGGAATGGATTTGATAGGAAAACGAAACCAACGAACGAATCCGCCAAATTGCTTTCTTCGTATTTATGTTCGAGTATAAAATTCCCATTTTCGGTTCGCTGGTTTGCTTTCTTGAGCTTTGCAATTCCATCCGAGCTACAGGGTCATCTCTTCTTCCATTCGACGTATGTTTAAGCAGTCAGTCATTCCTTCACGCGGACATCACACACCCGAGTCGTGTGGGGATTTGGATCGGTGAAAATGTTGGGGACCAGAGATCCCATCATGTAATGTGATTCTCTATCTGCGTCACTTAGACAGACGTAGCGACAAAGTGTGATTTACTTTCACAGAGGGAATAATGGACGTTGTGGCGGTATCGGAAGCGAAAATAAACACCGTGCACCGTGTACATTCACATCTTCCTGAGCGGATCAGGCTTTTTTCATGATCCTTTGCAAACCAATACAAAATCTCATCTCGTGCCCCCAGCGCAGAGTTTGATTGTCATTGATGCACATAAAATGGGTGGCAAGATAGTAAATAGTATAGATCACACGTTCGAATAGGTCGTCATACTCGTAGGGGTATAAAAACACGCATGGAGAACATGGGAGAATAAGAAACTACACATAAACATTTTTTGTGTGGTCTTATGGATTTTTGAGAGCTGGTGGTTTCAAATTATTAAGAAGCGAATGCGATTGATTGCTAAATCTAATAATGTTTCTTATTTTTCTGTGTATTTAGTTCCCAGAGCACGGACTGAGCCGATTGAACGAGCGATTACTTCTTTTCCGGCATGATTACAGCTCTACAAACATTTTGCAGATGATTAACTCGGCATCAGAGATCAATGATGAGACCCTCGTCGAAATCGTGCTTACAGGTAAACCAATTTTCTCGAAATTCTGATATCGTGACTACGCAAACATACGTATCACGTAACTGTATACATCTTGTTGTGCAAACTCTAAAAATTTTCATTGTTTTCGAGGAACGAAAAGAAGTAGCGAACAAATAAAGTTTGCTAGTATTGCAACATTCCCTGCTATATTTTTCCTCTTGATTGGCCAATCGAATAGAAAAGTGAATTTATTTACGTTAGAGATTGGACTAACAATTCTTTTACTTTATTTTCGGGAGCAAGGACAAGAATTTTCCTTTGACGCACTACTAACACGCCAGACCATTTGGTTCAAGTCGAGAAAAACGGCGTGCTTATGGGGTTATCGGAAAGTCCCATAGCTAGCTGTTAAGTTTGAGACGATACGTATGCAGGACCTATTTCCCAATGTAAAATGTCAATTGAATTTATTTTATAATTTATCCGACCATTTACGCCATCTCGAATTTTCAGTATATTTTTGTTAAAATGTACTTTAGTATGCAAATTTCGACTGTATCTCAAATTTTCTCTAGTTTTCCTGTTTTTCTTGAAATTTTTGTACCATCTACGATGTTGAAATATGCAAAGATATTCCGAAAAAAAGTTGCCATGAACTCTCCCAACTTCTCCCATAAGCACGCCTCTTTGTGGCAGGTGGTGTATCACTAACGGGTGAATATATGTATATTATTGCTTATATACAACAAACAAGTATGCTTTCAAAGCTGTGTAATGTAGGATTGAGAGAAGAGAGGAAAATTATCTGGACCTTCTCCTCTTGGTCTGAGCAAGGTGTTTGGTAATAAGGAAGAGTTGGTTGGTTTGGTGGTTGGAGAAAGCAAGACGGAGATAACGGGGACAATGTCCGTTCTGGGAAAAGTTCCGCGTAGAAGAGGAAAAGGAGAAAGCGAGAGCTATAAATAGAATTTATTACTCAGACATTTTCACGAATGTACGGGCAACTTTCGAGTATTTCCTTCGTAATTTTGTACCGATTCTTTTGCTTGGATTAGTTGTTGGACCTCCGGATCTCTCTCTATTTATTTGTGCACTCCGTTGGTGCACCCGTCGCTTGGTTGGTTCAGATTGCGAGGAGTTCATTGGGCGAGAGGTTGACTACTATATTGCCTGGTCACATCCCTCATCGACCTGTCCGTATTTCGGAAGATAATCCTGACCTCAGTCAGTCACTGATTCACCAACCACTACGAGATCCGAATGCTCAACTCGTATGGCGTCGAACTGAACTCCTTTCTGTCACTTTTTTATTAGAACCATCACATTTTGGAGAAGGCACGGTTCCCTCTACTACCTCCCAGAGGGAAATATTATGCGGGTGCAAAGATAAATTGGCGTTAATATTCAATATATCATAATTAGGTCACATTCACATATATTTGTTACACGTTCAATTATTTTAGTCCATCCTGATTAAATAATTTATTCCTACAATTGCACTAATTGTCAAAGCATTATTTCCAAACTACTTTACAACTGCAGTAGTTATTGCGCAAGTGTTAAATATTGCTTTTGGTTCCCTTACAACTTGTAGTTTACAAGAATAAAAGTTTCAAGTGATTAATCATTGAATCTATCTCTTTCAAATACATGTTGACTTTTTGTAAGCGAATAATATTTATTTAGCGAGATGCTTTCTAGGTTCTGCACTCAACCCTTTCAACATTATAGACCTTCCTGTCACTTGTCCACATAAACTCAATCAATTAGAAAGCACTTTACACTCACTTGACGACTTTAATTCTCTGTGTGCCATCCATCCCATAAGGTGAAAGGTTGTCCTGTCGCAGGCGTGGTTTGAATACATCGATAAAGGGAACAATACTTGTGTCAAGTGAACCAATCCATTCCACGAGACGACTGAAAGAATTTTGTAAAGGCATTCAGCATTTCCGTTTCAGCCGGAATTGCACGTGTGTGACATAGATGCACTGCTTCACAAACCGTCCTATTATACCAGGCAACGTTGGCGACAACGAGTTGTCGTCATATCCTTCTTTTCTTTCGTCGACCCATAAAACGTTGATCCATTTCATTTATACACTCACAATCAGTTACGAGCTGTGTGAATTTTCATCCTTGATTACACTTCACCCATGTTTTATTTTATTTTATCATTGGCATTGCGTCAGCTGACCCATGCAGCAGGCCAGCGAGCATGCAACATCTCACACAGATATCGATGGGGAGCACTTCAAACTTTTTCAGAGCATCACTTTGATTTTGCAAAAGTTGAGGGGTAGACTGGATGGGACGAGTGTGAGGTTTTTAGGGCACCCCGAAAACGTTACTGCAATTTAGAGAGACCGATATCGATAGTCGATGATATATGTATTCTGGAAGGTGTAGGATTCCTTCTTCGATCTTGACTATAAAAGTTATTTTGTTGGAAAATTTCTCGCTGCTTCGCATTCCAGGGAGTCTGCCAAATGGAAAGTTTAGGTGGTTTGTTGCTAGTGGATCAACTTATATCCGTTCCCATGTGGTGTGATGATGTCTTGTGTTGTATAAACTGGGTCGAATCTTCAAGACTCCTGTTGGTGAAAGCAGCGGCGTATTTTACTGCTTGTCGTAAACTTTGCACAAAAGAATGTGAAATTCTGGAAGGGTCGCATTATTTTTTAAGATAAAAATCACTGAAATAAACTCGCTGTTTTTTTCTCAAGAACTTGACGGATATTGAACCAGAACCTTTCAAACCTATGAAAACGGGGTTGCAGTACTTTTAAGTAGTAAAGGAAAACTCAGTAAAAGGCTTTGGACTTTGAGGCCAGTTTTTTGAGCGGATGAAATTTTAATCACTTGGGGAAAATTTTCTGGTTTTATTTATTTATTTCCCAGATATGTTGGTGCATAATCTCACATTGAGATAGGACTAACAATAAGTATGTAGATCTGGTCGCATATCATTTGATATTACGCATTGGTTCAGTTCATATGCCATCATGCATTGACTGAATGGCATGAATTGTAAATTTTGCTACAAGTTTTTTGGTTGACATTTGACGAGTTGAGATGAATTCAGTACGGCTTTCTAGCTTGGAGAATAAAGAGTGGTTCAAGTCGTTTTTGTTGTTTTCCTCGCTTTCGTCGTCTGATCTTTTGAATAGAAAACAGTTGCATCCCAAACCTCTTAAAATTCATTGAGTCGATTCCTTTCTTTCTTTGGTTTGTTGGCCTTTCGATATAATAAGATTCTGCAGTGGTGCCGTTCTTCCTTCCTCTCTTTCACCAGGCAAACAGCAAGCGTCTTAAGTCGAAAGAGATAAAGTTAGTAAAAAAGAAAGTGGAACTTTCTCTGTGGCTATTTTTAGATTTACATGATCCGTCGCAAGTTTTTGTTCGGCAACTTTCTTAAAATGAGTCATCTTGCAATACGCAGAATGGAATAATTCTTACCTAAGTCTAGTTCACCCTCTGGTGACATTTAATCCTATGGTTGTACGTACGTGGAGAACTAGTTCATCTGAACTAGTGACAAGCCCTGGCTTACTGATAATATGCTTTCACTTCATTTACAATTAAACACGAATAAATAAATACATTCAAGTGCCGTTTGATAGAAAATGAAAATATTCGTGATTATTTTTTGCAGCTTCTGCTCCCTCCGGAGAAGAAAGTGTCCAGATCCGACCCCACAGTCTTTCCGTCCATTCATACAAAGTAAGCAATAGAATATGCAATCCCGTGTACCCTCGTTCTTCCTAAGAATTCATGCACATGTGACATGTATGCATCCCTTTATTCAGGAAATAATTGTTCCTTAATTATAAAATTTCAGTCGCCTTCCTTTTGTGATTGTTGCGGTGAAATGCTATTTGGACTTGTTCGTCAGGGCCTGAAATGTGAAGGTAAGCGTTAAAATATTAATTTGAACTGATTGCACAGGAGCAACCTCAGAGATGTACAGAATACTGATACCACCCCCATAAAGTACCACATCAATTGCACAGAGGCTAATATTTAACCCCAAACTTGTAAAAATCTGTGTTTAAGTTGGACTTTTTGATACTTAGCAAGAATAGGAAATGGAAAAACTTTCATGTTTAAAGTTTGGAGCTTTAGAAAAGACCTGGCGTTAGATAGATGACCAGGAAAGTATGACGAGAGTAATGTCTCGGCTCACTAGTTAAAAGCGTAGCCAGGCCCAACATTTACTGGAAACTTTTGCATATGCACTTTACTCCATATGAAGATTGTACAGCAGGTATAAAGAATTAATGCACAGTGTGATATGCGCGCTCATTAATATTACCACTGCATGCAATACGAATTTCGCCCAATTCTATTTGAAGGACATAAATATGTATATGTGCATAAGCATATGTATGTCATATAATTAAAAATCTGCATAATTAGCTTGCCAGAAGAAAGTAAATGAAAGTCCTATTTTTCTCGATTGCATTAAATATGTAGGTCAGTCTATGATAAAACTTCTAATAGGATTTTGTAAGGTTAAATATTGAATTCAGAGCACGCTGTCATCGCTGTGAGCTGCCCAGCAAAGTTGATTATCCTCAACGAAAGTTAGAGTTCAAGGCAAGTAATTCAATGAGCTTGTTATCTTGTCTTGTTGTAGGTTGTGGCTTGAACTTTCACAAAAGGTGTGTCTACAAGATTCCAAATAACTGCAGTAATAATTACCACGGGAAAAGACGTCGGTCCTCAACATTCTTGGGCCTACCCCGGAGTTCGTCAGAGTCTGGCTCAATTGGCTCGATCAATTCTGGTCTTTCTGATGACAATTCTCCTGCAACTATTGGAGGGCTGGTAAGCATTCTTTGCTCACTTGTGTGTGTATTTTTATATGTGGAAATTAGTGAAAGTATCAAAAATACCAAGCATACTCAGTATGTTTAATTTTTACAAGATTTACTGATGCCTTTTATGAATAACGTAAAGTTTACGAAATAGCTGTATAACACAGCTGGACTATTATTATTTACGAAGCAGCCTTGTGTGGTGCTAGTATCTAGAAAATATTGCTTCTGAATATTACTGTAAGCTGTATTGTACCGATAAAATATGAGAAATGTACGTACATACATATCCAAAAATACAAGTTTCCTGTCAATATATATCAACATATAGTTATCAGCATAGTGTTCGGAAAGCTGCCCAAGAGTTAATTCAAATAAAATGCTGAGCCATCCCTTGTTATTGGAGGAATAGCATCGGCAAGCATTTCACAACTAACACGAGTTGAGATATTGGTATGTTGGCCAATTTTCTGGTTTTCACTTCAATGAGGATTCATGCACTGTGTCTCCTAAGTTCAAGCAGTTACAGAAATGTCGGTGCCCTCAAATCTCCGTCTCATCATCTTGTTCTCAGAACTTTATATCTCACAATTTCCTTTATTTAGTAACGTCTGCTCCAAATTGCCTAGTTTGAAAGTGCGTTCGGGCACGTAGTAAAATCGGGCTCTATTATCTGAACCAATCCAATTGGATCTTTTGAGGTCTAACTTTCTCTCGTTCAACCTCGCGAATTGCAAGTCTTATTCCTTCCCCACATACGTACAGACTGGAACTCGAGCTTCAGTTCACAATGTCTCTTCAACCTGGCAATTAAAACCAAGAATAATTGCAAAGACTCTGCACCACTAAATAATTGCTTTTTTGGCACATCAATTCCACAGATAAATGGCTTAAGTATATAGCAGTCCAAATCAGTTTTACTGGTTTAATAAGAATTGCTATCATTAACGAATATGTGCACTAGACGAGATCTGGATTGGAGGATGCTATATATGATGTTAAATTTTTAACTTTCAGCTTGCCCCATCACCAAACAATGGCAAAAGTCGGAGCAGATCCCCTTCATTGGGAGGAAGGCCACCTTGGGTGGAACGAGAAATTGCTGGTGATTTTAATATTGCAATTATGCAGTTTACGAACGAATTTAATGCAAACCGCGAATATTGATGTAGCTATTAAACATTAATTAATAGCTGCGGCTGATGCATATTTTTACTAAAATTCAAGAAACTTCTGTACTACAGGTCGCATCAAAATCCCGCATACCTTCATGGTCCACTCCTATACCCGCCCAACCGTTTGTTCGTACTGTAAAAAACTCCTGAAAGGATTGTAAGTTACATATATTGTTAAATTATATGTATTATAATATTGCATGATATTTAAAACCTTCAAAATACTCATTGTTACCTCATTCGCATTTCAGCCTGAAACAAGGACTGCAGTGCAGGTAAGGCCTTCATTTAACTTTGCTGTCCTCCTCCTTAACACCCTTCTATTTAACCTTACTTTCTCCATTGTCACCTAATAAATATGTGGAGTACAGTTTATTGTGCATGTAGTGGGAATGAATTAACTGCTTGGCTTACTTACCAACATTCCTCATAATAAACTCTGTGGGGACATTGTGTCCCCACGGTTTCGCAGCCTTTGGTGATGTGCCATTAGCATTTAATGTGCGGCACTATTAATGATTTTTCGTAATACGACTTATGATTTTCAGAGACTGCAAGTACAACGTTCACAAAAAATGCATGGACAGAGTCCCAAAGGATTGTGCTGGCGAAGCCCCCAAGGATATGGGTAAGCACATAAATATGTATGCATTACAGTTGAGCGGACGCAATAAGCAAGTATTAGTAGTTGAACACGTACATAGTGTTGAGTTCACTGCTGCATGCGATCTATTGAATTTTAATTTTAAGATATTTTCCGCAACCCAGAATTTAAGATAGCCTGAGCTCAGCTCAGAGATCTCGTACTCAATTATAGTCGTTCGTGCGTGGATCACAAACATCATCGTGGAGAAAGTTGCTTGAGTTGTATCTTCTTTTCAAGTGTCACTTATATAATCACTTCTCATGCTATCAATCATTTACACTGTACTTTTACTTACTTTGCCTTTTTGGACGTCCCACTACGACGTGAGGTTGATCTAAATTAGAATCACAGGGTACTCAAAAACTCAACCATTCTTCCCAAAGACAACGTTCATCTTCTTGAACAAACACTTTCTCCATCCTTCTCCTTTTACTTTAAATTCTAGAGAGGAATGCTAACATTTAATGTTGTAGCAGCAGCACTAGCATAGCATCCCATATTTTATTTCATATTAAACATTCCATGTCATACTTTCAAGTGTTTAGAAACTTTTCCTGTAGTGAATACAAATTATACTGTTCCCCAGGTTTGTTTCTATCTACAATATTTTTTAGCAAGTTTTATCGTAGCTCATTTGCATTTCATATCTGTTCGTAAATTATTTTTGATCTTTTTTCCGTCCAGGAAACACGTTTATGTAAGGAAAGAGTAGCAATTAAAGCAAAATCTGCCAGAATCTTAGAAAAAGAAGCTCATGCAAATTTCCGCATGAACGATGAAGACCCATCTTAATCTATGTGCTTTATGGTCTTACTTTTTCTTTGCTCCCTAATTACATAAGCTGATTAGCAGCAAAAGGGAGGAGTATAAGTATGTATCGAGATGTATGCGTGTATAGTCAGCCTACTTTGTATCAAGATGTTTCAGAGCTTTCAAAGCACACACGACTTTCTCCACCCGGAGTAAAGAATTTAAATAATATCCAAATTAGAATCTTAATTTCCTCTCTTGAGTAGTAATAATAACGGGCATGACAGCGTAAGCACTCCTGCTTCTGACATGAATTTAGTTATTCACATTTTCTGGACAGCAGGACTTTCATAATTACTGGTTATAATTCCCAAGGGCTACATAAGCCTTTAGAAGTTGCAAAAACTGTCTCATGCCTTTTAAGAGCACATATTTAGTTATGTAGATGTTCTCACAATATGCATGTACATACACATATTTGTACGAAACTACGCAGATGAATGTACTCATACATTTTATTAAAGTTGGATCAATTTTCAGCAGCAATAATATATTAAAATAAACAATTGCAGAGATGAAAACCCACCAAGGAATTTATATTTTACCCCAATATAAAGTTGCATAAGTAATACCAATAAGCCATTTGTGAATCCGGTAGGAAAGAACCTTGAATAATGGAGAAAGTTGCTCCATATCGTTTGATATACTACCTTCACACTTCTCTTCGCATTCATCCCTATAGATTTGCTAGATTTCCGACCTGTTTTCTAATTCCTTTGAAACATTCCTCGTGGCAATCCTACTTTTGCAAACTTTTTGATTCACCAAACTACATCATTGAACATTTCACGGAGACGCGATAGGAATGACATTGCAGGCAATTTAGCTCCTCGTTTCTCACCTGCGACTGGTGATGGTAATGCGTTAAGGCACACATAATCACAATGGTGAACCCGCATAGCTCACTCAGAGTGGGTTTTGGGACTTTGCAATCAAATAAGGACAATCTCAAAGTTTCAAGAGTCAATATGCAAGTAGTGTAATGGGGAAAGTTTAGGAACTGTAATTATTAGATTTTGTTCGTTGTAAGTACTAATAACTTTTGTTTCTTCCTAATCCTTTCTATCGTCTCAATTTTCAAACGTTCCTCGAGAAAGTTTCTGTAGAAGGATTAATAATATACATACTTATGTACATACATCCATATGTGTGTGTATACAGACAATTTTTTGTATATAAATACATACAAAAGTGCATATATAGTTAACAGGCAGAATCAATTTGTAGTGCAAAAAAATGTCGAGAAAACTCAGCGTAAAGTGATTTAGCTTAAGGGCGGTTTTTAAAGTGGTTTTATTTCATGTGTATCAAAAATTTGAACTGCCCTTGGTTTTTGGTGAACCACAGGCGAGGCGTCGAGTCAAGAAAGTTTTGAGTCTGACAAGAACCCATCCATCGGAAGTCGTGACAGCAATGAAGCCTTGGAGGATGATTCGGACGATTCGGGCTCTCCTCCAGCCGGAATGTACAAGGAAGGAGCCGACAGCCCCTCGCCACACTTTCCCAATGGCAACGTCACACCGATACTGGTAAGACCACTTTTTCTCACTTATTTGACACTTGCGAGTCAAGTCGGGTACACTTCAATCTCAAATTTTATTAGATTTCAAATTCTCAGCAGGGGTTCTGATGCTTCGTGTTCTGGCACAACAGTTCAATAAAATATTTCAGTCCTATTATTCCTCTAAGCTTCGAGAGCTACATTTTTAAAGCCGTCCTTACACGGTCTTCAGACAGGCAGAAAATGTTATGCATTATTCCTTATTTCAGTTATGGCACACGTTACTAGTTAAATTCACTGATGTCACTTTCACTTTGATGATTAATTTCAAGACATTGATATTCTCAGATTCATAATTACCTATTAAGAGCTCGATTTCGAATTCTGCCATATTTTAGGCGATTTATGTGTTGCACGTCCACTCATTTATCGTAGAGCGTGGTTCTCGGGTTCCCTCATGACATTTCCTGTGCTGAAACATACATGTTGTTGTGAGGAAAGTCCTTTAGGAATTACGAGATTATTTATCAAGAACACAACGGTTTTCACTCCAGTCTTCCAGCTTAAGAGCATTAGATTAAGTGGATGTCGGATGAAAGTTGAAGGAGGCGACTAACTCTGAAGTCCTATCCCTTTGTTTTGCTTGTGCTGTTTTTTGGGTCGGTCTCCACATCCACGACCGCAATAAGTGAACGATAAGTAGATTCAGCAAACACAAAAGTACACTTGATGCGATAATTAATCTCAGAGTATCCTCCTCCCACCAATCAGAGTGAACCGAGCAATCCCATACCTTCACCCATGACTAGAGGATGTATGTATGTATGCAATGCGTTAATGGCTTCTGATACTTTTGTCTGGTACAGAGACGCCAGGTACACGATGAATATGTATTATTTGACGTAACAATAAATAATTATTAGTAGTTGTACATCATCAACTAGGTCATACTTCTCCAAATATTCAATTCATTTGTCTAATTAGTTTTGCGTGGGTAGCTAGCTCGTACCAGTTCCACAAAAAAAAAGATGAAAATTGATATTTGTGCTAATCCTATCTTTACTTCAATACTGACCGGGCAATGTGGAGTTCTCAGCCATGTACTTGTGTATTTATTTACTATTGATTAAGTAGATGAAGTAAAGAAAGCATACGGAATCCATCGCCACATACTTTTTCCTGCCTTCCTATCTTTCGAGCGGAAGAAAGTGCAGTAAGTTGACCAAGCAATTTGGTCAGACGGTGGCATGGATTCCAGAGTGTGGAAACTTCATCAAAGCCACCAGCTGTCGAAAGTCGTAAAATGGAATATCTAGTTTGTCCCAATGGTCGTAATAATTACTTGAAATCTAATTGGCAAATGGAGCATTTTTGCTGAGTCCACATAATGTCCGTTATTGCGCAGATAAAAGAAAACGTTATTTTCTATGCCTGCGGATGAGAATCCAGTGATTACATTCGTGTGACACAAGAGACAGAAGGACAACAAAGGACATAAGTTTTGGTGACCATCTTTCATGTAATCAAAGTAGAGAGAGTTGCCTCCACATATCCCACATCCTTCATCACGAGGGGAAAGCCGCACAATTCTGCGCAAAAAGAGAAAGCGTGCACTTATGCTCATTGTTTGGGTTGGATAGAAAGTAGTAAAAGTGGTCGTGGTGGAATTCGGGTTGCTCTCTTTTATACACACACTGGAAACAGTCGATCCCCACATTTGTTGCAAAATCCTTTCATTTTTGAACAAAGGGATTTGTATTTGATCGCATACATGCATGGAAAGGGCATCCCAATTACTGTTGCTGTGAAATCCAGATGACGCTCATTTTCCACACACTCCTTACGAAATATGTATATATACCAAAGTGCTTAAAACTGTCTAAAGAGTTGCTCATTTTATTATAGAAAAAGATTGCATACCAATTAATCAAACCGTGAAGGCGAGTGGCCGTCAGTATTGCATCCACCTGAGACTAGACTTTGATTGAGGTCCTGTTAACTCCACTCTGCGAACAATTCTTGTAGCAAAAAAGAACTCTTGGCAATATTAGTTGGGTTCTTTATTGTTGTCGTTGTTGGAGGTGGTGGTGGTACACGAGCGAGAGTAATAAATTACTTAAGCAGCAGAGAAAGTCAAGGTGAGGGAATTGTTCAAGATCGTCTGTCTCTGTGCCTTCCTATTTCGCTGACTCTTTTGACATGTTGCAGGAAACGGTATCTAATTTTCCACAAATAATTGAGTAATGGAACAATCTGAAATGCGAGCGTTTTGCATTTTTGTATTTACAACTTCCGTTTTTCCATAAAATGGCAAGAACGCCTGATTACTAAACCATGAGAAAATCTTCCAATATGTAAATATATGCACACAAGTCATCCAGATTACAAGATTACTCTGCCACTTCTGTCACTTCATCCTCTAACTACCACTGGATTATTCACCATATGTATTTTTGCCATGTATGTACTTATGTATATGATATGCATTTAAGAAACGGAATATTTGTCTGTCTGACAAAATATGCTTAAATAATTTATGTGTATGCGCACCGAGTGTCTGCATATGTCGTTCCTTAAAAGCTTCCTCGTATTTGGTCGTTGTTCAGTTTTCTCGGTATTCAAACATTTTGGGGACCGTGCACAAATGACGTCACTCAGAAATTGAATATTTCGACCCCTCCGCCCTTAATTACATATCATCATGCTTCGTGCTTCCTCTCTCCGCTACTTGTGGCATCATTTGTGCACGGTCTCTTGTGCGACATTTGGTAAATAATGATGATCATGGTGGCATTTGATTTTGATTTATAACAAACATTCATTCGGTCCATATTCATATACATAGAGCATTATGGCGTGGAATTAAAGTTAGCAAACCACATTGGTAATTTTAATTCTCGAGTAATCGACAGATGTTTCCAGCAAAAGTAGCAATAAAACAAAAGCATCAACTTTGTAGAGAAATTGTAGGATAGACAAACAGAGAACCCCAACAAACTTATATTTGTTGTGAAATTTGTTTTGGAATTGTGAAATTCCATGAATCTCGGGTTTCATGCTACGGTATGGTTAAGTTTGTTTGTAGAAGATTGAGATTCGAAGTGTGCAAATAATAATAGTCTGCAGAACATTTTGAGTGGAAATGACTTGAACTGTACAATATTACCACACACATATTTTTGTATAGGAGCTCTTCAGAGAAAATTAATTTGACTAAGTAAACTCTATTTTTTGAAGGTTGAAGACCACGATTCTCCCGAAGATCCGGTGAAGATTAGAACTGCCAGGTAAGAAAATACTATTCCTTCGACGCCTCTTCATGCCCCTCCGAAGCTTTAAGCTGCTAGACCATTTCGAAGCTCAACTGTGTAAATAGCATATACACACACACACACCTTTTATTTTATCATATCAAAAAGTATGTACTCAAAGTGCATGATTTCCATCACCCTACGTAACATCACAGTATTATTGTGTTACATCACGATACATGGAGGTTTGAAAATGTGAATAACATTGGTCTCAGTTTTGCACGCGAGTTAAACTGAATGACACCCAAGATGCGAGACGTCTTTGCATTCTGAAATAATAGTCTTTCATTCTTTATAATGCGCTATGCAAGAATGAGACCAGAAAGAAGGCAGTTGAAAATTATATGGTTCACAGTTGTTATCACATTTATTTTGCTATTTACAGCAGCAGCAGCATTTGTTTGTCGCTCGTTTTAGTGTATTATTTAGTAAGTAGGGTAAGGCCAGTTTGGATGATTTTATGGTTTAAGCAAGTGTGTAAGTATGGCAAAACTTGGCGCTCCAACGCTCCTCTTTACTTACTCAAAGGATTACGACTGTGAACAAGTAAATGCAATTCACAAAAGCAATTGGTGCAGCGCAACTTGATCTCAACAAGAGTTCGCACTAACCAGCTCAGCCAGCCAGCCAGCGGTGGAAGGATGCGATGCGATGTTATGATTATTGCTTTATTACGAATCACGAGAATAGGTAAAGGAATGACTGACGAACGTTACTGCATTACTGCCCATTCTATGGGAATTAAATGACGATGGTACTTTCCCATTAAATATTTAGGAGGGGGTTTCCGAAGTACATAGATTCGCAGAAGCAGTAACGAAACTCAGATCATCGGCTGTATTTGGATTATTATGTGGCTGGTAATAATCAGGAATTTATGCCCATTATATTATACCATTACAAACTGCAGTAACTATACACGAAAGGAAAAATCTTGAAATATTTAGTTTAGTTTTGACGTGCAAGTATTCTGACGTTCAATTTACTTGAGGTGAGGTGAAAATTTGTTTCGTCTAAGTTTACTGCGTTCTTCCAGTGTAACGAACCACCAGCTAACAGCGTGTTGTCTCAAATTCGACAGGGCCATGGTGCATTTTGAATCTGCAACAGTAATTCTATAACTAGAACTGTGACTATTATTATGTAATTGTGAAAACTGAAAAATACGTGAATTCGTGTAAAATAGGTTCCAGAAATCCGATCACATGTAATACATAGTTGACGATGAATTAATAATTGCAGCCCCACTCAGAGCAACAATATCCCTTTGATGAGAATCGTCCAGTCTGTGAAACACACCAAGAGACGTGGTTCCAAAGTTATTAAGGAAGGCTGGATGGTCCACTTTACGAACAAAGAAAACTCGGTAAGCCATTATCTTTACTTTTTTTAGAATTATGCATAATAGATAATACACATATTGTAGCATAAAAATAATTCCTAAATATAGTTATGATGGTTTCATGAATTGCAAGAATTACACTCATGTCAACACTAAAATGATTGTGCATATGATTGTTGTGGGAAAAATGAGACCCAATTTATTAGATACATATTTATCCATTACACGTTTATTTCTACAACTAACTCATGCAAAAAAAAATCGGAAGTGGCTTTTCATAGGAACTATTTACTTTAGGACAAGTAGACCGATTACTTAGCACAACGTGCTCGCCTTATTTGAAATATGTGCAGCGTGAAGTAGTCGTGCATAAATATGTATGTTTTTTGTTTGTGCACAATCTTTCGAATCATTTGCCGATTGCTCTCAATTCTCATAATGGCAAACGTGGCTAATTGAAATTAATAAGCTTACTTTGTACTAGTTTGTATTTTCCACCCTCATTTAATCAGCAGAAAGCATCATCCATCAACCAAACAACTTCAACCTAATTAAGTCTGTTGCTAAAAGCCTTATCACGTTGGGCACACACGCCAATGAGCTTCCTTATTCTACCTGAGTGCATTATTCTTATTAATGACTGTAGGGCACGAAGCAGAGATTAAAATTTGTACAGATCGATGCATACTACAATCATACCATTAACTATTTCTGTTTGCAGAGATCATCGGTTGTCGGTCGGTCAGTTGTTATTCCAAGCAAAATTAGAGACAACTGATGCAGGAATACACATGCACATTGTACATGCCTACATATAGATACATGCAAGAATGACTTAACGTATTTCCGACTATTTCATACGAGTGAATGAATAATTTAATGACACTTTATGGGTAGATACACAAGTCGTCATTATGGGCACATCTCAAACTAATTTTAATCATGGGGAAAGAGGTAGCCCGATAATCCTGTTCTTTGCTGATGTGATGATGGGGAACATTAATTGTCAGAGGACTATTATCCTCTACGACTGCCGTTATCGGTCTGCTGGAATTTGGCGAAGGGCAATATATTTATTATAGTCTCTCGCATCCCTGCATATTTCATTAATCACTCATCCACATGAAGAACGACATCATTGGAGTCAGGATTACTCAGTCAGTCTAGTCCTAATTCCCACAAGAGTCTAAGGGCTCGGGGTTTCATTAAGCCACAACAAATGTGCACTGTTTGTCAAATAAGGCGTCTTACAAAGAAAAACTCTGATGCGAAAGAATGGAATTGGAAATGCGAAATGTGTTAAAGAGCATGAGCAAAGACACCATGAGAGTAATTCTACAGGAGGCATGACAAGAGGAAAGTAATATATTATGCAATGCAATGAAAATGAAGAGAAAAAAGTTCCTTTTATATTTTCAATAAAGAAAAAAAGAAGATTGACTCCAGTTGTTGGACAGACGGAGGGCATGAAATCATCCTCATCTGAAGCCCACCACCGCATATATTTAGTTTATGGAAAAATATATAAAATTTGTATATTAAGTCCGGAGGGAATAGAAAAAAAAGAAGAAGCCTGTAGTAAGTAGACAATGGTTAAATACTTGTGGTTTTCGCTCGAAATGAAAGAATGGCGAGGAAAGCAACATAAAACGGAGTGCCTCGCTTTTCACCATCACATAAATTTGACAAATAGAAACTGCGTTGTGTAACAAATCCAACGTTTCCTGTAATGGAAAGAGAAGGAAGCAGAATTTCAATGTATATTTAGTATGTGCGTACGATAATATTTTTCTGTGGTGTATTGTGAATGCCTGCAAACCATAATGTGTATGTATTGCAGAGGTTGGGTTGAAATAGGTCGTGCCTAATAAAAATGCCTTTGACTTTATTGAAGTAGCATCAGAAAAGTTATGGAAATTGTAAATAGCTACGATGCTATCTATTAATATCATCTCTACTTTTTTCGGAAAATTGGTAAAGTTGCTACTGTTTACTGTACACTAGCTGTATCGTAAACATAAGTATTTATATATTCAAGGTCCAGTGAAATGTCTGGTCGTATTTATATGTAGGGAAACTTTCCTTTATTCACAGGAGTTAAAAAGGTTTTAGCAGTTTAAATAAAAGAAGGGTACACAAAATAGTGAGGATTTATGTAATGTAAATCATGAGGGGATTGTGCGTTTGGTTCCATTTTGCAAAGCTGCATGTAAATACGTACATAGACGTCAAGAGTGCGACCAATTCTCTGGATACCAGTTAAGAGCTTAAGGAAAGCATGGACGTGACCTTTTTCCGACTTTATGAACTGGGATGGAGACCCAGACCTTGAGTGGATCTTTTGTCATGTATTTGTTATGAACGGATATTCAGAGCTCGTGCAATACCTATGAGGGAGCAATTCTGCCAAAAGTGAAAGTGCAGCCAGAGCGTGTTTGGATGGAGTGTCCCTTGCAATAAATTTTGCTCGCCCTGACATCCTCATAAAAATACGGCTTGATTTATTCCTCCATAAGAAATTTAGCAATATCCAACAAATCTGCTCCTTCAAGCATGCACACACACAGAGTGGTTTTGTTCGTTTAGTTGGATGGATGATGATCAGCCAATGCATATATAATATTATTTTTTGTGCGGAATATATTTTTCTTTGTACGTTGGTCTAACATGTGGATTTTTATGAATTTATAGAAAAAACGACATTACTGGAGACTGGATGCAGCTGGAGCCCTAACACTTTTCCAGAGTGAAAGCACAAGGTTAGCTTGGGTTTGGTGATTTCGCATGATAAATAATGCTATTAAAATATTACACCAAAAATATTAACGAGTGATGGCCTAATGTATAATTTCGTTAAATTTCAGCAAATATTTTAGAGAAATCCCGTTAGCAGAAATAATATCAATCGAACCAGCCAAAGCACCTCAAGGAGGTGAGTACGTTTTAGGTTGAAATGACTTTTTTCCGCTTTTGCTTCATCTCCCTGCATCCATTTTTTGGTAATCAGATCCAAGTGGCGCATATCTTTGTCCCCAAAGGAAGGATTAAAACAAAATGCTTTGCTGTAGAACATCCCAATTTTCTCCAATCTCAGCCAGCCTAAAATAAATACGTATCCATAAAGTGTACAGTAACATAGAAGGGAGCAATGTAGTAAAAACTGTAGTGAGTGAGTATATAAGAAGATATTTGCAAAATGGATGAGTGCACGGTCCACAAGTTTGCGTTGTTGCTTAAGGCACAATTGTAACTGTAATCCGAGAGAAAGCTATGTAGCAACTTGGCCTCGTCTTGCATTGCTTTCTCTCCAGTCGTTAGGTTTTGTTTATGCCGTCAGTTAATCCAATTTCATGTAAATGTAATAAGATATACGCCTCAAAGCCCTTTGCGAGTGTGTATGCATACAGTGTTTGAAGGATTCTTGAGTATTGTTCTTGCTTTGTCGTCCATGTAATTATAAAACAAGCCAAAGACTTCATTAATCAATGGGATTATACCCATCCAAGATTCCTCAATAAAATACGCAATGTAAGTTAGGGAATATATCTGTTACGTGTTATGTTTATTATTACCTTTTGCTAACACAATGGTTTCAAAAGGACCCAGCATTTTTCACAGTACAGCTATTTATCCGCAAATAGAATTTATATATTTAATTAATTCAATCAACACAACCTAAGTTTGAACCACTCCTGGCTAAATTTAGGGGGAAAGTTGTTGTGCCTTTCAGTGATTGGTCTCCACTTTCTCTGCATTACTTTACCCATCAAACCAACTTCTCTTATTGTCCTTCCTCTGGTATTGCGTTTCCTATAATCTCACAAATTTATTATCGTTTGCAATGGACAAAACTTTGCTCGTGCTTATCTCTCATTCAAGTCTAAATGCATAGAACGCTGCCAAACTGTTTGTGTTGGATGGACCATGATTTCATTTTGTTTCTTTCGTTCTAGATAACATGCATTGCTTCGAGATAAGGACTGCAAATGTGGACTACTACATCGGGACACCTGATGGAGAAGATCCACTCTATGGGGCAAAAGATCTCACAAAAGCGACTCCTCCCCCAGAGACTGGTATTGGCACACATTTGGCAAAGTCATGGGAAACCGCAATTCGGGCAGCTCTCATGCCCATCACTCCGCAAGCCAGCATTGCTGCCTCCAACCGTACGAATTTTACGCAAAGTCCATAAATAAAAATGTCACGCTTATCCGGTTTGCCTTTCTCCATCCATCTTTTTGTGTGTGCTCGATACAGGAAAGGACGACGAGAGAGAAGATCGTATCACAGAGATAAGCCAAATTTATCAAATTTTTCCTGGTGAGATGCTTTGAATAATTAAGTTAAAAATTGTCCCATCAAATCAGCCTTAAACTGTAAGCTAAATTATTCTTTACTATTTTTCAGATGAGGTTCTTGGGTAGGTTGAACAACTTGCTTGTCAATTGCTGTATAAGTTGTGCCGTTCTTTCATTTTTTGTTCTTCTATTTAGGTCAGGACAGTTTGGAACTGTTTATGGAGGTAATTTTTATGAATTTTTATGCCGCCGTACTCGGAGCGGATCCTGCGTATTATTAGTACATGTACATAACATGACAAATAAGTTGAAGAAACTTTGTCTCTCTTTCTCGGAAAGGAAGTAAATGAAATTTAAGATTACTACTATTATCGGGGACAAGATTCTTGTTTAACTTTGTTGGCAAAAGAACAGCTCATACATGAAAGACAATAAAGCTTTTTGTGGTGCAATTCTTTACTGACTTTCTCTAAGAGTCTGGCAAAATTGTTGAGAGGATCAAAGTTGATCAGAAGCAGCTTTAAAGTTTGGAAAGAGTGCTTTCTTTATTTTTGTATCTTTTTGGTTTGTACGTGTTTAGGTGTACATCGAAAGACCAACCGACCAGTAGCGATTAAAGTAATTGACAAGTTAAGATTCCCAAGAAAACAGGAAGATCAACTTAAAAACGAAGTTGCAATCTTACAAAATATATCACATCGAGGTAAATACACATGAATAAGTATGCTACATATACACATGTACGTACCTCTTATGCATGGAAAATGAAATAATTGTGAGCATATTTTAGGTGTTGTAAATTTGGAAAGAATGTTCGAAAGTCCAGAGCGGTAAGTTTAATAGTTCATTTACTTTATTAAGTAGTCAATCTTTAACACTCTTTAAATGTTAACTTTTAATATGAATTTTCAGAATATTTGTGGTAATGGAGAAGCTGAGAGGAGATATGCTCGAAATGATTCTGTCGCGTGAGAGGCTCACTGAACGAATTTCCAAGTACTTGAGTTATCAAGTAGGTGTCAAACTAAAAATGATTTCTTACCCGTACACGTTCATGAATTTTTAATGAATTTAATTGACTGATGAACCAATTTCATTCTAGTAATTACATATATGCTTAATATAAAACTTGGTCGTTTTGCTGTTTTTTTTAGATCCTGGTTGCTCTTAAACATTTGCATAGTAAGAACATTGTCCATTGTGATCTAAAACCCGAAAACGTCCTCCTTTCTTCAGATTCAGAGTACTAGTTTCTGTTATTCTTAAATCTGATACAAGTTATTCGTATACGCAAATCTCCTCTAAATTCTCAAATAATGTTATTCAGCAAGATGAAATATTTCGTACCCAAAAGAACGCATTAAATCTGCGCTTAACGTGGCATTGTATCACGTGTTTTTTGTTTGAATTGTTGTGTCTCAGCTTTCCCTTCCTCCATGTATTCAAATGGCGATTTTGAAAAATGTTCACCGCCTTTCGTTTTTAACAATATGAAGATATTAATGCACCTAAAAATCGGTAATTTTTAGGCTTACATAGTTAGGAGATAAAAATTTTGATTTTTTTCTTCAATGAGGAAATATTTAAATTTTATTGATTATTTTTCATCTATTTTATATTTATCTTCTTGTTGAAGGAAAAAATCAAAATTTTTATCTCCTAACTATGTAAGCCTAAAAATTACCGATTTTTAGGTGCATTAATATCTTCATATTGTTAAAAACGAAAGGCGGTGAACATTTTTCAAAATCGCCATTTGAATACATGGAGGAAGGGAAAGTTGAGACACAACAATTCAAACAAAAAACCCCGCATCAGCCAGCATGCTATTCCGCCTTAAGGCATTTTACATGACATCAAAACAAATTTCCCTGCAAACTTGATGTTGCGTATTTTTATATAGGACGAGATTTGTGTATAAAAATAAACTGTATGACTTTCGACATTTTTACAAGACAACTTAATTAATTAACTAACTTGAAAAATAATACTTTCCCAAGCTTTCCCCAAGCCAAGCTGTGTGATTTTGGGTAAATGAGTATATATTCAATATTTTAGTTGTTTTGCTATATTATCACTAAAAAAATGTTTCTCATACAGGTTCGCTAGAATTATAGGAGAAAAGTCATTCAGGTAGGACTGATATCTATGTACAAAATCTTTTTCTCCTAAGAATCGTAAACGGACAAGGTAGACGAATCTAACACAATTTTTATTGGTTGCAGACGATCAGTCGTTGGAACTCCAGCATATTTAGGTAATTGCAAGTTTAATGAAAAGTTTTAGTTTTAGTTTTATCTAAAAATCTCCTAATAAAGCAATGCTTATTGGGTTAGACGAATTTTAATTACTACTCGAGATGAGTAGGATGATCTGGTTTTCCAAAGCCAGTCTTCGTATGCATAGAGGATTTAATTTACATATAAAATTCGTAATTAGTTGGTTCAACTTTGTGGGTTCAGGCTGACAACAGATCACTCATTTATCATCGTCCATTCAACCTTGGTTAATTGTCAATGTTCGAATTAAATTACGAGTTTATTATATCATCTTGAGTTCCAACAATATGGCTACAACGCTGCAATGTTGAGATAACCCAGTTTAGTGTTTGATGAGTCAAAATCAAGTTAGTCGTATAAATCTGCTATGCAATTCTGCTGTGATTACACATTACATCGCACACGGCAGAAGGGACTATGAATTTTATTCACATAAATTACGATAATCTTCTAATACGTACATTACATCTCTGTCACTTTCAGCTCCAGAAGTATTAAGAAATAAGGGCTATAATCGGTCTTTGGACATGTGGAGCGTGGGTTAGTATTTGATTTTATCTAAATATCTGTACATGCGTATGTATGCAGATAATATAATGCGTTCATAACTACATAATCTAACTATGATATAGGAGTCATAATCTATGTGAGTTTGAGTGGCACGTTTCCATTCAACGAAGATGAAGGTAATTTGAGTAATAAAAGTTACTTTATGAAGCTGTGTTTTAAATGTGAAATGTGTGTTAAGATATAAACGATCAAATTCAAAACGCTGCCTTCATGTACCCACCCAACCCCTGGAAAACCATTTCCCCGGAAGGTAAGTGCATATATATACACACCTCTTGTAAGTAATCTCGTAAAGGCCTTTGTGACTAATAATTGAGCATTCTTTTGTGTTTGTCAATTGCAGCAATCGACTTAATAAATAACCTACTCCAAGTGAAGCAGAGGAAGCGATATACAGTGGACAAGTCACTGAATCATTATTGGCTGCAAGACTACCAAACCTGGTGTGACGTAAGCGAATCAGATTTTATTTTTCTGTTGATTTTCTACATTAACTGGGTCCTTAACATTATGGAATTCAAACTTTAACATGATACTCGTTTGCAATCCATTGCATCAGTAACTCCAGTCATAAAATTCAGCATCGTCCTCAGGATTATATTCATGGTTATCAATATTGACACGAGATTTCTTTTATTTTTAGCTCAAGGAGTTGGAGAGACAAGTTGGATGCAGATACCTAACTCACGAGTAAGAAATGCGTACCACAACAGAGGAGCTGCCTTGTGATGATCATTAAATAAATGCGCATTGATTATTGTTCCAGGTCTGATGATGCCCGATGGCAAAATTATCGCAAAGAGCATGGGAGTAATAATGGGTCCACGAACGGACTTCCTTCAGCTTCTGACTCTTTGTCCACTAACCTTTCCAAGTTGCGTCTTTAGCAGGTAATATTGCTTCTTGTTGAAGATTTCTTTACTGGATGGCGTCAGATCACAACCACGCCACCTTACTTTATTTATACCCCACACCCCTTATAATCTGACCTTTCTTTATTCTAGCAGTACGAGAGATTATTTTAGTTTTATTAAATCACGGCCAACCGAGTCCTCCTTACCAAACACTTACAGCTGGAAGGAAAATTCGATTCCCGATATTCCTGAGGAGGTAGAAAACAATTCGCCGTGGAGCAACTCCTCTTTAGTATCGTCTCAAGGAGATTTGCGTATAAGACTTGTTTGTCGCGATGATTCGTCCACCTTTTTATAGGAAATATACATATGGATTTATAAACTTGAGATTTTTATGCATATTTCTAATATTGCATTGATTTTAGTGGTGGCTATTGGCCGTGAGTGATTCAGATTATACAAATATATACACAACAAATTTCTCTATTGTTTGTACACTGTAGTTTTATATGAAAGAATACAACAGTGTCAGTAATTACATACATCGTTCAACAAGATTGAGAAACACTGCTTCGGGTCATTTTCGAATTTTTAACACCGCCAAGGTACCAATATTTACCTTGCAGCAACACAAATTCAGTTCTCAAAAATTTGATATTTTAGTACCATGAAATCTCATTGAACGTGTGGGACCATTTTTCAAGCTTGAATGTTCCTTTTTATAGTGTTCCCTACACTTTTTTATACATTCTATCTCACGTCCTCCTGTAACCTTTTACGGCAGTATCGCAATTCCTTATAACATTGCTAATTATCTCGAACAAGGTGTATATTCGCATAAAAATGGTTTTAAAAATAGTTACAATAAGTCAAATCGTTAGTTTATTAGAAAACGGCAGATAAATATCTAGGATAATGCAACATTGGATAATATTTTGTACTACTTCAAGATTGATTATTTTATAACGAATGTAAAAATTTTAATGTTTCTGAATATTAATACTATTGTCATTCCATGAAAATAAAATAAAATTTGTGACATTGTAACTTTTGAACGAAAGAAAAGTGCCTGTGCAGTTTTTCAGCGAAAGTGATTATTATTATCTATTAGTGATTAGAATTAGTCAGAAACGATTACATTTTCTTCATCTCAGCGCACACGCAAAAATATACATAGTTAAATCTATTAACGACAGTGTCAGTCGTAATATGAAAAGTTTGAATAAATAAAATAAAACATAAAATATTACAAAACTTATGAAAATAAAATGTGTCATATTCAATGTCAATATCAACTTCACGAGCCTTCATAAAAATTGTAGAAAATTCTAACTAATTTAATCTCTTACGATTTTAACAAATATCAACTATCCTTGTAGGGACCTTCGTAGCAGGGGCCTGCCAACATTTCTTTCTCTGCTGTCTGACGGCTAATCTCATTTACTAATGCATATATTCGAATAAAGGCTTCCGGTCGGGTTACATAATTTACATAGTCGGCACACTGGAAAATTAAAGATTCATTCAGTTACAATACATTGACATTATTTTCACTAATGCAATAAAGACAAGTGCAGAATAATTATGTACCTTTAGAGTTGATGCCGAGTATGGTAACAAAAGATCGTACAACCAAGTGTTCAATGTATTCCCATGCTCCTCATGAAACGGAGTGATGACGTTTAAACTTTTTAACGTGCGAATATCTTGATGACTTTTATTGCAGTATAACTAGAGTAATAAATAAAATGACACTATTTATAATAACAGAATCAACTTTCATGCATGTCTGAAACGGGAAGAGAGGACAACTGAATAATGTCTATACCTGGTTCCGTAAGCTTTCCTCCTTGCCTTCAACAATGTCCATAATTTGTGGTCTAATTATTTCAAAATGTTGCTTGAATTGGTCAGATGTCATGTCCTCTATATTCCTGCAATCAACCAACGCAGAAATCACTTATTGTTAGTTGCAGGGTTAAAGATTATTTAATTGCTTCAAATCTTACTTTGTGTGCTTTTTGTATGTTCTACTTTTTTCTGCATAATCTTGTACTACTGCTGGCATGCATTGTGAAGCTAGAGTCGTACATGAAATTGACCAGAAATATCAGAATTATGAGTAATAATTAAATTTAAAAAGTTATTCCATTAAATTACCTTGAGTGAGATCATACTCGTCTCCTGAAAAAAGTTGTTCATGTACATTTTGTATGCGAGAATGTATTACGTAAATATTCATCAAGACAAAATATAAACAGAAATTTCTACCTCTGGGTTGATATTCGGTTTGTGGTTCCTGAGCTCGTGACATGAATTCTCTCCAGTATGGTCCAACTCCTTTCGGATAATGATCATCTGAATCATCATCATCGGAATCGTCAACATCAAAGTTTGTCATTGGGCTAGCCCGAATCCCAGTACTGGGGCCCGGTATCGGACTACCGGCTCGATTCATTTCTAAACTGTGGTGATGGTCATTATTCTTATGATGTTTGGGTCGTGTGGACTTTGATTTCTTCAGCCATTGTTCAGGATTCAGGGAGCAAATGTCTGGACTAGCAGGCCGTTTTGCCGGTGGAGGGGGCATTAGATCGCTATCATCCTTTTGTTTTCTGCTGCTTTGTTCATTGTGTTTTTTCTTTTCCCTTTTATCTAATCCAAACCGCTTGTAAATATTGTCTCGTTTACCATTGTTGGACATGACTTTATTCAAAAAACCGAATCCTGCACGAAGCGTTCCCGGATGATTCATCAACTGAAATGTTGACAAGTTTTCCACTCGCTGGTGGTTACACTCGTCATTATCACGGTGGTTGTCTGATTCTGATGATACTTGGATTTCTACCATCACAGGGTTATCGCTCAATGCATTCACAACATTATCACTTCCTTGGGGACCCCCAGTTCTTGATATAACATGAGCTTTGTTTCGAGAACGAGCAACAAAGTCGAACGAATATTCATAACCATCATCATCGCCTATCATGGCTTCGTCATTATTAACTGAGTTATGTTCTACTTCAGGCGGATTACTTGGGTGATCCACGGAATTAATGGACTGACATTCGATTTTAACTGATGCTGGTCTATCAAAGCTAAAGAGCTCTTCGTCGTCCTCATCTTCATATTGATCTACAGAACGTTTTGGGGAATCTAAAGTTACAACAGGGATAGCAAAATACTGTCCAGCAAATAGGACATCATCATCATCTTCACCGCTGGAGGCTTCTTCTCGTACATGATCGCTATCATTGTCCGATTGGCTAGTACGTTCGGTTTTAACAGCGATTGCAGATGTCTTTTCTGGAACGTTTGAGCTGGGCGCCGTTTCAGAAACTTCAGCTATTTGGTCACGGGGATGATTTCTTTCTCCAATGTCTAAAATTGAAGGGACTGTAAAAGTAGTTTGAGTCTGAGCGTCTCCAGTTTGCTTGCTGGGTGACACACTAGTTCTTTCTCTTGGAAATTTATTATAAATTCTTTGGTGAGCAGAATTGAAAGCGCTGGTTGTTGAAGATCCAGGAACCAATTTCTTTCTTCTCTTCCGACGAATTGGAGTTTTTCTGTATGCTGACTCTGAAGTAATTATATAATTGTTTAGTAATTATACATTAATATTTATTGCCAAACTAATTTTTACTCATACCTGAAGTAATATCGTCAGAGTCACTGGCATGGTAGTGTAGAATTTTTGTTATAATTTGTGACGAGGATTTATAAGAATTCAAATTTTGAGAATGGTCACTAATTGAAAAATTCTTAGAAAGTTGTCTATGCACAGTGGTATGAATGGAATGAACACAGTGGTCAGCAATATCAGGACTAAGGCTACGTCGCACTTTTTCCGATTGTTGGACTGTGATAATCATGCTTGGCTCAGCAGGCTCGAGAGGTGGAACTGTACCAGGGCTTTCTGGTGGCGTCATAGCAGAATTGCTTTGATCATCATCAGACGAAGGAACCATTTTGACTAATACGGGCATTTCTGGCTCAGATCCCGAGTAGGAATCTTCATCATCATCTTCATCATCAACTTCGTCGGGATCATCATGTCTTATGTCAACATCCTCTTCAGGAGATTCTGGAAATGGGCTAGGGGTTAACCTGTCATTTAATGGTGAACTGCCTCGTCTTTTTCTTGTATGCCTTTTTTGCTTCACTTTAAAGGTAGGAAAAATAAATAAAATATCAAAATGCTAGTAAACCTTTAAATAAAATAATATAATACCATCCTTCCTCTTTCTTTTGTCGGCTGATCCTTGGGATGACCGTGCGTCTGAATTATTAGGCATTTCAGTATCTTCACCAACAATCTCAATAGCAGAATTGGCATTATTTCTAAAACGATTCCGATCCATGGTGGGCGACCCAGTTGATCTGGCTCTTTTCTTTCTCTCAGTAACATTGATTGCGGGTACACTCATTGCTCCGACTGCTTCTTCAAATGACATTTGTCCAGTTGAAGTAGATTTCATAGGTTTCATTGGTTCAACAATTGCGACGTTTCGTTTCCTCTTGGCCCTTCCTCTTTTATTTGTATCATCTATATCAGGTAAACCTGACGTTAACGTGTTCTTCGCAGGACTTTTGCTTTTGTCGCTTCCAAATTTCCTTCGGTTTCCAGCAGATCTTTTAGGTTTTCTACTTGTGTGGTGATGAACACTTGCCTCTGTCTCTTCAATATCGGGAAGTTCTTCGTCAAAGTCTTCATCATCATCTTCAATCCAATTTCGAAATAGGCTGGAAGAACTGAATACTTCGTCGACAGAATCACTAATATGAGAAAATAAGTTTTTCATTGAAGGGGAAGTTAAAAACTATAGTTCTATGTGACATGGTGGAAGCAAAGCTTTATCATCTTTGTCTCACCTTAAAATATCGCCTCCGACGGGTGTTCCGTCAATATCTACATCTATACTATCAAGTATATCCAACTCGGTTGGGAGCTCAATGGGGGAACATTGTTGAGGTGCAACGGTGGTATTGCTCATCGTGCCTCCCAATTTCACTGCCGGGGAGGTCGCTGCGAGCGGCCATGACAAAGATGACCCAGGAGGAGGCTGAGTTACAAAACAGAGAATATCATAGGTAAAGAAGTTTTGAAAATAATTGGAGGGACTTGGCATTGGTTCAGGTTCAATTGTAATAACTTGTGCATTTCACGCGACGCTAATGATCAACACGTACACAAGAGGATCACAATTAAGTTATATGTATTACCAAGTCCATCAAAGACTCTTCTGAGCTACTGTAATCTCGAACATGGCGAATGTGGGAGCTGTTGGTGGATCGTCTTTTGTTCTTGGTGGACTTGTTCCTCTTTCGATTCACTGTCTTGATTTTATGCCTGATAAGAAAATCAAATTTATTATTATGCAGCAAATAAGGTTTTTCAATGGATTACAACCAACAAAACGTGGTAATATATGTACGAGCAAGGAAGTTTATTGGATCTTGACGAAAAATTAAAATATTTATATAATATGATAAAAAACAGGAAGTCTATTATTGGTTTGAAGGGTACTTTAGAGGATATATTTTTGAGATATTTATTCTTCCCGAGGTTTCGTATATGTTAACTGCAAACCTCATCAGGCAATAAAAAAACAGGAAATTAAATTACGGTTTTTCATATGTTGCCATCCCTGGTTGATTAGTGACGCTAAAGAGCGTTGTTGACCCAGAGCTGGAAGGTGATGTTTGAAAATAGTTCCGAACATCGTCATTCTTGACCCCTAACTCTTTCCGAATTTTTTTCCCATCCTCCACTTGTGAACCAGATTTTTTAGTGACACATCCTCGAATGTAACATTTTGTAGGCGTGAAATTTTTATGCCTCCCACCAAAGTCTGCTATCCCTGAGTTCTCGTCTATTTCACCATCTTCGTCATCTGTCCATACATTGTGTTTGACATCCAAGACGGCAACAAATGGACACTTGTCCTTGTTTAAATGAATGGAATACCTACAAAACGTTTTATATTTAAAATACGTTTTATTTTGACAAGTGAAAACCTACCCAAATGCAATTTCTTGGCCAAACGAAATATGATGAGATTTTGATATCTTATCCGTCCCAGATTCGTTGTATTTTCCAACAAGTTCTACTGCTGGCTTTAGCATAGCTTTGACTTCCTGCAATTATACATACATCAATAAATCTTTTCAGGAACGCAAATCGACGACAAAAATATTGCCAAACCTTCCAATGTCGCCTTTCCACCCATTTTGATGTCAGTATTTCCTGACCAACGTTATCGACCAATTTCGATGGAAGAAATGACAATTCCACTGGCACAACGTATCGTCCAGCCTAAATAAAAAATATCACTCAACATTACTAAAAGATATGTTCACGTTCACTTCACATTTTGCATAATGGTCCTGTTCCTGTAAATATTTGTATTTACCTTGATGTACTCTAGGTACTTTCCTGGCATTGTTTAAAGCAATGGATTTCCGGAGAAAGTTCCACCAACCAAACTGTCCACTTACACACTAAATCACTTTATATAATTTGTAAGGCTTGTACAAATCACATTTTGTTATGCGTTATTGTCATTGCATTCTTCTGGTCAACGTGACCAAGAGTTTACGTTGCTGGTCGGACTCCCTCCCTTTTTACACTGAGGCCAGGTCAATGGTTCTTCAGCTCTCTCCACCAATCCAAGGCACCACTAATACTACCACTGATAATACCCTCTGAGGACCGTCCAGTCGTTGTAATACGAACGGAACGAGGTCACTAGACATCCCAAATCCTGAGATTTTATTTAATTGCAAATTAGGAGAACTATTATTTCTACAATGGATCAAAAACTGAGAAATGGATGCACCAAAGGAAGCAGCAACTCGTCTCAAAACGTTGAGAGTGAAGAGTATACGTGGCAAATTCGAGAGAAGGGCTGCTACGAATTACAAAAATAAAATAAAATTTTGACATTCTCGTAAACATTGGATTTAATTGAAAAACACATTAAGTTATAACCCACTTTATGGTGCAATCCTACTAATATCAATATCAAGATGGTGGTCAGTAATAATTATTTCACACAATATTTTCTATACGATATTTCATTTCACGTGTTATGTTATTATGTGTCGAAATTCGACAGTCGAATGTCTGTCTAATTGTTTGTTTTATTTTGCAGATGCATTTTATGCTCTTATTTAGTCGACAAGGGAAGTTGCGATTGCAAAAATGGTACGTCGCACAACCTGATAAAGTTCGAAAGAAGACGACGAGAGAGTTGGTCACTACCATTTTGTCCAGAAAACCTAAGATGTGCTCTTTCTTAGAGTGGCGTGATTTGAAAGTGGTTTATAAAAGGTAAATTAATTAAGAAACACTATCATCTCTTAAAACCAGGTGTGCGTTTTGATCGAATTGTCATACTGAAGTTAGGATAATAATTATATGATAGTAATTGTTTATGTGCTATTGTTTCAGATATGCCAGCTTATACTTTTGTTGTGCAATCGAACAGCAAGACAATGAACTCCTTACGCTCGAGATAATTCATCGATATGTGGAACTTTTAGACAAATATTTCGGGAGTGTTAGTAATAATAATTATACAGCCATTATAGTACGTCTAGATATTCTATTATGCGAGCTATAATTCCGATAATTTGACTTGTTTTAGGTCTGTGAACTGGACATAATCTTTAACTTTGAGAAGGCGTACTTCATATTGGACGAGTTTCTCTTGGGTGGCGAAGTGCAAGAGACATCCAAGAAAAATGTGCTAAAAGCTATCGCTGCGCAGGACCTCCTACAAGAGGTAACTGATGGAGCTGATTCAGTTGAACTGTGATGATGTATTGTGATTTAGATGCATTCAAAAAACGATTAATAATTGATATGATATTAATCGAAGTTAATTGACTACGTTCTCTCATAACCTAATTAAATACGAGTAAAAAAATGCTTGAATCTTCTTTGCAATATTTGTGACCAATCAGGAATGATAGAATGATGATATTCATGCAGTATGCTGATGCAAAATGCATGTTCATACGACTGTATGTATAGCTTTGTTTGCAACGTTACTTAATTTTTAATAAGTGTTGGCATTTTTGAAAGTTTGGCCTTGTACTCCTGCGATTGATTGAATATTGTTACAATTTCACAATATTGTACATGTTATCCTTTCTCTGGTTCGTCATCCTAACTGTTGCTGATACAAACCAGACCAAGAGTACTACAAAGCTCTTTTCCATATTTAGCGTGAGGCAGAGTGAGATTCGGGTTCTGGTGGGTATCCGCGATTATCGCGCGTCAGTGCCGTATCCGTCTCACTTTGCCGCGCTCACACAATCATGCGTCTTATTTAGTTAAGTATACTGGGTTATCTAAATGTTGTCTTATTAAAATATAAAAAACTTAAATGTTGGTATATCATTAGCCCTCGTTTGTTACGGCACTTGCCGTATAAGTCACTCCCACAGAAACTTTGACCCCAAAAATCTCATGGTCCCAGGCATTTCTCGTCGGGCAACAAAAGCTGAAAATGTAGGAGAAAATAAGGAGAAAATTCTGGCATCAGGTTGTCAGACGGAAAATGGCTGGGACCATGACTTTTTTAAGGATTTATGTGTATGCAAAAAAACCGCCAATTTTCGAATTTTGAAACTCTTGATGCATCAAAATGTTCGTATTCCAGGGGGAAGTCAAATTGCAAATGCAACTTGGGGTCTTATTCTTTTTGTGCCGAGTGTACATTGACTTTCTCATTTTTCACGATTTCCTTTAACAATTTTTGAAGGGGGGGTGGTTGCATATAATTCGGAAAGACCTATGGTATATTGATGTTTCTACCCGAAAATAAATTTTGGATTTTTTCTGGGAAATTCGGTGAAATCGACGCGAAAAGAGCTTGTACTTTTGGCTCATTTTGTACCTGCTCATGATTATCATGATTATAAAGGACAAAATATGCGAGGTATGCATTCTTCCTTATGTGGATATAAAATTCAAGTTGAGATGATTTCAATTAAATATTAGTACATTTAAATTCGCTGGTATATTATTGTAGACACTACTAGTAAGTAGCTTATGTAGAAGTATTTTTAATATACATTGAATTATTTGATAAATTGATAGAATCTAATAGAGTTGAGAATTGTGGTAAAATATTTTTTATGTACAATCAAATCAAGTACATTATAGTATGTATTAGCTTTTGTAGTACCCATTTGCCATACATATACATAAGGATATATATTAGTTCAGAATAAATAATCAGTTGGAATGTGATTCGGTTTTTCACAAAGCATGAGAGATTCCAACAATTGGCACCTGAAACAATATGTATAACCTTTTCCATGAAAGATAGCCTTGCATGACATGCTGTTCTAGCATGGCCTATTTATCGTGTATGATGTGAATGTATTCATTTGTAATGTCGTATTTAATGTAGTATTTAATGTTTTATTTACTCACCACTACTAACACTACTATTTGTTGTTCTCACTGTGTGTCTTCTATTTATTCCTTCGGGGTTATGTTGTTGGCCGCTACAGGATCCTGAATGGATTGGATTAGGTAACTAATTTTAATTGGTGGCTCTGGGCAGTTATTCAGTGTCAAATTCAAATACTACGCTACTCATAATGGCATCTCTATTCATTGCTTTTACTTGTTAGCAATCTTGTCAAAGAATAAATGTTTTAATGGAGCATGCACTTCACATACAAGCAAATATTTTTGGTCACGGAATTTATCCACATTCGTCTTCAAAGTTAAACTATAATATGAAATGTTACTTGTTATTGTTGCATTGCCTCTCTGGAAGGATGAATTTATGGACTCTATCTTAAAAGAACATGGGCTTATCTAATCCCTTTATGATGACGACTGGCGTCTAAAATATTAGTACTCTGCGCCATTACAGTAATATGTATGAATTTCATTCTCTGCTCAACCTTTGAGCATGCAAATGGTTTTCATAATTCAGTTGTACATTGCGTCAAATCAATTTTTGGTGTTATAAAATAAAGTTGTTTAAAATGTGCTATAAAAAATTTGATACTATATAATATTAGTGTGCTACTGTATAAAACTTGAATAATGGTGTGACACTCATTAACAATTAATTCTGATATTAATCCATCGTCAATCCAGTACAAAGCCAAACTTCAAAATTTATCCGGTACTTCATTTTTCTTCAATAATATGATCTTTCTATAAAATAGCCCCCAAAACATAATAATTCCTTTGTTTGCAATATTTTAAATTGTCTTTATTCTTGTCTAATTTTAGGAGGAGACGCCACAAGGCTTCTTTGAGGACCATGGACTTGGATAATGAATGTTTGATATAATAATTCAGGAATTCACCCTTCTTTCGATGACACCAACCAATTACCTAAAATATGATACATTCCATTATCTACTCCATCTAATTTAGTATGACACTGATTCTTTCCTTCCATGTTCATGAAGCAGCACAAGTATTACGTATCACACCACATATTTTGTAGTTTGAAGTTTATCATTAAAGTTTAATAATAAAGAATAAGACTTTAACATTCATTAAAACCAGATAGAATAGTATAGTTCTGCTGTGATTAAAACTTGGAAAAGGTGAGATTTCTTAAAATGCCCATAAAATGATGGAGACAAAATCGACGTCTCACATTTCCCACTATAAGCAAGCAGTAGCACCAACCAAATCCGGCCGCCCATCATTCTCCTTTGTTTTGGGTTGCGTTTTATCGTATTTTTTAATTTAAAAGATATATTATTTAGATTTATTTATATTTTAATTCTGAAGACTTAAGTTAACTATTTAACCGGAGCTCCGTCATGATTCAATTAAACTCTCCGACAGAGGAGGATGAGACAAGAGTCATTGAAGCAAATTCATTGGTTAGTTTACCACTCTTATTTTCATTTTTAATTCATTTGACATTTGGTATTTAAAATAGTTCGCTTTGGTTGGATAAAGTATATAGTTAGTTGTACGGGATTAGATTAGTCTTGTTGGATCGCCTGTGGCTGTGATGTGACCTGATTTTGATCTGATTTGAATTTATAGGAGGACCCGTTACAATTGGAACTATTGAATAATTACAGTTCACTGACTTACAGAGATGGTTCCACGGCTACTCTGAAGCATTTCAAGGCTCAAAATTTGTCTCCAGTTCAGTTCAAGTGGATTATGGGTTTAATGGAAAGAAATATGAAGAAAATGTACGTCATTTAATTTATAACTTTTTATTTCAATTGCTTGACTAGCACAAGATGTGTAAAAATCTAAAGTTTACTGTACGTGTCAGATGTACTCAAACATATGATCCAACCAGAACTAGTGATAGTAGGTTTGAATTGGTTATCATTCAATGTTCACTCATCGTCGTAAGTCTTAATTTTTGCGTGACGCGATCACTTATACTTGTCATTTTCTTGTCAATATTCTGCAGAATTAATATCATGATATTTATTACCTCTGAATAATTCATTTATTAATGGCTCGTATCAGGTTTTCAGTAACGTATTAACAGAAAGAATTTGATTGATCGTTGAGTGCATACATAGTTTATCATGAAATATGTTAAAAATTGTAGGTACAAACGGAGTCAAGGTGGGTGGAAGGAACGCAAGAAAAGAAAAGAAATGACGCAGGAAACTTCGCGTTACCTGGTCGCATATGTGAATGAGAAACCTGTCGCGTTTACACATTTCCAGTTTGACATGGATTACGGGCGTCAGGTTTTGTATTGGTAAGTAAATTTATGTTGAATGTTATTAGTTACTCGTTTTTAGTATGTACGTACATGGTGTATCCACGCAGTGAAAGAATGCTGTCTGCGCTGCTGTGTGAATTCATTTGCTTTGAAATTTTCCATTAGTTAATGATGCATGTTTAATATTTTTATTGGAAGCATTCCAATTTTGCGATTCCGCATAGTTTGTTTTGTCTCGTTCCGTTAAATTGGAACCAATTTTATTGCGAGTAAATTAATTCGATCCTTCTGTGCAGGTGCAAATTCACCTGTGTCAATGAAAAATGGGATATTTATTCATGTTCTTATTATATTTGAGCCTGACGTCCACCTGAAATAGAAACGTTGATATATATACTTTTGCCTGCATTATTTTAGAAGTCCGATAATATATATCGATCAAATAATAGCAAGCGGCCTAGTAAAACTTGCACTAAAAAGCATCGCATGCAAAAATGTGATGTTGATTTGTGGGAAAGTCAATTACATTCCCCTATTTTTATTATTACTTTAGCTATGAAATTCAGTTGGAGACAACGGTTCGACGATTTGGCCTTGGGAAGCATATTATGAAAACGTTAGAGGAAATAGCGACCGCCACCAAATTGTCCATGGTTGTTCTAACCGTTTTTAAGCATAACCTGAACGCACTTGCTTTCTTTAAAAGCATAAGGTAAGATAAACTTTGGTCTAAGATCAGTCAAGATTCACAATTATTATTAATAGCTGATTTATTATACCCATTATTTTTGGTCATTTACGTGATTTGCTCTTTTTCAGATATGACATTGACGAAACCTGTCCTGAGGACGAAGAGGAAAAAGATTATGTTATAATGTCCAAGCGAACTTTGTAAATCTTTGTCAACCTTTGACCTACTTACAAGCAATTCTTGCATTCTTGAATATCTGAATAGAGTTCAGTTCTTGGGTTCCAAATTCCACGTAGTGTAGTAGACACTTATACGATGCATATGGTGAATGTATTTATATGAATACATATACATACATACATATATATTTATACTAACTTGGAAGAAGCAGACCAATGAATATTTATGAATGATCTCACGCTTTCCTTGTGATAATAGTTCATACACATGATCAAAGTATTGAATTACACAATTTACGCCTGTCTGGCTTTGAAATTTGATTATAAGAGATTCATTTCTCTGTCTCATACTGTATTAAACTTCATTATTTCACGAGCAGTCTTTCATATTGGCCGAGTATTATTATCATCGCTTTTGTTCCACCCTAAATCTAATGTTCTACCCTAGTTTGACAAGAAAGCATGAGACGATTTTGAATTGTTTCGTATCCTGGTGAAGATTTATATAACACGTCGTTATAAGTATAATTACACTGCACTTTTACATATGTACAACCTACAAGCTCATAATTTTCATAAGCTAGTCAATCCATTAAATCTTGATGATGCGAGTCTTTCTGCATACTCGACAAATTTTTATGACTACATATCTGACTGTTGCGTATTGAATTTTAGTTTTGTACGTATTGTGCAAGATAATTTTGTTAACGACAATTTGCTAACGGGGAATATGGAATTCAAAAAAGCTGCGTAGTCGAATGTTTTATCCTTGTATAACAGAAATTCATGTCAGGCATCTGTCTCACTGACTTGAGATAAAAATTTATACACGTATGACGTATGAAAGTTGAACAGTGTGACGAGTATGTGCATGAGTTTGGAGAAGAAAAAGATTGCAGTAATAACCTAACCCTTTCCTTTCTACCTTTATCATCATCGTTGCAGCAGTTTGACAGTACCATTAGTGCTCGTTTACTAGTTGGGTTTAGATTTAGCATTGCAAGATCACGAGTCAGTCGCTTATGAAAGACGAATTATAATGAAAAGCTTCATTGGCACCCCGGTTCTTTCATGCAGCCAAAAATATACCCAGGAGCGAAGGGTAGGATTTTATAGGCAGCCTTGGTGTAAGGAAACTATAAAAGGACGGGAGAAGAGTGCATTCGGTTTGGCTTCGCTTCCATTCGGTCACAAACCCTCTCCACGGACGGACAGGACGACAACGGGTCTTCCTTATCTCCTACCCGGACTCCACTTCTCGCCTCATCGGCAATTGAAACTGTGTCATCGATCCACTTTTAAAGTCAAAAAGTCACCGGAAACTCGCACTGCCAAGTTGGTGACATTTCTTTCGTAAGTACTCATTATATATTTCTATTCTCCGAAAAACCTTCGCAGGAATATTTACTGAGCAGTCTCATAAGTGTGCTGCTTAAATAGTCAGCCTAGCTTTTCAATTTGAGCAGGAACTATGGAATAATTAGGATATTTTGCTAACGTAATCATTTCCAGTAGTCGTGTACATATTACGTGGAGGGATTAATACATGAACAAAGAACGTGCTGATAAAAGCTAGCTGTTGCTCTCATGCGTCATTATTACATGTATTATTAGTATCCCAAATTGGTAATACAATAAATTTATTCCCAGTTTGAGTTGACTGACTCGCATGTCTGACGCGACGCATATATGCATGCAGATCTATGATGAATGATGTGATGATCAATCAATCGATACCTCCTGCTGCTGGAAGTCTATTGTACATGTATAGTCTGCATTTTGCCTCGTAAAACCAGCTAATTTTGGTTCAAGCGTTTCAAAGTGCGTATAACGGACACAAGTGGTAATAGATTTATTGTGTGATTTTTTTACGATAGGAAATCGAGACCCCCTTTCTCTGGAGTAATCCTAAACAGTCGGACAATTGATTGAGGAAAAGTAGGCGGCAGTCATGGGGACTTTAGAAATATGCGAGAATGGGAACCTGGCGAACGGAGTGTCGAATGGGGTCGCTCACAAGGCCAACAATGGAGTATTTGCACATGGAATTAATGGAGGGGTGAAGGATGACAACCGTGTGACTGTCGTCCTTGGAGCCCAGTGGGGCGACGAAGGAAAGGGGAAGCTGGTTGACTTGCTGGCGTCGGATGCGGACATTGTGTGTCGATGTCAGGTATGTATCCCTGGCTTATATCAATATCCCTCAAATTTTCTGTAATGTTGATTTGAATTCCATTCCAGGGGGGTAACAACGCAGGGCACACTGTCGTCATTGGAGAAAAAGCTTATGACTTCCATTTGCTACCGTAAGTTATTATTGAATTATGCAACAATACTCTCTTGATGTGGTATCTTTGCCCACCTATTTTTTACTGACTTGTGTTGCAAACCATGACACGTCACAATTGACACTATATTCCACCACCACAGTTACTCCCTTTTTCTTGTTGTCGAAATCTCCTATGCTAATCTCGATATTTATTTAGAAGTGTGTGGTTTGAATTTAATGAATACTCAAATTCCTATATAGCCTGATGTAAATGTGTACTATTTGTTTTTCATTCTAGATCTGGAATCATTAATCCGGCCTGCAAATCGATCATAGGTACACTAAATTATTTACGTTTTTATTTACGTTTTACCACATAAAAATTTTGTGTAGTTTTGGCATCAAAGTATATACAGCATATTAGATAAAATGTTCAATGAGTGGTTTTTAAGCAGTTGGAAGTATTTTTGAATGCCATTCATTATGCATTTTAAACAACTGTTATTAACCATGCAGTTCTGGTGAAACTGAGATTATTAATTAAAGTTATGATGGCATTTACGTATGTATACTTTGATAATTTTTACACATAGCTGGTTGGTACTATTAACTAGGCAGCTAACATGAATTCTATCTTTAAAGTAAGCGCATGCTTGAAGGTCAAGGTTAAATAAAAGATGAGGTCGATTTCAAGGTTGTGGATACATTACAATTTCATGAATATTTAATTGGTTTTCTTTTGTTACGGGTCCACCATCGAGTATAATTGAAATGCTAGATAGTTGCAGTCTGTGAAAGCATTTGCTGAAACGAATAAAAACTTGGAACAATCTCAATAAGTTAATTTGGAGAACCGATACACGTATGAATTTATCAACCCAAGTTAACATTGGAAAATGATGCCAAGTATACATATGTATGTAGTAGCCGCATCATCATCGTCTTATGGTTGGTGGTTGTGCCAAATTTTCTGACTGAGCGAAAGTAGGATCAAATAAATAAATTTGTGTGTTCAGTCAGACAGGCTATGATGTAACAAGACACATATTGTGTCGTAATCAAATCGCGAGAATGATGACGATGACAGTTTCTTCTTAGTACTTCTCGAGTAGTGCTAAACTAAAGGCTAATGATACATTTTTAATTCTGCTACTAGGAAATGGGGTCGTGATCCATCTACCTGGATTGTTCAAGGAATTGGAGGCTAATGAAGCGAAAGGACTGGACGATTGGCACAATAGACTACTGATCTCTGACAGGGCTCACCTAGTTTTTGATTTTCACCAAGCGGTGGATGGGCTGCAGGAAGCTGAGAAGGGGAAAAACATGTTGGGCACGACAAAGAAAGGAATTGGACCAGCCTACTCTAGCAAAGCGAGTCGCAACGGACTACGTGTTTCAAACCTAATGGGCGACTTTGAATCTTTCTCTACAAAGTAATATAGATAGATCCTCTCTCCTCATGAATGAGTGATTTAGGGATCACTGAATTGAATGATGCTAAATTATGGCGTAAGGTTTCGAGAACTGGTGGATCATCATCAACGCATGTTTCCTGGCCTGCATGTTGACGTGGATAAGGAATTGTTGCGGTATAAGGATTATGCTGAGATGGTTAGTTATTATCATACATGTACCCATGTATACTCGTGCCTGTCTTATTAATTTATAATATCCAGATTCGGCCTTTGGTTTGTGATACTGTAGACTACCTCAAAAATGAGCTCCGGTTAGTATCAAACCTAATTAATACCATTTGAAACAGAGATACTTATTGTTAGATGCTTGTAACTAGCTTCAAATCCTATTTCTTGTATGCAATATTACAGCAGCAACAAAAAGATACTTGTGGAAGGTGCTAACGCTGCAATGTTGGATATAGATTTTGGCACGTATCCTTTCGTTACGGTAAAATACCTTTAGAATTTGGTTTACAACAAGTAATAATATTTATAATGTTATACAATGTTATACAATGTTATATAATTGCAGTCTTCGAACTGCAGTATAGGAGGAGTTTGCACGGGTAAGATTGATTCTCATGACCATTCGTTTATTGATTAAAGCAGAAACAATTAAATACAGAAGCATCAAATTCACATTTAGGGTTAGGATTGCCACCAAAGAGAATTGGAGATGTGTATGGCGTTGTTAAAGCTTATACTACACGGGTTGGAGATGGTCCGTTTCCCAGCGAGTTGAAGGACGTTAGTCATGCCATTTTAAATAATGTCCAACATTTCATAGAATTGTTTTACAATGCGATTTTTCTAAACAGGAAATTGGAAAGCATTTGCAGACAGTTGGGGCAGAAGTGGGAGTTACTACTGGTCGACTACGTCGTTGCGGTTGGCTTGATCTCGCATTACTGGAGTATACTAACGCGGTTAATGGCTACACGAGGTAATAAACAAAAATATTAATTTAATAATAACAGGATGTTCAAGTTTCATGAGACATTCGTATGTAAATTATTTAACTAGGTCAAGCTATGCTTAATTTAATGAAATGTTCTTTGAAATCACTAGCATTGCATTGACAAAATTGGATATCCTTGATGATTTACCTGAAATCAAAATTGCAACCCACTACAAGTTGAACGGAGTACGAATCTCACGATATCCTGCTGATCCAGCCGAACTTTCACAGGTTGAAGTAATGTATGAGACCTTACCTGGTTGGAAAAAATCTATTGCTCACATTCGAAAATGGGATGATCTTCCTGAAAACGCTAAAAACTACGTTCTTCGAATTCAAGATCATTTACAAGTTCCTGGTATGTGCCCCTTACTCAATCAGGCCTCGTTTCCCTAATTTAAGTGACAGTATGTTGGTCATAGCTAATTTTCATGATTTTCTTTTTTTAATTCAACAGTGAGATGGATCGGTGTCGGCCAACGGCGCGACGCCATCATTGATGTTCCTTGAACGCTATTTAGAAACTCGATCAAGAAGTATTTCATGTTTACCTAACTACCTTCCCTATTATATTACTACTAATTATTACTATTCTACGATTAAGTTCTACGTTGTACCTACTTTTTGTACTTTGACTTGCACGCTTGTTGAGATTCAACAAATTCTTGCTTATGCAAATTTTTCTGTTAGCTTATCAATAGATTTGCAAAACTTTGTAGGCAGATCCTGTACCTATACCAAATAGGCTAATAAAATCTTTCTCTGAGTAGCAACACTGTTGACTGTGTAGTTTTATAAATATATCAAATAGTGAAAGGTTAGAAAATATTTATTAAAAATGAATCTCCTTATGATTAGCATCATTCTGCATTTTAATTACAATATACAGAGACCGACTGTGACTATTTTCTAATAATACAAACGTCTTTTTTGACAAATGTTTAAATGTTATATATAATACAGATACGCATTATTTTTCATGCTCATCATCAACACTCCTGGAGAGAGCGCAACAACGTCCCAGCAAATTTTATTGGAATTAATATGTACATGTAAAATGTGATTGTCAATAAAAATTTGAATTTCTCAATTTTATTCAACAGACATTTATTAATATTGCCTTCATACATCCATTCAACTAGAACTTTTTTAAAATATATACAGGTTCGTACAATACTTGAATCAGAGATTACTTTGAGAGCTGCTGAATTAATTTTTTCACAATAAATAACCAAATCGACAGTTATGTCTCAAATTTAAAAATGCACAAAATAGGATTGATTTTTTGTTTGTTTATTGGTTGCAGTATCTCATACGCTAGAAACTGACTTGTAATTAGTGCACCTCACTTTCCTGTTGAATTGAAAATCGGTCGGAACTGAACATAACATAACTCAGAAGGGGGAGATTTACATCAAATTGCCCTGCGACTAGATGACTCGATAATTTATTCTCATTCTAACAATAAACAATAATCCGTGGCATAACATTTTTACATTCACATCATACAAACCACCCCTCATATACATAACTACTAGTGCGTACATAGATCCTAATATTATGAATGCATTATTAGTTGCCTTAACATATGTATAACATATCATCAGTAGTGCATTCCTTCATTCCCATTCAAATGGATATCTATTATAATAAACCCACTTTCAGCCACCCATCAAAATTTCATTCTTGTCGTACGAATTGGCACAAATAATGTCAGAGGTTGTCAATTTCAAATTGCGAAAACAGGTCACACAAATAATCACCATAATACAATGCAATACTTGTTATTAAATAAACTTATGTATATATATATTAATGATTAAAGCTTGGCTTGATTTCATTCATTTACTCATCCATAGCATGCATGTACTTATATATATACTTACAAATACTAAATAACTCATAACAACTTCTGGAAATAAACTTACAAATACTAATCATCTTAGCTGCTCTCGTACACAACTCATCAGTTTTTAAATGAACGAGGGGAGATACAAATTAAAGTGGACTCTGTTCGACTAGGCTTTCGAAATATTTCCTCAGTTCGTTTGATGTAATTACGGTTGTTAATTAAAAAACAATACTACGCAGGGCATGACCAATTTTATCTTCAATAATAACAATGGTATTCTATGGAAAACCAAAAGCTCGTGAATTTGAGGGATTTAGAAGAGTAACTACAAAGAAGGGATATAATACATAGTCAGTATTGGAAGACCTATTCAGTTGGTAACATTGCATTCTTGTGAGCCAGGAAGACTAAGAGTTATTATATAGTTAACAAATAAGTAATAATTATTAAACAATATTATTATGATGAATGGCAGTCACAGCTTGGTACTGGTATTGGACCAATAATGATTTGTTTCAATGGGTCTTCTCTTCTTTCACAAATTCACAGAGTTTTCCAAACTTAGCAAAATATAATTAAATATCAGACTCTCCGTACAGAGCTGTGGAAAAGGAGAGGTAGTCAAGGGCTCCTGGAACTGCGCCTGGTCCTTTGAATGGCTGCATCCTCTGAATACAACAACAGAAAGTTTAGTTATATTAAAACATGACTATGGCTTGTTCCAGATAAATATTATTGCAATTAATTTATGATAACATTAATATTGATATTGTTCTCACCTGAATGCAATATTCAGCTTGGTCTGGAGGCAACTCTCTTCTCAATTCATCGGGAAGGATGTATGGCTAAAATAAAAACCGAATTTGTATTCCGTCATTAAATGCACATCGTTGCAGACCACTATAACGTATCAATGCAACAATTAAACTATTACCTTATCTGCGGCAAGAATCCTGAATGAATCTATAACTTGTTCGGCGGTGTCTAATAAAATAAGAAAGAAATTAAATGTGTTCATTGTGTATTTATAAAATAAGTTTATTTGTCTCAAGAAACTAAATAGTAAAAAGTCACCAGTGTCAGTGGATTCTCGAGTCATAAAGTCCAGGAAGGCGTCAAAATGAACGTAACCACTGTTGTTGGGATCCACAGCTGCCATTATTCTGCTAAAGTCAACATCTCCCTGAAATTTGCAAATATGTCAAAGTTAAAGTCAAATTACATCCGATCAGAGGGCATTATTTAGTTATTTATAGCATTTTTATCATTCATAGGGAGCCACGCATTAAGTCGACCTTCACAGACTATACGAAATACATGAAGTATGTTCGATAAAATTTATTTAGATGCAATTTAATTTGCATATCCTCCACTCATCGACAGCCATACGAATCTTTTCCAGTTTATGTATTGCAATAAGAAAAAGCAAAAACAAACCTGAACAGAATATCCCAACGAGACAAGACATGATCTAAATTCATCCTTCGCTAGACGCCCGGTACGGTTTTTGTCAAAATGGTTAAAACTGCCTCTGAATTCCGTGAGTTGTTGCTAAATATTGAAAAAAATCAGAAATCAACAAATAAATCAGTAACGACCAAACATGAGCTCCTATATGAGCAAGGCCTTGTAAATCCGTGAACGTTTCTTACTTGCGTAATACCCTTGGAGTCACGAGTTAAGATTTGATTTTCGACTTCGTTAATATTTCGGTTGATAGAGGTTAGTAATTGCTCCCAACCCACACGAAGAGTTCTGTAATTGGAAACATATATTGGATACATTAATTTGCCACCTAGCCATAAAGACTTTCTGAGCGATGTGCATTACAACGCGTTACAACACGCGTTATTCAAACAATGGTATTCTTTTAAGTTTTTTTTACTTCTCGTTTCAGTAAAATAAATACAAGCATAACTTACTCCATTGTGTATTGTGTATATCTGTTTTCAAAGACCATTCCTTCTTGTACGGACTGGTGAATTTTTTCTAGTTCATCAATGTGCGGTCGGTAAGCAGTCACACCTTGTTGATATTCCTTTAGTCTGTGGAGCTGATCTTCAAGTGATCCCTTTAGAAATTAATAACAAAACATATTATTACATTAAATCTGTTTAATTCTACTCATTATAGTGAATACCTGCAAACCCATTCCAATAGCAGTAACAGCGTCCAATTGTTTCTCAATCCATGGTCCTACTTGATTTCCCTTTTCAGCAAATTGACGTCGAAGCATTTCATTATCTAAGTATAATTTTAATTTACAAAGAAATTAAAAATGCCAAGTATTTCAACTGTTTAAATTGATTGAATAAAATTACTTTGTTGCTTGCGATATTCATTTTGAAGAGTAGAATCCCTTTGTGGCACCAATTGTCTCACTTCGTTCCATTTTTTCGTAAGGGTCTGAAAAACAAAATATTCACAAGAATCACGAAAGTGAAAATTTTCCACTCATTTAAACAATTGTACTTATTTCTTGCCATGTAAAAACTTCAACTTTGGACATGATATTTTTTAAAGTAACCCATAAAGATATCAGATAAGAAGAATACCTCAAGTTGAACTTGTAGTTCTTCCTTTAACTATTCGCAGCATGTAGAAATATATAATTGCAACATATCATATCAACTATATCTATACAAAGTTTTATAATTTATAAGCATATTGCGAACGTGCCTAAGATTTAGTACAAATTTATTCCAAAAATAAACTCCAGCAACAGAAAATAAACTCGCGGAACAGAGTGCATTGAGACTAATTGAGAGCTGTACTCAAAGTGCTAATTTATTTCATACCAGTAACTCAAAGAAACTTACGCTTGCAGTGAGGGTTGTGTACGGGTTCTCGAGACCTCCTGGGACTTGATATTTCTGAGCAATACTTTCAACTTCCTTGACCTGCACACATGTAAACAAACTTTTAATCACAAATGCATAAAACCACAAGGACATGTGACGTCTGAATCATTAAGGTTGACCCTGTTTTGATATGTAACACCCATGATTCAGAGTCTGAATTTCAGACTTTGTAATATCTCCGCAATATTAAATATATCTTACCAGAGACACGATAGAATTATATTCCTTGTCAGCTTCTCCTAATGTTGCTTTGAACTGATTATGAGCGTCAATCAACCCTTGAATTTCTTCAATGGTGTGCACAATGAACATGTCCACCAAATCTTCACTGGAAAGCCAAGTATAAATATTAAATATCCAGGGCGAATTAATTGGTATAATTCAGAAAATTCTTGTGGGCTTTTCAACTAATTAGCGCTCATAAATCTAGAATGCGTACCTCGTTCCATCCAGCCAATTGTTGAACGGCTACGTAAAATATTATAACGTAACATGTTTATTTAATTTGTACCACAAATATAATACATAATTCTTAATAATCACAATCTAAATATATGGATCAAACTTACAGCAGCACGTTTGGCAAATTCGAGATGTAGAGTGTCAATTTTTTCGAGAACCTTTTCAGCCTCATCTAATGCTTGGCGACGTCTTTGTGTGAAGCTGCCCAAGCGATCCCATCTAAAGCATAGCATATTTCTTTAGAAAATATGTTCCAACTATCTGTGTATTAATAAATTGTGTTGAATTATTACTGATCACAAATTCTTTGACAGCGTTGATTAACTGAAGCACTGTCGTGATATCCCAAGGCACTATAAGAAATGTTTTGGTAATATTTTCCACTACTTCTAAGAATGAAATGTATACATCATATGTACTTAAAAATTTACATACTTTAGTTCATGAGCAATCGCAGCAATTTGTTCAACACGATCTTGATGGGCTGTTGGATTAAAAAAAATTAGCGTACGGTAATTACACATCTGTACACCGGTTGATCAACATACATATAATCTGCTATTATATTATACCTGCAAGGTCTGATTCAAAAGCTTCATGTTTCTTTTTTAAAGCTTTCAACTCATTTAGCTTGCTGAAAAAGAAACAAAGTTAGCTTTAAGTTTAGGTGATGACGACAATAGTGATGAGGGATAATTGAAATTTCAAAATGTATTAATTCAAATAGTCAAAATTTTTTGGGTATACCAATGTCTAAAATCTTGGCTCTGTAGCATTTCTTCTTTTCCCTTTGTCCATTCCTCATGAATATCTGATTTATGTTTGAATTTTTTGGCCAAATGTTCCAATCGCTCAAGTCTACAGCAAAAATTACAATTTAGGTAAATATATTGCCATCTACATGTTCCTATTTATATTGTGTTAGTATATATTACAATGATTAAATTGAAAAAGAACTAACCGCATTATTTCCGACAGAAGCCATTCTTCAAACGACTTTTCCGAAGTTTCAAGACCTAAAAGAGTTTAACGAAATTAATTTCATTAATCTCGAAAATCATGTGGCCAAATGAAAAGCAGAGTTATATTAGAACTAATTAGAAAATTGGCCTCCAAAAATTCCACAGCCAATAAAGATGTTTTGAACCGAAAATTGGAGAAATAATACAATAATGGTAATAACGGACACAATGCGAGTACATCGAGAGCAATAATAATATTGATATTGAAATTTTTTAACTGACCTTTCCACGCATTTGCAATATCCTGTTGGAAACACCAAGAAAACGACAAGAAGTTAATGCAAATAAATAAATAACAATGAATCAACACACCCATTGAAATGTTATTGCTAAAAACCACTTACAGATACCATTTTTCCTTCTGTTGGCATGTATGCAGGTCTATTAGATAACCGAAGTTTTGTTTGAAGTGTGTTAAAATTTGTTTCCAGCTTCGCCTTCTGTTCGACTCGGGGTGGCTTATGAACACGACGGTAAGTTCGATATTCCTCCAATTTCTTCTGTACTGATGCTAGTGCGTTATCCGACTGTCTGTTGTTCAACCATGGCATAGTCCTCCGGATCCATTCAAGAAGCTGGAATCACGCACACCCATTGACTATTATATTAATATATGTAATTACTAGATGAGCCCTTACATCACTAGCTAAACGTTCATATTCCTCCATCAAACGCTCATTTTCCTGGTTGACCTTAAGGACTTTGCAAATTCGGTTTGCAGCTGTCTCGGCCTAATTCCAAAATAGGTTGTATTACAATCGGCACAAGAAACTTTATGCATAAGGATATTAAAGTTGTGTGGTTAATATAGATATTAGTTTAAAACCATTCATCATGGATCAGTGAGTTTACCTTTTGAGTACTCGAAAAACAATGGTAGTACGACGATACATAAGTCATCACTAAGCGCTCATCAGGCATAGCAGTGTTCGCAATATCTGTTAAGCATTAGTGTAACTCCTATTAGTATGTATGCATTATTACTTGATATTATGTAACTTGTTATTAACTTTTTAAATCATTTAAGTAAATCAATTAATTTTAAAAACGGCAAAACTAAAAAATTCCAAATCCAAACGCAAAAAAAATCCACACATATTAGCGGTACACTCTCGATTTACCTGCTGTGCCCCTTGGAAAGCGTGATAGAAGCATGACACATATGTCATAATAGCACGCTCATCGGGCTTAGGAAAATTGATCAAGTCTAATTTTAAAGAATTAAATGAAAATAATAACTCATCCTTTGCAGGAGGACTTTGGAATTCCGTAAATATATACATAAATAAAAATACTTATGACTATGATCAGTATTTTTACAGATCATAATAATGTTAACGAAGCTCACCGTAGGGATCTGTAATTGATAATGAAAGAATTATAAATTTAAAAAAATAGGTTTTAGCACATGCACGTTGAGTACTATTAATACCTACCCAACATTTTTGGGATATCCAAATGTTTTTCAGCGATTTCAAATGCCAAATTCAAGTTCTCTAATGGATTATCCTGAAAATAAAATGATTCACAATCAAGTCTATAGAAGTTAACAGGATAATAAGTTTTATACCACTTGATATTATTAACATGTAATCATACCTTGGACAACTTGCTGTAATCTAACAGGTCGCCACCCAGAATCAATCAAATAAAATATGAGACATCGGTAACAATACTACAATAAACTAACATAAACTACAGAGAGTGAGGATTTCTCGTGTTTCTTAAGTTTATCCATTCGTAAACAAAGTAATTTGAAACCAAGAAAGAAATTCGGTATCTCTTGGACCACCATCGAAACAAAAAAATTTTTGTGACAATTTCTACCAACGATGTAGACTCTTTCACTGATTAACCAAAAAAACACGTTAACCAACCACAACTATTACCTAATAAGTCGGGTCTATGGCGGTGAATAAGTGCACAGAAGGCCAAACCATCCTTCCATGAGAGATGGAAATTTTGAACGTTAACATTACGGTACGGCGCGGTTTTTCGTTGACACCACAGGAGCAACCTGCCGAGCACCAGAATTTAAAGGTTATTTTTGTTACCAAAAGTCCCAAAATCCGTATTTATAAAGAAATTGCATAATTTTATCAAATACATACCCTTCCTTGGCCGTCATTTCTTCCACAGAGATGTCTTGGATTGCAAAACGAAGAATAATAGTCCAGACCATGCCGAGGGTCATTTTTAAATTTCCGTCAACGATTTCTGCGTGATAATTGGGAATATTTGAAAACATCTTAATTTAATCGTAATTTCTAGCAGTTATAAGTATGACAAGCTCTCTCCTATATATACCTTCTGCTCCGATGGATACCAATCTCACACCTTTGCTGGCGATGTAATCCAGAGCCTTGTTGACATTGGCGATTTTATGGAATCTCATTTTTCCTCTATCTGGTTTTGGCAATGTCTCTCCAGAAATAACTTCCAGTAGCAGCATCAATTTTAACCCATTTCTAAAGTCTTCGTCAATGTTTTCAATCCCGGTTCCAGCTTTCCTCAAATGCGAATTGCACCAAGCTGTAAAGGTCTGGAACAATAATATGAACATTAAATGGGGAAACACGGTACGTTCATCCATAAACTTAATCGATCCATATTTATAAAGCTTGTTGGTATTGCATTTTTTGCATCACATTATAATTGTGACGCATGAAAAAAAACGGAAAAATCACAAGATAAAGAGCATTTCGCCTGGGCCTGGGCCCCGTTTTCACACGGATACACATTTTGGTGAGCCAATTTTTTGCCATATTTATCTCGAGAAATTTGAGCTCATAACAAGGATCGCGTTAATGCAACCTTGGTCGCCGTCCACCCTTCCTGGTGGTCATAAATTATAAATTAAGTAGGCTGGGACCTTTAATTCATCTTCATTCAAAATGCCAGTACAAAAAATTCCGCAAATTAACCTGTTATATAGCACAAAATATGTACCATAAGGTTCAAAATATATCAAAATATTGGGGAAATTTATTTCATGGAATATCTTCAGAAAAAATTGACTCTCGTCACAATGTGCAGAAGCCGAGGAACTCGGATCGAGTTCCTCGACTCTCATTAAATGTGTTTCAGAAATCGTTTAACACAATTACTCGTGCTACGAGGATGACTAGTGCGAGAGAGCGACGAAGGCGACGGTAACCTTAAAATAACCGAAATGTAGACTAAAGAATGTATGTCCCCGATATTTCTGGGATGGCAAACGCCTACTCACTTTAAAATAACTGGCAAAGATTGCAACGAAGAGGCAGCGTAAAAGAGATGTACTTATATTATGCAGTAAGTAACATTGAGACGCTTAATTCCTATTTACTGTTTACAAATGTTGTACGTATTCCCTCCTACTTGTATGTACTCTTCATTCAGCAGACAAAATCGTGACGATATTGGTGCAAATTCTGCTCTAGAGGTCTTCCCAAGTGGACCTGTTTAAATGAAGAAATGCTCGTACAAGTTTAGTGGTGGTATCAAGAAAACCTTCCTTCCGGTTATGAAATCTAAATTCTTATCTATTTTGCAAGCCTCATGTGTACGTGTATTTCAGAACAGAAGTTGAAACTCTGCAATTTTGAATGTAGGTTAACGATACACATGATAACAAATTTTAAGACAAGGTGCGTATATATTTTATGAGTTAGACTTGTCAGAAATTCGAGAAACAATAAGCGTCAGTAATGTGCGTGGTGGTTGATCCAGTCACCGTTCTTATCGTCAGTTTTTTTACGTCATCCATGTGTCTTAACTCCTTGTTTCGAGTACGGATGCATGCACCGTATTGGTTATTCGAAATACAAACATAAATTCTAAAAAGTGCAAAGCCAGATTTGTCTTGAGTAATGTGCATATACGGCGATACGCCCAGAACAATACAGATTGAAAATCATCATAAATGAACTCCAGTCATTGTCATTTTATTGATCGCATAATTAGCTGGTACTATTATTGACTCTATGTAATATGTATAATCGCTCTTCTTGATAATCTCTGTAAAGATCAGATTGCGATTATGAACTTGTGCATATTGAGTTGACCTTCAATTATAAATTTAAAATATCAGTCTTGGCTTGTTTGGTATTTTTTTACCAAGATACGAGTGCATCCTTGCCTTTAAGCAGGCTTTATGAATCAGCTCATAAATTCAAATCCATATGTATTGTAATAAAGTAAACCGTGTGATGGAATATTTCGTGCAAAATTAAGTAGCGCTGCTCTTATAGATTAAATGCATTAAATCGTCCACTTTTACATTTTCTTTATTATCCCACTTTTCCAGAGCTGTCTAGTTTTCAACAGGATTCTTTACAAAATAATCAAGACTATAACAAATCAATAATAATTTTAACTTCTTGGGTATTTTAACACTTGACTATTGGCCTTTTTTGTTCATTTCATGTGCACGTGTATGTAAAGTAAATCCGAAAAAAACGTCAAAAACGACTTAAGTCTGTCACAAGATCATTTCGAAACTGATATAATATGACTAGAATATCAGGTCAGACCTCAACCCATTTCATTAGAGCAACTAAAGAAAGTTCTGTATTGTTTTGAAGCATTTATAATGATGCAAGTTTAAAATACAATTTTCCGTCACATTGCGATGCATACATAATATCAGTAATTCGGTTAGTCATGCAATGGTCATGGATGTTTAGGAACGTAACGGCAATTTATTCACCATGCTCCCTTTCGGTGTGTCGAACCGTTGTTTTTGAAAAGTTGTGAGTCAATTTGACAATATTGGGATTGACGGTATTGGGCAACCAAATAAGCAATCAATGCTTTAAATGCTAGTACTTCGCTGCATATTTAAGTATTGAATTAAATCGCTGAGTTAAATTTAGAATAAATTCCAATTGAACGTAAAATTATAAAATTGAAGAAAGTCTAGAAAATCCTAAACTGGAAAGTAATAATATTCAATTTTTCCGTAGTACACACAAACAACAATACTTGAATCCTCAACATGGTTAAAAACTCTAATTTCATCAGTTTACTGACCTCGTGGGATCGTGACTATAGAATAATCAAGCGTGGGCCGTGACATTCTGTTAAACAAAGTCGTGATGATATTTTTAAATTCGAGAGCCTAATAAAAGAGTACGTTTAGTAATATTAGGGACTCCCAACTTTGTAAAAAAATCGCTTTTTTCGCTCTTTTCTCAAAACGCTTTTTTGTCAATTGCGATGCAATTTCGTTCTTTTTTCACTCTTTTGGTCCAAAAATAAAATTATCTTAACCTTGATTTTATTTTTAAGCAAAAATATTGGAAAAAATTTCGAAATCACATGCGGAATTGAGAAAAAAGCGTTTTGTGAAAAAGCCAAAAAAGCGATTTTTTTACAAAGTTGGAACTCCTTATTATTTTGCACAACGCTCTTTAAAATCGTTTTATAACTGCATTTTGTTGCATCAGATCAACTACTTAAAACCACAAGTACAAAATTTGAAGTTTGCAAGTCCAAGTCCACATGAACTAATAAGTTTCTTCGAGTAAAATTGAGATCTACACAGGAAAAGAAACAGCAACGGCAATTTTATATTAAAAAAAAGTTACATTCATCAGTTGGCGAAATCGCGACATTTAGTACGAACCAAGCAGGAACAAATAACCCAACAAATGATAATCACGTCGAATGACACTCATTGACACGCATCGATCGAAAAAGCTTGTTAACATACCAGCTTAGCTAATAAGCTCAACATCGTGCATGAGGAAAAATCCATTTATTAGTGACAAAAATCAAGATGAAGGAACAATGTTCCGCGTGCTCGTTATAAAATAGAAACCCCAACCTGCATGCAGTATAGCTTTTCAGAATGAGCCGACGCATAGATCACAGTAATGCATACTAACTAACCCATGGTCTCATTATTCTTTAATTTGGAGTAAAATAATATGCATGGACAAAGTCATAAAATCCGTTGCACGCGAGTGTAACTTTTTAAGTTTCACTAGATTTCATAATAATATCATAATTTGAATACAAAAAATAGTTTGCCAGGTTTCACACTGGGTAGTACACATTCATCATATTACAGAAGTCTTGAATTAATACATTTTAACTTGATACAACTCTTGCATTTCGGATACTTTGTCTCATAATGTCACCAGGCTAAACACAATAGAATTGGCTAGATGCCATAGCACTGATATTGTTATTGAGTGTAGACACGATGCATACCAAAAAGTAGCTCACAACTATGGTATACATGATATCTGCCTAATGCCATGGTCTGTAAGGAAATATGTGAAGGCTCTAGTTGGTTCAAATCAGCAAACATTTTAGTTTCGGTTAGTTTACTTGGTTCAAGTTTACATGTGAGAGACCAAATTTCATGGAGTACGCTCGTACCTAGGTTGCTGTACTTACGGAATAAGTGAGTAGTTATCGTAGAATACACCGAGAGAAAAGCTGATAATCTCCAACCACACGAGCAAGATTTTACCTTCATGCAGCAAATCCATATGCTTATCCTGCCTGTCTTTCCAAGCCTGATTCACATTAAGTCAAAGATTCGCTAAATACATTATACGACTTCCAAGTTTTTTTAACTCGGCTTGTACTGTGAGCGAAGAAAACACATTCCAACATCAAACTGACAGTCTTGCCCTCATTCAAACTGCATTTCCAGGCACTAGGGTGTTCCCAAAAATAGGTGGAAGAAGAGATATTCATTCACCGTCGATACCGTCCTACCAATAACTCGGGAGATAATTTTTAAAACTTATGATTTTAAATGCCTAATAATAACTAATACAATTTGTAGTTAGTCGTCCTTAAAAACAACACAGTAAAGATTGAAATGTGACTCATTTTCATGCAGCATGCCTGGCACAAGTAGCGTTTTTTTACCTAGCGTAACAAACAACAAACAACGAAATGCTTTAGCAATCAATGATGAGCGGACGAACAGAGTTATCATACAATTAAATTAGATTGGTTGATCTATTCATCTTTTTTTGATATTCCTAAAAACAGAGATTATTAGGTAATGGACAAGGAATTTTTAAAAGTGACCCTTTTCAAGAATTTGCACAAGATGATATTCCGTCATAACTCTGGGCGAAAAACATTCAAACATAACCTAAAGAAACATGTAAAGAGAAACGAAACGAGTGTGGAAATGATGGCCGGAACATGCTGATAACGTTGAGCGGAACATACATGTCTATCTTTCAAATATGTAAACAAAATACTACCGGAAGGTTTGCACATATAACCTCTCAAACTCTACGTGCAGAATGATCCTCATCGTCCGGGTGGATAAAAATAACAGAATGAGCTCATCCCCCATCCTAGGATGGGAAGTGGTTGGTTGGTTTTCAATGTTGATTTGACAGAATCATCCAAATTGCTCACAATTCCAAACTCTTTTAGAGTATTTAACTTAAGTAGTAAAATATAGGAATTTGAAATTGATGATGTCAAGATCATCCGCTACCTACCTATGCAAACAAACCAATTGCAAACAAATCCACTCATACGTACTAAAAATCATCGATGAAATTAAATGAATCAATTATCCACAAAAAAGTATCAACAAAAACTAAGTGTGAGTTTTTGCATCGCTTTAGCGAACAAAGTAGGGTATCAAAACTCAAATTAAGTTTCTGCTAATAATACGCTCTGCCGATGTTGAGTGACTTTTCGTTTTTCAAATACCTTGACTTCACACATCCCTGTGTGTTCTTTGGACCGTTTAAGCTCCCCCAATTCATGCAGTTTCATACATTCAAACCCTATTGAGTAACACTAAACAGTAATTTAAAATGTACTCGGCCAGGTAAAGATATAGTTCACCTTCTTTTATGTGTTTGCCTAACATATTTATTCACATACACATGGCTCATATTCGCATTTCCTAACTATGGATGCATGGCATTTATGCACACATATTTCTTGATGTATCCATTTTGATAGCTTCAAATCTACATACGTGAGGAACGTAAATATACAACTATTCGATTTAAATTCATTTAATACAATTAAGAATTTTATAATAAAGACAAAGAACCACCCACATATTTAATTCAGTTTTAATAACCGCAAACCACTTGTGATGTATCCAATTTGTGCAGCCTGTCATAAACTTATTTCTTTTTGGTGCGAATAATGTGTGGAATGTGTGGCATTGCTTAACTGAAGTTCTAAATGTGCGTCAAAATTATTGCCAGTTTGGTGAACAGACTAACAAATATTCGTTTTGAACTGATGCGAGCAAACCTATGAAGAGAAAATGATGTCAGCAAAAAAAAAGCTGTTAATATCACCCATTACACATTACAAATACACTTTACATTACATTTCTATCCTGAAATAAATTGCTGATGATTGCTTTCAAGGTTTGCTGATTTACTGCCTGATAGATTTGCGTAATAGAGAGCATTCCATATTTTGACCAGCCCTGTCTGCAACTGACTAATCCTGCCTGAGTAGTGAGTATAAGCAAACCAATATATTAAGTATATGCGCTTAATAATAAATAACTGACATTGTTGTATTTTCTACTTGGCACATTTCATTGTGGACACTTTCTTCTAATCTATTTAGTGGGAAGAACGACGAAACAAACTTCAATGTAAATATTTTACATGTGCAATGAAAATTCCATCATGGAATGCGACATGGAGAACGACAAAGATGAGTAACAAAGCCATCAAATAAAAAAAACTTGATATGTTTATCTAATCAATGTTATCCTGATCCGTCATCCGCATTTTTACAACGACGTGAGTCAACTTTTATACATATTTGCTCAAGATAATAATATGCTGCACTGATCTTATGCTCCTAGTTAGTTGACTATGAATTACCTTGGGCAGTGATTTTACCAACTGAATATTTGAATATTATCATGCTTGATAAAGCTGAAATGAATGGAAGGTTTGGATTTTGTCTCGGTAAACTGATAAATTCTATTATGAAAAGCGTATGTATCTCAATAGATTTCAGTATATCTCATTTAAAAACGAAAGAACCATTTTCAGCTTAAAATGATTTTAACCGCTAATGGTTTTAATTACAGTGAATAAATTTTCATGATATTAGGGTTTCAAAAATTCAATCATTTTTTCATGATTTGACGTCTCTGAACATGTACTTTTATATATTTGAAAGTAAGAGAATTTGACTTGCTTTCTTCTGTTGGCGTTCCCACGCTGGATCTGTTAAAAAAATATACACGAAGTTATTACTCAATCCGCTTCAATAATTTACTAGCGCATTTGGTTCATTGGTATTCAGGAGGAGAACTTCCCAATCAGATGCAAAATGGCAAAAATTGAATTGTCATAATTTATTTGAGCATATGAATTATCGAATTTTTGTTGTTAAATCGGTCCCTTTTTGGGTAAAAATGTTTGCTACAATATGTCCGAAGGACTTTGAAATATATGACTTGACAGCTTGAAGCATCTATTTATCAGTTTTAAATGAACTCTATATGCCTAATGAAAGGAAATTGAGACGGCCATATGAATTCTGAAGTTCGGAATTCATAACCGGAATTCATATTGTGGGTCTTTAGAATCTGAAGACCCACAGTTCAGATATAATTTGTTTCAACTTATGGTACATTTTTCATATATTACAACTGTACTACTAACTAACTCTAATTCAAGTAATTACTTATTTCAACAAACTTTTATTTTTTGTATTTGAAAAAATGATCACCCTAAGAGGCACTTATGCACTTTGCACTCGTGCACTAATAATAAGTTCGTGAATGATATAATACACTCGATTGCTTTTAAAGGTTTTTAATTACAATCAATAAAGATGACCATTCGCTATTATTTTGTAGCAAATAAATTTCTATATAGAGATTTATTTGTGATACTGTGAAATTATTTGTAATATGCAAAATGGCCTATATAGATCATATGATAATTATAGGAAATGACAGGCATGTGCTATTAGTATTAGGTAGTACAATACTAAATAATGCATCTAACCGGTGATGGTACCTTTTAACCAATTGATTCGAATATAAAAAAGCAGGATAACTCACCCAGAAGTCCTTCCCGTTCCCACTCCTCCTCTTGTTCCATGTAGTCTATCTCACCCCCCATCCCGTTGTTCATCATTGTTATATAATTTATTCTAGTAGTTGCGCAGTTTTGCAAAGGAATAATCAAACTAGCCCTTCTAACTATAACGATACTAATTAACTATGCACACAGTTTGATGCTGCTGCTCCACTTTCTCCACAACAGGCACTACACACAGACACTTTCACTTTCTTTCTCTTGGTCAAATTTGAATCACTTTTTCGGTGAGGAACAAGATAAGAAACTGCACAACTACGAAAGAGATCCGAATAATCAATCACAAAGTCCCAAATCTTGTTTCGGTAGTAGTATTATGAGCAAGATTCTTCCTTTACGGTGCTTTCACTTCCGGTTCCCTATTATGAGAAGACAACAATATGTATGAAATTTCACGTTCACAATATACATGTACTGATGGTGATGGAAATAAATTAGTGGCTACACGAATTATAACATGTATTACTGGTTTATCACACACACACACTCATTCCCTGGCATTCACGAGGAGCAGCAAAGTAAAAAGGAGGATTAATATCGGATTGACACAGGGGGCTACTACGAAAAACGAGAGATAGCAGATTACGGACAACGGGATTAAGATATCGTTCGGTCGGCAGGCTTCGGTGTCTGTGTACCGTGTGTGCTTTAATTCTTTCAAAAATAAACGTGTAGCCTACTTTTGCTCGTTAAAAGACAGGCAGTAGACACCAGTTCAAAAACGAGGCAGCATTTTCTTGCAGAAGATGATATTACTGCCAGTTCCTTTTAAACTATAACCAACAGTGATGTAATACTACTGGAAAGGAAATGCTGTTGGCTGGCTTGGTTTTGCTATCTCACCATCGTCACCCGTGAGTTTCGAACTATTTTAACTTTTTTTTACCATCCGATCCGAATTGCTGTCCCGTTTCTTACTTGAATGAATGCGGCTGCATGCATCTATGTCGGAGCAATTATAATAACACGAATAATGGGAAAAGAGAAGAACTAGGAAATAATATCCTCTACTTTTCGTCAATGGTCTGAATAATGACGATCATCGTCATATCTCTCCATTCATTTCAGTTCTACCTCACAACCCTTATACCTACGTACACCTACACCTTAATACATAACTATGTACTTATTACAAATTATGTCATGGATGATTATGAACTACCATGAACTTAAAGTCGTCCTCTATTAATAGTGTTAATAAGATTTAAAACTTGATAATAAGTAAACGCACACAAAAACAATTTTAGTATGTAACCGACCAGTGTGTACAACAACAATGCAATCAACAATCATTGGTTCATCCACCTTCAATCTTTCAATCGCTTATAATGTGTCGATGCAATTACATGTTGTTTGTTCTTACGTTATTTTTTGGTGAATATTATTGTTGTTTTTGTGAAGATGTGTTTTTGTGAGCCGGGATGAGCAGCGCAGAAAAGAGACAAACCGCGACTGAGGTGAGTGAGAAAGGGCCGACCGAGTATAAATAATTTGGCTCGTTTGCAAATCGCAAACCCGACCGACTATGTCCTCGAAGGAAGATGAGATGGTTAAGGTAATATAGTCTACGTCTATGGATGAGATCAACGCAACGTAAACAACGGCCGCCTCTGACTCTCGCTCAATCTGCCTCCTTGGCTGGCGGGCCTCTTGACTGCTTCGCCACCACGAAAAGCACAACAAATATGAAACACAATTTGTAATTTTAGCCGATTTTAACAATTTTTCTTAAAAGTTCTCACCCACGCAGAGCATTACGTCAAAAAACAAATCATTCTGTCCAATATAAAGGCGCATTATTAATTGCTGTTACGTTTCACTCACAATGTCATCGGACAAAGCGACAAAATGTAAGCAAAACAACAATGGAGTAAAATTATGAAGTAGAAAGTAGTCAAAGTTTATTTATTATTACATATTATTATTCATTGTCCTTTCATTTAATTGATAACAATTATCATTGTGTATCAAATTTTAACCTAGCGTATTTATTGAGAATTTTTTAGTCGATTAATTTAATACGAGTTTGAATATTTGATAATATTGGTTGTTAAACTTAGTGTTATGCAATCTGTAAATGTGATGTATTTGTTGTAAACTATGTGTTTGTCAAATCTTGCAGCAATGTGGCTCCGTTTTTTTCGTGATGCCGGGATTCCGCAGGGATTTGATACCAAATATGCTCTTGTATTTGATGAAAATAGAATAAAACATGATATGCTTATGGACATAAGCAAGGAGTGCTTGAAAGATATGGGCATTACGGCCATGGGCGATATTATTGCAATTCTCAAGCATGCTAAAATAGTATATGAAGAGGTGAGTAATTAATTTTTTAATAACTAACTACAATTAACATTAACACCAATGTATCGTTTGATTTTGTTTTAGTCAAAAGCTCAGGCTTATGACATTCCTCAACCAACCTCAACGGTCAGACTATCTGCACCCGCTCCAGCTCCTAAAAGCAGTTCACCAGCTTCTTCTGGATCCAGCTGTGGTTCTACTGAATCGAGGGAGCCACGGAGCGTTATCATTAACTCGCAACACAAAGTGTTTGCAACCCAACCCTCCAAGGTTCCTTCAACTGCTGCTGCAAGGTCAAAGACTCAGACTGATGCACCTGTTAATCGAACCATTTCCAGACTAGTACCATCATCCTCCTCATCAATGCTTGTCAGTACAAGTTCTGATAGAAAGACTGAACCGGGCGTGAAGGCGACTTTAATGGCCACTTCGAAAATCGTAAAGCCTACTCCCAGTACCATTGTCAGGTTGAAGCGAAGCGTTAGTCCAGCTCAAAGAGAAGAGGTGCCTCTTCAAAAGAAAACTCGAGTTCTAAAGGAACAAGAGGGTATGGGCTGATCTCATTTGTTATTGTTATTTTTAACCATCTTGTGCTAATAATTGTAACATTTGTAATTGTAATGTCTTAGGGAGCTATATCGTGAAGATGCCCGAGGGTACAACCCCAAAAACTCAGAAACTTATGCAAGATCGTTGTAAGCTCAGTGATACCCTTGTTTCAATTGCATGTATATAAATTCAGTAATGCACACTTTACCTTCTAGTGGGACCTATCAATAATACCCATGTTCAGATGACTGAAAAGAAACTTAGCGTCTTCTCTCGGTTGGGAGGAGAAAGTCGCGTCTCGAGCAGCAGTGATGTTTCGCCAAAAGAACAAGTTAAAACTAAGGTAAGCATTACTTACAGCATCTGAACCTAATGCTTTACTTATCGTATTTAACAACAAAAAATCTGACGTATGCAATTTACGGTTTAATGTTTCCGTAGTCCTCGGTATTCTCAAGATTGGGCCAGGGATCTACTAGTACTGCATCCTCCTCTCAACAGCAACAACAGGTCATTGCTCGCCCTTCAATAGACCCCTCCGACTTTTTGAAAACGAGATTCGAAGTACGACAGGCAATTTCTTCTCCGGCTTTAAATATTGCCAAAGGTGGTCCGATTATTATCATTTGACGATTCATATAATCTACGATGCTTATAATAATTATTTGTCAAATTCTAGCTCATCTTGCAAGCAACTACAATACCAATAACTCAAACAGCTTAGGTCGACTTGTAAGTGACAGAGGAAGCGTGTGCTCATTGGAGCCAAGAAATGATAATCGCATTAGTAGTACCGGTTCTAGAATGAGATCAAGTATGCCTTATTTTATTAATTGAACTGGAATTTTAATTATGCGCATTGTGATCAGATAATTTTTATAAATTATTTAAAGGTGCTGACGGTGGTAGTGTGAAATCGAGACTTGGCTCCCGAGAAATAAATAGTACAACTGCAATCTCTAGATCACGATCTCGATCCATTTCTCCTCCACCAAAACGTCAATTTAATGATCCTCGGATTCAAATTCGTCGTGGTGTTGTCGAAAGACGTCCCAGCCCAGCGACGCAATTTTCTACCACCATAAAACCACGCATTCCAGTCCAAGTAATTACGAAACCTCAAGCTCAGACTGCAATTCGCAAGGTATAAATACTACAAAAAAATATCCCCGAGTGAAATAATAAAGCTACACGAATTTGGTATATTATTTCGCTCGAGAATATTTTTTATATTTTTAATTTCGTATTACAAAATAGGTGCAATTCAATATACTCATGGGTAATCTGTATACTTTAGCAGATGGACCCTGATAATTCTGAGCTGTCTGTTTCCAGACAAGTAGTACGAGAAGAGCGATTTAAGAATGCAGAAGGGAAGAATATGATACGCAAAACTGTCATAAAGACTGTGCGAAAAAGGATTTAAACGTATACATTTGATCTTCCAGTTTCAACGTTCTGTATATAAATATACTAATTTTTAACGAATGTTATGACTGCTGAAACACAAGAACTACTTTAAAATCCTGTAGTATTTCTAATAGTTAGTTTTAATTTATGGTTTAATGACCGTTACAAGTAGTTTCATTTAGTATGCATTAATCTATATAGGAGGAAATTGAATAATAATATATGTATTAAGCAATATTTTTACTTCATAATGTTTTTATCAACTGCACTTACGTGCATACATAGAGACGTGTAACTTTAACTTATGAATAATATTAATAAATTATTATTAATATGGACTAACATATAAACAAGAACAACCACATTCTACAAACTAACAGTTTTTAATAAACTCAATAAATAAATCGAGCTAAACTTGTTGACCTAAATTATCTTCAAGCAGGTCCAACAATTCGGACGAAACTTCTCTCGGCTTCTGAAATAATACAATTATATATCGGATTATGATTCGCCAACATTTTCTAACATCAATTTGCAACTCTTTGTTGTGTCGTGTCACCTTTGACAATACGGCATACTCTTGGAGACCACTGTTCTTAAAAGTGCTGAGATGTGCTTCCACACAATTGCGTAAACGTTTCATAAGTTTAGTCATCATGTTTTCACGAAGTGGGACCAAATGTTTGACTTTTATCGCACACAGTTTAAGAAATTCTGGAGGTGGAAGGGGCTTCCGAAGAAAAGGTGAATTGGATGAAAAGTCCATTCCTTCGTATTTCCTTAGAAAGTCCAATTCTTCGAAACGAAAAATTTGACAAATATAAATACGAAAAAATAAACAAATATACCAATCCCAATATTAGTCTAGTAAATAATACCTTCCATAGGAATTCTACGGTTGTACATTTCAAGGCAATCAGAAAGTGGACTGAGTTGAGGTGGAGCATATCCTAAATGCTCTTTCACAATTAAAGCGTCAGCTACCTGAAACCCAAAATTATTTGTCATGTAAAACATACCAAATCTTGCCAAAGGAAATTGAATTATGCATATATATGTATTGGCTCCCAGCCTCCCATTATACTTTAGAGTAGTGCCAATAACTAACCTGGGTGTCAAACACGTTGACCATTTTTATACGATGAACGTGCCATAAATAGTCTGCTGCTGGTCGTCCATCATGAATGATTTTGATAAGTTTTTCATTTGTGAAAACAGATCTCTCCAAGGATTTCCAAAGGTCAGGTAATTGTTCATATAGGGCGTCAATATCGAACGGAATTAAAGTTTTCCCAGCTGTCATAATCATCCAACTTACGATTCCGTTCCGTCCAACATTTTGACCTTCGAAAGAAATTCCACAAACATCTACCTCTTTCAATAACGTTGTCAACACTTTAAATTGCTGAGGATCTCGGATCACATAGGTGCGCAATTGAATCTCAATTGGCTCTAAATTTTTCATCTCCGAGTTTAATTTACCTGCAAATATACCATGTATTCAAAATTGATCCATGTTAATTTAAACCTTGGCATAACTTGCAACCAGACTAACATTTTTTCGTCTTTTCCTTTTTAATTTTTTCTCCAGGATGACCAGGAGGAAGAGATGGTGGTCCATCATCTACCTGTCCCGTCCTTTTCTTGAAAATTCCGCATTCAATCACCTCAACTGAAATGTGTACGTAATATATTAAATAAAATAAGTGAGTCCCAGTTGTAAATGTTTATGCTTGATATATATATATGATTCCTTACTTTGTCTAATTTCGTTCAAGGCTATAGTAATAGGTTCTTCATGACACTTTCCATTAGGAAGCTCCAATGGTTTGTCCAATACAATTTTGTCTTCTGCTGGATTTTTTGAATTCTCAATTGCCAATTGAACACCAATAAATTCGCCTCGAAGTGTCCTATCTTTTACTTGAACACTGACTATAGTTCCATTTGTTATATCGTACGCTGACAAGTAGTTAGACATATTTTTGTCGGTTTCGATCATTTATAAAGACGACATTCAATAATAATTAATGTTTCTAGCTATCGATAATATATTTAAGTAATAAAGTATAAATTGGACTGGGTTTTTCCTTGAATAAATTTCAACTAAATCTACCTGCTTAAAAATTAAGTTTTTAGTCTTCCTTGTCCAATTTATCAAATCCAGGAATGGTTTCGGTGTCAAAATACGCGTGGTAGATGAAATTCCCCAGGGCTAAATGCAGAACTATGACAGCAGCGAATGCACTGTACAGGTTCGACTGCAATGACTCCAATTCCAAGAAACCTAAGGAAAACATAATATAAAAGTTTTCTATAATTAAACAACACGAATAGTTAATAAGGACAAATGTTATTGTTCATTTGTCGTTAGTTTTTAGATCCGCATAGTAAATAAATTCGATTCCTGGTTATTTATATATAAGTTACCTCTAGTACTCAAGCTCAATACAACGCTGATAATTCTCATGTATTATTTAACTATAAACAACGCTTGGTGCACATATACCACTAAATCAAATTAAACTTCCTTAGTCCACTCCACGGTGGTTGGACACCGACTGGGTTGCGAGTCTTCCCATCTTCAAATATTTACTTATCGTCCTAACCAGGTAATCCTAAGCAGTAGTTGGTTATTATAATAAGTTACTAATGTTTTGAGCCTGTCTGGTTGCAAGTTGTTATACCATATAGTTTTTAGTCAAAGGCATCACTTTGAGTCTCTAACGTTCTTCGAGACCATTAATGCATCCAAATCTCTCCTCGAGTGCTTCTACCTCACCCTCCTGCCTAGTTCAACGAAGGTGACCCACATAAAAAGTACATATTTATATCGGATGAAGATTTGATTATATGAAGTAATCAAAATCAAGGCACCAGGTAAACAATACCACGTAACGCCACGAATTATGTCTTCCTCCTTCATCCGTGCATACGATATAGCAAGGTATGCCACACCACCGTGATGATGAGATGCCTTGAACCGAAACCAAACATGGTATTATAAGGTAAGAGACAAGAAGTCCAATGGGTTTAAACACTCCTTCTTCGTTCTTGAAAACATAAACCCATTGTGTTGCACTGATTGTAATTTTTCAGTGGTTTCTCCTCCACATTAAACTCATCTTATTTTGATGTGTGGCGTGGGCACATTGTGTACGCAGATAAAATAGAACGTACCACAAAAACGACCACGCTCATGAAAACACTCTGAAATGGATTGGCGTTGTTGGATGATTTTGCGTTCCATTGTTACGCAGAAATATCATGAACCAAGATGTCGGAAAAAGTACCATCAAGCTAAACCAACCAACAACACCTGTCTCTATCTTAATAACCACATTTAACTAAACCATAATATTAGAACTTTCGCACACATTTGTACTCGAACTCCTTTGTAAAACTTATTAGTACTCGGAAGAGTGAATAAATCTATTTAACGCAAAGTCAAGATTTTGGCCTTTTAAAGTTAAACCTCGGATACACCCGAGTAATCTCCGTTAGATTATATTAAAAATATTAAGAACCAATAAATGATTCGGATCACGTCACGATTAAGACCTTAAATAATGTAGTTTCTGCAAAACTGCAGACACGTGAGCAGAAAATGGATAATAAGGATGAACAAAAAAATCAACTCTACTCATCCTCACAATATGCTAGAATTTTAAAATAAAAAAAATTGGGTCGATCAAAACTGATCCAAGTCTATTTAAGTAAAATGGGCAGCGCACGTGCGCATCAATTTGGTAAAAGTGACAATATAGCCGTTCTTGAAATTAAAAGCTTTTATGAGCATGTTTCACTCCAATTCAAGTCAATTTCTTTTGATGACTAGTGTAAATTAGGTCTCGTTGAAGCAGTGGAGCACATCCTCCACCATACATACAATTAGCAAAGCAACGAAACAATCGTCAACTTTATATTTAAGATAAAGGGTCAACTCTGCTTTCTAGTCTTGACTTTTTAAGGTCGTTTCACACATAGTACTTATATAGAATCGAAGTACTATATAAGTCTTAGATAGAACATAGCTAAATTTCATATAAAAATATGATACTGTTGTATAGATAGGTAATAAATGAAACGGGAGTTTTTTAACTTACCATCAAAGAAATAGATCTTGAGGAGGAAAAAGACGGTAATGGGGCACAAAATGATGAGAAAGCAATGGAACAATACTTGCTTGAAGATTTGAAACTCTGACTTTGCAGGCTTGGAGGAAGTCTGTAACTAAATCAAATACAAAAATTAGTATAAATAAATAGCAGGGATGTATACAATAATTACTTATATTATTAAACCATCCTACCCATGGAAGGTAAAAAGTGACGATGGCCAAAATATTGATCAATGCATAATAGAAATGAGTAATTTGGAACGAAGATCGGGTTGACTTGACGTAACGCGCAAGCAGAGGTCAAGAGTCGACCCTCTGCAGATTTTCCAAAATAGAAAATTGTATTGATTGAATTTGCACATATGTTTGTTTATAGTAATTTCACTCTTTTGTTGTCAATTTAGCGCAGAAAACATCGAGTCTATCATCGAAGTACGGAATCACTGAATCAATTACGCCACTAGTGGTAAGTTATTGCATAAATATATGCTATCGTGCATTAATTATTACCAGCAATTAATTGTTTCATTACTTTGTGTATATGTGCAAATTGCACAGTGCAATATATGTATATTATATTGTTTATATGCATTTTGATATGAAATGTGCATTTCCCAAAATATCTCTCCAACTGCAATCCGCTTAACTATATATTGTAAGGGTTTTATACGACTTACAAGTTGTTAGTAATTGTACGCAAGTTATACCGTTTGCTTTAACATAACAGTTAAGAATTAAGAATCAAGTACAATTATAAATCTACAAAATGAACTCTCTTACAGAATTTTTGATCGCTTGCCCGTCCAAGTTGTACATTTTCACTAATAATTGATGAATTGATAGTCCTGGTTGAAATAGAATGTAGTAAAGATAGGTTTCTGAAATTCCCTCATTTATTTACGATGAACAAATTTTGTGTTATATGTATATTTATTTTCTGTGGCACTTTAACCTTAAAAACACACCTGGGTTTGTGCAAAATAGCTTTACTTTCGCTCTTTTCCGCGACGGGTGTCAGCAGTCATCGTGAATGATAATTCAAGGTCAGCAAATTCAATGTATGCAGTAATTTCGGGTTAGTGTAAAAGTAGTAAATGTTGCATAATACTTATGCTTTAGCAATACTTTCTACTTGCTTCTCTGAAGTTTCTCACTGATCTCCGTAACCGATATGATGTAAAGTATTAACTATTTTCCCCGCTTCCTGTCTCATCTTCTAAACCTTATATACAAACTTGCTTTCACTGTATATGCAATGCACGTAGATCATGGATAAATCAACATGCATGAAATGCAATTTGCATTACTTGCATTCGTCTGCTCGCAGACAAGCATTTTTATTATGAATATAATGCGGTAAAATTTATTGCTTATTGTTTTATATGATGCAGGGAATACACTATGGAGTCTCAAAGTCAAAGTAGTTTTGATTTGTTCCAATTCCAATCTCAAAACTCTGCCACCACGGGTGACCCTGTTCCTGAAGTCCCTGTGCATTCGTTCATACCCCCCTTGCAACAACAACAGCATCCACCCAGCGTCATTAGATGTCCACTTTTACGACCACCTCAAATGCCAGGATACAGACCATTTGATTCACAAGATCCGTCTCAAAATGCAACACAAGATCCTTCAACAGATAGTGCATCAGCGAGGTCATCAATGTCCTCAGTAATCAACTATAAAAATTTGAAAGAGAGTGATTGTATCAACCTGCTTACCCAATCTGTGGATGTCATATTAAAGGATACATATAATACCGCATTTCGCCAAGAAATATTCGATCTATTGGAGGTGACCAGAAATAAATTGGCTGACAATTAAATTTAAAATCTATACTTACAATGTATTTCTGTCTATCTTTCTCATAACCTATTATCATACGTGCAGGTGGACTCTTCTGATGACGCTGTCAAACAATTCAAGTACAGATTATCAAAGGTTTGCGGAATCAATGTTGAACCACAAGTCAATATTGTCAATGTTGAACCCGAAATGTGCAATGTTGAACCGGATATTCCGGCTGAAGAAATATTCGAATTTTAATAAACTAGTATTGGTGAAAGTAAAAATTAAAATACGTAATCAGACGAGTTAAGACATTTTCTCACTTCTTGCGAGTTTTCCTAAATTCTACTAGCGACTCCTAAATGATAAATGGACTTTTAATTAAACTGTAGTACAATTGTTGTCCATTACTACTACTTTTGTTTTTATTTTTATTATTAATGATTCTTAATAATATCTAGTACTTTTCTTTGTTCATTTTAGTCAGTTATTTGTTGAGAATTTGTTGTACACGATAAATTTACTTTTCAGATTTTAAATATCGTAAACAATAAATTTATATTTACGACTAGAAATATGTTAAAAGTTGAATCATTTGTTATCTTTAGTCTTGACAGAGGTTGCACCATCATCTTCTTTCAACGCAGATTTGATTCCAGCCTTTTCCATTACCTGCAATTATTCAAATTTTATTATTTCTTGAATTGCTGACCTTGTCGAATATGATGAAATCGTGATTACTCCGTAAGTATGTAAAGGCACTTATCATTAAGTAATCAACATTTACGTTAGAATATAAAGGGTTTTGAATATTTTTAGTACAGGTGACAGGTATTTAGATTTTAATTTAAAAATATCGTTAGGTAAGACATACAAAAGGGTGAGATTGTCGAGAATTTGGTGCTGACTTGACACAAAAACTATCAAATTGACAATGTCGAGTAGTCGAGGTGTACATTTGTAGTATATTTATGCATTTAGGACATGCCGTATTTGTCTGGCATGACATTCAAATTAATGTTAAGGACAAAGGGTAATCTACATTTAACACCTAAAAACATGTTATCAAAGTATAATTTAATATGTTGTTAAAATATAATTTAGTACCTTCACCAGGTCTCCATTTTGATGCATCTGTTGTATTAGATCAAAATGTAGCAAATAATTAAATTTACTCGACTCTGTAGCATTTCTTGAAATGTTTTTGCACATACCTGAATCATAATATCACATCCACCCACAAATTCGCCATTTATGAATATCTGGGGAATGGTCGGCCAATTGGTGTACTCCTTTATACCTGGAAGTATTCGATCAACATAGATAGAGCTATAGTAAAAATCTCTGTGTTCTGAAATATTGTACCTTGTCTAATTCTTTCATCTTTAAGGACATCATATGAATCATACTTTTCTACGCCGTGCATTCGAAAAATTTGAACAACAGCGTTACTAAACCCACACTTTGGCTCTTCAGGAACTCCTTTCATAAATACAACCACTTTGCTGTTCTTGGTCATCTTATCAAATTCCTCCTTTGGCAAGGGTGTAACTGACGAGGAGTCGGACGCAAAAAAGTATCGACTTGTTCGAATCAAAAATCCAGAGGAAGGTTCACTCTTCAGGAAAGAGGACAATAATGTGGTAGAATTTGGGGGGGCAATGTTGTGTGCCAGTCGCAGTGTCCGAGAAAAATATCCCATTGTGACCTGTCACCAAAAAAGTTTATAAACTAAAAGTGAACAATAAAACTAAATATAAACTGGGCTATTTGATTTTGTAGTCGAACTTACTCTTTTCCTTCCTGTAAAGTTTTATTTTTATTTTTATTTTATAATCCCAACAATTTGTTTATAAGAGCAAGTTTTTAAGTGCGTGTTGATATTTTTTCATGTGTTATGAACATTATTATGTTTTTAACAAATTCCCGGTACATTTTCGGCAGTTCGTAGATGTTTGTAGATGGCAAACCATGCACTCTTGGAAAGTAAAGAACAGTTCTCAAAATGCGATGTTCTCAAATCGTTTAGGATTGTCGAGACTGAGACACTAATAAGACTCGACTATCCAGAAAAACAAAATTTAAGAATTATTATGGGGGTTATCAGCACTGATTGTGAGACTATTTAAATATGAGATGAAATGTATTCACCGACTCCCGATAGAGTATGACTTGGATTGTTGAATAGAACGTTGAATTGTTTGGAATTTTGCCTAAGTAAACAAACTGAGATTCCAATTTGCATCCCAGTGCCGAATTTGTATGGTTTATTAGGGAGAATTATTCTATTATGTATGTTTATAAAAAGAAAACGGTTTTTGTTGTGCTCTATGAAAAGTAGTGGTTGGACAAGAAAGCTGTCACGTGAATAATTTGTATTATATAAAGGGCGATTGGTTTGTGGTGTCTTTAAAAATTCATAACATTCAAGCTTCAATTTGAAAACTAGTTCAATCCTTGATTTGATTGACAGTGACAGGTTGACAGATTGCAATGCAAAAGCTGCATTGTGGTCCACAATTTGTGGTATAAAATGCTAATCTTGTCTTTTCAGTAATTGTTATATTGCATACATGATACAAATTATGAAAAAAGTTGGACCACCATCATATAAAATTAGTAAATATAATGCATTTTTAATGTAATAAACTTTATGTTTTGAATGACAAAGTATAAGTAAATGTTGGAAAATTCAACCCAAGTACTTTCTCATAAATCTAATACGTTTTAAAAATAAAAGTTTTTACAGGGATGCGACTCACACTACAAATGTACATATAGTTTACTGATCTAATTCAGGCCGGAAATGTGCTCGGTTTAAAGAATGAGGTGTGGTGGTGCAGGGAGGCAGAAGGAGAAATGGACTTGATAGGACAACAAAATCACACTATGAAACCAGATAAATTGCTTTATGTTTGTGCTCTGGAACCGCAAAGGGCTGTTTGTTGGAAGACCTTCCTCACCACATGGTGATGGTGTAGCCCCCATGCGAGGACCACAGCCCCTTGTCGGAGGAAGGAACAATCTTCTTGTTCAGTGATCAGGAAAATGTCAATGTTCATCCCAAAAACTCGTTTGGAAACTATCTCAGCAGGGACATCTTTTTCCCTTCCTATTTTCTTTTTTATAACTGATTCGGGCATCTGTAGCCACTCAAACATCCCTTCGTTTTTTTGAAGCGGTGTTCTTGTGTAAGAATGTGTATTAAGGACTATAATTTCTTCACCCTCCGCCATCTTAAATACTATCGGTATTTACCTCATTCTGACGATTGCATTTACAAATGTGCACGTTTTAAAATCCTTGTTATTCTAACTAATTCTAAACGGTGAATGATAAGTTTATTATTTATTTCATTGTTCCAATACCAGTAATGAGGTTAAACTATGCCAGTGTGTGTCGCTTGTGAGTGTGTAAATTGTTAAATATATGCATATGTACATTGTACACTCTACAGCGACATTCCAGTATGGGTAGTAATTATCCAACAGGAATTTCAACTATTCAATTTCACTCATTTGGTTTCCATTTGTTCCTTAGATTGGGACACGAAGGGGTCAAATAACGTGTCGCAAAGGCATAACAATAACATCAACAAAAATAATGTGCTTTATAACAGGCAGTTGAATTTGAATAAGGCTGCACGCAACCCTTCTTCTAAATACGCTTTTGTCAAGCCCATTGCATCGTTGTCTTGTGTATGTATGAACTATGAAGGGTGTGGAACTGCGGATAGGAAAATAACTGATGTGATTGTTATGTATCATCGCTGCATTGCCAGTAGAAATGTCATTACTGATGTGAAATTGGACGACTCGGACCTATTCATTGAAATGGAGCAATTCTTTGAATTTGTGATTTGATGTGTCTACGTCGACAAATTGGAAGAATGAGTTGGTGAGCAGTCGTAGTGGTAGCTTTATATATATACATATACGTACATATATCTAAATCTAAGTACTATGGGTTGGCATAAAATGGGATTCAAAGTTTCAAAGAATCAAACATACACAGGCGTTTGTATGCACAGTTGACAGTTCGGAAACATGTGAACAAAAGATTAAGGGTATCCTGCACAACAAATAAGGCTATTCCGATTTCATGAATTCAATTCCCCCTGATAAATCACAATCTTCTAAACCTTTATTATTATGATTAGCCAGTCACATTCAGCACCATAGGTTGTTGGACCTTAGCCGATGGTGGGCCAGTGGGAGAAGTATGTGCGACCAACAGCAGCAGATAAATTGTGTAATTAGTTTGGATCACTATGATGCTGCGACGATGAACGCTATAAATGGAATAAAAGTCAAACTGCGGTCAAAGTTGGTTGATTGTGAAAGTTTTTCGAAAATTTTAAACTCTTTAAAGTTACTCTAAAACAGCCAAACATTGTCCAAAAGTGAATAACACACAAGCCCAACTATCCTAATCTCTTGATTTTATGTGTGTTAAAACAACGTATCATTTGGTGCGTAGCTCAAATTATAAGATTTTGTTACTAATTGCATGCATTTATGTCCTTATGGAGAGAAACCTGCAGAAAATAGACAAATTCTAACGGAGAAGACGATGAAATTAAATAGCTTATGTGCAATGTACGTATCTATGTACATAACACACTCCACACCGAAAACCACCATCCAATCCAAGTCAAGTAACTACATATTTAACGCAATGCGATTCTCGAAACGGACGGAATAAGTAAGGTGCATGATAAATATTTCGTTCCCCAGCTTCTAATCCTTCGTAATCCTTGAAATTAATAAATCATACTTATTTCTTGTGTGACTCATGGCGTTAAGCAATAATTTCTTCCTGTGCTTTATTAGATACACAAAAACATAATAAACATTATTAGGAAAATGACTGCAAATTATAATTTGTTTTTCAAAAGCGGTCGGTGAAGCGAGTATGCATAATAACAATTTCAAAAATTGAGAAACACTATAGATAGGCAAACATAAATAAGCAATGCGGAAGTTTTTAGTATTTGGAGCTCTACCAAAAAGAATTACACAAAACGACGACAATTATCTGGCACACACAAACTAAAACCCCTCTCTCTGCATATGCAGCTCCTCCACCACCACCCACTTCCACCTTTTACGGTGGACATCAAATATGTTTTAACCTTTTTGGTGGATGAATGGGCAAAAGTTGAGATTTTAGACTGCTTTACCATAATTTGGGATTTTGGTAGGGCGCAGCCGTGAGGCTACGAGAAGCACGAACGACGGGTCATCGTGGGTTTGGACACGACCGTGGACCTCATGCGGATTTGCGGAAAGACATCAAGTCCGTCGGTCGCTCCTCGTTTAATGGTTGACAGCTAGTGCTAGACACAAAGTTCTTCTTTAGGTGCAGCTGCAACGACAACGATTATATTTATTGCTTTTACAGCTTTCAGTTCGTACCTCCACCCCACCAACTACGACAGTTTGACAGTACTGCTACATTACTTATGAATGACAAGATGAAAATTTAGAACACCAGAGTAAAGTCTGGAAACTGGGGCACTTTTTAGAATAGTGAGCACTATATTGGTTATACATAGTTTAATCAAACTATTTTTGAATAATTTTTAAAATGTGTTCTCGCTAAGCTTTAAGTAACCGTTTGTAATATTTTTCACTTCGACTGGAGACTGGAGACGGGTGTCATCACTATTGTCATCAGTATGTGCATTAAATTCCAAAGTCTAGCCATATTAAAAAAAGGTAACCCAACGCGTACTATGCTCCTTGGCAGATCGATGGATACAAGCATTCCTATGAATATGTTGCTCATTTTATTAACCGGACCTCTGCACTGATTGATACCGAAGACAACATGTCGGGCAAAGAAAAGGAAACGCCAACTACTTAATAACTCTGGAACTCTGGAGGAGAGACGGAGCCTAAACTGGGGAAAAATATGCAGTTCAGGAAACGATACCCATAGCACCCCCACCGATCACAACCCGATATAGTAAAGTTCCATGGCACAACCAAATATGCATAGGCTGGTGGTTGTCAGTCAATTATTGCGTGGCTTGGTGGAGAAAGGTCTCATTTTTCCCATTCTCTTATGTATCAAACTATGCGACATCAGAACCTCAGAAGCGTGTATACAACTTATGGGCAGTGTTGCTTCGAACTAATAAGGGCTCGACCTTCTGGTGATTGAGATGAATGAAATAATTTATAAGGGTTCTCAATCACCCCCACCACCACGGAAATATTATCCCCCAACTCTATTCGAAATTCGAATCAGTCAAAGCATGGAATAAGGGTTGCTCTGCTGCATTTTCTTGTCCATCACATACTTATATTACAAATTAGCTAATGCAGTTTGTAGGTGAATAATGTGAGTAGAAGGACTGGATACAATGTAATAGACAGATTCAGCAGTTGCTGGTGAATGAGGTCCCTCAGTCGATTCTCAAATCAAATGATGATGCCCCACAACCACCACCACCACTGAACGACGAGTAAACTTTCCTTCATTTGATCCCATCCAGCAGCTAGCTCGACAGCATCTCTCTCTCGCAACGCCATCGTCTCACTTTGACCATCCATGTCCTTTGGAAGCGTTGCGTTGTCAAAAAATTTGTTCAATTAATAATACATCAAAATGTGTACATTCTAGTTCTCGCCAATAGTTTGAGATTGGCCGACGGTGGTTCAGGAAGTGATATTCTTTTGTGACTCCTTCACAGCCTCGCGAGACAAAGGTGAGAACAAGGTGCTCTTTCTTCTTCTGCCCAAATGTACAATGCATTTCGTACATGAATGCTTGTGATTGTTTCTAACATACATTATTATCTATTTAATAGTATTTAATATAGAATAAATAGTTTGTATCAGTGTTCACTCTCTGCCCGGACTGCTGAACCTCTGATCGGACCAGCAGGTTGAGAAGTCCGAGCAGAGAGTGAAGGCTGGTTTGTATACGCTTGTCTTATCTGCAAAACTGTGAAATGATAAGGTTTTGTCTAATTTTTCTTATTGTCTGACTTTTTGAAGGGTCAATGTACTTGATGAAAACATATTAATTATGTATGAATCTTAATTTATTTCAGTGACAAATCTTGCTATTCATCCTTTGATGGATCTGCTTCTGGAATCGCCTCTTTTTCTGGACAGAACGGTTTGGTAAGGAAATTATTGATTTCTTTGTTTTGTTCTTATAAGATTTATATCGTCGTTTTCAAACTGTGACAATACAATGAGCACAAACTTAGTGAAACCTAATCTACTTAAATCCAGTAATTTCTTAGAAGATCCAATGGCTTCTAATACGGCAATGTAAAAATAAATGTGCTCAGGAAAAGTGAAAAAAAGATGCAGGTAATAATCCATACGTAGTAATATTTGTAGCATAGGTAGGTCGGTATATACATAGCTTGGAGGAAGATAATGAAGGGTTAGGGGCTAAGCCGGATCAGGGTTAACAAATTACGCCTGTTTTAAAACCTCAATAAGTCTCGGAAGGAATTCATTTTATACATATTTTCGGAAATTGTGATCCAATGTTTTTTTAACTTTCTTAAATATCTATATATGTCAAATAAGAACTCATGTATGCACTTTTAAGGCATTTTTTAGGCGTGTGGTAATCCCGTTCGGTCATTCGAATTCTGCACAAATTGCAGACATAGGACTCGTGTACCCGCTGAATCTTGGTCGTTTATTTGTGTATTGTGTTGTTACAATTCTAGGAAAGCATGTTACGCTTTATTTCCCAATCTACTATCATTTAAATATATTATTTTATCCAACAAATAAGTGACCCGATTCAAGGTTTGGTCAAGTTTATTACATAAAATGCAACTACACAACAACCATAACAATATATGCATACACAAAATCTGTCTTGTTTCAATGTTCACAGTTCATGTAAATTTAAGATGACACAGTCTGTGAAAAAGTTGAGCAAGTATAAATGTGATTGTCATAAATCACCCTGCTGCTTCAACTCAATTGTTGTAATTGTCCAGTGGATGGGCTCGGATGCGGTAAATGAAGTCTGTTTGGTACGCTTTTATTCCACCAATTAACCTCAGGCTAGCGATACGACATGCAGAATGCGACACACCAAATTGTAAATAAATCTAATTCGGCTAAATTGTGCATATTATATATTTCTAAAATGATGATAACGAATGTATTTGTTGTGTGATTCTTATAAATACATATCTAACTATGTATGTGTGTATTTCCGTTTAGTTATTTCCCTTTAGTAGTGCCCTTTAATACGTTTATCAGTAGCGCCTTTACTTACAATGCGATGGTGTGAAGTGTAACCCTCCGATTTGGCTTAAATTTTAAAATTAGGTGGTCCAAGCCAATACAACTAACGTTTCTTCAGGCAGTTTGTGCGATGGTGAGAGTTACTCAAAATATTTGAGGTCAAAGTTCAAAAAACGGCCGACTTTTTTCAGGCGGAGTGAGAAAACTCCACTTCCAGTCTCTTCCCCTCGCTTTGATTTGCAGGTGTCTCGCTCACGCATACGCCTTCATGCACAAGCACAGGCTTTGATGCAAAATAATAAAAAATAAACATTATTAACTACAGCTTAAAAAGCAATTAATACGCATTATACATAATTTAATTCATAATTAAATAAGTGCGATTTTTACTTATTTCTAGTACAAATTTACATAAAAGTTAATTTATAAATTCGCCAACGGCAAATAAACATGGAAAAACTTAACTTGCTTTCCATTTCGAACGCGTTGGTTATTCTAATATTCAATTAATTTATATTTTAAGTGCTCCTGTGTTTGTTCCAATGATTCGATATTGTTGGTACTCGAGCGGATTATGGGGTGATGACGAAAAGCCCGAGTTTAAAAATGTAAACGACGTTTGTTTTAGAGAAAAAAAATATTAGTTGCGACCTGAATTGTGGCAATCCCACATTCATCAAATTCAGCTGGTGCAGTTTATCGTATTGTTTTGTGGACTTTTATGAAAATAATCATATGGTCACATGTACAATGAATAATTAATATTTTTCTACAAAAAAAAATTAAATTTAAAATTGTTGAAATGAATTATTTTTCGGAGTGAAAATCAAAGCGAGGGGAAGAGACTGGAAGTGGAGTTTTCTCACTCCGCCTGAAAAAAGTCGGCCGTTTTTTGAACTTTGACCTCAAATATTTTGAGTAACTCTCACCATCGCACAAACTACCTGAAGAAACGTTAGTTGTATTGGCTTGGACCACCTAATTTTAAAATTTAAGCCAAATCGGAGGGTTACACTTCACACCATCGCATTGTTAGCACTTTTTTAAAAAAAGAACTTATCTTTTCTTCCAAGGTTTACTTAAAATCTGATTATCATCCAGATTAGATTACTTATTCAAAGCGTAAACAGAGTTTAAACAGAACGGGACAGTGAATCATCAGAAGATTCGTTTTCATTCTTGACCATATCGTTTCATTATTAGAGCCTCGCGTGTGTATGTATGTACATGTATCATGTTATTGTGGGATACTTGGATGGATATTGTTTGACAAGTTTGTATTTTTTAGTTAGCAGTTAAATGACAGTTTAAAGTATGGAGCGTGAATCATCTTTTACACTAATTTGATATGCTCACAAGCTGTGTTGGATAAGAGCGTTTTTTAAGACAGGGACCGTTAATGAGAGCGTAATTAATTATGTTGACACAAAACCCATGAACTAATCAAAAGAGAAACATTAATCATAATCATGTACATAAAGAAGAGGTGTCGTGTCGTTTTCTTAACTCGTCATATGCAAAACATTATAAAACCTGACAAGTTTATTCACGGCTGAATGCTGTCAAACACAATAAAATAATATTTCCAAGTTTTTGGCTTCAATTAAACAAGGACTTTCTGTGTGCATTTTAGCTACAAACTTGAAAGGGCATTCAGAAAATCTTACGCGTGAAGGAGAATTCAAGTGATTTAAGATATTTTCAAAAAACTTTATGAAATATTTGAATCGTTTGGATTAACACATTTAAATTGTCGAGTACATGCATTTGTGTATATTCCAACTTTGAAAAATTTAGTTAAGCTACGCTCCAATGTTCATCCTAAAATCAGAATTCCGAATATTTGAGTTGTTTCTGTTTATTAATTATGATGTTCAAGTAGTCATTAAAATAGGTAAATCGTTTCCATTATGACCTCTGCAGTGTTAATGAGGTCTGCCCACAAAGAGACCGGCGATGTAACCATCTTTTCCCAAATGATAAAGTTTTTCCTCTCAGCCAAAGGTCCAACGTCTCAAGCATTCAATAATAATAATGTCTACACACGTACAAAGACAGCAATAACATAAATCCACACGGGATGGATCCTGTGATTCAACCTGTACACAAATGGGCAATAAAATACATAATTTGGACCTTCGAGGTGCTGGTTGTGTTCATTTTATTTTCCTCCAAATGACTTTGTATTTGGTTTGTGTGTGGTAAGATTTAGTGTGAGGGGAAGGTTCCGTCTGAGACCAGATGAGAGATACCATTAAAAGGAGGGACGCACCACACCCACCTCTTTTGGTAATGAAAAACATTGCGACGTCATGTCAAAATATGTGCGCAGGTTAAATTTCTAGATCTGAAAGACGATCCGCAAAGCTATGTACATATAGAAACTTATTTTTAATGATAATTTTTACGTTGAAATTACATGTTGTAATCCCATCCACTATATGCAACCCCTCATTAAACCTATCTGTGTGGTGTGGCGTATAAGCTGCGTACATATGTAATAGAACCAAACCCCAGCATTTTTCCAATTTCTTTTATGAGAGTAACGCTTGCCTAGCAATTTGAAGAACTACCAATTTTTCAATTTGCTCACAAAGTATATAGTTGTTTAGCATGCAATTCCTCAAGTGGATTGCATTTTAGTAAGCCACTACTAACAACGAGTCAAGTGGCCAAGTAGAAAAGTGCCTTAAATTGCACTTGCAAAACTGCAACATCAAAATTATAAAAAATTAAAATATTTAAAAGAACATTTTTCTAGCATTTTTTCTGTCTTAGGATGGGAATGTTGCATTTATTCAAACGGTTGGACGACTTCAAAGGTTATTCCATCCTCAACGAGTGGAACTATTCTATTTAACTCCTAATTGTCAATGTCATCAACTACCACTGAAAAAGTTTGGTGGCATTTTAGTCCTTCTTCTCTTGAAGAAGTGGAATGGACCATTAGTTCAGTTGAGCTAGCCGTTTTTTTGTTCCAAATACTTGGTAGGATTCAAAGAAGCGTACATACATAAATTTGCAATGAGGTCTCGCTGTAATTTGATTTCAGTTATAATTGATTAGCAGATTTTGTTAGGAAATACATATTTACAGATAAGTAATAAATAAGATAGCACAATAACTACACAATGCAACGTGCTTGTTTTTTGAAACGCAAAAATATCTGCACTTTACTGTTTGTGTAGAAAGATAAGCAAAGTTAAAGGTTTTGAGACATTCTATGATTGCATTGTTCTTGTGTTTCATACTCAACTAGTGCATGCTTACATATAGCTTCGTGTAAGCAGAAATGAAGGTTGGAAAATGTGATGCGAGTTATTATGAGTTGAGTGATGTTCAGTATGATTGAAGTGATGACTGAAAAAGATAGTCCCAAAGGATTAGAATCCTGAAAGTAGAAATGGAATTATTTCCAGCACCAGCAGAAGGAATATAAGGATTCGTTCAGCTGAAAATCATCTAGCATAGCATAGATCGCTTCATGAGTTGCATCTACATGGGTACATAAATGGATGGAGTATAATAGGACGCGAATGGTCCATAAAATATACGCAGAGTCGTCGGAGAGAGACCACTTTATTTTAGAATTGAACAAGAAGAAGAATAAAATGTGAGTTAAGTAGAACAAATGCATTATAAAATGCTTGTCCACGCCAAATACCTGCCAGCTAACTGTCTTTGTCTTGTCCTTGTTCTCCGTAAGAATAATAATAGGGAACGACGAAGAAGCGATGGACGACGACGACTCCTGTCATCTCTCTCTTTCTCTAGCTGGTTGAATGGAGTGGTGTATCGTTAATAATTTACTTCCTTTGATGGATTCTCCATTAAAGCATTTCACTTTTTCCATCTCGCCAATCTTCTCCCGGACTGAGCTGACTTGCTCTAAAAGGTTCTGTCTCCTTTTACTTTGCAAAATGTGTTTTCCCTCTTCTGAGACTTGCGAGAAAATGCATGTGATTTTGTGTATCAAAATTCATACGTACTTAAATAAATATATGTATCGTCAAATACATATGTCCAACTTTCATGTTGTCTGATGATGATTCATTCGTATATATGCCTTCATTTTCTGTGCCTGAGTCATAACCGTACATTTACTTCAATATTGACTTAATTATAATTAGAACATACTTAAATTAACAATATCCCAACATTGAGGAGCACTGGTTAGGTGATGCACACAAACTTTCTAATACTTGGAATTTTGATCGTGCTCTGACTTTATTAGATATTATGGTATGGCTAATGGACAATCCCTCAACATTTCTGAAATATTACTCATCACTGGAAATATTCCTCTTTACTGGAAATCATACAAATTCTGCCAATTTGTCCAGTCCATCGGTCTTCCGTTTGCCGTTGGTTTGCTGTGATTCTGGTTGCACCACCTCTCGTCGACCACATTGGCCCACCTTGGCTTCACACAACGCCTTCTTTTTTGCCTTCCTCCTGCTCACGAAATGAGATGAATACGATGATGCTGCCTGACCGTCATCTTTATTTTGTTTTCCAACCCTTTGGCCACAATCCCATTTTTTATTGCAAGGAAGGACAGATGACATGCTCTTGTAGCAGAAGTTGTTGACTTCCATAGCGTATGTACAATATTTTACCAGAAGAGCAGTGATAACACGAACACCATTTCATACCAAAAGAATGAAATGTATGAGAATCGCCTTATAATTCTCATAAGGCGATTGGATGTCTTTCAACTTTGGATCTAATTGTTTGCCATTGTATCATTTCATCACTCCCTGAATTTGTTACCAGGTTTGTAGAAGTATCATTTAAAATTTAAAGAGCAACTGTGCATGCCAGCTGAAGCTGTCTGGAAAAGCAAGATGCACACATTTTGCATTACTATATGTATAAAATCATATAGGATCATAAACCGCATTTCGTACGTATACCCAACGGAACACCGTTGCGTTTCCATCCAGCTAAAAAATACAAGTTTATTTTTTAAGCGTCAGTCAACAAAATTTAATCCCTTTTGAATAGATAGATCTGGTGGTGGGTTTTGGGAGCCCAACGTAAATATGCATCCATCATATATATCAGTCAATAAGAGACCAAGTATTACATTTGCATGGCCCTAGCTGACAAAATATCAAACTATAAATACCAATAGCTTTATTTCTACTTAAATTCGTGCTATTGAAAGCCTGGAGACCTTAACTTGAGTAACCTCTGCAATTAGGTCAGTCTTGGTGCTTTTATTTTCTCGGAAATTCTAAATTGGCCGAGTGTTAAACTAAAAATATGGTTAGCCAACCTTCGAGGGTTTAATTTAATTAGTATACTCATTACTTGGACTATGTAAATTGTAGATTTTTTAAACTCATTTGTTGGGATGTGAATTTGGTGAAACATTTATGTATGTAGTGTATGGCATATGTAAATGTCCTAGTTCGATGGGCATTTCTAAAAAGCACTTTTTGACACATAAACTGGCATTTCTCACCATCAGTGAATACTTACAAACTCCTGCAAGGGGTCCATCAATACACGACATTTACCATTCCACAGGTAGCAACTTCTTTTTAGCTCCGGGTTGTTAGGGTTTAGGGTCATCTTCTCTTCGAACCCCAATCCTCCTGAATTTCCTATCTTGCCGTGTAATTCATTGTGTCCTTATCCTGTCGTCACCCAGAACTTCGACACATACGACGTGTATGCTCATAGCAATAATAATGTGTCCATCGGTTAGTTTTGCTTTCCAAGTATTGGTTGTAATAATAATAGTTTGTGGAGAGTAGTTTTAGTATAACTTAAATCCTAAGATTTTGGGATTGTTGGTTGGTTGGTGAAGAAGAGGTTTGTGTAGTAAATGTTGCCTCTTTTCCTTGATACCACTTATTCTACTGCCAGCGATTGACCAAGAAACACATTTTTTTCTTGTCTCTCTCTCTCCCACTGCCTAAGTCGCTTAAGTCTTTGAGATTAAGCAAATCTCATTTAGTTCCTCCATTCAACTCCTCTATTTGCACACTTGTTGTCGTTGGGTTAAAACGGTAAGCTGTAATACTTGTGTTTACATAATACAATTAAGCCAATCGTTTACAAGCATCAATTTTATTAAAGCTTAGATAGTCTCAACTTGTATAGTCTCCTTTCCGGTAGGACTCAATATCTCATATTTAAAATAGCAATATTTTATTAGGTTTTCCCAAAATTACGGTCGTAATCATAATTACATACATAATCTTTTATGTAGATATGTAGGTAGATAAGCTACTACATCCCGATTGATATGGCCATTGCTTTTGTAATGATTGTTGTAGCACATACGAACGAATTAAGCATCCAATAGTATTTATTTTCAGCTCTAGCTGAACTATGAAGGTTTTACGTATTGCGGTATCACGGATGTACACCCTATTTTAACAAATTTACTATTTTACATAGGAACATCTCATTATAATTTCAGGTAATTTCCGGAGCTTTCTTTCCAAATAAGTTCTCTCACTGACTCTTGTCATAGCCGGAAGGAAGGGAAAATCGTTGGCGTAAATATACCCTTATAAATAAAGAAGAGTGACAGTTGTGCGTTTTGAATGAGACTTTCTTTGGAATCAATCAACAGTGTTGTTCCACGGCGTCAATAACTTATCGCATTCGCGTTACGTCGTGTGCAGTGTAAAGTCTGTAGTGCCCGTACAGCAAGATCTGTAATTTATACTCGTTCCTCGCAATAACTTTTTGACTCGTCGACGAAGCCACACGGGCGAAATCTCCAATCCTGGATTACCCACGATCATTCCCGTCCCACTTCCTTCCAACGCCGTTCCCCAGCCCTCCTCCCTCTCGTGGATCCTCCTCGAGCGGAACAGGAACCACTCCCGTCGGTCTCTCTGCAATGGCTTATCTCAAATCCTCATACCCAGGCATGAATGGGCTAGGCTTTGGCATGGGGATGGATCCCGTCCCCCCCGTCGGCTTCGGTCCAGGTATTCACATACATATGTACATATATATTTTCCTCTGCATAATACTTCCTCTCTCACTCACACCTTCCTTAATGAGTAGGAAAATATTTAGATTCTGATGAAAATAATTTATTAATGCAAAATAGATCTTTATCTTCAAGGTGGGGGCAATGCGAGGAAGCAGCGAAGGGAACGAACCACTTTCACCCGAGCACAATTGGACATCCTAGAAAAGCTTTTCACTAGCACCCGATATCCAGGTAAAAACACAATGACTGTACTCATTATGAAAATGACTGATACATTTTAAAGAACTTTATGTATAATATGGAAATATTACTTTCCGAACAGACATTTTCATGAGGGAAGAAGTTGCAATGAAGATCAACTTGCCCGAATCGCGTGTTCAGGTAATGCACAAGTTTTCTAATTTTGTAAAATCTCCTCCCTGCTTCTTTTCCTTCCCATTAGAAATCTGTCACTTTCGTTTTACCCATCTTATCTTTCTCCCTGGCTGGATAAGTTAGTTGCCGGGGCTGCATAAGTCCTCCCACCTGATTTCAAACGAAGTTAAGTAGGGATATTCTCATCTTACTTAAGTTAAATGCTGAGAGAAACTTTGCTAAGCCTGGAGATCAGATCGTCTTGGATCCATCCTTCCAGCATAGCATCACACTTGACGGATTCTAGTCAAGTCGTCGTCAGTGACTAACTCATTACGAAGTATTAGTGAAGTGTATGTATTAACAGTTGTCCGGCTACCAACCATCATCGTCGCAGTCTTCTTTGGTCTCATCATCACTCTTGACTCGTTATAAAGTGGTTGGTTTGTTGGGAATGTATGGATGTGTGTGAATGATTTCGTCGGCGTCCTTCTTGAGCATCCCAACTTTCCTCATTCTTATACAAAGCACACGTATAGCGGTATATGGATTGAAGGGAATTAAGGAGGATAAGTAAACTGGAGCCGAATTTAGTTTTCTCTTGTCAAATCTTTTGGTGACTGCGTTGAGGCTTGTTTTCATTCAATGTTGAAATTCCCAGGAAAGAAAGATAAGTACCAAGTTTTCGGTTCGGAGTAAAGGATTTGGGGCCGAAATCTTGGAGATGTTGCCAATCTGCAAATGTCTTTTCTCACGGTGAAAAATGGGAAAGTGATGATTGATAAAGATTTTAAAAGGTATATAAAAACGGACATGGACAGATTATTTTGTGGGAGATGGTTAGATCTCATTTCATTCTGAAATTTTACATGACAATATCCAGATATTATCATTCAATTCTTTGACACTTCATAGATTGATACAATATTGGATTTCTCCGCCATGTATAAAGTAACGCCATACATACCTACGTATACAAAATATTTATGAAACACTTAACAGCATCCACATTGTAGTTTCCTTTGTCGTGTTTGATTGAGGGATAAACTCAAATCAGTCTTTAACATTGGCTTTCTCCACCCATCCAATAAAAAGGGAAAAGCAAGATCGGATTTCACGGAGATGCGACCAATTGCTTCACATGGCTGAATTTACTTTTTTGTTCAAATTAACAATGATTTTCCCACCATATCCATTACATTGTAAATTAATGGTTGACTTAATTCTGATGGGTTGAAAAAAATCATATATAAATATGTCCGGCGTACAGAAGATGACTCAGTTTTCTTTGATTTAGACTTGATTCTTCAAGTGTTAATAATTGTCGAATACTAAAAATATCTAAGAAGGATGGGGTGTGGCTGGTTAGGAATTTTTTGTTAGGTTCCTAAACAAATGGCGTTTCTCGTATCGTTGGAGTTGAGTGAAAGCGGAGGAGACAAGATAGATACACAAGATGAAGTGAAGTCGTTTATTTTATTTTACTAGTTTTGCGAACCTAGTGGGTAGGAAGAGGAGGAAGGGAGTTGGTTGAAAAGAGCTGATTCAGTCACAGCGAGGGGAGAGAGAGACGGAACAAATTTAATCCTTACGGCACATGGAAATGCGTTTAGAGGAGTTGAAGACGAAGAAGAAGGGTCTTCTTCTCCCAGAGAATTTCTTGTTGGTTGACGACTACGACGAGGATAGCATAGCAGCCTTGGTTGATAATGGTATAGGTTATTGTTATTGTAGTAGTCGTAGTAGTTCTTCCGCTTTCATAGACTTGGGGCTACACGGTGAAGTACACTTTTCCTAGTTGCACTTTTCCTAGTGAATTTTCTACAATTTTATTTTCTTGCAATATTGAGCCGCCTCGATTATTAGTTACTGATGGATTGAATTCTGTAGAAAATGGGATCTTCGTAAGGCGGATGATGTTTTGCCAAATTCATCAATTTCAGTTTGGTTCTATAGTAAATATGTACGTACATGCTACCCTCGTCGTACGTACGCCTATGGGAGATGTGAGGTTGGGAGGAGGGGAGCTAACCGGTGTTGGAAATTGAATTGCGAAAGTTAATTCAGTTGATGTGATTTGGCTCGAGGACTGAAGAGGAGATAATGGTGTCGTTTCTTCTGATTCCTATTTTGGTTTCAGACTCCTCGATTTCTTCATCTCTCACTCTCCTTTGAGCGTCGTGCTCTTCCTCTCACCAAAGATTAGCTTTCCAACAACAACACCATGCTCACCAGGAGCGGTGATACAATTCCAACCTCGGGGGTACAAATGTGGGGTTATGGATGTGCGGAGATGTCAACTTGAAACTACTTTTGTCGACTATAAAATTTCCTATCCATTGAGAACCCCGGGGACATAGTAATATTTACCAATTGCCCTCCGTTCCACGTACTCTGCTCTTGTTTTGATTTATTTGTAGCTGTATCCGGTTCGATAAATTTAGTCGACGAGTGCGTGCAGAAATCTTCATCGAGTTTCTCTCAAGTTGACATTTCTGTGCCTGTGCCGATGCTGATATCGGAGCGAAATGCCACTCTCTCGTTGGGAAATAATGGCTTGGTAGCATTTTCCTGCTATTTGACATAGGTGCATATACATGCATATACATTCTCCTATACCGTTAATAAGCCGTGGCTCCTAAGTCAAGAGCTGGAGGGAGTGATGCTGATGATTCTGATGACGACAATGTTGCCAAGAGCCGGATGGCTGGTGTGGGTTTGATTGGATGGAGAAAGCAGGAGCAGTTCGGGAGGAGAGAGTGAGATGAAATAATGAAAGTCGTTTGATCATCCATCATCATTTCGTCAACCTTGTATTGGATTAAATCATCTAATTGTCACTCTTGGGCACGTATCATTACCACCCCGGCCCTAATTTTTAGAGTTTACTTTAACCGAAGGACGAAAAATGACATTCAGTTTGAAAATGACTCTCGTTCAGCTCGCTTTCTATACAATGTCCCTATGTTTGCTTAATTTTGTTTGTTTTTCCCATTTTGCTTTGCTTCTAAAAGGTTTTATACTGGAATGCGAATGCTTTATTTACCAAATGTCCGGTTGGAATTTTGACAGTGTAATTCTATTTTTAGGTTTGGTTCAAAAATCGTCGTGCTAAGGTAATTTTTTTCAACAGTTCCCTAGCAGTTAATGATACTTGATGCAATTTTGAGTAGCTTTACTAATATGTGCATAACAATACTATAAAATCCTAGGTCCGGCAGCAACTCCAGCAGCAACAGAATGCCACAGCTAATCCTAATCCGAGTCCCATCGTCCCAGGTAAACGAGGTCGCACAGCCAAGTCAAAATGTCCACCAAGTCCGGGCCAAGGAGGAGCCTTATCACATTCCAATCTCAACTCTTCTTCGACACCTTCCAACAACAACAACAACAATAATAGTAATAATATTAATGGGTCGTCTGGAGCAGTAATTAGTGGTGCCCATTCGCATTCCCCGATCGGACTAAGTCTGGCACATCAACAAGCCCAACACCTCGCTGCAATTTCCTCTGGTCTCAACTCTTCTTCTTCTGGAGGGGACAATCATCACCAGCAACACCACAATAAAGGAATGGACAACAACTCTGCATCTCCACTACCTTACTCCAAAATGTACTCCATTAATAAGCAGTCCATCTCCCCAAGCACAAGTAGTCCCCCAGGGTCCTCACATCACTCCTCCATGGGAGACGGATCTCCTTCCCACATTTCCGGAAATGGTGGGATTTATGGAACTCCAGGTGGACATAGTCAAGGACAAATTAGCCCCCCCTCCATGTTGGACCAGCATTACGGCGGTGTTTCCTCAACCCCCACCGGCTTCCCCTGGCACACACCCATTGCTGACTTTCACAACGGGGTTTCCGGAGTTCAGCGTAGCTCTCCAGCAATGACTTACTCTAATTACAAGAACGCCACTGCAGCATCCCATCATCAAGGGTACACTTATGCGCCATACTACACCAACATGGAATACTTTGCCCCAAGTCACCACCATCACTTTGGACAGCATCAAATGGCAAATGCCTATGCTACCATTTCCTCAACCCACTCCCACCCACAGCACCAATTCGCCAGTGCCAAGACTGGGAATGAGTACATCATCCCAGACTCGTATGGGGCAGGTATGACTGAAAAGTATCAAATTCTGTAAAAATTTGACAGGCGAGGATGAGATGGAGACGATGGGGAAAGTGTGTAAGTCTATTTGCCCTCATCATCATCAGACAGACGACATTAATTAAAGTTCTGTCTGGCTGCCTCTGTGTTATATAGGCTAGATTCCTCGTAGCGATTAAGTTGTATCTATTGATTCAGAAAGTCGTCGCACGAATGAATAGAAAGGTATAAATAAGTAGGTGTATTTACCAATATTTAGTAACTATTTAGCAAGTATCTCGCTATTCTAAGTATAGAGTATGACGTACAGGAGTAAATATGTTAGGAATATGGAGGAAAAGTTAATCAGGAATGGAAGGAGTAGCAGTAGTACATATTTTATAGCCAGAGTTATTATTAGAAGATCGAGGAGCGTGTTGTTGTATGTATATTAATTTTATGAGGAGATGCACACAAGTTATGGATTGAATTTAGTTAGATGTGCTGTAAATAAGTCGAGGGTGACAAATACTGCAATTCATACGAAAAGTTGGGGAAAGTTGCGATATAGAAGAAAAGTTGAATGAAACTTATTCCAAGTGAGCAGCAAACATTTAGAGAAGTTGCTCCTCCGTGTAATGAACAATTTAATTAATGAGCTCATAAACTCAATCAAACTTTCAGTACAATCCTGAGTTACCTTATTTTCTGACTGGTACTATTTATTTAACCTCCCAAGTTTGTTATTGGTATGTATTTGTAAAAAAAAAACATTTTTTACTGAATGGGGTGGACACAAGCTTATATTCGAAAGAAATTCTTAAGATTTCTCAAATTGATTTACATTTCCGGCGATGTCATATCACTTGGAATTTATATTTCACATATTTTTAAAATTTCAAAAAAAAATATCTCGAGTATTTATTTACTATAGGTTCTAAGCGTTCCACATAAAAATTTCATAAAACATTTCGAAAACAAACACAAAATATAAGCGTTTTTCTTTATTAGTTGTACAAGAATCCTAATAATTCATCCATTCATTTGACTTTGACTTGAGTTCCTTTGTAGATTTTTACCCTGCTCAATTTCTTTCCCTCCTGATTTGGATTAATTTTTTCCCCGTTCTGCGTGTATGCATAATTATTTGTCTATTTCGTAGGTAGGTTCCTTACTAAATAGTTTGTTAGATGAATTTTAGCCGTATATATTCACATACATATATATTTCAGTATCTTAGTTTAGCCATTTTTAATGTCTGACTATATACTTTGAGTGTTTGTGCAATAGTTAAATTTGATGTGTTATCATCTCTAAATCTGAATAAAATCAAAGAAAAATCTCGCACTTTTGTTTTCGTCAAACTTATTATTTCCTATGTAAAAGTTGCTGCGTATGACTCGCTTATACTCATCCTAAGGATAAGTACGTGGCATGCTATATTGTCATCCCAGCTACATACATACATCTGCATCACAAGTTGTTGTTCTCCACAAGAAAATAAATCATAATGCGCTGACAAAAACAAAGATGTATCATCATATCCAAATCCTAGACCTGAAACAGATTACATTACCAGTATGCAAACTCCTCACTCAGTTTTTACAATCCCACCAACAAATCTTGTAAATGTTGCGATTTTCTTAAAACATCTCGCTCGGGATTTATGTATGCGTGGATGCATAATAAGCTCAGCAGCCTCACATTCACATTGTACAGTTTTTACCAACTGTGGCCTTATTTATATAAAAGCTGGCTCTGACAAATCCTGAACATCTTCAAGACCGGAGAGGATGACGCCAACCACAATCACAGGCAGAAGGCGGAAGGGATTTTTCGGAGATTTGACACAACATTCAATTCAATCTCCGCCCGAGTAACTGTAAAGCAAACTATATAATATCATCACATCCTGCAGCTCCAAGCTACATTTTTCATCAGGGAATGGGTGACATGAAAATATATTTTCTAAGTCCTGGGGTTCAGCTCAACCCTTTTTTCTCATTCGCTCACTTTAAGAACACATATCATTGCCCAAAATAAAAAAAGTATAGCAGGGAACAAAAGCTCCGTCCAGCCAGAGTTTTCCCTTGAAAAAATAACGTCAAGAATACTTGAAAAATGTCAATTTCTTCAAACGAGTTAGCACTATGTTCTACTTTCAAGTGAATCTGAGTTGAATGAATCAGGGAATTAGCGAGAGGGATTGATTTCATTTCAGATTCAAATCTGTTCCAATTTCAAATTATTTAACATCTTGGAACTTGAAATACTGATAAATACATTATGACAAAGCACGAATAATAAAGGGGCAACTGAGCGGAAATAATTAAAATGCTGTTTTAGAATAGGAAGGCAAGGAAGATAGAAAATAAGTCCATTTATTTCACATTATTTCCGATCACCAATTCAGCAAGTGTTCAAATTCCCAAAGGGACACTTAACAATCTGTAACAATACTTTGGAATGAGAGGAAGAGAACCATAGTCAGCAAGCTGCCATGTTACTTATCGTCACTGTCACCACCCTCATCGTTCTTTGGTGTGCATAGTGTTACTGAGAATAAAGTGACCACATTTGGTATCGAGCTTGCTGCTCATAGAAATTCTCGCCCTGGGTTAACGATACTGATGATGAGGCGCATGGACTTATTACCCCTCGCATCATACATATATTTATAAATAGGTGCAAATGCGTACGTAGAGAGGAAATACCAAGCCGACTGATTTATTATGTATGGAACAAAAAAGTGAAAGCTCTTTCGGGCTAAAAAACACTTGTCGATTTCCCCATTTAAAATCCACACCCAGCCGTGTCAGCTTTGCGTGTGATTTCGTCCATGAAGTATTTGCACAGAAAACAAACGCCGCTCTGCTCTTCTGCACCCCTGTCACCATTTCGGATCCAGCCTTTTATACAATATAACGCAATACAGAAGAGTTTATGTGTGCTTACTTTTGCATCCAGTACAAACTCCCCTTTGCCAGCGTCACACTGTTGTCTCCTGCACCAACAGAATTCACAACGCTTGTGTAACCATTGGGGGAACGGAAATCAAAATCGAATCAAATCAAACAACCACAAGAGTGCAAATGCCCATTAAAAATCATTTGAGCTCCAGTTAGTTGAGTAAACTTAAATAAAATCAAGTGTTAAGTTGAAGGCTTCCCCTCAGATCTGGTGTCGTTTACTGGCAAATAACCCAAAGCTAAATAGTCTCGTTTTACTCGAACGCTTGATTAAATTTCATTTGAGATTCTTTTTTTGTCACAATTTGAATTGAAATATGAGCCCCAGAAATAAAGATTTCTCCTACGTCAGTGGTACCCACGTATGTATCTAGATGCACATGTATCTATTTGCCTCATATGTGCATTTCTTCAGATACAATTTGACCAACTTTTGAAACATCCATTCACATTTTATCCCAGGGCGTCGTGCTACATATTTATGGCATATCGCAGGACAAAAGGCAATCTGTCAGCAATTGAATAGTCATTATTTCTCCAATAATTTCTTGGGCGGGGACCAGAACCCAATGAAAGGATCAATTCGTCAATGCTGTATTCAATTCCAACCAAGATGTCAATCAACGTTGCAACAACTCATTGCAAGCGTTGGAGGCAATACCAGGACTTGTTTGTCAAATAAGTATTTCCCTATTCCACCCCACCACATAATAATTCAATTAACAGTGCAGCTAAATACCATGCCCTACACAGTTGTGGGGCAAGTTCCTCCCTGAATAATAATATTTAATATACAATCGCAATAATGGAATTGCATTTTATTGTGTTTATTTCATTCTGACAAATTTTCTCCGCCTGTTCAATGACAAGAACTGAGCCAGATTGCTCTCCTCTTCTTGCGGTTAATATCCGTGGTATTTGTAATTGTAAGTAAGGTGTGACAAGGCCATGCCCTCCCGAAATCCGTGAATGAAATTGTCAACCGGACCACCACCAGTCTCACCAAAGACTTTCGTCAATCATCGCGACGTGACGATTCATTTGGCTTCTTGCAGATCTTTAACGGGAAAATCAACGACAGAATTGTGACAGAATCGTTCCGTCGCTCTTTTGTCGGAAAAGCTTCTATTCGCATCAAACAGTGTGGACATATTTTGGAAAGAGTGCCAAGTAAGCGCGCCCCTCGACCGCTTTCTCTATAAATGCAATGCAAATGTTGGGAAAATAATGTGGCAATTGCGTTCTTTGTCATTCTCAGATGGTTTGTTGAACGCCGCCGACTTTGGGTCAAGCTCAAAAGACTTTGTTTGTATTATTGTTCAAACTGAGCAATGCAGACCCACAGATTTACAGATCCAGTATATGCATATGTATGTATAGCCATATTTCCAGTTGTTGTTTCCAAATGCTGGTTAAAATGTGACAAAAACGGTGGAAAACATATTAATCTGGGTTCCACTGTAGTCAATGTCAATCAAACATTATACAAATAAAATTGGCCCTTCGGCTTCAAAAAAATCAGTCTAATAGATAGAAAGAGCAAAGTAATATCCACGAAAAAAGACCACCGTAACAGACTTGTTTAAATACAATCCACTCTGTCCATTTCTTCATGAAAATAAATATGTACATATGTACGCCCTTAAATATATTGAAGCACAAATGAATATAATATTCTCACACTTTCGGAATCAAATAACAAATCGTGATCCGGATACGAGAAATCTTGAAGAAAGATATATAATACATGTGTCGCAATATGTGAGAATATTTGTCATTTGGTACAATTGTCCAGTTGGTTGGACTGCATCCTTGTTTATTTTTTTGGTGCTTCCTCGTCTTCTCAAGAAAGATATTGAAAAGGAAATCATTGAGCATAAAGGAGAGTCGAGTCAACACAAAAATGCTCCAGTTGCAATAAATTTTGGTGGTCCTCTTATTTAATAACTTTTTACAAATTTTCACACGGATGTACAAGAAACATTAACGAGATCATCCTTTTTGTTCCCATTTACCCCGACTTACAACTTCCTGCATCACAACCTCTTTCAATTGGAAAATTCGTGAATTAAAGTTCATGTAAGAAATTCTCAATCGTGAGGATGCTCTTATGAGACTCTGAGTATGTGACACGTTTTACAGATCTCTGGGCTTTACTGGGCTCTTAGTACAGAAAAGCTTTTCTTATACCCTCGAGTTGTGTGTACATCAGTTGCATTGAAGGAGACAAATTGTCCTGAAGGAAGGGTAGACCCACAACAATCCAACTCCATTTTTACCTTTTTGGTCATATATTTATTTTCACTCATTGTTAGGAGGGAGCTACTGAAAAGAATGGTGGTCGACTTTTGTGGCCTGCAAGTGGTAATAAAATTGGTACATTTATTTTATTGCATGAAAGGGGATAAAACGGAAGAGTGGCCAAGAAAATGTTACGTACAACACACAATCAAAAGTTGGATGAAGAGAAATTCGAGTAATAATTTTATTTCACTGGCTCAATTCAAATAATTCGACTTGGATACAGCTCAACCCCAGAAAACGCAACAGTGGCTTCTTCTTTAAGACTTATTTTTTCATCCAGCACCTGCACCGTGGGATATCAATGACAAATTTTTCTTGTGAGATGTATGTATTATACATGCATTTATGGTATCAATATAACAAACTAATTCCCAAGATAAATATATATATATCAAATAAATTAACCGACATAATTATAATGACACACGTACATAAATCTAATGAATAGTAGTGACTCTTGCTAATATGTATTACATACATTTATATGTTTCAGTGTATGTACGAGTACGAGGAACTTAAATCTCACCACCTAACAAATATTGCCCTAATATTATATATTTTTTCTATTAATAGCAATTTTCTGTACCACGCAATCACATAGAGACGTAAATAGTGGGTTTATTAGTCGTATGCATGCACAATATCTCTTTAAAACACATTTGATTGATTAGTTTGATTCGGGCGTTTGACTCGCTGGCTTTATCGTGAGCCAGTCGGGAGCAATAACTTTGGAAATAATTGAGACGGAACCAAGTAACAATGTTTTCGCAGCTATACGTAGCTTTAGTTCATTGCGTGGTTGTGGTCACAACACGGATTTTTAATGAACGACCATCCATTCATTTGGCGTCGTTCGGCACAAGGCAGTGCACGTGCCGTTGATCCGCCTATCCAATCCCAACACTCACCAGCAGCAGCAGTAGCAGAAGATAAAATAATAAATTGGACCAGAAAAGTTACATGCACAGCTTCTTATCCGCAATAATTCAATGCAGCAACGCGCTTGTGTTCCCCTGATTGATCTTCTCCGGTATCAAGTTTCCCTCCCCTCCAACTAAATAAAATAATTACTCTATTTGCAAACAATTTCATCCCAATTCAAAGAACAAGTTAATAATATCTCTGATTCTAAACATGAAGCTGGTTGATTTGACCTTAAACGGACCTTTTTCTTTCTTTCTGCAACTCTATGCACAAAAGTACATTTACATATGTATTTGTAAATGAGAAAATCAACATTGTGCATTCATAATATAAATTTCATACTCAAATTCTAATTGCACTTTTTGCTTGGGGAAATGAAGATGTTCTTGGTGTTAACGCACGCTAGAATCGTTGCAAAACAAATGAGCTATAATCTATCTGTCGTTCTTTTATTATTATTTTAATCCCAACTAATGGATTGGTTACAATATTTTACGCTGTTAATTAAAATAAAATCTGTACACATTTATATTTTCAAGCTTTATGAGTCAGTTTCAAACAACCTGCATGGCCACATTGTCTCTGTCGTTGCTAATTTTCAATTTATTCAGCGTAGAATAAAGCCATCACCAGAGCAAAGAGTACACCTACATATCCATTAATTCGGGGAGAAGAAGGGGTAAGTTTACACAAGACAATGGCATATAAACAGCACATCTGCACAGGTGTGCTGTTTCAACAGATGTCCAGCAGTCCATTCCACATTGTATCAAAATATCAGCCCAATATCAATCCCCCCAATCTGTCGTTCGTTCGAGAATATTCAATATATGAATCCGTTCTTGTTTGTCGAGAATAATATCGAGTCGAATTGGATGAGGAGATGAAGTAATCGTTACGACAGAAGAACAGGAGGACATACATACACGAGCGAGGAACATGTTTTGATGCAGACACGACTGAATATGTAATAGTCATGTCGATACAAATGCCTGTCGATGCCTGATGCAGTGCCACCATAAGTTGATCTGTTCATTGCTGATGTGATTGAAGGAAAACAGGTCATGATAGCAACGGCAGATCTTCATTCGTGATAATTAGTATTCTCCATCAACTCATCCCCAATCTCTCTCTACAGATCTTCCTTGATTCACTGCATGCATAGTTCACATATTGGAGCATATCATCGGCTCGTTTCAATAGGATTTTCTTTTTATGCACTTCTGTACATGTACATATTCTGCTGCCTGTCTGTACAGATTCACAACAAACTTAGTTAGTTACTGGCAATAAGCTTAGTGGCAAAGGTCAAAGCAGCCTTCTTCATTAATGAGACAGCATTGCCAACAGATTTTAGAATTCAATTCAATCATTCCAGATGAATATTAATCTTATACCATCACCACACCCCCATTACATAACATCCAGTTGGCGATAAAACCCGGATACGTATGTATAATACTCTAGCAAAATTAATGTCTGGGGATTAGTTCGAGGGAGGGAGAGAGAGTATCAGAAAGATACGGCGGATGATAATGCCAACAGACGAATTTTAGAGAGCAATTAGTTTATCAGCATGTGTTGTTCTTGTTCGAAAGCTATCACAAAGTTTTTTCTGTCGATTTTTAATTTAATGAATCATATGTACCTGCGTAGTGTTTAAAATACTCGATACTTAATTACAATTTGTGTCCAAATATTCAAGAACAATGTCAATATCGGTACCTACAATGTATGCATAATACTCCCATTTATTATTTGCCTACCACTAAATTCATCTCAGTTCACTTCGATGCCCATTTCTACATATCTATTACAAATCAGGAGCTTACTTACTTGACTTATGCAATGTAAGTATGCACATACATAGGTTGGTAGTGAAGCGATGATTCTAAAGTATGTGTTGAACGGATTCAACGAGAAAATTAAAATTTGTCCGTTTTCCTCTCCGTTGATGTCTCAAGGGCTGTGAACATCGTGTAATGCTTTTGTACAATACGACCAGCGACGACCACTGAACTTTATTTCCAGACGGGTGACTCAAGAAGTGGGACATCATGAGGCGTTTGACTTTGAAAGAATTGTTTGATATTCGTCATCTTTTTGAATGAAATGTTTGCATGATTTGCTTAGTCAAATACATGCCCCGTTTGCCAAATGAAATACAGTAAAATGAATTGAAGGTTTCATAATTCAACGCCACGACCGCATATGCACGGGTTTATTTGTTTAGGATTACAACGAGTCACTTTAAGGCTCAATATATTAAAATCGGAAACAAGCTACAACAGCCTGCATATCCAGGAACTGTTCTGATGTTTACTTTGAGTGTGCTTTTGGCTTAAATACCCCAAAGGGCTCGTGCTGTCAAATTGTGATACGTATATATACAGTACACACGGTGTTGGCTGACCACATCACACTATTCTCATCCTTATGTAGTAATAAGTTTGCAGGTTTTCTTTAATCCGTGCGTACAGAGTGTGTGTCACTGTGTGAATGAATGTTTCTATGAATTTCGAAGACAATGTCTAAAATTGTCATTCGGTTGCACCACATTATCTGCACCAAGCTATTCTTAGTACCCTTCTGCAATCGTTCGAAAATGTGAATAAATTTATTTTCTATGACCGTGACGTAGGAATTACCATTTTGTCACGACCCGTTCATCCCACAGCATGGCTGCGAAGAAAGGGTGAAATTTTCGAAGGGAATTTTATTTGTAAAACTACAGTCCACAAAAGTAGCAACGTAATAAACTGTTAACTATGGAATACAAGGATCATTTGGTCACGGCAAGCCATTAATTTCCTTTCCTTGTTCATCTGTTCCCCCATTACGGTTGACTTTGGCCGTACCTCATTGTTCAAAGGGCTAGCACATAATAATAGGCTGCTATGTACTACAGATATTCTTGAGCAGAGAGTCCCTCCCAACTGATGAATAAACACATTGTATTTCAATTTTATTTTCACTCGATGCACCTGAATTAATATGGGAATCAGTGCCGTCATCAACCAATTTCAGCATTATACTGAATAATGCTACCAGTAGTAAATATGCATGATATGCGTAATATGGAGGGAGGGGCTCGTTTAATGGTCAATTTGTGCTGTTAGAACCATCACCAAACATATTCAAATTGTAAAGGAAAGAAATTTAAATGTCAGATGAAATTAATTCCCATCCTAGCACAATTCACGAACATAATAACCAATTGTGAAATGACATGGGCATCAGTTAAATCTTGACTTACGCCTGAATTAATTGCGCATTAATTAAGAGATTATCGTTGCATGCGTCACAAAAGGGAGATTCCTTGACACTCCTAGATACCTTACGTTTGGAAAAGAATACAAATGGATACGATTCATGTTCAGGATTCTTAACGTAATAAATATGTGAAAGGATGAGCCGGATGCGGCGCTTTGCAAGAGCATTTGAAGAAACGTGACAAATCTTACCGTCTGGATTCACATCTCTTGGCGCTTGCTCCTACTTTACTTACTCATCGTCATCAAATATTAAAATTATGTGTATGCACATACACCGTAACGAAGGTCGAAATGAATATGTAGTTAGTGTTCCCAAGATTTGTAAAAAACGAGCTACCGAGTTAAGTTAAATTAACATAACGCATTGGAAATGAAAACCATATTTTAAACAATGTACGCAATACGCATGTCTACATAAAAATATACTGAATGCGAAAATAAATTTTAAAAAAAAATATTATTGTGATCAAATAAACTTAAAAGTACTCCAAAGCAAAATCAAACGAATCATACATATTTATCTAACGAAATCAAATTTTCAGTAGTCGCATGTATCGTTATGTAAGTCTATTAAGTGACAACTACACAAGCTGAGCAACAATCCTAAAGGATTAGAAGAGATTTCGATCAAAGAGTGTTGGTAGTTGTAATAAATATTTGGAGCAAATTCGCATTTTTAGCAAGTAAATGACCTCTGATAAAGGAGCACAGTTAGCCGTTTATTTAGTGTACACTTTGATGGTGTTAGTGCGTGGAATGTCATGAAAAGGCTACATAAGTAGCTTGTAAGCTGCTGATTATTTAATTAAATACTTTAAGCTGATCATCCTATTGTCGCAAATAACTGTCCCTGTTGCACCACTATAAACTGACGGGTACTCCAATTTAGCAGAAGGCAAATCCTGTTTGCCGCATGTCCTTTTTCATACATTTACGCACCGAGAATGAGCGAGAAACAGTCGTCGTGCCAATTTGTTAAGTCCGTATTTGTGAGACTAGAATTCATATTCACATTTATTCAAGTTTTCATTTGGGTTTAAGAAACAATTTAAAAATCATAGCTATTTTTGTCAATTTACTTGTATTTAAATAAGTATCTAAACTATTTAAGCAAACCACAACGATATAGTCTTATCACTTATAGAGTAAAAATATGTCAAATACTTCTTGTTTGCATTAAGACTTAAAAATTAACTCAGAATAAATTGTATAATTAGAATGCATGCATTTTAGTCTTTACATATATGCATGTACATACATATATGTCCGTATGAATTTGTGGTAACTGGTAACTGAATTTGTGGTAACTGCACACTGGTCAACGTTATATACATATGTACACAAAACAGGAATGTGCGCAGTAAACAAAGTCATGTATGTATCTGATGAGTAATAGTAACAAAGCTAAAGTCAAAGGAGGCAATGATAACCTATATAATTCTTATAAATGTAATAATCTTGTTGGTAAGTTGGTTTAGTTTGGTTGGTAAGTTGTTGGTATCAAAGGTCGGATGTAGCATGAGTGAGTGAGTAAATAAAATCATCAAACAATATCAAAGAGTTGACAATGAGATGAAATAGGATAAAATGGGGCTTATCTGTTAGAGAAAGAGAAAGAAGAAAGAATAAGCGATTTCACTGACTTAGGCCAACTTAAGACGGTATTATGATTGTCAATTATTTAAGTTAAGAACTTCTTATGCCATTCTTCATCCAGAAGGCTTCCATTTCAAGAGCTGGTTGTCGACGTCGACGCCAAGTGAGTGTAAGCCCAGTCAATAATAATATTGTTTGGCTACGGAATTATCACGTGGATTTGGAATACATACATATATCCGTGCACCACTGGTGCTTCTGCAAGAAACGGGGTAAAGCATGCAGCCCAAATAAGTACTAAATAGGAGAAAAGACTACTTAATACCATATTATTGATAAAAGAAAACATTTTGTAGCAGTGCTAGTCAGTTGGCTTACATTTGCACCACCACAGAGGCAAAGTTGCACTATTATATATGTACATATGCATGTACATATAACGCAGTCGTGGTTGTAAGCAACTTAACGAGAGCATTAACATTAAGTAGGATTTGTTCGCATGCATGCAAAGTTGATACCTCTTCCTCCTTTCATGTCGTCCTTGTCGTAGTCGCATTTTCATGGTTAGTTCCGTTTACTCAGGATTAGTCATTGTGAGAGCATTATCCAAACTGCGAGATTCATTTTATTAGCTTACGACCCACGGATAAGCCCCGCTTTTCAAAGGTGTTGATTACTCCATTTTTGACATCAAGTGCACAAAAGTGGATTACTGGATGTAGAACACAAGTTAAGTATTTCAAAATATTCATGCTCATAATCATGCTAATTACTAAATTACTTGCATAAATGCATACATTTTAGAAGGTAAAATTAACTTTCTTCATTAATTGAACCAAGGTTTTAGGGTTTTCAAATGTTTTAAAAGAATCGGTTTCATTATCGATCTCTTTATCAGTACGTATGTACATATCCATAAATTCATATTTACCCATTTATTATTTTCGCACATACATATTTAGAAAAGTACATTTTGCAGCATTAAATACATCAACAAATAATCCACTCTCAATGTTTGATACATTTTTCCTTTCAAGTTTTTCATCTCACGCAATGCGATCCTTTTTTCACAAGCAAGCTAAAGAGTCAACTTGATTTAAACGCCAAGCTCCTAGGTCGCTCTCAACAAGATCTCTCCACGAAGTAAGCACATGAGAACTGGTATTCAATCAGAGAAGTGGTAAAAAAGGCGTCCGCGCAAAGGTGAGTTGCTGCACGTTCCTCGTCGAGGTTGGTGGTGGCGATGGAAGGGGGAGGACGTCGCCATGGGGCTGATCTCGCGACGCCAGACCCAATGGCATCATGCGTAGAGGGCGAGGGAGGACGCTAGCTGGGACACTGGGCGGACTTTCTCCACGATCACAGACTCCTCTGGCCCGAGTGGAAAAGCTATTATTATTATGTCCACCAACAACGCTTCTACATTACATTGCATTATGTTGTGTCACGCCACATGAAATAAATGGGGATGGGGTCGCTGTTGCTGGAGCGTTGTTGCGTAGCGTTGGATTGCGCTGTTGCTACAGATATGCCTTTTATCGAGTGATATCATCTCGTTCGTGGGTGCAGGGTTTGGTTTCAATCGTGGACACTGGATTGGCCAAAAGGGGAAAGGTTTGGTTATCACGATGTTGGTTGATGGTGGTGGTGGTGTGGCTATCCCACCACGTCGTCGTCCGTCGCCGTCGTCGTCGTCGCTGTCGTTCCTATGTTGGGAGGTAGTGAGGAGAAAGAGTGGCTGCAAAGGAAGGAAGAAGTCAGCGTTTCTGATTCTGGCTGAATATGTTTGAAAAGTTTAAGGGGAGGATTGGCGGATCAATCCTTGGTCTCTCTTATTTAATACGGGGCTTGAGAGATCTAAGCCTCTCTGTAACAGGCTTAAGACTTGTTTTATCTCTCCTTGCATTCACGAGTAGATTTTTGTCAGCTTAGGTGAGTTTATTGTGTTTTATCTCACTGATTTAAAAAAAAGTTGGTTAAGGCGATTAAGCATAACTGAACTAAACCTTACGGAGGACGACGGGTGAGAAGAAGAGCAAATCGGGTAATTGTGCTGGAAGTGTGCGAGAAAGAATAATCAAGAAAATCCAACAACTTGAACCGGTGGAATTAAGCAAAGTAAGTCAAATTAGTTTTCATTCAGCTATTTCTCCTCCGTTCTCTTCAAGTTTGACCTTTACTGCTGGAGACCATGCAGTTTTTTAGTTCCGAGTCTTTCATCCATTCAGCAAAGTAAATGAATGGAGAACGAAAGAAAAAAAATCTCAATTGACTCTTGGCTGGTTCTCATGAATTCTGAGACAATCCGTGTAAAGTAAAGGGTGTCAGTTTACCAGCCATAAACGAATTCGAATCAAATATAATCATGCAAGTATAATGTCAAGTATTAAAATATTATGCATTCCAGTTTATATCGTCGCTAATGCACTTATAAAGGTCTGGAATACAGGTTGCATATTGAAAAATTTCATTATCAATGGTTTAATTTTTGCATACCATTATTTAATACACAAATTTTGGAAAACAGGTATTGTATACGATTTTAAATTGAATAATATGTTTTTTTCTCTCAATAATTTTCAGTTTAAGATAAACAATACCAATTAAATTTATAAGTAGGCTGTATGTATATGCATGAAACTGAGAATGAAAATTTATGTGAGCTTTTTCCAAGCAAAGTTAAATTATTAAGCTACACGTAATTTAAGAAATGAAATCGATCTGATACATTTTTTCACGCCACGTCATTCTCGCCTTTGTCATTTTCATTCGATCAAGTGGGCAATTGAAGAAGCAGGCAGCCAGCATGGGACAAAAGTGCCTCCCAACAAACAAACAAAATAATTTACATCCCTTCAATTCTTTGTTAATTTTGGGTATTCAATTTCCATGCAAGAAAAGAATAAGAAGTCATTCACACACTCAGTGAACCGAACATTGTCCAGCCCATGCTAAGTAATTTGATGTCATGGGGCTGGTTTACGCAGTCAGTGGTTAAATGGCTATCATTCAATCATTGATCTCATTGCTGATTATTATGATTATGATGAAGGGATCAATGGTGGGCTGGTGGGGCACAGAAAAGGCGAGCACCTTTTACTTTTACTAAATTTTGTGTTGAATTGTCATGCTGATTGGTGGTGAACAATAGGGACAAATTGAAAGTCAAGAGGTTGCATGCGCGTCCCAAAGGGTGTATTTCACATGGATACACGTATGACTAGAACTTGCTCCTCCACTCCATTTGTAGCTGTATGCGTCAATCTTAACAATCAGAAATCTCATTGTGTTTCCATCGATTGTTGTGAATGAGGTGAAAGATCTTGGTTTACATCTGACTGCTTTTTAAGTGTTTTGAAATCTCTGCGTAAACAATTCATCTAAACTCTCATCTCAAATATGGAATATCATCCACCACGACCACCACTAGGTAACGGCAACCACTTCTGACCAAGCACATGTATCCTCTCTCGATATCCATTCAGCCAATTGTCGATTGTCATTTCAATATGATTGCATTACTCTGATAGTAATCACCCCTTCTGCATCTCATCGTCGTCGTATTTATGATGCGTGTTTTCAACTTGATAATTGGCCATTACCGATCATCTTCATGCGAGCTGACAACCCTCACTAACTTGTTTATGAAGAGTGCACCCCTTCTTCACTTTTCTGCTATACGTACATGCATGCACCATAATACAACGTAACATGCCTCGGGGTATGTACTCATTCTATTTGTCGAAGGAGTATTTTGAAATTTACTAATTTAATGCTCCACAACATCTACGACGTATTCTGCCAACTAAACAATTTATTTGCCATATCTGCTCGCGGTAATTGGTTTATTTGACTTTCTCATCTTTGATTTTGGATCACGGTTGTATAATAAGTCGCGTATGGGCGAGAGCTTTCTAGTAAAGTGCGTCTATGAAAAATAAATGCTACATGGATACATATAAGAATCTTTTGCTGAGTCATTACTTCATTATGTCATTCAATTATTTCCACATGGTGAATACACATATGTCCAATCACACAACAATAATAATTCAGAACAAACTTTTAAAAGTAATAAATAATGTGTCTGTGACTGAACTTGAACAGTAGTGTCACGGCAAAGATAAAATTAAGCATAAAACACATGTCCAATTGAATAAACCATGAATAAATGCTCATTCATGTCTCGAATTTCTCTACAATAATTCCAAGTAGTTGACGTCTTGTTCAACCCTACAATTGCATAAAACTTCACAATGTGATCATATAAAGTGTCATAGACACCTGAGGTACGCAGTTATAAAAAAAAATCTATGTGGGAAGAATATGATGTCTTGGCCAGTTTCATGTCGAAGTCAGAGCATACAGAAGAAGAAAAAAAATACATGGATGCATTTGTACGTACGATTTGTTCAGCCACTTGCTTGACGTATCGTGTTTGTTCCCCTTTGTTCCTTCCTTTCTATCCATGACAGTCACCATAAAGCAGTCACTTGTCTCAAAAACAAGAATGTACCACATTCCTATGAGGAAGGATTGGTAAAAGTTTTCTAATAGTGCCCAAGTTGGAATTTCTCATACAAAGAAATTCACTTTGGTGAATCCTTCACAAAGAAAAGTGGAAGGGCAGACAGATAGACGACGACAAAAGATAAGAAAAGAATCAACCACTTGGAATCAATAATCATGGTGAACATCAACTAACTAACTAGAGAAAACCATTTCCAGAGATGTGATATTTATACTTACATGCATACGCGAAGCTGCTGTTTTCAACCACAATAGACAATTCAGGTGAGGTTACTTGTTAGTTGCATTGCTATTATTATTTGTTGCTACAAATGCACCCTTTTGCCTACCTTCAACCAGACCACTTAATTTCGAAGAGGAGTTGATGGGTTGGAAGAACAAGGTGAAGAAAAAAGGTTGAATTTTTAGGACAAAAGTTTCAAAAAGTTTCATATTTCTGCTTGCGGTGGAGATGGAGTGTGATATAGCTCCACTTGGTGCTGAAAACAACACCCTTTATCGAGACCTTTATGAATATTCAAAATTCTCATCCAATCCAGTGAACTCGTGTTGGTGGGTGCACTGACAAGCTCGCAGACCAAGGAACGTAATGAGATTCATATATGTACAACATATCTGGTCTTGCACACCTAAAATGCAGTTGATATATTATGCTTGCACATATTTAAGGATTTTTCCTTCTTTCGACTCAGATCATCTAAACATCTGTCACAATTGATCGGCAACTTACACGTTGTGGCCTTTGGACCATTCCAATTCTCTCACTCTTGCCTCAATACCCAATTTCTCTATCTGCGTTTGAAACTGTGACCTGTCTTGTCCCCTCGAGACTGTGTCGAGATTGTGATGATGCCGGGTGATGCAAAGAAATGAGAGGCAAACGGACGAGTGGTTGTCTATCACCAGAAAAACAAACTTACAAGAGAATGAGGAAAACTGTTGGAAACTTGGGGAATTTTAATCCCATGTTTTTCACCATTCACCAATTCACCAATTACATTATGCACCCAGAAGAATATGAGCGAGAACACATAAATGGGATCATGCAAACTCAAAATCTCAACTGAAACTCAAACCCTGTCGCATTGTTCAATCGCTTGCCTAAGTAAATAAAGTTCATTTTGCTCAAATACTACTAAGTGGATGCGGTAATGTCACAAATTGCAACAAGGACAAATTCCGTTTGTTCAAAATTCCGTATTGCACCGGCGAAGAGAATAATGAGGATTTATAAATTTTCAAGTTCAAGCTCTAAACGGATGAGTTTCTGAGCCTGTCATGTATGGATTGGATACCTGAAGAGAAAACTCTTGAATGTTGGGAGTAAACAACAATTACTTGAGATTGCTATAATCCTTTTATTTTGCATAATGTCTAATGGTAATCCTATTTAGAATTTCCATATTTATCAAAATTTTACAAAAAACATTCCTGTGTTCAATGCCTTTTCGTAATGGGGTTAAATTTGTATTGTTAGGAATGAACTTTGTAAAATTATTTCTTTTGCGCTTTTTTTTAAAACTTTTTAAATATTTTCTATCCAGTGGAAATTATACTTTTGTTGGGCCTAGCCTAACTCAAAACCTGTTGGTAATATCCGATTCAATAACCATTTCCTGCTGAACAATATTGGTTTAGGACTCTGGAACGTGATTTTTCTAAATTTTTACCCTGAAGATGGTGATGATGGCGATGATGGTGTACGTATTTAATACAATCTCCGGCAATAAAACTTATTGTCGTGATGTTCATATCAGTAACTGCTATTAAGGTAGTGTGAAATGAGTAATATGTATAAAATCTTTGTTATCAGTGTCATCATTATATACGTAAACGATGTCTAGAGGGCGACTTGAAATTGTTAGTAAAACATTCCACCAACTAAACTTGAAATTTGACACCCTTATCACAATAAATAGTTGAATTGAGTTAAGTGGGCTCTTTGCCATTTCTTCCGAGTTTGGAGTGTTTTTATGAAAATTGACCAAAAAAGACCGTGTGTTACAGAGTGAAATATGATCAGCCACCACAGGAAGGAAATAATGAAACCAGGAGGCGTGTTTCGTTGAGGTGGTGTGGCACTTGAAACTGTAATACTGCCATTGTGGTGGGTGTGAACTTTATCTTTTGTTGGTTGTACATTATTATTTGTCAGTAAATGATCACTTTTGAGTGCTTGACAAATACATGCAACCTTCCTTCCTCGTTCTCTCTTGTTCTTGTTCTCCATGATGGTGTGGTCTCTCTCCATTCTGTGTAAACCTGTTGTAACATCTTTTCATTTTGTTTCATTATTTCATGACGTGGTTTGGTTGCGGAAAACGAAACTTGAGCAGGCCAGAGTTCTTGAAGAGCTCTTCAAGAGACGTTACGAAATGGGTATCTAAATGCTAAATAGATCATAAATGGATATCATAACCCATGGTTAAAATTATGAAAAGGCTGAAAGAGTCGTTTCCCCTGAATTGAAACACACCCTGTGGAAATAAAAAGGTGTATCGAGCCAATATATGTGAGGATCCGAAAAAAAATGAATCAAACTGGTCTAATGAATAGGCTCGCATAACAAAGAGGAAAGGTCCTCTGCTGAATTCAATAATACTCTTATGCATGATGCTTCTGCTGATGTGTTTTGTAATTTGGATACATTTTTCTGAAATGTGCCCGCATTCTACTTTGCTGGCTTGGAATGGATACAGTTCATTTTTAATGTACACTAACCGTTTGAACTTTGATGGCAACGATGCTTTGAGAAATTTTGAATGGATTGAGAAGGTTATATGTAGCTATATGGTATATATTATTGCGTGTTCGGGTGGTTTTGTGGGATTATTTCTGTCAGAGCAAAAATTCAGTTTCTGAAAGCAGACTCGTACGGCCTTATGCAGGATGCATGCAGTTGTGTGCGTCAGTTACATAAGATGAGTGAATGGAACTTTTGTTCAGCACAACCGTTTTATTTTATTGCTTCTTTGTACTTGATTTCACACTTTGGAAAATTCGTAGCTACGATTGAGCATGTTTGCATTCTGCATATTTATATCCATAATCACTATTATCATCTTTTGGCACAATTTTTTACAAAAATGGGAAATATTTTTTATAACTGCTCGTTTCTGCGAACGTTTACATATATAATAAGTGTGTATATGCATAAATATTTGAATGAATAACAGACATGATCACGAATGGAGATACAACCGAAAGTGCTGTAATCAAATTTTGTCAAACGCCAAAGGTGCTCACAAACAGAAATGGTGGCTGTAGTCATTTTAAGGAACCGTAATTTAATTTCACAGTCCTGACACATCTCATAATGATTCTCGAAACTATTATCCATCCATTGTACACATAAATTATGATGACTTTAGCTAGCAGACAAATTGCACAAGAATGACACAAACGAATGGCTGAATGGTCCACCCGAGAAGAATGGAAGATCTCATGATTTATAATTTTATTTTGACTGTCATTCAGGCCACTCACGCTGAACCAACTTTCTTAGGAATCTCTCTCTCTCTCTGCGTTTCAGTTGGTTTACATCACCAGCTTGGAATTTCTTGTTTTTGGCTCCGAGAATGATGACAATTCTATGAAAATTTGTGGTAGCCAGCAAACAATTAAAATTATCATTGCCGTCACTCTGCTTGACCATGTACACGATAGTCATGGGTTTGCCTTGGCTTCGTCAACAAGGATTTGCTGTTGAGTTATCAAGTAATTTTATTTTCATTTTCCTTGCAATTTCTTTCCGGCCAGTGGACATTGAAAAGATACACATAATTTTTTGAATGACACCTTTGTAAGGCTTCCATCCATCCATCCACGCATTTCACTTTGTGGCGTGTGTTTTGTAAAATCAACTGTCATGAGAGGCTGGTGACAAATTCTATTCGGACGGACTATACTTCATAGTACAACATACGTACGTACACCTTCGGGTTTTCCTTTGTTAAGTGAGGGTGTTATTCATGAAGAGCACTTTTACTGTACATGCTTGTCCTCAACGTTTGAATTTGAAAGGCCCAGCATGGTTTTCGAACATGACATTTCAACAGATCTGATCAAAAAAGTTTTTGAAAAGGAGGATTAACAAGATGACCAATATATATCCACCAACTATGAAATTGTCTCTTTTGAAATTTCTTTCTGTTCTCTCTCTCTCTCTCTGCAATAATATTGTGCAGAGAACCTGTGACGTGATTTGATCGTGACAATATATTACTTAAATCAGTCGTATTCACCACACAGCTGAAAAATTTTCTTGTTTCTTTAAAATAGGTGCTGTGCTGCTACTGATGGGACTAACATTTCGAGTACTCCTGGCCGACCTTAACTAAAGAAGCGATTGTTTCCTTTAAAGGAGAGAGCTTCAAAGACAATTTGCACTCTCCTTCCGATCCGAAAGAAACGTTGTCAAAATAGCGAACATCCTGGCTTTCTCGTCTTTCGGGAGTGGGGGTGGTGGGCATGGGGGGCCTGGAGTTCCCCCCTCAATGTCCTACCTCAAGTCCTCCCCCTACACGATGAACGGGCTGGGCCTGACACCCATGGACATGCACCCGTCGATGGGCTACCCGCCAGGTGAGATACCAACATACCACTGCTACGACCTAGGTAAATCATCCTCAGATTCATCCGTACTTTTTATATAAATACGTACCTAACTATCTAAATTTATCCTGCTGCTCCAAAAAATCCTTCGCAGCTTAACTTTTCATTTTGCTCCGAATTTCTCAAACTTGGTGAGAAATAAAATAAATACCTTTCTCTGAGCCAAACGATATTTTACTGAACAAATGGGGTTCTCCTATCTCCCACACACACACATTTATTTATATAGATATTTGTGATAAGCCAGGAAAAATAGTTATAAATACAGTCAAGAGATTTAAAATGTTGAGAATGTTGGTGACGTCTTGAAACCAGAAACGGCTCGATACGACAAGCACCATCAAGCATGCACATTTTTATAAGATCTTGTCGTCAACTTTTAGAAAGTAAGTCATCATCTCTGGAAGTGTCACCTTTCACATGAATGACAGCACCTAATTCCAACACATTAGTACTTTTTTACACAACCCTAAAAATGTAATGAAGGATTAGGATAGCGATTATGAATCCCATTAACTACACCGCCTCAACTTTTACAGTTTATTTTGTCTCTTGGGCTGAAACTAATGGTTCAAGATGGTGGACAAAGTTTATATCGCTCATCGTGGTCGTCACCCTCAGCCATGCAAGCACTAGAACTGGCAATCATCATGTTATAATAAAAATGACCGTCAGAAGATATGCGTAATGCGCGACTTTAGACTTGGTTGGGAAGTGAAGCGTGAAACCAAAACTGACATTAAAAAGTAACGAAAGCACTTTTTGAGGTTTGTTGATCCATTAGCGTTTTCCATAAGAAAGGCTGTCACTCCAGAAAAAAACTGGAACCAGTCGAGTCTCTTTTTCTCCTCCAGCTCTGACTGAGATGGAAAACGAGATGCTCTGCCATTCTTCCACCTCTCGAGCGAGCGGAGGAGAGATCAACGAGTTGAAGTGCTTTTTCCTAGGGGAAATATGAAGATGAGTTGATACTATCATTTGATCAATCAGAGAAGTGTGAAAAAGCGACATTTTTTTGTACTCTTGTCTAAAACTAAAAGTTATTGTCAAGTAAAATTCTTCAACTGCATGGCTTAAGAAGCAAAGTTTTTTTCCCTTTATAATCCACATCACTACACAAATACACATCCATTTGAGATGAACGATTGAACATTTTCTCCCATTTGACTTTCCCATTTTCATTTTTCTCTGCTTTTTATACTCGATCAAGTTGATCGTTTTTGAGATAATGTGGATTTTTTAGTTTTGATTTATTTCCATGTTCTTCTTTATATGCGTAAACACGAGATATACTAAGCGTCCCATGAGCACATTTTACTGCGTTGTTGTATACAAGTTTCAATTTGTTAAGGCGAACAAGAATCGTCTTTTATCCTACAACCTTAGCCCACATTATTGATGTAAATTAGTGATCACAATCAGACCAAATTGCATCAATCCTCACCTTTTAGACTGAGAAATGGAACTTTAACGCTAGAGAAATAGAAAATTGAATAATAAGTATGACGCAACTCTGGATACACGCATTTATAATTTATACTTATGTGTACAAATGTAATATCTCAGATGGCATATGTACATGTTATGTAGCAGTCAGTTATATAGTTAGTTAGTGGAGGAATAATCTATGTGAATCACTATCAAACTCGATATCATTCAATCGTAATCAACTTCAATGCACAATAATCCGATGCACTTTAAGTACATGTACATTAATAAAACTAGATTCGACAACTTTCCCTGCATTCGACATACACGCCTCAAATGTTTAATACTCAAATCCCTACGTGCGGTTGAAGTTTAGTTGAGTGAATTTTGCATTGGCCATGCACATATGAATAAAATAGGTGTAAATATGTGCATAACAAACAGTTGTGTGAGAGATTATTATTGCTTGTAAATGGAAAGTTAGTTTTGGACGGGATCAGGATTTTAGTCACGATGCGATTAACTGATTATTCGTCTCACTTATTTGTTAAAATTTAATGCAACGGAATGTTTCTTGCTGCTACATTTCTAACAATCAACTAGACTTATTTAGTTATCTTTAATGCCGTCAATTGTCTATCATCATCTTTCTATTAATTTATATGCTACATATATTCTACATTAAGCCATATTATTTTTAATTATTACAGGTTCAGCTCCCCGAAAACAAAGACGTGAGAGAACCACATTCACAAGGTAATTTATTGTAATTTATTGTAATTAATTTTGTAATTTATTATGTAATTTACTATTACATTTAGAGCTCAGCTGGACATACTTGAGTCGTTGTTTGGAAAAACGAGATATCCAGGTGAATAATTTTCTAGGACTGATTTTTCTAGAATTCTGAACAACAAAACGAGAAATTTCATGGTCAATTTTTATTCTGACAGATATATTTATGAGGGAAGAAGTTGCTCTAAAAATCAATCTCCCAGAGTCGCGTGTCCAGGTAAGCACATAATACTTTACACATTACTTGCGTCACACATATCGCAATATTTTGTGCAACTTTCTCCTCTGGCATTCAGTAATCGCTACTGCTTATTCGGCTGTATGGCATTGCATCAATTGAAGATTCTTCAATTCTAGGAGTGACAATCCGTCGGATCGGATCGGATTATGACGCCTTCGGATTGATCCGGTTCGGATTAAGCAGGTGTTCGGATCAATCCGATTCGGATTAAACACTCAATCCGATCCGACTCGGATTGATCCGTCGGATTTCGGATCGGATCGGATTGTAATCCGATAATTTGATAAAATATATGAATTTTTCGGGTAACTTGATACCCTGCTTCGTCATGCGATGGTGTGAAGTGTAACCCTCCAATTTGGCTGAAATTTTGAAATTAAGTGGTCCATGCCAATACAACCAACGTTTCTTCAGGTAGTTTGTGCGATGGTCAAAATTTTGAAAAATATTTGTTGTTAAAGTTGAAAAATGTGCTATTTTGAGCACTGGAAGAGAATGGAAGTTGAGTTTGCGTCTTCCGCCTGGTGAAAATCGCCCGTTTTTGAACTTTGACCTAAGATATTTTGCCAAATTCTGACCATCACACAAGCTGGCTGAAGAAACGTTGGTTGTATTGACATGGACCCTATAATTCCGAAATTTCAACCAAATCGGAGGGTTACACTTCACACCATCGCATTGTCAGTACCTGGTACCCGCCCAGGTAATTCATACTTTTAAGCAATTCATGAATCATATTGGAACATTGAATTGGAACTGAAATTTATCAACTTTCCTCAACCAGCTCGGCACGAAATTTGTTATTGAAGTTACTGTCTGTAATATGTAGTAACAAAGAAATAATACCGCCCATGATTTGCTACAAATGAACGATTTATGAGCCTAATTTGATTATTTAGTGATATTCTAAAATAACATTAAACAATTAATTCATTTAAAAAAGACCAAAAGCTTTTAAAGTTAATCCATTTAGGATTTTGTGCGTCTTTCAATATTCAGAAATACCCTGAAAATTTCTGTCCTTTATCTTAATAAGCAATAAATTGTAGATGAGACCTTCAAATTGAATTGAATTGAATTAAATTGTAGATTTCAATGATTTAAGCAATTTTAAGCAAACATGTTTAATTTCTGCAACCTGGTTAAAATTCTAAAAATTAGCGTTTTAAAAAAATTCCGACTTCGGCTGAATCTTTCAGCCGAAATAAGAATTTTCCAGGCTGAATGATTATTTAAAAATTCCGCGACGGGTAAAACATGCGTATGCAAGATATTATTGACCCAGTTTATACGTAGTTCTAGTGTGTACATTTTGGGGGAATGTGAAATAAATTCACCAATCCGAAATCCGATCCGAGATCCGATGACGAGTTTCGGATTGATCCGATCGGATTAAGCAGTCAATCCGATCCGACCGGATTAGGATCGGATCAGGGAAAAATCCGATCCGATCCTAATCCGCGGATTTCGGATCGGATTTTCTCGGATCGGATTGCCACTCCTATTCAATTCTAATAAAAACACAAAGAAACAAACATTCGATAGTCTAATTTCGATTGAGTTAAAAAAATATTTCTTTTTTTTTTTACTGCATCACAGTTTATGTTTTCAAATTAAAATTTTACAATTAATAAGTTAACCTAACAATTTCAATATATAAAATATTTTACTGTATACCTTCAGAGTTTCAGTTCAATGAAACGAATAAATAATTGTTTAGTCATTCATAGATTTTTTGAAATACCGTTACTTTTCCCAGCGCATTATTCAGTGGGTGATGTATTTAGCGTCACTTGACTCAATAACAATACCCCCACCAACTTAGCCATATTTCGAATATTTGTGCAGTTAGCTCAATTGAACACGTTATTCATAAATTGATGAACGGTGAGTTCTGACACAGTAAAATGACGAAGCATTTTCAAACTCATTGTGCATCTCTAATAAATTTAATATTCGCCTCAAATGCGTCGCCATTACAAGTTTTAATTTACAACTAAAGACAAATGTCATGAATGAATTTTGAATGGAATTATTGATGACATTATTGCTGTTATTTTATGACATAGCAGCTTGGCATGAATGCACCTGCTTTCTCAATCTATAAGACCAGAATGCTGCGCATTACTAAATATATTTCAAATTTTTGGCATATTTGGCTGAGTGCCTGCCTTCTCATTGTGTTCTCCGCCGTGCATGCATAAGCAAATTGAATGACTATGATGAATCAAATTCCTTTCGGATGAAACCTGAATTTCGTGTGTCGTATTATATTTTACAAATCATGCAGCGAATAACACCATCTTAATATGACCAATCGTTAAATCTTATTGCAGCAAATAACTGATTCGTATATGCACATATTTTTACGTTATTTGGTGACATTTAGCAGGTTTGGGCGGTTTAGACTTTAATATTTTAGATTTATTGTAGTCCTCCAGAGTATATAATAGCTCCACTGATTGATGCATATATTTAGAGAGAAATCAGTCCGGGCATTAACCTACACTTACGCCGACTTCTCAGGTATTTGCATTTTTGTTCGTTTCATCATCTTGAAGGGAAAGATGATTTGCAGAACTTTTTGAACTCGTAGAAACTGTCAGTTGAGAGGAAATAATTACTTCAGTACGTGCTCGCCATCAATGCTCACCTTCTGCACCTTTGAGTGAGTGATTCAATGAGGTAAATAAAATAGTGGGTCGCTGTCGTCGGTGGGAGATGTTTACACAAATAAGAATCTGGCAATTGTAATTTGCACGCATAGAGACGAAAGGTCCAGGAGGCTCTTACTTTGCTCGGTGGTGTGGAATAGAAAGGTCTGCCTTCGTACGTGAGAAGGGATAAAAGAACCTTTTCACCGCTCTCTTGATATTTCAGGGCGTGAATTTCTTTCACAAAAGCAAATCACAATGCAAAATGTCCACCAAAAAGCTATGCCACCAAGAACTCTCTCTCTCCCTCTCTCTCTGTGTACATTGATCGGTATATTTACAAACATTGTTGGCCCATTATTAACGGGCCTTCTAATTTGGGAGGTGAATAGGGAATGATTCTCATATTTGATATTATTGTGAATTGCTCTTCTCATCTCAATCCTAGCTGTTGGAGATTTAGAGGGAGCAATAAGTAGGCAGCAGAAGTGAGCCACGACACATCTTCAAAAAATTGTCGAGTCATTTCGCATTCATTGATTTTCAGAAATTATATAAGGAAATTGTCGATGAGCCCGAATTACCAAGTCAAAATCGGGCAAAAAAGTATGTAGTGTTTCCTGAATGGCGTGTAGATTTCATGCGCAAAGAAGTCAAGCCGTCGGGGTCCATGTCGCTCATGTGTTTTATTGCGTCGTGTGCGTAATGCAGTGGAAGAACAACCCTTTCAATTTTTATGAGGGTAATAATGCCATCAAATTTTACTGCCAACAAGCAGTGCACCATCGCCACTGCTAGCCTTTTATTGAGCCTGATTCTATTATTATTCAACAAAAATGGCTTCCGACCCAGCTCATTTCGGTTACATTTGGTGGTGCAGAAGAGGAAGCGAATGTGGCTGTGGGGCATACGCGAGTGTGAACTTTTGATAAAGTCATTAATCAAATCTTTTGGAGTATTTTTGACTCAGCCCGAGAGCAGGGAGCGAGTGAAAGGGTCTCTTTTACTCATGTCTCAATTTATTCAGCTAGCAATTCCCTGCTTCATTGTAACCAATGCTTCTTCATACATGACTTTCATCAGTACTGCTCACTGGGTGTGTACTTATGGAATGGATGACATCAAACATTTGGCTGGAGGCTGCAGATCCGGCAGTGATCTGAGCAAGGAAGGGTAAACAGAAAGGATCGCATCATGGATGGGATTTGATGTTGATTGGATTCTTGCTAATTTAATTGGCTGTGATTTTAACTCAAGTATACTCGCACGTCACGCCGATTGGTGAGCAACGATGTGACGGTTTTGCGTTTATTGTCAATCGGAAATCTATGAATATAGTAGTTTGACTGAGTTATAGACTTTGTCTACTCATTCCTACTGCTAAAATACATCATCATCACAGATTTAGAGTGCATGTGTTTATTCTGCTCATCATCATGCAACTGATCTCTTAAATCAATAATGTGTGTGCCGGGTCAACTTCAATCTTTAAGCAAGCAAACCCAAGGGTGAAAGGTTGCACCGCCATTTTAATGCCAGTTTTCCATTAAACTCGTTAATCGCTTTTGCAACTTTTGAATCCTTCCTCATAGCTGCTAAAATCTGGAAATTGGCTTATCACTGATAATCAGTAAGGAAACCTCGGATTTGTATTCTAACAAGACTTGGAAATTGTAAAGCATTTTCACAATGCAGCATATATACTAAATATGTACACTTATGTCACGCATACGCCCTACTTGAGCACAAATGTTACAAATCATATAAAAGCTATATAAATATGCCTCACAAACTGGCCTTAAACTTGTATTATTGTATCGTAGGTAGCATATAAGTACGGTTCAAGAGTTTATTTATAAAGTGGAATGAGAAAAAAAAACTTGGTGGAAGAACTAGGTGGCCAAGTCGCCGGAATGACTGGGGCAGTACCTAATAATAATGGTGATTTCTTTTATTGCATTGATATCGCACAACTGCTCGGCTTCAGAAATAGGGCGTGTGTGTCATGTGTGTAGAGTAAGGTAAGGGAAAGGCAGGTGTGCTCATTGTAAAATTGTAATCAGAATTGTCATCCTATTTCAAAAAGGCTTAAAAAGGCTTAGGACCCATTGTCCTAATAATGCGTGTGTGTGTGCGATGCTTGATTTGACTGAACCGAACTCACTTTGTAGCTCAAAAGCATTATTATCGTTCAAGTCAAAAAGTTCAAACTTTCTCAGAAGTACATTCTCTCTCGTACATTTAAATTGTATGCACATTTCAGTAAACGTGCATCGGTGAGGATAGCCTGTCCTCTCCTATGTGGGCTTAAACGGGACACGTAGCACATATACACATACACAAGATAAAAACAAATAGGTTCGAAGAAAGCCAGTTTGTCTGTCAAGTTTTTGCAAGTGTTCAGGACATTTACTATTATTATTAACAGTTACCTTTTATTAATGACACAAATGAACGAAACCGATGCAGCTGTGTCAAAATTCCACAACGTTGACTTCCGAGTACCTTATATTGGTCGTTCTTTGTTTCTACATAATATCCAAGTTGTTGGATATTATGTATCCCATTGACTATCCCATTGACTCCAATGACAAAGTTCGTTGACAAAGTTGGACGATCTCACAACTTTTATTCCATTTCTTACTTACCAAAGCAAATGTTTGTCTCACATTGACAAAGTAATAAACCGTCGAGTCTCTAAGTGTGTGCGATGCCAGCAATTATATATTTGTCAAAGAAAATAATATTTCCGTCCGATGATGGTCTTTTAGAAGCCTTGAAATATTTTACTTTTAGTACATTTGACATCCATCATTCTTGTTTCGTCATTTGTTTCATTGACTTGACATAATCTCCACCAGTTGCCTGTAAAATAGACTGTTAGACCATAAGGTGTGATTACAATAAGGGACGACCAAGGAGTAGTTAGTTTATTGTCAGCGTGGTCTTCTCTCACGTAAATCCGAAATTTGGAAAAAGCACGTACACTTTTGTTGAAAATTTCTCTTCAAATTCAGGTCATATAAATTTGTTTTTCTCATTACTACAACAGCAACCAGCAACCTCCGGGGTAGTCATGTTTTTAGCTTTTCACAGGTATGTCCGTCGCTTATATTGCTTAACAAAATCTTTACAACGCCAAGAAGAGAACTTGTTAATAAATTTTTGGTTTCAATGAGAAATGGAAACATGCATGTAAAGGCAGACACATCAAGAACCCAACAGTAAAGAGAAGCTATGGAATATCTAGATATGCTGTACATATGTACAGGAGACGCGATTGAATTGCAGTCATTGTGGTATAATTCAATTTTTGAGCAACATATTTATCTCCAAGATCTCCCTGAAATTCGGATATTTGGTGATGTTTTATTTCGTTAAATATGAAGGCTCCTCCTGGACCACAGATAGACGGACAGTATTCCTCTGAGGCATGACTCTGCATAAATTATTCCCCAGATCCGCTCCTGCTACTGTTTTTCGCCTCCGTATCTCCCATTTGGTTTCGAGTCGACCCTCAAAAATGGGGAACTTGGTTTTGTGAACGAGTTGGAAACATTTACAAGCACCGGAGAAGAAATTTAGAATCAGTGACGTTAAGTATACGTTGAGACACGAAAAACTGAAAGGTAAATATCAGGATGGTGGTCAAACCAAGTTCTGCTTCTGGAAATTGGAGGTCGTTTAAGCGACAAAGTCGTGTACGTACGTGACCTATGAATACCAAAGCTCGGATGAGGAACCATATCAATGTCACAATGACCTGCTTCTTAAATTCCTCTTTATAATCATGATTTAAATCCGGTAGGAATTGTAGCACAATAAACCCTGAGCGGATTAACGGAGTGGAATATACACGCATAGGTCCATCAGTCAGGACGGTGCATGTACGTAGCTTTACCTTGCTCATCTTTTCGTAATAACTGCTGTGGGGTTGTCTCCTCCTTTGTGAAGTTTCCGTTGCGGATCGGAAGTGACCTGCTCCTGGTTATGCGTATGCCAAAAAGTCCATCAAAGTCACGTCTTAAACGGGCTTATGTAGTCCTACATCATAATAATCATTTAGTGAAACTGTATGATAAGTGGTATAAGTCTGTATTAAAGGAAAAGACAGTTTATGTTGGAATAAGTAGCGGAGTAGTGAGTAATAAAATTAAGATTTTTACGAAGCTACTCACTCACTCGAGTAAATATATTTAATGCTAATCGGATAACTTGTGACTTAAGCAAGGCTTAGCTGCCGTTTAGTCCATTCTTACACACTAGGAAACATTAGGATTATTAGGAGCAAATTGAGTTAATATGGTGAACAAACTATTACTTCTTAAAACTAGTGGCACAAGAGTATTAGGTGACGTAAAAATTAAAAAAGAGATAATCCTGCTTATATTTTTTCTGTATTTAAAATGTCATTTTTTTGAAGTAACACATCCTTTTCGTTGCAATATATAATTTACTCCACTTGTCATCAACAGGTGTGGCTATTCCTCACCTATGTCTTCCCAAGTAACATTTTATGTCCGGACCTTGCTTGGGCCAGGCTTTTGACAAAAGTCCGGCCCAAGTACAGATTTGACATCAGGGGAATGTCCGGTGCCAGACTTGCAATCGGACTTCAGCCTGCGATGGTTCACATGTGGCCCAGACTTGCGCCATACTTTATGCAAGTAGGGGTCACATCCTAAACAGACCTGGTCCCGGTCTTTGTTTCGAGTCTGGTTCAACTCTGGTCCAACTCTGGTCCAGCTCAGTATCGTCCTGTGGGAGCGGACATGACCCTACCTTGGCCCGAACTTGTAATTTCATGCAGGGGCCATTGATGTAAATACAGGGCTGAACCGTGGATTGTATTTTTAAATATTATTTTATTTTCTTATAAAAAGAAATACAGGATTTTCATTTACAATAATGGCATACATACATATTCATCATTACATAACATTAAGTATCCCTTATCAATTATTGAATTACATTCAAATTCTCCGGAAATTGCATTAAGATTGCTAACAACGAATGATTTCAACTTATGGCTACTGAGGGGAAAAGTATATGCATCACATTTCTTTAAATATCGTTTACCAATAAACTTATTATCGTCTATGAAACATTCAATTTCAACAATTTCCCCCGACGACAGAAATGCAATGTTATTACCTTTTTTTGTGGAAAACTGCTTTCCAGCAAAAATTTTTAATTTCTTCAATTTTAATTTGGCACAGTCTGCAGAATCGAAAAGGTTTCTCTCTTCAATTCTATTTATTGCTTGCTCTAATGGCAAATGTTTAGCTCGCAATAACTTTTTTAAAGTTTGCATGTGATTCTCAAACGGAAATGCACTAACATTATCAAGCTCACCATAAATAAGTGCATCGTCTGGGATGTGAATAATAGAATGCATGTTATAAGTTAAATAGTCTTCCCCATACAAACTACTAACTTTTGAAACAAATTCGACTAAAAGTTTTCTCGCAAGTTCGATCCATTCTACAGAATTTGCCAAATTTGACAGTAATATTCGCATACTACAATGCAAAAGCATAAAATGGTCAAAAAGGGTCGAGGGCAATACATTTTTTAAGCAGACTGGACCAGTGTAAATTAAAAACTGACGCAGTTCAGTTGCTTTGTAATGGTCAATTTCTCTTATACATCTAGGTTTTCTACAAAACTCAGACGGAGTAAAAAAAGATATATTTTTTAAGTGTCCACTAATCTGATTTATACTACTGGGGCTTAATTTGATTCGTTTTTGAAGGGGACTACGAAGCCAACTAAAAATTAATTTTCTCATAATTCCTAGGCACACTAAATGCATATAGTCTAGGGGTACTTGACTAATCATTCCAAGTCCTATATCTGCAAATGGAGATCTTCCTGACGTGTGGGCATTATCAAAAAAAGATTCGTTTGTTCTTTTCTCTGCATTAATTTCTGGAAAAACTACCTTCCCTACCCATTTCCCTTTTTGACAACAACGTTCACATCCATAATATGCATTAAAGCCGTTGCACATTTTTAAAAACGAACGAGCAGGTGCGTCGGCAATAAGACATTTCATATTTAATGTAAATGTATTATCGTTAATAATAATACCGTTCGTTTTTATATCCAGCATTTCAACAATAAAATCTTGCAAAAACAATTCAAGTGACGCGGGTTTTGAGGTACCAAAGTAAAGGGCAATGACGTAGGGACTGGGTGATCGACAGTGCTTGAAAAGAGCTAAAATTGGCCAAAACTGACTTTTGCTACTTTTGGATATTGGTAACCCATCAATTCCGATACTCATTGACTTGTTTGCACTCGCATTTTCCCACCCTCTGTTATTTGCTATTTCAAATGCTTTTCGAATACCAAAATATTTAAATTTTCCCGTTCCTAGCGTGATAGTGCTGCTAGACTTGGGTGTCTTAAAAAGCGTACGGGGGTCACTTGGCAAGTTAATTCCACATTTTTCATTCTTTAAAATGCTCAAAAGTTCTTTCATTGCTACGTGTGTGATGTTATGATTTAGACCCCAATTTGTTAACCTATTTTTAAATTCTAAAGATTTCGAAAACTTGTCCTCTTCCTTTTCAAACTCGTCGTCTGAGTCTGGCTGACAAAATTCATCTAAGTCAAATTCACTATTTACCATTTCGGGGGAAATTGTTGGAATTGAATGTTGCGTATTATTATAAATCTGATTACCTAAATTACTACTATTAATACTATTATTATTACAAGTGCTATTGTCCGTATTAACCCCGTTAAGAATTGTAGCTACTTCAGCTTTCCTCTTTCTATATTTGGTTGATTTTGATGACTCCATTCTGCCAATCAATTATTAGCCGGGGGTAACTTCTTATTACGTCGCCTTTCCCTTCCACCGTCGCGATCCTTCGCGTTACCAAACCACCGTGTTGCTTCAACTTCCACGTCCTTTTGAGTCTTATTGGAACATAAGGGGTTTTTTAGTATAGCATCTGAAATCATAATACAAATATTCAATTTACTTAGTTGAGTTCATTAATACTTAAATTGTCGTAATTATATAGCCAAAAATTAATTAAATAATATTTACCCACTATAACGTTGAAGAGTTTAAGTTTATCAAAAGCAAACTTGTTACTCCTTCCTGTTAGGGACGTCTGTTCCGCTATAGCCTGACCAAAAACTTTTGCTAGCACTCGTTCGACCGTATCCTTAATATCAAGTCCACCGACTTTAACAATTTGCTTGAACTAATAGAAAAAACGTATACATTATTCGCATTTCAACAAAAACTGTAAATAAAATTGAATATTATTTACCAATATTTTTCTTGCCCCACGTTCATTTAACTTTAACTCTATTTCCATAAGTTGTTCCTCGGTGGCAATCGGAAGTTGAAATTCCTCTCCAGAATCCTCGCCAGAGTCACTTCCGGCCGCTATCGCTGCCACTTGAGCTGATAATCTGGATAGTTCGGTCTTAATGTCGATTAGGTAACTCAATACATTGACCTCAAACCCTGTAAACACATAATATTCCATTGTATTAAAAATATAACATGCTTGGTATAATGGTGGAATCCTAACCTTGACTGGTAACCGTGAGAGGAGCTGAAAAAGTTGCATAATTTAGCTGAGATTCTGATTGATCTTCCTCAGCGCCAGCAATATTTAAATTGAAGACTGCCTGGGACGAATGTGCTGAAAATTTAATAAATTTAATAATAATAAATTCGTAAAAAAACTTATCACATTATTAAATATTATTTGATTAGGTTTCGCTAACCTGCAACTGTTTCTTCGACGTCATCAATCGTGACACTGCTACTTCTATTTGTGTCAATGTCGGGAACTTCTGTATCAAAATTCCTCCTAGAATTGGTCTCGCTATCGGATGAATGTTGTCGTTGGCGTGGTTTTGAGTTAACTTTGACGGGGGTGGGAGGGGACGAGGGGGGACTTTCCTCCTCGCTCGGACTGGTCAGTGCTCTTGCCTCGTCTGCATTAGTGTTTGCTGTAGTGTAGTCGTCTACAAAGTAAAACCTCCTATTTTAGATTAAGATGAAATTTGCAATATACACAACTCGTGCTTTCACCACAAGTTATTTTACCATATTAAAATTATTTCCTTACCACTCCCCAATCCTCTGTAAATCTTTACGGGAAAACTTGACCACCCTTTCCGTGGGACACTATTTCCGTCGTGGACGAGAGTTGCAGCATTAGGCCCTTTTGGCCATTTACAAAAAGTCCGGCCTTTCTCTTCTAGCAGCCACGTCGTCGGAACTGCAGCAACACTTTTTTCTTTCGTAAAAAGAACTACCGAAAATTTAGTTGAATTTTGAGCCATTGTGCTCGTCGATTAAGTAAAAAAAACTAAAGTCAAACGGCGTGGTGGCTACACGAGGCTAAACTTTCACCCTGAGCTGGACCAGACTAAACTTTTCAAACCCGATGCAAGCCTGGCCCTGCCCCGCGACTGACTATAGTCTCGGGTTTCTCCCAAGCCTGCCACGGAGTCGGAGAATAAAGTCAGGGCCGAGTCAGATTTATGTCTGGGAGTCCAAGTACGGGTAAAGTTGGGCTACATACCAACGGGCCGGGCTAATAAATACGGACGTTAGCCATATCTGCCCATCCAGACTTGAACCAAGTCAGGACCACTGGACCATTTCCTGAGATGGAAAAAACTCCGCTAATCCTTCTTCGGCCTGGACAGGGCCATAGCAGAGTTCCCTCCCTGACCCCTAAAATGTTGAGCCAGACCTGCCGGGGATAACTTACATATGGGCCTGACTTGCATGTTACTTGGGTTGTTTTGATTTGTTTCCAAAAATACAAGTATACCCAAGTAACATTTTATGTCCGGACCTTGCTTGGGCCAGGCTTTTGACAAAAGTCCGGCCCAAGTACAGATTTGACATCAGGGGAATGTCCGGTGCCAGACTTGCAATCGGACTTCAGCCTGCGATGGTTCACATGTGGCCCAGACTTGCGCCATACTTTATGCAAGTAGGGGTCACATCCTAAACAGACCTGGTCCCGGTCTTTGTTTCGAGTCTGGTTCAACTCTGGTCCAACTCTGGTCCAGCTCAGTATCGTCCTGTGGGAGCGGACATGACCCTACCTTGGCCCGAACTTGTAATTTCATGCAGGGGCCATTGATGTAAATACAGGGCTGAACCGTGGATTGTATTTTTAAATATTATTTTATTTTCTTATAAAAAGAAATACAGGATTTTCATTTACAATAATGGCATACATACATATTCATCATTACATAACATTAAGTATCCCTTATCAATTATTGAATTACATTCAAATTCTCCGGAAATTGCATTAAGATTGCTAACAACGAATGATTTCAACTTATGGCTACTGAGGGGAAAAGTATATGCATCACATTTCTTTAAATATCGTTTACCAATAAACTTATTATCGTCTATGAAACATTCAATTTCAACAATTTCCCCCGACGACAGAAATGCAATGTTATTACCTTTTTTTGTGGAAAACTGCTTTCCAGCAAAAATTTTTAATTTCTTCAATTTTAATTTGGCACAGTCTGCAGAATCGAAAAGGTTTCTCTCTTCAATTCTATTTATTGCTTGCTCTAATGGCAAATGTTTAGCTCGCAATAACTTTTTTAAAGTTTGCATGTGATTCTCAAACGGAAATGCACTAACATTATCAAGCTCACCATAAATAAGTGCATCGTCTGGGATGTGAATAATAGAATGCATGTTATAAGTTAAATAGTCTTCCCCATACAAACTACTAACTTTTGAAACAAATTCGACTAAAAGTTTTCTCGCAAGTTCGATCCATTCTACAGAATTTGCCAAATTTGACAGTAATATTCGCATACTACAATGCAAAAGCATAAAATGGTCAAAAAGGGTCGAGGGCAATACATTTTTTAAGCAGACTGGACCAGTGTAAATTAAAAACTGACGCAGTTCAGTTGCTTTGTAATGGTCAATTTCTCTTATACATCTAGGTTTTCTACAAAACTCAGACGGAGTAAAAAAAGATATATTTTTTAAGTGTCCACTAATCTGATTTATACTACTGGGGCTTAATTTGATTCGTTTTTGAAGGGGACTACGAAGCCAACTAAAAATTAATTTTCTCATAATTCCTAGGCACACTAAATGCATATAGTCTAGGGGTACTTGACTAATCATTCCAAGTCCTATATCTGCAAATGGAGATCTTCCTGACGTGTGGGCATTATCAAAAAAAGATTCGTTTGTTCTTTTCTCTGCATTAATTTCTGGAAAAACTACCTTCCCTACCCATTTCCCTTTTTGACAACAACGTTCACATCCATAATATGCATTAAAGCCGTTGCACATTTTTAAAAACGAACGAGCAGGTGCGTCGGCAATAAGACATTTCATATTTAATGTAAATGTATTATCGTTAATAATAATACCGTTCGTTTTTATATCCAGCATTTCAACAATAAAATCTTGCAAAAACAATTCAAGTGACGCGGGTTTTGAGGTACCAAAGTAAAGGGCAATGACGTAGGGACTGGGTGATCGACAGTGCTTGAAAAGAGCTAAAATTGGCCAAAACTGACTTTTGCTACTTTTGGATATTGGTAACCCATCAATTCCGATACTCATTGACTTGTTTGCACTCGCATTTTCCCACCCTCTGTTATTTGCTATTTCAAATGCTTTTCGAATACCAAAATATTTAAATTTTCCCGTTCCTAGCGTGATAGTGCTGCTAGACTTGGGTGTCTTAAAAAGCGTACGGGGGTCACTTGGCAAGTTAATTCCACATTTTTCATTCTTTAAAATGCTCAAAAGTTCTTTCATTGCTACGTGTGTGATGTTATGATTTAGACCCCAATTTGTTAACCTATTTTTAAATTCTAAAGATTTCGAAAACTTGTCCTCTTCCTTTTCAAACTCGTCGTCTGAGTCTGGCTGACAAAATTCATCTAAGTCAAATTCACTATTTACCATTTCGGGGGAAATTGTTGGAATTGAATGTTGCGTATTATTATAAATCTGATTACCTAAATTACTACTATTAATACTATTATTATTACAAGTGCTATTGTCCGTATTAACCCCGTTAAGAATTGTAGCTACTTCAGCTTTCCTCTTTCTATATTTGGTTGATTTTGATGACTCCATTCTGCCAATCAATTATTAGCCGGGGGTAACTTCTTATTACGTCGCCTTTCCCTTCCACCGTCGCGATCCTTCGCGTTACCAAACCACCGTGTTGCTTCAACTTCCACGTCCTTTTGAGTCTTATTGGAACATAAGGGGTTTTTTAGTATAGCATCTGAAATCATAATACAAATATTCAATTTACTTAGTTGAGTTCATTAATACTTAAATTGTCGTAATTATATAGCCAAAAATTAATTAAATAATATTTACCCACTATAACGTTGAAGAGTTTAAGTTTATCAAAAGCAAACTTGTTACTCCTTCCTGTTAGGGACGTCTGTTCCGCTATAGCCTGACCAAAAACTTTTGCTAGCACTCGTTCGACCGTATCCTTAATATCAAGTCCACCGACTTTAACAATTTGCTTGAACTAATAGAAAAAACGTATACATTATTCGCATTTCAACAAAAACTGTAAATAAAATTGAATATTATTTACCAATATTTTTCTTGCCCCACGTTCATTTAACTTTAACTCTATTTCCATAAGTTGTTCCTCGGTGGCAATCGGAAGTTGAAATTCCTCTCCAGAATCCTCGCCAGAGTCACTTCCGGCCGCTATCGCTGCCACTTGAGCTGATAATCTGGATAGTTCGGTCTTAATGTCGATTAGGTAACTCAATACATTGACCTCAAACCCTGTAAACACATAATATTCCATTGTATTAAAAATATAACATGCTTGGTATAATGGTGGAATCCTAACCTTGACTGGTAACCGTGAGAGGAGCTGAAAAAGTTGCATAATTTAGCTGAGATTCTGATTGATCTTCCTCAGCGCCAGCAATATTTAAATTGAAGACTGCCTGGGACGAATGTGCTGAAAATTTAATAAATTTAATAATAATAAATTCGTAAAAAAACTTATCACATTATTAAATATTATTTGATTAGGTTTCGCTAACCTGCAACTGTTTCTTCGACGTCATCAATCGTGACACTGCTACTTCTATTTGTGTCAATGTCGGGAACTTCTGTATCAAAATTCCTCCTAGAATTGGTCTCGCTATCGGATGAATGTTGTCGTTGGCGTGGTTTTGAGTTAACTTTGACGGGGGTGGGAGGGGACGAGGGGGGACTTTCCTCCTCGCTCGGACTGGTCAGTGCTCTTGCCTCGTCTGCATTAGTGTTTGCTGTAGTGTAGTCGTCTACAAAGTAAAACCTCCTATTTTAGATTAAGATGAAATTTGCAATATACACAACTCGTGCTTTCACCACAAGTTATTTTACCATATTAAAATTATTTCCTTACCACTCCCCAATCCTCTGTAAATCTTTACGGGAAAACTTGACCACCCTTTCCGTGGGACACTATTTCCGTCGTGGACGAGAGTTGCAGCATTAGGCCCTTTTGGCCATTTACAAAAAGTCCGGCCTTTCTCTTCTAGCAGCCACGTCGTCGGAACTGCAGCAACACTTTTTTCTTTCGTAAAAAGAACTACCGAAAATTTAGTTGAATTTTGAGCCATTGTGCTCGTCGATTAAGTAAAAAAAACTAAAGTCAAACGGCGTGGTGGCTACACGAGGCTAAACTTTCACCCTGAGCTGGACCAGACTAAACTTTTCAAACCCGATGCAAGCCTGGCCCTGCCCCGCGACTGACTATAGTCTCGGGTTTCTCCCAAGCCTGCCACGGAGTCGGAGAATAAAGTCAGGGCCGAGTCAGATTTATGTCTGGGAGTCCAAGTACGGGTAAAGTTGGGCTACATACCAACGGGCCGGGCTAATAAATACGGACGTTAGCCATATCTGCCCATCCAGACTTGAACCAAGTCAGGACCACTGGACCATTTCCTGAGATGGAAAAAACTCCGCTAATCCTTCTTCGGCCTGGACAGGGCCATAGCAGAGTTCCCTCCCTGACCCCTAAAATGTTGAGCCAGACCTGCCGGGGATAACTTACATATGGGCCTGACTTGCATGTTACTTGGGTTGTTTTGATTTGTTTCCAAAAATACAAGTATACCCAAGTAACATTTTATGTCCGGACCTTGCTTGGGCCAGGCTTTTGACAAAAGTCCGGCCCAAGTACAGATTTGACATCAGGGGAATGTCCGGTGCCAGACTTGCAATCGGACTTCAGCCTGCGATGGTTCACATGTGGCCCAGACTTGCGCCATACTTTATGCAAGTAGGGGTCACATCCTAAACAGACCTGGTCCCGGTCTTTGTTTCGAGTCTGGTTCAACTCTGGTCCAACTCTGGTCCAGCTCAGTATCGTCCTGTGGGAGCGGACATGACCCTACCTTGGCCCGAACTTGTAATTTCATGCAGGGGCCATTGATGTAAATACAGGGCTGAACCGTGGATTGTATTTTTAAATATTATTTTATTTTCTTATAAAAAGAAATACAGGATTTTCATTTACAATAATGGCATACATACATATTCATCATTACATAACATTAAGTATCCCTTATCAATTATTGAATTACATTCAAATTCTCCGGAAATTGCATTAAGATTGCTAACAACGAATGATTTCAACTTATGGCTACTGAGGGGAAAAGTATATGCATCACATTTCTTTAAATATCGTTTACCAATAAACTTATTATCGTCTATGAAACATTCAATTTCAACAATTTCCCCCGACGACAGAAATGCAATGTTATTACCTTTTTTTGTGGAAAACTGCTTTCCAGCAAAAATTTTTAATTTCTTCAATTTTAATTTGGCACAGTCTGCAGAATCGAAAAGGTTTCTCTCTTCAATTCTATTTATTGCTTGCTCTAATGGCAAATGTTTAGCTCGCAATAACTTTTTTAAAGTTTGCATGTGATTCTCAAACGGAAATGCACTAACATTATCAAGCTCACCATAAATAAGTGCATCGTCTGGGATGTGAATAATAGAATGCATGTTATAAGTTAAATAGTCTTCCCCATACAAACTACTAACTTTTGAAACAAATTCGACTAAAAGTTTTCTCGCAAGTTCGATCCATTCTACAGAATTTGCCAAATTTGACAGTAATATTCGCATACTACAATGCAAAAGCATAAAATGGTCAAAAAGGGTCGAGGGCAATACATTTTTTAAGCAGACTGGACCAGTGTAAATTAAAAACTGACGCAGTTCAGTTGCTTTGTAATGGTCAATTTCTCTTATACATCTAGGTTTTCTACAAAACTCAGACGGAGTAAAAAAAGATATATTTTTTAAGTGTCCACTAATCTGATTTATACTACTGGGGCTTAATTTGATTCGTTTTTGAAGGGGACTACGAAGCCAACTAAAAATTAATTTTCTCATAATTCCTAGGCACACTAAATGCATATAGTCTAGGGGTACTTGACTAATCATTCCAAGTCCTATATCTGCAAATGGAGATCTTCCTGACGTGTGGGCATTATCAAAAAAAGATTCGTTTGTTCTTTTCTCTGCATTAATTTCTGGAAAAACTACCTTCCCTACCCATTTCCCTTTTTGACAACAACGTTCACATCCATAATATGCATTAAAGCCGTTGCACATTTTTAAAAACGAACGAGCAGGTGCGTCGGCAATAAGACATTTCATATTTAATGTAAATGTATTATCGTTAATAATAATACCGTTCGTTTTTATATCCAGCATTTCAACAATAAAATCTTGCAAAAACAATTCAAGTGACGCGGGTTTTGAGGTACCAAAGTAAAGGGCAATGACGTAGGGACTGGGTGATCGACAGTGCTTGAAAAGAGCTAAAATTGGCCAAAACTGACTTTTGCTACTTTTGGATATTGGTAACCCATCAATTCCGATACTCATTGACTTGTTTGCACTCGCATTTTCCCACCCTCTGTTATTTGCTATTTCAAATGCTTTTCGAATACCAAAATATTTAAATTTTCCCGTTCCTAGCGTGATAGTGCTGCTAGACTTGGGTGTCTTAAAAAGCGTACGGGGGTCACTTGGCAAGTTAATTCCACATTTTTCATTCTTTAAAATGCTCAAAAGTTCTTTCATTGCTACGTGTGTGATGTTATGATTTAGACCCCAATTTGTTAACCTATTTTTAAATTCTAAAGATTTCGAAAACTTGTCCTCTTCCTTTTCAAACTCGTCGTCTGAGTCTGGCTGACAAAATTCATCTAAGTCAAATTCACTATTTACCATTTCGGGGGAAATTGTTGGAATTGAATGTTGCGTATTATTATAAATCTGATTACCTAAATTACTACTATTAATACTATTATTATTACAAGTGCTATTGTCCGTATTAACCCCGTTAAGAATTGTAGCTACTTCAGCTTTCCTCTTTCTATATTTGGTTGATTTTGATGACTCCATTCTGCCAATCAATTATTAGCCGGGGGTAACTTCTTATTACGTCGCCTTTCCCTTCCACCGTCGCGATCCTTCGCGTTACCAAACCACCGTGTTGCTTCAACTTCCACGTCCTTTTGAGTCTTATTGGAACATAAGGGGTTTTTTAGTATAGCATCTGAAATCATAATACAAATATTCAATTTACTTAGTTGAGTTCATTAATACTTAAATTGTCGTAATTATATAGCCAAAAATTAATTAAATAATATTTACCCACTATAACGTTGAAGAGTTTAAGTTTATCAAAAGCAAACTTGTTACTCCTTCCTGTTAGGGACGTCTGTTCCGCTATAGCCTGACCAAAAACTTTTGCTAGCACTCGTTCGACCGTATCCTTAATATCAAGTCCACCGACTTTAACAATTTGCTTGAACTAATAGAAAAAACGTATACATTATTCGCATTTCAACAAAAACTGTAAATAAAATTGAATATTATTTACCAATATTTTTCTTGCCCCACGTTCATTTAACTTTAACTCTATTTCCATAAGTTGTTCCTCGGTGGCAATCGGAAGTTGAAATTCCTCTCCAGAATCCTCGCCAGAGTCACTTCCGGCCGCTATCGCTGCCACTTGAGCTGATAATCTGGATAGTTCGGTCTTAATGTCGATTAGGTAACTCAATACATTGACCTCAAACCCTGTAAACACATAATATTCCATTGTATTAAAAATATAACATGCTTGGTATAATGGTGGAATCCTAACCTTGACTGGTAACCGTGAGAGGAGCTGAAAAAGTTGCATAATTTAGCTGAGATTCTGATTGATCTTCCTCAGCGCCAGCAATATTTAAATTGAAGACTGCCTGGGACGAATGTGCTGAAAATTTAATAAATTTAATAATAATAAATTCGTAAAAAAACTTATCACATTATTAAATATTATTTGATTAGGTTTCGCTAACCTGCAACTGTTTCTTCGACGTCATCAATCGTGACACTGCTACTTCTATTTGTGTCAATGTCGGGAACTTCTGTATCAAAATTCCTCCTAGAATTGGTCTCGCTATCGGATGAATGTTGTCGTTGGCGTGGTTTTGAGTTAACTTTGACGGGGGTGGGAGGGGACGAGGGGGGACTTTCCTCCTCGCTCGGACTGGTCAGTGCTCTTGCCTCGTCTGCATTAGTGTTTGCTGTAGTGTAGTCGTCTACAAAGTAAAACCTCCTATTTTAGATTAAGATGAAATTTGCAATATACACAACTCGTGCTTTCACCACAAGTTATTTTACCATATTAAAATTATTTCCTTACCACTCCCCAATCCTCTGTAAATCTTTACGGGAAAACTTGACCACCCTTTCCGTGGGACACTATTTCCGTCGTGGACGAGAGTTGCAGCATTAGGCCCTTTTGGCCATTTACAAAAAGTCCGGCCTTTCTCTTCTAGCAGCCACGTCGTCGGAACTGCAGCAACACTTTTTTCTTTCGTAAAAAGAACTACCGAAAATTTAGTTGAATTTTGAGCCATTGTGCTCGTCGATTAAGTAAAAAAAACTAAAGTCAAACGGCGTGGTGGCTACACGAGGCTAAACTTTCACCCTGAGCTGGACCAGACTAAACTTTTCAAACCCGATGCAAGCCTGGCCCTGCCCCGCGACTGACTATAGTCTCGGGTTTCTCCCAAGCCTGCCACGGAGTCGGAGAATAAAGTCAGGGCCGAGTCAGATTTATGTCTGGGAGTCCAAGTACGGGTAAAGTTGGGCTACATACCAACGGGCCGGGCTAATAAATACGGACGTTAGCCATATCTGCCCATCCAGACTTGAACCAAGTCAGGACCACTGGACCATTTCCTGAGATGGAAAAAACTCCGCTAATCCTTCTTCGGCCTGGACAGGGCCATAGCAGAGTTCCCTCCCTGACCCCTAAAATGTTGAGCCAGACCTGCCGGGGATAACTTACATATGGGCCTGACTTGCATGTTACTTGGGTACTCACTTGGATATATTTCGAACGTGCAGATTTTTCATCGAGTTTCTCTCAAGTTGACATTTCTTCGACTGTGCCGGTGCTGATATCAAAGCGAAATGTCGTTTTTTGCTGAAATGTTGATATTTGACACATACATATTACATACCTCTCATATCGAGTTACTTCATACACCGTGGCTCCTAAGTCAAGAGCTGGAGGGAGTGATGCTGATATGCTGATGATGACGACAATGTTACCAAGAGCCGGATGGCTGGTGTGGGTTTGATTGGGTGGAGAAAGCAGGAGCAGTTCGGGAGGAGAGAGTGAGATGAAATAATGAAAGTCGTTTGATCATCCATCATCATTTCGTCAACCTTGTATTGGATTAAATCATCTAATTGTCACTCTTGGGCACGTATCATTACCACCCCGGCCCTAATTTTTAGAGTTTACTTTAACCGAAGGACGAAAAATGACATTCAGTTTGAAAATGACTCTCGTTCAGCTCGCTTTCTATACAATGTCCCTATGTTTGCTTAATTTTGTTTGTTTTTCCCATTTTGCTTTGCTTCTAAAAGGTTTTACACTGGAATGTGAATGCTTTATTTACCAAATATTCCGTTTGTATTTTGACATTATCATTCTATTTTCAGGTTTGGTTCAAAAATCGGAGGTAATTTTTAAACAGATTCTGTGATTTGTGCCACTTTTGAAGTTTTACTAAACATAACTGAAAAACAAATAATTGGATTAAACAGGGCTAAGTGTCGCCAACAAGCAAAGCAAGCAACTCACACGGAGAAAACTAGTTCATCAAAATCATCTAAAAAGCTAAAATCTCCAGCTAATTCTGCCTCCCACAATAACAACAACAATTCCACCAACAATAATAACTCTTCGAACAACAACAACAACAATAATAATCAGTCTATAGTTTCATCACAACATAGCTTGAACAATGTACATCATCATCATCATAACTCGAGTCTTGGAAACAGTCCGGACGTGTCTCAGTCTCCCCCCACGAATCTGCACCCTCATCAACAGCCCACATCCCACGGAGGTCACCCCCAACACTCCCACCGCGACTCACCCTACAAACTGCCTCCCCTCTCGTCGTCCAACTCATCTGGCTCCTCAGGACCGCTCAATCACCACCACGCCCTTGTCGGCTCGGCGACCATGAACTCGGCCGGCTCGCACCATCTCCACCACGCCACTGCCACTGCGAGCAACGGTTCAACCCCATCCTCGTCCTCAGCAGCAGCAGCAGCAGCCGGCTATGGCCTCTGGTCAACAACATCGCTGAGTCCAATGGGCGACCTCATGTCATCTCAAGGTAATAGGAATTAGAGCAAAGAGAGCATTATCCCTCTTCCACAAAAGGATTTAAAACACTCACTAATGAGCTTCCTCCTTCCGTCCATGATGGTAATAATGACGATGACGATGGGGATCAAGTTTTTCTGGACAGACAGTTTTTAAGTAATGAGATGATCAGGAAAATATTTACTGATTGCGTCCTACTCCACCTTTGTTGTGGATAATCCGATTGGCAACCAAGTAACAGCCTCTTGCTGCACCTTTCTTCCTCCCATGTCGAGAGAGGTGGTAGAGATGGTTGCCCAATTCGAATGATTGCGACGATTCCTGTAGATAAGGTTGGCTGGAGTGTCGTTAGTTTTAGTAGTCTCGCTGGGATTGATTGGGGGAGATGATAAGCCTACTTAAGTAAATAATGCAAAATCTTTCAACGGAATTTTTGTTGTTAGGATCGCTCATGGCTTCCAACTGTTTGGACCGATCCAACTACATGGCTGGTGCGGGTGGGATGGGGATGACCATGAGTGGCTCAACATCAATGGCTCATCAGGCAGGAGCGTCCTCGTGTTACAGTCAAAATTACCATGGGCCATCTTCCTACTATCCAAATATGGATTACTTGTCCTCATCTCAACTCAATGGACCGGTAAACCATTTTGCGTGGTGAATTTCCTAATCTCACTTCCCCACAGAATACATAACACAATTCTTAATTATTGGGAGAGAATGTTCACCTTCTTCTTCATCACCACCACCACCAACCAGTAAAGACCTTGTTGTGTAATACTCTTGTAACAATATTATTTAGATTAGATGTAAAAAGATTGTTAATCGTGTCGAGTACACCGCAAGTATTTATTATTAAGTACCCTATAAAACATGGAATTATTGTCACGAGGATATCATATCTCATTTATAATAAGTGGCAGATTACGTATGTATTTAAGTAAGTAAATAACAATTAACTTGCTAATGAGCTCGCAATTGTTGGAAGGTATATGTATAATAGATAATATTCATATCAGAGTGAACTGAATTCAGTTCTACGTTCGACTTAAGAAATATGAAATCTACGGAGGACACAATTTGCCAACAATTTCAGTGAATTAATGTTTATCTGAACATAGCCATTGTTTCGAGTATTTTTTTTTCATTCTGACAATAATTGGAAAGCGTAAAGAAACTTCCATTCGTTGTACATGAAGCATTTCCCGATTGTTGTGCTAAGGTTTAAGAATCTTACATTAAATGTGTAGTCAACTGCGGCAATCACTACTAGAAATTGGATGGAATTAATACATAAATATATTATGTACCATACCTTTAAAATATTATCATGTAATTCTAGAACGTTTAAATCCGTTTAAATAAGACTCCAGTGTTACCTAAGCTAAATACATACCTATATAAACACTCTTCTCATGCATATCCCTGTACACCCCAAGAATGGAATCAGGGATACTATACTAAATAATTTCTCTATGTATGTATGTATACTTATAAAGCCAGGCACGCAAAATTATGAACCTTTCGATTTTTTAACCCACATAATTTGTGTGAATAATGTCGATGAAATACATTCATATATTTATGTGTTCGTAGTTGTTGGTAAAATCGAATTTAAATTATTCTCTTTGTTTGTACTTGCATGCATGACACAGTATCATTGTTTTTGACATTTCGTGCCAAATGAATAAAAAAATCTGAATCAATAAAAGTTTTATCTTCACATTTTCATTTGCTCAATTTTAAGTTTTTACCAAAGCAAGACTAAGAATTTTCTGGCTTGATAAATGGTCAATCCGAAAAATTAGTCATTGGAACCTGCAATATAAGAAGCAAATACAAACATGTACACATAGTGGGATTTGAAACTGCAAAATATGACAGATGACGAGGGACATTGATGAAAAGTAACCGACAATAATATAACCCACAAATTGAATGCCATACGACTTTTCATCACTCCTCCAGCTATCTGGCTGCATCCGATGATGTAAATGCACGCGCCTGCTACTGCAACGTGGACCGTTCTCCAAAATGATTAGGAGATTCCCGTGGGACGGAGATTTGGGCAATAATAAAGAGATGCCACATCATGACGGGAAGTGCATCCAGCTCACTAATCTACCCAAAAGTACCCTCTCCAAATGAAATCATCCATAATAGATATATTTAATCAACAAGACCAACCAACCAACCAACATAACTCGAGGTCTAATCGCACAAGCACCAAACCAAAGCAAACCACCCACCCCACCATCAGCACAGTCATCTCCTCTCTTCACATAACAAATGATTCAAATTTTATCCGAATCTCATCTCGTCCCTTCACCCATGCGAACGAGGTTCTTCTCCTCGCACAAATTAAATTCCAATTATTTCATGCTTTCTCCCAAATGACTTTCTCCATTATCACAACGAATTTGATATCATTCAGCTCAAAGTTGTGTTGTTAATTAATGATCCAACTATTTAATTTTTACATGAAATGCTTAATAAAACAAGAAACACAATATTTTCAGTAGATTATTGCGTTGATTTATTCATTTACTTCACTGCGCATACATATTTCGTTAAAATTAATACATTGTCAGAGTTAAAGCAATAACGGTTACAGCAGTGCATTTGCGATTGCGAGCATGATTAAGTATAAATTATTGTGGTAACCCATATCTTAAATAATATAAAACAAAATAGCGACAGCACTGTATCGATTCAGTTGTGCTATACAGATATAACAGTTGTACGTACATAGCAAATTAATAAGGGTTGGCATTACGTAACTTGTTACAGATGATCAAAATAAAATAGGTACATACTTCGTTTTAAATAAGTGCTAAACCGAGCTCTTGTTGTGCCAACAATAAAAAAGCAGTCCATTGAACGGGTTCAGTACATACGATCCTTTCACGAGAGTTTACATAATATCGAAAAAATAACAATGTAATTATTACATCGAAATCTTAGAATACGAAATTCAATTGAATACCATATTTGGGAAATGGGACATGTGACATGGGACAGCGACAAATAACATGGTAGCTACAAACAGCCAGCTACATATATATGCATATTAAAAAAGTAGTTATTACTTTTGCTTACTAGGCATAAGACATGCATAGTACATAAATATGTAGGCATGTCATGGACATTATTCTTTGCTGATTGAAAATAAGCACCCAAACTCCCCCGACAATTTAAGTTTAGTATCGTTTCCATTATTAGTTGAGTTTATAAAGTATATATGTAGGCAATTGGATATGCAATAAGGCTATATGTACGTAAATGATATACATAATATACATATGTATGTATGTATATTGCGCCATTGTTCACTCTACTGCTTTGGCTAGATTCACTAGAACACAAATTACACGTATCGGGATTATTTTACTGAATTGCACAATTCTCCTTCCCCGAGTTTCTTGATAGATCAGCAACACTGACATCCTTCTCAATTTCCTCATCCGCCTCAATCCTGAAAATTGAATAAAACAGGAATTTTAAGCATCAATTGACATTAAACAGAAAAATTATTTGATTCAATTCATGATGCGTATGAAATTTCAGCGTCGTGGGAAAACCCAACTGACGACAACGACGACAAAAATCCTTTGCTTTCCAACAACAATGGCTATAACTAAAACCGATGATATGACGCTAAATATATATGTAGCATGGAACAAAATTGTACCAATTTCTTAATTTTCGTTTCCCGTTTGCATATTTAGGCTTACTTATATGAAACAGCTACATACACACAGACACGTTACGACATTGACGAAATTTTCAGTGAATTTTCATACAATAGCAGCTTATGCGAAGTTGCAAAGAATTCTTCTACTGCGGGGTGATGGAAGAGTAAGAAACTTTCTGATTTAAATTCAAAGAAATCGAGGCTGAATCGAAAAAGAGATGAATTGGTCTAAAATGTGAAGTTCTCAAATATTTCAGCTCATCCTCAGTTGGCTCGTTTCCATTTTAGATCAACAAACCGAACGCAATATTTTGATTCAAATGCTTCTTCCTCAATTCACATGAAGGGGTTTGCAACCAGCCTGGCGTACAAAATGAAGCAGGAATGAACGAAAATAGAGTTGCACTACTGTTGCCACTGCTACACCATCACCACACTGTCCTATGAAATGAATAGATGCGAAGATAATCCGCTTATGCTACGCTTTGTCGAATGATGAGAAACGCAATGTGCAGATCAATACAAAGGCACAAAAGAAACCTTTCTTATTTAAAGGGGTCTACTGTAGCTCCACGCATCCAATCTCAACTTTGCGCGAGGCAGAGGAAGAAAATGAATGTGATTCATTTTTGCATAACTGCATACATCTCCGAGAACGTAACTCGTAATAATGTGTCGTACGGAGTAAAGGAAAATAGCCGTTTCAGAAAAACAATGATATGCAAGAACAATAAGTACGTACATAAGTAAATACATTTAAATTATTTATCAATCATTTGGAACGGAAGAAAATTCGAAACAAAATTACGCCGCCACTACTTTTCTGCTTTACTGTGCAAGTAAATGAAGTTTAAATCTTTTCAGAAGTTGATGACACCATACCATTTGCTATGAAAACAACATGTGCTCATGGGTGTGTAAACTTGACTGGGACTTGCGTGAAAGCTCTGCAGTGAGAGCGAGAGGGTGCACAGCTTTCCCCACAATGTGGTGTCAAATTGAGTTTTAAGGGTGCGATACGTAAACCATCAAATATTCACGACGTTTTAACAAGAGTGCATCGCATTCAATCCCTTCATTCCATCAACAAAAATAACCCATCGACTTTCATGTGCCGGCAGTGTAACACCAAAGTAAACTCGATTTTCAGTTTAAAAAAGCCATTAAAAATTCATGGATGTTTCTAAAAATGTATTTTTGCTGAATATCTATATTCTCGGTGGCAAAAAAAAATCGTTAACCTGTGCTTTCATCAATCCATTCATCGATGTTCCATTAATGCTGGAAAATATATATGTATCACCATTTCAGCCCATTCCATTGTTGAACAGTCTCGCATTAAATAATGGAGAAAATAATGGAGTAGAGTTCACTTTTGAAAAGAGAATGAAGGCTAAATCCGAGAGTTGAGTATCCGATTTTTTTCAAGAACAATGGAGAGAGTGCAGCAGGGCTTTGCTTCTGCCTACTTTGCAACAAAAACTTTCAGATAATGCAACTACTTTGGGGTTCACGTGGCGAATACCCAATGGAGGAAACCTGACCTCTGTGGGTCACGCGTCCTTTCAACAACATGAATTAATTTCATTTCCAAATGAGCATCAAGAAGCGACGAGACGAGGGAAGCCAAACAAATCATTGGTCGCCCTCAAATTCACCCAGTCCTTCACTTTTGGTCTCTAAAACCTAATATTCTCACGCAACAACTATGTACATATGACGTAACACACACACAACCACACACACATCATTCCCCAATGCAAAAGTTCCTCATAAAGAAGTTGTCAACCGTCAATGAATAAAATTACATTGACGGGTTTCAGCTAACAATGACAAGTGCATGAGAGAGGAGGCAACTTGCAACAATTGCATGAAATCCGAAACCCTCTGATATGTCGATGTGATTAGCAATACGCGTTGAATCCGGCTAATTGTGGACAAAATTAAAAATAACATATAAACAGGATTAGTTAATCTCCAATACAGATAAAAACTGTTATCTGAGAACCGACCAATGTTTGGGATGTCCTGCGAATGACAAACTTTCTCATCATTAACAAAAAAAACATGAAACCGTGATATGCATCCATACGTCGTCATCTGTCCATGCTACGCCACGGGTCAAAGTTAAAATGTGAAGAGTGGAAGATTCGAAGCTTGAAATCATGAGTTTCAAGTTGGGAACATTCCATATTTACAGATAAAATACCATCTCTTCAAATTGCTCCTTCTAATCTGAACCCAACGAGCAATACATATATGCAACAAATATTATGCAGTAGTCGTGTCATATAAATCAAAATATTACACGTTTCCGGTTAGAAAATTTAATCCGTTTAAAGGTAAGGTTTAACTTTTTGTGCTTGCTTCTTCAACCCAGCTTAAATTTTGTCACCTGCCGTTCTTTTTCTGGTGCTAAAAAAGCTAAAATCCGTGCATTGTGCTTGGTTCAATACCTAACTACATACAGATCCAGTATTTACTCTGATCGTGCTTCTGTTACTACAGTTCACAACTAATTCTTACTAATGCAACCATCACGGGGACGACGTCCGACTGCGTGACATAAAAAATGACAATGACAATTAAAAGAAAAACCAACCCCTGCCCAAAGTAATAGCATATTATTTTGTGTAATACTATCACGAGAATCAGATGCAACCATGCTACTTGCCAGCAGTATAAAGAGATTGTCTCGAAAAGTTACACCCACCTACAGGCTTAAAAGTATAGTCCTGTAAAAAGCACAAATCTTAAATGAACTATATGCAATAGTTTTTGTCATCGTCACCAGTTTCTCTATCATATGCACCTATGCATGCTCATTTCCGGAGGTTAAACAACTCCTTTTCCATTATGTTAAAAAACTCGTGGAAAATATGTACCAGCCACAAGGCATGTTCTATTGTGGGCATCGTGGATGTATATATGTATGTATTTACCAAGGCTCATATAACTATAAAGAATTGTGGATCAAGAAACCCGGAATAAAGAAAACACGAGAGACTGATATCCGTTAAATCAAGATGAAACTGGTAAATCCTCCATGGGAAATTGGTATTTCACGGTGTCAGAGCAGGATACAAAGGATGAAGGAAAGGGTGCAGGTCCGAACAAGCAAGACTGTCAAAAATAACCCTTAAAGGGGGTGCATAAACTAAAATATTGCCTATCGGTCTGTATACACAGCTGGGCAATTGTTCAATCGAATAGCCCTTTATTATGATTCATTGTTCACGAAAGCCAAATCAAACGATGCAACGAAATGTTAACATTTCAGTTCACATAAGATTGTCTGAATAATAAAATTATTTTCTTTTGTGCGTGTGTAATGTCTATCAGAGGCAAAACCAGTGTCCGATCCAATTATGCAATTACACCTGACAGTAAGCTAGACATGCTCGATTGAACCCTTAAAAACCCGACCAATAACAGATATGTTGGAAAAATCTTTCAAGGCAAGGAGGCTCGGAGCAAAATTACACTTTTGAAGAACCAACTCTATTATCTTTGGCTACAGTAATAGCTCACAGGAAAATGCAGGATCAATCTAAGCAAGCTGAGCAAATAAGGAATCTTACGCTTTTTCTTGGTCATCCAACCGATCCACAAGTTCATCTCTTTGGTTTACAACGTTCACTAGTTCTTGTAATAGTAAAGATTCCCTTACACGATCTGCATCCGTTTTTTGGCTCTCTGTAATACAGCAAATCAATACAATTTAGTACATAATTTTACTAAAAATGTTAGTAATTCACTTGATGGGGTTCCTTAAATTTACTATTCTTAACCTTTGCATAGTTGTTTTATACAACACAATTTTCTTTAGTTCTCTGGCCCTCTTCAAAATGACCCTTCAATACATGGGTTGATGTCACCCAACTTTCACCATGTTGGGATGCCACCAGCTACCACCACTTTTCACCCCAATTATTTACCAGACACGTGAACACGATACTATACAGCACTCGAAATGAATGTACATAAGTAGTCTCCCACTTCTGCTGCACGGACGCACGAGTCACTTAACCAAACCTTTCACTATATTCCCAGGAAGATCGCTGCAATAATACAATTATTCACACGACAGAAAAGAGCAGTGATAGTCGACATTTTCTTTATTTTATTTTCGGGAGCGATTCTCGAGAGGAGTTGAGATTACAAAAGTCAAGGAAATAATGGAAGGGCACCAGTCTGCAAGAATATGACGATGACGATGGCTGGCAGAACTTGCACTGACAATTTAAAGGAAGAAAGCTATATATAGTTAGTGCAAAGTCGAAGACTATGAGCAGCTTATTTCGAGCAAAGAGCATTAGGAAGGATGTAAAAGGCTAGACACAAGCTTGGGCGTAAGATACATTTTAATAAGACAAACCATAGAGCCGATTTAGCGCACCGCAGTAAGGATTCTTCCATTGGAAGGGATCATTGCATAGTTAAGTCACAGTCTCACTGCCTGCGTAACACATGATGATGACGACGACGACGACCGGATTTATCACTTGCTATTATGCCATCAGAGGTATGTACATGAGCATAAGAAATAGTAATCTTTCACAAGCTATTTTTATTAAGTAGTAATCCGTGCTCCGTAATTCCTGCGCTTAATGCATCCCAAAGAAAGAAAGAAAACGATGATCCTTCCAGATCAGCAGGGCAAAAGTGCATCCGCATAACGACTCACTAACTTGCATAGAAGCAGAACAACGTAATCTGAACAGACCATCCATTCATCAAACAAGGGCTTAAGAAAGCGACTTTTGTCATTCATGCACCCGCAGTCACAATTTGCTCATTTTAGAGATTGAATAAATGGCAACACTGATATTCCAAATAGTCCATATTTTGCCAATCCGTACGAGTACGTACATTTGTCCCACCAAATATACATACGTTATAGTAAATTGTAATTTTAGGAAACATATTTTTGATTATATAATCTAGCTATGTAATATATTTAGTTACATGTGTTTGCAATAGTTGTATAACTGCATCTTTGATAAGACATGCGAGGTGAAGAGAGCTACTAAGTTTTGGAAAGTGGACTTTGGAATAGATGAATATTTCAAGTGCAGGGGCAGGAGGAGAGGAGGGCCGAGAATTCAAGTGCATAGCAACTCCTTTCTTCTCAAGTGGAGTGGAATTAGTCTTCGTAGCTCTCACATGTAGTCGAAATTGTGTAGCAGTATCCGGACCTGGGAGGGTTGCTTGAGAGGAGAGAAGGGGCATCTAAAATAAGAGACCCGAGTAGTCCATAAGCGGCTTACGGTCTGTGATTGGCAATCAGACTAAAGCGAGAGGGAGGGGGCAGGAGGAAGTGAAAGCAAGCGCACCCCATCTCACCCGGCCATCTCACAGCCAATACTCAACTTGACTTTGACTTTCTTCATAAAAAATATAAGCGGAGTCTAGTTGTTCCTCAATGTTACATTGGGGAAACAATTTGAACTATGTCTGCCTATACTTCCCCAAAATATAGGCAGATTAGCAACAACTTCCTGGACATGAACATGTACGTATGTACTTATCCCATATAAGGAGAAGGCACAAAAGAAGCCGAGCTCCCCTCCATCGTTGAGGATTTAAAACTTTCTTTTCATGAATCTAAATCACATGAAGAGTGCATGTAGACGAATCTCAAACATGCGTCCTCGCACAGCCGAGACAATCTATTGATTTTGCATCATCCAAAGAAGAACAAACTTTATGAATATATGCTCGACCTGGCAGTAGCAGTGGTCTATTTAGATACTAGCTTAGTACACAAGTAATGCAACCGATATGAATCACCTCTCAATATTGCGTGAAGCAGCTGCACGTGATAAAAAAACAAAGGAGATCGTCTGCACGAAACACATTCCTTCGAAATCAGAATCTCTGAATTTACAAGATGGGATCTAGATCACTGCTTCTGCTTACTCCATGATGGAGAAAATAAGTCATTTTCCATGTATTTGCGACCAAAGATTGAATTGACAAATGAGACGACAAATCCTTCTTTGCCCATTTCTCTCCTCCTTTGTTCTTGACTTTTAACAAGAAGATAACAATGGGAGCGCATAATGTAGAGATGGGAGACCACGCTGGAGGAGAAAAAGAGGGCTTCAGAAACATCGGATTAGTGGGGTTGTCCATGCTTGCGGTGTCCACGTCCAAATTCCACGGCACTCTTGCAGAAAAACATTATCTTCGGGTCTGCAGTCCTTCGCCATACATACGGATATACAAAATCCTTCGAAATGCATCTCCCACACAATCTGCAATACACTACTTTTCTTTTGTAATGCTAAGTGGCAGCAAATTGAAAACTTCCTGCTAACCAAAGTACATGCCCCCCAATAATCTTCCTACTACATACAAACCAAACCACACAGCTAAATTAATAAGCAGAGTAAAATATTGATTTTAGCAACACTGTTTAACATAATGTGAATCATTAACAAATGTGAGAACAATTTATAAATTAGTTAAATGTGCTAAAACATAAAATTATAACGTCAAACAATAGAAAACTGCAATTCTCCTAATTGTTGTTATATATGTAAGCAAGACTATTAACCATATACTATTTTTTATAAATTTTAAAGTTGTTAACCCACTCAGAAATGGGTAAATTGTAATCCTTTCCATTCCATTGCTGCGTTGATCCTTAATTCACCCTTTCTCTCTTTCTTTCACTCACAATGAAACAAACAAGAATCCATCCACCGTTCTCTGAGACGTCTTCTGCTCTGCATATCTTTTCACTCTTCCACTTATCCCGTCATCATGTACCTTACTTTAATACACAGATTGGATTTCCATGTTCCAATAATGTGAGATTAACTAAACTGAGGAAAATATCTAAGCTCAAGTTCCTTCGGTTTCATCTTTTGCCTCCTTCTTATTACCTCAAAGCTTTAGCTTGTACGCATCTTCCTTGTTTTCCGAGGTAACTATTGTAATACTGCTTTGAGCATTTGTTGAGGTAAGCGAGCGATTTTCAACCCACCATTTCGCTTCTTGACGTAGTATAAATGAGACAGCAAGGAAAGAAAGAGTCATCAACATCAACTTATGCCGTGGTTGTTATTTCCATTCCGTTATAAATATATACGATCATTCCACACTGTACAATCTGAACATGCACATATACATTGAGACGCATGGAAGAGTGAGAGGAATGAAGGAAAAGAAGACACTACAGCATTATGGACGATGGCAACTAGACCAAGCACGACCAAAACTTTGTCGAGAGAGTTTATAAGCGGATTAAAGTCATCATGTACTGCTGAGTAATGTTTCTTTCCACCATCAGATTTCATTGTTCGCCAAGAAATAGAGGAACCGAGTTCAACGATTGCCTGATTCGCACCACGAAAAGTATGGCCTGGCATGACGAGATATTGGAGAATTAATCGTTGACCCTGTTGTCACACACTCCATTTATTACAGACGCGACGCCACCACAATAAATTATGTCACCTTAAAACATAAGTTGCTCCTAAAATAAATACGTATGCGCGACAACTATATATGGAACGGTATATATAGGTTCAAATAGGGTAGGGATATATAGGTTGAAATTGAAGAGGCAAATCGGCCAAATCAATCAATTTCTTGTCATTATCTAATGTTGTTTTATATTATCTTATCTAATGAATTTTGGCATTTTGTTCAATTCAGTTGCATCTTTCTTAAATCCTCTTTAATTATTTTTACCAAAGCCAATATTTGTAAAAAAATTATCAGACTCACCATCCTTAGCAAGTATTCTCCTCAACTCGTCATTCAACTGGTCATATTTCACTTCCAAATCTTCTTCTTTTTCTCTGTAAAATGAATTACCAGAATTTCAGAAAAAATCGAATTATGTACATGTACTACATAAATGCATATATGTAGGTACAGACCCCAAGAAAGTTGTCAGAGTAAACTTACAAAATATTTAACTGCATTTGGCGTCGTATCAATGCGTTTTTCTTGTTCACCTGCAATGAGATAAATTGAAATTTGTAATTTATTCATATTTCACATACTTTTTCATTTTTACTCACCAGTGCAAACCATTGAGACATGAGGGCATCCTCGTCTGGATTATCGCCTGAAAAATTCATTAGAGAAACCACTATTATGGTGTACATATTTTAACCCCACTATAAAAGTACTGCATATGCTATTACCGTCTCTCATAGCACTTCTGAGAACTCTTTCCAGCTCACCTGATAAATTAGAAGTATACATAATCATTTTTACTAATATTCACAAAACTTTATGCATACACAATATACAGCTAGCCAATTAGAATTAACCTATATTATACTACATAATTACACTGTGTACAATAATTCAGATGTCCCAAGCAACCTCAATGCGAATTTACTGCGAATTCCAATGCAAGTTTATGCAATTTTTGTGCATAAAAAGTTGTAATCATTAATTTGTACAAGATTCGTGCAAAATGTGTATCAATTTTTGTGCTACTAATAAATTAGCACAAGAAATCCACTAAACTATCACAACTTAATAAGTAGCAAATTATTACAAAGGAACAAGTGAATATTTAGTGCGTATTTGTTAGCACTAAATTTTCATGAGATTTCTTGCACCAAATTCATGCATAATTCGTACGTGGGAAATTGTACAAAATCAAAATGCAGTAAACAGGTGCCAGTATATTTACACGAAATTCGTACCGATTATTCTGTAATCATTTACTACTAAATTAGTAACATTTCTCTATTGGCGATTAAATAAACCCACCTCAAGTCAGTTATTCTTTTTGCCATGCCGTGACATCAACTCCATCATTTCTTCTCCATTTTTAATTTCCAACGAAAAAATTTATTTAGATAGATACTTAGGGTCGATCTTATGTCGGACAAAAGTTCGTATTCATCAAGTTTGAAGTCGACAAAGGGCCAAGATTGTGCCGTCTACGTGGATTTCAAAAGATTGGACGACTAATGGCGTGTTATATGCCGGAAAATACGGTAATTACATATATACATACATATTGTTGTTAGCTACTTTTGCATTAATATATATTCGGGTTATTTATGTAAATAAAATATACGATTTGCATAATTTATAGATTCATACGTTGAGAACACATATGTATAAGGAATAAACCTATCGACTCATGTCGACAAACGGCCAGCCTAAATTATCAGCAGAAGAGCCTGAGGTGAATAAGGAAATATTGTCCAGGAATTCATTTTAATTTAGTCTTTCTCTATACTCCGTAAGTACGAATTCTGCAGATTAATTACGATAAATATTTGTGTATCCCAATTTGCAATTATCTTTTAATAAGTTAAGTATTTGGAGATAACATTATTGTAGAAATACAGTAGATGAATTTGTAATAAATAAATAATAATTGAACTATGAGTAATACGTATAAATGAATTTGTATTAATTTCATGCGTACCATTAGCACACAATTAGCAATAGATTCGCACTAAATTCGCACTAGATTCGCACCAAATTCTCACTTCATTAATGCATATTAAGGGCCCGGGGGAAGATTTACTTGATTTTATGTTAGCAACAATAATTGCCAGGGCCCCAAGATTATTATCGCTCTGTTAGGTTACGACCACAATTAATTGACACCGTTTCTATGGGACACTCACGTTCAAAAGCTTTGGTTTTGTCACTGCTTTTGAAAAAGTTTCCCTCAAGTCCCTCAAGTTTTTGAAAAAAGTTGTTTCTTTTGTTCCATGGATACTCAAAATGCAATTCCTGCCATTAATTTGGCAATTCTAAGCCAATTTGTCCTCACTTTACGACCAAATATCTCCACTGCACAAGAGGGCAGATCGTCAAAAAAAACTCAAGTAAAATCTAAAGATATGATTAACGCATTAAACATAATTTAAAAAATCTGCCCTCTTGTGCATTGCTGAATTTTATCGTCAAAGTTGACGTGATTTCTAAGCAACTTCCCCCAGGCCCTTAATCATCACCAAATTTACACAAAATTCTCACATATTTGTTTGTGTTAATTTTGTGCATATTTGGTACAAGTAAACTTGTAGTGACAAATTATTGGTATGAATTTTGTACATGCGACTTGTACAAAATAATCACAAGTCGGCTTCACATTTTCACGGAAAATATGCATTAATCCAGTTGTACAAATTTAGTACAATAGTTGCAGATTTTGGTTGCTTGGGGTATAAAAAAAACTAGTGTAACACTTTTACTTACGGGCTTCTTCATCAATTTGAATTTGCTCCTTCTCAAGTGCATCCAATTCATTTTCGATATAGGATTTGGTTCGTCGAAGTCCCTACAGTGGAGAGAAATTACGATAATATTAATATTTTGTATACATGTCACGCGAGATAAACAAATAAAAATAAGCGTTGAATTCCGTACCTTGTTTGGATTGACCTCTCTGTCTGGCGATATTTTTTCCAACAACGTGTGAAATGACTTTAACTTGGGAGGGTTTACACTAGTATGGACCGAAACGGACATTGGCATATTTTTATTGGAATCGTTCGTAGTCGTCAACAATGAGTTCCCATTAAATTCCTACATCATTATCAAACAATTAGTACTTTACGAAAGAACCGCTAAAACAATCACACCGATTTTAATACAAAGTACAGTCGGACCTTATTATCACACATATCGGCATGAGAGAAATTCGCCTTTGACTTGATGGGACTGGAACTTGGAGTTGATGACACCGGTGTCCCTGATTGAGTACTTGACCTGGAGAAATTGTCTCCATTGGGAGAAATTACCCCTTGTCTAGCTTCGGCAATCAACCTTCTTGCTCTTTCACGGAGTTGTTGCTGACGCTCAGTTTCATCCTGTATCGATAATGGTATATTATTTTATTATAATTACCAATGCATCCAATATGTAGAAGCTACAAAAAAGCCAACATTGTAATGCAAAGGCACACATGCTGCAGAAAGGGGAAGAGCGATACTACTAAATACTCATCTGTATGTAATTAAAATTTAACGATCTACAACATGCAAGTATAATTACTAAACCTTAGCAAGCTTTACATTTGAAACAATTACGTTTGCAGATGAATTTGCAGGCTCACTGGCAGCGCGAGTTTGGAGATTATACAAGCTGCTTCCGCTTACCATCGACGCCACCGGAGTACTAGGTTTTGAAGGGGGGGAATTCCGTAACGATCCTTCCCTCTTCGCTTGTTCCAACATGACCCGTGCTTTTTCGCGAAGTTCTTGGTGTCGCGCAAGGAGTCGCTATGTTTTTATTAACATAATTAAAATACGATTTCATTTACCATTAAATGATCCATATTCACAAATTACGCTACTTACTTGTTGAGTTGTTTCATCACGTTTCGTAGGGGACAAATCTAAAAGTCCAGGAGCATCTGGATCAGGTATGCCAACTGAATGACTAGACAACTTTGCCTGTTACCAAAAATATTTGTGTTAGGTAATTGCTATTTATTTTCATGAATGGATTAGAAGAAAATAGACGGATTAATACCGTATGAACTGGAGTCGGAGGAGCACTGTTTCTTCGTTGTATCTCGTTAATATTTTCATCGTCGTCCTCGTCAGAACCAAGGGGGTCGGTATATTGGCGCCTGGTCATAAGTTGTTGTTGCTGTGTCGAGGATTGCTTAGTTGGTAGGGAACGTGAAGAAGCCTCTATATTCTGAAAATGAGACATACAATAATTGTATAATAAACAATATAATTATTATATTGTTTTTTGAAAACAAATTAATATATACATGCATGAAAAAATAACCCACCTTATTATTGTGATTGACAAAAGAGGTCTTAATTTCACTTAGCTTGCCCAAAAACGATTTTGATTCAATGTTTGAGTTAGGAGATGGAGATTTATCCTTATTGTTAAATTTATTTAAAAAATTCTGGAGAGATGTTGGAGAACCTGTATTGCTATTTTGATTCTGATGAGTTTCAGTGGACACTCTTTGCAAAGAGTTAACTGAAGATGACGAAGAGCTATTGCTAATGGACGATACTTTTTTGGGTGAGTGTCGCTGCTTGGCGTTATTATTATTGGGTTGGTGTGACATTTCAAGTCCAACACTACTTTCTCTGCTGGAGCTAGAACTTCGGTTACTGCTTTCATTCTTCATGTTGATTATTTCTTGTTGAAAAATTTTTTTCGTCATTGCGCTGTCAGCTTTATTCTCTGGACGACCAACAATATATGACGATTCGGACGATGTGGCACCAATGTTTTGAACCTCCAATTGACAACCTAATAATAAAATAAAATTACAATCGATAGAACCAGAAACAACAATCCAAACTATTAATATAAAGCAAAATTCATGCCAATGTAAGTGTGTGGTAAGTACCTGTGAAATGGGAGCGTAGTTGATATAAATACGTCATAACGGCCAGCTTATCCGGAACAGCTAATAGCATCATATCTGAAGGTTCTATCACACGAGGTATACCCAGGGACTCTGCTGTATCGAAGGCTGTCTTACAATTTCCTGCAACAATGAAGGAAATTAGCAAATCTTAAAATAGTTAAAATATTTTTAGAAAAATGCACAATTTTAATAAAGAGGATGGAGTACCTTTGATATCGTGAGGGGACAAAGTAGTGAAGTCTCTGTACATGAGAGCAAAGAAAAATAAATTAAAAATATTATCACATCGGATCTCGTGTGTATTTCGTATTATTCTGACACGTTTTCGCATTTCTACTGTTCGGCATTTTCATCCACGTTCCTACCAGAACTCTTCGAAGGCAAGGTTTGAGACGTGATCATTCGTTACGTATTCTCGTCTGGAGAGTAATTCACCCACCTCTCTTCTTCTCGACCATACTTTTACTGCCACACAGTCGATTTTTTCAGGTTTACAACTAGACCTCACCAAGGTTGGATCCCTCCACGAGAACATTTTTAAAATGAGTTCACATAAAGCTATTCTCACATTCTGGTACTATACATATACGGGTCTTTCGCCCTATTCGCTTTCACAATACCCATTTTACGCTTCTCGTGATTCTCATTCCTTCCATGCTCGCTCCATGTCATGCAAACTATCATTGACTTATCAAAGTCTAAATTGACGATATACTAATCAGATCAACGTCGCAATGTACTTACATTAATTCGGGGTGAAAATGGTGAATCAAGGCGCAAAAAGCCATCCCATTTCTAAATTAAGTTTAAGTAAAATCAAGTTTATTTATTGATCGGGGGACAATATCAAGTCGTCACATACCTCCACGATGTTGTCATGTTGGTAACTTTGACTCCGCGGTAGCCCTTCGTAACATCTACAGATGCATCATGCAATTAAAAAGATAGGTGTAATTGCACATTACAGGGGGACATTTAATTAATCAATGCTTATTGCTTGCATTCGATGAAATACTGTGAGACAAATGTTTAAAAAATTAAACACGGATTACCTTTGCACCATGAGAGGAGATCTTGGCTCAATGTTACGTTTGATAACCCAACCATTGTCACCTGAAATTTGGAAATATGTATACAAATTAACCTTTAGAAACATAACAGAGAAGAGTTGGTCAACTCTTGTACAGAATGTTTTTGTCCAATGTGTTTAAGTTTGTATTCAACTTGCTGATGACTGGTTGAGGTACATAAAAGTTGCAACATTTGATTTTATTACACAAATCACAAATGAGAATCGATTAAAAGAAAGTGTAAGAAAGACAATTCTTTGGTCTAAATTCTTTGACATGTGTAAATACGAACAAGACGAATAAATTTCATACATGTGTATTGGCAATTCTGGTAACTATTTGTCAGAGTGAGGGAGTGATGAAAGTGAAAGTGGGATTGAGAAGTTTCTTTTTTCATTTCAAACCGTTTGGGACTCGTGTTTCATGGTGGTGTTGGTGCAACAAATAATGATGTCACTCCTTTGCGCTACCACTGTTTGGTACATAATATTGCATCCATGTAGGGATATATATATATAGATAAATATAGCTACTTCAAAGACGTCCAGTCCCAAGTTTCTCATTAAAAGTGTAACTTATCGAGTTGATAAAAATTAACGATAAGGTAGGAAACATGGGTAAATGGTCCGTTTAATAGCAAGTGGAGAAAAACATGATATTACTGTTTGTAGAGACGATCCTCTAACCCCACCGAGCAATTTCCTCTTTCTATCTAATCTTTCTCAAGAACGTGAGGTTACCACTCTCTGATGACATTTTACAACCCATGTACACACGTCGTCGTCGTCTCCCTCGCGCTCATCTAAACTTTTCTCTTAAACGTAACGATCGAAAGAAAGTGAAGTAACAAAATAAATAGCCCAGTCGGTTCAAAACACACCATTTCGTGACTCCACTCTCTCTCAGGTGAGTGGCGACGAGGAGGCGATACCAATTAGATCTTGCTACTCGGAAGGCATACATGGCTGTACATATGCTGTCTTCAGCTCCTTGTTCCTTGTACTTTTAAAAGTTTTGCTAATCATCGGGGAGGGACACACATGAAATGGGCACAAGTGTTTTTTTTAACAAGACGATGCACATATATGTACATTTGCAATTAGATACAAGCGTGTCAGTCTATTTAAAAAGTCCAAAAACTAAACCATTCTTGTTCCTCAATGTATTTACAGAGGCCTAACCGTTGTCACATACGTATTTTTTTAACCGCATTGACAATGATGACTTACAAATTATCTGTTAGGAAACAAGTCGATCTAAGAATTCCAGTCGTGCTTTCTTTGTCTTCAATGGCATAGTGTTATAGCCTAGCCTTTTACACATATGTATGAACCTTTCTTTCCCTGCAAGATCGAGTCACTCGTTCTCCCCCTCCTAGACCTACCTAGCCTTTCTTTGACTCTTCTTTCCACTTTCACCGGTGCTTTCCTCTTCTCTCAACTAGATAGTCTCTACATGCAGTCATGTAAAGCTCATAAAAAAGATCCTGGTAAACTACACTGACGACTCCCCAGGAATGTCATTCAAATAAACCTCCAAGTTCCAACATTGGAAATTAGAATGGTTCAATTTCATCAAAATCTCGAACCCATTGATGGGAGCAAAGGAAGGTAAATAGAACTCTTTAAGAAAAGTAATTTACAAACAATACGGAAAAGTGATCAATTTTTCCATTAGGTTCGACCTTAAGTATAGCAAAATATGATTACACTTTTATTGCAAAAGTTTGAAGATGCTAGGAGAAAGGCGAGAGACCAAAACTTATGGATGATACGAGCGAATAAAAGTTACGCAACTTCGCATTCGAGATCACGTATGTACATACACACATGTCGCATTTAAATGAGTACATACCCAACTGATGCCGAGGATTCCAGCCCGATTTTCAGTAGCACAAATTATGTTTTCCTCTTGGCTTATGTGTCCATAAAACTTTTCTATCTCTCGAAGCATACCTTTTACATTTGTATTACACGCTGGCCATAGAATTACAAGCTTAAAAAATTATTACTGCTGATTAATTTTAAAAATCTTTAGCATGTGAATTGCATCTAAAATTCGAGGTAGTTAGTGAGCGAATCGAAGGTGAGACTCTACAATAACCGAATTTACCACAACTACATTTTTAAGTAGTAAAAATAGACACAGAGTACACGTATCCAACCTGTTAATCTACATGAAGTACGATGGCTTGCAAAGATCGATATGTGCTTTTCCATGGGTTGTGATTTATTAATGAGACGAATCTTTAATACAGTTGCTGCTTTCACTCCGGTGAGTGCACTGCTGTCTGCTCACGCTTTTTTTGTAGAACTTCGATGTACTTCGAAAAAGAGAGGATTGAAGGGAGCAATGCGTGGAGTGATACGGGAAATAGAGTAATTTCCATACATGAAAATTCGTCCTTGTTTATGTTACATGGTTAGAATTTACCTCCCCCCCCCTTGATATGTGTCTGTGTCTAACTCTAATTTAAAACTTGTTCGTTGGACTAGAATTCTTATTGTCACTTCGTCGACGTGTTATTTATTAAGTGAAAAATAATTAAGTTGTACTTACATTATCGTGGAGGTCGAGCGGTTTCAGTATGCTTCGATCCCCACGATGTTCAGGACTATGGACTTCGGTTCCGACTTTATTCTCTTCTCGGGAAGGACTGTTGCTGCAACACGAGAAATTCAGCAATGAACATTTTATAGCCTAATGAATTCCATTGTCTCAGTAACATGGGTGTACGAATGACATGTCCAGAAAGGACTCTTAAACAAAACATTAACCCAGCAGCAATTGGCAGGAACGTTAAACGTACATAAACATGTAGTAAAACTATCCGTTATACTTTAAGCATATTGATCTCATCGTCAGCTGAAGCCCCTACCATTACCAAATGAAAATTATTCTGCATATACAAAACCCAGTCAACAGTAGTTTACAAAAATCAATAATAATAATTCTTGATATATCTGGTGACATTTCTCGGTTGGAAGAAAATGAAATCGTACATACCTGTTTCCCAAGTGTAAAAAATGTAATGCACCACATGTCAGTGTAGTGAAAGCACTTGATGTAAGCGAATTTCAGTAATTGTACATTTATATAGATCAAGACGAGATAGATCGACACGTTGCAGAATGTTGTGAAACTTCACGATTCAGTAAAAGAAAATGTAGAGTTCCATAGCAAGGCAGGATTAGGTGCGAAGTGTGTCTTTGCCAGATAAAGAAAGGGAAAGCGGGCAGGAGGAGAAAGGAGAGCACCGGAGAAAGTAAACGAGCAGCAGCAACGCCGGGGTTCCAATACGCGCAAGATTTTTGCTGGCAGACAGACAGAGAGCAAAGTAAAGTTGAGCATTCTTTACATGACATTTAATTCCAATGAGCGTGACCCATCTGCTGACCTCGAACAACGAGATGGAACGTGATGCCCTGAATTTTGTTGTATAATAATGGATGGCAACTCTATCTACGTATATATAGTCTTAATTTAGGAAAAACTATCCTAGCCTGCCTACTTACAAAGTAGCAGATTTAGACGTCATGAATTCTTTACTTTGTTTGGTCCAGATGGAGAGAAAGAGAGAAAGAAGGATGTGACTCGTTTTCCAAATAAGATCTAATCATGTGAAAATGGAAAAGTTCAATCTGTTGGAATTGTCCACTTATGCAACGGTAGGCCAACCAAGGGTACATATATATAACAAAGTACTATACTAGTAGCTTTTGACTGCAAAAATAATTATCCCTAATAAGCAAATCAGTCAAAAATATTTAAATGATTTTGATTTTAAATGCAAGCACTACCAAAAAGCAGAGTAAGCTCTACAAAAAACTTTACACAAAAATTAACTAATAGAAAGCTTGTGCGAGTGTGTATTAATTAATATATTAATTTATTACTCTACTAGCATAACAATAAATTCAAGTCGATAAAAATTGATAAAAATAACAAAGAGTTGTAGTATTAGTAAAAGTAAAAAGTAAAAAGAAAGAAGGATCAGACAATATTTTGATCTTTTTGTAATTTTTACAGCATAAAAACCAATACTAATAACGAAACAAACAGAAATGAATGCAATTTCCAAAATGATATAGTAGAGATATGACATCATCACAAGTTAGCATTTTCTTACATAAATGGTGAAAGTGCATGGTATGATACCATTGGTATCGCTCATCAATAAAATAATAAAAGCTATTCAATTTCAAAGCTTAAATATAATCAAGCCAACAATATACAAGCTTTATAGACTATAACAAAAAACTAAAACTACAAAATAAAATTGAGATATAACTAACAAATATTTGTGTAATATTACCAAAACAAAATCTAATTTTTGTTTCTTCAAGTCATCTTAAGCCATTTTAATATTTCGTGGATGGCAATAACATCAGAATAAGCTCACCCTATCACAAACCCTTTCTACTTAAGATTAGTACATAGCATAAAATTTCATACATCACAAGTTAAGCAAATCGGTAAATCGGGAAAAAACATCCGAACAAGACAGCCAACACTGACCTTTTATACGGAAGCTCTTCCTTATTCTTTTTTAGTGAGATTTCCTTGTCAGTAAAATAAGTTGCACCAAGAAGACCATCTGCTTTTGAACTGGTGTTAATTGAATTTGAAGCAATACTTGCTGATTTTTCCATATCTGATTTGTAAAACGTATCGTTTATCTCAGTCCTTTCAGAAATTTTTGATAGGTTCAAGTTTCGCAAGTATCGTGCGTTGGGGTTGTCAACCGAGTCTGGTGGCTCGTGACTTTTCTCAAAACTAGACAATATTTCGGTCGAATCTGTATCATCTCGTTTAGATTGATTATCATCGTCATTTTCAACTACTACGGGCCCGATTTTCATAGGACTAGTACGACTATGAACAGATTCATCAGGGAGATCTTCAACGACCGAATTATCAATGCTGTTGTCTGATTTTGCTATATATTATAAACAAGGATGAAATATAATTTGGATTGCTGCAAGGCAAAATTAAACGTGGTTAGTGAGTACGGAAGTTTAACTAACTTACACGGACTGGATGGTTTTATAACTTCATTGTTAGAAGTATTCAAATTATTAATTAGGCTGTCAATCTGACTAGCAATGTCGGAAACTTCGCTAAGTTTTCTTCTATCCATTTGTGGTACATTGAGCGATTTATCTCCTATTTTTGATAATTCAAAATTTAAATGAGTTTGACACACCATAAAGTATAATGTAACGAGGAATATCGACTCTTCAAATCTCTTGCATATATACCTTCATCATCTCCATCCAAGTCATCCAACGGGGCAATATCGCTTGGGGCAGAGCTCATTAAACTAGCCAAACTCTGCATATCTTCATCACTATGATAAGAATTAATACATAAGCATTACTTGCTTGATGACTACTATTCATGCGTAATATATATTTTTACTTACGTTGCCTTTCCTTCTCGGATGAAACAAGATGACACATTAAATTTCAGGGACGCAGAGACAATCTTTTTTGACACAGGTTTGAGTTTAAGTTCCGAATTTGTTTGAGTTGGAACATCAAAAGCGTATGCTTTGATATTAATCGTCCCATTGGCTATAGGTCGTGGCTTTCCAGTTGAAACCTAAATTTTAAGGGCAACAAATATATCTCACTGATCCTGACTTCTGATACACAAGTTCGAAAGTATTTTGGCTCAAAGCATCTATATTAATTAATAATACGACATACATCTTCCAAGGAAATATTCCAATCCTTGTCCTCGTACTCTCCCGTTCGTGGGTCTTTGAAAATAGTCACCATGATCTCCTTGCTTTCGGGAATTGGCCAAACAATCATCCCTTTCATGGGATTTTTCATTGTCGGTTCCCACATTTTTGGATCCACACCAACTCGTCTGTTTCGTCGCCAAAGAGTTAGTCCCAGCTTTTTTGGTTGCCTGAAATTCACACAATAATATCGAATATATACCCAACGTATTTTACATTTAGATATTTAACATCTCACAACAAATTTTCGAATCGGCAAATTAGCAAAATCAAAAGTAATCGTACCATTTTGGAGTGGCCTCGACAATAAGTTCTTCAAATGAAATGACAAGACTGAATTTTGCAGCTCGTTTGTTTACCCGTTGGAGTCTTTTCCAAACAGAACCCATTATCACTGTTAGTGTGTAGTATTTATAGAGAAGGATATTGCTAGAGATTTTTATGAAATAGAATACGACAAGTTTTCAAGTTGCTTGTCCAACAAGTTGATCCAGCAATGTGATTGAGTGAAGCGTTCTTAGCGTTGCCGAAAATTAGTACTGAACGGCCTCCCAAGAATGAAGAAATACTGAATTTAATATTTCAATTTCATCTCTCCACTCCAGTGACTCTGTGTTTTGTTATGTCCGCAGAAATAATCAGCCTTGTAGGAACGCAGCAAGTTATTCAATTGTATCGTTAATTTACATGTTTGTTGTGCACAAATTATGGTAGTTGATATTCAACGCATTAACGAAATCACTTTAAATTTAAATAATGAATAAGCACAAACCAACAAGCTTCAACAGGCGATAGGATGATGTAAATGTTTTATATTTGCTTATGCACAATATTTGTGGTTCGTTTAAAGATAGTATACAGGAAATGAATATGCATCCCACACATGATGACCAACTATTTTTTACTATTATTTATTTTTTATTGTATTGTATTCGTTTTCTCATCATGTGTCTTTCGTTGTGGTTCTTTCTTTCTCTATTTTCTGGAGAAGGAAGGCGGAGTTGCCTCGCACAACAGAGGATATTATTGGTCCATCCTCATAAGCGGGAACATGCTATTAATTTAGCAAATTTGCAAATTTTGCTTGGTTCTAAATACTCAAATTGAGTATATTAACTTGATCGTCGTGACATAACGGAGATGTATGTGCTCGAGTCGCTGAAATACATACAAAATTTTTTGCCGTTGAATTAGCGAATTTCGCTAATTCAATTAATTATTTAATTCACGTAAGTGATGACGACTGACGACGATGGAGCAAAGTTTCGACTTAATTTGTGCTCAAAAACATCCAGAGTTGATTGATGAATGTATTGACCTTCTAAACACACAATGGCCACGATCCAAGACGGCCAGGTACTTACTTCCTCATGACACATGAACGAAAAATATTAAATAATCTTTAGAATTAAAGGATTTTTTCAGGATTGCACTATTTCATATATTATTTTTATATGCTGATTATTAGGCTGGTCAGTATACAACAAGGGTCGTCAGAAGGTTTCCCAACCACATTGTTGTTGATTAATACGCATAGTAATGACGACCCTAAACGAGTTGTGGCGCATTGCAAAGTCTCCCCAGTTTCAGTGTACCACCCAAGTGCTTGTTTTGTAGAGTCTGGTAATAATGAAAATATTTTAGGAAATAAAATGCTAATTTAAATTAAACATAATATGCGAAATAAATGCAATCGTATTGTATTAATGACTTTAGTGGTAGTGGCGAAAGAACTTCGCGGAAAAGGGATTGGGCGTATCATTATGGATAAAATGGAAGCCTACGTTAAATGGTAACAATAAAGAACTTGAAATTCAATACTGACAACAAAGAGTGAGATACGCTTATAGAATTAGAGAAAGTAATGTTCTGAAGCTTTGTGTTTTTTGTCAGTAGGGGAATTCGGATAATCTATTTAACGACGCATGATCAACAGGGATTCTATGAAAAGTTAGGATATTCTTTGTGTGAACCAGTCGTCGTATACGGAGGAAAATGCAGTTCATTTAAGATGGATGGTGGTAAAACACCATTTTCTAGTCAACACATCCGTCCTGCTGGTACAGTTCAGCACAAAACTACTATTGAAGATAATATTAAGACAATGGACGAATCCGAAGTTCTCTCTTCGATGATGACGCAAAAGGCTACGTTAATAGAAAACCCAAAAGACAACAAGAATAATATTGCTAACAAAAATGTTACTGAAGTAATAAAATCTGTGCCATCATCCCCTCCTCCTCCCCCACCTCCGCCATTAAATAATTTAGCCATCTCACATTCACGAAAGTTGACCAAAACTGATATCGTTTTAAAGCCGGAAATGAAGGTGACAATGAAAAAGGAGCTGTTATTCTAACATTTTATAAACATTTTAACTCTAGTCAATGTGCATGTTTAACGTTGAAATTGTAACGAGCCATATCTTATGAAAAAAATTTTATAAATTGACAATTAATAAATGAACGAAAATAAAACTATAAATAAGTCTTGACCCACCGACGAGATAAATTATGTGTCATCATTCCCCTATTACTTCTCTCACATGAACGAAAATGAGCTAGTTCAAGTTCAACAAACCACCCGGTTTTTTCCACGCTCTACAGATTGTTGTCACCAAATATTAATTACAAATTAACATCTGGAGTTGTGAATGCAGTTAATTCTGATTTCAGATTTAATTGTGAAGAGTTTTAAGTAAATCCCTGCTGGTGAGTCATTTCGCCCTCGATTCTCGATCCATTGTACAAAGTAGAGATCTGATGAAACTACGTTTCGGGATTTCAAGACGTTAAATTTCATAGCACCAAAAATGTGAATATTTCTAGCTGTTGTTAACATGTATTAATTGTTTCTTCTAGTAAATCTATAAACGCAAGCGGAAAGTGGAGTTCTTTCACGGTTGGTCAAACAAAACATGGTCAAAGCTGCAACTTCTTTCAATATGGAATCCATTGAAAAACGAACCAATGAAGCAGTAAGTTTTGTTGACAATTATTTAGTATTATAAACGAACTCAATTTATATAATCAGATTCTTGACTTTTCTTTTTAGGAACAAGAAGCTGAAAAAATTTCGCAATCTGTGAACCAATTGGTGCAAGCGGAGGTTGATAAACTTCAGAAGGAAAATGATAAGCTCAAATATCGCGTGAAAATGCTCAAACGAGTAATACCTACTCAACAATTAAATTTTGATAATGAACTATAACGTGACCAGTGTATATTCATAATTGCATCAAAGCTTTAATCGCAATAAATTTGATGTTGTTTCACAGGCTTTCGAAGACGAGGACAAGAAGATTGTCACCCATATGCGTGACATTGTGCAAATTTTGCGCTTATACTGTACTTTTGCTGTTAATAAGGCTTATCCTGAAGCTCCTCCAGTTCCTGTTCAAGTGACACAAGCTACCAACGTAAAATTCGGAGATTATCAATGCAACGTTGCTCCACGATTGGCTGGGGTGAGATTTGACTTCAGGCTTCGTTAAAACTACAATTTTTATTTTTGTGTGCGTACTTGCATTTTATATGCACTTAACTCTTAACATTGAATATTCATTTTGATAGATTTTAAAGTCTAGTCCACGAGAAGTCGGAATGGAAATCTTGAAAAACTTCCCTGAAAATCCTGACTTGATTGAAAAAATTGAGGTAGCTGGGCCCGGGTTCATCAACATTTTCTTGACCAACAAGTTTCTAGTTGACGAAACTATCAACATATTTGTGAACGACGTAAAGTTAGCTCCACTTGTAGCCAAGAAAAAAGTCGTGATAGATATGTCTGCTCCAAATGTTGCGAAAGAAATGCACGTCGGACATCTTAGGTACAAACAAATACCATGTTCTAGATAAATCACTATTATAACTAATAGCACTAATTATATCAAATATCATTAAATAACCCCTTGTAGGTCTACCATAATTGGAGAAAGTATTTCTCGGCTAATGACGTTTTTGGGATATGAAGTTGTTCGTGTAAATCATATCGGAGATTGGGGAACACAATTTGGAATGCTAATTGCTCACCTTAAGGACAAGTTTCCTGATTATTTATCTGAGGGATATAATTTTCCTGTTAGTGATTTACAAGGATTTTACAAGGTGAATACCTATAATAAATATTGTACATGTAACTCTATTTCTTGTATGTATATTTTGGCAGATAAAATTTTACTATGCAATACTATCACATACTACTATTTCTGATTAGGAATCCAAGAAACGTTTTGATGAGGACGAGGACTTTAAAAAACGGGCATATGGATGTGTTGTGGAATTGCAAGGTCACAAGCCTGAAATCTTGAAAGCTTGGAATATGATTTGTGACGTGTCACGGAAAGAATTTTCCAAAATTTATGAACGATTTGATATTAAAAATCTCACTGAGAAAGGAGAATCGTTCTATCAATCAAGAATGGAAATTTTGGTCAAAGAATTTGAAGCTCAAGGTAAATTATAATACTGCAAGTATCACATGTAGGATGCAGTAGTTGGGATTGTTGGTTAACAATCTTTATATTTTATTAGGATTACTTATTGATGATTGTCCAGAAGGGGATGGTGCACTGACGGGTGAGTTTAATAATAAGTTAATAGGTCTACATGAAATATAATCGATATCACCACTACCTTTTTATGTGTTTATTTATGTAGGTGTACGAAAAATTATGTTTGGGGACAAGACTAAAGTCCCACTAATAATTGTGAAATCTGACGGTGGATTTACCTATGACACGTCCGATATGGCCACAATCAAGTATCGTGTGCAAGAAGAACAAGGAGACTGGTTGATTTATGTAGTCGATGCTGGACAGTCTAATCACTTTCAGACAATTTTCGACTGCGCAGAAAAAGTTGGGATCTTGGACCCATCAAAAGTTCGCGTGGATCATGTCGAATTTGGCGTTGTACTCGGGGAAGACAAAAAAAAGTTTAAAACTCGATCAGGAGACACGGTGAGATTGGCCGATTTGTTGGACGAAGGTTAGTGAAATTTTCCATTCAAGAATTTGATATAAAAATCGTGATAACTAGAGTATATATATGTACACACGTATTTTAATTTTTTACTAATTTTAGGTATTAAACGGGCTGAAGAAAAGTTAAGGGAAAAGGGTAGAGACAAAGAAATGACACCAGAGGAATTCGATGAAGCCAAAGCTGCTGTGGCATACAGTTCTATTAAGTACGCTGACTTGTCACGTAATAGGAACCATGAATACGTCTTTTCTTATGACAGGGTAATGTAAAAGAATGATGATTTAGAAGAAATTAAGTTTTAATTCGTATCTTTCTAAATAATCAGATGTTGGATGATAAAGGAAATACCGCAGTCTACCTCTTGTATGCATTCACTCGTATCTCGTCTATTGCTCGTAGAGCTGGTGTCACACTAGAACAATTAAAGGAATATGCTAAAACCAAACCCATCCAGCTTTCTCATGAAAAGGAGATAAAGTTGATGAAAGTAAGCTTTCTACCAAATTTCTTGACAGTTTCGTCTCACAAATTGTAATTGTTTTTTTTTATCACAGACGCTGTTACAATTTCCCGAGATAATTGAAACTTCAACCAATAATCTTTTCATTCATCCAATTTGTGAACTCCTCTACGACATTGCTACATCATTTTCCGAGTTCTATGATACCTGTTATTGCATTGAAAAGGACAAAGCAGGTCTGTACAACCTATTTTATATTTAAAACTTATTATTTATTATAATTTTTTCAACTTCAATCATTTTGTGCGTATTTCTCTCTTAGGAAATACTACAAAAATCCACATGGAGCGCCTTATTCTGTGCGAAGCTACAGCCAACATCTTAAAAGCCGGATTTAATATTGTTGGGTTGAAATATGTAGGAAAGATGTAATACTAAATTAATACCGTTTTTGTAATACTTTTCCTTATTAATTGTAACATTTGCAGTTGTTTTGTACTAACGCAAATACTAATTAGTTGACATTATCTTGTAGTTATTTGTTGGAACTTTTATGCTGAATAAAACTTTCTTTCATAGATATATATTAGGAGGATTTACTCATTTACATAATTCCTTGTCAACACATGACGAATTTAACTTTTCACAACACGAGCAGTATGACATAATGACGCCTTTCTGGCGATAATGTGTAGTATGAGTGGCATAGACTTTGCTAAACTTGCGCCAACTGGAACCATTTGAACGGGGGTCCATCCATTCCCTGGCGATTCACGTAGATTCACGTAGATCTTGTCTCATTCTATGAATCGTTTTAAAAGTATTGCAAATTTTTTTTTACACACAATTCTTCGCAATTCAAAAATAAAATCCTTCTCAATTTGATATAAATAATTAGAGTCAAGTAAATAATAGCCAGGAAGTACATAACACTACTACAATTAATTATATGCCCTGTCATACATAATATAATCAGCTCGTTTTTGTTCCAAATTTTTACTTGGCACTTCACCTCCGAGTTTAAATTGAATGGATAAATTAACTGGTCACGAGAAGGATTGAGCAAACTTTACCGAAATAGGTCGGAAAATCAAAAGTACAATTTGGGGCAAATTTACTTACTTTCCGGATCCGGATGGGGTCAAATTGTTTAAGAATACTAATATATACGTAAGTTCGAATTTTACAGCTTTTCACGTATGAGGTCTAATTAAAATATTTTTACAATCTATAAATACTAGTTTAGGATACTTTTACATTTGTATTCTCCGAATTTGTGTTTCAGTGGGCCAAGTTACTTAGGATATCGACCTTCTACCGACCTTCAGGTTAAATAATAATAATATCAATACCTTTGACTTATGTTGCATATGAATAGTGCACAAAAGTACCAACAGCTGATGGGGTGGATGGCGTCAAAAAATGCATACAATTACGAAAGTGTTTCTATATTCAGAAAGACAAATGTTCTCTGTTATAGCTCTCTGAAAGTATCACAGCTCTGGACTAATGCTAGGATTCGACGAATTGGGCTTGACCACATCCGTCACGTTGTGTGGTGATGCTAGCAATATGAATGATTCACAGGAATTAAACTTTGTAGTCACAGGACAGGTGGCACCATCCGAATTGCCTGTTGTTTCTTGCAAATTTGAATCCCAACAGCAACAAGTCAGAATTCCGAAGGTATCTTTGGGAAGAGTGGGTGCTAATTGTTCTTCGAAGAATGACTACCCGACGGAAGATAAATCTTCACTGGTGGTTACAAACTGTTTGGACCCCACGCCAAAGTTTTATCAAGATGGCGATGTAACTCAAGACGATGAAATGTTGGATATCACGGGACAGTTTTGTGAAGCTGTTAAAAGTATGATTTTTATGGCTAAAGTAATTTTATTCAGTTTTTATAGCTAATAATTTGGCATATTAAAATTGTCCTAAATAGGTCTCGAGCTAGGAGAATTGCTCCACGACCCTTCTTTTGGTCTATTTGAAGCCATGTCTGCAATTGAAATGATGGACCCAAAAATGGACGCGTCCATGATTTGCAACAAGGGAAAGCGGCCTATTCTCACTTTCGACCAGGCAGTTCAGGTAAGTGGAACAGAATTATTTACATATTACGATTAATTTCAGGAATGAATGAATAATCCTTATATTGACTGGTTGGTAGGAGGGATTTCTCTGTCTGGATAATGTGTCATATGAAGATCATATTGGAATTATCGATACAACCATTAGCTGCCTCGTTACGTGGATGGAGGGACATTCCTTGGCCCAAACTGTTTTTACAAACTTGTACTTACATAGACCCACTGCAATTGGGGATAAATATCTTAGGGCAACATCAGTTGCAAGTTTAAAATTAGTTGATGTCATAGAAGAATGTATTAACAAGTAGGCTGATATTTTTTTATCAATACAAGATATTTAAATCACTCGATTATAAATAATTAATATTTAAATACTGTTTTTTTAGAGCTGGGGTTTTTGAAGAAGAGGATTTTCAGCCTTCTGTATATGGGTACAATTTAGGCACCATGTTTACCGACTCTAAGACATCTAGCATGTTGCGTGAATGTGAAGATGATCTTCAAAAGAAAATCAAATTAATGAGTAAAACTCAACAAAAATCTCCTACTCAAGTTGGTGTAAATGAAATCCCAGAGCTAGAAGATATTAATGACATGGACAAAATTGATGCTCTACTTGGTCGTATGAAATTTCTTCGCTTGTTTCACTCGTTAATTTTGCATATTTGGAAGCGGGATGACATTGCAGAATGTCCAGCTTTGATCGTTGGGTGTCAAGAAACACTTGTCGTACTACAGAAAACTGCATCGTTAGGCACCCAACGAAACATGAATGAATCAGGTATAATATTAATATTGCATGATTAATATTGTATTTCATTTTACGGATGTATAAATTAACCTGATTACAAAACAGATACGTTCATGGTTGGATTCGAGCTTCTGGTCAATCAGGTAACAATAATAATAAAAACCCTAATAATCATACTTTAAATGTAATTTAAGTTTTCAACCTGTTTAGCTCATTTTTAAACTTATTTAACTGTTTCAGCGTTTGCTACCGCCAACATTTCCCCGATCTACAAAAATCAAGTCCACCGAAGATGCTTTCAAATTTATGGAAGGCCTTCTAAACCGGATAAAGACAGTTTTGAAAGTGAAGCTTCTTCAAAACTTTCATGGAATCGTAGATTTCTTTCATGCGTTTAGTGAAACGCGACCATGTGTACTCTCTCGTTCACTTTTGCAACTTTTATATGGACCAATGAGATTTAAGAAACCTGGGTTAGATGACATGATGGATGTCATGAAAGAATCTGTTAGAGGATTTATTGCACCTCCTGTTTTATCGTCTAAATTTAAAGGAAAAAATAGAGAGGTAGTGTTGATCTCAATCAATTTATTAGTTTTGTAGTGTAAGTTTTTCGAATTTAAGTGATTGTATTCTTTACAGGTGTCAGAATGTGTAGATATGTTTTTTGAAAGGAGTGCAACAGTGTTTGCGAACGTACTAATTGCGTGTGGTCACAATAGGTAAAATACCTAGCTTTAAGTAATATATTTATTACACACATACGTGGTACGTAGTTCATGTTCCGAAGGTACATGTTAAATGTGGCGACGTTTTCTTATTCATGTGCAGAGCCCGGTTGCGAGATAAATTGGCACATTTGATGGAAGATTTTGCAAACTTACAAAATGAGGTGAGTGCTTAATTAAGTGCTTCAGCAAGGAACTCTGGTCTTATTTTAATATTTTATTTCGACATTCTTTAAAAATAGACGGAAAAAATTGATAATTATGTACACTCTCTGTGTCTGCAAATGGATGGCATTCGACAACACGGAAATTGTTTCGGAACATGGCTTCTCTGCCACATCAGCAAAATTATGATTCGCTACATTTATTCTGGATTTGAACTGGAATTATACGCTCTTCATGTAAGTCAAATTCAAGCAGGCAGAGACAGTTTCATACTGGCTTATTACTTAAAAACTACGTCTTTATTTTTCTCAAAATCTGTCTTTATTTTTTTTCTTTCAGGAATACGCATACATTTATTGGTACTTGAATGAAATTTTGTACGCTTGGTTATTGTCGACGTATAGTCGAGCAGAAGCATACATGTTGGAGGGTGAAACATTACTAAACGATAAGAATGGCAAGAGAAGTGGAAAAAATCGTCAAAAAAATAGCAAAGCTAAATCTAAAGCGTACACCAAAGAATTATTGATTCTTCAAGCCGAGCAAAATTTGACTGGTGGTTATTTTAAGGTAGTTTCTAATTCAGCATGTTGCTAAAAAATGTATATATGAGGCTTTCTGTGGATTACAGACACTTATGGGGCTCATCAATGATAACAGAATACCCTTTCCCAATATCGAATTCGACAATGAGCAATGTCGTTATCGTCATCGTTTCGCACCATTCGCTCCAATACAAACGCCATCACTAGTTCATTATATGCAGTACAAACAGATTAGGTAAGATCGTAGTTCGTGCGCTATTTTACTCATTTTGCCTGTTTGTTGGTATCGTTTATCGTTGGCTGGGATCATTACAATTCCAACCAGCATAATGAATTAATTACTTAAGCTCAAGAACGATTCAATTAAAATGAATGACTGACTTATTATTGATGTATATATATTAGCGAACTGGCCTCCGCTCAACCCGCTGCAAATCTCTATTTAGCTGCAACTAAAAACTTTCTTCAAGCCAAGCAATTGCTCGAAGCAATCCCTGGTTCTGAAAAGGAGGTATTTTAAATTTATAATCGAACAATACATGATAATGTTAATAGACAAGTCTAACTTTTTGTTGGCATTTGAATTATAGGTCTTGGACTTATTGAAAATTGCTAAGACCAACTTTGTCGTTGTGAAATTACTTGCCAGTGGACATACCAAAGATTCCCGTTCACCTCCTGAATTTGATTTCTCCTCACACATTCATTTCCCCGTGATGAAAGTTGGCAAAGAAGCAGCAAATTGACATAACCATATTATATTACAGAATTTGCGGTTCCTTGTGACATAAAATCATGAATTTTATTATTATTAGAGGGAAGCAATCTTGTTCATTTCGGCCGATTGAATTTCAAAATCAATTTTAGCTTTACACTACTAGGTATTACTACTAACGTTAGATTTTGTAGTAGTACTGTGTTATTATATACGTATCCTCGTCGTCGAATAGTGAAGTGTGAAGTCGTGTGTTGTTGATGTTTTTATTCGCGATCGATTCGGTGATATGCACCCAAGTCAGCTTTATACATGTTAGTTAGGGCCCCTACAATAGTTGAATTAACAAATTTATTATTACCACGTCATCGCTCGTGTACTCTCCCCCACAACTGAATAAAATAATAATTTAAAGACATACTTTCATGAAGTAAACTTTATGTTTGTTATTGTGAATCACAATTTGTCATGATTTGAACAAAGTAAACGTAAATAGTATATTGCCATATTCTGCAGCATTGAGTTTAAGTCTGCCCGCGAAATAAGAATGTGCTCAGAAGTGTGAAGTGTTGAATTTTAATTTTGTTTAAAAATTTTCTAATAAATTTTCTAATTTTGTAATTACACAAAATATAAATTGTTTAAACTCAAAGACAAAATATATTTTAAGTTTTCTTGACCGTTTAAACATAGTTCATCTAAAAATTACAAACTGATTTGTGCAGTTACTTTTGTTCTACTTCTCACAGAAATACCGGGCAGAGTGCTGAGTCGTGTTTTATTTATTTAGCGAAGTGATAACGTGATAAGTCGTAAGTATAATATTTGTTCGTAATTTTTATTTTGTACATTGCACATAATGTTTTATGCTCATGATGAAATTATGAAATTGATGAATACTGATAAAGTGATAAATTACCAGTACAGGATGGATCCTTTCACAACCGGCGGAACTCAAGGGAAAGAAATTCCAGGCAACACGCATGCTACACCCATCCCATCTGTCGTTCCCGAGTCTCAGAATTTCATACCCATCGCATTGGGGAACCCCTTTCAAAATGTTCCTAAAATGAACACAGCGTCATCGCCAGGCCATGGTGGAAAAATAATGGAGAACATTTTAGAAAGGGTGTCCAAATATAATCCGTCAACCGTATCCCCCCTAAGGCGAAGACCGAAGAAAGATGCGGGATATTTTAAGAAAACGCCAAGATACTATTTTCCTGAAAGACCCGACCTGAAACCTAGCATACTAGAGAGGGAAGGTCCAATTAAGTTTATTCCAGCTGGAGAAGGAAATCAGCCAGAACAGGATGATCAGATGCAGCAGCCTCCTCAAGGGATCATTACTCATCTTCAATCAGGTCATAGTCAGTCGTCAACTAACATGGAACTTGTCCCTCGGAAACCAGGCAAACAATCAAAGAAACGGGCACTTGATATGACTGGTGAGTGTACAAAAGTAAATTGTTTAATATAGTTATGAGGAAGACAACATAATCACTTGGTACATTAATCTTCCGAGCAGGTGACCCGGAAGTTTACAAAAAGTTGAAAATTACTCCTCAGAAGCCTGCAACTGCACTGTTGAACGAAATAAGTCCGAACCTTGATTTTATCTATGAGGATGTAAAAGAGAGTCTGGCAAATCCTAAGTTTCTTTGCAAAGTCAAATTTCCGGTAGTCCCAACAGCATGATATACATTTTTATTGTGATATCGTTCATTTCATTAATTAAGTTACTTGGTTTTCGCATAGCTTGGTGAAACTGGTCAAGAGTACATTGGCGTAGGTCGATCAAAAAAGCTGGCAAAGTTAAATGCATCTGAAAACATACTAAGGAGCCTTGGAACTGACATTCCACCCGTAGATGAGACAATGGAAATTGAACCTGCCAAGTCGAACATAATGAATACCATGTACAAAAGTTACAAGTTTATATACACTGATCAGACTTAACAAATATGAATCTGAACTGAAATCTTTCTTTATCTTCTGTTTCTTGTTAGAACTACTCCAATGATCAACTATTTAGCTCCTAACTTTATTGATCTACCATTTATTCCATCGACACAGGACTTTACAAAAGACGAAGATGTTGAAATGTTTTCCTCCGAATTTTGTGTCAAGAATTTGAACCCTCAAGGTAGTTCAAATAATTAAACTAGTTATCAATTACATACAACACCTGTTTTATGTTTTATATTACAGCGATTGAACTTCCGTCGTTGAAACGACTTAAAAATATACCAGATTTTGAAAACAATTCCCTATGTGCTCTTAATACATTTATCGGACCAGAAGCGGTTGAATTTGAAGAAATTAGCCAAGATGGACCACCTCATAATAAGAAATTTGTTCTAAAACTATGTCTCAAGACAGGAATGACATTCATTGGAACTGGTTAGTACATAGCGTATGCATGTTGTACCAGCCAGCATTTATTGTATATTCAAATTAAAAATGTCAATTTTCAAAGGTGGTAGTAAGAAGAGAGCCAAACAACATGCTGCAAAACAAGCATTGATTGCATTAATTGGATCCAACGTCTATCAGCTTTTGATATTAGAATCACATGGAAAAACAAATCAAAAACCGCAACAGCAGCAGCAACAACAGACGATGGAATGTTTAAAAGACACGCCAGAAAAATTGATTCCAGCGCACTTTATTAATGAAGACCTTATCAATGCCAGTGAATATGATCTAACTTTCAGTGATTACATTGCCAGGTGTTTACATTTAGCGAAGTACATACTTTTCATTTTTTTATGCAGCTTAATTTTACACTTTGTCCTCCATTTTTTCATAGGATAGTCAATGAAAAATACGAAGATATCATGGCAAATCATCAAGACTATATTTCACAAAAGGTTCTTGCCGGAATTGTTATGACTCGCAGCAATCCCATGATAGAAAATGGAGAAGTTATCGCTGTTACGACTGGGACAAAATGCGTTGAAGGTAAAGTAGAAAGTAGTTCTAAACAAGTTGAAGGTAAAGTAAGGGTAAAGTAGTCATAGAGAGAGAGACTGTCTCACGGTGATACTGACAGTTAAGCTTTAGTTAATATTTAGTTTCATAAGGTTATTTAATTATAATACAACTTTTTGCGTTGAAGGGGATTTTATGTCAACCGATGGACTTGCAATAAATGACTGTCACGCAGAAATACTTGCAACAAGATGCCTTCGAGACTTTCTCTATTCAGAAGTGGAGAATATTGGTTGTTCAACGACTGACGAAGAATTTGAGGAATCCATTTTAAAAGAGGTCAAATCCGATACTGGGGAAGTATTTTATATGGTGAAGGAGAATGTGAAGTTCCATCTGTATATAAGTACTTCTCCTTGTGGCGATGCAAGGTTTGCTTTTTTTATTCGTTTGTTGTTAATGTTGTGTGACATTAATCTTAACAGGTGATGATCACTATCTTTGTTATTTTTCAGAATTTTTTCGCCAAAAGGATTGGAGGCAACAGACGAAGAAATAGAGCCAACTGACGATCTGCAGGATTCTCACCCTACAAGACGAAATCGTGGAGTTTTAAGAGCTAAGGTTGAAGCTGGGGAAGGTACAATACCAAAATAAAAATTGTGTACCAAATTTTCACTAATTTTTCCTATTCGCCGCTTTCGTCTCTGTTTCTTATTTCTATTGTTTGATTGTTACAGGTACCATACCTGTTGCAAATTTACTTACAGGTATAAATATCATTTAAATATATAAATACATGGGCATGTAAATTATTTCGTTGGACGATTTAGGAAAATAAATGTTCCTTGAAAATTTTTCAATGTAGGGCCACAAACGTTTGACTCCATTGTCCAGGGAAATGCACTTTTCACCATGTCATGTTCAGACAAATTATGTCGGTGGAACGTGATTGGCATACAGGGGGCTTTATTGTCAAACCTGATGTTTCCAGTGTATTATTCTAGTGTTATCCTTGGGAGCCTCCATCATCCTGTTCATTTTAAAAGGTGAGATTTGGTGAAATCATTCAAAATTATTTGCAGTCTAAAATACTTATTAGATTCATGGCCTAAAGCCATACAGTTGGATATCGTTATTAAAGGTGCATTATGTGATAACTGATTTTTGGCCGTTTCATCCCTCCATGTATGTTGGAGACATAGGAAATACAACAACCAACAAATCAGATAGCACATATTTAGTGCACCTTCAACGACGCATGTTTGGCTATGATAATCTGAGTTCATGATACAGTATTTTTAACAATATTGTTTGGTATATGATAAAACATTATCGACTTTAATTCTGCTAAACAAATCAACACATTAATAAAAATGGTTGGTTTTGGACAAGTAGATGAAACCTCAGTGAGAATCCTTGATTCCGATAGCGTTTCGAGATGACCAATATTTTGTACCCCTGAACTAATTTTGTAAAATATATAAAAACTTTATCTAATGGTCAGGATTCAACGTATTTCCCTTCCTAATGTCTATATTAATAAATATGTATCTGTTTCAGAGCGCTTTTAGGAAGGATTGAATCCTTAGCTGGGAAGATTCCTCTTCCATTTAAAATAAATCGTGCGCACTTATTGATGGTTAGTCATCAGGAAAAACGAGTTGTCAAAAAGAGTCCAAATCATGTAAATAATTTTACACCATAAATACTTTATATAATTATAGTGATATTATCTAACCCACTGTGAATCTGCATTTCACTACAGGCAATTTGTTGGACGTATGGCTGGTCAACGCCAGAAATTCTTACTGCGTCCAAGGGTCGTTGTGAGCCTGGAGGGATAGTATCTCGTTTGGCCAAAAGAATGTCTTTTATCAGATTTCTGACCTTGTATAGAAACCAGTGGGGCCGGAGAGACGGATTTGTAAATCTTAATTACAAAGAAGCAAAACTTATGGCTGGGGAATACCAGGTACAATTACATGCAAGTATTTGGATTACATAAAGGTGACCGTACTATTGAATGAACAAAATTACTATTCGTTCCCCATTTCTGCAGAAAGCGAAAGATGCATTTCAAGCTCATATGAAAGATACCAATTATGGCACTTGGATTTCCAAACCAGTTGAAATAGACTCTTTTGGCATTGAAAAATAAGCGGTTGATGATGCTTTGTCTGTAGCAGCATGTTTCAAAAATTGTGTTTTAGCATCTGAAAAAAGTCGCATCCATATTAGTACGACTGATTTATTTTAAGATTTTAAAAAGTGTATTATTTATATTTATTACAACTTGATACGACCTTGTCAAGTCTGCGAATGTTTTTACTTGTTTGTTTATTTATTGTTAAAATATATGACGACTTGTAAGTAAAAATCTCAAAGAGTTTAAGACGTTAATAAAAATTTGTGCAAAAGAAACAATCACATTTATTACGGGTAACATTCATAGCAAAAACAAGAGTAATTTTGTGTACATAAACATACAAGTCGATAAAAGTTACAAAAGAAATAGAAGGGTAAATTTACTGTATTCTAAAAAGTTAAGTAGATTGGAAGGCAGAAGAATTGCAAATATGTATCTTTATTAATAACAGTTTAAAGTTGTTGTTCAACTTTATTTTAAAACATAAACTTTACCGCAGTTTATCATCACTTTCTAACTACAGCAACATCATCAACATCAATTCCTAGCATCCGTAGATCATCCATATCATCATCGTCCCCAGTTTCCAGCCCGGCAACAGTCTTTAAGGTGGATGAAGATGAGGTTTCCATTTTATCTTTTTCATGTTTATCAGCGACGGGATTCTCAACGGCAGGAACGTTGCCTGCAACAGAAATCTCTTCCATATCTGACGCTGATGCTCCATATCCATCAAATGGCATTTGATACGGCTCATAGTAATTTGTAGAAGACGAAAAGGCAGACTGAATGGCCGTATAGTCTAATTTACATAAGAAAAATTAAGTTGGATTGATTTGCACTTTGAGTGTAGAGTGAAATGTAGAGTAAAATTACCATATGGGGCTTGCCCTGCTGGAGGAGGAACTCCCATCATCGGGGGTGGTAAGCGGGGAGGTGGTACCGTTGCTTGAGGAAAGTTTGGAGGAGGAACTGTAATGGGCTTCCCACTTCCTCCCCCTCTGTAAATAATGTCTAAAGCTTGTTGGAGATCGTCAGGCAAGTTAGTGCCACCTGCAAAACGCATCAATATTATTCACTTATACTTACTGTGTAGCAAAGTTTTGATTTTAACTCACCAGGGGCTTCTTTTTCACCTACACAAATCAAATATTCAACTTGTTATTAAAAGCATTCAGTCATGATAATGTTTACTAGTTAGCCATTTCAAACATATGCTCACCAGGAGGCTTCAAGTCTGTATCAGGTCGCAGTCCAACTACGGGGGCCACTGTTGAAACAGGTACAAATGCATTATTATGTCCATCGTCGATAGTCTTGTTAGCAGGGACATAGGTGGAATGTTCACGGGGTGGATGATCAAAGCTAGACGATGTAGACATGGTGTGGTGACTAAATGATTCAACGTAACCAGGGGCGGTGTCATCATAATGGCTAGCTGCAGACACAGCAACTGCACTACTTGCCACTACTTGGGAATTGTCGCTCGAAACGGCGACTGTCAATTTGTCCTTTCCAGCAATAATAGGACGTTTGTATAGTGGCATTTTCCCAATGATAGGCATCTGCTTCTTAAGTGGCTCTGCCCCCGAGCATTCTTTTCTCTATCCCGTCTGTCTCGAGACCGAGAACGTGATCGAGACCTTCGTCGGCCATGATATCCTCGATCTCTCGATCTTGAACGCGACCTACTCCTACTCCGACTTCTAAAATGAATGAATGAAAGGTTTAATTTTAATTAACGGGTTCATGAGCCATTTATGCCTGTTATTACTACATATTATACATACAGCGTTAGGTAGCGAATAGTAGTTTAATATAAATAAGTATTACCTTCGCCTGCTACCTCCCCCTGCTCCTCCACGATTGTCACGATAACGATCGCGGTCTCTGTTCTCACGAGCTGATATTTGTAATTCCACTCGCTCAGGGCGCTTCTTGTCAATTTCTCGTCCCCCGATTTCTTTATCCTCTTGATCACGTCCTTTCGATTGCAAAGATCTTGCCTGTTCCAAAGCATTTTCTCGAAGTTTGGCAGCTTCTTCTTCTTTCTTAACTCCATGTCGCTGTCGAACGATTTCGGCAAACTTTTGAGTGTCAACAAGATCTAGTGGGGCTTTTTGTGGTTTTCCCATCCATTCGTCAATCTTAGAATCCTTGGGTTGAAATTTGTTGATAAAATCACCAGATCCCTTCAGATCTTCTAATTTAATCGTGTTACGCATTTGCTGGAATTAAAAAATAAAATATGTCTGTCTTGTTGTGTGTACCGGGACTAATAGAGATACTTGTTATCTTTCCGTTATGTTTAGTTAGAGGGACGTGTCGTATGTAAAGACCCCTTGAAGCCAAGATGCTACTTATGTGGCCATTTTAGAAAGGACAGTAAAAATTCAATGATAAATCAGTATTTTGGAAAATAGAACAAGAGACACAAGTGTAGTTACACAGGACGATGATTTAGAAGCTTCCGTCATGTAAATTCTAATCATAAAAACAAAAAAAAACATGCTAGAAATTATTGTTACCACTCGAATGCTGCCACTCCTCCCATTATTGTCATCATTTTCATTAACTGGTGCTGGTTGCGGATGGTCAAATCTTGATTTATGAAAATCCTGTTTTCCATCGCCCAGAGCTCTCAGTCGGGCTTTTTCACGATCTTTGCTCCATTTTTCCTCCCATTCGGGGTGTTCATCCAGAAAGGTCTGCATAAAAGTGAAGGAATACATTAGTCTCGTCACTCTGATTGGCTGCACCCTATTAAGTTTTCATACCTACTCGGTATAGTAACACCAGGATAGTTGATTGAATTGATAACTTTTAGGTTAAATAGGAATCAAGAGATTGGTGCAGGAAAACGTTTTTACGATCTCATATTCCCCCGTTATACAAATATAACAGCCTCATCTTCGCAGGCGTTATAACTTTCAAGCACCTGAACAAATTAATAGGTGTAAGTACAGTGGTTTTTAATGCTTACACAGTAATTGTTGTTGTGTTCCAAGCTCTTGAGATGAATTGAAGCACCAATCTGATCTCCCATCCAATTGTTGCAAAGGCGACAATACCAGCCTTCCACAGGAGAGAAAAACTGCATCCCTACAAAAATATTTTGAATATGCAAATTTGTATATACGCAATTTGGTATTGCAATTTGTCAGAATAAATATTTCTGTATTTTATATTTTTACGCACCTCTCAGTGGAAGTTTTTTGGCAGATTTGCTCGGATTTGCTTGATCAACTTTAGCACTTCTCTTATTCCAAGGCTTGTCATCAATACCTAATTGCTAGAAACATATAACGGCAATAAATTCGTGTTCAAATAGCCCAATTGACAACAGTTTAATCAAATCTATAAGTTCAGACAAAAAATAATCTACATGCAATTTTTCAGACATATGCTTGTCAAATTAAAAATCATCATAATTAATCGCAAAAATAACTTATCATAACTAAAAATGTCATGTAATATTACCTCAACCGTGTCTCGATGTGCTGTACTATGAAAATGATTTAGCATTTGTTCAACAGTTTCAGGAAATGCGTTGCACAATCTGCACCAGTGTTGTCCGTTATCGACGTAATCCACATCAGTCAAATCTATCTTTGTAGGTTTCTATTTAAGAAATACAAACAGTTGATTGATTGAAACTGAAGATGTAGTCAAGATGAGACAACTCTACTGGTAAATAATAAATTGCATGTATTTTTTGATTTTGCTAACTTATTTACTTTACCATTTCAACCAATTTTTTAGTTGGTTCGCTTATTTTGGGGGGAGGAGGAGGCACGGGTGGATGAGCTTTCTCAGCTCCTACAGATTTATCCGCAACGAGAACATTGCTGATTTTCTCAAGTACAATGTGAACGGCTTTACACCTTCCCTTCAGTTCGGCCTGGGAAAGAAAGATAGAAAAAGTCATAAAAAAATTGGGAATTGATGTGAAATAATAGACAAACTCAACAACTACTAAATACTCTGTATATTTAAATATAGAGTATAACCTCAGACTATAGTTAATCATCGCAGAATATTCAGACATATGCTTGTCTATTGTTTTCACATCATCGGTATTGTACCACTTGACAAACAAATTACAACATAAAAAAACAGATCGAGAGAAATACCTGGAGTTTTAAATTCTCTTCGACCAACCGGATATCTGCACGCGTTTTCTTCAACTCGTCTTCCTTAGTTTGCAGTTTCCCTATTTCACGTTCTATAATTTCCAGTTTTTGCTTGTAAGAATCTTGCTGAGTTATCAACGCTTGACGTTGTTCAACTGTTAGTCTACTCCCAGTTGCTTCAGCTGCAGTCGATTTTTCTTTCTCCTTTTGATGCCTTCCTTCGCTTTCAGACGAAGAATTAGAACTGTCATCACTGTCTCGTTTCTAAAATATATAATAAAATAATCCTTCAAATTAATAATATCAGATAGATTTACACCTAATGTGTAAACACCTTGAAAGATGTAATAAATGTCAGAAAAGTATTAACTTCATATTATGAATCCGATATATGCTTGTCTATTTGTTGTTCATCATACTTGCTTATTATATCATTATATAGGTTTAAAAGTTAACTTGTTAAGGTTAACGACTTTGGTCAACTTTTGCAACTTACCGACTTGCGTTTTTGTCGAGACTCCTCGGATGAAGAATCTGACGATGAAGACGAGGATGATGAGCTTTTTCGTCGACTTTTCTTTTTCTTACGCTTTTCCTTCTTTTTCTTATGGCTCGTCGAGTCAGAGTCGCCACCTTGGTGGATAGGTTTTCCTCCAACAGCAGGTGGTTGGTGATAAAGTTGAGGAACATTTTCATTCGGGATGTTTGGAGGATATCCATATCCACTAAATGTCAATGAAGGATCGTCCATATTGCCACTGTGGGACTGATACCTCTGCAATAGATCTTGGTCCATGACGATTTTCTCTTTCCCATTACTCGAGCTAAACTCTGACGTAAATCCAGAAGAGGCAGGCCTCCAGTTATTTGCTTCGACATTTTCCACAGCTTTCATTGGTTGGTGAACGTATGCGTTATTATAGTGACCTTTAGCTGGTGAAATACCTGGCGCTTCTACTGCGGCTGGCTCATGAGATGGATTTTCCAACGATGATCGACGATATTCATTGGAACGTCGCCTATCTCGAGGACTCATGCTTCGACTCCTACTTTTGCTTCTACTTCGACTGTAACTTCGACTTTGGCTCCTTGACCTTGATCTGGAATACCTTCGTTTTCCTCCACGTCCCTAATAATTTGTAATTAATGCCATAATTACTATAATGTTAAAATAATACATTTTATTTTTGAGATTAACATATGATTACGGCTCACCTTATCTCTATCATAGTAGTCGTCATTGTCCCAATACCTGGGTCTTTGTTTGAATCCTCCTCGACCTCTGCCTCGCGTGTATCCACCTCCTCCACGCGGCACAAAATCTCTCCGATAACCCGATGACATTTCAAACTATTTCAGATAGATTTGAATGGAGAAATTCGTTCCTTATTCTGGTAAGAAATATGAAAGGACATCAGTCACGGCGGCCGGCGGATGAACTTTGGCGACCGTAGTATTTCCAAGATTTGTATACGAGCAAAGTGTCCGTTGCGGTAAAGATGACCAGTACAACGAATATTTTGCAATTTCTGATAACTCCAGCAGACCACGGCCTCATTTACTACGACGACAGACGAACGAGAAGGGCAGCAAACCTTCCAGAATACGAATACGAGATAAAGATTGAATCATTAAAGATCAAGGACAAACACTAAGCCCTCACAATTACCTGAAGAATGCTTAATAAATACCTTCAGTAATTTGTAGTTAATCAATGCCGACACTCAAGTTAATCATCGGGAGGGTTAAAATATTAAAATGCGAGGAGCAGCGTCTTATGGGACCCGGTGCTGGTTTCCAGTGTGGTCGCGAGAGAGGGAAGTGTCGTCGCTCCTCAAGCTCAACGGCTGCTCACTAAAAAATCTCACTTTCTCGTCCGGCATATGAGAAATTCTACTTGAGAATTTTGAGATTTATGCATTTATCAGCAGATTTATCGCACATTTACGCTTTTTGTCAATAAGAACTGAAATTTAGCCCACTAAAGCTCATTGTACATGCACTCATCGACGGCGACTGCACTTAATTAGTTATGAGTGCCACTCATCAAATATTTAATTAATCTTACAAGTTGTAAGTTACAACGGTCATAAACTGAACTTTTGTTTCTTTACTCGTTTTTTTTATTTGTTAAGAGTTATTTTCATAGAATAGAGCTTTTTAGGTTACTTCTTATATTTCTATTGGCACTCTACTCAACAAATAACGCGTGTACATTGAAGCTAAAAGAGGAGTTTTATTTGTGTTTTGTTCACTGGCTGCTGGTAAAACTCACTTTAACTTTGGTATAAATAACTTTTCTCTGGAATTTACTGATTGTACGATCCACAATACATAGTTCACAATACATACCTGTCATTTCTTGTACCCATTCATTCTCCTCTTACTTCATTCTAGATACAATAAAGTGTCTTGTATTTCTTCTGCTTCTGTGTGATAATATTTTTTGGCAGTGACTGATAGGAACACAATGTCGACGACTTTTTATTGCTTTCTATTTACAAAGGTGTTTTGTAAGAAGTAAGTACGTGTGCGTACACTGGTTTCTAGTGAAAGAAAGCAACCCCCTTTTTCATATACTTAAAATGCCATCTCTGTAAATAAATTGCCTTCTATCTTGTCAGCACTTATGTCAATATTTTTTTTCAATTAATGACAATAATATCATAATCAACCGAAATTAGAAAGTGTTGTTCGCAATGGGTTTCTTGTTTCGATACAAATCTACACTGACTTTGACAAGTTGTATTTTGTTTTCCAAATTCCTAGCATGAAAGCTAATGCAAATTTTCAGACGTGATCAACACAAGCCCACCATAGTTTATTGATTATGCTATACCAGATGCATTTGCTTTGTTGACTATGTGTGGTTGGCATTTTGGACATGGACCACGGGATACGCAGATTAATTATACCATAATAACGTCTCTTTCACATTCACATTTCCATATTATGTCCTTCACTTCTTTCACCACCAACCAGAAGTAAGTATTTATTACGTGGTGCGTTCTTGTTTTGAGTTGTTTGTACCATCAAACAAGTATTTTGTATTTATTTACAACTTCCCTTACTATTCAAACTTTTAGAGTATTTGACCAAATTCGAGGCTTATAGACCTCTTACACATTCTCAGCACCATAGTAAATACAAAGGTCGACGAGAATTCAATTTGTCGTCATAAATGTTTTTTTCTTGCAACTAATTTAGTACACTCACTTTCGAGCTAAAGCAATAATGTTACATATGTTAGTCTGGAACTTGATAATCACGATAGGTGTGGGGATAAAAGTGTCAAGTTGCATTGTTCAGTTGGAACTTCAGACAAAATACGTGAGGTAGTGTGTGGTTGATAACACGGGACATTGGCATATCAACAACTAATAATAGAAGGTATAATTAAGCGCCTAGCTAATCCATCACCAAACTGGATAGATCATTTGGCATGTGTCACCAGTCACCACAAAAGAAAGTGGATTTGAAGTCAATTGCTCCTCGGCACCAACATCACTCAGCTATCCCCCAACTCCTCAATACGTAGCTACCCAACAACCCGGCCGACTTTCACCAGCCGCCACCGGTTCGCGTGTGTGGTACTCACTTCCCAATCGGCTTTCTCCTCACTCCTGCTCCAACTTCGGCCCTGTTGAAGTGCTTCAACTCTCGCATAAAAGCTGTTGAAAATCTAAAGGAAAAACCGGGGATCTGCTGAACAAGTGGCTTCTCCTCTTGTTTCTCCTTACCATCTCCCTCCGGAGTACAAGTAACTTCTGTCGGAAAATTTAAGCTGGAAGAGTTTTGTTTCTGAATCCAACCAAGAGACAGCGAAGAAAGGGAAAGAAATATATAGAAAATCTTGATTTGCTCCGAATGGGTGAAAGTCAGTGACAGTTGGTTTCTTGTTCAATCTGATTTTTCCAAACTGTTGCCCTCTTCTGTCTTATCTCGTTCTTTCCCCTGGAGAAAAAAAGCATTTGTGTCGTCGTCGTCTCGGATTTCGTCACTTCATTTATTTTTCGGCACCCAGTTAGCCATCCAGGTGGATAAATATACACACAACCTGGCGATTTGGGGTTGCACAAGAGAACTTTAATATTCGACGTGTCTCATTCAGAAGTCCAGAACATAATCTAGATATTGACTCGACCGGAAGAAAATGTGAAGCCAGAAAACAAGTCGACCATCAAATTCATACTCAGAAACTATCAGCAAAGTTTCATTGTATGTGTATATACTGAGCACGGGGCTGCGCAACACAAGTTCACAAGTTATTCTCGAGAGACGTGAGATCAGTTTCTGTCTTTTGCAGTCACAGGACTTGCTTTTGAACTCAGTTTTCGCATTTCACGTGATTGATACATACTGATACTTCAGTGGTCACTCTGCTACATACATATATGTACATAGCTACCGAAAATAAAACAGCGAGCCCAAAAACTTTTCCTTGGAACCTGACTGAATCAAATCCCAATCTCTCTCTCCATATATGTCCCTATATCTAAGATCAACAGCTTCAATTTACTCGTCGTCTCATCTTCTCATGTCAAACAAAGTCGAACGATTGATATTTGAAGTTTGCCAATTGAGCCATTTAACCTACGGATCAGCCAACAATCTATAAACTTTTGAAAAAATACGATTACAGTCTCAATCACAAAACAGGAACATACGTTTTCGTAAATAAATTGCATAAAAAAAGTGAAAGCACTTCAAAAGGTGGATAGTGAATAAGGCAATCAAGCACTTTACTGGTCTGCTGACTCGAGTCAAGAACAAATTAATCAGTTAAAGACCCTTGAAACGAGCTCCAAAGTTACCAACCACGAGAGGAGCAGAAACAGCTTCAGTTCTGATTTCTTTCGACTCCGTCTTTCCCCTTGTTCCTTCGTGATCAAGTCTTAATGTTTGAGATAAAAAGAGAGAAGAGAATGATTTTCAGAGATTTCCAGTTGAGTCTTCAAGCTAAGCTTAGCTCTAATTAAAGTCAACATAAAACGCGAGCATTCGGGCAGAGCGGAGAGCAGTGAGACAAGTTTGTGGAATAGGGATCTGTTATTAATTAATGGTTCGGATCTGCCGGATCCCTGATTTAGAACTGAACTTGAGAGAATTATTTTACTCGGACTGCACGTAATAACCAGTGGCGAAAGTAAAAAGTTGCACACAGTCCGCAGCGAAACAAACTCAGATTAGTGCATATTCTAAATGCGGAGAAGTCCAAACAACAGATAAGCGAAAATATATGTAGACGTGCATGACCAGGGAGAAAGCATTGTTACAGTTTGCCTGCCTGTTTCTTGTTTCAATACAAACTACGACCACCACCACCACAACCTCTGCTGCTCCTTCCGTTGGTCATAAACCTTTTTACTTTTCAACTAAAACACAATTTAGTCAAAGTATTACGCTTCGAGCCCCAGAGTGAAAGTTGAAAAGGAAGACTGACTGACTGACTGAAGGCGGATTGTCCACTTGGGACTTCTTTTTACGAAGAGCTAATTTGCAAGAAAAAGATTTCAACATCACAACAGGATTCCTCTGCTCTTTAGATTAATAAATATTTATAAAGACGCTCTTTGTGCAGAATCACTAGACGGAAAGTATTACAAACATAGAGATACTTGCACACATACGTGCATACATTAGTCAATTAATTGTTTTACCTGCAAACATTAAAAATATATAATTCTTCTGTCTAACAATACTTCTGCTTCGAACCCAAGACTTTCTCCAAAATCATGGCAAACAACAAAAGAGGAATATTTAATAAGGGACTCCATCGCCATAAAAAAATGCATAATATGAGCCTGGAAATGAAAATGAAAAACGGAGGTGACGGGAAGCGTTGTCGAAAAGTCAACACCAATACGAGTCCTCCTCCGACTGCGACTTATTGCAACTGGAAATCTGGAAGGGATCTCAGGCGGGCTTGCTTCCTGCTCCTCCTTGTCGTAACCCTTTCTTTGAATATTGCCTCAACCCTCGCATCCTGCAATCCCCCACGGATCATAAATGGGAAAGTGCAAGTGAAGGACATTCCCCACAATGGCAAATACTCTGACAACTCCGAGGCGATTGTTTCATGTGAGCCAGGCTACCACCTCAAGTCTGGAGAAGTGATCTACTGCCAAAATAACAAGTGGGTCGCTTCCGGGAGCAGAGTGATGGAAGACCAGTTGTGTGGTAAGTCAAAGTCGTTGTATTACACAGCGCGTGCAGATTATGTAGAGCATACAATGTTCCAATTGACCTTTAAAGTTATTCATTGGGAAATTACACAAGTTAGAAAATAAATTATATTGCACTTTCTCGGCATTAGTATGAGCAGGATAACAACATCTACATACATATATGTATACATAAATATGTATCTGCATGTGTAGCAAATACTTGATGATCCTTATGCAACAACTTCTGACGTCTGAAGTGTGTGGGGATGAGAAATCATAGACGTGCATTTTACAACAGCTTTCTCTCACTCCTCGGTTCGATGAAACAACTCGGTGGCATCCAATATTTCCTGCTCTCATGCGTGCATCCCTTCTCTATGCAAAATTTGGCTCAAGTGGGTGGAAAGAGGATGGGAACGAATATTTTCATAATTTCATTTCACTTGGCTCAACATCTGCTGGTGATCAGCTGCAGCAGCCTGGCTTCCCTTGTCCTCTCAATTCACCTTTTCTTTTGTGATGAAAATTTCAAGAGATTGAGCATCCATCATTCTTGATAATAAGCAACATCGTCCTACACACTTGCTCATCTCCTCTTCTTGCCAGCCGAGTTTGTTGGCTTCTAGTGAAAGCATATTGGAATTGAAAGATTGACAATGAAGGAGGAAACGTTGAGCTGTGTGTACAATGCGTTGCACAATATGTATGATACGACATATAAATATCATCATCGGTGTTTGCTTTCACCATCGCTTTCACCATTGCTTTTATCATTCTGCAACTAAATTACCAAACATATTGCTGTATCAATTTATTTCATTTTGACTTCCTCTTTAGTACATGGACTATTTCTAACAGTCCGTCAATGCATTGGGATCGTTGGAAATTAGCACACTAAAATCATCGCGACGTATTATGTTAACTATTAAAATACGTATGTTTCAAGAAAGCGGAGATTGTGATGCTTGTTTCCAGCATAAAAGTGAACTGAAGATCCAATAAAATAACATGTCACGCAGATAAATTGACAAAAATTAGTTCTCGTCATACACCCCATTTCCATTAAATCGACCAACCCATCTCGTTGTCTTGGACGGGGTTGAAGTAATGAGCTCTCAAGATATTGACTTAAGTAGAAAACTTGAAAAGCACAGCGAAATAAGCGGAGGAAATTAAGACCGGCTATTTATTTGCTAAGTGCTTGAACCCGCAAGTAGATAAGCAATAAGCAAGAACGAGTATACGAAGCATGGGTAACGTTGTCGTCCCTATTTGTAGTTGGATTCCTACATTAGCATCATGAGCTTTGTGGTTGACTTCGGTATGATGCCAACAAATGGCATTTATTCATCAAAGTCAAACTTTCTCTCCTGAAATGCATGCCCTTTAACTAAAATTGTTATGCAATTAGCGCAATTGCAGTTCGCAGCAGCCAGGAAATGCGAACTTGGCTTAATATTGCATTACTTTACATAACAACCATCCGGGCTTATGGAACGATGCACACTGCCAAAGTTAAAATAGTTTTAAAGTTTTAAATTCTTGCAATTAATAAGAAAACGGATTAAAACAGAATAATTAGTTCAGTTTCTTTGAAACAGTACTTCAAATTTCAAAATCCCATGATGTATGTGCATAAATAATTTAATATCATTAAAAACAAAGAAGTCACCTTAGGGGTCACAGGAGAGAGGAGAGGATGGGTTACCTGGTAGCGTGATCTATTAATTTTCGCCACATTTTAATAGTAGGGGCGACCCTTGACAAAGGGGGTCTACTTTTCCGTGGCATAATTTATGGGACCCCTTTTTCTATACCTACATCTTTCACCACAACGTATTTGTTGTCAGACCTTAACTTTCAATATCTTATTTCTCTCTGGTGGTCTCTATTCATTACAAACCTACACTGAAATTTGAGGCTGGTACTGCATTTGTTCCATTAACCGCAGTTTCTCAGGAGGATCGACGTCGGTTACTCCTTCAAACATTTCCAGTTCCTTCGCCTTTCAAATATGAATTTATGCATTACCGTTTCGCGCATATCATCACAAAGAAGAATTCCAACTTCCACATCAAAGCTTTCATCTTCCCCATTCCAGCATACTTTTGCGTATATAATATGAGCGAGAGCGCAGAGTTTGAGGCTGTTGAACTAGGAATTTCTACCCAACTTTTTTTACAATTTCATACGCAACAAGGTTATTAAATTCAACCCATAATACTCGTCTTCAAACTTGGTCAAGATCAAATAAGGCTACACGAGGAACAGGGTTGCTGCTGTGGCCTTCAAATAAACACACGTAGCCATGCAAAGACCTGCAGAAATCTCTGAAATTAATATCAAAAGGAAATATTTGCAAACAAATCCCTCACGCAATATGCAAAGTACCGAAACAGAATTTCACTATTCATATTAAATTAGATGGCGGTACGTAGAAAAATGAACATCATATTTAGTTACAAAATATGACCATCATTATCATCCTTAATTGCGTTGCAACGTAGAATTTTTTCGCGTATGTATGTCTCTTATTTCATTTCCTAATGAAAATGCGACACACAGATCAAGTGTAGATATGGGTTACGGTAAAATGAACCTTCGTGCTGGGCAGATTCGCACCATCAACTATACTGCCTGGCTATCACTAGGCTATTAAATTGTGCCTTCTAAGCAGGAGGTTTTATGACATGTTGATATGATGGCCTTCGCCACCATCTATCAGTTTCACCCCTGCTTCCTATCATCATCAGCAGCAGCTTTCTCTCCCTCTCGGCACACACGCATCCCTCATAATAACGATAATCCAGAGGCTGCTGGGAAATCTACCAGAAACAGTTCCAATATATTAAATTTCTCCAAAACCAGCTCCACAGCTTTCTCCCTCACCCAACACGAACCATCTGCTTTCACCAGTCACCAAGACCAGCGTGGTGGAAGCAAATGTGCAACTTATTTCGAGGAGATATGCGGTGGCTCCTGCTCCTTCTTGGCCTTTCTTGTCTTATGGATGGCCTTCACTGGTCAGGTCGTATCTTATGAAGAAGAAGAAAGTGGACGGATATCGTTTAACCAGCTTCGCTTGAACAAGCATCGCATTACATTATTGCCAATAAATTCAGTGGTTGAGGCAATTCTGGAATTGACCATGTTTTTACAAATGTATGAATGTATGTAGCCGCCAGCAGGTGGATTATCTAGTAAAATAACGAGTTCGTGAGACGAATAGATATCCTCCCACCTTTGCCAAGCATTTTCAGTACAAATCAACAATTAGTTTTTCTTTGACTTGAAGTAACTGAATAAAAAGGCGATGGGAAAGCAATAACAAATGCAGACCTATTTAAAGGCTGCTAGCAGGGATTATCAAGGACGACTGATAAGACTGTATAATTGCTGGAAGAAGCTAATAAATAGGAGTGAACAGCTGATTAAAAAATCAACCACCGCGGAATCTAAAATTCCGAGAATGGTAATAGGCAAAAGTTACACATACAAGTATACGTATGTACAGCGTACTGGTGCTAATAGTCGTCTGAATGCTCCCGGAAATGCTCTGTTCGCATGTAAAGGAAACTTCATGAAGCCAGAACACATTGTTTTACTCCCTTTCAAAGTAATTCACCTTGTGTATAGCAGTAGATAAGCAAAATACCTCCAGTTGTTTCAGTGGGGAACTGCCTATGACATTCCTCGAATATTTCAAAACTATTTACGAGTTTGTTCTTCTATGGTTCATGCACTTCAAATAAATTAGTCAAAATATTTACGACCGGCAAATACTGGGTGGCTCCCATTCCATACCTTATCCTCAGTTGTAAATTAGTCTTGTCACAAGGTCATTTAACTTTATTGGGTACAACACATTACGTATTATAGGTGCATGTAGTCAGTACTACGTGTAGTGTAAGTTCTCCTTCAACATAAAATTACATCATGTATACTCTCAAAAAAGTGTACCAGTTTTGACGCGATAACTGAGCATAAAAGTGGCCACTTTTGGGATGTGTACAACTTGACCCTTGTTGCCTATAAACGTTTACTCACCTAGCCAAATGGCAGCTCAGCAACTATGCTGACTGGCTACCACTCTCTTATTTCGTATTACTTTCACTCTCAGATAGTCAACAAACAAAATTCTGTTCTCTATCTGCCCCCAAGAGAGTGTGTAGTTTTGAGTTCTGTTCATACATATATCCAGAAAACCAAAGCCCTCGTACTTGCTGGACCGTACCACCCTTGCGTAGAGAGAGATTGTGTTCTCGGACCCGGACTTTCCCTGAGTGTAGAGATGAAGGAGGAAATACGTGTCAGGATTTCATTCCTGTGAACCAAACTGAAAAACAGGAACGGGTGAACAATAAAAACTAAAACAACAATTCTGGACACAGACCGACCCAGCAGAAGCCAAAACAACCTGTGAGTGAAAGTCTCCTCGCAGAACTATTTAGCAAGGAATCTGTGTTAGTTGGTAGCGTGATGTGACCTTTTACAAAACGAGGGCAGCATAAAATATATTTTTCATAATAAAAACAGTCGGTCGTTGCCTCTAATTCCAAGTTTCTTACAAACAGGAATTTACAAGCAGGAGGAGCGGCCAAGTAAGAGCTGCATCTGTATTTAGGAAACCCTCCATCACCGTGTAACAACCTGCTGACCCCGTTCCTGCATCTGACACTGAAAGGTGGCAATACACACGCGCCTCGTAAATTATGGTTTCGGTGGGTATTTTTATCTGCTTGCACCCAAAGTACGAGTACTTTGTATAAGTACAAGTATTGATTGGGGAAAGCATCATTGCGACAGAGTGACCTTGGCTTGCTTCACATCCACATATCCATATTAAGCAGGATCTGTATTTCCGCACTTTAAAATTCAAGCACGTCAACAACTGGAGAAAAAGGGAGATCAGGAGGAAGGAAGGAAGGAGTGAAATTACAATAATTTCAGAGTTGGTTGTCTCTCTGGTGGCGCTGGGTGGTTAATGTGCGGAAGGGGAAATTTAATGGAATGGTGAAAGCGGAGAAATTGGAATGGCTCCGAATTCTTTGTATTTTCTCTTTTGGGCCGCTGGGTTGCGAATTTTTCCTTCGTTTCACTCACCTCTGACGAACGTACATACATTGTTGTGTGCTTTGTAAAATTTACTCCATCTCATCTCAAAGTGTCCCCCGGGACTTTTATGCAGTGTATGAAAAAAGTATTCGAAACTACATAACACGAAATTATGAAGGAATGATTATAAATTTCGTAACGTAACATCTCCAACTACATTTTCATATAGTTAACTGGGTTACCCCATAGTCTGTGACTATTAATAATACCTGATGCTCTCCTGGAGACGAGGGTCCACTAAACTTTTAAAGTTTAACCATATTCAAAAAATTGGGTATGCATACGTAAGTAAATATGTATTGAATAACTTTTGTGGAGATATTCTTCAAGTTAGTCAACTTTTTTCAAATTGGGACAGTGATATTTGAAGGTGCATACTCCATGTGGGTGGATGTGACTGAAATCGTAAAATATTTAAACTTTTGTGCAGTCGTAAGTTATTTGCTTCACATCCACATCCATGAGATCGAGATGGTCATAAGTTATTTGTAGGTTGAAAATGCAAGCGAATTTACTCCATAAATGTTAGATGATCCTGCTTCCTTTACAAATAATATATTTGGAAAAAGTACTAAAACTTTTAATCATTCTAACATAATTAATTTAACAATATGCATACAAACTGTTAAATAATTACTACTAGTGTTACTCACCATATTCGAATTATGCATGCGATATGCAAAAAAACATGTCTCCAGCATGTGGGGATTCCTAAGTTGTGTTACACAACCGAACAAACCATTTCTCTCGCAGAATAAAATCGACTCCGATCCAATTCGACATATGTATGTATACAATTTGTGGAGAAAGAAAACTTTTCCTATTACTTCAAACTCGGTTGTATACACAATTCAAGGCTCGTCTGCCTAACTCGCTTTCTTTCCGTTTCATGTCCCTACTTTTTTTAGTTGGTCTGATATGAAAATCCAGAGATAAAGAGTTAGACTTGGATTTTTAAGAAAAAATAGATGGGCCCGTTGAAGGGAAACTGAGGTGAGGGAGAATTACAGATTTACGGAGAGTGCATACCCAGAGAGTTGGTGCATCTCGGTTAGAAAACTTATTGGAGACATCGACAAAATCATATTGGATTAAGCCTCATTTTTTTCTGCCTGTTCTTTCATACGTACAATACTATTTCCAAACTCATCCTCAGTGTTCCCTGTGGAGAGGAATCATCCCATTGAGCAAACCCGCCTTCACGTGCCATTTTCAGTGTAACAAAGAAAAACCAGTCAAAGGAAAAAGATATCAACGAATCTGTAGCAACTTGATGGGGTTGGATAGGCCCCTTCGAGACGAGAGTCAGTCAGACAAGTGATTCTTATTAAGTTGGGTTGTCAGTTCCAGGTAAAATCGCATGTCTAGCATTTTTATTAAACTTTATTGTGTCACGAACACTCACAATTCGATTTTTCATACGATTTCATATTTCACCTGTCATTTTTACACATTTTGACTGTATTCATAATTTGAAGTCCTACTTGCCTTGTGAACGCTTAATTTCAGGCGTTAATTACACTTCAAGTGGAAAGGGTTTCACAAATCTCAATATATATATTTACATATAAACGCATATATCAATAGTATTCAATGGTCTCATGTAATGTACTCACTTACAATCTGGAACAAAACCCAACTCATACTCACACACAAGTAATAAAAATTTAAGAATTTAGCACGGAGATTATAATTCTACTTATTTCCCGACATGTTGGTGAAGGGTTAAAAATTAACTTATCAAACTGTAGTCTTGAGTTTTATAAATAATGTAACATTTAAGAAAATCGACATTTGCCCTGCATATGTACCTATCGCCAGACGTACTATGTATCTATGCGTATTTATTAATACTATAATAAACTCATTCGATGAACGTAATTTGCAGTCATGCTGCATACCTCGCCCTGCTCAATATAATCTAAATGAAGGAAAAAGCGAAGGTTGCGATGTAGATACATACATATATTTTGGCAAAATAGAATTATGCAGCATCAAATGATTGCTTGTAAATGCAAATTTGTGCTAGGTCCTCATCTTTCACGTCTACGGGCTGTTCAAGGTAATCCGAACTTCAAAGCAAACTTGGCTGCTTTTCAGTTTTCTTTTATAGTTAAAGCAAAAGCGGTTAACGGTTTAGGTTTGCAATGAAGGAAGGATCTCTGCAAGAAGAGAAAGCTTTCTCTTTTCGGAAAACAGCGCGTGGGAAAGGAAAAGTGATTAATTATGCCGTGCGGTTTTTCTAGATGCAAATGAGCCGTCGACTTATGCATTATTCTCGTCTCGTTGTTATATTGACAGATTCCATCGTACTATGAAAGCAGTTCATCGACATTTGCACATAATCACACATTGCGCACAAGTATTTACTTACATGCATACTCTGATGTATGTAGATACGTATATTACACACCCGGCTGCTGTAACAAAAAACTTTTTGTTAAGTAATTACGTACAAGGATTATCACTTAGGGTTCCCCAAAAATCCCCTAGTTTCAGTTAATGCATCGTTCAGAAATGTAAAATGAACTTTACAAAAGTTGGAATGCTTCTAAGAGATTTTCGTAAACCTGAGGTTGCATCCTGACACACAACTTCCATTTATACTGCTTTTCTTTGATAAAAATTCTTGTTTATGATCTTATACATATGTCCATACATATATACTACCAACGTAACAACTAGACATTTTTATAGTGCAAAGTCATATATACGGCACTACAGCTTGATTACTGCAAATAGTTGGTAACAAGATATTCTTTGTGTTTACGGATATTATCATGAGTTAAGTATTTTATCGCAAAGTTCAATATTGAAGATATGTATTGCTTGTTACTGGGATTGTTGAACTGTTTGCTCGTAGGCTGGTGCACTGAAGGAAAATTATCATCTTGGTTTACTTCAGATGAGTCAACGTTACAATTTTCTCGTGGTTGAAACATTTTTGAGGAGGAGGAAATAGATCGATTGTTCTTGGATTGACACTGGGAGGAGATGTATTGGAGGGGAGACAAATTTACTTACGCCTGAAGATGAGATGTAACGGATCGGTCTACATAATAAGGGCGGAGAAAGTATCACTAAACACAGCACGAGTAGCATCAGCAGAAGCAAGCTTTCTCCACCAGCAGAAAACTGGGGTTATCTCAGCTCTGCCAATAATGGTACCACTATATATGACATACAAATACTTATATAATGCGTCGGGAGTACAACTCCACATCTTACCCTGTCTACACACGTAAGAAATCACTAATCTTTAGTTGGTTGGGTGGATCTGGATTGATGATGTTATGGCATATTTTGAGAAGAAATATCGAGGAGAAAGTTCACGGTTTAAGCTAAGGAACATTTCGCATGCATTACGTAAGTAGCACAAGATCTGTGTACCGCTTTATACGCAACTGTAATATTTAACTGTATGGATAAAGAGTTGGAGATTACGATTTGTCAAGTATTTTCTACCTTTGTGGGGTTTGTCCTATTTATTATTCTTGTATCATGAAATTTTAAATTTCTGGATACTATTGTATTTAGTGGGCCGAAATACTTCATAGTTAAGTGTACCTAATACAGATATTAGTGGTGGTCGTACTGCATACAAAGAAGAAATTTTCCAAAAAATACTTCATCGTCCTTCTACATTCTACGATTTCGCTCATTTCCATTCAGCGCAAAAAATGTATCTGCGCGTGATTAGAGAGGCATGACGCTTTTCAAAAGATTATCGGTAAACCCTTCCTGTCCTATAAAAATTCAATGGCCGTCCAAAAGACAGATTGACACTCATCAAATCCCCGCACTTTCACATCAATATGATTATAAAGCTTTCATCTCAATTTTTTAAAAAGGATTTTAGCATCTGCCTAATGATTTTGATCTCGCAGCACCACGTCACCTTGGGTGGAGCGGATGAGTGAGTGCTGTTGAAAAGTGGACCTAACCACTAAAAGGCCGCGGTTTTGCAGAACATCAGACTAGGATTTTGTAGACAAAAGTAAAAGTACATAAACACGGAATGATGGTACCAGATTGTAGAATGTTAGGGCTAAACATAAAAGGATTTATACTTCTAATGATAAAAATTGGATTGGCGTCCTTACTTCTTGCTGGCGTAACATAAAATTTACTCAATGTAATTTGGAGTTTGTTTAAAACTTTGCAACGTTAGAATCGTTTTGTTGTTGGATAATAGAGAAACTTTTAAAAGTTTTGTCATTTCACGGCATGGGCTGATTATTGGGACAATTTAGTTTTTCGCTGGAGTAGAAGTCCTGAGAATTATTATAGACTCATCGCCAACTACGACTAACCCCAGACTCGGCGGCTACTAGACTGAGCTGATGTTGAGAGTGAAAGTAAATGGCGGAAAATGAAATAATGCGCCTCGTGCATAAATTCTGACTCACGGTGAACTTGTGATAAAGCAGGTTTGCCAATATCAGCCAACAACAAGGGAAAGTTGTCCAACCACTGAGTGGGTGAAAATGAGATAGGTTCAGGTTGGCGGATGGATGGATGGAGGATTGAGGAAGCGGCACAAACTGCTTCGTCGGCAAAGATTCTGCAATGACGCTCGTTTATTCTTGTATTAAATGACACACCTTCCTTTCCTCTCACCAGACTCTTATTCTCTGCGAGCTGTGGCAGAGTCTCTTAATTCTGTTTCATAGAGTTTTGCTGAAATCTTGATGCTATTACACAGCTTTGTAGAAGACGGCGCAAACTTTCTCCATACAAACTGTTGCAGCCCCGTTTTTTACGATGATGATGAAGCCATGTTGTCTCTGTCTGTATAGAAACTTCGATGGTTATAAATGTACATTTTCTTCCCATTCATGAAATCTCGAAAGCCCACAATTTCTTTACTTTCTCCAGTTTCAACACTACGGTTATATTCCACGAGTTCCCCGTAAATTTACATTGCGGATTCCATTATCTGTAAACCATATTTTAGAATTCAAGGGGAACATGGTCGAGTAGATTTTCATACGCCAGCAGATTTTGTCTGGCTGGGGGAATGTATGGCAGATTAGAGTTTCTTCCGCAATATTTGAGGCTGCATCAATGGAGTGGAAATGTGGTCGGTGGGTCTCATGATGGGGGTGGTGTCCCTACACACCAGCTGTCCGGAATATCATTCCACATTATGCTCCTCAACTCCAAACACATTTGACTTTCACCCACAGGCCTCCGTCCCTGATAATCCCGTCGTGTACATTTATGTGTGCATTCATGTGTTGAGTGGAGTGCTCTGTTCAGGCAGGAAATTCCCCTTGGCTCTTTACTTAATCTGGGAGTTCGACCAGTTGTACACTACATATGTATGAATATATGCTTTTTAAAGCTAAAACTTGAGCCATAAATAGTTGACCAGAATATGAGGATAATCGTAATGCCAATGTGCGAGTCAGCACACTCGGGTCAAGGCAGTATCACAACTGTCGTCCTCAATTCCTCCGGAGTTGTTGGAAATCAGAAATATTCTTGATGCCCGATGGTCCGAGTGTTAAAAACTAAATATGTATATATTTTGGAGAGCTGAAATGAAGGGAGACACGTATGTCTGACATATGAATGTATCATCAGGATGACCCATTCGTGGCATGATTTTGGTTTGCATTTTAGAGTTGAACAAATTTTCTTTCACAATAAAATGAACGAACTGCATATATACTTCACATTCTTTGACATTATCGTTATCGCCATCGCCATTCTCTTCTCCGCCTCCTCCCCCAGTCACACGTGGAGTGAAAGAAAGATTCAGAATGCTCGTTTCATGGTGTGCTGCTTCTCAGTAATTCCGTATATAGTGCCCATTTGCCAACGTCTATAGGTAAGTATGCATCTAGTCACAAATGAATGCACCACTTTAATTTGCTTTATTGAATTTCTATTAAGCAGGCTGGCTGACAGGCATTCCCACATGAATTAGTTATAGTCATCAATTCTTTCACCTTCCCTGCTCAATGCAAATTCCCAAAAATATTCAAATTCTGGGCTGCTAGGCACTGATAGCCACTGACGTCGCCGTTCCACGGTATCAACTTGTACTCACCACTCTAATGGCACATTCAAGAACGTGTCAATGTCATATAGTGCATGTCGATGTCAATTTTTTTTTTTACTGTCAACTGTAAATCTGTACATAATACTTTTAAAGTTATATGTTCACATATCGACGAAATGGGGAGAAAATCTCGGGAATATGCAATTTGTTCAAAATCAAAATATAATGAATGCGACGGTGTTACGAAGGAAGTAAGAAGCACGTTTGCTTGAGTAACGAAGCGAGTTTTCACTGTGACATCACAAGAACGGATAAAGTCGTGCCAGGAGCGAGGACATATCAAAAATTGCTCTCAGCGCCCACAAGAAGTTGCACGTGTCTTCCAAGTTGTTCCCTTCGCACACATTGTGCATGTGTATCTAACTAGAAATCTATTATCCAGTTGATTTGGCAGAGAATATAGCATTCGAAGAAAGTTATATTATTAGAGGTTTCATGGGAGGTTATAATATAATGGTACGTACACACAGCCAAGTTATTAGCAGAAATGATGATGTGACACTGAATGGGAATTCCAACATAACTTACTCCATAAAACGGACTGGCTCTCTTGTACAAAATATTTCTCTCATTTCATCCAAGAATTCTAGCTGCTCCGTGATTTTCGTCCTAGATGAACGTCGTGGAACTGGAAAACGAATCCAATTAAGGTTGCTAAAACTCGACCTGCATGAAAATGGCCTTTGATGCTATGGACGCCATATAGAGTAAAAATTCAATTAAAAATAATCACACGCTTGTTGGACCCCACGTCTCGTGGATATTGTATGAGTAATTGCCACACGCTTTCATACTTTTTTTGGGGGGGTAAAACTTTGAACGCCTCTGACACAATTAAAATGCAAATTGTTGTGCAGTTCAGCCCTGCTTGTACGTAAGATAAATAATCCTGGTGAGTCTTATAAAATTAGTCTAAAAAAAGTTTCTTAAAGTTTAGGATTTAAAATGCTTAATAATCTTGAATGTGTTAAATTCATTAAAAAAGGACCAGCAGTTTGAGTGCGAGGTCCTAAGTCTGTGTCGTGTGATGTATATATACCCGTCTGAAAACATAATCAACGGATGCACAGGGCAATGCCACGAATGACCCTGCTGTTCTGTATTCTCCGACATATTTATAATACAGCAGATTTGATCAGCGAATTTCCGTTGTATGAGTAAAGAAGAATTAGGAGTGGCTTAAAATAGGATTCTGAGGAAACATGAGATTGGCCTCTGCACCTAATTTCCGATCCTGTCACATTCCCAAAGGCAGAAGGTTCTTAACCAAAACAAATGGCTTTTGGGTAAATAATGGACGACTTTCAAGATAACAGATTCTCACGTTATAAAGCAGCAGCTTTCTTTCTAGCCTACTTCACCATGGCACGTTGCTTGAATCCCTTTCTGAGTCCACATACAATCATGCCTCACATTGTAAAACATGTGTCTGTGTAATTATTTCTGGTCGCTGCTGTGAGAAAAAAAGGCACCCATCAAATTTTCTTGTTAAAAATTGTCGCACAGATAAATAAGTACATTGTCGTTCTCACCCAAATGCTATATGTATATGCAGCACAAACACCTTACTTGAAGTCACAAGCATATTTTAGTCATCCCATTTGGAGCGAGAGTGGAGTGTGAATGTCGGCTGTAGTGTTCAATTCCAGAAAGTACAAAGCTCACCGACAGACAACACAATACATTTCTTGGTTCAGAGTTAATCGCTCGTGTCACAAATGTATTAAATGTAATCAAATATTACTCGGAGCGATGTGATGTCATGTCAAAACCAATGAATCTCGGCGATGGAGGAAAATTAAACCCAACAAAGGCGAGCAAAGCCACCTTCTCGTCCGTGTGGCTGTATGGGTGGTTGCCCTTTTTCATTAATTTTACATGATCGTCAGTGGACAGGATGACAACCCGTCGTCGTCCTTATCTATTCTCGGCTTTACTTTGCTTTACCAACTTGGCCAACCAACCACCGACTTCCTTTAAGGCATCTTGTTCTTGTTCGTGTGTGATTTGATTGCAAGGTCTGAATCTGATATGAACTCATTCAACCCTTTACACAACTCTACTCCGCGATGAGTCACAACTTTGACTCTTAAATCCTTTCCTAGAGCACAGCAAATAACTTTCACAAGATGTAGAAAGATGTAGAAACATGACAGTGAAAACTTGAGGTGTTTTACTCGCAGGCGAGCATATTACAATCAGATCCTTGCCAGAACAACACAACATCCGCACTGATAAGGCCCAATGTGGTTTGTAAACCGCCCCATGTTAACTTTGGACTTATCAAATTTACGGTCCAAGAGATAGACAATACTTCTCTCGCTCTCGCTCTCTCTTAGAAAACTTCTAAAGACTGTCAACTCGAGTCCAATTAATTTCAAATCTAAATGGATCTGCCCAGACTGTTGTCTGGTGGTGATGACTGTATACTGCATTCAATCTAATTCTACAATGCTCTCTTCGCTTGGCTGCTTGGGTATTATGGAATGCCAAATGAGATGTTGTTTATAGTGATCCAAGACAGAGGAGGACAAAGAGGAAAGTCTTGTCTTTTAAATTGGATCATACAGCACAAGCACGGCCATTCAGATCTGTTTAATGAGTCAACAAAACCGGCTTGTAAAGATCTCATTATTGAATAATAAGACAACGGCAGGACCATCGCTAAACTATTCTGGAGTAGATTCAATTCCTTATAATATGGAAATAAGTTGAACCATTAGACACCATTTTACCAACTTGTATTTAAATATATGTACAACCAGTACAAGAACTATTAAAGATCAGCTTGTGAGGAATGAAAAACGCGTTACAAGGATCCTATTAGCTTAAAAATATCATATTCTCAAAAACTCTTTACATTTTAACGTTATTGCCATAATGTAGTTAAGTATTTGTTGTATTACAATTACTAGACTACTTAAACAAGTAACTCATTTATGGGTGCAAAATAGAAGTATCAGCTTACATTAATTAACGCTTCCGGTGGGTTTTGAAATGACAAAGTTCAAAAACAGTATTAAACTATGCATGCTTCCACGTGTGACATATCAAAAACATTTTTAACGTAGAAACGCTCTTCATGGTTTTAATGGAGGTTCTAGAAATGCTGATCACCTAGCTCGCTCCACATCTTCTCAACCTGTTCAAACAATCCACTTAAACTAACGAGGTGGCTCGAACATAGGTACATACGTACGTACGTGCATAAGTAAGTACAATGCACCAGTTGCCGTTGCCTCCTCCCTCCTCCTCTCGATAACATCATCATTCGCTTCGGCTTCAAACTGTGTAGAATTATCGCTTTAATCCAATAAATGGAAAATTGCTTCTTATGATTAAACATTTGGAACCCTTTACCTACCGCATTCCATTTGACTGAGAAACTCTGTAATTTCGTTTCAAGGCAGGGTACTTGGATTTCATGTAAATTCTCTTCAGCAGCAAGATGGCCATCCAAACAACTCCATGGTCCAACATTACATCCAGCTCAACGACTTAATCATGCGACGAAATTCATAGGCTAGCTTAGCTGATATTTTCTATAATATTGAAGAAACTATTGAAGACATGAAGAAAAAGACGTTTTACAAAGTCATTATACAGAATTCAAATGTTAGTATCTTTTATATTGGTGAAAATGGCCAATAAATATTTTGTACGATCTTTGCATATACATGACTAAACTCTCAGCTCGTGTAATAACTTTGATCACAAACTTTTTTGTAAATACCTTCACCAAGCGCACAAGTGAATGAACGGTGTATTACATATTGGTACATCTTGAAGAAAGGATAGCTCGACCAAAATTTCATTCAGATTCTTATCTTTGGTAATTATCTATCTTGAATATGGGTGCGGATGACTTTGACCCGCTCCAGATGTAAGCTTATTGTTTACTCTGTGGTCAACGATTATCCTCACTTAACCCTCTTTCGTAATTGCGTCGGACAATTTGAATTTGAACTCAAAGGAGAGGCGAGTGAAGAATGGGCTGCGAAACAAATCTGAAAAATCTCTGAATGCTTTGTTTGTCGGAACATTAAACGATCTTATCATCAGCACAAGGTTAATCATGTAAGGGATGAATTATCACATGTGATTAGCTTTCGAGCTACATTCACTCACTTATAGTTTTGGAAGCGACTATTTAGTAAAGCAACATTCTCCGCTATGTTCATCTTGGGAATTAGCATATATAAATGTATGCATATTTATGTATTGTCGGTTACCGTGAAATACATAGTTAACTGGACAGAAGGTATCTTAACTTCGAATAAGGAACTAAAATCATAGGAGACTGGCCGTTATTGGGTCAATGATGACAATGGGACCCATCACAACATGTACCTCGTATATTCTCTGTAAAATACCAATTGACATTCGATTCGCGCACCAATCATAACAATTTCATTGCTGTAATGTTGTGTCGTGAGGAAACTTTTTGAATGAATTCAATTCCATGTTCATTTCATGGTCCATTCCAATGGTCAGTCAATTTGAAAGCGGACCCTGGAGAGCTGCATTGCATTTTATTCGAGGCCATAAAGTCCAAAACTTTCTACTTCATACTTCTGGAAACAGCAAATTTGGAATGCCAACTAGTAGAACGACAACGGAGCAGACACACACACACGTATGCACATATTTCTATATAGATTATACGATTATACGAGAGATACATTATAGCCGGAATAGAAAACGCTTCCAGACTCAATTGTCAATTTTTATCGTGCTGTAAAGTTTGCGTATGAGAATGTGAAAGTGACATTTCGATTTCGATTGCAACAAGAAGTGCAGGATTTCCGTTGCTACATTTCCAATGTAAACAGGGATCAAAAGCTTATCCACTTGATAAAACGTCAAAATAAATCTGTGATGAAATTTGATCAATTTTGAAATTTAAAGATTATTGCAAATTCTAGACCACTTTCCACTTTTATCTTTGCAATAGAGTGCAATTGGCGCAGAAGGAGGAGAAGGACAAAAAAGCTGAGAGACAGGACAGAAGTAATGTAATCAGCTCATTCCGACAAGCGTTTGTCGTTGGACGATGGGTTCCCTGATTGTAGTTGATAGGCTGCCGTGAATCAGCTTTATTCGAGGACTTTGTTTAAGCTTCAATCATCATCATCTCAGAGTTTGTGGCACAAATAATATAGGCGACTGTATGTATGTATATATTTGGAGCACGTCTGTCTGTGGGAACCGGTGCCTATTGCTTTCTCTTGCAATTTTGCTCAAAGTGGAATTATATAGAGATTGCATTAGTAGTTGAGTGAATCCTGCTTTGAGTCGTTCAGCACGAGTATGATGAAGACGAGGTCTGCTTCTTCATCAGTTTCTTCCGTCCGTTGTTATTTCCTCTGATTGTCCTTCCCTTTCAACTCGTCCAATTCTTTTTTATTTCTCGTCCAACACCCAACCACTGGACCGCACAGTGTCAATGCCGCATGAATCTAAATCGGGACTTGGCACTTTCTCCTCCGACTGGTTCCAACACTTGCTGTATTTAGTATACAGTAGCTCAACCCCAATTTCTCATATGGACACAATGGGCGAGAACAGTATTGAGAACTTTGGGTAGAAGCGGGTTGAAGTCGTTATTATAACAAACGATGCTCAGGTCAAAACAAGGCGTTAGCGTGATATACAGCCAAATCTCTAAATCTTTCTGTGCCCTTGCTGTGTCTTTGTGCGTCTCTGGTTTAGCAGACCCACGAATGACTCGGCTTCAGCTTTGTGCAAAATGCAATCTACTTTTTCTCAAAAAAATCGCAAAGACAAAAGGACGCTAGATGACTGTATTGTTTGCATGGTTGTTTGCTTGGAACCCCATTGTGTCTTATTTTTAGAAATTCTACACTATGTAAATATCTCATTAAGACCTTTTGAGATGGGCTGTGGAACTGGATAAGTGGAGATGTGATGTTGATTCAGTAGTGCTGCAACGAGAGCAGAGAAGTTAGCTTGTCTCATTTTCCATCTTCTGCCTGCTCGTCTTTCATTCTTTGTTTCTAGAATAAAAGATGAAATTCAAAACATTTTATGGGAAAGTAGTAAGAAATTGGATACTTTCACTAATTGCATTTTGTTGATTTTATTGATGTGTCATTAGTTGAAAGGTTTTCATAATAATAATTTCTGATCATATACAATAAGCGGCGATATAAACGATCGATGAAAATGTTCTAGCAAACTATCATCAACTTGATGAAGGGAAATTGCAAATCATTTTTATAGAAGTTTATTTCCCTTACTTTGGTAGCTGTATTATTCCCTTAATAGAAATCAAAGCATGTGCATAAGTACGATAAATAAGTCGAGGGTTGGCATTTATATTCCACTTTCGCAAGCCTTCTAAGCAAAATTTTGGCACTCATTTCAGAACGATTTATTTTTCGCATTATAAGAAATCAGCGGAAGACTCTGAAAGTATGAAAACTGAGAGTTTAATTCATAAAAGTATCGTAAATATGTTTCGTGTATTTGACTATTTTCATACTCGTTTGCATTTCAGCTCTTACTTTGTTATTTGGCTACTTCATCCTTTATTATTATTATTTTGCTTCTGCGGGATTGCGAGTTTTTCTCATTCCTTTTTATCTTGTTCCACTGGTTGTGCATTTTTCATCGCTGTGAGTTTACATGAAATATTATTATGAACCCCAAATTCAGGTTTCTAACTTGTTCATAACACTATGCAGACACTACATACGTACACGTGTATATGGCGTTCTTTCTTCGTAGCTCTAAATTTTTGCACCCATTTTTCAGAGCATAATTCTCTGTCACTTACATGGATATAAAACACCATTACGATGATTTTGAGATGAAGTGAAGAGGCTCAAAAGTTTTCTATACAAAAAAAGCTAACAGTAACTTCAAGCGGTTGGCTATTTTATTTAACTTGGTAACTTGGTTCGTTCTTACGAACATCTAATTTTTCAAAAATTCTTAGCCACAAGTGTGCGCAATAAATGATAGAAAAGTTTTTGATACCAGAGTCACAGATAAATAACTGCACGAGGAATAAGTAAATATTTATCTGATGAGCGATGCAATAAGAAGAATCACTGAGAAGAAAATAAGCAACCAGCTCAGCTCGAGCTTACTGAAATTAGGGCGATAAAGATCTGAACATTATGAAGAAAAGCTACCTGAGTTGCAATTGTGGGCGGTCAGATAGTTTCTATACAGAATTAACTCCTGTCCAAGAAGAACTAAGGGAGAGTTGATGTTGAGACTTAACAAATTGTGTGGTAGACCAGAGCCCTAAAAAAGTTTGGAGCAGTGTGGAGTCCGGTAGCCGTAGAACAGCAGGAGTGGAATGAGAGGAATAAATAATGACTGCTGTGTCATTACATAACTTGAAGATTCCACGTTAGAAACAGATACGAAGGAAGACCCACCGAAGAAATAGAAGAAAGAGCTTGTTGTTGCTTGTGGCATGCATTTCCAAGCCACCCAACATCTTGGTGCTGCTGCTCAAGTTGTTGGTTTTGGACTCCGTGCTTCGGATTCCATCCATTCATCCTGCTGTACGTACGACGGAATTAAATTGAATCTTTCCTGGGTGCCAGGCTGGGTTGGTATTAGGTTGGCTTTTCTGTCAGACAGGAGAGAATGGGTGCTGAACGCGTGGTGGTCATCTCATGTCATTTATAATGATACTCGCAGGGACTTGTTAAGATGAATATCTCGGCGAAGGATTGTCTGCATCGGTGTCTTTGACTGGTGTGTGGTGAGGCAATAAAAAATGTACAAATTTTGTACAATTTCAAATGTCAGTCACACGCGTCTTTTCAAAACCACTGGTTGAGAGAGTACGCAGCAGATTACTCTACACAATATGTGTACATATACAGTTCCTACACGCTAAATTAGAGTCTCAAAATTGTGAATTGGTCTTGGAATTTCCGAATATAAAATAAAACGAACGGGCTGAAAATAATGCAATATGTAAAGTTTGCTACGATAGATATACATACAATTTCTGGCGAGATTGTTTATTTTAGCGAGTTGATTCTGTTTGAACGAAACTGAATTTATTGACTATCAGCATAACAACGTTCTACCGCATCGCTCTGTCAACGTGCACGTCTTCAGACGAGTATTTCCTATGCAGCAAGTCATTCATGATTGGGTATCCCGTCCAACCAGGGTTTGGATTTGAATGTGTACAATATCGAAAGAGAAAGTAGCTGGGAGAGCAAAGAAGGAATTTCATTTCAAACTTTCCCTTCGCTTCTTGGTGGAAACGTACATATTCTGGCTGTCTTCTTCCTCGAGAAGTGTCGTGTCTTGGTTGGTGGGCAATGTGGCAGGCAACTACATACAATAAAGTCTGCCAGTCAAGCCAGTCGCATGCAACTTTTGACAAATTCAGAGTACACTTCCACCTATTACATAAAGCATTGAGATAAGATTCTCCTCCATTTCCTCCACGATAAGATAACAGTCAAATGGGGAATAATTCCGCTGAACTAATTTCTTGAATTGTCTCGCTTTCTCTCGAGAAATAATACTCGCGTCGGTTTGTTTGCGTACGATAAGGATACGCAAGCGAAGCCGCGTCATTTCGAAACTAAGTAAATACATTTATGCATGGGATGCGACACAGCCAGGCCGACAACGTCGCGTGAGTATGCATGTAGTGGTCGTCGGAAATGCAATCCTCCTTGTCACGGTTTCTCAGTGGTTGTCCCCCGCCTCCAATTCCTTCAATTTCTTTCTTCTGCTGTGTCTTTCATATGCAGCGGGCGTTGTTTTGTTAAGAGTAGCGTGTTTGTGAAGCTCAGAATCCTCCTTCTAGAATCCTACTGGAGAATTGAAGTAATTTTTCGTCCAGAACAGACAAACAATCGTCATTTCATATGGATTTCCCTTTTATTCTCACATTTCCTCCAAATTTATAGTGCATTTGCGTCTGTCATCACGACTAGAATTTTTCTCCTTTTCTGGAAATTGAAATAAAATGTGTCCTTAATGGAAAAAAATTTATGGAGAAAATGCCAATCCTAATAAAATGATTTCATTCACAGCTACATTATGCATGCTCTGTCAGTCCATGTACATACAACTGTCTCCTGAGGAGGAGCAGGGGATCAGGAGGGCACGACATGGTACTGAAACATTAATGTCGATTAATTTGTATTGCAAAACAAGACCTTGGATGGTTTATTCACTGCGAAGGACAGGTTAATCTTGCAGCACCTTCGACGACCCATGTTCTCTTGGGTTTGCCCTTTTCTTGACATTCCGTATATTCAATAGTAATTTTCTCCATATACGTGTATCGTCGTGGTATGGACCGTGTGGTGCATGGAGTCCTAATGCAGATTTGATGTTCCCACATCCAATCACCACACACAAGAGATGGGCGAAGAAGGTGAAAGAAAAACGCCGAAGAAAGCAGACCCAATCTGTGTGTCCGTTAGACGAAGCCAATGTCAGTCAACAGAGAGAGGGAACACGGACCACTACATTCTTCCTGTAAATAAAATACGATACCTTAGATAAACCAAATCTGGCTGACATCACCTTCTCCTTTCTCTTACCTTCCAGTTAGATTTCTATTTTAGGGTTTATTTATTCCTTTCTCCAGAAGCTTTTCTTGCCTCTCGTTACTAAATCCTTGCACTCCTCTCTTTGCTCCTTTCTTGCTCCTACTTACCAAACAAAACTTTCTAACGGCGATATGTTGGCTGGGGCAGCAGCATCAGTGAATAAGCTGCCGTGGTCGCTGGATTAGCTGTCTCTCCTACTTTCTCCGTCGTCTTCTCTCCCCTGCGACTCCATCCTTCCCACATTTGTGCATTGAAATAGGAATTCGAGAAGAGTACATGGGCGTCAGATGTTGGTCCCACTCAATTTCAGCCCCCATTACTTCAGACTCCTTGCATGATTTATTCAGTGCTCACTAGTTTCGGAGAAATCTTAATATGCATGGCAGTCAATATAGTGCATAATGCTTGCTGGCATATACATACTTTGCTTGTGTTTTCGATCGTTTCAGAGGTGTATCATTTATTGCATCATTTATTATCATTTATTGAAGGTCATAGATCAATCACGGTGAATAGATCTGGTCTCCTTAATTCCTGTGGTACGTTTATTTGTATGCATGGGTGTTATCAGGAGGAAGTAATGTGCGAATCTGAAAAGCTTTTGAAGACTTTGAGTTGGAAAATACTTATCAGGCATGAATAAAACTATGCCTGATGCGATGACATGAATAGAGGCATATTTTAGTAAACCCCATTCACGTTTGACAGATTTTAAGTTCTATGCAAGCAGGTAATAAGGTATATACAGAGATATTCATTTTTCCCATTTCCAGGTTTTCCTGGAGCTTTATACTCCGACAAAAGCAGAGCCCCTGAGTAGTAAATTCATGGAAAATGTTGTTGACACGAATTTCTTTCAATTAATGCAATGGGTAGAGAACGATAAGAGTGTTGCAAAAGAACTTTCTTCGTGAATGGCAGAAGGAATCCCTATAATTTTTTATGCGAAGAGAGCCAAATTGACGCGCAAAAATTTCCTCCATAAATGCGAGACAAATACGAACACTTAAACCAAAGGCACGATAAGTCGTTAGTTTGATGTCCAATTTGCGAGGATTCTCAGCAATAAACCTGCCTAATATATAATACCAATCACATTTACTCAATTCTTTCACCACCTCCAGACTCATAAATACATAGAACATATTTCGCAAGGCTCGACTGCATCAAAAGTATGATTGATTTACTGTTTGCTGCGTTCTAATAAAACGTTCAGTATTTTTTTAGCTACATACATGACGACGATTTATTAGTCCTCAACACTGGTTCAAGTTCTAGTATATGAACTTTGGTGGAAAATTAGGCCAATAAAACAAATGCAACGCTGGGATTATCCATGAGTCCAACTATAGGTTCATGAGTCATATGCATATATCTGTATACACACATGTACATATACTTACTTATGTCTGAAATCTGTTCAAATTGTCATCCTTATCTGATGATTTATGAACAAGAAGCGATCGGTTTAAGGAGAATGAGTGGGCACTATTATTGAAACCCAAGTCGTAGAACTAGAGAGTGGTGCATCTGTATTGGTAGTGCTAGCTGACGGTCAATTTTTTGTTAGTCACCACGTACAGTGACTAACCTGAAACAGTAGCAACATTTAATGAAACAATGATTTGCTGCGTTGCATTGCTGGAATTCTTGTTTGATGTTTGAACGAGATGAACAATTACTTTCAAAGCGAGACAATGGGAAAGGTTTGTGTCAAGGAGTGGCTGAGACAGCAGTCTGGTGGGCTCCCACCTATTACATATCCTAATAATGGGAGACCAACCGACAGAGAACAACAGTTTAACAATCAACTACGAAACAAGTAATGCTAATTCATGGCGATGATTCGTGTGTGTTTTCTCGTTAACTATTCAGTGCATATAGGCATTCGGACACTTTAAACAATTACTAGCTGATGTGATCCATGTGGGCAAGCAGGCAGTAGGCGAGCGTATGCATGTAAATATGTATGCATGTCGTTTTATACAAAGATAATTGAAAGTTTTTAGTAGCAAAGGAGGGCTGGGGTCGTTTAAGGTCGTTATTTCAATATTTCACTTGGGGAGTTGTTTCTCCACTATTTGTATTAAATACAGAAGCTGTTTGCTTGTTCAATATCTTTGTGACATGATTAGTTTTCCTGCGTTGGAGTCTAATTTGACTTTTAATTTATTGAGGATTGGGCACGTTTCATTGGTGAATGGAATATCTTTGTGTGCATTCTTCATTTGTTTATCTTTTCTTTCGTGTCTGACACAATTCCAATTTGAATTAATGTGAGTATTATCATCGTAAGAAATAATTTAAATTTCTTGGTTGGACATTACTTGCCAGCATATGCATAATACATCTAATAATAATAGTTAATAGTATTCTGAATCCAGACTCCCTGAAGGAGTAGTATTGTTAATAATAATTTTATAGGACACAGAGCATGGGCATTAAATTAATTGGGAAAGTGTGAGGTGGAAGCGATGCAGCCAAAGTTTGAGGATTCCCTACTACGAAAGAGACGGAAGAATTATGAATTTACTTATTGTATCTCAACCTCACCGGATTTCAAAATTTGACCGTAATTTCCTCGAGTTAAGTCAAGACGTTAAGTCATTAAGTTAATCACATAGGAACTTAACTACCAAAAAGACGATTCTTTGGAAGAAGAGGAAGCCTTGTTCTAAATACCTTTTTCCTCTCCTTCTCACCCTGCACCACTCCCACGGACGGATTGTGGAAGGAGGAAGGAACTCATTCGAGAATGATTAATCTTGGATCTTTGGGCACAGATTCATTTTCCTTCCACCGTCCTACCTCCTGCCTCTCCTCCTTTCTCATAAAATAACGGATCAAGCGGCATTCGAAAGAAGGAGAACAAGACCAGGCCAAAAATCTATTAAAGCAGAGCGTCTTTGGAATTTATTTTAGGAGGCTCTCCCACCTAAATCGATTTTACCACTTGCTCGGCTCAGTCCACACACCATGCTCCTACGACCAACATCAAGCGTCAGAGTGAAGTCAAGGGTGACTTGAAGTAAAAAATTGCTCTGGTGGCAGGGAGGCGACGAGACGACAAAGGGACATCGTACATTCAGCCAGGAGATAACAGCTAAAAAGCCAATAATAATCATATTCGGGCCGTTGGTGGTGCGTCGAGTGTATGCAAGCGAGGCAGCAAAGGGTTTAGATTGGAAAGTCAAATAATTCTTTGCCCAGCGACTTTAAGGATGGAATAAATTTTAAAACTCTGCAAAATGAATTTTGTCATTTATTTTCACATCAAGTACTGCAAAAGGTTGCATTTATCCTGATTTTGAGCACCGAAAAAGAGAAACGCTGATAAAATATTTCTCCGTGGTGCCTGAAAAGATATTCTCCAAGGTGCTCGTATAACATTTCTGCTCAACCTTTAAATAACAGATTAGAGAGAATTAGACCAGAACGCCTGCTGACTTTTAAATATGAACTTTGTCCTTCTGAGCATTCCATAAGAGACGTCGTATTCAACTAGTTGGCGGAAAGAGAGTGCTGAACGTTGTAATCTATAAAAGGAAGTCGGGGAGAGGAAACCAACTTTCCTAAGTTGGAGACGTCATACTCTTCGATTTTTGTTTCGCAATTTGAGAGCAAAGACATTTCCAACATTCCCAAATGAAATCCGTATAGCCAGCCTGGTAGCCATGTGTCTAGGTCTATCCAGACTTAGGAAGTATGCATTTAAGTGTGTGCGATGAAAATCATACAGCAAGCCAAAATAATGTCAAGTATGCATAATTCTACTTTAATTCTTGAATTGAGACTTTGTAAACCTGAACTGCAGTTTTATCAGTGTTTTTTTCTCAGTAGTTTCGGATAAATCGGTCTGGTTTTGGTTTTGCAGCTTATTTCGCCTTGTATATTTAGGAAGGTCGCGAGACTATTATCCAGATGTATGAACATAACCAAGGCTTGTTGATTCTTTTTTCGTCCTGCATACTCCATTTCATTTCTCTCTCTCTTCCGCGTAAAACTCTCCATGAAACAAGGATTGAAAGAGATTACTTTCTATCAGAAGAGGATTTGGATTACCTAACATTTTCCCTGACTTTCTACGATGTCGATATATTCTGTTTCCATTATAATCATGATATCCGCCTCCAGTCCTTGTGAAGACCGGTACATCCATAATTTATGAGTGCATCCTTCCCACTATTTGTATTCTTTCAAATGGTATGTAGGCATGCAGTTTTATGAAGTAGATTATATTAATGAGCTATTAGTGAGGAGCAAGATTAATTGGTTGTGATTATACAAATCCAATTGTTAACTCATTATTAGTATCGTGACAGAAATCTGCAAAAGGTAATTCTCTAGTTCACCTATCTATCTTATCTTGCACACGAATCTAAGTACCGTTCTTACTCAATGCTACACAATCTACGTATACAAACTTATAGCTAAAGGGTGATATTCCACATAGCAGTATATATGCTTGCTCAACCAACAACGCATCTACAGCTAATTAAGATTTTGAATAATTACCTGCACACGGGTGACGTTTTACTTTAGAGGCAAGATTTTTCGATATGATTGTGTCTGACTCCCAATGCACTGTCCAAACCACAGTTCCTTCCTCATCCAGTACATAAGTAACACCAGTAATGGTTATGATACTATGAGAATGTTGACGTTTCTGGATAAATTGGAGCGGGAGGGTTCATATTCCTAACCCTAATTCATTTCAAACATAAAGAGGTTATGAAATGAAGAAAGAGATCCGAATTTCCAGATAAGAAAAGAGGTAGGTTTAAGACATAGTCAAATGCACCTACATACATACAAATATATGCGATGGACCTATTACACTGCTGTTTATCTACTTTATTTAAGTCTATTTTGTTCAGGATTATTTAATCCTTTGGACATACGCACATATATTTACAGAGTTTACTTTTCCAGAATACAAAATATTACATTACGTGAAACATAAAACCTCTGAAATTGAAGTCTAATAAAATGGTGTAATGCATTATGCAGTTTTATGACATCTTAAAAGAAAAGCGTATTTCTTTCATAGGCTTAGTTAACAATTCACCCCTGTTCGATAATAGTTTTCAAAGTTGCAAGTTGAGCCAACTTTTATAGAACACTTGGTCTCAGAAGTATAATTTGCAAGAGTGCGAGAACGTGTTTTCATCTCAAGTAAAGTTCGCCCCGGAGCTTCTCCAGTACGAGGACGAGTGCGATCCTATTTTTAACTGTCCAACCGCCCGGAGCGGAGAGCAAGGAATAAGAAAGGGAACTTATTTTGCTCCAGTTTCGCATCCAGAAGGAGCAGCAGCAGGGCCCTTGAAAACTTTATTCGTCTGAAAAATCACATAGAAAGAGGAAGAGAAAGCGAGGGAGATAGATACATACATGCATCTTAAATATGTACCATAGTTCTGTGTACATATACATTTTCTCCCTTCTTTCAGTGGGCAGTGAAGAATAGCTCATTCATGGTTAAATACTCGTACATTGGGATTGAGAGAAAGTGGTGGAGGGAGATCACAATGGCAAAACCCACAGCACACACACTTCTGTGAACCAGAGCACATTGTGTAACAAACCTAGAGAGTCATAGTAAATAGAAAGAAAAACTGTACTCAGGAAAAGGAATCAGACCACTAAACTTCAATCTGAAATAGGCAAACCGGAGAAAAAGGTCAATCCATCGACGTGTAACAGCATTCATCTTTGGTGTTATTAGCATCTTGTTCAACTTTCTCTTTCTATTAGTGTACATAGATAAACCAATGGCATGATTTGAAGCACAAAAGCATATTGGAATAATTTAAGCATTCCGTCCGGATTGAAAAGCGAATTTTCACTTTCACATTTTCTCAGCTTAAAGTTGGTTTTGAGTTTTCTTTATCCATCGACGCGCTGTTAATATTTATGAAACAAAATCGGCATTCATTCAGCGACCAGATTCAGCCTGAGATTTGGGGAATTATGATGCTAAAACCACATACATGATTCGAAATATGTAAATACATGATTTGAACAGAGCTAGTGAAAAATCCCACATTTTCCATGCACACGGCCACGCATGCATTCTATTTGTTACCAAACCTCATTTTTGGTTTGATCACTCTTGCATTTTGCATCAAAACTGTGCGTATTAATTGAATAAAAGGTGGCTTTTGACTTAATGCTACTGCATTTATTGACTTAGGGTTAGGCCTTTTTATTTTCGAAAAAAGCATTGTTTTATGGTTGATTAGAGTCATCAAATGTTGAAAGAACTTGGACTTAAAAACTGATAGAGTTAGAAGTACTCGTGCTTATCATTACGTTATTACATACTCCATTATGCTGATCTAGTTAACCAGATCAGTCAAAGCACTTGAAATTACTCTCCAGATCTGAAAAAACTTATGGAAGATATCCAAATTAATGTATATATTTTTTTTATTGCGTTTCGCCTTGGCAAGAAAGTTAACTCCGACCTGATGTGTTCATTCATTTCTCCGTGGATTGGAATACACAATTGTCTGGGTCCCATGTCTTGAATTGAACCACATCAATCATGCTTATTGCATAAATCGTACAGTTATAATAATTTACATGTGTGCACTTCATCTTTGTTAACGTCATAAAACCTGGGACGCTGTACAGGTACATTTCAGAAAAAATAATAACTTACACACGTACCATGCATGTACACAATTATTCGTTTCATTATTTAAATGCCCACCCGATAAACGATACAATATTATAGCGTTACAGAAAGAAAGTTACAGAATGAAGGTTTTGTGTTTGGAAACATGCTACAGTTTTAGTGCAAAATTCATGCCAGCCGAAATTCCTTGTTGGGTTTAATTTACGCTGCAGAGCTAGTTTTAACATCAACAAGCGCCCAAGAGTTATTACACTCTGAGCAAGTGTATCCTGTCACCAAGGGCTGTCACCCACCAATCCATTTTCTTGAATTCACTCTGGACGGAAAGGTCACCGTCGAAAACAGACAGGCAGAAAAACGGGTTTGTTCTTCTTGGCACCGTTCTTAACACCTCGCTGAGTACGAGTCAACCCATGTCAACCATGTCACCACCCTTGTTGGATGATTTTGGGGTTGTTGCTCGTTGTTTGCCAAGCACATGAGGCTGATGTTGTGGGATGGATGATGTTGATTTGACCGCTGGAAGATTAACTGCTGGCTGACAACTGAAAGTGTTGAAAAGGCGCAAGAAAAGTTGAGGTGAGCTGACAGGACGTAAAGTGAAAATCTTGTGTCACGGTATTACGTACGTACGTATGTACTTATGTGCTTACGTATGTCCGTGGAGTACGAGTGCATGTTTTGTGGAACAAGAGGTGGAATATGTATCTCTTTGCACATTGTTATTCTTGAAGACGAAGAAGAATGCCAATCCACGCCATAGTAAAAGACCAAGCAACGCTCGACAATGGAAGTTTGTCGTCATCCAAGAAAATTTTGTCAGATTTATCCATCTTGTTTTCTTCTCACGATGGCAGGAGGAGAATATTCTCACTTAAATTCAGCAACAAAAATGCTTGACTTGAATTCATGCATTGAATTTGAGCCACACATGCGATGCGATGCAATCACGTCGTCCTCCAAGAAGGTGACCGTCATCTCACAAAAATATCCCACAATTAATGTGTAAACAGCTCAGCGTGTGGCACAGCACACTTGTAATAATAAGGTTGGGACTAGAGGGTCAGTCAGAGAAGAGTACAATAAGCCAGCCAACCTCATACATCTTGCCTTCTCAGCATTATATTCTCCCAGTGTAATGGATGACAACAAAAAACGAAGGATTTTGCATGTTCGGGTGAATTTCTTAAAAGGAATGGCTTTCAGAAATCGGGTAATGGATGTTTTCTCGCCGTGAGGGTGTATACACACAATGGTGAAGAATAATACTCCCATGCTGAATTAATTCTCGTCATCACAATGACCAAGGTGTCAAGCTCATTGCAGGAGGTCATGATGCATTACGTTCCCAATCCTTGGAGAATTTTGAGGCTTTAATTTCTTTTGCATGTGTAACCCTAATAACTTTCAACAAGTCAGCAAAGCATGACTAGCAATTTTGTGAGCCTTAATTTGTGATTTCAATTTTATCCAAGTTGAAATTAGTCTGTACAGCAATAAGAGTAATTGAGAAAGTTTTATGTATATATTAAAGCAAAGTACTCCAAACAACACGTCTTGGAAAGTATGTATATGCACAAGTCTTCTTACAGTTCTACTGGATAACTACTGTTTTAAATTTCTATTATCCATCCATATTGCTCAACGCTGTCTCTTAAACCGTATTGCACACACAGATTTGTTTTTGAAGTTTGAAATGCACTTGAACAACACGGCGATTGCATTGTGTCTTGCGTTGCAGTAGCCAATAACAAAGTGCACATGTACATGCCCATCACATTACAACAAAAACTATCTTTAGTGTACCAGGCTCACAATGTTTATTACCGTTGCATGACCGATCTCGCTTCTTTTTGGTAATTTCTTCTCGTTTACTAAGAAACTGCACGACTAACGACAGCTTTCCTCCCACAGACCTACGGACCAAGGATGCTGGATGGATGCATGGATGGGAGAAAGCCAAAAGAAAGGCTCAGACCATCTATTTCTATTATTACAATAGTACTTATTGCTGCTGGTAGTGAGTACTTTGTTTGCTTGGGTGGGCTGGATTCACATAGAAATTTCCAAGAGATTATTCTCCAGTTCCACTACAGATGGAATATATTTATTTATATAGGCTTACCATGTTATCCTTCTGACTCTTCAGCATTACTACTTGTATAGCTGCATAGGTGAATTATTTCGCGAATGATGATTACTGAGGATGAGTTATTCTGCTCTGCTGCCCACATTCTTGGAATGGAACATAAATACATTAAACACGCACATTGCACATTGATATAAATAAATAAATAAAACAGGAACATGAATCAGATATTATTACTATTATTATGCTGACTGTTCCATGTGCATTTGTTTTACCGTGGTATTTGTAAAATACGTAGATTTGTATTTATGCATTTGTAGAATTTTATATGTACTAGAGCGGAATGCACAATGAGGTCCAACAAAACAAACCATTGTTATCTGCAACGTTTAGTTCGGTTTATACATATACACACGGAATCCACTTATTTTATCGTATAAACGAATTCCGTTCACTGATGCGAAATAAATATCCCATCGACCAAGGTTGAGTTGAGATAATCGCTGTTGGCCAACGAGAGTGAGCCGCTGGGACGACGATTGTTGTTCTGGTTGGAGACTTTCACCAGGAAGGAAATCGGCACAAGTTGAACCATTTCCACAGTAGGATTAGGACGGCTGGGGAGAAAGAAAGTGGCGCTGGAGATATTTGTTACTCCTCCATCAAACATCCACACGCATTGAGGAAATCGGCCGTGTTTAGCATTAAGGTTGGCTGAGAAATGGCTAATTGCAAATGAATGTTTTATTTTGGGATTGCAGAGAAAAGTAACGAAGAGAGATGTAACAGCCCTCCTGAGATTGGCAACGGGTACTACCGGCCGTATTACGGTGGGATGGGTGAGACAGATTTCGCAGTAGGAACGGAACTGCAGGCTGCTTGCGAACCTTCCTTTATCCTTAATTGCCCCCATCAAAAGCCGTGTGGTAGAATTGTGTGCTCTGGGAAAGGGACCTGGAGACCTAAAGATCAGCCACTGATTAACTGTGCTGCCACTCCACAGACCGTCGTCAGTGGGAATTCAAGGGACATCAGATCAGATGATGGTAAGTCGCAGTCTTTCTTCTCAAAAAAATTTCTCAAATAAAAGTATCTGTCCTTTCTCCGCTTACAAATGTGTACGTATTTCTACCCAGAACCCTTATAAGAAGTTTAGTCCCATATCTAATGCATACATGCAACAAAAGTAATATAATTTTAGGACCTTGTCAACTATATGACACCTGTATTAACATTATGGCTCACGTTCAATAAATTCTTCTTTTTCGTAGCAGGTGCTGTGCGCCTGTGTTCATTTATGTAACCCGTTCAAATTAATCATACGATCCCTGTGCCCACAAATCAATATTTTCATTCTGGATATTCAATATTAAATTCCATTCACTATAATATCCAATTTGGAAACGATGAATGCCAAGAACTTACCCCAAGATGAAATAAGAATAGGAATCCTTAGTGGATCCGAGGTACACGTAATAATCACAGCACCTTCGTTCTACCTTTTTACAATGAGCATAACCCAGTCGTGTTTCATCATTCGACGCACGAAAACCTAGATATTAATCCATTCGATGTTACAATTATATAACCTCTGTTTAATTAAATTTTCAAGTTGTGCCTACACGAATCGTCCCCTACTTGTGCGTTCTTAAGAAGCTGCACAGTTATACGAACCACAGTCCGTTCATTCAGCATTCATTTAGGTTTCATGATTGGGCTGATGGTTAACCTGACTTTGATAATAATGATGATAAAGGCTTATTCGCTTTCTAGTTCACGGATCACGAAACACGAGTTCGACCCAGAACTACTTGATACTGGCGCTTGCGATGGTCTGCATCGTTGGCGTGGCTGCATTGACGATTGCACTACTGCGACGTCCGCTGTTCTGCAAGAAGCGGGATCAGTCCCCCTCGGACCCACATGTCGTCGTCACCTCATCGTCACCACATCATGGAGGCGGAGGAGAAGACTACCAGAATTCCATTGTCATTGGCATGAACACGGGCATCTTTGTTCCAGGGGCTGATTATAATTTGCAAGACTATCACCTTCAAGACGGCCCGTTATGTGGTACTCAGATTTTTAAGTAGACAGATGCCAAGCAAAATCTGCACGCAAAATCTTCACAGGATCGATTCGTCTCTCTTTTGTCTCCATGTAATTTCTGAGAAAAATCCATACGCATGACAGTTGGTCACTGCATACGGTGAAAATGTTGGCAATATAGTTAAGAGTCATTGAAAAAAAATGTAAATAGTATTTCCTTTAACAATCATAGATTATGGAAAGCGATTGTTGTTTTGACAAAGTAAAAATGAGAAAATGAAAAGAGAAAATGTTAACGGATTGGTACAAAATCAATACATGTAAATTCAAATATTTTTCAGGTATCATTGTATTACCTCTGCTACGTTTTGGTTGCTTTCCAAAGAACACGTATTCCAACATGTGCAAAATTATGCTGTATAAAAGGCTTTTTAACATACTATGGAAGAATTTCTTTTCGTGAGTCCTTGGCGCATAAAAATAATTGTAGGTCATGATTATGCGATCTAATGATCTGTGTATAAGAGGGAACATTGCCAAGACAAAATTCAGCTGATGACTAATTGGCCCTTAATGTATATATGATATACTAATTGGGGAAAATGAACGTGTTAGTAGTACTACTTACATATTGGGCACCTTAAAAACAAGCATCGTTGTTAGCATGTACATGAATGAATTGATATCTAGTGATAGAAGAAATAATACTTTTACATAGATCAGTCTATGATTACAGCATAATACAGATTTCTCATATCAGGCAAAATTGACTGTTGTTGTTGCTGCTTTCACTTTGGCAGCTAATTCATATGTACTTACACATACTTATTTAGTTCTACAAGAAGAGTAGTCAATTCTCATTGTACATAGTGGGTACACACTTAGCATACGTAGTATTACTACTCGATAACCTTCTATGAATTATGAATTGCTGCTTTGCATTAATCTTATCTCAGATATTCTAAAATGTATCTCAACTAAACTAATCAGTAGAGGAAAAAAATACTTGGGCTGGTCTCTGATTGACTTTAGGGGAATAAAACGCCGGATACACGGATCAAACGACATTCGAAGGAAGGCAAGTTGTGTTGGTTTTGTGAATATTGGACTGCATTTGTAAGCAGTAAATTTTTGTTGCAACATGTACATTGAGAAATTTATTGTGTTTGGCTCATTCCTTTAATAGGCATAGATTTACGGCATGATACAGGTTAACATTGGGCAAACACATCTGATTCCACTTGCTATGGTTTGTTTGCATGAGACTGAGAACTTGTCCAAATTGAGATTTTACCATGAATTTACGACCGATACTGTGTCACATAAACTTTCTGGTGTGTACTTATTTATCCTCCCCTTTTTCCAACTTTATTGATTTCCACGTCATTCAACTCACTCTAATTTCTGACTTATTAATCGCCAATTTGTCGTATATACACATACAGTCTTTGTATTATAACGTGAATATTTACCCATTATTATTCTCTATATATATATATGTGTTCTGTATATGGTTGTAGTTATATTGCTGGTGTAGATAAGGCATTCCTTGGAATAACTATTGATAAGAGTAGAGTTATACAATCAAGAATACAATTAAGATTATACTGTAATAATATTCGGCTTAAGCATACACGTAGACACAGAATTTGAGTGCTTATAATCTTTTTCCTGTAGCCATTTCTTCATTTCCTCAGAAATTGAAAAAAACTCGGCAAGATCTCTGTGATGCTGGAACATACACATATATTTCCTAACTGAATCTTTATACCTCTCAAAAACAATAAAGCAGAGTACTTACGTGCATATGATGAAATTATAGGAAAAGATTAGGAAACCCTAGGTATCCAGTTCTTGTTTATATTTAGGATCATGTACTATATGCATATACTTATTATTCAGAGTGTACAATTATCACAAATGGAAACAGAATTCTAATCCGTAATTGCTTGCTGGTTTGAATGTTTTAAATCATTTTATCCGGGCTCCATCATAAAATCTGAGGAGAATCCAATCTCTGTAAGTGAAACTATATCTCAACTCAGTCAGCAATGTGGAGGAAAATCCGCATGAAACGAAATATTTATAAATAAAGCTGCATACACAGACATAAAGGATTGGATAGGTTTCGGTCTTCAGGGCAAACGGGCGCCTCATTGTCAATTTCTCTGAGTGAACCAAATAGCGACACGACAACACTGGATTGAGAGTGAGTTGAGCCGATTATGATGACAAATTGTATTCCGAAGTTGGCAAAGTCAAAGAAGAAATCAGCACTATTTCATCTTTCATTTGTATTTGGCTCACCATAAACTGAAGCCATAACTTAAACCATATTTGTGAGACACGAGCTCAATCAATCAAAATCACTTGGACGATATGATCTACATATGGATCATGTGCAGGTGTAATTTGAGATCTCCACTGAAATTCTGCTGTAGCTGACATGTTTTTGTTGTAAGTTTCGGTTGCACTATTTTCCTCCTGAAAGGTAATGGATCTCGAATGAAAGGTCTCATAAATCATTATTGAACGGGTAGAGTTTGTGCACATGTAGGTATAGACTAGCTGGTCATGTATGTACGTGTAAATATATTTTGAATAACCTTCGTGCAGAAACGATATTCGTTTATTCTCTTAATAAGCATTGACAAAGCTGTAAAGCATCGATACCAAAATTTCAAGAAATTTGACTTGAATGCGAAAATAGTCTATATGCAATTGCACACTTGTCATGAAGCGTAAACTAATAAATGCACGCAATGTATTAATAAGAATGAGTGCGGTTAAAAAAGCATGGATTCTTGATTTCCCTAATTGTTTAGAGCTAGAATCTATATATTAATCATGAAGTTCGTAGTTTGAGAACGTCGTATACGCATACGAAATTATGTACATATTTGCAGTCTGAACTAATCTACAAAATTAATTAGTCCGACCTTTCATTTATCAAAAAACTTAATCCAGTTAGAAGTTGAGCTGACGGAAACTTACGTACGTAGTTAAGTTAATTAGTTCTAGATGATACGGAGCGGTATGGCAAATGAGAATTTTTTCCTTCGACCGACGGAGCAGTTTGTGCTCTTTATCGAATCTCAATGTACCCGAATTCGGGTAAAATAATCAAGTCCAACATGCTGCGTTCTAAAGAGGATTTCAGATTCTCTTCACGGTTTCGATATTGAGGTGCTATTCTCAACAGCCAAGTTACGATTGTTGTGCTATGTAATCTTTGGTGCTATCAATTTTCTTCTCATCTGTGTCTGCGTTGGTGGTATACACAATATTTAAAATACGTATGGCGACGAAATTTTTGATGATGTGCACAATCTCAAGTGTGTGCATTCAACAATATTATGAAGTAATTTTCTAAACAGATAAATATGTACCTTTTATTGATAAGAGATGAATCCTGTCTCATTCACGAACCAGCCCAGCTATTCTTTGCGATATCAATCTGTGTAAATATGTAAATAATGTATTATCATAATTAAATAAATGTGCGTGCGTTTGTAGGAATCGGAAGCATTGAAATTCTCAGAGGTGTTAAAAATAAAAGTAATCTTTAGTGTAAACTGTTTTTATGCCTATAAAATACATTGTTAACTTACACGTATAAGCATACATATGTACATAAATACATACCCATACAACAAGTGAGTGAAATACATGTGCCAATGTTATTGGAGTTCTCAGACTTGGTTAAAGTTTATTTTCATCAAAACAAGTTTCTATTCATATTGGCTGGCATACGGATTTATCCCATCGCCACCACACCATCTCCTTCCCTCCCTCTCTAGCTCCTTAGTTAGCAAAGTTTAGTTTTTCCTTGGCTACTTTCTTATTTCCCGTGGTGATAATGCCTTACTTCAGTTCACTTACTTTCTCCGTCTCGCAAGACACAATTGAATGAAAGTGGCAGCAGCTGTGCCAGGTTATTTTCTTTCCCCTTCATTTTGTTGTCTTCACTCTTGTAATTTCTTTTCTAATTTCCACATTTCAACACCATCCTGCCATGCCTCACACATCAACGACTAACGTCAACCCTGACACAACGCGAAGATTTATTTGATGAGCATGTTGATGATCTTCGTTGCAGGCTGGCTGTGGGGCGTCTCAAGCTGAAGCATTTATGAACTTCTGCGTGCGTACGTACTGCCTCGCAATAAGAAAGGACAGGCAGACAGAAGATCGACCTTAAAAGATAAAATAAAATGTAATTTATCTGATTAACAGAATCGCTTCGTCACGTCCAGATCCAACTTCCAATCTCCACTCTCATCCAATCCTCTGCACATTACATATATTTAATCGCGTATGCACTAAAGGTTCAATCACACGCTTTGAAAGTTTGTGTTCAAAGTATTCAAAGTTCGCATCTATCCTACTACGCCACGTCATTTAAAAAAGTCGACAAGATTTATAACTTCTGGGATTGGTAAATATTTACCTAAAATAGTTTTTAGAAGATTTTTTCACTGCATTAATTCATAACTTTCTTTTGTATGAGACAGAGCACATCTCAATCAAGAAAGTTATATTATTAATCATGGCCTTGATGGAGTTGTGTCTATTTTGATGGAGAATGTGGAGGTGGGTAGCTGCCGTAGAAAGCACACCGCTTTTAGCTAAATCTCAAGAGCATTAAGAAAAGGAAAGCCTTTGAGTGCCCATTAAGAGAGAAAACAGAGAACGTAGTCACAGATGAAAGCCACAACACTGCTGCTACTACGTCCAGAAGTGCGGTATATATATGTGCACGTATTCATATATAAATATTGTATTGTATTAACCATATCCTGTCTCAATTCAATAGCAGACACTGAATGAGCAATAGAGATAAGGAAAGTGCCACAGACAAACTTATCTATTAGCCATTGGCTTAAGAGTACGGCAAGCTTGCATTGCTTTTTGCGTCCTCTTCTTCGTCCTTGTGGTTCTGGAGGCTACATACTCTGGCCCCATTTTCCTATGTAGCAGGAGCATAAGTGTGTAACAGTTGAGTTTAAGACAGGAGACTTTCACCCTTGGGGAAACTTTTTAAGGAGTCGTTTCCATTCCTTCCCACCCAAAAAGAATGACAAACATCATTTAAGTAACCTTTGTGCAAGTTTTATAAAAATTTTATGAATACCGAGGCAGGTACATACGTCAAGTAAACCGATTAACAAGCATGCATAGCATTATGTAAAACATCACATGCGTTATGCAAGTTGCAAATAGGCTGAAGGAGTAGGTTTTGCAAAATGGAGAACAACACCTGTTCCCTATCAAACAATTTCTGAATTTTCTCAGCGCTGTGCGTCTTTACGTAACGAGAGAAAGCCCAAATTTGCATCATTTCCTACTAACAAAATATCTGCCGTCACCTGTTCATTTCTATCTACATACAATCGACCGCACCTCCAACCCATATGCATGCAAACATGGAATTACCTCATCGACCGACCCATGAAGACTCGGCCTAATGTTATAAGTATGTAAGTGGTATCTCTCGTACTATACTTTCTTCACGTGTTCCTCATCGACTCAATCTGTGGGAACTTCTCAAAATCCGGAGCTAACTTATTTCTTGCCAAGAAGGTAGAGGAAAACGAGAAGAAGTAATCAGAACAGCAGGTCGGACGGTTTGCGTCTGCCTCCAGTGCATTCCATGCGGACATCTTCCAGAGAAAAAAGAAACATGCTGATTAAGATAATGAACTACGTACTCATCAACTAATTTAAGGAGACTCGCTGGTAATATTATTATTGTTTTCCTCGTAGCAAGACTCATCCGAGTGCGCAGACAACAACTAGGCTAATGATCTTGTTGTTGCTGTTCAAGAAAAAACTCAAATTGAAATGGTTGTACATTAAAATCAATTTGATTTGTTTGCTAAGATTATGAGTTTTTAGGTCCCCGGTAGACAAATTTCGTTGTGTTTAATGACATCCGACAAACACGATGCAACGCAGCCAAGGGACTCAATGTAGTAACAAAGGCCATTCTCATCCCACTCAATGAATCTTCAGTGAGCTTTCAGCAGGAGGAGAATAGAGTAGTTTGGGGCAAAACTGATGAGCCTCCAAATAGTACACGAATGTTTCCTCACAATCTCATTGTTATTCTAAAACGCTGTGTCTGGGCAATTCCAAATTTCATTTTGTACGAGAAAGACGCAAAGAACACGTCAGTCTGCACCTCATTTGCTTGAATATTTTTACAATGCACACAACACGTTGGGAAGATGATGCAGACGCGGAGAGTGGCATTAACGAGGAGAAAAACGAAATGTTAAATGTTAACTAGATGAACATTTCTCTCCCACAAACGACCCTTGCCTGGCTGTTGGCCCGGCGTGTGCATCCATTTGAGCGTTGAGTTGATGACTGCACAAATCACTCCGAAGGAGCAGTTTACTGACAAGAAACGCCTTTTGTTGGTATTTTTCTTATAAAAATTGTGTAAGAATGGATCTTTTAATCACCAAACTTCAAATGTAAACGTGGTGTGTCTCCGGATATTAGCTTGTGAACACTTAATTTCCCCTTTACACACTCCCCATCAAGACATTCTACAAATATTTATGGACTCTCATGTAAAACTGTTCTGGAATGGAATCCTGTCTTAAATTGTGTAAAAGCTTTTATATCAACTTGAATATTTGAATATATGTCTACTTAGCTGACAAGTTTAGTTAGTTAAAATAGCAGCCAACATTCTAACCAACAGGTCACAAATGCATGTACAACAGTGCCAACACGAAATCAACAAATCAATTATATTTTAATAAACACCAGCCTCCGAATTGACAGCCACTGATTCTCATCTTCTGATTGATGCGTTATTGCCATATAAAAAAATGCGAACATCGATTTTCAAACTTGAGACGTCAATGTAATTTCATAAGTGTTGAAATCCCGTATAGTTGAATAATGTCATGAAAAAGTCGAAGAAGTGCACCTTGTTAGAAAAAAGATAAATTACTGTGCGAAATAATAGCTTCTGAAGAAGTTTGGGCTCAGATTCAAACAGGTGGTAAAAACTCAATCTCAGCAGGTAGTTATACTTTCTTGCCTATTACTTTCCTGCACTAAAAAATTATGTTTCACTGAAATTGACAGGTGCTAAATGTGACATACATATACTTCATTATCTCATTAAACGTTATTGCCTATCTTATCTTTAGTGTGACAAGTCTGCGAATTATGTAGACGAGACTTATGTATATTTACGACACACGAGTCATCATGCACAAGTATTTTCTTGAAACATGTTACAATATGATTGCGCTTTAGTAATTCCCCACTACTTAATTTGTGCCAATTCATGTATTTATGACGTGTACAGAACGTGCCCTAAAAATTGTCTGCTATATAAGTTATTAAAACGATAAGTAAGTTTACCAAAAACTCGACTAGTTTAATTTTGAAAAAATATAGGATCTTGCCAAAGTCTTGGAACCAAAACACTCACATTTGTATCTCATATTTACATGAGGACTCAAGTGCTGAATAAGCAAAAATGGAGAAATCAATACACTCAGCTTTTGTTGTAAATATACAGAACATTTACTTAAATAACAAGTATGCACAGACATACATAACAAAAAAGGTTACGGTGCAGTAAACCTCCTGAAAAATTTATCCACCATATCTTTTTATGTCTCAGCATCTCTGAACCGTGCATTGCATTTCTCTTTGAATAACAGCAATTTCATAGTTGAGTTCAAGTTGACAGTTCGAGGTAAAACGCTTCAAGAAACCGAGAAATTCATAAACAATTCAGAATGCTGAAAAAAGTAAGAATTCCATAATCTAAATATGAGCGTGCCCTTGTTTTCTTAAATTGCATGAGCCTATTGAAATGTTTGTGAATCTTGAAACACTTTTTATCCAATGTACATCTACACATTTATCTCATTATTATTTCAAGCCTGACGTAATGTTTAAATACAAGATAAAAATAGGGTTTTTACTATTTTTGTCCTAACCAGGGCTTATGGAACAATCCTGTCTGTCTGTCCGTCATCTCTAACTCTTTAACTTGCCCACTCGGTTGACATTTTTTATGCATCTTTACATATCGTAAGGCTCAATTTCATGATTAATAAAAAAGGTCCATTGGGAAATTATACATATTTATGTAACGCCAAATCGTCAATTAATATCTTTAGAATCTCCTTTGGTCGTAAAACGCAGTAAGCCCTTAGTACTTGCAGCTTGCACTGTAGTGTTAATTCCACAGGGTTGATTCCTTCATGTCATGAAAATCTTTGCCAGTATCTAACACTTTTCGTTGGGTAATTATGTATGTGAGGTTTGACAGCATTACTTGGGTGGGTTTGAGTATTGGTAGAAATTGATATATGAAATATTGGACTAGCTGTAATTAAGTACTCGAATTGTAAATAGTTTGCCATTTGAAACCACCAATTAATTTGCCATCTTGATTTATTGGTTGATAAGTTGGTGGTATCTATACTACATAACAAGCAAAAAAGGTTGATGTTTATAAACGAGGACGACGACGGGAATGTGAGATTCTTTGGGTACTGCAAAAAAGCCAAAAATTTATCCCTTGAGATGGCAAAGGCTGTTTTGCAGAATGTTTCCCAGAAGTGTCAAGTGAGACTAAAGTGATGCGATCGATCGAGTGTTCTCGCAAACTTGAGAGAGCGGAACAATATTTATCAAAAAGAACAACGTAGCAGACCGAGTTGATTAATGAAGGGTTTCATTTAATTATTATCAAATGATCAAAATTCAAGCTGTTTTCGCTCTGCCTCTGAGTGAGTGAGTCATACAACTAGAAATTAGAAATTGAGCATGCTGTCACCACATCACAAACCATTATTTCCTCATTATTTCCTTTTGACCCAGTGTTTATTGTTTCCCAAAGACTTTGACTTTACAGTAAATAAATCTAAAACATAAGTTGGAATAAAGTTGGATCGTAGGTAAGCAATATTAATGGTTGTTCACAAGTTGCATGAGTTGTCGTTGATTCGCACAAGTTACAAATGTAAATCTTTGGCAATAATGGTGGCGGACATGCTCATCATGCTTGACCTGGTTTTCTTGAAATGATCAATCGCTCGTGGTCGAATCTCCTCCCAATTGTACATTTCCCTGTACAACGGTCGAACGTATCTGAATACGAGATTAATACACAATGTTAAACACACAAAAAATAACTACAGTGACAATGGCCCACCAACTTGATATTAATGCAATAAACGATATACATAAGTTGAGACTCACTTCATTCGTCCTTGTTCTGTCACGAACTGGAGGACCAGAGGCACTTGAGCCTCCCACTTGGCTTTCAAACACAGTCGCAGCCACCTGAGACGCAACAGACAGAAACATAAATACAGAAATAGACAGCAAAGAACTGGATATTTTCAATACGTGTCACATTGCCCCTCTAACACACCTCATCTTAAAAAAACTCCTCGATCTAATATTAATACCTGAATCGTATTTCGCAGTTCTTGTAGCTATTGAAATCATACACGGTTTGCATGGCCTGGACCTTTGAAAGGCTGACCTCTTCCTCCAAGAGTTCGGCCAGGAATTCAGTGATCTGTTGCGAAAAGAATTTTCTCAAGTCCCCCTTTGAGAAAGGACACGGCTCTACGGCGTCCCACTCCATCCATCGATTTTTTAGCTCAATACACACATCCGCTAGACTCGTGTCAAAACTTTTGAATAAACAGAAAAACTAAACGATATGTATATACATGTCGATAATGATAATGCCGGAAACAAAATATTTTGATTAAAATTTGATTTTGTCAAATCAATTTTACTTATCCGCTGATTTAGTTTACATACATTTTGTAATTGACATTTACAATTATAATACGATCATGGTTTATTAACAATACAACGCGCTTGATTCATACATTTTACAAGATAAAACTAATACGTAGATACAACTACAGATATAACATGGCGAGCACGTTCAGTCGGTCAAGTTAAGTGACGTTAGTTAGTAAGCATTACATATTATCCTTTCCCAACATTGACCTGGACAGGTGGTCCATTTTTGCAGCGTCGACAGTAGCAGGTCCTCCCACTGGCACCTCCGCAGTCTCCAGTTCCGCAATTTTGTCCAGCACAACTTGCCACGCAACAGCCCTTTTTCACCCACGCCCAGTTCCCATTGTCACAGCAGAGTCCTTCCACCTACAGAAGATCGAACTTTTCAGAAAAACTTGGGAGAATGGGGTCCATAGATAACAGTTCGAAATTATCCAAAATTAAACCAACTTACCAGAGGCGGTTCAAGAAGCGCTAGATACAACGTCAACAGGAAGCCTATTATTGTTACGGGCTTCATCGACCGTTTTTACGTAAATGAATTTTATGTGAATGAATGAGGGGTCTGCTCACAGTACGCAGTAAAAAATAAAATGCTCAATGGACTCAATTTATATTCATTCAGATAGCGACATTATTGACGTGTGTGGTTTATTGTTTTCAATGAATTGTCTAATTAATTGAAGTACTTGCCTCAACATCCTATAATAAAACCGTTATTTATGTTAATTGCTATTATAACCTTCAACTGCTCTGTTAATGGCAATGGCTGAATTTGTCGCGTTAAATTAATGGATATCGAAAATTTTCCCAAAGTTGCCCCTCTTTTAATAAGGAGAATACAAGTGATTTTACTTACATTATAATTGTAATTCACTATCAATACTGTTAAAATGCACTATCTGAATCCATTCCAAACAATTTCATACGTAGGCATGAAGTCGGTTGCATATTATTGTTCCGGCGGAAGAATATTTTGAAAGAATGTTCCCACGATAGCCCAAAACTCTAAAGTCAACAACAAGGAAATTAAATAAGAAATTATCATTTTTGGGATTCGCCGGTGCAGATGGAAAGAACTCTGTGTCTGCCGACGTTCATACTAAACGTTGTCAATAATTTAGTTTTAAACGTCACGTATTCATCCTTTGTCAATAAACCAATTCACGTAATGATTCACTTATGTATTTTCCTGCATTGGTGCAGTTGAGTACATACAATATAGCAAGTAATACATGTAACATACGCAGTACAGGGCATGATCGTCTATGTATATTAAGTTGTCATTGTTCTCCATATTTAACAAAAGCAAATTTTTATTTTGACTTGATTTGTTAATAATTTGTAGTTTACCGTCTCGAGTCGTGAACTCTGGTTGTTGCGCGTAAGTTATTTCCCTACTTATCTTGTAATTCATAGAGAGGTTTAAATGGCACAGTTGGTATCGCATTAAGCAGACAAATTAGACGACTCTTGAGCATATTACCATTTGCCTGCTCACTCTCGCGTCCTTGTTACAAATATGAGTTGAGATTATCCCAAGAAATAGTTATCTCCGTCGGGGCACGATAAAGTATCTCAAATGGGGTTGCGTGATTATTTTCTCAGGACCCGTGTTTCCAAAGGCGCCGCAATATTTATTTGATGAAGCGCGTCTCCACCTCTTTTAAGCAATTCCTCCTCGAGTTCACATATCACACACATTCATTTACATACGCAAAATATATTTACTTCTCATGTTCTACAAAATGCCGCATTTTTGCTGAACCTGAACCGAGGGACACAACATTTGAAATTGGAAAAGGCCGCATGGACGGGCAATTATTCTATGGCTTCGATAGGGCAATCAAGGGATCTTTGATCAACCCATAAAAACAATTTTCTAATTTTATCCACTCGGTAGCGTCCACATTTACATAAATCTGAATCCAGTCCAGGCAGTTTGAGTCACATTTTTACATTTTTAACGTGACTCAAGTAGGTTCGTCGCTATTGACCAACTTTATGGGATGGAAAAAAGAGAAGCGAATAAAATAATGGAATCCATCAATCCAACTTGTTCCACGAACTTACATATATTCACTGACTGACTAATAGCACAGCCGACTTTCTCAACAAGCTGAAGAAGCCAAAAAAGTTCATCTCATCGTTCAATCGCATCCTTCTGCGTTTGGCTGCTTTTGTGCAGGTTGGTTTTCAATTCCAAACTAGAACTGGATAATTTTCCAGCCTGTCTTGGATTGAGTGTGAGATGGACCTGCTTGGCGGAGGAAGTACGTTTTGTCTCATTTCCACAAAGTAAAAGTCGGAATTTGACTTTGGAGTGAGTTTATAGGGATGAAATGCTGTATTTATGTCGACGGCAGCAGCAGCAGCACGGTGGTTGTGAAGAAGTATTGGACAACTTTTCAACCCGGTCAGACGGAATGGTTTTTGTCACCTCTCTCTCCCATTTATTTCTCCAGTTGTACTCGTTCTGTGTACGTTTAATCGAATTTTTATCTGCGCCCTGCTCCCTTTAAATTTTGAGCTATTCAAATTCAACAAGGATCAGGTTCACCAAATTGGACCAGGTATCTAATAATAAGGGAATGGGGAGACAGAGAGTAAAAGAGGACACACCACGAAGGGATTGGAATACATTTTCGATTTTTTGGTGTGGAATGGAAATTCCTTCGTGATGTTGTAGGCTGCTAGACGGATGGCGGAGAAGAGTTGTTCCGAAGACAAATAGTTCAAGTTCGTGGCTTTGGGAATGATCTTAGGCTTGCGAGTAATAAACGAAGACATTTTTTCATCCCAAAACGGAGAGGATGTGAAAGAAAGCACAAAACTAGAGTGGATGGATGGATGGATATGCATCATTGCGCATTGGTGTTTGTATTTCACCTTTATCTTCCACATTTCTAGAATTCTCTCGTGTCCATACTTTTGCTCCCTTATTTACTTTCCTCTTTTCACCAATACCATTCCATATCACCCAGAGACCTCGGGAACGGAATTTGCAATGTCACTTGATTTTAGAATTCGCTTCGTTATGTAAGATGAGCTAATATTTTGAGCTTCTCTCTCTGCTGCTCTGACTGAGAATGAGGACTGCAAAGGAGCGAATAAGAATAATATTTTCACCCAATGCAGTATTCACTTAAATAATGGTGGCCGCCGTCACTGGAGACGTTCCACCGATACAGTTTCAAAGAGATTGAAGAAAAACGTTAAAAATTTAAAAGCGTTGGATTTACGCTCATCTCATTCTGCTGTAGCTCTTGAAACTGGATCCTCAAATTTATCGAGTCGAGTTCAACTACTTGAAACCTTTTTGATGTTGCAATGGCTATTACAAGGAGTTTTATCGACATGCTTTCCAATACATCACAGCTGCCGTACAGACAAGCACCTACAAGTTGTGGTGTGAAATTGAGGTAGTGTCTACATACATATACAGTCAAGTCGGTATTAAAGTGCATTATTATTACGGTTCGCACTGAGACGAGGAGAGTGTGGCTATAACAACACGGTGAGTGTTGCATGACACGTTTGACAACCGAAAGGTCTGCGTCTTGTTGAGTGACAGTGTGAGATGAGTTTTGGAAACGGTTTGTTTCCGAAATTTTTGCAATAACAAGACAACATTTCTTATCTCTCGTGATACTCGTAACTGGTTCACAAAGTATAAAATGTACACTTTGTGTTTGGTGGAAAGCGATAAACCGAAAAAGAAAGAAACACTTGATGCCATAAGTAGGCAATAAACGCTTATGTGATTCCCCAGTCAAATGCTACCATCAATCTTGTTTTATTTCCTCGTGTGTAACAATGTAGACTATACTGCCTGCAACCAAAAGACAGAAAAAAGGTTTTAATTTATGACTACAGTTTTAAATCGAGAAGTTTCTTCAATTCCATTCTTGTGTTACATTTTATGCTATTCTTATGTTGAAGTTCGTGCGGTAGATTTGTCGGCCTAGATTTGTTTAGCCCAATGTATGCATTACAAATATTAATATATTCAATAATTTTGATTAGCAAAGCGTAGCTTAATGGGTCACGATTTTTGAGCTTTTATATAACACGAATGAAAGTAGGTGCATTGAAACAAGATTCCGAGAGAATGGGAAACTTTTTCACTTGGCTCAATGAAGAACTCATTCAGGTGACTTACCATCTTGGGAGGAGAAGATTGGGAGTAACTCACCGCAGCGACCTGAAGGAAGAGGAGATCCCAACAACTCAAGGGCCAGACGACTTCAAGTCATGCAACACGTCATGTGATCACGCGAGACCCATTCGTCATTCATGATCCCACTAACTGGGAACACAGTCCATAGAACACCACCATCGAAACATGGGTATCACCCACAATCGTCTAAAAAAACTGTGCTTGGCGAATGTACGAAAATACAAACGAAATCCTCTCAATAAATAGTTTTCCATGCAGACGAGAAAACACTGAACAAGTTACAAACACACGTCCATCCCATTGTACATTTGTTGTTATTTGGAAGTGATTCCCAAGGATGTCGTAATTTCTTGAGACATGCCTCGTAACACGACTTCTGCTGGCCATTATGTTATTGTTTGCGAAAATGTTCAACGAATCCAATCCGCTTAACATGATTTTCTAAATTATTTAATGAAAAAATCCATAAACAACTACCCACGCGTTTTAGCAATTATACAAGACAGAACAATTATTAGAATATGCAGTCAAACTTGGGAGACTACTTCATTGAATCATCTCAATTAGGAGACGATTAAGCAGAAAATTAATAAATTTGACAATATTGCTTGTTGTTTTCTTTTGGCACAGCTTGCAACAATTTGCAACTAACTGTGCGCGTCGAGTGATGAATACTTTTTACGTAAGTAAAAGACATTGATATGACAGACCAAGAAGATATGAACACGAAGCACTTTTGTTTTGGCAGACTTTCCAAATTACTTATTAGACACATTAACTTGATAACTTAATAAAGACGAGATAAGACAACAAGGAGAAGATTGAAATTCAATGCAACTCATGCCGAGAAGAAACAAGCCGCTTGCTTTTACTTGTCCTAAAAACTACAGATTTGAAAATAATGCAGAGGCATTACGGCGAGCAGGAATGTTATAACAATGCAGCATTGTCTGGCTCTATTGTAGAATCGGCTTTTGCATCCGTTTTTGGAAACCTGACGCTGACATTATTGCGCCTGTATTTGGCATCAGGAATAAATTACATAAATGCAGTTTTATGTTAAAATAACTCCAAAATTGGTATCCTCAAGCTTCCATGAATGTATCATTAATTCCGGGCTCTTCAAATTGAATATAATAAAATGTACGCATATACATCCATTCCACTTCACCGGCATACATACCTATTTACCACCTTCATACCAACAATTAGTCATATATCTAGCATACATTTTATTTGATGGAAAAAGTACTTGGCCTCATATAAAAATTTGATCTCGTTAAAAGTTAACTGTCGATTCCGACATGATTCTATGAACACTACGAATAATTCCATACATTTGCATGCATATAATTCCAAGTTTTCCATGATACATTGACACTCCTAATAATAATTGGTCCTCGAATGATGGAAGTTGTTGTGACTGAATGTTGACAGACCACTAAAATTAGAATAATTTGGTATTTTGTACATTAAACCGGTTGAGCGTGATTCATCGTCACTAGGAACTTGGACCTTAAAAGGAGAATCGTTCCGCGACGAAGACGACGCCATAGTGAGTGAGCCGAGTGATTAATGTGCCGGCCGACTATAGCAAATGCATTATGATTGGTTTAGCAAAGACACACAAGCAAAATTTTATTTTTTCAACTTCAATTCATCTCCTTCCACCAAATAAATAATGGGGACAACACAGAGCCATTAATTTATTTGATTTTGACAAACCGAAAAACCGGATCAAATTAGATCGAAGGTTGGATCGCATGCGACAACAGAGAAATTCAAGTTATGCAAGTAACAAGATACAATTCAAATGTCAAGTTTCTTAGGTGGTTGCAACCGACGTGGCAAGTAAATATAATTGTAAAATCTTTATTCCACTGCTTATAAATTTTCATATGTATAGCGGAGATCCTCACCTTAACCTTTACCGCACATGAATTTCATATGATATCAAAGTAATTTAATACTACAATTTGAACATAATTAGTTAATACCAGACTCCAACCGGCTTTCCACGCAAGGTTAATTTCCTGTTAAATGCGTCTTTAATTTGTCTGACCGCATGATGCGAGCGACATGTTCTGTGGCAGGCTGCGGACGCGTGTCTTGAAACAAAACAGTCGTCTCTCTATCCAACCAAAGGAAACCTGAACAATCAACAAGAACCAGAACAACGGACATCCCACTGCTTGGAATTTGTTGGTATCCATTCTTAATTTAAATCAGGGGGAAGAATTTAGGATTTCAAGGGAACCATAAATTTTGTAATAAACTCGTCTCGTTAAAAGAGTCTGGCGTAAGTGGTGGTTGCAAATAAATAAACAAACCATGTTATAAATATGTACCAGCCGAAGATTAACGTTTCCATATTATCCCTCGTACGCGTCAAACAATGCATCATTCACGAAATAGCTCATATATTATTCTCCAGAAAACAACATGAGCTTTTCTTCGTAAGGTGAAGATTGAGCAAGTGTGTATCACTTTGCCTCAGTCTCAGATTCTTGTTGATTTATGGAATAACAACACGTCGCAAGGCTGCTGGGAGCTGCATGTATGCAAACAATCATTGTTCAGGAATTAATGGAATTCGGTTTGGTTCCCATTAATAAAACCAACAGCAGTTACCGTGATTACGTATCCTCACTGGCTTTAACCTGGTAAAATGGAAGGAATCTGGAGCTTGAAATGGATAAAGTCATTATTGCATGATTGCATCGCCTCAGTGGTGCTCGCTGCTGCCTGGCTGGCCTAAAAAGAGGCAGAGGAGCAATTTCATCAGTTAATTAGACATAGATGTGAACAACTATATTGTAATATGTTCTGGCATTTATTAAGTCTTCTCGTTCCCCTTGTTCTCTACCTCCAATGTAAGAATATGTATGTATGTAGCATGCCTTGGGTACATTTTTCCAGTGCAGCACTAACTGTACTAAACAAATAAATTAACTCGGAACCATAAAATAAATTTATCTTGATTCTATTACCTTACAATAAGCTCAGTTTGCACCCAGAAAATAATCCTCACAAGACAACCGTTAGGCCTCATCCTCAGTTATGTAAGTAAATAAATAAGTAGTGATGGGATTGCATCCTCATAAATGGATATCTCTTCATCGCACTCGTACACATTATGACTAGTCTGTCAAGTATTTAATACTGACATTTGTAAATGATATTAAGACAATGTTGAATTCAGTTTCATAGTAATCACCCATCAGTCTGGAATCAATTTATTCGCTCATAGGCAGATAATTCCCGTACTCCTGCTTTCTCTACGACGAACTTTGCGCTATTTATTCAGTTCATCATGGAAAAACTGGTCTTATGATGAGCACGAACACTTTCTGTTACAGAAAGTTCCAAAATTTAGAACTTCAGATGTTGTAGAAGAACCAATTCGATGTTCGGGAATAAAGTTTTTCTAACGTCACATTTACCTCATTGTAAGTATTTTATTTCCCACGTGTCCTATGTTTCTTTACACAAATTACACGCTTGGGAATTATGTGGTATCGATTTCTGTAGTGCATACGTATGTACATGGTGACTTTCATACTCTGCTTTACCTTTGTTCGGGGAGAAATAGAAAATGGGTTAAACTTTTGAACTTGCTACTGTACATCGTGATACACAGATACGTGAAGATCAAAAATAGCAACCTCTCGGCTTGTACAATCAAGCCACGAAAAGTAACTTAGGGTTGATGGCAGCAGTCATGAAATGTCAACTCTCTGGTATCTATTTATTTTCCCTCCATCACAAACAAATTTATTGCTCGTCGATCACATTGTATTCAATTAATCAACAAGAAAACTTTATCACTGTGTAAACATTTATTTATTTATTGAACTTGAGCTTATATAATGCTTCACATTGTTGGTATTTTTAAATGTACATGTACATACAAAGGAGGCGTTCATGTCTGCCTTACTATTCACCCAAACTCAGCATACCGTCAGATATGACACATTAAAAATCAACAGCCGTCAATTTGTTTCACGTCACATCAAGACAAGTCATTGTACATTATAACATTATAATTAAATTATGATGGAAAATTTTCGAGCATGTAAGATGTCAAATGAAAGCGTGCCATGGTATTGTTGTTTGTGAAGAGTAAACATTTTTCTCCAACATATGTTCAGTCTCAACTGTGCTGAAACAATGGGCCTTAATAACATCAAATTCATCTCGAATGAAGATATGGGTCTCCCGTTGAGCACCTTCATGTCCTCTGATCTTTGGGAACTACAACAACAACCAACGTGTGCCATGTCAGATAACAAGCTCAACGTCTTCCAAGTCGAAAGATTCCCTTCAGACACAGATAACCCAATAAGAGGCATGCAACCTTTGCTTCATATGTAACAGACTAACCGGGACTCATTCAGCAAAGCCATCATTCCAATATGTATGCATGTACCTGCGTGTGTGTAGCATTTAGGTTATTAACGTAAGCACAGATTAACAGGTAAATACTATTTGTCCCTCATTTTAAATAGCTCACAACGGGATGAGATGGACGGAGAAGATTTGTTTGTGGGGTAAAAAAAACTTAAAAGTCAAATGTAATGCAGCAGGCGGACGCACCCATCACCAATTGGACTTGAATTGGTTGCAACGACAACAACAAGGACTAAAACAAAGTTAGTCTAAAGGGTCTTGGGAAAACTCATCTACTTTCATCTCATCTGTGGACTGTGGATCGCTGTGTCCTGATCTGCGTATTCTTATGTATCTATGTGGTTCTCAAGGAACGAATAAACATTAAGAAACCTTGACGTGTTGTACTAATTGCACCATTTCTTTGATGAGCCGTGAAAATCGTAATTTCTTTACGGAACACTAATTACAGGGAAGAATTGAAAGTTTGTTGGGCAAGTGCCAGTCGGTAATTCTTAAAATTTGTACTTATATTCACTCTCCTTGTTTAATCCGCTGCTTGTGGGATGCGTTCAAAAGTCGTAATATTTTATTGATATTTCAATGACGGCAAAGGTGTATGAAATTCCTTGTTTGCTCGTACAGTACATGCACACTTACTTTTTTTACATCAGTATATACGTAAAGAGGTAAAGATATGTGTATCGACATGATCGGCTATATTTCATTCAGACATGATCATCATTAGATGTAGGTGTTGCATCCTGTTCAGTAAATTACGATAAAACGTGTTCTCTATTCTCAGACATGGAGACCTCCCAATATTTATCTCAACGACTGGGTTGTTCCACATGATCATCTAATCGAAGCCCATCATTCGGTGTCACTTGTGAGGTGGACGCGCTTGGATGCACTGACTTCCAGTCCTAAATATTCTTATATAAGAAGACGACACAGAAGCAGGAGTACGGATTCCCGATTTGGGAGGAGGATGGAGTCAAAATGTTCAATGCAGGTGGCATTAATGTATTTCCTTAAGGTGACACTTCTCTCCTCAGTTTGACTTCAAAATGCCCTGAAAACACCAGGAGCTGTCAAGCATCCCAAAATATCCAGAGAACTCGACATATTATTTTTCTTTATTGAAAATTGTTGACACTCTGACAGACACCAAGATACGCGATGCTACTAACGCTTGCATGTTGCACATATTGTACTCTAATGTAGTAAATAGTTGCCCATTTTTCTTACGTCAACTAGGAAAACTTTTTCTGGTGCGGTTAAATAAAAATGTGGTTTTAGAATCCAACTTGAGTTGACTTGACTTGGCGTTTGGCATCTTCTGGTTAACCATGAAATATTTACCTGACACTCAGAAATGGAATGAAATGCCACTTTCTTTCTCTCTCTCCCTTCTCCCTCCGCTCGCTTAGATAAAACGACAGACAATAAAAAATTGAACCCTGCCATGCCAAGATATCTCTATGAAAAAATAATAAAAAGAAACTTTACCATTTCCTGCTCTCCTCTGATCTACCTGCGCATTAATATATGTTTTCAGTCATAAATAACTAGGCACACATACATACGTATACATATATTTCTCTCTCTCACTGTCCGGAGAGCACCCACTGTGAGTGATCTATCTGACTGAGGAGTAAATGCTGGGCTGGTGACCCTTTTCACACTTTTTGACATTTTCGTAATTTGATATTATCGCCAAAACCAAGCCCACCACTTCGGAGGAGCGAACCTGACATGCTGGCAAAGATTGAGATGGAGGAGCGAATTCAATTTGAATAAAAGATACACTTTCTCTGACGTCGTCGTGTCGTGGTGTAGCAGTTATGCAGCTTCTCTTCAAGGATGGTTCTCACTTTTGCCAATTTTTATGACTTTTATTAACCCCATTCTCGTGTGAATTATGTCTTGTGTGGGATGCTTAAACGCATCAACACAGATACGCATTCAAAAACAGACAATTTCACGTTTGTTAGTCTCGGGCAAGTTATGCGGATTTGCAGTGGTTTTAAAATTCTAAATTATGTATGGCACCACGAAATGTATGGGCTGCTCTCCTGAATTTTGTACAATATGTCTTGATTTAAAATTCAGTTTCCTTCTACCTTGATTTTATGGTTATTGATTTTTGATTTGACAGCACTGGTTGGCGAGAGAAAACGGCAACATAATATATGTATGGCAAACTACTTTGATTTCCCATGCTGACGATCTTGTTCATCGTTTTATGATGGAGAATTATAAACATGGAATTCCAATTTGCTCGTGTCATGATCTCGTTATTCTGCTCCAATAGAAGATGGGATAGAAATTCCTAGTGTTCAGGCCCGTATACGTTGCAGAGAGACACATTTGCTCACAAACAAGGCAAGGTGACTTCTCCAATTAATGTCTTTCAGGTAGCATGATTAATGTGCTTACTTAGGTGAGATTTGTCATCAGTGTGACTTGAACTTGAGACGATTTTATGTAACAATCAAATTTAAAGCTACTGCATTACTCGTACCACCAAAAAACACATTGTGTTCGCCAACGATCTATTCAATTGTTTTACGTACCTCCGACGCGTTCAGTATGAACTAATATTAAACTAGTATTGAGTTTGAAAGAATACGAATATTCTATACGTCGACAAAATTAATGGAGGTTGTGGTTTCGTATGTACTGTGCACGTTGGGATTTTGTTCATACCAGAGTAATTGCAAAGTTATGTTATCCCGATGATGTGTGTTATTAATTTGGCTTTCTCTCAACGATTGAAACTGTATTGTCCACCCAGCCAAACTCTAATACCTCTTAATCCTTTGAGACTAATTCAAATTCGGAATTTGTTGAATTCCGCTGAGTTGGAGTTGCTAGCATTGTTTTATTCCTTGGAGAGCAATTGGACTATTCATATAGATATTTATGTACACAATAATTCAAAACAATGCAATGGAGATGAGAAAAATTGATTCAGCCGACACGAGCAGCCAAGAATTCTATTCACTCGTCCTCAGAGGAGTGTGCGCACTTCCTACGCGAGTGTTACACAATTCAATTTCCTATCTAATCTCCGAATTAGGCTTAACTAATTTTGTAACACCCAAGACAACTTCATATTATTACACATTCTTCAATTTGGTTCAGTAAACAAAGAAGGATTTTTTTTAGTTTGGTCTACCAAGTAAAAATAATGAGCTGTTCGCATGGTCTGTTAATTTTGTTGATAATTTTCATTTAATCTGATCTGATTGTATTATTTGTATTGAGCATTTTTCAAGTATTGTTTCAATCCAAATAATGCCACTTTTATGAAGTAAAACATTATGACAAGGACATGTTCCTTTGTAGAAGTCTCAGATATATTCTCTATACCCGTGATGACGAATTATACAATGGAAACTGATGTGGGGATATGCACACACATACGTATTCAGGCTAAACTAAACAAATCAAACGCAACTTTATGCATTGTTCTTAAATTATCTTAATTTGTAATCTAAGATGGGTTGGTTTTGATTGGCCAGAAAAAAAGATCGACTGACTGCAGAAAAATTACCTTTGATGGACACGCCAACGCATCTGGTCGCATAACATAAAATATCCTCCACCTTTCTTTTTTAACGTTTGATTTGCTACAATTTAAAGTGGAACGGACCGCATGACGAGTCATTACAAAAAAATAAGAACCAAGTTTTGCTGAGCAAACATAAAAGGAGATTTTTCCTCATAAGCAATAATTATGAAATTATGAGACTGAACAACCAGCTGCAGCAGCGTGTACTCACTCGCTATCATTCATATAAATTAATCTTCATAATGTCCAACTTGTCAAATCTCTGTTTAGCAGATTAGCCAGCCGTCTGAAAACGCGCACTGACAACAAATTTCACAGACTGTAGGTGTGCCAACTTTGTCACAGAAACACGCCATATCTAATTCTCATCGTCAACGCAAGAAATTCAAAACCAAACGGTTTCCTAATACGGTTTGACAATGAACACAACTAATGTACACTCATTAGACTAAATATTTCTTGGCTCAACGTTTTCACCCAACAGCTTGCTTATCTACGTGCACAGGTATATCGTTTTCATCATTAGATGGTCTGCTAGGTGAAATTGATACAAAAACTGCCAAATTGTTAAAAATGCACACAAGTTTCACAACAAAGTCATAAAGCATCTAGAATGTCATAATGTCTCAAAGCAAAACAGATACAATCATTCCCGTCGTCTAATTCTTATTTATTTATTGTAATGTACTTATACATACTTACATGTAATTAAGCTCCATTGCTTTTTTACCATCAAATATATTTCATGCACGAACGCCAACGAAGTAGAAGATAGAAACAAGCAATAGATATCTCTTAATTCAATGTGACAAAATCAAATAACAGTAAATTTACTGAAGGAGGGTGCGTGGGATGCGAGTATCGTGAACTCCTCGAAAATTTATCTTGATCAAATCCAAGACAATTTTATAGGCAATAACTTCTCAATTATTAGTTATGCATGTTCATTTTGTCATTACCATGTTACGAATTGCATGCATGAGGCGGGGATACAACGACAAAACGAGATCCAAGGTCTAGTTTAGGGTTCTCCTGTTTCAGCACGTGTGCGATGTGACCTTTGCTCTTCCGCTAAAATCTAATCTAATCAGAGAAATAGAACTGGCAGTCTGAAAAATACAAGATATTCAAAATATTGCAACTTCCTACTATTTCATTTCATAAAACTGACTATATCTACTGGCGTAGAAGGTTTAAAATTAATTCTATGTATGTATGCATGAGGTAAATTCATACTTTTTGCTATAAATAGCACTGGTTCTAGTTTCTGTTTGAATTCAAATATTTTCCACCAAAGTAATAACTAAAGTAATCATTAGTTAGTAATGAGCCAACGGGCAATGTCAGACTTAATTTTCCAACTGATGATTAATTCTTAATATTTCTTAAGCATTTGGTTTTCTCTTGTCGCTGCCATTACACATAGCAACCAAGCTACTACCCACTCACGTCGGAGAACGAAGCCACAAGATGGGAAATTAGGAAATTAAGTGGTGCCTTTGAATTTCCAAGGCCCATGTTCACTTATGCTCCAGTGCCCTTGAACAACTGCAGAGTTTCAAGTTCGGGTAGTTCCAGCACACTTTCCTTTGTCGAAGAAGAGGACGAAATTCCGTGGAAACTTTCCCACTTTCATTCTCAAGAACAGCATAGCAGAGTTACCTCACGAGAACTCCTTATTTCCAACTCTCCGTTCGTCCATGTTCTGCATGCGCATCGGTTGTGGTTTTCATTTAGACAAGATTTAGCTCAACACCTTACTACTCGTGTTTCACTAATTTACTCCGAGCAGTACGTGCCTTTATGACATGCGACAACGTCTCTTGTCCATATTAGACCAATTACCAAGATTAGTTAGTTTGTTGAACAATGCTCTATTTTGCCCTTTCATGTAATTAGTGAGGTTAATGGAAAAGTTGCAATGCAATTCTCATGCAACTTAATTTCCCACACGGTGCATAATAAGATAACGAAAGAATTGCACTGTTATGCGGTGGCACTTCATTCATATTTGTCGGCTATGCATACGTATGAAGCACTTTTAGCATTATATTTGAAGCACTCGGCTTTAGACATAGTTGCACATTGTGGTTCAACACCGAATCTTTGGAGAATTTGGTTTGGATCCAAAATGTGACTCAGAATAATAGGGTGCCCTGTGAACAGTCGTGCCAAGACACAAGCAGATGACGATGATGACCGTCTTCAGATTGTGACATGAAAAGACTTTGAGCTATCAATCATTTGCAAGAGATGGACAATGGCAACATAATTGAAAATTTGAGCTTTCATAAATTACAGGGCCTTGTTCTGCATATTTCTTCCACTTCATGGTAGCTAAGTACAAGGCAGGCCAGCAATGTTGACTTTTGATGGAAAATGTCCTGAAACCACCACCACGGTTGGGTATTTATTTGGCAAAGGAGTACGGGATCAGGCCGGGATGAAATGTGGATTGCTGCGACAGAGGAGGATTGAGGAGGAGGAGACGGAGGACGAGCGAGTGGACAAAGGACAGCATATTCGTGAGTCTGGATCAAATGACACAACCATGTCACGGAACTTTGGAAATATTTGTCTTCTCATCTCCTCTGGTCGTCCGAACACGCCGGCTCTATATTTATTTCAGAGGAATCCCATTTCATTCCAATCCACTAGCGACAGGAATTCGCTTTCCGTGATTTTTTTCTCTATTCGCAAATCCATTTGTCTTCTGTGGGCTATGTCATTCTTTTTTTATGCCGACTAAAATTGGAATGGTTCAAGCATCCAAGCAGCAAAGGAGCTTAAACAACTTGATATTATGTATGGAAAATACAAGCATTTGAAGCTTTTGTAGCATGTTTTTTGTTGATATGTTGCATTATCATTTTGTCATTAAATCAACAAGCATACAAATTATTTATTGGTTAAAAATGAAACTGGAAAGTTTTAAAAATAGTCCTCAAATAGACTGCTTCCGAACACTTTAATAAATAACGAGAGAATGGAAGGAAGTCATAAGCTACAAAATTATTCATTACTCTTGGGTTTCCAGTCCATATAAATAGCACTGTTCAATTAATTAATTATAACACTGATAACACCCAGCAAAGGTTAAATGCGTGTAATGCAACAAATGACGTCAGTCAGAACAGTGATAAATACTTTATTCGCTCTTTGGTCTCTTTTGAAGATGGAGGAAATGTATTAAATGCAACAATAATTCCCATCGCTGTCACCTTTTCACTATCACGAAATGAATTTTGGTTCAAAACTGGAGACGACGAATTTCAAACAAGCGATATGCATGGTCTACTTCTGTTCTTATTTAATGTCGTATTGTAATTTAGGTTGCTGCATAATTTTACGATGGGCAAAGTGGTGTACAAATGTATCGAGGGAGTCAACAGTCAACACAGTTATTCCACCACGGCTGGTTTTTTATGCCTTTCTCCTTGTCAATCAATTTGATTTTGTTGGCTGATAGTCATGAATTGATATGGATATTATCATCATCTCCATCAATTACGAGAGCGAGATGAGTGGCTCAAGTCTACCAAACGAACCCTGGTCGGATATGTAGATGCTATTCCTTCGTGCTTACTACATGCAACTTGTTATCCTGCATGGTTTCCCCTGTTGAGGGAACAAATAATTTTGATACTCGCATCCTCTTCTTGCATGCGATGTTGATGTAGAAATGATCTATCGAATCTTGAATAAATTGAGTATGAAATCATAAAACGACGTTCGATCTCTTGGATGCATTCCCATTTTTTATTTTGCAGGAGGTTCTCTTCCTATGCCATGTAACTCAAGTTTTGAATGAGGACCCCATGCAGCGATTTGAACTTACTTAATGAGACGATTACTCTTCACACACAGGATATAATTTGACGCTTCCAATGTAAATTCGAAACTGCCTGGTGATGAACCAGTAATATTGTATTTATTGCTTCACTGCGGCTGCTAATTTTTATAAACGTACTCTGGCGAGCTGAGCATTTATTGCTGTACGTCTGACCATTTTATGATTAAGTTGCTCATTTAATGCTGTGGTCAACAACACGGGATGAGAGATAAAGTCAGGATTGAAAAATATTGAGTTATTTTAAATTAGAAGATTAATCACTCAATCAGCATGCCACCGGGTTCTGTAAAAATTACTCCATCCATACTACGCAATCCCGGCCAGACGACTACTACAATTTAATGGCAAGAACAAGTGCTTGTGAGGCCAATTACTTTTTATTCATGCTGAAATGAAGGGTGGTCGACGACTACTTCGTTAACTTGATGATGATTCATTTTACTTACTGCAGTGAACTTGTAATAAAAACGCGAGGCAATGTAACACATAGAACATATATTTATCCTCTTACCTTCGCATATTTAAAACCTGGATGCAATCCCGTGTACGTATAGTTTCACATGGAAAGTGTGGACCAATATAATATGAGACATATATAAAGTTCCTTGCGGCGAGAAATGTCAACGTAAGCAGATTTTATAGCCATAATGCGGTAATACATATTGCAATTTTAGACAATTTTGCCATTTTCACGTGACCCAAGTACGTATTGCACGCTTTTTAGGAGCAGCGATGTACCATTATGAAAGCTCATGTATCAGATTTATCTTTTTTGTTCTCGTACCCCTTCAAACTATGCAACCGTGTGCTGCGTTTTTGTAGTGTACCCGATCCAATTTTGTTAGCTTTACTACAAGAAAGTAATTGGAGTGCAACTTCACTGCAAATCACACACTCTAAATCTTCCAAAAAAGTCAGTGTCTTTGAACCCGTGACTTTATGAATATTTGGCTGATTTAAATCTTGAGCATCATTTCGTTACATTTTATTTATTTCTGAAGCATGCCTTCGTAAAAATTTGCGAACTACTACCTTCACATACGAGTACTGATATATATTATTCAAGGACAAGCTGTTCGTAATTGTATACACATGGAATATAGAAATATAGCTGGATTTGTGCTCGTAGGATTGGAAGTAATCTCATTTTACAAATGAGTCTACAGGGTCTGGGGAAAGTTAATTCAAGAAATTATGGGTTAATTATGGCTCCATTATATTAACTGGAGAAATATTCGCATAAAACAAGATACCTGAACGTGGAGCTCATCCCTGCAGGTGCATTTAACCTCATTATTTCTCCAGTACCAGGCCTTCTGAGAGGTTCATTTGTGGAAGTAATGTTTGTTGCTCATCTCATTTCATCTCCTCGTCGCTCCGATCTGCAGACCACACCACGTCATTCCAACGACAACGACGAAGGCGACCTACCAAAAACAACATGGGTTCGGAGACATTCTTTGTCTTCGCCTACCTGAGCATAGTTAATGATGTCATGAGCGAGAAGAAAAGCCATAAATTCCGACAAGGGGCCCAGATCATTTGAAACAACCAAAGTGGTGTCTATTCCGACTTTATTTGACAACGTGTAACTAAATGATGATCATTAAGTCAATGTGCTCAAGCACAACCAGCTCAACCTTTGAAGTAAGCATTTAATGTATGTATATATATATCAGTTATGTATCATTACCTCAGTTGCGACTGCATATAATTTTTCATCCGTGCTGTAGGTCTCATTTTGTGCAGGCAGCGTGAACTTAATCCGTAAGTATCATTTATAATGATAACGATGCCGTGCTTTGTGCGCTCATCCCAAATTTTAACAAGACTTTGACACAGCATGCAATACCAATTCATTAATCTAGCAATCAACAAATTGACGACACGATCAGTATATGTATGAATGGACAGCCGTTCATATTCCGCGGCGCTCTGCCATTAAAATATGGTTACAACTTGTAACTTACAAGTATGAAGTATGATTTAGTTGATTGTTGATCGTATTCATATGCACCTAATTTTTGAACATGTGGTTAGGTGGTCCAATCAACTTTGGCTTCATGAGCGTTTCACAGCCAAAATATATAACAACAAAAAAGTCAGAAGATATAGCAGTTCGGCATATTGCACGTCAAAGAATTAACTGAGGGATGCGCACATAATTGTGGTGTAATTAGAATTCATTACACCAGAAATCCAGTTCTGCATGCATGGGCTGCTGATGGGTGAATAATGAACGAGTGCCCTAGAGTCAAGAGCTTAATCAAGGAAATCATATCGCACTCGGGCGAGTGTTCATTAAATTTATTTTATGGAATTTTCCACCTCTTGATTTTGCTGTGAGAGTACATTTGAGTCAGGTAGAAAGAAGGACTTTTAAACTGCATTCCCATAAAATTGTAACTTTTGTGCAACCATAAGGTATAACAAATGTATGTGGCAGCGTTGGTCGGGTGGATAAACAAAATCGCTGCTGCCCTTTGATCTTGGGCCACCCTAATTATTTCTGATTCAGGGAGAACTTTTCTCCTCTCTCCTCGTGGTGGACCTGCTGAAACTACCTTCTCTCTAAAGCAAATTAAGCATTTAGGCTTTTGTCTTGTGAGAAAAAAGCGAACTGTCGAATCAAAAAGTGACCACAGTAATTGGTGTAATTGCTTTAAATGTTCTTGACCAGGTCAGACGAAATTTGGGTGAGTGAATACCTGAAGCAGATGTAATGATGGGGGTCCAACTCAATTAGGTCGTATCACACCTCTCAATGTTCATAATTTTCAAATCATTCCCTTCTCAAATGCAGGCTTGTGTTATTTGATAACTGTTTTTTTTGGAAATAACTCCATCAACGATAATTTTCACAAATACTTGTCATTAAACTATTAGCGGCGCCTTTGACAGATAAATCAGGAATGCCACACGAACGAAACAGTACTTGCTGACATCATACACAAGACGCGGTGTGGTTACTATTTCTCTTTACGGGCAAATCTTAAACTTTTCACTGAAATTGTGTTTAATTCCATGCACATATTTTTACAAGCTATTTTGCAACTAAAAAGGTTAACAATGATCTATAATTTGTATACCCCAGCTGGAAGGTTCATTATTATTTATAGTGGTGGTATTAATCTTGCACTATTTTGCAGACTAAATTATTAAAAAATATGCGATTCAAGAACGGTCAAACGTACAACAAACAAGTTCCAAGCGTCATCATTTTCTGGAACTTTATCTCCTATCATAAGTCCCAGAAAAAGAGTTAAACAAAGATTTTGAGAAGAATTCTGGCCTATTTTGTTTTATTTTTTTGCAGATATTCGTATATAAATTATTTGCTTTATAATTATTTTTTGAGTAGATCGTGCAAACCTGAATGAAACTTGTTCCAAAAACAGTTTTCGACATCATTATGAATAAAATTATTTATACCTTCACGAGGATAATAGAAACAGACAGAATGACCTCCAGGTTAATTGGGAGAGTGAGAACTTGCATTTGAACTTCAAAAAAAGAAGAAATTTTAAAAATTATTTACCAGCCTCAATTTCTCAAATAATATTATATAATAATATAAATATTATGAATTTGTTGATATCTTTTTGTGACTGACAACTGACATTTATTGTAGTAGAATTATTGAGAATATTGGTTAAACAAAACATTCAGCAAGTCTCTGAACTGAATGTGGTCGTCCTTACATAAATGCCTATTTATGTATATGTATGTATATAAATAACTGTATGTACTCGCTAGTCGGTTTAGTGTTCACTTACGAACCACGTTTGGTTCAATTTATAACAAACGGAAAACTTTAGTACGCCTGTTAAAAGTTCAAGTTTAAAATTTGAATAGAATCTCATTTGCATAAGAACTGATGAGGCACTGAAGTTTTAAGTGGAGAGTAGGCGAAAAGACAAATATTTAGATTCTTTGGTCAATCAAATAGCTTAACAAACGAGCAAACCAAATTTTCTCAGACTAATAGATTCAGGTGTTTCTCTCCTTGTATTTTGAGAGATTTGAAAACTCTTGTCTCTGTTTCTTTATTCTTTGCTCAAGTTATTGACTTGGCTGAAGGAACAAAAGGTTAAATTTATTATTGCAAAATATTCAAGTAAGTTAGGTTAAGTTGTTTAGAAAAATAATAAACACTTTTGAGTGGAGGAGTAGATATATGAAAGTACATTTTGGCCCACAAAGTAAACCACTTGCTTTATTTTAACGAATTTGTAATGAGATGAAGGAATAAAGCTGCCTATGACAGAATTATCTTTGAAACTACAGCCAGTAAAGGGCAAATCCTTTCATGCCATAAAATCTATTCCTACTCTAAATCCCCTCGATCCTTCTCCTTCCTTCCTGTGAACTGATTTCCAGATAATCGACATCAATTTACTCTGAATTTCTATTTGAACAATGTAATTGACATTGTGAAATCAGAAACAATGGTCGTTATCCGAGCAGATAGAACGCCTACACATTAATCACTGGAAACCACAACGCACACGGCGAAAAGTCCAGATTGTGACTTGGCCTACACCTACTCAACCTCCACGAAGAAGTTGCCGTGGTGGTGACTGAATTGACTTGAAGACACAAAGTAATGAATAACAATCGAAGGAAAGGCTGGTCTTCCAGAGAGTGGTGCATAGCAAGTCGTCCTCGCTGGAGATGACCCACTACCAATCCAATTGGGCTGAGCTGATGTACTTTCGCCCAAGATGTGTCTTTGATTGGAGATAATCCAACAACAATGGGGCAGAAGAAATACTTTATTTCGTTTATATACCCTTCCTTCAAATGTCCTTAACTTAAGTACGGCTTAAGTAAGCATTCTAAAGTTCAAAAGGAAAGACAGCAGCAGCTCTTATGCCAACAACTTTAATGTACATCTACTTATGTATATATGTAAAAGTCGGTCAACTATATGCAAACGTATTTACCTAAATATAACTACGCTTTTGTATTAAGATATTTAAGACTGTTTTCTGTGTGTACATATTTCTTACATTAAATAACTCGTACTGTTGCAACATATGTAAATTAATTAAACGTTTTTAAAAGAACAGCAATAAATGTACATATGCATTTATACATCATTCTGTACTGTACAACATATTCAACTCCGAACGTATGTACTTATGCACATCTTATTGCATCTCAAATGGAATAATGAATTTGGACCACACCATATCACACCCAACGCTTCATTAGTCACCTTCATTAGACAAGTTTAAGGTAAATTTTACAACCAAGCACATCAACGAATTGCCCAATCCCACCCAAACTAAGTGGATTAAATTGTACTTAAATGTCGGCATTGTTAAAATGTTGATTGACGACGTAAAGATTGTTTGGCCGAAATCAGACAGAATCTTGTTCAAAAGGCAGTAAGAAGACATTTTGCTTGTTGGCTGGCGAGCTAGGTGACACAATGTCGACTTTTTATTATAATTGCTTTAATGGGGAGTTTTAGAAAGCTTGAAACTTTGCGAGGTGCAATAAAGGGGGAAGTACTCTAAAAAAGCATAATTATTCAGGGTCAAATAAATCCTATGGAGCAAAATTGATACAGGCAAAACTCAAAGCTGAGGAAATTACTAAAATCCTTCATAAATAGCGTGTCCATGAAAATCATGAAACTTTAGGCAGACCAGCCCAAAAACTAAGTGGAAGAAGAATCATTTATCATAAGGCACATAATGTTTTGACCTGCTTTGCTTTGCTTTGCTTTGGTGGAAAGTTGTAGTGCAGCTACTAATAATTACAACACAACAACTGCGATTACTTTGGTCATGGTTGATCACCCAACTTCTCGATTTAACAAACTATTACTCAAAATAAAGCTGCATACGCATACATACACATTTACTGCATAATGCTTCTTAACGTACGAACCACGGATACGAATTCAGACCAAGTTCCCCACAAGTAATACGTAATATTATTACGTGTAATTCCGCATCGGAGGAATGGGCCAACCAGCGAAGGAAAGCTAAACCATATTTTCCGAATTATCCTAGCTTAAGGGTTTCTTTAATTCCATGTGAAATATGGGCAACGTGGATTTATGTTCATGCACTTATTAACCTGACCAAGTTTAAATCTTTGTGGATGTGTACTAACCATATCAGACATGCCATAATGATAATCACATTGTTGACCATATCGTGCTTTACCAATGCTTGGTGGCTCTCTGCCCTGTCGGAGTCAAGTCTTTGCTAGCTTTGCACTTTAATTTCCCTTCAAAACAAGATTTATGCAATGGATGGAGGAGAGGCATAATGTATACGCGTCCAGAGCAAATACATTCCAAGCTTCTATACACATTCATCTCTTTTCAGTTGAAGAGAAAGCATAAATCTGCTCAAACTGCGCAGAAATTAATTCTTACTCGTTGTCATTATGCTAAGGACAAAGCGTTTTGAGGTCATAAAACAAGGAAAATATTCATTTCCAACCCAAGTGAAAAATACGCTTATATTTATGCAGTCTAGATTCAATGCGTGGAATTTCTCCTATGCATCTCATATGATAAATGTACATACACAATCCAGTTTTATCAATCAGGATGCTGTTCCAGGTAATAATATAAACTCGTAGATTATTGATTGAGATTAATAAATTCAGTTTGAAATGCATATACTTTAAAGAAGACGAGATCCACCAATCTACTTACTTGGATGGGCTGAGATAGGAACTGGAATCAAGTGCAAGAGTACAATGTAATTCAGGGTGTCTCCCAATCTAATCTGAGATATGAAATGAAACAGACAGGCAGACAGGGTGGGTGAAACTAACCAAGAAGTTGCCAACATGCCAATAAAACTGCAATAACTTAACAACTTTTTGAGAACATAATACATTGTCAATCCAGACTTCCAGACATGAGGCACCAGCTAGGAAATTGGAGGCATGAGGTAATCATTTGCTCGGCAATTTTTTGTACAACTGCAGTATCATCATCAATGTACATACAGATATACAACATATCAGTTGAGTTGGACCATCCCATTTCTTGCTATTAATAAATGCAAAGCTACGAATATTAGAAAATGCATTTCATGATACAGATTACTTATCAAGTGGTCCGGGAATATTAAAATGAAGCGAGTTTTAAATATATGCGCGTCCTAAATATTTGAATGCAAATCGATTAAATTAAATCTATTCACTGTCCACTATTTAAGAAAGGTGCAAACTAAAAAATAATACGCACACATACGTATAAACTTAAAATATATACACCTAGAAAATTCAATTCAGTTGCAGTAATGGTAGATGCACTTCTTGAAGAACCACAAGCTCATAAACTTCTGGGAACAAAAGAGCATCACGTCTCGTAATTCGTTTTTGAAACTTGAATAGAATTAAATGTATCGAAGTGCTTGAATTAAGTGTTTTCTTACTCCCTGTTTAATTTCATGTGAAGCTCACTCAATAATAGAAATATGACCAACTGTTCATATGCTTAATATAAGAGTGTAGCATGTAAGTATGGATATGCATAATGGCTGAAGAAAAGATATTGGGGCTGAAGGGTTGGGAGTAACCTGATTTCAATGTCCGAGTTAGCAGATTTATTGGACATTTGGCTGCAGCAATCTTGAACAAGGTGCGCAACAACAACATCAAATCTAATCTTCACAGTTCATAAGTTCTCCTGCCTTCTTTCTTCTTGAAGTAAAGGGAGAGGAAGACGAAGAATGTGGAGACTCTGCAGACAAGGGAACAAGACAATTTTGAGCACTATTCAATCTGCAGGTACACCATTTAGGATAAGGATTGGGTGAGACTGAAAAACTGTGACTTGGAGTGAATGGATGATGCTTCGTCAGCATCAGTGTTTTCATAAGGTGGCTCAAAGTACCTACTTCAATCTCATTCCATCCCAGTCGCCGTGTGTGAGTACGATTTCTTATTCTTTCTTTCGGCAAAGTGGTCAGCCAGCCACCACAACGCCCGTAACACAATAATGACGACCCACCGACCCGACCCTGGCCTGAGGGACTCGATTATTGGCTCGCCTCACACATTCACAACTTTTATCATGCCAGCAGACAATACTGGACCACGATCTTGATCTTCAGAATCCAAGAACCTTTTCTGATACAATAATACATAAATAACCAGGATTTTCTCAGTCCATTTCAGTTCTAATATGCATAAAATTCCAATACGCAATACGCAATAATTGATAATTATCCGAGGACGGCGCGAAGCGCCGGACGACGGATAATTGTAATTATCCGAAGTAATACGGAATCTTGAGGTATTAGTCAATTGGTAGTTGTCTCCTGACAAGCCCCAGCTCCCATCTATATAAAACACATTAAAAGAAAAGTGCCATGCATGCCCCGGGCTAGTATATCACCTCACAGTCCAAAAAACATTTTCGAATGAACAATCGGGTGGGTGGGTGAGGCGCTAATACCTCAAGATTCCGTATTACTTCGGATAATTACAATTATCCGTCGTCCGGCGCTTCGCGCCGTCCTCGGATAATTATCAATTAATCCTACAGTATACTCCATCTATCGGTATTAGTCAATTGGTAGTAATTCAAAGCTTCATGAGAAAATGCTACACAACAAGCAATTATGAATACATGTTTAAATCAACATTTATTATAACATTTATATTAAATATCATCAGCCATTCAATACAGCATTTGCAAATTCGTGTGTGTTTATAATAGGTCTACGATAATGTTTAGCAAAAACTTTGGAGTTATTACACCACCCAGCAGCTTTATAAATAGAATCAACACAAACTCCTCGTTCATGAGCTTTCGAGGTAGAAGAATGACGAAAACTATGACCTGAGTATACATTAATATTAATACCGGACTTACTTAATACTATTTTTAACCAACGACTAAGCGTATCTCGAGAAACGGCCCCATAAGGGGTTCGTGTAGAAATGAACAGTTTATCTGTTTTCCGTATCTCTTTAGTTTTAGCTAAATAACATTTCAAGGTTTTAACTACACATAAGTTAATATCTAAAAAATTAGGTAAGGATAAAATTGTCGTACTACCTGGCTTACTAGACTTTAATTTATCATAAATTACGATTTCACATGAACCACTTTTAAAATTAATATTGGGAACACTTATAGCAGATAAGGTTTGTACTCGTTGGCCTGTGGTCAGGGCCAACAAGGCCACTAATTTATGTGACAAATCAATAATATTTAATCTCGAATTCTCGCCTAAATTTTTACAAAATTGAAGCACCAAGTTAGAGTCCCATGTATTTTCATATTTTGGTTTGGGGGGTCGACTGTTTGCTACCCCTTTTAATAGGCGACACACGACGGGATGAGTCCCTATATTTTGCCCGTCAACTTTCCCTATCATTGTAGAAAGACAAGATCTCATTGAATTAATTGAGGTATACCCTAATCCGTCGTCATGAAGTTTTGCAAGAAATTCTAAAATACTATTAATTGAAGGCCTCCAAACTGGGAGATTGTTAATGGTACAGTATTCCGTCCATTTTTTAAAATTTGAAGAATATTGTTTCCAGGTAGAATCCTGGCACGATGAAAGGAGTAATTTTGTTACGTTCTCGGGGTACTGGTCGTTTTGCCACATAAAATTGCTGCCATGAGATTCATCTTCCTGCATAAAGGATGAGAAGAATCATCATATGGGGATTTTAAATCATAAGTATTTTGATGTAAAACCAAAACTTTGGATTTTAGAAGTTTCGAAAATTGAGGATACCATGTTTGAGTACACCAGTCTGGAAAAACTACAATACCAGTTGCCCTTTCATGTTTTATTTTGTTTATTGTACGCGAAATTTGAGAAAAGGGTGGAAATGCGTAAAAATATTGTGACCACCGGAAAGTGAAAGCGTCAACTATTTCGGAATTTGGATCTGGAAACCAAGACGCAAATCTGGTACATTTAGCAGAATAAGTGGTGGCAAACAGATCGATTTCGGGCGTCCCGAAGTGATCACAAATAAGATTAAAGGATTTCAGATCTAAGGAATAATCCGTCTTATCAATCTCTTCCCTGGATTGTTTGTCCGCTATATAATTCTGCGAGGATTTGATATATGATGCAAATATCCAAATATTTCTTTCCTCACACCATTGCCAAAGGATTCTAGTCCATTTTAAATTTATTTCTGAGCGACATCCCCCAAACTTATTAATGTATGCTATAGTGGTGGTATTATCACTGCGAACTAGAATATTGCAATCAGATGAACTCGAGCATAATGATTTTAACCCATTAATCACTGCGATCAATTCTAGTGTATTTATATGAAGAAGCTTTTCGTCTGTTGACCAAAAACCTCGTGTAACTTGTGACTCAGTGTGGGCACCCCAACCAGTCGTAGACGAATCAGTGGTCAACGTCAAGACAAAGCTGTCCGATCTTATAGTTTCAAATGAATTTGGCAACTTTCTCTGCCACCACTGAATGTCTGCTCGACATTGTGCATTTATTGTGCATTTTCCATTATAATCGCCACTGCATTGAATTAATGCTGCATTTCTCAGCAATTCTAAGCGTCTTATGTAAGTACTCGAATAACGTATAGCAGGACTAGCTGCTACCAGATTCCCTACCAATTTAGCTAACTCTTGAATCTTAATTGTCTCCTTTTGTAAAACTTTCAAAATAATGTCATTAATTTTAGTCACCTTGCGTGCAGGTAACGAAATTTGCATGAGTTTCGAGTTGTAAACAAAACCCAAGTATTCAACTACTTGACTTGGCATTAATTTAGATTTTTTCTCATTAATTGTGAAACCCAACCAAGTCAATAAACATTTAGTTGACCTTATATTCCTTAAACATTCCGATTTGTTTCCACCTATTAGAAGTAAATCATCAAGGTATTGATTAGAAATAAACTTTCTCTTTCTTAATAATGCCATTATTGGTCTAAATATCTTAGTAAAAAGTCTTGGAGCACATGAAATTCCAAAGGCAAGGCAAGTAAATTGGTACAAAATACCTTCAAATTCAAATCTTAAAAATATTTGATCATCTGGGTGCACCGGAATGGCATGATAAGCATCCGTTAGGTCTAAAGTTGCCATCCAACAATTGTTTTCTATAATACTAATAACTGATTTTAAATTTTCCATTTTAAAATGAGGAGATAGAATATACTCATTCAAAGATTTAAGATTGATCACTAATCTGTAAGAATTTGGCTCCTTCTTTGGGACAAGAAATATTCTTGAAACAAATTGACCTTCGCAAGGCAACACTTTAACAACTGCACCAGTATCTAATAAAGTTTGTACACATTTTCTAGCATATGGTAACTCTACCTCAGAAAATCGAAATGGCTCTGGTGCATTACTTTGGCATGGAATACTCACAAATGGTATGCGAAAATTTTCGATTGCCTCTAGAATTTCCTTGTCTTTCGTATTTTTCTCCCAATTTTTTAAATATAAACTTAATTTTCTTGCCCTGCTTACATTTACTGCGATCGACTCGGTGGTCTCCATTGAGGTCGCAGCATCGATCCTCTTGGGTTGAATTGCGTGAAGTTTTGTCTGTGATTGAATCGCGGGCCCCCTCGGCTGTAGGAGGCCCGATTGTAGTTTAAATATGTACCTCTTGAGGAATTAGTGAAAGTATTTTGGGGTCTGTTTGAAAAACGGGAAAATCCTCTCCGGTTTGTGGACGTCCTGATAACAGTGGCAGCTGCTCTGGCGGCCTTGATGGTGTCACAAACATTGTCTCCAAATAGTAACTCCGGTGTTGATGGCGTGTTGCACACTGCCACAATTTCAGTGCTTAATGCAGGCTTAATATCCTGCTTCCGTTTCATATTGATATCTTGGCTCAATTTTGAATTCAATGTTGCAGCTTGAATAGTCAGCCTCAGAAGATCTTGACTCAACTCTGGGGGCATCTTTTTCGAATTCAACATCACTTTTTCTGCTAAATGAGCCAATGCAACAGTTGAGCTCGATAGGATTGTTAACATTTGTTGGGATTGGAAATCTCCTTGCTTTGATTTTTGAGGCAATACGGTCCAAATTTCTGGGTTTACCCTTGGAACTCCGAGAAGTTTGCAATTAGCTGGTGTAAGAAAGGGTTTCCTCAATTCTTCGATTTTCTCTTTAGATAACACTGTTTTTCCCAAATTCGAAAAAGAACTGGCCACGTTAACATGCAAATCCGGTCCAAATTCCGGTTCAATCTGACTTTCATTTAATATATCTAAGAGCTCAGATGTCGGTCCATCGTCAACGAGAGTGGAATCATCAATCACTTCTATGAACAGATATCATCTCTGAATACCTCTTATATATTAATATTCCAATATTTCCAAACCTTTTTCATGTTGGAGTAAGCTTTGCATTGTGTCGTCAACAACGTCGACTGATTTCTGTTGGCTATTATTTTGCGTACCGAGCAAAATTTCCTTAATTTGCCTAATCTCATTAGGCAGTGACTGAAGTTCAGCAATTGCTTTTGAATGAGAGGCCAAAACGGACACCTTCCTCTTTTTCGGTTTGGGCGGACCAGCGGTCACGTCATCAGCACTAACGATTATAATAACAACACATGTTCAAGTTTGACTTTTTAAGTTTTCAGTGCTTTTTAATTTTTTTTTTAATGAGGGACTACGTCCTCTCAAAAAATATATTTGAGGTAACCACGTTATCCTCTTTCTCTAGAGTGACTACGTCATCTCTGTTATGTGCGACAACGTCGTCACAAAAGTTTTTAAAAAATATATAACTCTTTGCCCTTAGGTTAAAAATAATAGCAAACATGGCTTACCTGTCCCCCTTGCCGGTTGACGACATCTTGATTTGTACAAGGTCAAATATTAAACGAATTTGTCGAAAAAATCACGAGCTAAAATTTAGTGATGTGAGCTGGGTCTGCATCAAAAAGACTGTGAGGTGATATACTAGCCCGGGGCATGCATGGCACTTTTCTTTTAATGTGTTTTATATAGATGGGAGCTGGGGCTTGTCAGGAGACAACTACCAATTGACTAATACCGATAGATGGAGTATACTGTAGGATTAATTAATGTCTAAGGGTAAAGATGAGGTATTTAAGGAAAGCCTAACACCCATGACTGCACGTCCCTCATATTTATTCTCGTGTGACTTCATAGTCACGAATTTGCTTATATTGTCTCCTTGCAAAAAAAAATATGTGAGTAAAATTCATTCGGTGGACTGTGCAGGAATCATCACAAAGTAAAGACTGCCAGGATTTCCTTTAATTCTAGAATCTGTGGTGTTTCTAGACTAAAGTTGAACATGTCAACACTTATTAAGAGCCACTTGGATGGGGATACTGGTTCGTTATTTGTACAAAAATGAAGACCAGTAGCCCAACGCGTCCAATCCATTCAAGGGTGACATCACCAGCAATGATCATCACTCGTGAAGAGACGCGTCGATAATTGAAGAATGAGGAATATCCATCTTTGTCAACAATAAGGGAATCCATATAAGGCCCTTATTATTCCTTACCAAAATTCACTAATGCGTAAGCGACAACTAATCAAAGTATCAAACAGTTGGCAAAGTATAGTTCGATCGATATGGTAGTTAACAAAGCTGATCTTAGAACGAGATATGAAGTACGATTGAGTTCTCTCGAAATTGCAAAATAAATAAGCTGATATTGTCAAGTGGCAGCTGCCGAGTAATTACTGAAAGAGAGCGACTTGTTATTCTTGCAAAAAAGTCTACACAAACGCAAAAAGAGCTTGGACCCGTTTCCCCCTGTGCAAAGGCATATGTGGGTCTTTGGCACCATGATTTTACAAGGGCACAAATTGCCAAGATAATATTTCTACCATTTTCACGTGATTTAAAACTCAGGTCGGTTTGTAAAGAAATCGCTCTCTCTCTAGTCATTCATCAATGAGAATATTGACAAAATGGGGAAATCGAGACTGGTTTCTACTTTATCATGCGAAGAGAAAGAAATGTGAATGTACCAAGTGAGACTGGGTTTAGAGAGCATAGCATACGACGTCGTCTCATGATCCCTGGCCGGCGGGAAACCGACTTGCAACATCAGTCGAGTGCAATCAGTCAACTTGTTGATTTTTGATTGCGTGATCATTTTTGTACATCTGTGCCTGAAGAGGATATCCAACTAAATTGTAAATTGATACCCACTTATCGAGGAGTTGCTGAAACTAAGCACAATTAATTGATATCTCACCACTCTGAGATAAGTCTGATTATCAGTGTAGTGTTGTTGTTAACTCGGCTTCAAAATCACTCCAAAAATTTTTACCCGTTGTCTTAGACATTTCTCTACCATCTCTCTAGCGAAAATGAGTGCTCCAAAAAGATTGAGTCCAAACGACCCAAATTCATTTTCTAATCCAGGTATGTTATGTCTTAAGTGTTTAATAGATTACAGTTTGTAAGTATTTTCACAGTAAGAATATTTTGTCGTTTCCCAGAAAATGTACGGGTTGACCATATGCATATGAAATGGAATGTTGACTTTGCAAAGAAAATAATCGGTGGGCAGGTACATTGTACATATGTAGTATATTGGTAATTGAGTTTTGGAGGTCTTCCTGGTTTTCAGTCATTTTTGCAATTTTTTAATACTCGTTCGTATTGTAGGTTACTTATCGTCTATTGCCTGTTACTCAGCCGGTGCAACAAATTGTAAGTTGATGGACGATTTGATAGACTTGCATGCATACTCTATCATCTTTTAATTCATTGTTTTCTTAGGTTTTCGACACTCGGCAACTAACGGTCAACAGTGTGAAAAGCAGTGATGGCAAAGCCTTGCTATTCAAATTGGGTGACCCAGTTTTGAATTTTGGCCAACCTTTGTCCATTGATGTTGGATCCTTGTTCAACTCGGGGTAGGTGGCTGATATTAATTTTTGATAATGAATGATATGCAACAAATTGTGGGAACATTACAAAAGTTATCAGTTGTTTAAAATTAATTGGTTACATATGTTATGCCAGATCGAGTTCGGTTGAAATCCAAGTGGACTATGAGACGAGTCCAGAGTGCAGTGCTTTGCAATGGCTGGACGCAGAACAAACTGCAGGGAAAGCGCACCCTTATGTTTTCAGCCAGTGCGAGGTGAGCAGACTTTCACTTTATTTGATTTCTCCATGCTTTTAAGTATGCCTCGTATTGTCAGTAGAGGATCAAAAGTATTTGGTACTATTTCAAATTGCAATCCTATCAAATGACAGCGTGGACATTGCATAATAAATAATAGTTACATCAGTGACTATATGATCTATATCATTTATGATGAGTGTAGTGTAATCTCATATCCCACATTCATGTATCATAACCTCTATCACCAGTAACGTTCAGAAATACTTTTTCGCGTAGATGATCCATGCCCGGTCCTTGTTGCCTTGTGTCGATACTCCATTTTCGAAATGCACGTATACGGCAGAGGTGAGACATAAGCAATTATAAAAATAGCCTATTCATCATTTATTATTGTGCCACGTTAGAACTTCTATGCTCACTGCGTTCGTATTGTCTAAAACTAAGGTGACAGTGCCAAAAGCGCTGCAAGCACTGATGAGTGCTGAGGTTTCAAAAGACATTGTCGAAGTTTCTGACAAGAAAACCAACAAGTTTGAACAGAAAGTCCCAATTCCAGCTTACCTTATTGCGATTGCTGTGGGACACATCAAAAGCAAGAAGATTGGCCCTCGTACTACGGTCTGGTCTGAACCAGAATTTGTTGATGCCTCAGCTTACGAGTTTGCTGAAACGGAGGAAATGCTCAATGCTGCAGAGCAACTCATGGGAAAGTTAGTACAAAAAATAGTTACATACGATAAAATGTATAATTATACCAAATCCATACTTATATCGGCTAAATTGAACTAAAAAGGTACGTTTGGGGAGTTTACGATATCTTGGGTAACGTTTTAATAATATTTTTCCTGCAAAGATTTATTTTTAAATAATAATTTCCAATATTGTCCAACAATATCCTCACTTTGAACAGTTCTCCCACCGTCATTTCCAATGGGAGGTATGTTTGTTTCCATATCTTTGTAACTAGTTACGTTACAAATCTATTGATAACTTGCTCTCTTTTATTCATCCTGAAGGCATGGAGAATCCCAATGTTACTTTTGCGACACCAACACTTGTGAGTATTTCATATCATTTAATTTGTAAGTACGTGATCTTGTCATTTATAATGTTGGTTGCTGTAGCTCGCTGGAGATCGAAGTTTAGCCAATGTCAGTAAGTTCATATGAAGTTTCATTCTCTATATAACACCCGTTGACGATTGATTAATATCTCAAAATTGTTTTTCATATTAAAATGCATTTAAATATTTTGTAGTTGCACATGAGATTAGTCATTCATGGACTGGGAATCTTGTAACAAACATAAATTTTGAACATTTTTGGTATTAATATTAACATTTACAATTAACGATGGCATTACTTATCACAAATATATTAAACAGGTTAAATGAGGGCTTTACTGTGTATGCCGAAAGGAAAATCATGAGCATATTGAAAGGGGAGAAATTCAGGTCGGTTTTTCTGAACTTACATACTTCTCTACATTCGATATAAAGCGTAGTATAAATGACCGTGTTGTTGAAAATTTATTATTGGTCAATTATTAGGCAATTCGAGTGCATCGGAGGATGGAAAAGTTTGACGGATTGTATCAACACAATGAAATCCGACAACCCGATGACAAAACTTGTGACGGATTTAACTGGTTTAGATCCTGATGAATTTTTCTCTGTTGTGCCCTATGAGAAAGGATCAGTGTTTCTCTACTATCTGGAGGAAAAAGTCGGAGGACCAGGTAAGAAATATTTAGAAGGAATTTCAATATGTATAATGGCTTGTTCCAGCCTGCAGTACAAACAAGAATGTGCATAAATTATGTATAATATTTCCCATCAAGCTGTCTTTGAGCCATTCTTCAAGCATTACATTCAGGAGAATCAGTTCAAATCCATCGACACTGATGTATTCAAAAAAATGTTTATTGACTATTTCACTAACAACCTCCGAATATCTGAGTTGATCAAGGATATTGACTGGGATACGTGGCTTTACACTACAGGCATGCCACCTGTAAAACCAAGGTATGTACGTGGTATATTATTAAGTTACCTAAAGTTTAGTAACGCCATTCGTAAATTTACATCATCATCATCATTGGTTTTTCTGTTTATTATAAAGTTTTGACACGAGCCTAGCGGATGTGTGTATTGAGCTAAAAAATCGATGGATGGAGTGGGACGCCGTAGAACCGTGTCCTTTCTCAAAGGGGGACTTGAGAAAATTCTTTTCTCAACAAATCACTGAATTCCTGGCCGAACTCTTGGAGGAAGAGGTCAGCCTTTCAAAGGTCCAGGCCATGCAAACCGTGTATGATTTCAATAGCTACAAGAACTGCGAAATACGATTCAGGTATTAATATTAGATCGAGGAGTTTTTTTAAGATGAGGTGTGTTAGAGGGGCAATGTGACACGTATTGAAAATATCCAGTTCTTTGCTGTCTATTTCTGTATTTATGTTTCTGTCTGTTGCGTCTCAGGTGGCTGCGACTGTGTTTGAAAGCCAAGTGGGAGGCTCAAGTGCCTCTGGTCCTCCAGTTCGTGACAGAACAAGGACGAATGAAGTGAGTCTCAACTTATGTATATCGTTTATTGCATTAATATCAAGTTGGTGGGCCATTGTCACTGTAGTTATTTTTTGTGTGTTTAACATTGTGTATTAATCTCGTATTCAGATACGTTCGACCGTTGTACAGGGAAATGTACAATTGGGAGGAGATTCGACCACGAGCGATTGATCATTTCAAGAAAACCAGGTCAAGCATGATGAGCATGTCCGCCACCATTATTGCCAAAGATTTACATTTGTAACTTGTGCGAATCAACGACAACTCATGCAACTTGTGAACAACCATTAATATTGCTTACCTACGATCCAACTTTATTCCAACTTATGTTTTAGATTTATTTACTGTAAAGTCAAAGTCTTTGGGAAACAATAAACACTGGGTCAAAAGGAAATAATGAGGAAATAATGGTTTGTGATGTGGTGACAGCATGCTCAATTTCTAATTTCTAGTTGTATGACTCACTCACTCAGAGGCAGAGCGAAAACAGCTTGAATTTTGATCATTTGATAATAATTAAATGAAACCCTTCATTAATCAACTCGGTCTGCTACGTTGTTCTTTTTGATAAATATTGTTCCGCTCTCTCAAGTTTGCGAGAACACTCGATCGATCGCATCACTTTAGTCTCACTTGACACTTCTGGGAAACATTCTGCAAAACAGCCTTTGCCATCTCAAGGGATAAATTTTTGGCTTTTTTGCAGTACCCCAAGAATCTCACATTCCCATCCTCATTTGTAAGCATCAACCTTTTTGCTGTTAGCATACTCTTCCACCAAACAACTCACCAATAAATCAAAATGGCAAATTAATTGGTGGTTTGAAATGGCAAAGTATTTACAATTCGAGTACTTAATTACAACTTGTATACACGACCACATAACCGTAGATGAAACCGACATTTGATTAATCTCACTTTTCCCCTTCTAAAGAATGAGCTACTTTTGTGTTATTTATTGTTGGTCTTAAATTTCTCGTTGATATTTGTTTGAATGTGGAATTATATTCTAACAGATTCGTCAAATGAGGATTGAATAACGTTACTTAAAAACTGAACGATTCCCAAATCTCTAGAAGTTTGGCAATTTTAATTTACAAGTGGATACAATTGTTTAATCTCAGACTTTCCCCTATTTCGACTGCATACATAATTGCATTATCAACCTTTTGTATTTACAAATATTTCTTCCTATGTTAGTTTTATCAATATGAAGAGGTTAACGGGTAAGTACGATCTTAATGCATTCATAGCAAGCAAATATGCACATACATATTTGTGAAGGTGTTGCCCTTTATTCTGATCAGATATAAAATAACACACACACATTGTTATTGGATAGAGGTGATCCTTAAATAAAATCCTATCCGTATATATGACAATGGAGCGTAATGAATGAGATACTTAGTACTTTAGCCCATGGAATTGGATGTACCATGCTACACGGCTTTAACCTTCGCATAGCATGATTCTTTAGTTATTTAATTTATTCATGAAGATACAAGTATTCAAATATTTGGTGTATTTGACAATCATTGAATGCATTGTTGAATAGTCGTCGCTGTTCTCTTGTCATCTGATAAGTCTGGCTATGGCATTAGCAAACTAAATACATGTGAATTTATGGTGTCGTATCTTTCTCTTGGTGTGGACTTGAGATTTGAATGGAATGTGATTACTGTGCATGTATCCGGTATTTATACCGTCGTCAAGTTGTGATTTGTGATGTTAGCAAGCAATGAACATGACGATACAATGACGACAAATATCGATGAATTTTGCTTGAATGTGAATTCCATTATTATTATTGTGATGTTGAAAACAGTGATGTAAAATCAGAATGTCTTGCAAAAATTGTCACTGATATATATACGGAACGGGCACACAAATACGTATACATATACGTTCATACATACGTATACGCATACATTATTATACAAATCTACGCCTACAAATGAGACTTTCCCAACGAGGTGAATGGTTAAATTATTCTAGAAACCAGAAAGTAGTGATTTTAATAAGTTTGGTTCATCAAACGACGTTGAATTGGAGTTATTTTTCTTCTATGCAGAATTTCTTTAATACAAAAACAACTCTATCCGTCTACTTTTTTAAAGTAAAGTGTATAATCAAATTTCCTGTTAATGAGGGATCACCATTTGGCGTCAGGAGGGATTCTTCTGGTAATTGAAATGTTGTTCAATCAACGCCATCACTTGACACAATGACGGAGAAGTGATTCGAAAAAGACGGCTGCAAAAAAATCTTAAATCAACAATCATTGTTTTCTTGCAACACCATGAAACTCTGTACATTTCACATGTGCAAAGTTTCTCCCCCACCAAATTTAATAACTATAAATAACGAACTAAATTACAGAAACATGCGGCGTCTATTTTTTGTCGCCCACATTTTCGGTTATTATTAAAATGCTCCGGTACATAACATATGATGATGATCATGATGATGCAAAGTTGTTCATTGAACCGAGCCACTCTTCAATATAGTGAGTTAGGCAGTCGCATGTGTGTAGTTTCGGCTCAGTAGTGGTATTGTTGCATTATGTAAAAATTCTTTTGTTATGAATGGCTGTTGATTTCCAAAAATGGAAGCATTGTTTTTTCACCTCTCATCTCTCTCTCCTTTGAACAGAATTCTCTCTCTCTCTCTACGTGCACGAGTAATTTATATTTTCAGCTCTCCCCGAAAAGGAGATATGAAGCTCTAAAGGTGTGCGGATGATGCCACCCGATCAATCGCACCCCACCAATCGCACCCCGTCTAACGCACCCCACCATTGCCACCCCAGAGCAATCGCACCCAATCATTCGCACCCCTGTAGATGCCACCCTTTATCAATCACACCCCTAGGATTATCCCACCCCCGATTTTGTGAAATTTTGACAAATTCTTAGGTACAAATAAATAAATGAGTGTAAATATGCGATATGTTGCTGAATGTGTTAGGGTTCTAAAACAATGTATGTATTATATATTACATTATTATATATTACATTTCTACCTTTCCTCGGCCTTCGAGTGAGATTTTGACAAATGCTCGGGCACAAAAAAATAGTTGCTGGAGTTTTTTTTAAAACAATGCTTGTAATAATTACAAGCATTATTGAATAAATTACAATGTAATTTATTCAAATATCGTCAGGCTTCATAAATTAAACTCATATTTCGACAAAAAATCTAAAAATAAAATCTCCGTAAAAATTGAAACATATAAATCATTCGTATCAAAAATAAAAACTTAGCACAAAAAATTGGCCAGGTTGTTTCTTGTATAATGCGTGGTTAAGTTAAGTAAAGGTTAAGTATGTACATACATATGTACATACACGCTTGATATATTTTTACAAGTAACAGGATTCATGTGTAAATCTTTCATGAATTCTTTACACGCATTGATTTATTTGTACCTAAGAATTTGTCAAAATCTCACAAAATCGGGGGTGGGATAATCCTAGGGGTGTGATTGATAAAGGGTGGCATCTGCAGGGGTGCGAATGATTGGGTGCGATTGCTCTGGGGTGGCAATGGTGGGGTGCGTTAGACGGGGTGCGATTGGTGGGGTGCGATTGATCGGGTGGCATCATCCGCAAATCAGCTCTAAACGGTAATATCTTCTCAGTCTCAGAGTCTCATCTCTTGGGATTTTCCAACGTTTTTCGAGCGAGTGCAAACTCTTGCCAAATCATCCAAACAATGTTGCATGTGGTGGAGCACCGACTAGTTTTATAACATTTTATTACACACAGACCAAACAATTTTAATCAAGACATTATAATTCCTGAAATGGTAGAAATTATTATGTGGCACTACAATACGTTTAAAAATGTAACTGAGGCTGCAAAACAATGCGGTGGTAGTGGTGGTCGAATTTTAATGGGTACACATGTATTGTTTCATGATAGACTTGTTAACATTTGTAACTTTGCTCAGAGAGACAGCAAATATTAATTTGGCAGCCTTTTAGAGTTTTAAACTCACTCACCCAATTTATCAAATGAAGCATGAAATCAATCATACATAAATTTCAACGGTTGTACCGTTGTACGTAGTAAACACACCAATCCTGTCGGATATCATTTCAACGTTTGACCAAGGGTTTGAGCCATTCAACATCCATGGCTTGTCGTCAAGATGTCTTTAATCTTTCCTTCTCCTCGAAATAACCCAACTTGATAAGAAACTAAATCAACAAAAAAGCGAGTGATATGTGCTCTATAGCGCCCTTCTTATCTGCAGCAGCAAAAGTAAATGGAGTGGACATGCTGTATACGCCCAAGAGATAAAAAAGTATTATTTTATAACATTTCCTAGTGCCCACCCAGCATTGGAATTCCTTCGTTCTGAAATCTAAGAAAAGCTGTAAAGCAGACCAAATAAGTTAGGAGTCGACTCGAGATGAGACTTTATCACCATTAAAGAAAAGCTGCCCTAGATATGAGCACAAAATCTGCTCTTTCGCCGGAATATTTACTACTCGTAATGTTGTAATATAGACGAGCAAAAGGAAAGCAACTTGTTTCCTGTGAGTATTGTTGTAAATATGTACGCACTACTACTACTGCTACTACCACAACCACATATATCGTCAATTTTTTCCATCTTTTGCTCCCTTCGAGTGAAATTCTTGTGGTTCATAAAACAAATAGAATAATACAAAACTGGCATCTTACTTGAATTTAAATCTCAAGTTTTTCGACTTTATTATTGCTTGACGAAAAGAGAATGGTCTGTTTTTATACTTTTTATATACATATGTGCATGCACTCTGTCTCTTGCTGTTGATGTTTGTATGGAACCTTAACTGGATTTGTAGTTTGATGCAAGATCTTCATCTCCCAAAAACCCTCATCTAGAATTAAATCTTAAGCATTTTACAGATTTGGGCAAGAGTAGTACAAGCTCAAGTACTTGTCTCGTTGAGCGTTTCCAGTTTCAGAATCAGAAGCGATTGATCTGCCTGATTCGATAACAATCTTTCCGATCCCAGCATGCAGCCTATCCGGTTAAGGAGCATTACTCTACTTTTCTCCTGTTTTGATGTCTATACGCATCATTTTAGCCAAGGAAAAATCGTAAAAGAAACTTGAGAAATGTGCACGTTGGTACTTTTTGTGTCTAAGTGGCTGCGTTTATTCGAGAGCTTTGGCGTGGCCTGTTGACTCGAGGGTTTATATGGATATCTTGGAATCGGGAATCCGGACTTGTTGAACAAACTAAATTAAAATCCACATTCATTTGAATATCAAAACACTGCTTAGTTCCTGTGTTCCACTTATGAATTTTCCAGTTGTGTTTTTAAGTAAACTGAATAGATTGTTGATGGCTGATGGCACTGGTCGATAGTGAAAGTGGGATTAAACGTGGAGGCAGTAAATTCTGTAGGAAATGGAACAACTCCTCCCATAGTTGGAATAGATTTCAGGAAATTACACAAATCAGGCCAAGTATCGTGGAAATTTAAAGCCAGGCAAGAGCAACCCAGAGGGCTTGGGCATCGATATGCAATAAACATCGCTGGTAGAGATAAGAAGGACAAGTTGAGGAATCAATGTCGCTTTTTAAAGATGTGAAAATAAATGGCCTTCCGTAGTTAACATTTTGTGTCGATCTATCGCTTCTGAGTTGGAATTCGAATCCGAGTTTCCTGCTGAATTTTTAAAGCCAACGGCAGAAAATGCATAATAATTTAGCGCTCCATCCGCTTTTTGGAGAACCCACAAGGAGTTTGGTATATGTAAAACTTATTTGAGTTTAATAGTTAGGTATTCGGACACAGGAATAATATTCGATTCAAGCGTATTTATTATGCATCAAAATCAGATATGTTTCTATCCGCAATACATAAACATTAAATGGTAGTAGTTATTAGATATTGCTTGATTTAACGTAAAAAACTGGGGTTAGTCGAATATGATTATTTGATTTGTGGCACACACACTATTCGACATTTATTATTGCACCAAAAGCAAGATTTTATACTCTGTTGAAAACAAAAGACTAGACAGCAATGGAAATAATATAAATTTTGGGCACCTTCAAGATGAAATATATTTCTTTTAACAAATAGAATGGAGCAAATTTACATACGGATCTAATACGATCTTCACAAAAATGGGAGGAACTTTTCCCATTAATTATTACTTTAAAACACTTAAGACAGAAGCCAAACGCTGCACGACATAATTCATGGCAAGAGGATTGCTTTATGAATCCGCTGCATTGTCAAACCACGTTCGTACACACAACAAGTTGGTCGCGAGCTGGTTGACGCGTGTATGAAATTAAACACACAAAATTTAACACTAAATGCGTAGGTGCAATTCATGAATGATGGATATCTGTAATTTAATACATCAGATATGCCCCTTTAGACCACAAGCACCTATGTGCATTCCCTTTGATAAAAACCTTGAGTCATTAGAGATTTACATTTACGAGGGCCATTCAACACAATTCTAACTCCTCGTGTGGCTATTCGCTGTGAAAAGTGAGCACCGTCGTTTCATTAGTCGCAAAAAAACTATTATAAAAATTCAAGTTAATACTGCCATCGTAATTCCTTAATTAAACTGAGACAGTATTATAAATTCACGCGTCAAGAAAACGGGCTGACCCCAACTCAGCACTACGAGCGCTACTTATTTATTTAAGAGCCTTGGGTGCTGAAGTGAAGACGGTTAAATCAGAGTCATCGAATATTTATAGATCCTGATTATACCTTTTCTAATATGGTCAGGAAGTGTAATTCAATCTGCCACTTGTAATCGTAGTCGTACGTCTTCCTAAAATTTGGGGTTTGAGAACAGCCCGAAAGAAGTGTTGAATGATCTGGATGGCTACTTCTTCAATAGGTACATGCAGCGTTTGATTATCGTGAAGCAACTTAAATAAATCTTTTCCGAGATGAAGTGTTGATTGTATAATATTAATTATTTATTAGAAGGAACTACTGAGTTTGAGCTGAGAGGATGTGGATATCGTTTATCAAATTATTCCGTAATCATTCAAATTCAACCAGATATCCACCACACCAACACCATCGACTTAAATCATCCTTATAGTTTTTATTTAATATGTAAAAAAGGTCATTCAATCCCTCAGGGCTGCACAAGAAGAGAAGGAATAGAAAAACATGTTTCATTGAACCTAAACAACCAAACCAATAAAACAATTACTTTGGGAAATCGAAGATTAATTAGTTTTAAAGTATAAATGGTTTGTAATGTATGTGCGTATGTAATTACTCTCCTTATGTGGGGACTTAAATTAATGGGTAATGAAGGCGTTCAACATAACAACGCAACGTAACTCGTCTTACTGCAATTTTTTTCTTGATTTACCCACTCGCTATTTCTCATGGATTCCATGCGATACAAATCCTGCCTACCTACCTACGTTGCATTGATCAACAAATGACGAGAATTTCCAACTATTACAACTAAATTATACCCAAAAAAACACCCTTCGTTGCCAGCATAGTAATAAGTGCTGGGTCTTCCAAGCAAGAGTATAATTGACTACGTATTGAACTACATATGTGCATGGAATCTATATCAAATTATTACATTGTAATTTTCATTCACATTATTGACGGGTAATTAAGCTTGAAACAGAATTTAATTTTAGCTGTAAATTCATACCCAGCAATTTTTAAAATCGATTAGCTTTGCTTTCTCATAAATCAACTTTCGTTGTGATTGCTTGCACTCAAATTATGAATCTAAATCTACTCTGAAACATTGCCGCACCTGATGTCTCTTACGATAATAGCGCAGTAATATGTTAACATCGAACCGCAGATAGACAATTATTGCATGGCATCATTGGCATCGATCTCTATACGTAATTGTACTGCTTCTGCATTGTTTTCTGCATAATTAGGAAAGTGGTCCTGACCCGAAGTACACAATATGTAGAAACTAATAAGCGGCTATTATGCGTTTCTCCACAATTAAAACAAGGTGGGCTGTCGGCGATGAGATTTGAAGGATGATTCATTCATCTCAATGAATAATGGGACATTAAATGGGCACGAAAGGGTTTAAAACAAGTAATCGGCTCGCATTGATATTCATAAATGCAGAGGAGCTACTTATTGAGGTCGAGTTTTGGAGTTGGGCATCACGCATTTATAGCAGCACACAATCTGCCTTGATGCTCATACATGTTGCATCTTCTTGTGTAGGGATATTATGCATGCTGTTTGTTGTGTTGTTCTACGACGACTGATGGGCTTGGCTCAATTCGAATTCATCCGTTCATGTTGAGTTGTGATCTTTTGTTCCTTTCAAAGCAGTTCGATTACATTGTGTGTGCATACATGTGTGTGCTATAATAAGCCATTTTTAGCTTTGGAATTCAAACCGACAATGGGATGCAATATTTTCTCGTCCATCCCTTCACTCAAATCCCATACAAAATCGATATCATCTTATCGTTATGATTGGACAGTTCATTATTTGATTCTGCTAATTATCTCAATTGCCAACTGCGATTCTCAGCGGCAGTGCAGAGCACGGCGAAGAAACGTTGTTAATAATAAATAATCTCTTGCAAAGACATGAATGTGTGTCCACATGAAGTAGATTTGATCAGATTCTTATTCATGTTGCATGTTGGAGTAATTTCACCACAGAGAGAGAGCAGCAGCAAGAAATCGTACGCAAACAGTCATCATCATCATCAGGATAATATGCTTTTTTAGACGCCAAACGATGAATGCAGATATAAATCGATTCTGATTTTGACTGACTGCTTGAGCAGATTAAATCTTGCGAGGATTAGAAAAAATAAAATGAGAGTTGATTCTTTGCTAAAGATTTTTAGTTGTCTATTTAAAATTTCTCAACTTGCTTTTGCCCACTTATTGTGTTTATTGTGAGATATCTGTCGTAGAGAAGTTGTATTCTTTAGTCTGATTGACACGATATGAATATTGCAAATTTTAGACTGACCCCGACAAAAAAAAACAGAAATAAATTACTTGATATACGTTGAAGCAAACACATCCGTATGTACGTATAATTTTTGAAGTAATTTCATCAGCATCGGAGAACATTTTTGATATCCTTAGTCTATTGCAAGCTTTCTTTCACATACAGTGAACTTCGCCAGGCACAGTTTAGATAGAAAATTAAGAAATTTTGTGCATCATGATCACAATTCCAATCTTTAAAAAATGTGTAATATTTTAGTTACATATGTAGCTTGTAAATATAGTAAATGTACTGACATTATGAGTGATACATACATATACATTATTTTAAAAGTTAATATATTTCTTAACTGGACATACTTAAATATGAACTAGTAGACATATCCATAGTCTTGCCAATCTCAACCTTTCAAAATTATACAACAACATAATGCACACGATGCTTTGGAATTAAAATACTATTATGTTGTTAGCTATGCCGAAATTAAATTTTCTAAAATAGTTGAGACAGTTCTCATTAACAGCTTGAGTGAAATTATGCACAGTTACTTTTGCACTACTATAGCGTCTGACAAGCCTGCCTTGACTTAGGATTAGCGTTGAGCCGCATTTTAAAATTGAATATTAAAAGGCTATGCTAAATATGCAAATGGTTTTACCATTAAGTAATTTAAAATGGCGATATTGACGTTCGTTATTGGGAGGAGGAGGAAGTTATTCGTTTGAATATTTGAAACGTAGCCATTCATTCGTTGCGAAACTTTCCTTGTTCTGATTGGCTGATGATCCAACGAGTGATAAAAGTAACAATTTATTTTTCATCAAATGGCGCTTGCTATAATCATTCATTAAATTTACTACAACATTATTTACATACGCTGTGCTACGTTCTGAGGTGGTCAGCTAAACAAGAGCAGTAATGGGTGCTCCATTTTATGGATGTTCTAAATCTTAAAACCAATGTTATTGTTGTTGCTGTCTTGCATGTAAATTGTATTCAGACAGTTAATTTCGGAGGATTATTTTACAATACATTTTCCATGAAATTTGTGTACCTATTTTGTTTCCCCTTCCCATAACTTTTCTCAAATTAAATGAAATTCTTGTAGTATGATTACAGCAATTAACATTATTATTGCCCTTGCGGTGCTCGTGTGCTTTGATACAAATTTTTCGAATTACTGTGATAACTCGTTAAGTACAAAAGTTTATTACTTTTATTACATTGATTACACTCAGTCTCTGACTTTGAGTTGACTAGCTTTCATTTTCCGTTGAGGTCTTTTCATTTCATTGACTTGGTTTTTGTTACATTGCAATGCACTCTCCTGCCATATAAGGACCCTCTGTTTTTTGTGACATGACATGAAGTATATGAACAAAATGGGAAGTGCGAGCACCGTACATTAAAGTCATCCAAAGTGTTCAGTTCGAGTTTAATGCTTGCACAATTTACTCGCAATATTGGACATTGGTTAGAGGTACATGTGCATACGCATGATGATGATGATGTAGGCCAGGGTAAACGTCGTGTCGTTGTGGGCATTATTTTACATTCATTTTTTACAATCTTGTCTTTATAAGGAAACTCCACAACAATATCCTTAGTTTGGGTTAGTTGAACGAACCCTTGTAAAAGCATGCAATGCAACGTTTGGACCCATATCCATCCACTTTGCAATCATCCGCACGGGGCTCGAGGCCTTCATCTACAATAATAATTAGGAGGATGGACGGAAATAATGTTGAGATATTTCAAAGGGAACTCACGCTCCCTTCATTCAGACGAACACCGTCGGGTACTTAAGTTATTATTAAATATATTTCTCCACGTCAATCAAACCGGTTGAGAAGGAGACGTAAGAAGGTGATTGTGTATAGAAAGAGCTCAGCTTTTAAGGGACAACGTTGCCCTATACGCATATATGTAGATATGCAAGCGTAGGACAGACGCGTGCCATCCGTGCATGTTCTTGTTCTGGCTCATTCGACACTTAAAATCTGAACTTTTTCTTCCTGGAAGACACCAGAATTGAAAACATATATCGCCCTCGACTGGAGTAACGGAGTGCGGTGAATGGCATATCGTATCATCACACATCATACTTCACTCTTGAGATTAAATCCAAAGTTGTAAGCTTTCACTTCACACGTCGATGGGTGGAAGGAAAGGACCTTGTCGGTTCCTAATATGGGGCCATCACTTTTCCTCTTATTTTAACGGTGTAAGTTAAGAATGAGTTTGTCCTTGCTCGTGTTGGGGTGAGGAGAGTATCTGCACTTTTAAATGGAAAAGAGATTGACTTATACGGTCACGGTATTTGTGTGTACATTTCGACGGACTGTAACAATTCTGTATGTTCTATGGAGACGACTACTGCACCAGACATTTTTTGGTCAGGTCAGATTTGGGCTTCATTCATAAAATCAAGCTCTTTTGCAAACAAACCGTGCCTCTGCTTTCATTGCATTCTAATTAATTAATCCCTTATTTGGGGAATCAAAAAACTCAAGTAAATCTTCCGTTTACTTGGTGGGGTAGTTGGTAAATGAGAATTATATAAAAGTCATTGTAATTCAGAGATGCAGTCTGCATTTTAAGAGTCAAATATGAGTATTGTATTGATAGTGCCCTACCTCAATTTCTGCCCGAAATGGAAACGTCCTTGGCATTCAAACTTTTGTTGGTCTGGCATTTGGTTTGTTATGCAATGTATTTGATGCATTATGTGACCGTTTACACACATTTAAGGTGATCAGCTTTGATTTCATTGGAAGACCGGGCACATATTTTTAGAATGTATTAAAAAAATAGCTAACTTGTAGATTATCCTTTTACAGATATTTATTATGTATATGTAGATTTCTTGTATTTTAATTAGACAACGTAATGGTTTTACATTTTATTTCAAATTCTTGAGGAATTTTTCATGTGTCGGCTACCAAAGAGGAACAAAATTCGTCAGCAAAATCAGTCAGCCCACGGGTTTTAATTTTATGTATTAAATGCATTTAAAGATTGTTATGAAAAAGGTACCCCTTGTGTCAGGGAGTAATTTGGAAGAGTGAAGCAGCACGAGGCAAGAGTTGAAACCACATTTCACATAATTCACAGTGGACGATGGACGTGGGATTGATTGCTGTAAACTTTGTAATAAAAATGTATTCAAATTTTATGGAAACTCTTAACTCGCCGTGTTTACCACACTCTTAACATATTTTACTGCTTTACAGATTTACAACAACGGCACATCAACCAGAGCCATATCGTTAATATCCACTTATCCACTTTTTGCGAGGGTCGGTGGTTGTGTGGCTTATGCAATCTATTCGAGGCATGGCTTGTAAATCCACCTCCTGCATTTTATTTGACACATCATGGATTTTCAATGTTCTTCAACTCTGCTGCCTTCCCATTTTCTGTGTTTTATTCATTTGAATTGCCAGGGGCTGGACAATACTTGTGATGATAGGCTTTTCCTGCCTGCTCATTATTTTTTGATACGCCTTCAGGCCGTACGCTTTGCTTAATTTGAATCTCTTCGTTTTACAAAAGGTTATGTAAAATTGGTTTTTGTCTATGAAATGGGATTAATGTGTGCCATCTTTTTGTATGGATTTTCATCAGATTTCCAGCACAAAGGAAATATCTATGCAGACGAAATTGAACTCACAAGGTTCATTAGTGAGGCATATGAATAAATATCCATGTTTTTCTCGTAATTGAAATTATCTCGTAATTCAATTGATAACCAAGTGAAAATTTGTTATTATTTATCCTGATAGTTCGAGTAGTCGTTTGAGGTAAAAACCTTTTCTGAAGAAAATGCTACTCTAGTATAGACACCGAGTGGCATGTAAGACTATTACGAGATTCTATAGTAAGACGCTCCACATGCAAAACAGCCAAGTGATAATATCAGCAGTAGTGAAGCAAAAGTTAATCCCGCCCACAACTTTCCTTCATAGGTCCAATCATGTAGCAGCGAAATTATTAGTAAGCAAAGTTTTAAAACTTGACGCAAGCAATACTGATTTATGATGCCAATTCATGCAACACTTCTTCTCCTCTGTTCTGACGTTGTGTTAAATAACTGCAAAGCGCAAATCCAACAATAGGGAGCAACCCAACAAGTACAGAATACGAAAGTGGATGAATATTGCATGCAAGATAGCAATAAGCCTGATTGTTATAGTACTATTATTGCCACACCATCACCACGAATTATTCATCATAAGGCTTGATTTATGTTTTACAGATAGAAGAAACGTCGTGGAACTCATTTTTAGTCATCAGCACGAATTTTTGAACAAGGTAGGCGACCTCCAATCCGAGTGTTGTGGACGGGATGTCAAAAAACTATCTTCGTCTTCTCGCAATATGACATTAATTATATTGCATTTTCCGCCACACCAAAAATTTAAATTATCAACGTGTTTCTGCAGCAAAACGTGATTTTACATTTAAAAAGACAATTATTTCCCAAGCATGATTATTGGAATACTCCCTAATTTTTGGGGGAATGTTTTCGCATGCTTGATTTTCATGAGACCGATGTACTTTTCCCAATAAGATGCATTTTAGAATATTTTAGGATTCGGACAACCTGTATGTGTGTACATTTACAATGTTACATTCTTCCCTCTAAACGCTCAGACTGTGCAGCTCAGTTTTACATCCGAACGGCTGTAGCGATAAAATTCCAAATATTCCAAAACTTTAATAATTTACACGGTATTCAGACAGAATTTTAGAGTATAAAATTTCACCCCTCACTCCGTGGGAGCCACAGCAGAAATCTGTCAATCATCTCTTTCTTTGCGATATCATAGATGAAAATTAAATATGCAGAGTATTAAATACTTCCAATACATCAGGTGAGAAGTTCCCATCCGATTCGGGGGTAAATGTTTTGAATAATTTAGGATTCGAGGACCTGCCCGTGTCGTCGGACAGAGAGCTGCTCGGCATGAGGTGGGATGGTGAGGGAGTTGAAATTTTGAGTTTGTAAATTTATGGGATAAATCTGAAGAGTGTGCACAGCGAGGAGAGCACAATAATGACCATCATCATCAAGATAATAATATGTCAATGAAGTGACTGAAGTGAGCCACACCGAGTCCGGCGTGTGAACATAACAGGTGTGAAATTTATCCGGGTGGTCTTTATTAGGTAAATCAGAGTTGCAGCCCCCATGCCACGACTGATATAAATATGATATTAAGGCCAAATTCCAGCTTGCTTGGTCCAACCAAATCTTTTTTGGTCCAACTAAGCCAGCAAACATATGTGTGCATCCATTGACCGAGGTGGACGTATCCGATGAAAAATAGGCTGCCATATTTCATCTTGCACGTATGCACACCTTTAATTCGCCCACAAATGATCTCTGTTGCAGCATTGCTGTGTTTTACTCTGTAAACATAAATCCAAAATTTATTCACAACCAGTCGAGTTTAGTTACAAATTATGCTTCTTTGATGATGAAACTCGTAGTCACATAGTTCTCTTATCTTAACTTATGTATGGAGAATATGCAAACAATTGTTAGCCATATACATACATGTCAAAAGTTGGTCGACACTTAAACGAAGCTAATCGCAGTCGTAGAATTTTGTCAGTTTAATGAGCATATTTTACAGTTAAACATTTTTATTTCCATTTGAATTTTAACTGCAAGTGCAAACCAATTAGACCATCAGAGTGAGTTCTAATTTCTATCTTCCAAAGATAGACAGCGTTTATGATCCATAAAAATTGAATCATGGGTTTACTAATCGATTACTACGAATTGATCATTCCGAGTTTCCCTTTCTTCAGTCGTATAATTATCAAGATAATTTAGAATCTATTATGATTGGAGATGTAAATTGAATATAAAATTAAGCCCATAAGATAATAATACCATACACTTTTGCATTTATGTGTATTTATTTATGCGCACTCACAAGGGTACGCTTTTAGAAAGCCAATAAAGGTTTCTCCACTATCAGCAGCTCTAACTAAATTATTATTTTAATCGAGCACATTATGGACAAATTTAGCAATTGGTTATGCACATCTTTAGATAAACATGCATTTTTATGTACACGTAAACTTCACACAAGGCTGCCCATTCCTTCGGCTCATGTTACAATACTGTCGAAAATTAATCTTGCCACACACAAAGAGCAAACACTTGAACTTTGAATTCTTGATGAATTATGCCCTTTGCCAGCAGCGTGGTGTGACAAATCCATTGTTCATGGCTTACATCTCTCCTCCGACGAGAAGAGAATGTGAATGCGGTCTCGGATTCAGTCAGGTGTTGTTGGATGTGCTTCATTGTGGAATATTATTGCAAAAGAAAAACTAAAACTATGTTTTCCGTACTTTTTGTTCTTCCAGGTTCCAGTAGCATCATCAATTCTAATAATAATTTTAATAGATAATTGAAATCTCCACGGTCAACATTTAACACATATGAACTCGACGAATTTTTCATCAGCTTGAAACGCGTAAAGCTTGAAATACACAATTCACCATCGCAATTCATATCCCACTCGCTGATCGTTATTACGTTATGCACAGCTCATTTTATAAAGTTCCAAAATATTAAATGCATCAATTCATGTCTACTGAATTTCAATACGGGGTGTGAGTATCACGCAAGAATTCTCATACTGTGCTTGGGTTGTGTTCCTTGAATTAGTGGATTTGTCTGCATCTGAATGGAATACGTGATTACAAAGATTACTGATTAAGAAAAGTCACAATTTATTGCTTTTTGAATCCTACTACATACATACGACTACTACCTTTGATTGTGCTTCTGTAGCCATATCTCATCATGCATCTTTAGGTATATACAAATTACGAGTTGAATTTATTTTTAACACAATTCCGTAATCAAAATTTTGTTTCGGATATGAAAAAAAACCTGGAATCTACCTTTCCTCTTCATTTCCATTGTTCAATGGTCTCCGCAATAGTGCCCAATATTTGTTTTACACACATATCCACGTACACAATGTGAAAGCAATTTTATGTGAGAAACGTTGTGCCAAGTGTGAGTAAAATGGCGTCAAGTCAAATCATTTTCTTGAGGACGCCTCGATTGCAATCAAGATTCTCACACGTAAACCAGCAGGTGACAAGATGGACAATAAATCTGCGCCACTACTGGTTAAACCACAGACGTCATTATGCATAATACTCACAGATCCAAAGAACTCCTATGTGTGGACCCTCCCTTTTTTCATGCTTGCAGACTCAACAGCACTATTTATCACCAAGTACAACAAATTATGCAGGGAATACATTTAACACTGGGCTTGCTGACCATGTGAGACAATCTCCATCAATTATTCAATTTTCTTACATCAAATAACTCATTGAATGATGATCATGGCTGAACCTTGAACTTGTGGTCGGTCGGTGGTGCTACCAAGTTTAATTCCAACAACGAAAGACCACCTCCCACCTTCTTCTTGGTCACCTTTCCTTCTTCTTCTTCTTCGAACAGCTTGAACATCACCAACTGCCAACTGTGATAACTTTGGACCCAAGCGTGAGACGCCGACCAAAAGACAAGAAGAGACAATGCCCCTTGAATTCATACTCATATTCGTGGCATCGGAGGATTTGGCATTAATAAATTTACTACAAATGATAAATTGATCACTATTTCCATTCTCACTACAGCGTAACATCTGCTGGAACCTTATGTGTCTTGCGGTACGAATAAAAAGTTGAAAATTCCGGGCGTACATATATGCTAACCATTTGTCTCTTTTATTCAAGAATAATAACTTCTAGTCATCCTTTTCGAATGGTTATTTCTGTATCATAAATACACAAGTGTTTTGATAAAGACCAACTAATTATAGTTCAGAATAGGGACCAAAATAATTTGCGATTTAATTGTCGCCAAAAAGAACATTCAAGAAAGAGAAACAGGTTGCCGAGCAAGAGCATCCAACAACATTTTACTAAAGTTACAAGCTATAAAGAACATCTTGAGTCTACACAATTGACCAATTTTGATGTTGCGCTTATTCATGCATACAACTCTTTTATTATTATTATTACCATGCTCAACCAAAGAATATCAATTTATATCTATGGCCAGAAACAGTGGTAAATGGTTTCGTTCTGTTTAATGATTTTAATAAAAGGCATTGACAAATAATGCAGCCTATATAACACTCGAATCAAAAGCACTTCTTCCACCTTTACATTATCCAAATGGTTAAGATTGATTTGTTGAAGTGCATACTATTCTTGCACTGCAATAACAAGTGGAGGCCTTAATGAGCTCTTTTAATTCAAAACAGAAGCAGCTAATGGATAGCAAAACGTGAACACGCAATAGGCCGAAAAAGTCGGGAATCGCTTGTCATATCTGCAATGTTGGAGGAGCGAGATGAGACAAGAGGAGCTTTAAATCATTTCATAGATGAAGAAGAACTACAAATACGATAAATGCAAAGGGAGCCACGTATTTTCACGATATTTTATTTAGTTCGCCTTCTGATACGAAAACTGAGATTTGCCGACAAACCGACCCAATGAGATTGTGATTACAGGGAGAGTGTTATTCCATTATCTCATCCTCAGTGTATACATATATTCCGACTCAAAGGGGTGCACACAATTCCACAACAATCGACATAACACTGTTAGCAAAGTCACGCAAAGCGAGTTAGCTACCTGTTTTTACTAAATAACTCAATGTCGGTACTTGCCTTCAAGTCTAGCTGCATATAAATATTTCCAATCTCATTTCCAGCCATTTCCAGTTAATCTTGATGAACTATTTTTGCTGCCAGAAGTATACACAAATAAATATGCAAACTTTTGTGCTGTTTGGTCTTATTTGTAACTAATAACGTAAAAATTGTGCAAATGACTATGTTTACCAGGTTGAATATCGGTATTTATATTTATCATATCATCCAGGGACGCTACATCTGGTTGCAGCAACATAAATACGCTGACAATTTGTGTCACCTCTTGCAATATATGTATTTAGCCAGTCTGTTGTAGCAGTAATAATAATACTCATCGTCACATCAATCAATCAACCTGTGGGTGAAACCCTCACCGCATCTAATCAGCTCTTATTGATGTTTCTGCATACCTTTAAACGTCGCTGTGCGGCTCTTGCTGATTAGCGGAAGATGATCAATCGGTTTAAGGTGTAGATGTATAAGAATTACGCCATTATTACAATATCCACCAACTCGTGTACTCGAGAACATTTAATTCTTGCTCTTTTATTTTGAGACCAATTGTTGCAAGAACGAGCCAAGAGAAGACGGAGAATCTTCACACTCATCCTCCTGCAACCTGTCTTCATCTCATTATGTACATAAATAAATACACAGTGCACAATCTAATCGACAAGACAACAGAAAACGATGACCGGAGGATAGTTGTCCAAGTTGTTTTCATTGGATTGAATTCGACACCCGCCTGATGAGGATAATGACGAATCTACGCATAAAGCCAGCCGAGAACTATGAAGCCTACATGTCCAACTTCATTTTACTCTTTATTATCCCGAAGACTTTCATCCGTCCGTATAATACAACTGGCTACGAAACGAAATAAGCATAGCTTTGCTACTGTCTGCATCCGCATGCATGTATGTACAGAGTAAATAGGTGGCTATGAGAGGATTCATCATGTCAAAATGCATAATTATTTCAACAACAAGAGGTAATGTTCGGAGGCGGCATTCGGTTGGAAAAGCGGTCGTCGACAGTTGAGAAGTTTCATGTCCATCCATTGGTTGTGCAACACAATTCAATAGTGAATCAATTATCATAATCCTGTTCCTAATCAATATTTTTTATCGGTCAATATTTGAGGAGCCGACTTACTGCTTGTCCTTTTGACGATGGTTTAGCAGTGAAATTGTGAAATGCTAATTATGCTGCAGAATAATAATTGACGACCAATCTTTCACCATTCCGAAGATCCTCCAATCAATAACAATATTTAATTTATAGTTGGACGCAATCATTCTCTGCATCCTTATCCATTTCGGTATTTTGGATTGCGTGCTACATAAAAGTACCACGTTCACATCGACACATGTAGTCTGCAACCATTTTAGCTAGATACGCGTATAAATAAACTATTCAGAAATCGGCGAGAGGATTTAGAGAAGAGAGCATTCACATATGCATACATCGATACTGCTTACTATTGACCATTATGTAGGAGGTATGTACATACATAAGATATACGTGCAGTGTCTTTTGGAGGGGTGGATTCCATGGAGGATGCTTGAAGGCAGTGGGAAACAAATAAACACACCGAACATAAACTTGCAGGCAGTACTCATAAATATGTATGGGACATAATAAAATAATCTCTCTTTGTGTGAGTTACCGCGGCGGCAGTGATACTGCTACAAAACCCAATTAGCAATAATTATTGGCTTTGGTCTCTCTGTGTCGTCATTTTTATGCGTTCTAAATCTTTTTCAAATACTTTTCCCACTGAATGAAAACAGCGACACTGCATTTAAATATAAAATCGCTCTTCACACACTAAAAACGACAATAATAATAATAATCATATTCATATTAATACTTAGCTCAAGATTTGAAACACATACAAAACGAATTCACGTTTTTTTTACAAGATACGCATCGCATTATGATGAAACCTATGTGATTATGATTATTGTATTTTTTTTATTTTTATTGTGACGATTCACAAAACCTTGCTGCAGTTCTTCCATTACAAAACGCATTCAATTCTCAAGGAAAATGGAGAAAGAAAAGCTTCAACTTGTGCATGAGACGACAAGGGCGGTTGTTTAGCCACGAAAACTATGAGGGTTGACGCCCAAGTGATGTGACATACTGCCGGTGACACCCTATGCAGGACTTGTCGTTGGATTAAATCGGCTGCGCCTGAATAATATGCACACATGTGACATGCAAGGAAGCAACTTCTTCACCTTCAACCAGTTACCCTCATTCAGCAGGTTGTAAAAACCATTAAGTCGCACGATTGCAATTACGAGTGGAGGCATTTGACATTGTGATTTGATTGTAATGTAATGCAATTCAATTTCAATCGATTCTCCTCCAATACAATGCTAGTGACATGGCACAACTTGTGGTTGCTTGTATTATTCACGCCTACACAAATGAACGATTTACAAGCTTGGAATTCTAATTCCGTGAGAATGCGACTGTGTGTTAGTGTGTTGTTAGAAGCTCAAATCTCCAAGATGCTCATATTCACCATGAATTCGTATTAATGTGCTCCTCTTACGTGTACAATTTGGTCCTACAGTTACGTAACCATTATACCTATTGTCATTGACCAGCAAAACTTATGATATTTCTGACTGGCTTGTGCATATGCAATTATGCAAAACTCTGATTAAAATGAAATTAAAGTAGTAATATTTCTTGCACATATTCTAAGGAATTTAGTTGCAGAGAACTTGTAAAAGTCGACGTCATTTAAGAATCTCAAAAAACAATGCGCTTACAAGAATTTATCTTAATTTTAATGAATCCAAACATTCTTAATAGGATTTTGAATTGCAAGCATAGTTTTGTTTGCTTCGTCAGTTGATCTCCAATTCGACATCGGGTTCCTCCCACAGCTGCCTTGTCACTCGTCTTGTTCTCTTTGTAGATGACATCAAAAACTGAAAGGACGAAGGAATTCAATGGTTGAATACAGAACAGGGCATCACATTTTTAAAGTATGACAGCAGTGGACTGTCTATTAAAGAAATGTCTCTTTTACCAGCAACGCCAGCAAGCATATGGAAGATCCCATTTGCATTTTGAATAATAAGTTAAAATGTCAACGGTTTATTACAGAATTCGAACTGGTTCATGTCCATCCCACGTCAGATCATATGATCAGTTGTCCAAGTAATGTAGGGCTGGTGACTCAATTGGTCTGATATTTTCATGTCATGGCACATTTTCCGATCCCATCTGTCCCGGTTAAACTTGTTGCCTTTTTACTTTTACAATAATTGTTAGATATGCATACCTACTACACCATATCAATTTCTCTCTGTGAAATCAATGTAGTTACACATATTCCACTGCGAGCATTCAAACCAAATTTCCAGACAAAACTCATTATATCATTTTATAAGTCATCTTCATGATATTACATTTGAACACTAATTTCAAACTAGTGTTAGAAAACTGAAATTTGGCAAACAGATTGCTAATGGCTTGTAATGAAAGTTTCTGAGGGGAAATTGGAAGACTTTTCAACCAGAGGGATCTTATAGGGTGACATAATCTAGAAGCGGACTCAGAAGTCTGTAGATTTTGAAGTATAAATATACCAAGATTTGGGTGATGATTGTAATTCCATATTAGATTTCAATCGTCCGTCCTGTATATCAGCGTAAGGAAAGGACTGTGAGATCAGCAATTTTTTGTGATTTAATTCAAGTTGAAAAGTGTACTTTAGTGACAAATTAAGCATCGTTCTCATTATCATATTTACAAGGAAAGTTAGATGATCAGCAGTTTTATAAAAAAAAAAACATTTATTTACCAAAAATTAATACCAGACCATTATCACATTCCCAAAGTTCATGTTTCATTAGCATTCTTCTTACTTGTAAGTCAAAGTTGGCGTGTACATGGTATTTGCTAATAAATGTTTCTAAACCTCTGATTGCATACATAATTGTCTACATGATTAGTAAATTGCAGCTTTTGTGTTCTGGATATCTACAAAAAATCATTTATTCCTAACTTCATATTTCGCCTGATTACATCGAGTAAAAATAGTGGACCAGAGCAAGAAGGCAAGTTGTAATTTGTGTGGATATCATATCTCACAAAATATAAGGACTGACATAGCCCAAGAGAAATATTGAAATTAAAAAGCTTCTTCAAAGAGCAGTTTCATGTTTTTGTAATGCCTGACTGACTTTTCTTTTCACTGGCCATGCGACGAGTGGAATTCTCTTTTTTCACTTTCTGAGAGAAGCAAAATGCCCAGAAACCATACTGACTGCAACTACTGATCCAAGTCAGCATCATCGGTAATGGATACGTGCACTCTGTGATTAACTGATTACAATATTTATAAAAGGAGAATTAATTTTTCACTTTTTAGCTTTTGTGTGATCAAGAAAGAAACTGAACCATTTTGCTCCACTGCCGCATACAATTCGTCGTATTTAGCTATTTACATTGTTGCTTTTGAGTAAACTTTTTAAGGCAAAGAAATGAAATGTTCATAATTACTGTAATTTTTCATTTAATGGTTTTACTCTTTTGGATAATCAAATGCTCAATCAGTCCATCAGTGGAATAATTTAATAAAAATTGCCCTTCTCCATTGAATTTTACCCACAAATAAATTGCTAATTTAGTATTAAACACACTACTCATACATGAAAAGTCACAAATTTGTACATATGTAGGAGCACTACAAGCAAAATAGTAAGGAATAAATGAGCATCAAGCAATTTTATTTAACGTGCTGGTACCAATAAACGACTGGTCAAGTGTTTGTTCCTTTGAGCAAAGTTGAGAACACGTTTTCCTTCCTCCATTGTGTCATTATTGCCTTGTTGGAGGTTGGCGTGTGGGTGTTATTCACAACCAACCAATGAGAATATACCATGAATTACAGAATTTAGAAAATTACATCGGCCACGTTGCAGAATTAAATCCAAATCCTGTATTTTTATAACTATCTTCATATATGCAGTGCCTGGCAGCCGGATTAACGTTCTTCTTGGTGAGACGACTATTACACTATGTGCTTTTCAACTTATTTACCACATGTACATACATATCTGCTTATCTTCTGCAGTTTCTTCGTAACTACGCGCTTCACCAGTCGTGTTATGCATTATACTTGACTGACTAGACTATTAGATTTTTTTAAGATTAATATCAGCGCAAGGTTTTAGTCCTGTTTCAACTCTTCTGCAGTTGTATGCACATGTTGAATTTTTTTTCTGGATCCGTGGGCGGAATTAGCGCGTGGGTTTTGTTGAAGAACACTCCCATGAAAAAGTCCACGTATTCAAATTAAATTTACCTCTCTCTCTATTCCGATACAATCTCAGCGTATTACAAGAACTTGTGGCGATTCACGGCAATCACAGATAATCAAATGTACATTTATTTGTAGAATGTTTAACAAAAGTACATTTTAATAAAGCACATGATTGGATTTAATCAAGACTATTCACATTGTAACATGTAAAAATCCTGCATTTATTATTCATTCTGCATCAAATTTGTAAATAGTTATGTCCCAAAAAAACGTTGCAATACAATTTCGTTTACTGTATTTTTTATATTTTATTTTTAATTCAAAAGAGGAATAGATTATGAGACGCGCTGGCAGGCAGAAGACTGCACAGAAGCTGGAACTTGTAAATTGGCTGTCGATCTCGATTTGACAAAATTCGTTTCGCTTTGTAGGAAGCATCATTAACTCGCTTTAGTTTTAATTGCTTTCTTAATCAACTCATCGGAACAGAAGAGGCAGTAAAAATGAAATGACTTGTGAAGTGATCACGGATCCTTTGCCAAACAGGAGTTTGAACTGGGCTTTTTATAAAACTTTAGTGTTTACAACCACCTTTTCATTTCATGGTCCCTTGTAAATAATTTTGCATTAACATTATTTATATCACAAATTAAACACGCCATTTCGATCTTCTAATGAGATGTAGAACCAATAACAAGTTATGCTCTTACGTTTTAATGTTTCAATTTACGACTTAAATTCAAATGCATAAATTTATGTGTATCAATCGCCATTAATTGTTTCACTCCTACTAATAAGCACGTAAATGTATAGGAAGAAGTGCAAATTACCCAAGCAAAATGGCAATATTTAGGTATACTAAATAGTACTATTGATAAGATAAAATTCATGCAGACAACAAGAGACGAACCGTAAGTTATGTAGTTAGTCTGTGATTACGATGTATTTTTTATATTAAAAACACGATGAGCAAATGGAGTTCACACAATAACTATGCGTCACTTAGCCTTTGTTCATTATGAAATTGGCATAAAACTTGATCTTGCAAAAATTGGTAAACGAAGAGAACAGGATTAATTTGCATTTCTGCATTACTGTTCAGATAAGTGTTCTACGTACTATATACGAGATGACCTCTAGACTTCACAGGAGTTTGTTTGAAGCATTTGTCATCTTGTTTTGCTGCTCACTTATTAGTATGCAGACACCAGTAGTAGTGGTGGTTTGTTTTGCTTGCAAAGTGTAAAAATATGATGATTAAGTCCACTCAGCAGCAACAATCAACGGTTGGCTAATGAATAAAACTCGTCAATGCTCTCTACATGATTTTAATCACTTTCACAAATGACAACTGACCTTGTGCCCGTGAAATACGGCATTTCTTCTGTGTGATTGTAAAAAAATCATCATTTCAAATGCGTCTTGTGCCGTAGGATGTTACGAATTAAAAATGAGTGCTTCAACATACGTCAAAAGTATTAGATTTTTTCCAAAGAGTTACAAACCTCTACATACTTTTTTATCAAATATAAATTTTGAGAATTTCAATTTATCTTTCAACATTGAATGAATTCCCATCACATTTAATCAACCTGACACGGAGTAGAACACATTTAAAAGCCGTAAAAGTGAAAGACACGCTCAGTTAAACACAGTGCCTGGGAGTAAATATATACATAAAGTTCCCCCGAGTTGTGTGTAATAATAATAGAAAAGAGATAATAATAATATTGAGCAATGCAATGGTAATAGCTTTGGGTGATGTGATGATGTGGTGCTAGTTGGTTATTACATATCTATGTACCAACCACAGACAAAAGCTCGTCCAGGTTTCATGGCTGTGTTTTTCGAGGTTCTTCTTACGAAGCTCACTCATTCGTGATATTTAATGTTCTGAAACTGGTATAACACATCATCGTATAATTCACTCCTCAACAATCACAATTATTCGAGATAACAAGATGTTGATACATTAGACAAACAGGAACAAGAAGGCAGGAACTTGCGAGAAAATCTTTCCCACGATAACAACGACTCAACGGAATGAACAGGTTCCTCCTCTCGCACAGCAACTACCTGTTGGGTGGTAGGAAGTGTTAAATGTTGGCTGGCTGGCTGAGTGAGCGATGATGAACGAAACAAAAAACGAATGACAAAATTATTTTTTAAATTGCTTTGTTTAACGAATTGAGTAGAACGGTTGAAAGGTCAAAGGCGGTTGAGCCCTTCATTACGAAATTCAGTTTATGTAGCTGCATCATCAAGCAAATTTCAGAGTGGACGACCAAGATTACTTTGATTCAGTGGCCATACGAGAAAGGCAAAAAGTATAGAAATTGTTTACCGAACGCACAATATATCATCTAAAAAGCCCTCACATAAAAATTCCAATAATAATAAAGCTAGTCCAACAAAAATTTAGACGAAACAAAAAAATGTTGAATAGAAGTGCAGACGTTGCTGGGATGATCTCATTCATATCTCAAGTATTTTGTTTAAAAAATTCCAGAAGTTTTTGCGTCAAAGACAGAACGGAGAGTAATTACTTACTTCTCATATCTTTGCAGAGAGGTCTCGATAAGTCGATAACAATATTTCTCCTTTCATCGCTCTGAACTGGGAGGTCTCCCACATCAATTGATTAGTTAGTGATATTATTTTTAAATGAAGGTCAAACTGCGACATGGCATCTCCTCTGTAATTTATTGCTGTCCACTATTTGCATGACTTCTGGCTATATTGTTGCTGGTAGGAAGTGGAACTGACTCCTAAAAGGTAGGCATATATGTAGGTAGGCAATGGTAAGGCATCAGAACTATCGAGAAGATGGAATGTAGGATGATGAGAATATTCGGGGGCCCAATTGGGTGTGTCATAAATCATAACGTGGAAAATTAATGCGTAGGCAGTCAATAACACAATTCTTATATAAAAACTTAATGACACGAGTATGTGTGGACATGGCATCAATTTGATACATCAGTAATTGTGACTGATCTTAAATATGCAGTAAATGTATATGCATTGAAGGAAATCTGTATAATTGTATATGTTTTTATACACTGTTTGTGCGTGACTATTGACGTCGTGTAGTAAGCAGTAGTTTGTTCATTCAGATTTGGAAAGTGGAAAACTGTCGTTCTTCTTATTCCGTGGAAAAGATTCAATTCCCAACATTCGTCCAAGAATGAAGAGGCAAAGAATGGAACCAGGTGCATCAATTGTGGTTAATGGCATGTGCCCTGCAGACCATGTAAATCAAGTGGGATACAAAATAGCCAAAGAAACTCAACACTGGTCCAAATGACTGCAACAGAGTCCATCAGTGTCAACTGACTTGTGGGTCTGATTAATGGGGACATGAGGAAGCAGTTTCTCCTTCTTCAGATGTCCAAGAATGGAACATGGACACAGATCCGCAGCACCAAGAATGAATGAATGAATGGACTTGAATGCTTGCACTAAATTAGACCAAATACTTGTGGTTGGTAGACCAAAATGAACGGAGGGGACTTAAGACCCAGAAGAAACATCTTAATCACTCACGGGGAATTCCATCTGGACCTCGAATCTATGTACATCATCAGGCAAGAAGGTACAAATGGTACAGGTGCAGGCAGTCTACATACATGTGCCCTTCATCACCGTCGTGCCATGCATAAGAGTAATTTAATCTTTTCAATGGAATTCCTTTCCCATCACTGCTGCTACACATACAAAAGCTAAAAGAACACAAGAATCCGTACATTATCGTATCGTCTTCCTCCTTATGTACACATGTAAGGCATCACTGAATGCAACGGTGCATCATTAAAGTCACCAATTATGTCAAAATGAATTAGGTGTTTAGGAAAAATCATCTGATATGAGCAAAACTAGGCTAGTTTGCGATATATCTGTATGTCCAAAAGTGTCAGCAATGTTAAAAATTCTCCAACTTGAAGTTCAGAGAGTAATATTTATTAGAGAAGAAGAAAGCGACTGCCTACTTTTTAAGCCCCAAAAAACAAATGGGCTCATAAATTAGAAATTGGATTCTAATGAGGTGGACAAGTGGTTCGAAGGGAATGTGTGGTGTTACACGACAAGACAACACAGCATAACTCATTCTCAAAAAAGACAAAGGGTGTAAAAGCAAGTATCATGCGTGACACGAGTTTTTTTGTGTAAATCTGATTATGAAATATCTCCCATGCAAGTAGGAAAGTAAGCAAATGCGTACAAGACGAATAGTTCGAGCGTGTGGGAGTAAAAGGAAATTTGCCTTACTTCCTCAGCAATTTTTGACACTTGATATTTGACTTGGTGAAGTAGGGTTGAGGCCACAAGATGAACATTTACATACAGACCCACATTCCACCTAATCCCTGTAACAACATTCTATGCAACAAAAGAAGCATTTTATGGATGGTGGCCACTGCCCCTTTGCTTACTTTTAGGGAGTGTGCTTAATATGTAATGACAAGTACACATCATTATTGGTTAGGACACTTATTGCAAAAACAACTTCACTCTATTCGCACGTCATTGGCCAATTGGTAAATATTCATTTCGCAACGTATAGTTTAGAAATGCTGTAAAAATAATGTGTCAATAGTCCTCTAGAGGTGCGTGAGTGGTGCGTAAGCAGAAAGTTGACAACCAACGAGAATTATAATATGTACAACGTTATTATTTTGTATCTTACTTTTACTTGTATGGACAATAAGCGTGGTGGTTGCTATATTAATGTGCATGCACGGATTATATGCCCCTGGCACTTTCTTGTTAGTATCGTTACACAAAGTGATAACTTGATGCAAATTGACACACGTTATTATTGATAAACTTTTTACACTTCTCTTAATTTCTAACAAACCAAGTTAAGAGATTAGAAGTCAGCAACAGGTTCTCGCTTGAGTTGGAACAAGTGACAAATATTATTTTCATAAAGTGATTATGGGGCTTAACGAACAAAGAACAAATTAACTGTGTTGCTTGTTAGCTCGCAAAAAGTACCTATTCACAATAAGTAAGTTGACTGTTTTGTAGTGAGGTATTCATTTATTTATACAGAAGTAAATGCAGATACATGTGCAGACATATGAGGAGGTGGTCGGTAACAAGTTGCAGATTTCTGCTCGTAAAATTTTCTCTGCTGCAGTGCTGTCCCTTATCAAAGACTTATGGTGAGGCTACTTGTCGTTAAATTACGAGACCAAGTAACTGTTAAGCCTAAGGATGAGATAATAAATTTAGTACCCATTAAATTTCCTCTTTCCATCAATTGTGGTCAATGCTTCTGAGGGTGGATACGACTTGTACTGTTTATTTTTTATGTTCGAATGAGTCCTCTAACCAAAATCCGATTAGTCGATCCATTTTAATTCCAATTTCTATTTCATTTCCCAAATTATGAGGGGAGTCGAACAAGAGTAAATCCGAGTCAAAAAATATTTTGCTTGAAAAAGTATTTAATTATAAAGGTGACAATAAAGGTGAGGTTGCAAGTAAGTCATATGCAAAATTTATCAATCAATTCTATGCAATTTATATAACATTTTCTCGTCGAAAATTACACGTTTGCAATTTGAATACGAGCCACATATTCACATGCATGCATGATGTGGCTTCACCTGTTCAAATCAATCCGATCTCCATAAGATATACATATGTACAAACTTGCGTACCTACATATTGCTCAAGGAATGCATCTGCATCACCAAGTCCAAAGGATTAATGGATTTCGGTCCATTAGCACGAAAGAGGCTGAAAGGTAGCTAATAGCCTGAGAGTGTCTAAATGAGAGTAAATAGAGATACATTAAATCCAAAGTCATTTATTAGCATTTACATTAAGTCACTTGCATACGTATGTACACTGACTGACCCGCTGCTGATGATCATTTCATCAGAATCAGAGAATGTATGTATGTATAATCACTGATATGAACTGCTTGATTTTTTTGCTACCTGCGTATACATAGCGTTGCAACTAACTGACCATGCTTGCTACCCCTGGACTGCCTGACTCTATATTGGAATTACTTTTATCCAAATTGTGGAGTATGCATTATGCCAAACGATAGTGAAACTTTGAATTGTTTGAAATGAAGAGAGTTGAGGCTTTTGGATGTTGGTAGATTACTTTTATTTTTTTGTCCCGAATGTTGGGTAGCAGATATCCATTGGAATTTTTCATTTGAGTCCGAGCTAAGCTGAAACTTTGATAATTCATCTCCGTCTTTAATGAGTCTATTAAGAAATTAAAAATCATTTGCTCCTTTGTCCATTCACCTCCCTTCGTCTTCCTCCTCGCTCTTGTGGGCTCTCACTTTTTTGTTTGTATTGAAAGAAAAACCACTGCATTCAATGTAAAAGTTTACTTGATTGTATGACTAAATGTTGGGAAATTAATGCCCATGGCGGATATTTTGACGGAGTAATTTAACATCTTTGTAATAATCCTTCATAGGTTTTCAGTGCAAAGCGCTTTCATCAATTGAAGTACATTCACAAACCTACGTACGTACATTGCTCGCTTACGTAATATTCGGGAAATTATTGTACACCACGGCTAAAAAATCTTGTGTTTGATAAACTTAACAGAAAACTTTGTTATTTTGTAAAATGCTAATCAGCGGGAAATGATTACGTTACAAACAATTCATAACATAACTTGATACTTTTGTCAACACGGGCTAAATGTATGCTTATGCTACGTGAAATAAAGTTAATCAAATATTCAACATCTCTTTAATCTACTTATTTCTGTTTTTGTAATTTATGATATTTTGTTAGATTGCTTAATTAATTCGTTAAAGTCAAATAAATAAAACGACTCTCAATTTCTAAACTTACAACATGGTCGTTGGCGTTGCAGGTTTCTTGCATATCACCGTCACGGTGTTAATTCAGTTAATTAGCATCTTACTTGTGTCCTTTCTTGGAACTAACACAAGCAATTCTGATAGCCATGTACATATATTTGGAACACATGACACATATGTAAATGTTTATTTTCTTGGAAAATAAGAAATCGCGAAGAAGACCCCACCAATTGAATTGCGAACATTTAGCAAATGAATAAAAACTTCAACGTAAAAGGGTTCATCAATTAGCAGGAGACAAATTCATTAATCTCCGAAACATTTAAACGATAACCGTGTCATTGTAATTGACGTATAATAAAAAGATAACCTCCAAATGGTTTTATTCATAACAACAATGGCTTCAAATTATTCGTCACATCATATTAATCATGATTGAGTGAGCATTACAAGATGATCACCATTCTGTCTGATACATAATTCCCTCGAGGCTAAGGTGTTTTTAATCTCAAATAAAATGCATGAATGCATGTATAAAATATTACAATCACATGCACTGCTCGTAGTGTGTATCTAAATACATAAATGTGTATAGATTTCATATTTCTTACAAAAATCTATGCATTTTTATGTACATAGATATAGTTGTATATGCTGTAACACGCAAAGTTTGAAAAAGTGAATCCTCAAAGTCAATTTAGATTATTATTAGACATATTAATCAAGGGAAGATTGAATTGTAACAACAAAAAATACGAATATTTTATAACTTTGGCATTTCGTATATCCTTACGTCCACTGCAAAAGTATTGGAAGAAGGGTACGACGACAACAAAGACAAGAGTCATCTACATAATATCTGCTATCCTAAAACACCACCCAACTTCCCAAGTAAAAGTCAATGCAACGACGCTGGTCGATGAGTCGGTCGGCATGACCCAGCAAATTTTTCACCCAAGGAACTGTCCGAAGATATTTTCATTTGTAATGTGATCAATGGTGCATGGCTGGCTTGGTTGGCTACATAATATCAAATTCAAAGCTCATACAACAAGGTTTATTTAAGATTTAAAAAAGTCTCTCACACATGGCGATGGATGCCCAATGATAATAAAGACGTAGGTGAGTAAGCGAGGGGAAAATAGGAATGTATGTATTCAGTCAGTTTGTATTCTAATAATAATAATAACGATAATAAATCGCTGATCATGCCTTGCAAGATTCTGCAGCATACTTTTTTTATGAGTGATATTTATTTTACACTGTGCAATAGGATCTACAGCAATGTGGCTTCGTTTGGCTGCTGGTGTGAGCCAAACTGCGTGCATTATTATTGTCGTAATAAGAAAGCGGAGGTTTTTGGTCAGCCACGAGCGCTCGACGCTCTCTGTATAAGGTCATATCTTAAAATTGTACAAATATCTTTAAAGAGGATTTTTAGGATTGAATCAAGTTTAGCCCTCTGAGAAATTTGAATACAATCCAAATCCCGTAGCAAAGTGTTCATCACAATCAACCCCTTCGTTTATTTTTAAGAAGGAACCCTGTGGATTTGCCGTGAAAGACAGTCGCAGATGTCAAACACGACGGTTTCTCTTGAGCCATTGTCAATATTCTGATTGTGCTCTTTACAGACGAAGTTTTAAATGATTTTTAGCCGTAGCTCGTGATTCTGGTTGACATTACGTATTCCAATTCATAAATATCAACCTATGAAAATGCTTACCTATTGGTTTTCTTTAAATGACACAAACTTTTATTTGGCCCATTCATTCTCGTAAGAAACGAAACTAAATGGATATGTAGATACTCTAAATATATGGTCTTTGTGGTCATCAAAGCATCGTATCAAGTTGGATGTGTGAGTTACAAGGATTTGAAGGTAGGCAGCTACAAGTCCCTTGACCATTGACCAGAACAGCGGCGTGGGAAGCAGACCCATCAAAATATTTGATATCCAATATTGCACCACCTTGCTTGATTCAATATTGGATTCAATTGGTTTTTCAATGAGTATGCCCACTCTGTCCATATATCTCTTTCAAACTGACTCAAATTTCGTTTAATGCACGGTCAAGAAGAGCGACCATCTCGATATGGGACGACCTTCCTGCAATAAAATACCTTTTAATGCAATTTGGAAGTTGATTGCGATTTAAAGATTACGAAATTTGATTTCACTGGAGGAACTGGCTGATGATGACGACTCGAAGTTGTGGTGATATGTTGATAGGAAAGTGCCACAAAAAAACTACACGTAGGAACATGGGTATTTAAAGGTGGGTGCATCTAAATAGTAAATAAACGAGCATAGGGAAGTAGAAAGTGGAGAAGAAGGTGTGTGTGTGCTTTGCGTGGTTTGGTTGGTGGGACAGCAATCGTTTAGGTTGGAATGATACCCATCAGTGACTCCGAAGTAAATTGGATTGGATAATAGGTTTCTTTTTCAACCAGAACTCTCAAGACTGACACGGATGGACAGATTAGATTTTGTGAAACAGATGAGACGGGATGCAACCCGACTCTGAGTGATGGGACCTTTCTCATCCGTTGTCTAAGGATGGACACCCTGCCGTCACTCCTTGCTGCGTCCTCCTGCAGAGTTCCATGCCAAGAAATCTATCCAAAATGAATACTTTTACCCTTTTACTTAAACATTTCGAAGGGCAACGTGGTCCACTTTGCGTCAAGCCAAAGACTCGTCACTTGTGGTGACTGTGAGGCTTTTTATACCAACACACGTATGTATGGACATACGTATGTACATACTTAAGTGATGAGTTTGTTGGAAATGAAGGGTTGGAGTTCAAGCGTCTTTTGGGTGGACGGAACGATGCATGTATTTAGAACTTCTAAATTAGAAGTCTGCAGTTAACTGCAAACGCGAATAAATAAATCCATTCGAAACAGAATTAACACTGATCATGTTCCATTGCTCAACTTAATTTTGTGGTTGGGCCAAATAAATGTCGTGGGAATGCAAAACTGAACAATGACAAAACGATTACATGGTGAGATCCGTTTCATTGCGAGCATTATTATTATTATAATCCCATAAATACCAGACAAGGCTCTCATCTCACTAATGCACACACATGTACGATTGCGACAATGAAGTGAATGGAGACTTTTCAGTGCGCAACACTATGACGAGAACGACGGACGGAACGTAGTGGACAACAATGGTAATGATAATAAGAGTTCACTTTTTGGTCTAGATTTCACTTGCTCGCATTTCACAAGACGAGATAATGCACTGTTCACCCGTGCTGCTTTCTTGTGCTCTCTGTATATTTATGTAACCATTCGACTCGAACAATAAACAATTACGACTTTTATTATATGCTAAGTATATATTCCAAGCCAAGTACATGTAGAATTATTGTGTTGTGCAGTAAATTCTTGTCCTTTGGCGATCAAAAGACATGCCAGAGCTCTGGTGGAGTGGATTGGAGCCAAATATCCGTAAACCGCATGCACTTTACTCTGGCTTCATGATGAGAGGTTCAACAGTACCTAAGGCCCTAAAAGCTTCAGTATGTGTTGAATGTAATAGGGAGTGACATATTACATCCAGAATACAAGCAACAAAAGAGCAATCCACTTTTTACCACTACATCGCCACAACTTGGTCAACAACTCTCTTACATAGTTTAAATGTGGACCAAAATACGAGAATAAATCTAACCGAGCCCTTCGATTAAATTCTCATGGGTGTAGCAGAAGAACAGCATAACTTTTCTATTCAGCTGCTCCAAAGTTTTCATTATCATAAAATGATTTCGCCGGCTATTAGTTGCTCAAATGACTTGGGAGTAATTGGTGGCATAATCTCGACAACAGATCTGCACCACCTCGATCTCCGTATGAACAACAATCCAGCGCAGAGTGTTGTTCTGGGACTGGAACATTAAGCGTTTAAGTCTCATTAAAAACAAACAACAATAACTTGTGAATTCGTACAAGGAAATAAATTTTCCCTGTTACTCTTGTTCACTCACAAGTTGTTGTAACCACTGCCTCATACATACAACAGACACTTGGACTTGTGTGTATGTCCTGTCCTTTTATTTACTATTCACTTGAAATTAAATTCTGGCTGTTGAAATTTAATTACGTACAGAATGGGTTTGAATTAAAGTTAAGAGAGTGTCAAGTCAAGAAAAGCAAACTTGTCTCAAGGGCTACATTGACTTGGCTTTCATTCTTTGAGGAGACCAAAATTCTATTCAAAATAATTTGTGTAATACGACGTGTTCCTTATTTCCTTGCTCTTTCGCCTCTTCTTGTTCCGGATGACGAATGAGTCCACCCTTGCACTTCATAAGTCCTGAGTGCACTTTGCCATATTTTATGCGTGGAGAGCTTGGGCTTGACCACGGAATATTGTTGCATGTGAGGTGTGGTGAGTAAGTTAATTTTTTTGTATATGTCACGAATGACACTTTTGTCACGTTAGCATTTCACCTGACACGCTATGCAACGCTGTTCCCGACAACGACGACGGCAATTCGTATATAAGCTTCTTCTTGTTTGGCAAGGATGAATGTATATGTATGTACATACGTATTTATATTTGTTGGGATTTTCACTTGTTGTGTTGACTTTGGCACTTATCTGTACTTATGTACTGGTATGAATAAAACCAGGGAAATCCTCCAAGGAAACGGGAAAAGGGAAAGGCATTTGCCTGAGGGAAAGTCTCACAGGTCAAGGCTATTGCTCCTTTTCGTATGAATAAACTTTTACCTTTCTCGCCAGGCAAATCCCCTTGGTTTCGGGCAAATCCCCTGACTTCAATTACATGTAATTAAAATAATACCATCGCAACGAACACAAATGCATTTCAAAAATTTCTCTGACCATGATTTTGATCAAATTCTTAAAGAAATGTCCCCCAATGACCCCCACTGGTTTGTGATGTTCGCTAAAAAGGCTAAAATTCGGTATCGGCGCATCTCAGAATTGCAAAAATCAAGGAAATTTCAGCGTTGTTTTGTTGTATATAAGTGTATTTAATTTAATCTATTTTTGATTTTTTGAACACCCTCCAAACTCACTCAGACTAACCTGGAAAAAACCACCTTCAAATGCTCGCCAAAAATCAAATTGTTCTCGGAATTTAAAAACTCTTTTACGATTATTGTCCCATACAGTTATTTTATAATATTCAAGATCAAACTCATTTTTGAATTTTTTATAGATTTTCAAAAATTTCCTAACCAGGAAAAATACTAAAATTCTAACCTCCTAACTTTGTATAAAGCTAAAAATTTTCGAATTTTGAAACCTCCCTTTTTGTAAAATATGCACGACGATGAATGGGTTTCAAAATCGCCATTTATATGGAGGAATGGAAAGTTGAGACACAAAAATTCAAACTCAAAACCCACATGCAATGGACCCTTAAACGGCGAATAAATGAGCGAAAGCAGAATTTAATTAGAATCTTGGAAAATTTTCAACATTTATATGCAACTTTCGCGATACCGGTAGCATGACCAGTTGGCCGAAATCTGAATTTAAAAATATTTCAGAAAATATTTTCAGGTTTTCAATGAAAATATAAAATACATTTTTTCGATGTCGATAGCAAATAAAAATCTATATTTTTGTCGATAAATCTGGTTTTGTGAGTTTCAAAGCCCTAACATGTCCAACTAGTGTCCAACATTCATAAAAAGTACAACAGATGCTTAAAAACTAAGTTTTATTGCTAATTTTGTTAGTTGGGGTCAGCATAGTAGCTGATCGGTATTTTTTGGGGAGATTGCCTGAAGGAAAGGCTTTCACCTTGGTTTTATTCATACGAAAATCCCCGTCTCCAGGGAAAATCTTGAGGTTGAGGGAAAAGCTATTCCCTTTTTCCTTTCCCTCGGGGAAAAGCAAATGCCCAAATTTTTATTCATCTATATTGGGGCATTCTCCTCAATTTTTTCGGAAAAAGGATTTCCCTGGTTTTATTCATATCACCCATTATCCTTCTTAATTCTGCCCGGTTCGTTGGCTGCATCAGATCATTAGTTACTCGTTGTTGGAGCATTAGATTTCATGCAAGATTTCACCCAGTTTAATTCCAGTTTTCATGAAAAACTAAACCCACACGCACCAGAGAAATGCAGCAGCCACCCAGCCCAGCAGCATATCTTGTAACACCTCATCCACACGAGAGAACGACAACAACATATTAAATCCGCCACATAATGAAATGTTAAAATGTCCACGACAAAATTTACAAACAAGTTGACGCTGTTTGCATAATGGATAATAAGATAGTGATATTTGAGCATAAAAACCACACTCGTATTGTATTTTAGTCGTCTGTATAGTTCGTATTTACAAACAACTTTTCAAACCACATTTTTCCATAAAGGTACAATAAAACAACCGCAAATCACTATGCATAAAAGTGGTGGAAGTGTTGGACGGATTATTTCTCATCTCCTCCTTTGAAACCTCGGTAGCAGTTTCGGGTTAAATAAAAAAAACCAGTAGCGGAAAAAAGTTTGTCCCTTCGCACCGACGACGTCTAAAGTAACAACACTCACAATTATCATTTGTTTGCTTTCGGCATTTTAAACTGTGGGATTTAATTTACTTTTTGTCCAAATGGCTAAGTGAGTGAGTGGCCAACCTGTTTATTCAGGGTGATGCCTTCCTCCCTTAAATTAATTTTACTACAACGGACATCAGGGAGATTATCCAATTAACTTGAGAGAGGAGACCGACGAATGCCCAGAAGCCGAGGTGCCGTAGGAGTTGTCTCTCTCTGGGAAAAATTATGCTGTCTCTAATAATCAGGGCAATTGCCGTTGGTCGTCGGGACGTGTGAAGCCGAGTACTAAAACGTGACATGGTGTGGTGCCACGCGTCTGCGGAAGACGGAAGCCTTCATTTCACAAACGCTCCTTGTGGGACTTCAATTGTCTTAAAACGAGCAAAAAACATCCTCACTCGTGATTTTTCCATTAAAGCTGAACCATTTTGACGAGAGGTGAAAAAGATGTTGCTGCTACTGCTTCGTGCTCACAGCAGTGGACGTGGTATTGCTGTGGCTTCTGTGGCGGAGGGAGTTTATTATTTCGCTTCGTCTGCACAACAACTACCACTTAATTAAGTGCCCAAGAGACTCAGGGTGCAATCTACTTTTCAATTTTCTCTGTTGGAAACTGAACCACTTTTTTGTGCACCTAAAGTATAATAAGGGCGCAAATAAAGCTATCAACTGTTCAATAAATGATGCAAAACGAGATTCCATACTGTTTTATTTCAAGTTATTTTAACAAAAAAATAAGTAGTAACATTTTTTTGCAAAATTGCACTTTCCATGAACCCTTACCATCCTCAACCTGAATTGTAGTTGGTGGCACCAATCTCAACAAGTAGCAAGTGACTGACAGAGTCGCTCATTTCATCTTCAAAAACAAATAACAACGGCTTGTTAACCAAACCATATTTGTCTCTATATAAGGAACGCGAGTCAAGTCCTGTGCCTAAAAAGTGTAACTTGCATCAAAATGAAAACAAGAGCTGTGTAGATATGAACGTCAGTATCGAAGCGTATGTACATATGCAGGTCCAAACTGCCCGAACCATCTTACTCATCCTTCCCATTTATGGCTATCAAACTCAAAACAATGACCATAATATTATTCGGAAAAGTCAGTAGTTCAGTCATGACCAAATCAACGGAAAGATTGTCCATATTTGATTCTAAATTAGCACGCATTTTACTGCATTGTTAACGACCTCCAAAATAAATATGTACGTATGCATAGATAGCTTATCGTGAAAGTGTCGTTTATTGCTGAACCTTTAATACATATCGTCGTTGAATATGTAAAAGGGGGGATTTTGAATGACGATATCTTAAATAGGTTTTAGTATGTTTTGATCCTCCAAATATGTACGAAAGGTTCATACAGACATACATGTCTATATACACAAGCGGTTACATCACTGTGAGAGAATAGAGAGAAAGATGCATGTTCAAGTTCACTTTCAGCTCTTGGACATGCAACTGATTCACTGTTTTTACTGTTCATTGACTTTTAAGGAAATTTGATGCATCGGACCAAACTTGTATTATAGTCATACACATTGTGCCTACTGCTTACACGGCTGAAAGGATGGAAGAGTCGACACACATTGTCTTTATTATCCACAAAAGGACACTTGCACATTTATGCAAGCCAAATAACTGCACCACGTTGCACTTGTGTACAGTTAGCCTGTCAAATTGTTTGGAACGTACATAAACTGTTGCGAGTAATAAGTCTTGTTTAAATCATTTGGTTTAAAATCATTTCCAAAAATGTATGTGGAACCTCATGACATTCGAACGACGAGAAAGGGCGAGATGACGTAATGAGCAAGCTTATGTACATTTAATCTCCCACATGCCACACATCCTACACACAATAGTCCCATGCCTACGAGATGGTCTTCTCCTTTGTGCATTCATATTCATTAGCGCCACCGTCGATTGTTATTATAATTTTAATAAGGAGGAACTACGTACCACCCATCATGAGAAAGAAGTGGTTAGCTCGGTTTGCTGGCATCACCCTTTTCAATGAACAATTGGATGAATGTGATACGCCGTGCACGTGTGTAGTTTTCAAATGGCTCAGTCCTGTGCAGGTTGGCTGACTGGCACCAGCAAAGTTCATTCGTATGCTGGATTCAGATTCAGATCATTTTGCTGATAATAAAATAATTTGCTATGTAAGTGGCAGCAGTATGTCATGAGCCCCAAAAAACTAATGTCATTAATTATTGTGGCAGATTTTAAGCCCATAATATACGCATGAATCTTGAAATATTGCAGAATTGTCCTTCACAATCCTTGGACCCGTTGTTACAACATGAACCGACCGACCACTCACCACCTGTCTTCTTCTGACCTTAATTACTAAGAATACGACTTACAATATAAACCCTCTTTTGTTGTGGTTTCATAAATTTTGTCCCCAGCCGGTCGAGGAGTCAACAACTATATGTAGCTCTGCACATGTAAATATATGCATAGTATATCTGACTATTAGTGAAAATACGGCATAAGAAGTACGATGCAAGGTCTGCCAAAAAATGTATTTATATATTCGGTGGTGTGTGAATATGTAAATGTAAAATGTCCAGTGGGGTTTATTTGTTCGACCATTAAAAAATCTCTTAGGATTATATGAGCAACATTCATCGTTAATGCAGTGTGTAGGCGACAAAACAATTTTATACCTTTGCGAAATGAATAAAATTTAAATCCCACTCAAACCACTTATTTCATAAATCAATCCTCGATCATTGTAACATCAATCGACAGTCCGTATTTGTCGGATTTAATGAAGTAGTTTCTGACTTTCTGTAATACGTAAGTGGCGATTCCTTGTCGCAAATCTCGTCCCAAGTGCCAATATTCAATTATCGTGAAGACAAGGTTCATATGCACCGGTCGTCCAGCTAGTTACACACGTAATGTAACGTATGACGTTCGTTGGTTGGACGGAATAAGTGTGAGGTTAATTAACTGTTGGCTGGGATGTCGTGGGTATGGTGGCCAGGACAAACAATAAAGAAGACGGATGAGGTTGAAGAATGCTTCAAAGCTTTCCCATGAAAAGCACAAAGTTGACCGCCGCACACCATTGTTGCTCAGGAATTAACGGTCATGCGACACTTTCCCTGTCCATCGTCAATTCGTTCCCTTCCATGTTATTCAAAGGGATTTATGAACATTTAATGAACAAATCCATTGTGGAGATTATCCAGTTGTGACACCATCTTTCTGGAACCACATTCTTAATTCTTAATTGCGAATGCAGTATAGTATGATTATTATATTAAACGATTTTACTGGAATTTCTGAATGGTTGGTATTTGTTAGTAATGCATAAATACATAGTTAGTCTTTACTGAGGCATAAACTTAATAGCTTCACCAAATGCGTAAATGTTCCCACATTTCGAAATTCATGGCATGTGTTGAATTGAATCAAATTGAAATCATATATTGCATGTTTACAATTTTAAAGTAGAAACGCCGACAGGGCATGTTTTGTGTTTAATAATAATAATAATTCTTGAAAACGTATGTATGTACAGAATAATATACTTTGTAACAACGTTAACCCTTCGGAGCGTACTAAGAGCTTTGAACAAATCACATTAAAATTGCATTTTAAAGCTAGTACAACATGAATTCCTGCTGGTCAGCTCTTATACATGCATAAGTGTACATGTATAAAATACATTTCGTACACTGATGAGATGTGTTGAATGAGTGTTTAGCAGCCTTCAAAGTTGGAGATAAGGATCGAATTCGGAAGAAAGCGACAGGCTTGGTGGCGTTGCTTATGCCGTGGTGTTTACGGCGGTGGTATGCAACCCTCGGACAGTCTGATTATTGACGAGGAAAAGAAGGCGAAATCAAGCAATGAAGGCGGAGAGGAGAGATAAGAAGGGCAACCAATTTACCTCCTTAACGCATCTTCACTCACATCACGTCACGTCAGAGCACAATCACTCAGTCATTTATAATAATAAATATTCTTAGCTTTTCTAATTTCCTCACCCTTCATCAACACTTCATTCTTCGGTCCTCACTTCTGCACGCATTTATTTGAGAATCAAGAAGAATCCAATCAATCCTCACAACCCACCATTGTTAAATCATCTCTCTTCTGGTGGTACCATACCGTGAATTGCACAGCCAGGTGCGAGAGTCATATATCTCGGCGAGATATCGCTTCACACCGCCAATCATCATGGGAATTCTTCGTATCAATACTGCAACCAGGCAGCCTCTCTTCGTTCGTGGGGGTGTGATAAGTATATACGTACGTCTAATGCAGTGCAATGATGAGTAGGTCCATGACAGCAAATCAATACTTTATTAGCAATGGCACAACTGACAAAAATGACATGTCATCAAAATGACAGCGAATCATCAAAAACATCGAAGGGCTAAAGTATGAAAGTACAAAATTTCAGGAAATTCCATGCATAACATTTTGTTGGCTCACGTACATAAGTTGTCTAAATCATAGCATAATATACATATTTAATGCCGCCTTTGCACTGCTTCCGATTTCGTTTGGTGTCAAACACAAACGCAAATATCCGACGAGGCACACGCTTTACGTTGTCGTGATGTTACCTTTTGTTACCTGCGCAAACCCATCATCAATGCGAAGAAGAGGGTCAAAATGTGAAGCAACGAGGTTGGAAATTTTTGATTTCACCAAAGCACTTAGTCACTAACTCCACTAATTGGTCAGAACAACCGCCTTTCTGTTTGCTCAAGTTATCAACTCGCATAAAATCTAGATGCACTCAGAAAGGCATTTTCAGACATAGATGCATTTATTATGCAGATTTACAGAGTCTAATGTGATGTTTATTGAATTTACCGTGGAATGCTTCAGTTTTACTGTTAAATCTCATTTTAGTTTAGCATAGAGTAAGAATTTGAGCTTCGTTTCAGAATGAGAGTGCAAAGAGTTTTGGTGTGTGCGTGAGAGAGAGAAGGCATGGCCGTGTGTAATTATTCTAATCTCTTCTCAATTTAATAAATAGTTTAATTAATTTTCGTGATTAGTGGTCACTATTAAATGATAAGTCAGCCGATTCATGTTATATATTTGTTGGTGGAATTGGGACAATAAAATCAGTTTAAAGTGAGCTAGTCATCGAGTCTTGTGTCACTTCATATAACGACAGGATAAGCCAATTTTCCGAGACGGGTCCCAACGGGTAGTTGGATAAATCGCGGTCTCAACATTTTTGGCGCCTGGTATGGGGCTTATCTTGTTCTGCTAAGGAAGTGAAGTGAATAGTTTCGACATCTATCCTGGTGCCCGGCGAGAGCATTGCTGACCCGGCGAGGAGAAGAAGAAGAAGAAGTCGAATTGGACTGACACCTGCCCTTGTGTCCAGCGAGAGCACTGCTGACCTGGCGAGGGAGGAACGTGTTTGGAGAGGAGTCACCATTCTGTTTTGCCTCTTTGAGGGCTCCATCCTGAGCATTCGGGAGCAGCTGAGGTCGAGAGAGTTCCACGATTTGTTGACATTTATTTGTTATTAATTCTTTTCTTTTGCTGGTGTCCTTGAGGTTCTCATCATGGACAAGATTAAGAAGCAGAGAACTACCAAGAGGTCGGCGACCACACGCATCGTAGGAGAAGTGGAAACCGAACTAGCAAAGGAAGAATATGATGAGACCTATCTACGAGTCAAATTACAGAAGCTGAACAGCCTTAGTGAAGAGTTATCGGAGTTGAATCAGAAGGTGAGGGATGGCATGTTAGACGCCAACTCCACCCAGGACGAATTGGATGAAGAGGAAAAGGCGATCGAAGAATATGAAGCAAAGCTAGCGACCGCTATTATGGAAATCAAGGAAGTCCTCTCCACCAATTCAAGCCCTGTCTCAAGTGTCGCCGGAAGTGCGGCGTCAGCTGAAGGCAGGTCGAGTTACAAACTACCGAAAATTGAGCTGACTAAATTCGGCGGAGACGTGAAGGAATGGCTCGGATGGTGGGCTCAGTTCAACGGCATCCATTCAGATGAGAATATGCCAATCAATGTGAAATTTCAATATCTTGTGCAAGCCATCATCCCTGAAAGTAAAGCGCAAGCAGTCATCAAGATTTATCCGAGATCAGACGATAACTACCCATTAGTCATTGCTGCCCTTAAGAAGAGATTTGGGAACGAGAAAATTCTTCGCCAGCTCTACATCCGTGAATTATTGGGCATGGTACTGAAAGCAAGAGACTCAGATAAGAAGATGGGGTTATCTATGCTGCACGATCAATTAAAGGGGAAGTTGAAGGCGTTGGAGTCACTTGGGAAGTTAACAGACCCCAACGAGCTATTGTATCCCCTGGTCGAGTCCTGTTTACCCAACGAGGTCCTCATTGCGTGGCAGAGGAGTCCCTTAAAAGATAAGAAGTTGGAGCAAGGAGAATCAGAACTCGACAATTTGATGACATTTCTGGAGAGGGAGGTGGAAGATGAAGAGGAAAGGTGCCTTGCGAAAAATGGATTGGATCAGACTGCCAAAAAGAAAGGGAGTGGGCAAAAGGATCGAAGCAAGGACAAGGGAGAGTCAGTTCATGAATCATTTAAGAATATGGGATTGGAAGACACCCCTACTTCTGCTGGACTGACGGCTTCCACAGCAAACAAGAATGGCTGCATATTTTGTGACAAGACAAATCACCCGAGTCAGGACTGTTTTAAAGCAAGAAATCTATCATTGGAACAGAAAGAAGAGAAAATAAAAGAGAAAAGAGCTTGCTTCCGGTGCCTGAAAATTGGTCACAATGCTAACAAGTGCAAGGGAGCCGTGAAATGTTTTGGTTGCGGTAAGAATCATCACTTACTAATGTGTCGCGGTGGAGAAAAGAAAGAGACTCCTCCGCCAGAAGAACTCAACCTTTCAGTTATTCGTCATAACAATTTCGCCAAGAGTCAAGATGTGCTATTGAAAGTGGTCGTTGTTCGTGCTGTCGGCCCGAGTGGATCGTGTCGTGTGAGAATGCTAATTGACGAAGGAAGTCAAGTCAGCTATATTGGATCCAGAACGGTGAACATAACGGGTTCGAAATCAAAAGGCACAGAACATGTCAAAAATATCTTACTGGGTGGATATGTGACGGAGCTACATGAAGAAAGCTTGAGAGAAGTGATTGTGAAGAATATGCTGGGGACCATCGAGAAGACATGGATTCTAAGGGAAAAGCCAATTGTGTGTACTTCGCTGCCGAGAATTCCTAAAGGACCATGGGTGGACCAGCTTAAAGCAAAAGGAATAACTTTGTCAGATTTGGACACAGTTAATGTCGACCAGTGTGACGTTGAAATCCTCATTGGCTCAGATTTGCGAGGACAAGTTATGACTGGAAGACGAAGCAATTTGGGAGATGATCTCTATGCAGAGGAAACGATCTTCGGATGGGCGTTGGGTGGACCTCTCAAGTCGAATAAGTCACACCACTCCAATACCGTGATTTCTCTGTTCCAGAGTCAACTTAATGTTCAAGATATGTGGTCATTGGACAGTTTGGGAATTCAGGATCCAATTCAAGTGAAGACAAAGCTCCAAGAAGAGGAAGAAGCCAAAACCCACTTCAAAAATAATGTGTCAAGAAATGAAGATGGGCGGTATTCTGTTGGATTACCTTGGATCGAAAACAGACCTGAATTACCTGTCAATAAATTCGTTGCTGAGAAGAGACTTCAGTCAACAACTAGGAAATTAAAAGATCAAAGTGCAGTGGACATGTACAGCAGTGTGTTCCGGGGGTGGGAGGATGAGCAAATAGTGGAACCAGTCAAGATTGAATTTAAAGAGGATCAAGCTGGTCATTACCTACCGCACCGCCCAGTGTTCAAGCCCGAGAGTCAAACGACACCTGTTCGTCCTGTCTTTGATGCAAGTTGCAAGAGTGTTGGGAAACCGTCTTTAAATGACTGCTTATATAAAGGTCCCAACTTAATTGAGCTCATTCCATCCGTTTTGCATAGATTCAGAGAAAGAAGATTTGGAGTGGTGTCGGACATCCGGAAAGCCTTCCAGATGATTGAGGTGCGAGAGGAGGACAGAGACTATCAAAAATTCCTGTGGTGGGAGGATCAAGTCCAGAACACTGTGAAACCCTTACGTCATACGCGGGTCGTGTTTGGATTGACCTGCAGCCCTTTCCTTCTCGGAGCGGTGTTGGAGCTGCATTTGTCCCATGTGAAGCAAGAATATGAAGCTGTGGCTCGAAAACTGCTCCAATCAATGTACGTGGACAACAGCGTGACCTCATTCAATACTATGCAAGAGTACGAAGATTTTCGCAAGATTTCAACAGATATTTTGGCCGAGGCGAAAATGGATCTTCGTCAGTGGGAATGTAGCGGTGTCAATATTGAACAAGAGGCAATAACTGGTGTACTAGGATTAGTGTGGGATCGACATGATGACACTTTATCCTGTGACGTGCAGCCTGTTATTGTCGATGGACCAGTTACTAAGAGGAAAATATTATCTGTCGTGGCGAAATTGTTCGACCCCATAGGATTCACGTGCCCTGCCACTCTTCAACCAAAGTTGATGCTACAGGAGATGTGGCGAACCGACAAGGGATGGGACGATGAGGTGGAGGAAGAACAAGTTTCAAAATTTATGAAGTGGTGCCAAGAAATTTATCTCTTGTCAAAAATCAAGATTCCAAGGAGGATGATGCTGCGGGCTGAATCAAGTGGTACTCAGTTACATTTATTCACGGACGCGAGTAGCTACGCCTATGCAGCAGTTATCTACATTCGAAGTGAACGAGGACCGGAAGTCAGTGTGCAACTCGTTCAAGCCAAAGCCCGTGTAGCTCCTTTGAAAGGAGGAACAATTCCCAGGCTCGAGTTGATGGGATGCTTAATTGGAGTCCGGTTATTGAATATGGTGCGTGACTCTCTTGATATTCGAATTGATCGAGAGTTTCACTGGACGGACTCCACTACAGCTCTTGCCTGGATTCAGAGAGGGGAAGAGTGGGGGACTTTTGTGGCGAATCGGGTCAAGGAAATAAGAAGTTCGACCTCGGTTTCAAATTGGAGGCATGTCCCTGGCGTACTCAACCCTGCAGATCTTCGGTCGCGTGGTTGCCCTCCAAATGAATTACTTGAGTCGAAATGGTGGGAGGGCGTGAACTGGTTGAAGCGACGTGAAGAAGAATGGCCATCCAACAAATGTGAAGTTGATGAAGATGAGGTACGAAAAGAAGGCAAAGGACGGAAAAGGACAATAATGCAAGTATTCAGAGAAAAGTCCTGGTTCCACTGCAAATTCTCCTCATTTCACAAGACTGTTAGAGTGATGGGATGGATTTTAAGATTCGTGACCAACTGCAACAAGGACAAAACCAAACACGTGAAAGGATCAAGGTTAAGTCACAGTGAATTCAAAGTTGCAGAGCACCAGATTCTCCACGGTATTCAGAAAGAGTGTCTTCGTTCTGATGTCACTGAATTAAAGAAGAAACTTTCCGTGGTGGAGAAAAATGGATTACTTTGTGTGAAGACTCGACTACTAAACAAGGAGGACACTGATTGCTTTCGATGGCCCGTAATTCTCCCCAGTGACCATTATCTAGTGAAGATGATGATAACAGATTTGCATAAGTTATATTCTCATCCTGGAGCGCAATTTCTGCTGTGCAAATTAAGAGAGCGATTTTGGATCCTGGGAGGAAGGAAAGCAATGAAGAGAATTATTAGAGCATGTCCAAATTGTCGTAGACATGATGTGAGACCTTTATGTGTGGAACCTTCTGCACTCCCAACTAATCGTGTGACACCCGGCGAAGTGTACGAGACAACCGGAGTAGACCTGGCTGGCCCCGTGATTCTGAAAGACGGAAGCAAAATGTGGATTGTGCTTTTTACTTGCTCCGTCTACCGGTTCGTTGCGTTTGATGTGGTGTCATCTCTAAGTACGGAAGCATTTATGGGAGCGATGCAGCGGTTCATCAATATTTATGGACGTCCCCGAACCTTCTGCAGTGACAATGGGACTAATTTTGTGGGTGTAGCAAATTTGCTGAAGACGCTGGATTGGGAGGAAATTCTCCAGAAGTGTGACGTGTCAGCGATCAAATGGACTTTGAATCCTCCTTCTGCACCGTGGTGGGGAGGATGGTGGGAGCGTCTGGTGCGATCCATGAAGAATCAATTACGTCGTATGTTGGGAAAGGCTAAATTGACGTGTGAAGAGCTGCGCACCAGTTTATCAGCAGTTCAAGCAACCATCAATGACCGACCGCTGACCGTGTTAACTGAAGATTCTGGTGACCTAATTCCTTTGACTCCATCCATGTTTCTTCATCCCAGTAGGAGTGCCCATTTCCCAGAAGGAGTTATAGTCTGTCAAAGTGGACTTGAAGGGAATTATAAGAAGATGCAAGTTGTTCAAGGTCAACTCCAACAACGATTTAGGACCGAGTACTTGGCTCAATTAGTGCAACGAGGGAATGAGACCAAGGGTGCTAATCTGAAGATTGGAGATGTGGTTCTAATAGGAGCAAAAAACAAGAAGAGGTACGAGTGGCCAATCGGACGTATTGTGGAAATCATTAGAGGACGTGACGGTCACTGCAGAGTCGCCAAAGTGCAAACCGCCCACGACTATGAATTAAAGACGGAGAAGTCCGGCCAGTACACAGTGACGAAGGTGAAGAAGGGACACGTGTTGACAAGACCCCTCCAACGCTTGTACCCAATGGAAATCTCTTCATCGACGGATCTACCAGAGGTGGAGGTGGCTAAAATTCGGGAAAAAGTCAGCGAGCCCCAATGTCAAGATTCTAGCCCCATTCAAGATGTGCCCCACGTGAAGCATACTCGTTTTGGGAGACAAATCAAGAGCCCAACGCGACTTTCATATTGGAATTATGAGTACAGTGTTAATAATGATGTTATGTAAATGTGTATTATTTAATCTTTTGTTCAGGCATTCTCAAAAGAGGTGGGAGCGATGTTAAATCTCATTTTAGTTTAGCATAGAGTAAGAATTTGAGCTTCGTTTCAGAATGAGAGTGCAAAGAGTTTTGGTGTGTGCGTGAGAGAGAGAAGGCATGGCCGTGTGTAATTATTCTAATCTCTTCTCAATTTAATAAATAGTTTAATTAATTTTCGTGATTAGTGGTCACTATTAAATGATAAGTCAGCCGATTCATGTTATATATTTGTTGGTGGAATTGGGACAATAAAATCAGTTTAAAGTGAGCTAGTCATCGAGTCTTGTGTCACTTCATATAACGACAGGATAAGCCAATTTTCCGAGACGGGTCCCAACGGGTAGTTGGATAAATCGCGGTCTCAACATTTACAAAGAGTTTATTTTGTACAGATCTCTCTGACTGCACATTGGTTACATATTTGCTCTAGAAATATTTGGACAAAAAGCAGCTGACTGACAACTTCAAAAAGACGAGAGTCGGTTGAGTAGCAATTCAATTTATAATTTGCACATTGTATTTCATCGAATCTCGTGTCGTACGTGTTGTTATATCCCAAGCCATATGCTCATCACTTTAAATATAATAATGTAAATTTACATAATTTAATTCTCCAAATCAACATCTTCGCCTGTATTCGTGGGACATCTATTTGTTGGATCTGTTTGACAATCAGTTGAAAATCTCAATTACCAATTTCAATTCATAAAAGTCCCGCATCCACTCTTTCCAATAGGGAGTCCATCCATGAGGCAATCCTTTTCTTTTGTGTTAAAATTGAAGATCATGAATCTCCTCTTGTTAAATAAATAAATGCAATAAGCTACCACCACTGGCCTACAAATTGATGCAGGTCCTAATCTCATCAATTTCTGACCTTTCACCTTATCGAATGTGAGACTCATATTGATATGCATAATGCCCAAAGACATGCACGTACGTTTGTGGCATAGTTGTGCTAAACAAAACAAGGTATCAGCTTTTCTGGAATGTCTTTAATGTTATAAATATTTCGTTGATAAATACTTTTCATTTTGATATTTGGTTTTTACTTTCTGTAGCCAGTCCGTATCGTGCATGGTTCCTTCCTCGTTGCAAATGTGCAGACCTTCAATCACTGAAGCTCATTAGTATTCCTGCGGATAACGCTGATGATGAACATTTGGCGCATTATGAAAAACATTTTAAAACATACAGAAGCCTTTTCTTCAACCAGCAGATCAGCGCCACGAGGGTTATCGGGAACAATAATAAATAAATAACATACTGTATGTTCACGAGAGCGTCGAATAGAACGACTGCAGAATGAATTGTGTTTTGAGAATTCAACTCTTTCACAAATGTTTCATGCATTCTTGCAAAACGTTTCAATTGTTGGCAAAAGTGGTCATACATTAGCCCCAACTTATTGACGAGATAGGAAAATTTTGCTTACGACAAAAGTGCCATTGAAGAAGCATCATTATCCATTCATTTCAATGATGTCAAGTTACACTTCTCGCTGGTCAATTACCGCTCTTAATTAAATTGATGTTGAATTGTCATTCAAATAATTCAAGTTATTCAACTCTTGGCATAATGAGCATCCGTCAAGAAAGAATAAAGGCATCAATCAATTTCTTGAATTGAACACCACTAATCAATATTCAATAATCGGTCAGTAGCAGAAACTTTAAGTAAACATTCAACTCATAGTTAAATAAATACATGCGATAAATGAGCATACGAATGCAAGTAGGATTGACATAGAAGACGAAAGTAATGATCTCCCCCTTTATCATTTAACTCAATATTTATATGTCAATATTTCTCCACATCCATGACCTGGCAAGAGTTACGTATCTATCTACACACTACCAATGCTACCAGTACTGCAAATCCTGCAATGACGGTACAGGTCTTAAAAGTACATTTGCAAGATGCATAAAAATCTGTGAATCATCGTGCACAATTAAACAATGGATGGAGCAACTACTTTTGCAACATCCATCTTTGAAAACACAAAGCAAAAATTACGTGGAGTTGGCTGGGAAGGAAGTCTAAATTTACTCTGTAAACATGGATAAGAAAGACAGTTGACATCGATAATAATAACTGACCATCATCATCCGCTGTCATTATTGATCGTGTGCCTGGATTTTCACGCTTGTCCAATATTGAGTTACTGCTTCTAAGTGTGTTACATGATCTTGGTAGTCAAGTGTTTACAATAAAAAAGTATTTTACTTTCATTCCAAGGCCTGTGTTATCCTTGTCGACATCCGCCAAAAACCAGCACCAGTCGGACATGACACCATGCCGCAATAAAAAAGATGAGTATTTATTTATATAGTTTTCTCTCTTCGACATGAACGTGGCATGAGGGGCTCATCCCAATTTTCACATAAAATGCACAACGCGACTCTGTTTACATTGGTGCACGAGAGGATATTTTAATTTTTAACGTGTGTGAAAAATAAACTTTACATCTCCGTGACCATTTCATTCCACTGCTTTTTGCACATAGTTAAGAGGAGGAAGAGACTGTTCAATTTTGCATGGCACTTTTGAATGCCTGTGCAAATTCTTGTATTTATTTTCGCACAAGCCACAATATTATTATTAAATGCATTTAATATATTTGCATTGTATATGAAGGGAAAGGATTTTAAATGCTGAATTGTATGCTGTGAAGCAAGTGATAACTATTTGAATTAATGCTTACACGATTTCATGAGGGATCATTTCAAGTCAAGAAGACGATTCTTCAGCCACACAGACATTCGTGCCCTCCTGATATCTAAATGGCTACAGGATTAACCCTTCATCTTCTTGGTGCACACAGGTTGTTGCTACTTGCTTCTAATCCAATCATCAAATCAAATGCATCATCTTATCATTTATTTTTTATGCTAATGCAATGTTACATAGTGATCAGACGTCTGTGCATATCGTGCGACACACGTTTTGTAGTGATTAAATATTGTCGCAAATACGGTTATTAACTCGGTAATCGTCGAAATTAGATTAAAATTGTGAAGCATTTTGTCATGTACAGTACAAGGTATAGTTTTCAACTATTTAATGGTAGCAAAACGAGGAATAAATGAGCTACATCGACTGAAGAGCAATCAGAGAAAGTCTCTCATCTATTATTATTATTATTATCAGGCACACATCATCTCTGTCATCTTGCTTAATGCTTATTCAGAATTCATCGCACCATTCTAATTTTTCAAATCATCATATCACAGGCATCAAAACATAGCACAAATTCCTTCATAACCCGTTTGAATAAATCTGATATTATTGAAGCAGGGAATGAATGAGTAGAATGCATGCGTACATGTGTTGGATATTTGGACACAGGTACGATCTGATCACATAATCAAATTATACGCAAGGCAAGCCACACTAAATTGTTTATCTATTGGTTCTGTCCGCTTCATTTGTTTCCTATCTACATTTGCACTTTATGTATTTGCACCCTATGTATGTATGTAGTTTTTGCTGGATTGGGAATTATCAGTTATCGTATTGCAGAGATTTGTTATATGAGTTAAATGTTTCATATTCAAGAAAAATGAGGTCTGTATCTGTCTCAAAAGCTCCTCTCTTCTGTCACTCGACAGGAGGAAACGAGTTTACCTGCATATAAACTGGTAGCATTTTCTATGCAACCCAGACGCAGGAGGAGCAGACAAAAGTTTTGCCATTAACAGCGCCGAGGGGAGAAATAAGTGATGCATTTGCAAAAGAGTTCTTGTTAAAATGGCATAAATTATTAACCCGACGAGAAAACTGGGGCGACACTCGGTAGGAGCAGTTGGATTACTAATTGGGGGAATGGGTGATTACAAATGTAAAAATTGTAGCAACTCAAAGCAGCAGAGCGACGACGATGCCTACATGTTTAGTTAACAGTCGTTGAAAACTAGATTGAGCAAACAGCAATTAGCCGCTTGCATTGGAGGAACGTGTAGTTTTCATGAATTAACGGGGTTATACGTACGACCTGGTTTTCGTGTAATACAATTGTCGGCAACTTTACCAACTTTCTCCAAACTCGAGTCAAACTTATTGTGGGATCCTGATTAAAAGAGTGAAATTAGTTTTTACTCTTCGCTTGTTGTTTTAAAACCGTGCTCAGAAATTCCATTAAACTGTTATCTTGAAACTTTCCTAGCAGGTACATTTGTATATAAATAAGTTACACCAGCAGCTGTACACAGATTGTCTGTCGGGATGCACAAATACTATTTATATTCCTGTAGTCATAATACTTTTTGGGAATATATATATACTCATGCGTGTACTCATGCGAAACCATTTTAAGTACACATTAACCTATGTATGTACATGTATTATGTAATTCTTACTAAACCCAGCACACTCATTGACAATCTGTGTTATGTTGACAAGTTTATACTCATGAGATTCCAATATTTTGCCTTCAAAGTAAACACGAATTTGAGCAAAGCCAAGTCAACAAAGAGTGGAGTGAGTGTGCACTCACAAATTACAGAGATTGAAGTATTAAAGACCTTAAAGACCTCACACGTCATTTCGTACACACACGCGGAGAGAGACCACGTAGCTCGACACACAAACAAGATTTTGCGGTTTCACTGTGGAATATTGAGCATTGTCCAATTTTCTCCCGTAATAAACGTTGAAAGGATATTCATAGATTGTTATATGGTAATCACAAAGTTCAAGCAAGATTATTGACAATCGCGTTGTTATACCTGCCTGAGCAGCCACACAATATGCAATCACCCGTTAAATTTTTTACTGCGTACACGACTCATGTCATTGTTGCATTGCATTATTGCCGTTTTCTTAGGTCCGAAGTATGAAGAAATTACCTTGACTTATTGGCACCATACGTATGAAACACTACCACAGAACCATCATTTTTTTGATAAGTTGCAGCAATGCAATGGCGAACTGACAGTTAACGTCACTCTCAAATGTACATTATACAATTTCAACAAGTGAGTGGATAAGTAAGTGATGTGTTGTTTTTACATTTTCATATTTTATGTACCATTACTAACAATGGGACGAAAGCAGAAATGAAGGCTGGTTGGTGGGGAAGGATGTGCAGGTTTGTTAGGGTCGTTGGTGGCATATTGGCATACCTGCATATGTAATGCTTCAGGTGAAGATCCACGTATGTATGAATGTGGATTCGAAAATAGAAACTCAATAAATAATACTGTTTGCTCATCATGCAAAGATTACTTTGCATCCTTTGGTTCACAAGAGTTGCAAACCAACTGAACTACAAGTTAAGTAAGTTGTCTCATGAGTGTGCATCATTTGTTTTTCTTTATTGTATGACCCCATTAATGAACTATAATGTAAGATTTCGTCCGGATATTTGCATGTCATCCAAATTATTGTATTGTGCTCAATGGTTTAAAAATGGCGACCAATGCGAGTATGATTTCTTTAACTGAAGAATAATTTATTGGCAATGTAACAGACGGATTCGCTACTTTTTCCAAAGAAATTAGAGTCGAATTCTCATTTTACTCGATTATTGTAAGCAAATGTTGTTACAAATTTTTATTTCATCCAAGGAACACAACCGTTATGGAACAGCTTATGATATTTAATTAATACAGCAACTTTCAATATATGTAACAAATAATTAGAGTTGCATATTACATATTATGAATTTGGCATATTTTTAGTACAACTTATATACAAAATATTGCACAATAGTTTCACTGGCACACGAGAATTCAACTTCAAGGTACTAGCAACACTTGATGTTTTCCCTTGATTCCATAACTTACTACATGGTTTTTACCTTAAGTCTAAATAATCTTAGGAAGCACTGAGGAGTAGCTTTATCGTAGGTTACCTAAATAATTGAGACGAATACAAAAGCCACACAAGTGGTAGCAGGACGATGATGATGAAATCCGATATGTGTTAATTCGAATCCACATGGGCGTATGTTTCCTGTCTTTGGCATGGAATATACAGCGAGAAACTGACTGGAACTACTCAATAATTTGGTCTACGAATATTTGATCACAATAATAACTGGATAGTAGTAATTTTTAACAGTAAGAGAAAATTAAGTACATATTTAGATGTATGAATGAGTATCGGTAATATATTGGCGAAATTACTGTAATAAACATTGACACTACATATATATTTGCACTACACAAATAAAGCTTAAATTTTGACTCAACCAGTGTCTAAAAAACGAAAACAATAAACTACCACTTCAGTCATAACGCAGAGAAGCCAACGGTCTGCTTACATGTTATACGTTCCGCAGAGTGCACAAAAAGTGGCTCGTTCTGTAATGCTTAATAGACGCTGAATCAAATCAAGTTTGCGAGATAATGCGTTCCTCCACCCAGAAATGAGTTTTGGGATTGCTGGGATACACCTTCTTCCAAGTAATCAACCTATAATCACACTCTTTGTTTCGTGATTACAAGTTTCACGATTCTACATGTGTCTCCACTTATCTTTCACTTTACAGCTACTAAATAGTCGCAACACCGACCGACACCAATAGTATGAGCAAATGAATCCACAATTTTTTAACCGTTCTCCGCACAAAACATACTGCTTTGATTTAAAAGTTTTTAACAATTTCTCTCAAAAATAAATAAATTCAGAAAATTAATTTATAAAACAGGAGTTGAACCAAATATTAAAAGTTTTAATTGAATTATCTCTTAACTCAAGTGTGAATCAAGTTTCGGATGAAGCAGACCCATCAAGAAATATTTGCATATACAAAAATGTCACTTCTAATCTAAATTTATTCTGGATCAAGTTCGCTAAAATTCGAGTAGACCTTCTCGGATGAGGTAATAAATCAGATTACGGGAACGAGGCAACTTGTTCAAAGGAGAGTATCATAGAAAAGATGACTTAACGTGGTCCCTGAGTTAACAAGTAAACTGACGATGAATGCACCGGTTTCTGCAAAAAGTTAGATGGATAAATTTGCTTATTTTTTAATTGCTTAAAGCTTCTTGTCTAGTTAATTACAATTGCAAAGTATGTAGTGCGCCATTCTGACGGACACAACCTGCAGCACGACTCACAGTTGTGATGATGATTAAAGCTAACGGGTAATTATTATTAATAAATCAAGACAATTTAAAACAGGGGACAGTAGTAAGTAGCGTAAATGTATAAGTACATAATATCACCCAAGGTCACTCTTTTTTTACACCATCACTCTTGAAAACGAACCTAAAAGCTTAAAGCCTCTCCAACAGTGTCATTCTGAAGCAACAGTTCCAAATCTGTGCCTACGCCAACACCAATGATGTCGTCGAACGTGGACCCTTCATCAGAAAGCAAATCACTCGCATACTCGCTCAAGTCACTTTCCGTAAGGGAACTGAGAGACCCTGTTCGATTCCCTGAACCCGAGGACGAAGTAATGTAGAAGTTGGAAAGAGAATCCCCAAATCCTGACGTAAGTTGGGCGCAGTCTGCTGCAAAAGTTGACATTGACTTTCGAATTAGCGCTGAAGACAAGGAGGTGGAAATCGGTGGTAGTTTCATTGCATGACTTTGAAGTTGAAACGTCTTGTGAGAGAATGCATTGACATTTGCAGACAGAGACAAAGACATCATGGCTGAAGGAAAACCTGGTTTCGAGGAACAATTTGAGGTGAGTGGTGGGGAAATTGAGATTGACGAACAATTTTGAGAGGACGGAAGAATAGGTGATGAGGAGTCGTGATGAACTTTCAACAACACTGGTGGTGGTGAACTTGTGGCTATTGTGGGTCCATGAATACTTGATGATGGGACAACCGGAAGGAGCACAGTTTGCTGCATGACGGAATTGTTTAGAGGATTTGCACACATTTGCAACTGTTGAGAGAAATTGGCAGCGTTGGAGCACATTGCAGTGGTTCCGACGTTGGTGGCTGTGGGCGAGAGGGCGGAGGATCTCATCACGGTCTGGAAGCACTCCGGTCCTGCGGGGGAGAGTGGTGAGAGGGCGTAGGACGAGGACGAGGAGGACGAGGCTGGAGAAAACTCGGTAGAACTGAGACTTCCACCACCACCACTGATGCTGCTTTCACTGTAGTTGCTCACACTACTGCTGACGGAGCCATTTCCTAGAAGCCCGGCCGTGAGGAAGGAGAGGTCCAAGTCGGAGGAGGATGAAGGAATTTCCTCGGAATCATCATTGAGCAGAGTGCTAAGTGTTTGAATGTAATCCATCGCTAATCTCAAGGTCGTGATTTTTGTCAGTTTCTCACAGGTTTTACCTTGAGCATTTACCGGAAGGATGGGATAAGCAGGCACTACTTTCTGTAAGCAGTCAAATGCTGTGTTAATTTCTCTCATTCGGTTTCGTTCCCTCGCATTGGCCGTCTTTCTTCGATATTTGCTCAAGGGGGGAGGTTTCTGTTTCGGTTTGGGCTGCTTTTTTGGCTCCAGTTTTTGCCGTTTCTCGGTTTCAATGCGATTTTGAATGGATCTGGGCCGAAGGGAATATTTTTCATAATTTTTCAATTTTTTTAATGTTTCAGTGTCCATCATGTGATCCTGTTGACTGTTACTATTATTATTTTTGTCCGATTTCTTGGACTTTGATGGCTTTGTTTTTACCACTTGCGATGCAGGGCGCTTTTTAGCTTTGCAGGATGGCATTTTGCTTTCTTTCTACTATGAATTTTTACTACTGATAGAAATTCAATCACACATCACCGCCCTTAAAATATCCTTGGTTGGTTGGTTGGGAGAAGTAGTAAAAATAATTTTACTCATGTTGTATGCAAACTGCCAATTTATTCCCCGAGTCCTTCCTCCTCAGTTCTCATGAGTACATGCATTTTCAATTTCCTTTCTCTTTGAAAAGTTCACTCTTGTGTTTCACTGAATTAAACTTTTTTCACCAACTTTTTGTACTTAATTAAAAATAGAATCCTTGAACTTTGTCTGCTGCTGCTCGCTCAGTATTCAGACGAGAGAGGAATGTGCTTCATTAGTTTTTCTTCATTGTACTCTGTTATATTGTGAATTAGACAGTGCTTGATTTCTTAAAGATTTCTTTCAGCCGCTTGATTGATTACTTCATTCGCGACTTTCTAGTTATTTCTTCCTTTTGATCCGATCACCCTCAAAAATTCAATTCAAGTTGGATAAAACCACAAACTGCCGGAGAGTACATGCGTACAACACGAAAAGAAAGTATGCAGTTCTCCAAAGTTTTTTATTCCTTTTTATGCGTCACATTTATATTAAATTGTCAATTTTTGGAAATATTCAAATTTTGTGACATATCTCGAGTTATTTTGTAGACACTTGATGATGTACTGCCAGTTCCAGATCTTAAATTTCATCGGTTTCATTAAAGAATGATACAAGTTTGTTTGTGTCGTCGTTTTATTAAGTTCTTGTGACTTTGATGTAAAAGCGTCTTGAAGCAGCAGCTTTAACACGTTACTTTATTTTATGGTTTCCTTTATTGTCGTTCGTCTGCCGGACAACACGAGATTCAACTTTTAAGCCAACAGACCGTTGAGAGCAATAATGTTAACAATGGAAATAATGTAATAATCCACAAAGTGGTCCGTCAGGGGTTTTTAAGCTCAATTCACGAAACTACATGCATACATGCTCTGTGTGGTGTGTCGTGAAGTGGACGGATGAATGGACGGATCACGAGAATGAGAAGGACATGAATGCAGCATATCCTTTTTATTTAGATTCTTAAACTATTTCATTATTGTTGCGTTGTAAATTTTAAAGCACCGTTTAACTTTATTCGCAAAAGTCAGCAAATGTGGAGCAGATTTTCATAGTGTGGCAAACTCGAGGACAATTTTGCAGGTTGGGCATTTGCAAGGAGGAAGAACGAACATTTGACTTTTCATCCTCTTCTGCGGTGACTTTCAACTGTGATCAAATCTTTTAGATCGAGATGAAGTTGTAGAATTTGACAACTATAAATCATGTAGCCCTGCAATACGAGAAGGAAGATGACGGGCCGGTCGTTCGAACCGTCTTCTCAATGGATTATTGTGTTTTAATATTCACGAGTTGTCAATGTCGGTTGAAGGAAAATGTTCATGAGTAATAAGCCCTTCTTGTCAGCGTCTGAGACGACAACATTCAGCTTTTTTTGTGGACCCAACTTTCAGATCGCTGATACAAATTCTTTATTGTTTTGATTGTCGCAAAGTTTTGTGAGATTTCGGTGTCTGAGACTATGAGTAGCAAGTCTGATTACATGTCTGGCTTGGCCTCAGCAGCAAAGTTCACTCTCTTTTTTGCGGGTTCATCTTAAAGCTTTGCAGATCATTCCGCTATTTTATTCTGTTATTGATTTCCCAAAGTTTTGCATCATTAGATCAACCCAGATATTTTTATGGCTGAAATCAATAAACTGTGGTGGCGTGGATGTGCGGGTGAAAATCTTTGCTCTGCTGAATACAAAGTTTGTTCAATTCACCATTTGAAGTGGTGGTCGTTGTCCAGAGTGAAGGGTTACAAAGCAATGGATGATGCTCTTGCGGATTCTCTGTTACTCGTTCTCAGGAACATGTGAAACATGCGCTTTAAACTCGACGAGTTTGGAATACAAAGGTTTATCTGTTCGTTGAAACTGTCACAAGTTGACTTAACGAACAAGTCACACGACCCAGTCTCATCAAAAATCTGACGACGACGACGAGAGGGACACTTATAATTCACCAGTGAGCTCCCAATGTTTGGGTTTTTGTACTGAATTTCAATCAGGACAAAAAGTAGCCGTGTGAAGTTGTTTACTGAATTCTCTTATGCCCACAGGTTCTCTCTCCACTTTATGTACGTAAATTGGGGCAGATATTTGTAGCAGGGTTGGAAATTGTCACCGAAGGTTCACTAAAGCACGATTTTATTCCCACTTTCTCTTGTGCAATTCAGTCAGATAAGTAAAAATTCCTTTGATGTCGGGGTCGATTAGATTTCTTCGGTGAGACTGAATAACTGAACCGGCTTCTGTCTCAATAAGCCCCGTTTTAGGCTGATGATCACTTTTATTATTTACAAAATGGGGTATGTTGCAACTATATCAGATTTGCAGAGATTATAACTTTTGCTGAATTATGCATACTTAATTGGGCGTATTGAATTCAATTAGGGTTTCCAATAAGCCAGAGTGGGGTCGGATTAGACGGAAAGACACTGCACAACAATGCAGCACGCAATGATGCTCAACAGCAACTGCCTTTCTTTCTCTATTGTAGTTGTAGAAGTAGTAAGTCAGGTGAGTGACTAACAACTAACTGCGAGAGTTAGTCAAGTGATAAGACGAGCAAGAAGAAGGCCGTCGAAGGCAAGAAGAAGAGATGAGGAACGGTACCACGGAGTAGGTACGCAGGTAAATAAATATGTACGTATGTATAACTTTTCCAAGAGGCAGAGGCGTATTTTATGTGGTTTGTCGAGGTAGTGTGAGACGGCTCAACAGGTAGGGTTGTGGTTACTTGGTTTGTACAGATTAGTTCGTGGATGCATTATTATTACCTGTTGTGTGGTGGGCAGCAGAGAAGCAGAGGCAAACGCAAGACCAAGAAGAAGAAAAGGGTGAACAGAATGTCTTGAGATCAAGCAGGAGAATTTGGTATGCTTATTAGAGCACTGGACGAATGCAGGAAATAGGCAGGTAGGAATAGCTTCGAGGGGTGGTGATGATGATGACTTGGTCTTTCTGGCAGGTAGTGAGACTGTGGAGTCTTGAATGAAAATATAGATATTATGCCGTTCGGTTTGCTAATCAATGTGACCAAATACACAAACGACAGATTTAATCAGAAGAACAGAATTTTTTGCATGCTTTTACAAAAATTTCTCGTTTCCAGCGCTGAGGTGTGAATGAGAATGTCGCAAAAAACAATGTTAACAATACTGATGCCATTTGAAACAACATTCTTCAATTATTATTGACATTTAATAGTTTGCTATTATCACTTCTAGTGCAACAACTATATGTATGTATATCCCTGTTTCCTCAAATTGGCAAAAAAATTACAACCCGTAAATTCCTCATTATTCAAAATAATCAAACACTGAAAATAAAAGTCTCACATGAGACATTAAATCTTTCCCTATCATCAGGATTTCATGAGTTGTCGGATAAGTGCGTTGGCACGAATGTTCAGAAAATATGAGGTAGCTCAAATGATTAATAGTCGTGCTACCGTTTGCAAATATATGTAACTACGCCATTTTTATGTCTTGCATAGCAATAAATGACTCATTGGATGACTTGTCTTTGAAATATCTTAGCGTACCAAAGATAAAATCTTTAAGAAAAGTTGAATTTAATGAATCAAAAATCAACAAATGCAAATGTGCACTTTTACTCAAACAAGACACACAACGTTATGTTGCAGAAACTGTCATTAATTTGCATAATTAAATGTACCTTTTGGTGCAGTGGACAGCTATCGTAAGTCATTCGTCAGGTGGTTTACTTACTCTGCATCGTTATCATATATCGAGCAAAAGAGAGAGCCTTAAATAAAATCACTCTACTGCCCTTGATAAAATTAGCAATGAGCGAGCTTTGTGTGTGTCATAAAGCAACCAACATTGCGTATTTATGTATGAAATGTACACGTGCGAGCTGGTACTGTCAAGATAATTAGGAGTCAGGAAATCAGGGAAAGGAATAAATAATGTTTTATATTGTCATTTTTTATTCGCAACTTGCATCACGTATGTGAAGATATATAATGACTGTACCAATCAAATTGATTTTAATGGCCCATCACACGGGAACCAATTTATAACTTGATTTTGACACATACCCAAACACCCAACCTCATAAACATAAAAGATGACACCATCATTTGGTGCCACAGTTCTGTGCATTGCTTGACCTTTGGTACGGCAAACTAAGGTAACCGTTGTCTTCATTTTCTGCCAAGAGTGAATCATCCCTCTCACCTACATACATATCCACATGGATTCGTGTAGTAAGGAATATTTTTATAAATGCATAGCCAACGGCCAACAATGTCTGGATCACTCTAAATGCACAAAAAATAACAAAACTGTGAACTCTACAGGTAGTTGTAATTGTGCTCCCTGAATGACATGTGTTTTTATTGTCTATTTGGCTAATGATTTCGAATAGTCACAATCTGTCTAAATATTTTACAATCTAGCAGGCAAGTTTTACAAAGTTTGGCAAAACTTATGGTTTCTGAATCACGTGAATGAAGAACGCAGGGTCCTTGGTTTTGTCTAAGGGCATAAAGTCACCAAAGACCTACATTTCAAAAGATTGTGTGTTATTAGTCCATTGCATAACCTCACAATTAATTTTAAGAGTAAAATTGCAAATATCTTACTTGATGTTTGACACCTGGTCCGAATGCTTCCTTCAATAAGGCAGAAAATGACTCAAGGCGGTGAGGGTAGTACGACAGACGGAAATGGCTGATGAGGAAACAGAACCAAAAATCAGAGCTTTGAATTTAGACGCATCATCATGAAACCATTTTAAGGCTTGGTCTTGTAGTGACAGACTTTGGAGTAGATATGCATACACATTGGGCATCATTGCCACTTAACTCTGTGATTCATATAAATGCTATTTGATACAAATCAGTCTCCTTCTTTTTTAAAGTACATTTTCAATGAAACAAAGAGGATTAATTGACGACAAGCTGGTTAATCACGTCAAGTGAATTAGTCACAGTAATCCCTTCACGTAGATCGTAAATCCTGTATAGAATTGGGAAAGGATTGAAAGTTTGATTAAGTTACTCGTGTATGTATCGTCCCGTCACTCGTAATTCAAAGCGGTTAGCAGCTGGAATAAATTGACAGGTCATCAAATTCAAAATTGCGTGAGGATGATGTAAGTAATAAGTGTTTAAGTATCGTTTCGACTCCTCGAGCGTTTTGTTCGACGACGACGATGAGCCTCGCATTCAACGGTGTTGCACAATATGTGTATTTATGATATTCACCTTATATTGGTTCTCTGTCGTTCTTTCTGAAAGTTTATCATAACCCGTCATGCACAGTGCTGCCCAAGGGTGTAGATTAAGGATTTTGTGATTCACACACGAGAAAAAAGGCTTACAATATATTATTGTAGGTCGGTGGTTGTTACTCATAATGCTTGAATGCAGTTAATTTGGATTGATCTCTGAATAGATGGCTAAAGTCATTTTGTGTCAAGTTTTTAAGTTCTATGCAATCGATCGTTGTTCTTCTGGTTGTCGCATTAAATCGTAGTAAATACCACCACCATTGGACTAATCAACTCTGGACATATGCATAGCAAGACGGATGATAATGATAGGCGTAATTAAACAGAGCGCTTTTGTGCACACTTCTTCAAGTTCTTCTTTATGAGAAGATTACAGGTTACTTGATGTGCGAAAAAAATCTGGCTGGGTGCGTAGGTGTGTCGTACGTTGTAAAGTTGATGTACAAGAAGAATAAGAGCGGATCAGTATGCATACAAACGTATAATGTGTTTACATATATGTAGAGTTGTAGAGGTCATTTTGCTGGTTGGTGGACATGGGGTGAGTCCACTTTGCAAATCGTCTAGCTGATTTTCATGTTTGTTACATGTCTTGGTTCATATCATGAACCTATAGTGAATGTCGTTCCAAGCATACTAACAAATTGTAAGTTGTAAGTAACCACAAACTGGCCAAGAAATGAGCAGATAATATATCAGAGGGACACAATCGGAAGAAAATGAGTCATTAAAATAAAAATTTTTTAAACAATAAAAACAATGACTCTTCTTACTTTCTGCGATCAGCAACAAACATTTCCCGATTGTCAAAATCCGCTGGAACCTCTAATTCATAATCCAAAGTGACCAAAGATGGTTTGGACTCTTTCCACAAGACCGAAGTGTGGATATTTGAAACACATTGGCTCTGTTGAAATTAATACATCGACAAATTAATACATATTTATATCGCAGATTAAATTGATAAGCCGACAATTAGATATGTACAAAACCGTTATAAACATATATTTAACATATTAAAAGTTAAGTCTGCATAACAATTCGATACAACATGTAGCAAAACATTTTAAGCGACAGAATTATCATGTTTTTGGGTTTCATGCAAAGAGTATTGATGATTTAAACTTTTAAACCATGTATGTGCATATGTGCGCAAGGACGACAGCATGCAGTTGTTGAAAGATAAAACCACAGGATATCATAAATATTCCCGTTTCGTACAAGCTTTCTCGTATAGATTCCTGCATTACGTGCTAATGTGAGACACACACTCAATATTATATGTAAGTCTATATGCAGACACACGTCATCACTACTTGGCTTTTTTGGTATGAAAATACAGCAAAAATATTTTGAAGATGGTCAACATATTTAGTCACAAATTATTAAAACGTGGGAGACAAAGATATCTATGTACGTCCAACAGAGTAAAAACATAATCATAAAGACGCCATATTAAGTAGGTGGCTGACTTACTGAAACAAATCTAACTTTTTTGCAATGGTGTGGGGGCATGTGCTAGGTTAAATTACTGTTTTTTTTATTGGTATGCGTATAATCAAAAATAGCTAAAATTCACTAACATTGTAGTAGATGTTGGTGCTACGAGTTTTCCCATAATCCAAAATGTAGTCGTAATTTCGATGATCAATAATCAGCATCCCACCAGGCTTCAAAACCTTGGCGAAATTCGCAATGGCTTGTCTGAAAGTGTACAAGTACAATTATTTCCAACCTTACCAAGCGTTCATATTCAAGTAGACTTCATAAAATTTTGAAAATAATAGGTACAAAATAAGGATTGAGGACATCAATCTGTTGCTTAACCATAAATGTCAAAATTTATCCAGCTATTTAATTTCTGACATTAACTATTAATCTGGCAAATGTTTAATAATTAATTTTTGCTTATTTTTTGTGTAAGACAATTCTGGAAAAGTAACACCATTAGAATATTTCTGCCACGAATTTCGATAGCTATAAGCACCTCGACACACTGACGTACTGATGGTTGTGCTAACCTTTGATCTCTTTGATCTCCAATGAAATCAGGCAAATGAGCAAAGCTATTTCCGAGCGCAATTGCCACATCAAATCCGTCTTTGACTACGTAGTCTCCAACGTTGGCATTGTTGGAACGTTCTGAAAGAATCCCACTGGCGTCCAAGTCCTGAGGGAGGGTCAGCCAGTTCGCTTCCTCGATAACTACATGCGGGCAGGAGAATCAATATTTTCATTAAATTGCATCTCAACTCGAACGACTCTGACGAATGTTTTAGGCTAAGCTCTTTTAAGACTTAATCTCAGTGCTCCCTCGTATATTTTGTCATGATAAAAAAGATTGAGTAAAGTCACGATCTTTCAACCAATCCCATCAGAAACCTTTCATCTTGTCACCTTTTCCTCATCATCTCACTGCTACCGGATTTACATTTGTATTTACATAGCAAATATCAAGAGAGCTTCTCACTGAGTGACATAAAACAGTTAGATTTAATTCCGTTGTTCACTGTCGTGGAAGCACCACGAAAGATAATCTCCATGTCTGCGAGTTGCATTTAAGTTCAAAGTTAAGCATTAATTGTCATATTGGAGCAGAGCAATATATAGCAGGCGGTCGGTTAGTATAGCTTCAACACCATTTAACAAGTCGTTCCGGCAAAAACAGGACTCTATTTATTTTGATTTTTGTTAAAGTACGTCACTATTGTTTAGACAGTGAACATTTTCATTTGTATTATTATTATAGAGTTGTAGAGATTACAGCACAACCAGTTTAACAAATTATACGAGCCATACACAAACTAATGAAACAAAGGCTCAACCTTAATTCTTGTCCAAACACTTAATGACTACATGGGTGACAAACTAAATACTCTTTATAAAACCACATTTGTTTAAAAAAAATTACTCAACAATTAAATATCAGTTTTGACCAGCAGATAAATGAATGAATGAATACTAACCCCACTTGTCAAATGCAGGTTCTTTTCGACGATTCCACCGGGTCCTTAGGGCATACCTAATGTAAAAAAATTATTTCATACGACATTAAAAGTAACGTTCATAAAATAATATTTACACTTAAGCACAGAAAATGGACTATGATATTTTGTTGAGGCTGAACCTTATTTAACATGCGTTATTGAAATAGAAAAAATAGATTTAACGAAGTTTACCGTACTTTAACATTTTGTCCGATGCGTCGACAGAAGTCACCTATGTGCATATCATAATTATGTAAGTATTTTGGTAAAATTATGATTATTATATCAGAACAACTTACATTGAACCCTTCTTCCACAAGCATGACGGAATCGATGCTGGAAAATATAAGATTTATGCATTTTATAATAATGGTTAAACAACAAAATCGGTCTCCGAATTATTTCAATTGTATGCACATATGACGTATGATAGATGACACTCGAATAAGCATGTAATAATAACGATGAAAAAAGATTCATATTTTATGGACAAGTTTTTGAAATCAAGCTGAACGAGGTTGCAAATGATATCATATCAATAACTCGCATCGATCTAAAAGCACATCAAACACTTTCGAACAAGGCAACAAAATGATTTAGTTTCCGTTCATTTTGTGTACTTTGATTGCGACTCTCATCAACATCAAACAATCGTGTTTTCGACACAATTTCAAAAACAGCAACCTTTAATTCAAATCATCATAAAGTTGAAAGCAGACCCGCAGCAGAAAACTCTGTTGCTGCTCTTACACATACTTTATATATGAACACATACGTACTGTGTAAATCGAATATTATTATGAAAATCAGAAGTATGCACACCGCAAACATATTTGCATAACTAAATTATTACATCTCTAAAACACGTGAAAAGGGTTAGATTCATTATTTTGAAGTCTGCATGCATCAAAGTGACATTCCTCATGTTACCGTTTCGTTATTGACACAGGCACACATTTCTGCCTACAATCGAAGAATTGTGCCTGTGGCCGAAAACCTAAACTATGCAAATAGTTTCATGATGAGAGATCCATGATAACATTTCGAGAACGATCTACTTGACAAATTCATTTTAGGAAAATGAAACCTTTCAACAAATATTGGCTGGAAATGTAATGCAGCCATCCATGCGCAAAATACTCGGAAGCTTTCTCCAAGGCGTTCTCAAGTTGTGCGTATGTGACTACCAGGACGTAAATAATGATTTCCCTGAACAGTCAAGTCCACAAATCGAACGAAAGTGGAATTGCAATTTGACAGTGAAAATCCCACACGGAAATAGCAATACTTGAAAATTGCAAGTTGGGAATTTTACATGGATTCATACATATACATACATATTTACATAATAAATATATACATATATATACATACATGGACATATAAGCACTTATGTATACCACATATTATGTAATATTTGGATAATGGCAATATGAACCTCTTCCATAGGTATTCTTATACCAACGCAGAGGCGGAACTAAAATTGTCACTCGAACTTCAATTGGATATTATATTTAGCTCTAGTTTTACAATTCATGTGGTAATTTTAGTTGCCAAGATGGGCATGGACAGTATTCTTTTCTAGGTACGTACCCAGTTCCGCACGCCACGTCGATAATATTTCGACATTTTTTCTCTCGCAGCAAGTTTATCAAGAAATGCTTGTAAAGGTCAGTTCGTGAATTCTTATCCCCGACATAAATCTCCCAGAGTTTGGCTGCACGACCGTCAGCATACTGATCTGAAAATATAAAACAGGATTTTGTTTCGTAATTGAACCTTTACTTAGCATGGATCTGCAAGAAAAGAGTGAGGAAGGCAGATAAAACATATGCACATAGATATAGTATGTATGTATGTCGTATGTACATATGTACATATGTATGTCGTCACAATCACCAGTACGAATAAACTTGCGACATAAAATCTGCACTTAACTGGAAAAACTACACGTGAATTAGATATATTGCATGACCACCCTTTTCTTCAGCCAATGGGAGAAACGAATCGTAATATCTCTTATCTGAAGAATCACTTAAATTTGGAAATTTGGTAAAAACTGTTAATCTTCGGTTAATATGCACCCAAATTTTTATCTTTTGAAGTTACGGATGACCTCGCATCGCACGTGCATGCTTTTAAATTATAATATGACTTTGAATAACCTGGAATTCCTTCGGCCGCAATTCCCAAACTTCGGGTCCGATATACAGAGTCTACCATTTTGAGTCTGGTTTGCGAGATTTCGGGAAATTGAAACACAAAGAATTACGAACTAACTGAGGAATGAGTGAATTTTTGAAAATTCTATTGCAAATGAATTTAAGGTATTTTAGCTGTTGACATTGAAATAGCAGGTGGCTAACTGAACCAGGAATGGGTTCACATATCCAAAAAATAAATGTGGGCAGAGTTATTTAAACAAAGTTCAACAGGAGCAGGAATAAAATAAAATACGAGTAGCATGAGCACGTAACTCATGCATATAAGTAATTCCTCGACGTTTACATGCTACTAGTTAAAATTATATTCTGATATTGAAGCCAACACAATTTTGTGCACAATAATTTCTCATAGGAGTCAAGGCTTTAATGAATATTGTATATCAATGGCTGACATTTGATCTTCTCTGATTCATACGGCATCGCTATTTCATTGCTTATACTGAATGGTCTGAAATCAAATGAGTGTGTGGCGATGAAAAGGGAAAAAAGAAACTTCATTCCTACATTAGAATTCGTAGACCACGACAAAAGGCGTCAAATAAGCAAGAGTACCATAGTTGCCATCTTTTGAATGAACAGTACACAAATGCCAAAGGTTTGGATATGGTCTTTATATTCTATGGATATGGTACTTCATTGCTGAATACCAGTCTCATGAATTTTTTCAGATTCAACAATGCAGGTGATAAGAATGCTAAGCACTTAAATATTTATTACATTTCGGTTCTAAAATTGCTCACAGTTAACCAAACTATGGTTGTAAAATTAACAAAGGTTAATACAAAATAATACTTGTGGTTGAACAAAACCAGTAAATATGGAATACGAATACATACATACTCATATTAATTCATAATAGATAATATTGAGCAAATAAATCTTTGGTCCCATTGGCAAGCGAGTATTTACTTGTTGAGGTTGTTCCCATCTCGTAATTGTTACTAAATCACATTATGTTGACATCAAAGCACCCTTAATTTGAATACTATTCTATAAATACGGTACTACTGCTACTCTACTAGTAATATATACATAGAATGAGAAATAGGGATTTGGTTTTAATATCTTTGGCGTATGCTTCATTCTAGTTCTGTTAGTTCTTGGAGATAACGCTCATATTGATTGATTTTGGAAGAAATTTCAATCGCCATTGTATCGTTGAGTTCTGGATTTTCCTGCAGCCAATTGACAAATTTTTCCATATTAAAATCATCTTCCGCAATCCCTTGTGGCTTGCGGTAACACTTTTCAAGGAGAAAATTGATGGCACAGAAGATTCCATACAACGATTTCCCTATATATAGCACCTTCAAGTCCTACAACAAGAAGACACCGGAAATTAAGTATTTTTAAGAACATTATAGAGGTTTGGGAAAGTTTGTCTTATCGTACGTCAAACTGCACAGCAAAAGTTTCGAATTCCTCTCCTAATTCTTCTGATTTATCTCGAATAAACTCATAAAATACGTCCAACAAGTATTTATAATTTGTTAATCGAACGTGTTCTGCCACGCATGAAAACATGTAGCATGAGACGTCCAGAAGAGGAGATCCTACATTAAATTATAACATACATAAAGCTTCATAGTTTCAGCAATACCCAGAGATTTTCATTTTTAAAATTTTCATACTGTCCACAAAGGGAACAGTAACTTGTAATTTTAATTCAAATCACTCACCGATACGGGTCATCTAGAAATAAAGCAACAATAAAATAATTTCATTTTCATTTTTTTTTAAACCTGAGTCAATTTCTGTCCTGCTGACCTTTGGATCAATAAGCAATGCACCTGGATAAGATTTCTTTTCTTCATCTTTCAAAACAAATATGTTTCCATTCCAAACATTTCCAAAATTTAGTGTAGTCAACATGTCTTCATTTCTGGACTTGACTTGTTCGCATAATTCTCCGAAAATTTTGCCTTTATATTTTTCTAAAAAATTTACTGCATACTCCAATCCCTCCACTGGGGTTTTCGTTTCCTATTAATAAACACCAAACAGTTTAAAATTCCTAAATTCCTCACTAAAACTCAACTCTAATAACTGGTTTTCTCATTCAAATATTTTTGTCAATAATACTACTAACATTTAATACTGCTAAACTCATTTCCAGCGTGGTTTCCCAATGTTTAATATGAACATTTGCTTTTTCTGGCAAGAATACAGCTTCTTCAGCAAGTGGTGAATATTTCTTTCGAAATTCATCAACTCCCAAATCCTTGATCATGACATATGTCACCGCATGGAACATGCCAAGTTTCTCAAACACCTGCCTGTAATAATTTCAGATATGTATCTAATAATGGTAATTACTTTCCGTATATTTATTTAATAGAAAGCCATGAATCTTACTCTGCTTGGTAGAATGTGTGAGGACGATTAACTGGTGTCATTACGAATCCGTTTTTAAGCACATTCGCCAACAAGATAATATCGGTGTCAGCATGATAACATTTTGCAAACATTTCAGCCAGCGGTATCTCCCTACAAAACAAGCCGTGTATGGTTATTATATAAAAAAATATATTAAAAACACTATTGTTAGTGAATGAGAGGAGACTAAATAATAAACTCACTTGAATTCATCCTTTTGTTCAACAAACGCGAGTGCATCAGGGAGAAAAACGGCGTAGAAAAAGACCTCCTTGTCGAAAAGTATGGCGTCGGTCGAAGTGGGTGGCCGCTTTTTGAGAAATAATTCTAATGGGATTTTCCCCTCCTCTTTAAACTCGATCGTTACAAACTCTTTTCCTCCATGCCCTAATCCGTCCCCATCCTGGGAGGATTTCCTCGAGATGTTCTTTATTTCATCCAAAATCTCGTTTTTTATCAAAATCTTGGAGAAAAACTCAATCAAATCCTGAGGATCTTCCGGTAGAATAGCCATCCTTAACTTGAAATTAGCAGTAGTAACAGCTTTTAATTAAATAATATCGTTAAGAATCGAGATTTAATAATATGTCAGACAGATTGGCGTCCAACTCTAAAATCAATTTTTCCTTTTGTGTTTTGACAACAACTACCGCCAGCTGATCCTGAGTAGACTAGACCGACTGTCAACTGTGCATCTAAATAACGCAATGTGCATATGAAGTGAAGTATGAACCCTATGATATGATCAGATCAGATCATGATGCATAATATTTGGCTGCTCATGGAAATGATTGAACTTAATAAAAAATTGCCTTTACAATAGATACATGGGGCAGCCATGGACATATAACTTATAACTTATAATTATGACGTATAACTTATTTTATAAGTTATAAGTCATAGAAACACCATAAGGCGACGTATATTTATAATTATAAGTTAAGTTATACGTCATAATTTTAAGTTATAAGTTATGCGTCCATGGCTGCCCCATGTATCTAATGTGTAATTGTGACTTATTGATTTCAATAATCAGTAAATTTTGCAATTCATCACATTGATTCCATTTCATATGCATGTTTTGATATCTCATTTTCTTAAAAGGTCCGATAGAGAAGATACCAGCGATAATGCAATATAATTTTATTGTATTATCGCTTGTCGTTACAACAAGGCAAAATCGTAATTCAATTTATGTACCCACAATCATACAAATAAATATTGAAATAAGCCTATGGTTAATAATATTGGGTCTAGGGTAGCTCGTCGAAAACATGGTCGTCGAAAGAGTAACTCGTCGAGGACGAGTCGTCTGAAGGGTAACTCGTCATTTGGGCAAGTGGTCGAAAATAATACTTGTCGACAGTATTTTTCTGAATAAAATACGATTCTAAATATAAATTATAATTTTATAAAATAACATTTACATGAGAACTCTCAGCAAGAACGCCAAACCGCCTGTTCCAGGCCTCCACTGCATTATTGGTTCTGAAAATATTATCTAATACACTTTGGTGCACATTCCAGAAGAGTATTGGAAACATTAGTGGATCGTATACTGTACCGATGTAGGTTTTTTGAACATAACTAAAAAAATTCATTCAGTTCGAGTTTAGTTTGACCATTAAAATTGAACGATACTTTCAATTCTCGGAATGTCACTCTTAAATCATCGGGCTGAACAAATGCGAGACCAAATATTTATTAATAATGCCATTTATTAACGTCTTGGTTGTACTGGTTCTTTAAATTGGGTGTCAAATGCCTAAACAACGCTTGAGTATAGTGAAAATGACACCCGTGATGTACGGAGTCTGGAAACGTGTCGTGTACAGCTTTTATCTCAGCTTGTTCAAAATCCATCAGAACAGCTTATCTTCAAATTTAAGTTTCTCTTTGCTGCGTTACAGTTCGTAACAGTAATTTGACATCTTTAGTCTAAAATATAAGGGTAAAAAGGACAAAACAATCATCCGAATTACTGCTGTGTAATATTTTGAATATTTTGGAATGTCCGCAGTGTATATTCGTCCCACGATGCACATGTATTGTGTATACGTGTGAACTCATATAGGTAAAATCAGTAATAATGTTACATGAAATTCGACGAGTTTCATGCCACCTAAATTCGACGACTTGCCTTTCTGACGAGTTTTTCATTCGACAAGTTGATTTCGACGACTTACCTTTTCGACGACATAGGATTCGACAAGTAACCCGTATCCCATAATATTAGCTATATATAAGCCTGTGTCATATATACGTACAAGTATGCATAGTAGTTGATTTGACCACACATTCTTTGTATTATCTGTAACATTCGTTTAAAAGATGCATCTTCATGCTTTGACGCTACACATAGTTTTGCCATGCATATTCGATACTTTAAGTATTAAACTGGTGCAAAGCAACACCAAAACCGCAAGAAATCAGTACGTACAACTAGTAGTGAAGGCTCTTGAAAGTGAATTGCAAACTAATTACATCCTCGAGCTATGTAGTATGGAATGGGAACGCCAAAATCCTCCATTCGCATTACTTTGCGTCTGACTGCTTTGCTTTGCTGCTTAGTTTGCAATATGACATCATGTAAATTCAAGGTAAATATTAATGATGAAGCATGTGAGGAGGGTGTATAATATTTAATTTAATGGGCGAGTTGTATGATGCACCACGGTTTCACTTTACAATGGGTGACTAACACACAGTAGATACGAACTATTACATAAAACTCGATAAACAAGTCAATTAACTCTGGCTTCATTACACAGAAGTTCATACATATATCTGACAATAGTTTTGCCCTGATACCTTACTAAAAGCGTATAGCATTATTATTGTCCAGTTGTTGAATTTGTGGAGTTAAAGTCAAACCGTGAATTGTTTACGCATGTACATGCGCTATGTACATGTGCAATTTATTTTTTTAAAGGGGTGGACGATGAAAACATTTTATATTTCGTATTAAGTTCACCACTGAAATTGAATAATTAATAATTTTCTTGCTGTATTAAGGCCTTCAGGGTAGTGAAATTCGCTGGTCAAGTTCAAGTTTTGGGAAAAAATGTGTGACGAATGTTATTGCTGTGGACCTTCATGGGTCGGAACTGTTAATACTATTGCTGCATTTGACTTGGTAATAAGCATACCCCGGACAAATATTTTTTTATCCTACCCTACTCATGTTGAGCTCAACACGAGTAGGGTAGGATAAAAAAATATTTGTCCGGGGTATGGTAATAAGTTCATATTTTTGATTTATTAAATAAGTTTGTGAAATTACATTTTCAACCTAAAGTTCACAGCTGCAATTCATGTCGTTGGCGAGACGGCGTCAATCGGAGTGTCAATCGGTTTATTGATGCCATTTGATAGTACCAAAGAAATGAGAAATAATTGTTCCGAGATAGCCACTAATAATTCAGACCCAAAAAGCTGTCCCTGGCTCTACAACTACTCCGGCCTAAACAATTACTACGTCCATTTGGATTTTGATAGTAAGTCAATCAAAATTACTTAACGAAAAAATTTGATAATTTTGCCTGGTTGTTTTTTAGCATTCGTCGTCACCCTGCTAATATTAATCGTCTTTGGAGGTTTTATAGTGGAAGGTTACTTGTTCTCGACGCTACGCAGAGGAAGCACCGAGGTAATATTGCATACTGTTTAGCTGAATAATTCAGGATCACTGGACCAGACTGTATAAATCCTTCATGCTGATTCAATTTGTATTTTTTTTATAGAAAATTCACAAAGAATGCAAAAAGTGGTTGTACTATCGATTACTTATTTTAACATTTGTTACGGCTGGATCGTTTCTGAAATATTGGCTGCAAGTATATTACCCTCCAATTGACGGATTACTTGATTGCTTCAAAATCTACAGGATTTTTTCGCTAATAATTGTGTACAAATTTATGAACGAATTGGCTTACACTGTGGGGGTGATTTACATTAAGCCCCCCAAGCGAGCAAAGAGAGGTTCATTATAAAATTATTCAGCGGCTCTACCAAATATCAAGACCTAACAAACAAAATTCAAAATTACCCTTATGATATGAAATCACAAGTAACCTAAAATCTCATTTTTTTCAGTATTACTACTTATTTATTATTGGAAGATGTATAGACATTTGGCGTACTCATTACGTGTTTACTTCTATTGTAATCTCAACATTTCCATATTTACATACATGTTAATTGTTATGTGGTTCCTTGTACAATGCCTTTATTACAAATAATGAACATATTGGTAGTACTTTTATAAAAATAAATAAATAAAATATTAAAATACTATTTCATTTCCACAAAATCCCCAGTTTCTGAGTGATATCCGCTTCTTCTTGCACTTTTCGACGATTCTCCAAATGTATTCAGTTGCTGAGGTCCGATTAGTGTGGTTGGTAGTGAATGACTTGTTACCACTTGCTGAGCACCCGGATCAATTTTCTTTGCCCCCTTCGAATCAGCATATCTATGATAGTAATACTTATCCCTTTCCCCCTCATAATCTGACCCTGATGAGTATCTACTTCGATCCAAGGGCTCCTCATTCTGCCGAAGACTGGACCTACTTCCCTTCTGACTATTACTACTACTACTACTAGAACTGCTACTACCCTTATTCCGATAAGCTTTATTTGTGCTCTTATGATGGGGCGACTGAGATTTTCGTCTCGACATTAAAGAACTCAGATAATAATCATCCGAAGAATATTGACCTGAATCATCGAGATCATCCATTCCCAGATGACTTTCTCCCGGAGATTTTAATAGCTTCGAATCATCACTACTTGCGTGGTAACTGCGATCCCAAGTTGTTGGCGTGGGCTGGTAATTTGCTGCATGAACATGAGCATGATTCTCTTCGGTAGAATGGTCAGTCTCAATCGATGACTTTTTCCCCTTCATGTTCAACTTGTTTGAAAAATTTGGGATAAGCGGATCCTTGAGACCATACTGTTTTTCACGAGAGTCAAAGTGAATAACCGGCTGGCGTTGGTGTTGAGGTATGTGCACTGGGGTCGGAGCTCCAAAAGTTTCTAGACTTTCGTTTTCAGATGTTGACGGCAGATTGTCACTAAAGTAGTGGATAGGTCGTTGGGTTGTGCGTGGCGTTGAGTGGGATTGGTGGTGATGGTGCTTGTAAAGATTTCGATATTCATCATCGCCAGAGTGGGAAATTATTCCGCCATTAGAATGCCTTCTTTCCATTTCCATTGAGCTTGATGTTTGGGGGCTCATATCCAACTTTGTGGAAACCTTGTACTCTTTATGCTGGTTGAAATCAGATTGATATCTGGGAATCTCATCCCTTTTGCTGTTGTTTTCGTCAAAGTCGTACCGATGATGATGGTGCCCATAGTAGGGGTCAAAGGGTTGTGAATATTTTTGAGCACCAATACTTTGGTAGCGAGAAAGTGGGGCGACAGTGGTTGTCGGAGTGGTTGTTGTCCATACCGTCTTTTGAGTCGTTGTTGTGTATGGGATATTCCCCTCTTGGTGCATTTGTAGCTTGTAGCGATGCCGCATGTTTGCCTCGTGAATTTCCGCTTGTGAGGGAAAGTTATATTTTTCCGTCTTGTAGTTTTTAATATTATCCAGAGTTATTATTTCCGGTTGAGAAGGGCTTGAGACCTTTATAGGTTCTGGAGTTATAGTAGGAAGGAGAACAGGCGGAAATCTAGTATGAGCAAGATTATGAGTGGACTGTGGAGGATATCTTTGGCTGTTTAGTTGCTGGCGTGAAATGGTTTTAGATGGAGGATGGTCAATTGACGGCAGTCGAGGTGGATATGCTAGTGGGGAATGTTCCTTATTTTCTGCATTATTGCTGTATAGAGGATGAGGAGAAAATGAGCCCAATTTTGAGACATCTTGTCCCATTGGTTTATCTCCTCCTAACGACATGATTTCATCAATGTCGATACTAGGTGTGGGATCAACTTCCATGGAGTAATGACTTTTGTGAAGTATGGTTGGTCTACTTGTGCTGTAAGGCTCAATCACAGACCCAGGATGAGAGGCGGAGGGATAGGGGATTCGATTGTTGAGAAATTCCAAAGACGGTCGCTGGGTGTGGATGCTATTAATGAGCGATATTGGTGGCGCTTGGAAGGGCTCTACACATAATAAATAAAAATATTTTTATGGTCATGTATTTCATAAAATGTTTACTGGTAATCCAGATTAAGGACTAGTTGATGGGGTGGGGATTAATTAATTCATATTGCATACTAAAAAATTAATTATTATGACAGCCATTTAAAATTAAAATAAGTAATCAGTAATTCTTAATGCACGAATAAACCCCACACTTAATACAGATTAGTTAATCCCTTAATCCAATCCCGGAATTTAAAAAATTAATCCATATTCCAAGCCAAAATTGAGTTGCTTAATTTCCGAACTTCACGAAATGGGAAATAGATGCATTAAATAAAATTTTATTTACCTCTGATTGAAATTGGTAGTGATACTGTTCGCCATTCAGTCGCAGAAGTGGTTGGAACGAAGCAAATGATTGCTTTGATATCAGGGTGTAAGATCCTGAACTTTGTTCTCCGCATGTGAGACATCACAGGGTACTCATCCTTCACAATATAGGACGAAGCTGTACAATAAGTTATATTTTAAAATAAGTGAATCTTATGTCCAGGAAAGTACAAACCGAATACATTTTCAAACAGACTTGTTACATACATTCTCCAATGAACTCAATATCATCATTTCCACGTTTGAAAGCCCAACGAATTCCGAACGAAAAATAAAACCTTGTGCTGTTGCATAGATATTCGACTTCACTGCCTAAATATATCTGGTCAGGGGAAAATTTCGCCATAGTCAGAATAGATTCTGAGGGTGGAGCTGCTTCAAAATCCACAACTGCAATGTTTAACAATATACAATTTATAGACATATATATTCGCCTACATATTTACACATATGTACATAAGTACTTATTTTACTTACAAATATTGCCCCTGTTTAACAAAAAGGGTTGATACTGCGTAACGGCAGGGGTCGAACATTTGAGAATTCCATGGTCCCCTTCGGATCCATCATTCAGCTTCCAGCCTGCACAGCCCCTTGGAAGTGGGCCTGGATCCGCCCACCTATGACGAATATCCCCACACCGGTCCTCCTCAAAGCAGACGCTCTTTATTTTGCAATCCAAAACTGAACCGCAGTCAGCCCACTGAAGCTTTGGTGCAAGTGCATTGTTTCCAGCAGTGTTGCAGCAGAGCATCCGGTTGTACTCGTAGTCGTATGAGAGGTGAATTTTGTGGTTATCATCGCCACCAACGATGTGCGCGTCATCGTATTTCTCACGAAATCTCTCAGGAATCAAGTGAATTTTTCTGCGACGTTTATTATCGGGTGTAATGCACATGTATGTTCCGAAAGGATCGGGAAGTTCGTGCATCTTGAGTATAAATCCTTTACGAGGTCGGAAGATGATGGAGTCGTTCATTTCCAGTTTTAAAAACGCTCCCTACAGAAAATTCAACACTTGTTATCGATTTTTTAACTTGTTCAAAATATGTACATTCCATATGGAATAATACGTATGCATATGAGTTATATATGTACCCAAGCATTTTCCTTGAACAGATTAACGGTGACTGAAGGATCGGTAACTTCACATGGAAGTGACGTCATCAACTTTGATTCTGCCACAAATACTTTCTTTTCTGCATTTGATATCAGCATGTGCGTCCCATTTCCTGCAATTTCACCAGTTTTACTATTTACGAATACATCACATTAGCCACTTAAAAGCACGCTCGACGCTACACATGCATTGATATTGAAAAATAAATTTGTGCTAATGAGAAAAATGTAAAACCTGGGACAAACAAATCGTAATGGATTTGTAGCTTTTCTTGCTCGGAATGAGTTCCACGGCACACATAGCGTCCAGATTGCAATTCATCCAAGAACGGCAAGAACAGAACTGCTTGATATGTATAGCTATTCACATTGTAAAAGTCCGTAAAATGTCGCCCGACGTCAGCATTTGTTGTTGGGGCCTATGCATTTATATACATACATTTGAGGGTATACTTATTAATTGGCGATTGAAGTTTGCTATATTGTTCCTCAGGTCAGGGTTAAAAACAACTAAATATGTACATATTTCCACTTTCTTAACTTACCCCTTCTCCAAAATAGTTCCATTCCACAGGGTATGATGCATTGCACTCAAATAGGTAAGCTTGTCGATAAGCTGTGGGCACTGTGAGTATAACTTCGTGATTCACTTTATCGGTGACTCCTCTTACTGCTCGGCCAGAATCCGAATTGATAAGCACAATTCTAGCCGAAGGCGGAGGCAATTGTTCCCCTTCAATTGTGTTTACTGTCCCACTTAATAAAACCAGTATTACGTAGAACCAAAACACTGTCGTTGTTTCAAGAACATTTCGAAAATTGCTATTTTTATTCATTTTTGAGCAGACATGAGACCCTGCAGATTTTCAGGAGTTTTTGATAAAAAACCCACACGCCTTATGCACTATGAAAGTATTTCACTTTTCATGAGGTTTATGGGATATTAAATGGAACGAGCTTCCTTCTCGTATCAAAGCCACAAGCACAAAGCACGATTTAACCCAGAAAGCAGAAGGGTGAGATTTGACAAGGATACGACAGTTCTCGATACCTCAATGGCTAATACTCATGATGACTTTTAAGCGTCTTCTTCTCAGATGACTTGACTCTAGTTTTGATATCGTCAGTCGTCCTAATGTAGAGTACTACCCCAGTAGGCAGCATGCAGCAGTCGTACATACTTACATAGTTAATATGTGGCAATAAGATCCAAAAAACTGAACCAACCACCACCACTAACCATATCAGCACTACATCGCGATTCTTCGTCTTCTTCAACTTTAAATGCCAATCCTGACTGATGATGACTAAAAAAGTCGACAAAGAATAAGGTAACCTAATCGTAAGTTGGGACCACTTACGCTTGCATGTGCTCTAAACTTGGATTTTAGTTGTTTCGTTAGCGTACGTATGTATTCGACCTTCGATCCATTACAAATTAAAAAAAAACATAAAAACCCGAAACTAGAATGTAAAACAAGAACAAGTTTCAAGAAAATTAATAAAAGACAATGCCAATAAGGTTGGCAGTGTGTATGTTCATATCCTTGCGTTGTTTGTTCGTGTGGTACATATTTGAAATTCGAAGACCTTTGCAAATTAAAGAGACTTTACATATTAGCGTACACATAATCCTAAATCTCTCAATCTTATTATTCGGTAAACATCTCTGAGCCAAATTTTGTGACGATTCCACATTACTTCAACATTATTTAGGCCGGACTTTTGGTAATATAAGTGACTGGTGCGGTAATAATACCTACATAACTAGTCTGCAATTGGGGGCTCATGCTAATTTTCTTAATAACTGAAATTAAATTATGCTAACTCCTGTTAAGCCTGTAACTTACAGAAAATTGTTATTTGTGCTAAAACGATTTCAAGAACTAATCTTAGAATTAGAATTAGCCCAGCCACTGCCCAGGTCATTCCAACAAGGATTTCTCATTTTTGAAATTTTTTGATGTACATATAAATTATCATTATCTCTTACTTTTACTTATGTATGTATGTATTTAAGTGTGAGAAATTTGTAATTTGTTTAATGCGTGTGGAAAGGAAATTAATACATAAATAATCGCCAAATTAATGTTTACAATAACATGAAAACAAGAACCGCGTGGGAATGTTCATAAAAATGATGCATATATATGTATGTAAAAATAAGTAAATCACTGGTTTCACTAGTTAATCCGATATGTGAATGGGTTTTTCTGTTCCTGATACCTTGCATTCTGCTAGAAGCAAAATATGCAATTCTGTTTCAATTTACAGAAAAAACAGTTTTGCCAAAAACTGGATCACTGTTTCTACCAAAAAAGTAGCAGAGTTTAACCTAAATCTCATTTTAATTCGGATGTCACCACGACATACCCATACGTATATTAGTTTGATGATCCTTTTCCACTATCAATGTCAATGTCATTGTTTAGCGTAGTATTCGTTTTCATTCATCCTCAAGAAATCATCATAATCCACTTACTTAAGTATGCATCCTACGATGAGGAAATAAATGGGGCAAATCTCACTTTTGTAATTTGTCACGCTTGGAGTAAAACTTTCAGGAAATGAGGGTATTTAGTGGTTTTAAAAGGAATTAATGACGGGAATAATCATCAAGGAAGCTTGTCCAAGACTAATCCAATGATAATCGGTGGTAACGAATTGAACTTGAGTCATAGAAAGACAATAGGTTTATTTACATACAAATTGCGTGTGTCAAGCTGGCATGGATCGAATAAATCTCCTTTTATCTCATCCCAATCTCTTGGATTTACTTTGATATTATTGAGAAAAGAAGAAGTTGACTGTATTGGCCTAAATTGCTTTAATCTAATGTGTAACATTAGTTATTGCTATTGGTTATTTTGTTACATTTCGCCTTTGCCACGGCACGCACCGGCTACTTGACTTATTCGTGCTGCTAGCAAACCGCAAACCGCTTCTAGAAAGCTGTTTTAGCTGATAAAATAATTGATGTAACACATAATTGATTACTTTGAGAGCAATTCTCACAATGAACACATTCTCGTTGTTGTAATTCAAACGATGTATGTACTCTGAGAAAGAGAAACTGAATAATGAAATGAATAAATAAGTGATGCTGGCCCCTCCCTTCCCACTTCTTGTCGCTACCTACGTTTTTACTGTGGACATAAGTCATCGCAACCCCAAAGGGATTAATGCATCGGATATCATTCTAATCATCCCACTGCCACACCATCACCTTTCAATACGTACTTTTCTATATGCGAGATTTGTCTATCGTCGAATCTTGAAAACAACTCTGATCTTAATTTTTACTGGGCATTTGATTGATATGCACTTTTAAAATGCAATCACGTACATTGAAAACTACAAGAAAAAAGGACCAGATAAGCATTGTCAGCAGTAGAAAAGTAGTCTAATATAATTTTACTAAATTCACATGCCGATGCCGCATCAACTTTATTTATCTTCAGGCTAAAGACTTTACATGCATACATACACCGATTTTAAAATTAATTCGAAACACTGGATGCCAAATCCACTGTTTACTCTATGTCGCACTATCTGGTCTAGATTTCTAAATTTAGCAAATTGTACTTCCAGGAGAAACGAACGAGGGGGTGTCAATAATGGGGGTCAAATAAAACTCGCAAAATTTATAGCGTTGCCAGCAGCAGTGGATACAAAGTAAAGTATGTCCGAATGCCCCCAAAATGCATTTCACGAGATCATAACTTGAACAGGACGAGCAGGCGAATTCCAAGTTCAGTCATTTCTCTCAGGCATCATTAAATAAATCGACTAATTAATTAAAGGGAATTAAAGCTGTTAGTTAAAGTTGAAAGTTTAATTGTTTATTGGTAATGGTGTATTCAAGGTAATGACGACGTTTCGTATAAAATACAAGCCTTGTGCTGTATTTTGAGTTACTATTAATTGGCTTTGAATTTCAACATTTTCAACGTTAAAGTATTAGCTGTGCCTTGAACTTTGAACTTGCCGTGATTGCTAAGGACTTAAGGAGTTGTCTCTTTTACATGACGTCTTCTGATGTCTAATGAATGGAATATTTGATATACATACATAAAATAATAATCTTTGTTTGTTCATTGTTTGTCCAGGTCATCCCAGTATTTTCTTTAGAACGGTTGAGAAACATGGCCGAAAAAAGAAAGGATCACTCCACAGGAGGGAGTGATGTTGAACTAAACACTAAACGGAGACGTGTCGTCGATGCATTAGAAATTGAAGAGGAAGCCTTTCTTGAACAGGAAATGGTCAAAAAGTACCGATCTGGTGGGGAGGGTTTGCGCACTTTTAGTGGAAACTATAGAACTGGCGATTTCACCATGTTCGCCTATCGAATGTATCTCCTCAATCATCGAAGGAGTGATACATTGGGAAACACTGTGAGTCTTCGCTCACGCACGATAACCAAGCCGAGGGTGAGGGCGCAACCTTTACAAACCGTGGACATTGATCGGTGCTGGGGACGTTTGGATTTTGGATTTGAATGTGACAAATCTGTAAATGACTAAGCCTCATGAATTGAGCTAGTAATTACTGGCGTATGACATTTGAAATGTATTGGTTTTGATATTAAATATTGTGTTTCTTGCAGTATGTTCTTTCGGCTTCAAGGAGAATTCCATCTACAGCTCGACGTTCCGATGCCTTGCACACGTATTACTGTGATAGTTTTTCTAGTCTTGTCAGCTCTCCACATTGCGAGTTCCTGCGTCCAAATCACACCAATGATTTTGTATGGATCAAGGACCTTAATGTAAGTAAATAGTGCCAATTACCAATGGTTCTGACACCCAATTTAAATATGTATATTTTACTCTACATATAGAGTGAACATGGGACGTTTGTCAATGGGAAAAAAATTACTCCAATGACAAACTATAAACTTGTCGATGGTGATATTGTGGGGCTGGGAATATCTCACGATTCTACAAATCCACAAATTAATGTGACAAGTAGAGAATATTACATAATGAAAGTGAAGGTAAAGATTTTTAAATTATTGATTTGTAATAGTATCAATGAAAAAGCTGGGTGAGTTAGTAGTATGAGCATAGTAATGACGTGAGCAATCACACTTTGTTTGGTTTTATATTAGACTTTAGCTAAACCCCCAGAAGAAGAAGAACTGTCAGTGAGGTCTATTAGTGTTAACACTAATAATGTAGGAAATGTCCATCATGATCCTATGGGATTTGCTTTGAACATTGTTTTGGTAAGTTATAACCAATCTCGTTGTGTATTTATATCGTTGTTGGATTTAATGGATAACGACTAAATGCTTTTTTTGCAGATTGTGGATAAGATTTTAGGATATCTCAAACTAAAAGACTTGAAAAATTGTCGGTTATTGAATAGTTTCTGGAAATCAAGAACTGACATCAGGATGGTATCTCTTACACATCTAAAGTTTGAATTTACATATCATCCGCGTCACCTGTCGCTGTCGGAAGTAAAGTGGAGCGACTCATTTCAGGAAAAAGTAGCACTAATCAAAAAGTACAATATTTCCAGCTTCGAGATTGACGTGACAAACAACTCTCCAGTTGGGACTCCAAGGCAATTTTATTCAGACATAACTTGGCTTCTGAATAACATGGGACATGTGATCAAAGACTTGATTCTTTCCATGTCAGTGATTCATGATCGAGATGGGAGTGGATTTAAGAGGATTTTTTCGCAGCTTGTCAACGTTGAAAATTTAGACTTGAGCATTGACATTAACACATCATTTTATCCCAACATGGGAAGTGCATTATGTCTTCCGTCGGTGAAAAGGCTGGCCCTCTGGGTTCATGATGTTGAAGGAGATGACGAAATGAGAGATCCTTTGAAAAACCATATAATTTCAGAGATTGCGAAACTGTTTCCAAATTTGCAAGGCATAAATGTGAAAACGGGTCTCTTACAAAATTTCTTACAATATCTTCAAACTAATCGGGAGACGTGGAAAAACCTTACAGAAATTTCTGCTGAATTCGAGCTGTATGGCGATTCAGAGGACCCAATTGTATCATTCACAACCATTAAAACCCTTCCACAGACATTGCACAAACTTCAATTAGATGACATTCCAGCTTTGACAGCTCTGGGAGTCACCGCTTTTGAGCAAATGTTGAACAAACATTCCGCTACTTTGGAATTTTTGTGTCTCAAATTTGCCGAAAGTGGGACAGAGGATTCCCAGATAGTACTCAATTTGCCAAGTTTCCCTAGGTTGACATCTTTTGAAATTATTATATATGTCGATGATGAAGACCTTTACCTGAAACTACGATTCCCTTCTGGACATATTTCGTACGAAAAAGACTTTCCAAAAATTAAATATTTGAGTTTACTCCCTGGCGATTCAATTTCTGACGACGAGTCTGACGCTGGCACAAACCCATCCAACGTTGAAGAAATTCTTACAACTTTCTTACCGGAAGAGTCTTCAACGGTATGCAGCACCATGAGATGGGTGGACTTTAACTTGGACAAGGATATTTTAAAAAAGAATCACCAAAGTCATCAATGGTACAGAAACTTTCTTTGTCGATTCCAGAAAATATTTCCTCATGTTCACCATCCGGAAGTTATTCGAGGATTGCAATCCTTTAAAACTGATTAAACGTTGTATAAACATTAATGCCAGTGTTAAATTTTATTCATACAAGATATCTAATACATGAGTTGTCCTATGCACATGAATGTAAAATTATTATATAATAATTCCCAATAAGCATGAAATGTTAGTGGGTCCTACAGACATATGTACATATGTACCATGTATTATAAATATGCTAAATAAATAAAACTTTTAAAATGACTCGAATCAACTAATTTATTGGTCTGACTTGATAAAAATTTTGCACGTTTACCCAAAAAGTTTGGTGACAAAATTATAATGCTTTTGTTGTAAAAGCAACTAAATTAACGCATGAGACAGTTATTTAAGCAATAAAGCAATTCCACTTGCGTACGTGTGAAGGAGCACTTCCCACCCAACAGTAATCTATTATCATCGTCATCCTCTTCATTCATTCACACATGTCGAAACTACTATAAGAGATTTTATTTCTTCACATCGTCGTCACCCAATGGAAAAATAAATAATGCTTTTCAAAAAACAAGAGATTTTGGCAATGTATCTGTTGGAATTTCCAAACAATTTTTACTCCCCTCTAAAACGCTGAGACAAAAGATACGCCATTCCATGATGTAGACATAGTGTAGAAATAGTGGACTGTTATAAATAGTTCTGCACTTTTAACAGAAACTTAAGTTGTATTCCAAGTCCACGTGAAGAAGGATTACAGAAACTTTTATCTGCCATCATCAGAAATTTAGAAATCATCATGAATACAACCGTGGTCAAAATGGTACTAGAATAAGTTTTTACAATGCGTTCACTTTTTTGTGCATTTCAGCGTTAAAACAGATTTAAATCTGGGTGGTTTCAGATGACATGGGTCTTGGTTCTTAGCATCGTGGTCCAAGTCTGCACTGCGACCTTAACCTTTATTCCCAGTACCAGAGGGAAGCGTGGTGGTGGGGGTGGCTACGGTAAAACAAATTTATCCTCATTGTTGCGAAGCTAATAATAATTTCCTAAACCAGGCGGTGGTGGTGGGGGTGGAGGCTATGGTAAAATTTGTGTTTATCCTTATCGTTGCGAATCTAATTATTATTTCATAAACCAGGTGGAGGAGGTGGTGGAGGTAAAGGAGGAGGAGGAGGGGGTCATGGAGGCGGCGGCGGCGGCGGCGGTGGCGGCAAGGGGGGTTCAGGCGGGGGAGCAGCTGGACCAATTTACTTCTGTGGATACATTGGGGGAGGAGAAGGAGGTGGTGGTGGGGGAGGCAAGGGCGGCGGAGGAGGGGGCTATGGCCGTCGTTAATCGTCGACGTCGACAGACCGGACATGTAATCAGTGACAACGGAGACCTCACTCATCCAACAATTTTGAATTATGTTCCTGCATTCTTTGAAGTGTTTTGCATTTCACCAATCTAGTCTTTCTAAAGCAATTGAAAAATCATGAATAAATAACAATCTTGTGTGATTATTTAATTATCGATGTACTATTGCCTGAGCATATGTATTATAAAATGCATGAAGAACCAACAACTACATACAAAGGATGCATTTGCATTTTCCAGCAGCAAACTTACAGACACTTGTTGGCACTAACTACTTGAGAGATTATTACTAAATTCACAATTGCAGTTAGTTGTATGTAATGTACATCATCTTACAAATGTACATATCTATGCTGCACTTTCAAAGTAAACTACACCCACACAAATATATCGTGTGTCGCGTCGTCATCGTCATATTGCGAAAACGTCATGTAAGAGAAGGAAATTAATTCCACCGTTTTATGTGTGCAATGATGAGTTCTAACTTCTACTCTGCAATTCGTATACTAAATACATACCAATCCTAATGGTTCGGTAGTAGTAGCAGCCAAGATTCGATTTCATTTCTCAACCAAACAAAGAAAAAGTGAATTGGGGAAACTCTTTTACTTCGTCACAATAAAACAAAAGGTTCCCAATCCTTTGAAAATAATGACTCTCATGTCTGCATTTCCAAACAGAATCGTGATGGACTCGAATGTATGTGCAGAAAGAAATTAAATGAGGTGATATAAATAGTTGAATCATTGTTGAAACTCTCAGTTTGAATATCTAATTGCAACAGGTAACACATACAGAAAACTATTTAGAAACTTTAGTCATCATGCAAAACTCGGTGAGTATGAATTTTCAGTCATTTTCCATTCACATATTTTTTTCCATTGAGCGAGAGTCAAAAACGGTTGATTATGAAAAATTCAGATGCTCCTCGTGCTCTTTGGGATCTTGGCTCTGGCCTTTGTCGCCATTGCTCAAGAAGAATTCTACCATGGGGAATCTGGGGATGATGTGGAGGTTTCCGCTTCCAACATTGCGTCCTCTTTGGGAATTGATGGTAGCACCCTGTATGAAGACCTTCTCCGAATTCGAGACCAAGTCGTTCCCCTCGCAGAACAATACAGCAACAGCAACAATAACAACAACAACAACTAAGTCAGTCAAACCAACAACTTGACAAAATATACTATCTGTCCGAAACCTATTAAACTGAACCTTATACATATGCTTTTTTTGCGAAATAAACTTTCACTTTCCTGTTTTGTTTCATGTAATGCATTTGCACCAGCAATATAATTTTATTAGCGCACGCATGTCTTTACTGAGACCCTTCAAACGATATTTTGTTCCAAAACTTGCCTCCCGTCAATAAATCTCTCAAACCCGAAACGTTGCAAGTCTATTGATTTGAATTTTCCATACAGAATCAACTCCATCATTGCACGACCTACAGCAGGGGATTGTTGAATTCCTGTGTGCAAAAGAAAATAACTAATTAGCATACAAAATACTCTTTAAATGTGAAATGGGCTTACTTACCGTGTCCGCTGAACCCCGTGGCAAAATGAAAATTTTGAAACACTGGATGTGTTCCAATTATTCCGTTTTGATCGAATGTATTGTAATCGTAATATCCTCCCCATCCAGATTTGACCTACAACATTGTCATATATAGATCAGATCAAATCAAGATTGGTATGCAGATCTCGTTCCTTATAGGATTTTATAATAATTCCTACCTTAAGATTCCCCATGGATGGAACCTTGAGTAATTAAAAAAAAGTTTATATGAAAAAAATGGGCGCAATTTGTGTGCTGTTTTGTATATCGAAATAATTTAATTAGCATAAAGTCATTACTCGATGTGCTAGATTTGGCCAAACTTGGGCATCGAAATATCCATAGTCCACGTCCAAGTTGTCGACAGGTGGTTCCTCCTCTTCAGTTGGCGAAAGTCCACATAGAAAATGGCCTGCACTTCCTTCCCGTCTCGCATAAGTGCCAGTCGAATCAATTAACATGGGAAAGCCAGTGTCTGGCGCATCCGGTGCGTGCACAAAATAAACGTATCGTTTTCTGCAAGAGAAAACCAAAATGGGTATATATAATTCTAATTCAATGCAGACTGTGCAAAATAATCAATTATGTAGATACACCTAATTACTTACTTTGGCTCAACTGGAAGCGAATGACCTAATAATCCTGACCCATTTCCTATTCCAGCTAATGCTGAAACGCGCCCAGATTCATAACCTGCAGCAATCACGCAATGTGAAAATTCCAAGCTTTTAAGTTTTCCATCCGCAGTTTGAATAACGACAGAATTTGGCCCTGCAGTTGAATTTTCTGTTTGCGATTTGTAATCAAATTTGCAAACATCAGCTTGGATATATTCCACCCCCAGCGAAATTGCTTTTCGTTTAAATCCATTGAGTAAAGACCAAGGGTCAAACCTAAGTTTTAGGAAAAAAAAGTTAACTTATTGACACATTACTATGCATCAATTATACTGAAATACTGCATGAAATTAATACCATCCTTCATTATCTAGTCCAAGACTTCCCAATTCTATGTCATCAACATTGAAGAACGGAAACTTTTCCTTTAGCTTTTGTCTTGACAGCAATTCTACCTTTGATCCTAATTTCCTACATAATTATAAATATTATAGTCATCATACATAACTAAATATATAGTTACATGCACATGCAATTTTACTTTTGCAGTGTATAATTATCATGTAGGAGCTGTGCTCCATCCGAGGTGGTGGTCAAAAATAGATAGCCACAAGGATGGTACTGAACGTCTGCATTTTGTTGATCAAGCCCCAAAAACTCGTCCGATTCTATTGCAGATATAATATTTTTGAATTGTGAACCATGTAAAAATCAACATAATTTATTGTCTCTCTCACGTCGCAAGAAATCTGCTCCAAATAGCGATAGCTCAATATTTTCTTGAAGGGAAAACTGCTGTCGAATTCCCCCCATGGATAATACCGAAGATGCTTTTGTGTACTGAACACGTAGAAAAATATGTCTTTAGATTATTAAACTATTCTGTCCTCTGCATATGTATATTCCATCCACGTGCACATTTACACGAATATTATTTATTCATCACCTTTGAATCTCTTTCCAAAACAACAACTTTCATGTTTTTTCCAGCTTCATGCCTTTTCAACCAATAAGCAGTAGATAGTCCCATCACTCCTGTTTACCAAATATTGTAATAACTATCGCCATTAATTTATTATGAGGATTAGGGTAAATTAGTTGCATTCATGGCAGAGTCTAACTAATTGTGTGCATACCTCCTCCAATAATGCATACGTCGCATTTTGAAGGAATCAAAGAGCTGGAATCACTTAATATATTTTTATCAGTGCTGGTGGAAAGATTGGAAACCTACATTTTCACAAAGTGGGATTTGATAATATTAATAAGTTATTATTAATAACTTTTAATCAGACAAGAATTTAAGTAGCAAGAGTTACATACTGCATTATTGTCCGGATGAACTGCTACGAGGATAGACTTCCGGTTGAACCGTTGAATAACACGGGAGAATACTTTCAAACTCATGGTATCACACTTCTTAATATAAATGATAGCTTAATTTCGGTTGATAAATATAGGAATGGCTTTATTACGTAACTACTGCATTCAAGGTCGTGCTAACAAACCAGTTCTACTGGCGACATCGGAGAGATACCAACGATAGCTCATTCAGTCATCACCTTCAGCTTTATGATAAATGAATTACAACATCCCGAGTAATGAATAGTGTTAGGCAGATATGATAACATTGATAAAGAGCCAAATATGTAATATGTAAATAATTGTTAGGTTAAGATACAGATTTGTGGTTATGAAAGTGGGACTTTATTGTTCATAAAAAAACCTGACTAGAAATACTTTAATATTCTATCATTCATTATTATGTCACATTTTTCTCTCTAATCTCTTTTCCGACAAGAAATCTTTCAAAATGAAATCTAGTTAGATCTGTAGTCTTAAATTCGCCGTCCAAGATCATTTCCATTGTCGCCCGAGCTACTCCTGGAGCTTGTTGAATTCCTGAGCAATGATTTGTTTAATAATTCGTTTTATAGTTATTTACTCTTTCAGCCAACATTTTAGTAAGTATAACAGGCTTACCAAATCCGCTGAACCCACAGGCAAAATATATATTTGGATAATACGGATGAGGTCCAACAATTCCATTTTCATCAAAAGTATTATAATCATAATAACCAGCCCATCCCGAATTCAACTATAATCGTAAATTTGAAAATATTAGAACGATCACTTGATTGCATATGTACACGGTAAAGAATAGAATACCTTCAAATTTTTAAAACCAGGGACACGATTAATAAGTGAAGGATATACTGTTTTATCAAAATATGTGTAGTCAACGTCCAAATTTTCAACGTTTGGCTCGACATCTTCTAATGGTGGAGCCCGTCCAGCAACGTAATGACCTGCATACCCTTCTCGCCTGCATTTACGTACCACAACACGAGTATTTAGTAATGACACAACAATTATTAAACCCATGGCTACTTTCTACCTGAAATACGTCCCGCTAGGATCAATCACCATTGGACAATCAAGGCCAGGGACTGAAGGACCTTGTGGAGCATTATAGCAAAATACATAGCGTTTCCTGAAAGATGTAATTTTGCCAATAAAAAGTACGCAGTTATTCTACATATTTATAATAAAAAATACATGTAGTTTATGTTTAATTTTAGGGTTAAACTTACCTTGGTTCAACTGGCAATGGAACACTCAACATGCCTTCACCTCTACCAATTCGAGCCATGGCTGCAATGTTACCGGACTCGTGTCCTGCGGCGATAATGCAATATGCAAAATGAATTGTTTTCAACTCTCCTGTAGGTGTCCTAACAATTGCTGCTTTTATAGCTGTATGTTCTTCATCGTGATCCATTCCAGCAACAATCGTTCCGTCATCCTCCTCAAACTTAAACCCTACGACTTCAGACTCTACATATTCGGTTCCAAGCTCACAGGCCTTACGCTTCAACCCAAAAAGGAAAGCCCATGCATCAAACCTATGCATAACAAACATTAGTATACTTGGGTTTCTTAAATAAATTAATATTATCGAAATATACCATCCTTCATTTTCCATTCCATGACATGCAACCTCAATACCATCCGTGTTGATCCACGGAAATCGTTCTTTCAGCTTTTCCTTCCCAAGTAATTCCACTTCTGCGCCAAGCTCTCTAAGTAAATACGCACGAAAATATTTTGTCAACTAACTGGTATCGATTCTGATATAAAATTTAATGTCTTATATATTCAGTAGCAACAAACTTTTGTAGCAGCCAATTTTCTTGAAGCTGTGCTGCTCCTTTTTCGTCAGCAAGATATAAATAACCATAAGGATGATACTGAATATCAGCAGGAGGAACTCCGTCAAGGGCTAATAGCTCCCTAGATCGTCGTAAGAAGTCCGCACCAAACATGGACATTTGGATATTTTCTTTGCTATTGTACAAAAAAAAATATAAATAAAATTCACGGACTTTTATTATTACTGGGGAGAGTGACAATTATATATAAATGTTCTTACAGAGAAAACTGCTGTCGAAGTCCTCCCAGAGAAAGCTGCACACACATACGGTATATTATTTGCGTAGTACTTACTATTGTTATCGTATAATAATTATAATTGAATGTCCATTTCCATTAAAAAAACCTGAAATCCTTTGGCTTACCACAGTAGATGACTTTGTGTACTGCATTGGTAAATACACATAAACATTAAATATTAGCCAACTCCAGGTTGGGTGGGTGGAGATTGTATGTAAATGAATTTTCTCACCGTGGGATCCTTGTCGATGACCGACACGGAAAAAGAACTTCTTCCCGTTCTTTGTTTCAAGTAGTAGGCAATTGCAGTTCCCATTATTCCACCACCAATTACGAGAACATCGACATGTGAGGAGAATTTAAGTAGTGGTGGCTGATCAGGGTCCCAAATTGATCTGACATCATGTTTCAAAATGTTTAATGTTCTTTTCACAGGGTTCATCATGGGTGGTGGTGCAACTTCAATGTATTCGTCCTCATAATCCTACAGATTAAATATATACAAATTACATACAATTAAAGTTAGTCATTCACCTTTGTTATAGACCGTTAAAAAGCTTAAAAATTGATAACCTTTCGTCGCCGGCTTAAAACTATGCTCGTTGATAAACAGCGGTTTTTGTGACCTAATATCTGAATATTTTGACATAAAGATGGCAAGATCTTCCTATACATGTGTTGTACAGTGATCATTGTAACTATTTTGTAAGATGCAGCTCAGCGAAACTTTATAAAATGATCAAAACTTAACAAAATAGCTGTTCCTTCCAACAAGTTATCAAACTAAACGAGACACCTCATCAAAACAAACCGATTAGGTGCTTGATTTAATGCGCAAATTGTCAAAATTTTCAACCAATTCAGAATATGTATTTCTCTTTATTTTCTTTCAATCACATTCCAAATTCACAACAATATGAATTGTCCGAGAATTTTCAACACACATAGAAAACTTCATTCGCGCCCTCGAAATATCAATCTAGTTTCAAGCACAAAGCACATGGCACGGACAAGTGTGACAGTGTGAGTGAGAAAATCGAGGAGTTTATAAAATTCCAGTATTTTTCTATCGAAAAAATAAATAAAATCTGTAAAAAAAAATCACCATCATTATGTCGAAACCTAAATCATCAAGGAACAAGAAGGAGAAGGAGGTTCCGATCGAGCTTGGGTTTCTAGAAGAGGACGACCCTTCACATAGTTATAAATTAAGGTCTGCATTTTTTCCCTCAAAATTTGGTGGGCTTCCTGCCTGGTTAGACCTCAAAAACATTCCAACTGCGACGGATGTCAAGTGTGGAGTTTGCGACCAGCCGGGGAAATTTCTCCTCCAAGTTTACGCCCCAATGGAGACGGAAGACTCGTTCCACAGAACATTGTTCCTCTTCGTTTGTCCCAACAAACGGTGCTGCGTTGAACGAAATTCTAACAAGAATTTGGTCGTATTGAGGTCACAACTTCGTCAACTGAACGACTTTTACTCGGATCAAGCACCGGATGAGAAGGATAAGACGTTAGGGGAGCTGAGTCCGATTTCGTTTGGGGTCACAATGTGTCACGTGTGTGGAATCAAATCGACTCAAAGCTGTAGCAAATGTGGGATCATCTACTATTGTGGAAAAGATCATCAAAAGTTGGACTGGAGTGGCGGTCACAAGGATAAATGTGAGAGCGCAAATAAAGGTAATTACAATTTATTAATGGTATAAAAGAGCAAATATTGTGATTGTCGTATAATTAATTACATACGTAATTTGGATATCGCCGATATCATATCGGATATGATAGTAATGTCTGCTTAATTTTTGTCAATTCAGAAACGTTGAGTGCTGCTCCAGTGGAAACATTTTGCTACAAAGAACATGCTCTAGTGATTGATACAGAGGTTATTCCTAAGCAAAAAGAGAAAACTGAAAAGGAAAGGTTGGATGATTTTGAGAAACTTGTATCTGAAGGGCAAGCTGGCACGCTTGGTAAGTTCAGCAAATTGATTATGCAAGTTAATAATAACACGTGTGAAATTTACCTCGTTACCAGTTAAACTAAAAATGTATTTTCGTCTGACTGTAGATGACACAGCACAAACTGCGGACATGCTGGAAGCAGCGTCTCTGAAATCCGACAAGGCGTTCAACAAATTCAAGAAGCGCGTCGCCTACCACCAAGATCAAGTTTTGCGATATGACAGAAAAGGAAGTCCACTCTGGGTATCGGCTGACAAAACGATCGAGATTAAGGATGTTCCACCTTGTCCTTATTGTAAAGGGGCTCGAGTTTTTGAGTTTCAGATTATGCCACAACTTTTGAATTATGTTGGGGACGACTCTATTTTGGGAGATTTAGACTGGGGGACATTAGCTGTTTATACGTGCGAAAAAAATTGTGCAGATGATGGTCCAAGTTATAAACAAGAGTTTATTTGGCAGCAAGATTTTAAGGCAGACGAAAAAGATAATGATTAAACTAATTAATTATTGATGATCAATCCTCACTAATAATAATTCAAACTTTACAACAAACTATTACAATTTTTTAAAGGAAATATAAATAAAAATGGTTTTCGTTTCACTTTTGATTTTTTCAATATTTAAATCTCAGTTCTATAAAGTTCAACTGCAGCGACAGCCATTAAATTAATATATAATAAATAAGTCAGGTAATTCATAAATTAAATTGAATTATAATCAGTGCGACTTTTCACGTGGCTTATATTTAGAGACCAAAACATCAATCTTCTTTTCCGTATTCATGGCGTCTTCTTCATCATCTTCGGATTCTCCAGAGTATTTTTGTCTTAATTTTGGAAGTGAGGTGGTTATTTTTGAAGGTCTTTTTGTGTATGCAGTTGTTGAGGATGGTTTAATTGTAGTTGCACGTAGAGCTTGAGGTTTTACTTTCACCACCTTGTGAACTGGTTTTCGCTTTGGTTTATGAAGACTTGGCGTTCCAAGGGTGTCAATAAATGTTTGGCTGAATGTCAGGCCAGGCACTTGTACAGCGGCAGTTGTTACTTCTTCCGACTCTGGAGAGTTAAATTCATCGTCTTCTTGTTCACTGTGCAAAACTTGTACCTTCTTTTTGGAACTTGAATCAGCAACATTACTTTGGGGTCTTCTCATTGGTTTGGACTGCTGCTGCACCGGCTTTCTCTGTCCTATGTATACGTTTGGAAGTTTTATTTCTGGAGAAATGTCATCCTCTTCAGAATCCTCATCGGCTTGAAATCTGTGTCCTCGACCAACTGCGGGTACTAGATGTTCCCCTGACTCTCCAAGAAATTCATCGTCACGGTCTCCTGGTAATGCTAGCTTCCCGTTTTGTTGTTTTGCAGAAACACGTGGGCTTCGAATTTTGTCTCTGATACTACGCATTTCTTCATATGAAAGAATGCGAATTCGAGATTTGTCGTCATCGTGTCTTCGTCTTCGTACTGATTCTTTTTGCTTATTCTTCGTCTTCTTTTTAGTTGGCTTCAACTTTCCTTTGGGAAATGCAGGCAGTGCTGCTTGAATCTCATCATCTTCCAAAGAGTTTTGTTGAGGGGCAGTAAATTGTTCTTCAAGGTTATCAAATTCTTTTAAAATGTTTGAAGACCCAGGAGACACTGTTGATTTTGAATTCAATCGCGTGGCGTTTTGCATAACCTGCGTGTAATTGACTGGCTGACCCAATGCCTCTGCAACAAATGTGGCGTCATTCAGTTTTTCAATCGCGAAGAGTGTGTTTTTTAAGTTTATCAGCCCACTATCAGCATTAGCTGTTTTGTTCTTTTTCCCTGTAGCCGACGTTTCATCTTCTGCATTCAACTTTGAGATCATGTCCATCACCTCCTTTGCAGTGAAAGGACATTGGTTAAACACCTTTCTACATTTTTCAGGATTTTTTGTCTCTGCTACTTCAGCTGCAATTTTATACTTGTTTATTGTGACATCGTCCTATATATGAGAAAAAATACAATATTTAATTCATTGACACGCCCACTAATCAATAAATCTGTCTCTAGAATTTGTATGCTACATGTTTCTGCAAAATTATTTGAATTGAAAATAATCGCTCACCTCAGTAGATGATCCAAAGGTATCGCGTCGGTTTCTTCTGAGCAACCCTACATTCACTACCCCACCGCTTCCGCCCCCAACGATCGGTCGGTGAACGCTCCTGGAAAACTCTTCAAAGAATGGGTCGTCTGCAAAGGGGTCGGAACGTGGGGAGTTTGTGGTTGTCATTTTGGTGGTGGGACTAGTTATCCTTGGAGTCGATGCTGTTGTCAGCGAATCAATTCTCTTGCGGAACATGGCTACGCTTGGTGGTTGTTTGACGAAACTTCGACGGGAGGCAAATTCACCTTCTTTAATATACGTCATTAATCCTGGATGAATCGGCTTCTTTTTTTCCTTAAGATAAAAATAGTAGCTTATGGGATCTTCATAGTCATCAAGAAGCTGTTCTTCCCCCTTGGTTTTCATCATTTCCTTCTCTTTCTGTTCATATGCCTGTATTTTTGATTCCTCGTCATCGGCGACAGGTTCGTCACCATTATCGTCTTCATCGGATTGGGAAGAGTCGTCATTGTCCCCGATATCATCTCCTTGATCGTTATTGTCCTTATTAGGTGATGATGGATTGAACAGGGAAGAATGAGACAGGAGTTTTGTAGCATCTGCCCTGTGTGAAATGGAACACAGGATAAATTAATTAACATGACACAAATAAAAATATTTAGCTCCCTATGTAGCGGATGTCCGGACTGGTTTAAAAAATTAAATACGCAGTAAATGCAATATGTAAATATAGTCTGAAAGTCTATTTTCATGAAATACAGTCCACCCACATAGCAGTACCTTAAGCGTATGTGCAATTAAAATATATAACAGGGATATGGCAGCGTGAGAATGAGAATATCATACATCACACCGTAACCCGTATGCATAGTAGCTAAAAGCGTGATAATTACTACAATCAAAGTAAAATGTCGTACCCGAATACTTCTTTCGCCGATTGCGGGTCTGCACTAACTTCACAAAATACCTTTGGCACAGATAATATTTATTGTAAAATATAGCTTTGCACCTGTCAATTAAAAACAAAATATACCTTTGGCAAACAGTTCAGTGGATCCATTTCGCCCAATTGACGAAGGAACCGATTTCGAACTTCTACTTCTAAAGCACTTGGGATGTCCAGTTGGCCTCTGGTTCCAACTTTTGTCGGTGAGGATCCTTGTCCAGATGCAGGTGCTTGGTTAACTGCGAATAGAAGAAAACGCAAAATGATTCTTAATGCACATTCGTGAAAGCTTCTGATGAGTTGAAATTAAATTGATAACTTACGTGAGGCCATTGCAGCAAGAAACATTCCCAGCGTAATTTTCCCCATTACAAATCCGCCGATGAAGCCAGTCCCTACCGCAGCGGTTATAAATGTAGCTTCCACAATGGCAAACACGGATAAAACACCCACTATTAAGGGCAATACTTTGATGAACTTCATATTTTTATTTAAATTTTATGCAATACGACAAAGTAATTTATGCTTATTCCGCTCACTACGGAGCTGAATATTCCCAGTGACGCTGTGACTATGTGTGACCACTGTTGGATTATCCCAAACTGAAAAAGCTCCGAGTTTACGAAGAAGGTGTCTTTTATATGAGATGAGTATTTGTCTTGTGTTGGACGTATCCTTGTAATTGTACAGAGCACGGTTTATTGGCCTTTCCTTGATTCATAGCTCCTTCGTGTATTATAATAATCAAGGTTGTCGAGTAAGTTTTCAATTCTCCGAGAGAAGTCTCATAGTGCTATAACCTTCTTTATAAGGATAATAATGCACCAAAGTCGCAGAAAAAAACCGGCCGGAACGCTTTAAGACAAGACTGTAAATTAAACAAACATGCGCGAGCTTAAAAGCTTTATATCAAACGAGTAATGACAATTGAGATTTTAACCTGATACGAAAGCGTTAAATTTGTATCTAGTATATTTGTATAAAGTAAATTATAGACTGAAAATGCCTGATGATACTGACGAGAAACAAAATGCAATACATATTTGATGTATCAGAAACCTGAGTCATAATTGGTAACGCTTTCATAAAACATATTTACGTACATACATCCAACTTTTAATGAAATTAATCATGACGAGTGAAGATTAATTAAAATACAGATAAATGAAAATCGTACCATTGGATGATAGTTTAATGATGAGCATCCTTTTTCGAAATGTCTTAATGCATGCAACTTTTATTGATTGATTACGTCTATGATCTTAAATATTTGAGGAAATTACATACTGTACGACCTCATGCTAGGGTTTAAGAGCGCTTTAAACTTGGATACCCTCCATGAAACTGATTACAGGAGAAACAAACCTTTGTTTTGCTATAAAATTCTGCGTACATTGGGATTTTGCTAATAATAGGAATCTGTATCGAGTAGTTTCGGGTAAAATCGACATTTCGAAGCTATCATTGCTGCAAGTAGCGTACATACGCTTGTTGCATGTATAATTTGGATTAAACAAAACTTCTAATTCGAAACTGATTCTATACATGAATGTTACATACAGTCAATACACCCGTTTTGTCTTTCTGTGACATTGTAATCGTTATAATGCATAGTTAAATCCAACCATCACATACAGATACATATATGCATACCAAATAGTAGGAAAATTCGCATCTTCTGAGTATCAATGCTTATCCCAACTATTAGGTAACACAGTGCTTTCTGGTATTACTTCAGTTTAGCCAGACTGTACATATGTAAGCAAGCCATCAAGGTGGTTCTTATTTTGTTAACAATAATACATTAATATCTTGCATAAAAAATGATTCTCACTGGAAAGCACCATATCGTTGGTGTTTGTGTTCGTCGATTTGCTAGCAAAGCTGCAACTCAACATGAAGGTAAATAAGTTGCACGAAAGAAAATAAATTCTTTTTAATAACCTTTGAGACACGACCAGTGTGTAAAATGCGTGCAAATTTTTGTAACGCACTTAGCAGGCGGGATGGACTTGTGGAAAAAATTTTCATTGTTTGGAGCAATCCCGTGCGTTGGAATCTTGACCTTCAAGACGATCCTAGATATGAAGAAACATGGTCATGATGAACGACCACCATTCGTTGCTTATGATCATCTCCGAATTCGGAACAAGGTAAATTTTTAGGAACTTTCGCATTATAATAATTTTTGTTAATTATTAACAACATGTCCTGTTTGACTGGTAGCGATTTCCGTGGGGGGATGGAAGGCGGAGCTTGTTCCACAATCCGCATACAAATCCACTGCCAGACGGATATGAAGCTTGAGAGATTTCCGAGTTAAATATTTGCAGAAGAATCAAACTTCAATATATTTGTTAGTAAACCTGCGCCAATACTCACTTTAGTTAAATTAATTCATAGTATCTAAAGTTGCAAATTATCCTGGAAAAATCTGAAAGCCAATGTCAGGTTTAGAATTGTGAATAGAATAAATGCTATGGTTAACTCAACAGCCTACAAAATCATGCCATAACGCATAGTCAACAGTCATGATTCTACATACATGATATTTCGCACATGAGATCAGTTGAAAGTACTTTTTGAGCTAAATCTCTTGAATTATACCGCAATTCACAGGTTACGCTGACCTTTTTTGTATAATAATATTGTTTTCTATTTTCAAATATTAGTATATGTAGTTGTATCCTCACGGCAAAAACGCCCGTCGGTATTTCAGTACGGCCGTATCAAAAATCGCATTGCGAGCCATCCGTACTTAAATTTGAATACATTGGCACTTGGACGGAGTGCGATTGTACTTCGGTTAAGTACGGATGGCTCGCAATGCGATTTTTGATACGTCCGTACTGAAATACCGATGGGCGTTTTTGCCGTGCTGACAGGGGGCTAATGTAATTGTCGTGTCCCTTCGTCCCCGGTACCAGATGGTCAAAAGCATGGAACTAGACCAATATATTTTTTAAATATGAAGGAAAAGTTCGAAAATTAGTTCTATCGGTCAAGTGGGGGTTTGGGCTGTGTGGCGAAAAATATTGTAAATGCTCGAGCAACTGGGTTTTAAAAATTGTCGTAGAAAACTGAGAGGCATGGATGCCGTATAGCAATCGAAGGTCTCCTAAGAAGTGTACTATTTCATCTGCATATGCACTTTTGCATTAAAATCATATAAGATCAACTGAAATATAAAATGCATAAAACTTTCGCCAAGCGCATCGAATGCGATTTTTTTTACATATTTTTTATCGTTGACCTTCACGCTTTTCAAAATTCCATTTTTACGAAAATTGGAGTCTAAAAGTACTTACCATGCCATCATGAAGGCTGACAAATCCATTAGAGAGCAAAATGATCACGAACTTTTTGCTTTGAGTAATCATTACATATTTATAGACCACCCTCTTAAGCTTGGAATGGATAAATATCTGACTTGGATATATGTACACAAAGGAGTTCAATGACAAACGAGGTAAACGAATGCACATCAAACTCCCATTTGGATTTGTGACTCGTCTCACTTTCATTATCGATTCATTCGCAATACTTTATCGCGTACTAGAGAAACTTTGATAACCTTTCATCTCTATCAGGAGCGGTCAGAAAAAGAACCATCACTAACGACAAGCCATTGCTATCACCAGATTTCTAAAATCTTTTGTAGACGTCAAGATTTATAAAATATTGTCTCTTAATGATCATGACCTATGTGCTCAACACATAATATACTGTTTCATATTCTATTATCATGATAATTTCTTTTCGCGTGGGGAATTGGAAATATCTTTGAAAATATTCGTCCGATGGAAGATCAATGCCATAATTCGATTCTCATTCGAAAAGAGAAAATGACAATGACTGCAGTGGGTATCAATCTTCCCGTGTGGCTGGTACGGCTGGGGTGCTATTATAAAGGACACATTTCCACAAAATTACCAATTTTTGGAAAAAATGTGCATCCATTAGTCACCCAGATTTAGCTTTACTATATTTGTGTAATCGAGTCTCACTCCAGTTGCGCTATCAATGGTGACTTCAAGTCTTAAAATAATCATATCATTAAATGAGTAAATAAACTCTGTGGATGATGTCAAAATAGCGCAAAAAATGTCTGCTTCAAACAACAAAGAGTGGCTATAACGCCAGCATTTTGTCCATTAGTTAGCTGGATGGAGGTACAAGTTTGACCTTGCCATCCTATAAAAATGGTTCGTATAATAAAGAGGAATGAAATGAAGCAGCAATGCGGGGGATGCTGCATCCTGTAAAATGCTGTTGGGCATTCAGCAGTTCTCGTCTCGACCAGCCAGCGACGGAAATAAAGGTGACTCGCCACCAACAAAAGCACATCCAACTCTGGAGGATGTATGACAATTGTTGGAGCTTGTTCTTAAAAAATGAAACTCGAGTGTGGTGGAATAGTGGCAATAAACGTATCCCTAGCAGCAGCAGACGCTGATAAGTACGTACGTAAGTATGCCGAGGTGTGTACGTAATAGAAGTGTGGGATGCTCTGGACTTGCTCTGTTATTGCGAGAACCTTTCTGTTGCTTCTTGTCCAATTCCATGAGAATTTGGCTCATGGAAAACTGGGTTTGCACTTTAGCTCCTCTTTCGCTTCCGATGGACTCACACACACGTCCACCTTTCTCCGAGAAAAATTTTTCCCAAAATAGTTTCCATTCCTTCATATTTCACATACAATCACATTCCACAGACTCATCTTTTCGCATCTCATCGTTTCATTCCCATCTGATAAACCACATTGCATTATTGTCATTATTCCTGCAAACGCCCTGGGCTGGCAATAATTTGTAATCAGCAAAATCGTTTTCATACTTAATACCTGAATTGGATCGGTTTGGTTCATGTGCTGGCCTTGGGTTAGCAATAATATAAAGCCGGCTCCCACACGACTTGGTACCTGGATATTTTGCCTGCGTTAGTTGCATGCAGTGTTGAACTTTAAAACCTGAGACCTACACCATAAGTTAAATAGCTACATACATTTTTGCTCTTACTGAGCATGTGGTTAGACACATACGCAATGTTAATCTCTATTTACCTGTGTGGTCTTTATTCTCTTATTTAATTATACTCGTGCTAAGTGGCATGTTCTAGTTAAAGTATAAGGTAAATCATATTTGTCACGTTTTTTAGAAGTTTAATATACTTTAGTAACAAAAAAATATTTTGATACGTACATGTTTTATGCAAATATGGTATAACTTGCACCATTTTTCCTTTAAACCTTTAAGCTCCATCGTGTGATGCATACTATACAGTATATATAACCTAGTTGTAGCATACATTAATAAATATTAGATATCTGAATATTTTATCCATGCCGCTTCAAACTCTTACACAAATTTTAAATGATAAAAAACATGAATTCACCAATACACACAGAATAACAACTTTTTTTAAAAATAACTACGAGTAAATTTTAATATTCTCATCCATGTCAGGTTTTGTTTAAACATTACCGATAGACAAGGACACTACACTAAAGTTTCATAATCTATGAAGCTGGTCGTCGTGTGCTATGCATAAATTAATCATCAGGTCTATTATTGAAGTTGGGTGGTGAACTCCACTCGACCCATGCATAATTTACTATTACTAGCTGTCACACTTGGGATGAGATTTGCACAAAAAATCTGAAACACTTGTGTACCAATCTCCATCGGCGTCTTGCGAGTGAGACCTCCAGAAAAAAATCCGCTTCCAATACTATTTATCTATTGTGAAATTGTGATGTATACAAAACAGACCTTCTGCATTCTCATAAGTAACGTACGTACACAAGACAGTGTGTGTTATGTAATCATCTAATAATCCACGCACAGCTGAGAAAAGTTGCATGTAAGAAGATCAGCTATTTATTTTGCATTGGTGTGAGTGAATATGGTGTGTACAATACAAATTTGTTAAAGACAAACCTGTGAACTCTAATTCATATTAACTCAAGAACCTGAACTTAAGGCAACGTGAGAACGGATTTACATTTCAAGATGCCCTTGATCGTGGACACTACGGGTATGAGATACTTATTACTTGTGCTAAATAGATTAAAGTAAGGAATTTATTGAGTTACGAAATAGCATTCTTGCTTGTTCTGAGAATTAAAGTTCCAGAAGTAAGTGTTCAAGTTCTAGAACAACCTCATTTCATATGTAGTTCAACCCTCTGAGAGTACAAAAATCATTACAAAAGTGCCAATAAAGGTTGTTAGTAACTTTCTATCTTCTTTTTTTCTCAATCTCACCCAAATCCCCCACCTACTTTGGCAATGAGTTATATTAAATTATCCTTATCTGTATACACGAGAAAGATTTCGGAGAAGGTATATACGACGGAACGAGTGGGCCTGGTCGCGTCTGAGAAATGGGGCTAAACCAACAATCCCAAAATTTCATTTGACCTGACAAGGAAAGAGAAAGGATTACTTCGGAAGCAATAAAGAGGATAACGGACTCTCGGTCAGGAGAGAGTCTGGACGAATGACGACGATATGTGTATGTCTTCCTACTACGTTTCCTATAGTTCCAGTATTTTTCGGGATTAGGGTGTCTCCTTCGTTTCATCATTTTGCGATTCTCTAAGGCGAAAACTGAGACTCACTTGTATTAAGTGCATCTTTATGTACTCCATTTCCCTGCGAGAGTTCAGATCATGTATGTGTTATAAATATAACAAATTTAGAGTTGTGCAATCAATTTTCTAAATTTTCTTGACAGATTTGTACAGTTCTGAAGATACGGATGTTTTACTCACTGATACATGGTTATTTAGTTTGAGATGTAATTGAATGTTGTGTGGAACATTGTGTTCAACATTAAATAAACTAAACCCAAAAAAGACATCTTAGATGAGACCAAGGAGTGCAGTAAATAGTATTTACTAAATTTGTTCTCTAGTGTACTCCATAGAATTTTAATATTTCCAGCATCAGCGCCCCATTTCATTTTCAGCTAACGAAAGCAATTAACATGTACACATTACTAAGGATAAGAGTCTACCCTATTCGGTCAGCTCTCACAAAAAAACGTCTCATAAAAACCTAAATATAATGAAATCCAATCAGCTCACTGTGCACTTAATTTACGTATAGTTTATAATATTTATGTAGATGTAGCATTAATAGTTAATTAATTGAGAATTTGACTCTGACTCAAGCTAAGTAAACACTGTTCAATGTAAGATTTTCTGAGTAAAAAAAGTACATCTGGTCTCATGTCATTTTTTAAGAAAACCAGATTTTTGCATATCGTTATCCAGCCCTATTATTGTTAATAATTTATAAATAACTGTCCACCCATCTACAGTATAAATATTAACTGAGGATATAAAGGGGTGAGGAACATCATTATGTTCATGTTCATAGAATTTGATTGGGTGAAAAATTCTGGTAGCGTCGTAGTTCATGCAGCACGGTTCTGAATAGTTTCTTAAATTTGTTGTACTGATTTCATTTAATGACTTGCTATGAACCCACGGTATGTATATAAATACCGGGTATTTATAAACTGTGGGTCTCTATATATGTACCGTGGGTATTTATATAAGAACAGGAACAGGGCACAGGAACTAGGAACACTATTCCAGAATGAAGATCTGGTCTGATCCATGAAGAGGAAATGGAGTCTGAAACACGGCAAAGAAAACAAATGAACCGAGCAATTCGATAATGAGGAAATAATTTTCCAACTGCAGTATTCATGCAGCAGCAGAATGTTTACTCCAGAAAATACTTCTATATAAATGCCTAAATCTACCGTACATGCATATGTATGTTCTAAAATATTGTGTTGAATGCAAAACGACAGCCAGCACGCGAGTTAATGATGTTAACGATTGTGATCGCTGGTTTTATGAGGGAAATGAAATCAGTTAGATACATTTATGTATATTTTAAATAAGCTACTGTACCTATTCGCTAAATCGAAATACTTTCAGTTCTACTACACTTAGCCTGCGCCCATAATTAATCTGACAATGAATAGCAACAATGATATTGTACTTTCTTTTCTGATTTAACATTTTAGGATCCTAATGCATAACTAATTAATTGTAAGCAAATGAATAAAATTTATTTATTAATTAGTCTGATTTTCTTCCTCCAATTGGATATGTACAGATGTATGTATATGCTTATCTTGTAACCACTCCAAGGCTTATCTTGTAAGCGGATGCTCGGATGCTCCCTCACGAGAGAACGAGGTCAAAGGTAGTAGAGTGACTTCAGTGAATGGAGTTTAAGCAGGTTGCAATTTATGTGTGACACATAAATTTGCATAGTTCGTCATTTGAAACAAATGACACACCATTTGCAATCCTCCTAATTGAATCATCTGAACAATTGCTAATTACCTGGATCATTCAAACAATGAGTCTACAATTCAACCAGTCAAAGCATTGACTCGTGTAAAGGATATAGGTCCTAGAGATAAGCAGTTATCGGAGTACAACTCTAGCCTTGATTACATTGGAAAATAAGGCTGTTCGTTTCGGATTCGTCAGCATCAGCTTACTTTATTTGGGTGCATTTAATTACGCTTATCAGGCAGTGGGACATGTGCAGGTACATTGAATCCACAGTCACGTTGGACACAATTAAGGTTTCACTTCATGCTCTAAATGGTATGCACAAGTGTTTCCCCGAGTAAGTTATTATTCGGGCAAATGTCAACATTTATTAATATGGTTGATTATTGTGCTGTCGTGGTTTAGCCAGGTGTATATAATTCGGCACAGACTCAAGCATATTGTAATTGCTTCTGCCCACAATACGGAAATAGTCGTCGTCGCTTTCCTTTTAAACACTTTCGATTAATTTTAAACTTGTGTACTGTACACAAAGCCTGGACACGCTAAAATCAATACCTTCCAGTTTTCTGCTCATTTAATTGCATGCAAAGTAATAACTCCAAACAACTCCAACTAGTACAAATATATTCCTAAAACATAAAAGACGTTTTGTGAAAAAGTTTCTGACCTGACAGTTTCGTTACTTAACTAATTTGCATTCAAAAATTTAAGCAACTTTTGTGACACATATAACATGGCTCATTCGCGAAGAAACAAAGTTTCGCCAATTCCGGAAAATCCCATAGGAAACTTCCTTCATAGATATCACGACCATAATACACATGGCACAGTTTTTCGTCAAGACCCAATTCGAGGTTTGTAAATATGCTTATGTACATATCTATGTATTGTATTGTTGGTCATTAACACTAATATTGAAGTTCAATACTACTTGACAAACATATGTATACATTTACCACATGTATAAATACATACATAATACTATAATGGCATTGCTAATCGTAGACAAGTATTTTCAAATCCCTTCCTCGTGTTCCTACTCTAGGTTTGTTTTCTAGTACTTAATTTAAGACCTCATTTGCAAATTGACTAACAAATTCAAGTCAACATGCATGCTAGAAAATGAGGCTGGCAAGATTAACAAAGCGTATTTGATGAGTTTTTTGTGTTAATCCAAAATTGTTTTCTTTGCCTGCGGCCACATAGCGTTATGTGTATAGTTGATGAGTCAGTATTAGCTGAGCATAATGAGCAAATTGTCTGATGTCATATTTCGTCAATTACACCAAGCTAATAGTATTCATGCTAGTTTCTTTCAGAGAGTACACCATACAGCACATCATTTTTGTAGTAGCTGGTTCACTCAGTCAACTTGAACAGTGAAAAATTAAGTTAATTGTTGATAAATTTATTGTGAGAGAACATAAATCACGATTTGTGAATAATATACATGCAAATAAACACAAGTTAAGTTATACATGCAAGCCAAGTTACAAAATGGCTGAAATTGTTAAAGGACCATCCGTAGATAAATTCTGTAACACCGTCATTGGCAATCCCGTATCCGAGCAAGTCAGAAGTAATACATAGCACAAATCTTTGAAATTTTTACAAAACCATAATTACAAATTTCAATAGTAATGTAAATATGCACATGAACCATATTTGAGTAATGCTGTTAAAAATAGATTGCTTCGGCCGATGTATCCAATTATGACTAAATTACATTAGCTTTATTCACATCCTATAATGTTCAGTTAAGTAAATCGTTTAGTCGAGATAAATTTTATCCGTTCATATTAAACTGTCACGAAATATAAATAAACTGTGTAGTATTTCCACACGCACGCCATGTATGTATACATTTTTTCGTTTTTTATTAACTGTTTGGTCAGTCAAGAGTGACTTTATATCAAATAAACTTAATTGTATTAAGTACTAAATTCTGGTCGTCTGTCGTCTGTTCTTAACTAAATGTGCTAATTGCAATTCCCCTGGCTATGTATGTATGTATGTATGTATGTGCATACATACATATGCACATACATACGCTGAAGTTTCAAGCAACTAAATATCTGTAAGATTTCAGACAAACACGACTGATAAGACTTTTACATGATCTGAGCTTATTTATATCCACGAGCCTCACGTTTCGTTATATGTATTCGTCTCAAATTGAGATTCTCAATCCCAAACACCAGTTTTTTTGTTTTGTTGTTGTTCTTGGTTAAAGGTTTGGGTTAGAAGACCAACAGACTCGTATCATTTATGATTACTTACAATTCCACCTTTGTCAGCTTGTCAAGGTTAAATATGGAGAATTTTGCAAAATATATATGCAACTCTGGACATATCTCATCAAGTCAGTCCAGTACTGGCCTCGTTGTATACATATTTATTTATTAGCCAGTTCCAGCATACACACGAGCTGCAGTTCCATGCATCCAACCAAGTTCCAATTTTTACAAACCAGTTTCTCTCCTTGGATAATCAGCATTCATCCAACCAAATATAGACGGGTGCAATCAGAATTACTAAACTAGTCGACTAAGAATAATCAAAAAGAACGAATGTTCCAGTGAAGTTGTAGTGAAGTTTGTAATAATTTAGCAATCGTTCATTAAAGACAAATTCAGCGAGAGTTATTAAGATGCGGTTTTCTAACTGGAAGGTTTTGGGCAATTTAGATCTTTTGGAAAACTCGAAAGAGTTTGAAGAAGCCATTAAAAATCTGAATGAGGATGGAAGTCACTTATGGAAGGTATTCAACAACAACAAATAACTAGTATTTCCATGTCATTTTATACCGAATTGGATTGAGGTCATGAAATTAGGATGCCTATATCCTATATCCCTATCAAAATATTTCTCTGTTATCCCAGGTGCGGGGTCCATCAAAGTTTTTCCGCAGAAAGTTCTCCCTGGATCTGAAAGACATGCACATGAAATATGAGCCCACTTCAAAGAGCCCGTGTTACAAGAAGCACAAGCAAAACAGTAAGTCGCAGCTACAAAAAAGTTCAAAAGATGTCTTATTGTTTATTACTTTATTCGTTTATTTATACAAAGTTGAGTATATATAAAGTTTAATATTTTTCACTTTCAGTTGAACTGGGAGAAATTGTGGAAATTCGACAAGGGTGGAAAACAGACACTTTTAACAAAATAGAGGCATCCGAAGCAAAAAAGAGATCGAAAAAGAAGGTGCTGAAGTTGACCAAGTTAAAGTTCATTTACAGTTAAAGACTCAGTTTATTCTGCATAAATCATCTGAGATGTTCATCTCATATACATATGTAACCATAAGCCAAATATATGCATGGCAATTAACCAGGACACGATGAGGGGGGGGGCATACAGAGGATAATAATCGATATGACTATTTTCAACAGGATTACCGGGGCACAGATGAGAATAGATGCTTTTCTATCATTTATGGAACCAGAAGAGATACGTGGGACCTAATTGCCCCAACATCAGAGACTGCAGAAAAATGGGTACGGTGCTGTGTTTTACATGCATTAAATACATTAAATATCTAAACCCATGTACATTTACGAATATACATCCCCCCTGATAGCACTAAAAATGTTGTGCTAACTATTTCAAAAAAAGAACAAATAAGGCTGGTAGAACTGGGTCTCATTACTAGCAAATTCCCAGAGTTGGGTAGATAGATATATTATTTATGATCATCTCGGGCAATTTAAAATTCTTCCTGCACGGTTCATGCGAAGGTGAAAGCACAAACTGCAGCAGACTTTCTCTTCCCTTGCTGATTCAAGGAATGCTTGGGTGGTATTCCCGTCTCCGTCCTCCGCCTTGGGCGGGCGGGGCAGGTACTTTCGGAGAAAGATAAAGTTCGTTAACCTCCCATAAAATAATAATATGCCTCCTCGCTTATCGAACACGACACAAACAAATGTTTGAAATATCACAAAAATCAAATGTCAAATGATAAAATCCTATTTTCGTGTTCCATTTTTCACAGCAAATCACGTTTTTGGTAGAAATTGGAAAGTACAGAATATCCATTAACTTTACCATTCGTGACGATTTTACTAACTCAGGATCATTAAGATTCACTACCATGCACTTTGCATGGTTATATTTTGAAATATAATTGCAATTCGGTTAACAATGATTACGATTTACAGATAATTAGCTGCAAGAAGTATCGCATTTCCTTACTACTAGTTCATGTAAAAAAAAGTGTGGCCTTCGCCGAGCCAAATTTCTCCATGCAATTCCCTTGAATTCTGACTTTGAAACACTGTAAAAGAGATAAAATAGTAAAAACAAGCAAATCGGTACCATACTCTTGATGAATTTTTAGAATTTATAGGGCCATACTTTCATCACAATAGTAGAGGGGCCATATATAAAGTATATGATCGATTTTCGGACAATTTTAACTCCTGCCCCTTGATGTGACCTATATATATATATGCCCCATTTTATAATTAACGTGAGAAGGATAGGATGCCTTGCCCCCCCACAAATTTACATACATACTTTTTGTACAGTCCAAAATACATGTTTTATTTCTGGCATTTATTTTGTACTTTCTAATCACTTTCACCTGGATGTTTGGAAATTAACATTAACTACAGAACCTAGTACTATTACCTAACACTAGTGCATTTATGTACATGCAAGCAAATAATTGATAAGAAAAACCAACGCACAAGTGGAACAATAAGTAATTATACAGATCAATTTTCTCCAATTTTCCTAAATTGATTGAAACAAGATAGATAGATAAGACTTTTTATAGTGGAAGAGAGAAAGAACTTGGATGGGAAAATATTTTGAATCGTATCACTATTGTTTGGACAGGTTCGTGCACTCAATCACTTACTTTCTTTGTACCGATCTCGAGAAGAAAAACAAGGATATGAACGCTGGTTAAGGAAACAATTCACTGCTGCAGACATGGACAAGAACAAATGTCTTTCCTTCCCAGAAACATTGAGACTTCTCAAACAACTGAATATTGAGATGGATGAGTCTGATGTGAAGAAATTATTCCGCGAGGCTAACGTAAGGAAATCAAAACCTGGCACCCCAGAAGTCCTGGACGAGGACGAGTTCATAAAAATGTATTTTGCTCTTTTGAAAAGACCTGATTTTGAGAATCTTTATGACAGGTTGGTTATTCATAGTAATTTATTATGCTTCATTACGATATTGCTTTTTCAATCAATCTTAATCGTTCGAAAAATGGACGCTTCATTTTCATTTCAAAGAATGCTTACGACTAGACATTTTTATGGCATTATAGAAGTTTTAATGAACTAGAATGTATGCATAAGCATTATTGTGTGTTTAAATTATAACTTTACGTCATTTATTTACATTTCAGCATCGCTGAACCTTCGGGATCGGTTGGTGCTCGTGAAATATGTGAATTTCTTAAAAGAGAGCAAGGAGACGATTTTACATCATGTACGGAAGAGGACTGTGCGCAAATGATTAAAATTTACGAGCCTGTTGCAGAGATGAAGAGCAAAGGCGAGATGAGCGTTTCGGGTTTTCTGAACATGTTGCTTTCACCACAATTTGATATTTTCAACGCGAGACATAAGGTTGTCTATCAAGAGATGAAACACCCTCTGTCTCACTATTTTATCGCCTCTTCCCACAACACGTAAGTGATTTACAAATATATTTACGGAATGATGAAAATTGTACGGTTTCTTCCATATAATGGTGTAGATATCTTGTTGGAAACCAGTTAAGTGGCACAAGTAGTGTGGAGGGGTATATCGACGCTTTAAAAAGGGGCTGCCGATGCTGTGAATTGGACTGTTGGGATGGCGAGAATGGCGAGGTTTGTCACGCAAATGCTAAATGCAGTATGCAGTACTTACGTATAAACAACATTTTCATGAATCTAGCCGATCGTGTACCATGGCTTTACGTTAACGAACAAAATACTATTCAAGGAGATTCTATCAGATGCAATTAAACCTTATGCCTTCGTAGCGTCGAGATACCCTTTAATTCTCAGGTAGGGTTGCAGGAGTGTTAGTAACCATAAAATCAGAGACTGAGTTGAAACTCTTGTTCAATCCATTAATCCACCTTGTGTGTGTTTTCCAGCTTGGAAAATCACTGCACAGAAGAGTACCAAATGAAAATGGCCGAACATTTGAAGAATATTCTGGGTGATATGCTCTATTTGGTTGATCCAGATGAAAACATGGAGTTTCTCCCATCGCCTGAAGAACTGCAAGGGAAGATTTTGGTGAAAGCAAAGAAAACATCTCGAAAAGTAAAGGAACCGGCATTGCCCAACACCATGATCCCGCCTCCGCCTGCATTAGATGATGATAAGGACGAAGAAAACAAGTCACCAAGTAAGAACAGGGATATCGATTTTCTTCCCAAAGGAGACACTTCTTCCGACACTACTGCTAATTCCATTCCTCGAGTAGACGACGGCCTTCTTCCCAAGTCGTCTCAGGGTTGGGCCGGTCCTCCAAAGGTACATAATAATATATTAATGCCGCTATTCACCAACCTCTTCTCTGGTTGTCACTATGTCTGCTGGTACTCTTACTTGCACACTTCGTGGTACGGACCCATTATGAATGTGCATGGTATGCATAGGACAAAACTGATTTTGGAATTTGCGATGTGGTGATCAATGCTTTCCCTGCGTTTTCATTCACTCAACTTGAGCCGACAAATATTTGTACAAGGGACATTTCACGTGAGAAAGAATGGGAGAAAGTCATAAGCAAACCACCTGCTGGTTTACCCGTTTGTATTTCATTGTATGCAAGGAATCCTGGGTTTTGCAGTCTGTGACGCTATTATTTCATTACTCACTACTGCTTTTAGCAGGGAACACGTAGAGAAAATTGGTATGACGAGGCATGAACAAAATTTTGTGAACAGGGAATAAAACGAGCAAGCTTTTGGTAGAGTAGCTGCTCACCGCGTATCCATGAGCTTGCATAAAAGTGAAAGCAGTCCAGGTTGCGTCCAAGTCAAGCTCATTTTACAATATTCTTCCCCGACTGGGTTGAATCCGTAGAAAGCAACGTGTTGTTGAAATGGTTGAAACAACTTGGAACGTGCTCGGAACTCACTGTATGTACGTTCGTATGATGTGTTGCATTTGTTGGTCAGAGCTTGTAGAGATTTGTTTGAACTCGCATGCAGACGTAAGAGAATCGGAAAGTTTGTCCCTTGAGAAATCTTTTGGCATCTTTATTTTCCTAAGGAGGGGAGGTTGTGTACTATCAACTCCCGGATCTCGATGCCCTTTGGATGTGTGGTAGTGTCCCATAAATGAACAAGAACCCTGAAGTGGTTTAATGCCATGGCCACATTTGCGCCCGCCACACCCACTCAAAGGTGCCCAAAAATCGCTTTCACTCTAGCTTTCACTCATTCAAAATAACGCCAAAAATCCAATTTTACTCCGATTTTCAAATTTATTTCACCATTATACTCCCAGATAGTTGCTCTCTTATATACAACATCAAATTCAACTTTTTAGAATTCTTAGTATTTTTAAAATTTAAAATTCTGAATGAGCATTGTTGTGGAAATCAACAAAACAAATTATTTCTGCGAGATAATCATCAAAAAAGTTGAGTTTGATGCTGTATATAAGAGAGCAACTATCTGGGAGTATAATGGTGAAATAAATTTGAAAATCGGAGTAAAATTGGATTTTTGGCGTTATTTTGAATGAGTGAAAGCTAGAGTGAAAGCGATTTTTGGGCACCTTTGAGTGGGTGTGGCGGGCGCAAATGTGGCCATGGCATTAAACCACTTCAGGGTTCTTGTTCATTCATGGGACACTACCACATATCCAAAGGGCATCGAGATCGGAGAGTTGATAGTACACAACCTCCCCTCCTAAGTTCGGTTAAATGGCTCAGGGTTGGTCTGCTAAAGTTCTCGGTGGCTGAAAACATGGTTACTCACAGTTTCTCAATTGTTGTACAGGCTAGCATGGAAAGTCTTGGTGATGATTCAGATGAAAGCGAAGCGGACGAAACAATTGATTACATTGATGGTGTTGGAGTGACCAAAAAGGTGATTACATTGAGACTAGCTACAAATGTGCCTTCTTTTATTGCATACTCTGTAATTTTTAGACGATTATATGACAAGTTAATATGTTATATGTAATTTAACAGAAATCCGTGTCCAATGACCTCTCATCTTTAGTCAACTTGATTCAAGCTGTTAAATTTCATTCATTTGAGGATTGCAGGCAGCATCGAAAATGTTACGAAATGAGTTCATTTTCAGAAGCCAAAACTAATAACTTTATTATTACTTCTGGGGAAGCCTTAGTGGAATACAATAAGCGACAGCTATCACGAATCTACCCTGCAGGATCAAGGACAACTTCTTCAAATTTCAATCCAATTGACTATTGGAATGTGGGATGCCAAATTGGTGAGCACAAAAATTGTTTTACTTATCAATCCCGATGTGATGCCAGAAGTACAAATCTGCTTGTTAACCTAGTTATCTGTATCTAGATTGAGACAATTTATAAGTTATTTTTAATGGAATGATGGCCAATTTATTTAATCTTCTCGAGCTTTCGAAATTACACTGATTTCTTCTTCAGGAGTATCTATAAGTACAATTCAAAGAGGCACCAAAACCAATCAGATTAGTCGATGGTTGAAATTTACATGCATCCCAAACCACCGGTTCCAGAGTCTATATATGACAAGTAGGGTTTGTGCAATTAGATAATTAATTTAATGAACGGGTCCTTTCTCTTGTCCAGTGGCTCTAAACTATCAGACTGAAGACATTCCAAATTTTTTCAACTATGCCCTATTTACGAACAACGGCTCGTGCGGCTATGTTTTGAAGCCAGCCATTCTCCGTGATCCGAATCTAAAGTTTGACTCTAAAACGAAATTGCCCAAGGATCGGGGGCTCACTTTAAAAGTGAGACTTATCAGCGGCCAGCACATCCCCAAAGGTTCGATTACATTGTATATACGTACATATATGTTGGATCATACGATGTTACATACATGTACAGATAAACATGTTTGATACAGCTCCAGGGAACAGTGAAGTTGTTGACCCCTATGTGGAAGTGAAGGTAACGTACAAAATATGCTGTCTACACAGCTCGAATTCAATTCGACTAGCTGTTAGATTCGAGTGGACATATGAAAGAAGTTAAAGTGTGTCCATCGTGTTGCATCAGTTGCATTTTATATTGGTTGAAGGGGAAAGCATGGGAAATGTCTCAGCTCACTTTCTACTAGCACTCTCTTTCCCTGCGTTCATGCACACATAAAGCGTCTTTGAATGTTAATCTAACTCAATTGGCCTTTCTCCCTCAGATCCTGGGCATCGAGCAAGATAGGGCACTAAGGAAAACTGAAGTTGTAAACAATAATGGTTTCAACCCGGTAAGGATCAATATCATAATATGTATGGACCCGAAGAAATCATAAAAAATTTGATAGACTAGACATTTAGCAGACCCTCGATTGTTATATATGATTTTCTATATGAATATTGTTCATTGAAAGCGGAGCTTTCGCTGACTTTCAGAGTATGACCCGATTTTCACGATTTTTTGGTCTCTTACCCTAACGGGTTACACCCCATTTTAACATGTAGCTCAATAACGGCTTGACCGACTTGACCCCTCCCGTCTGCACTGTGTTACGTACTATCTGAACATCCCCTAAAATTTAGGTGTGGAATGAGACGTTCAATTTCCGAGTATACTGCCCGGAACTGGCGATGCTGTACTTTCGAGTCAAAGACTATTCGAACAGTGGGACTGATATGCACTTGGCGCACTTCGCCTCTCCCCTCGGCTCAATTACCACGGGTAAGCTAACCATCTCCTCTTTCCATTCCATCTCAAATAGACAGCATTTGCTTTCCCCTGACGACAACTCAATACCAATCCACTCTGCAAAATAAGTGCGAGATGCTTTCTCTTTCATTGTATTGTTTTACCTTGAGCCTTCAATAATGTCGAGACTGGTGCAGACCGGTGCATATCTCAATATGCACTTATCAAAAAATTAAGTTAGATTGAAATAAGAAGTAATTAAATCATTACTCACATAAAAGAATTATTAGCCCGAGTGAGGGCTTTATGGAAATGGAACCGGTAACGATGCTTAATTTTTTAGATATGTTAAACAATGTTACAAGAAAGTGATTCTCTAAACCCCTTTCCATCACCATTAAATTGGTGAAACGCCCATCATACATGCTAATGTGGTACTAATAAAAGTCTAAATTTAGGTTACCGTCATGTACATCTCGTCACCCTGAAGGGCACTCCGATGATTCCTTCTACATTATTTGTCCACATAACGGTCCAAAACCATGCAGCTGAAGGTGCAATGAATGGATCCCCCATCAAATAGTTGTCATCGCGAATTCGAACTCATCTGCCATTCCATTAAATAAGAGAGATCAGGCTGGTTCGCGTGAACTCGTTCTACAACATGTTGCTGCCCACTTTCTTCACATTCCCGGTGGAAATTTATTCGCGTGTTTGAAATTATTCTAAATTTTATCGTCAAAGTTGAAAGGGTCTGAATTATTCTAGATAAATCATAGACATCATATCAACATTCACATTTTGTTGCCAATGTGTCTGAAATGCAGGTTTTCCATACTTATAAAAAAATATGCAAAGAGCTTTAATATTATTATTTGAAAGAAATGAAAGATCAAATAAGGGGATGGAATAAATAAACTCGATACAATTTGTCAAGCATGTAAAATGGATTTCTTTATTTTTCTTTTCCATTACTTACCTGGCTTCTGTATCTTTTAAACAACATAACATGTGATTAGTTAATATTTCTAATTTAAGTCAATCTATAAATCGTTCCGCAGCAATAAATAAATTAAAGTCAAGCATCGGGAATTTAATTAGATTAGAATCAGCCTCATTTAAAAGACCGATTCATCTCAAATTCAAATTAAATAACGTCAATTGTTGTGTAAGTTTAAAAAATATACCATATACAACATAACCGTGGTGTATCCTCTTGTACATTTGTGCTGTCCGTATGAAGCAAAAGAACGTGTCTCAGAAAGTTTGTTTGCATTTTAAAAAGAAAGGATACGCTTAATTTAATAGCTGCGTTTCATCTCCACTCCATACGTCCAGGTCTATGTTTCCAAACCATTGACTTCGTCAGGAATTGAACATCACACGCAAGCAGTTACTGAAAGTGACCAAATACATAACGCGTACAATTTACTAGCAATTTATATTTATGGTAATAAACATGTTGTGTGCAGTATTTCGTACTGGAAAGTTATAACGTCATCAAGTGCTGCGGATTCATGCCATACATTCTATGGAGCAAGGAGGGACAATCCCTTCATTCCTTCTTCTGGTACATTTCCGGTCCAGCATGCACCTTTAATTACGATATTTAAAGAAAATTTTAGAATTAATCAACAGGTAGAAGACTTTGTTGGTACAATATATAAATGTATACTTCTCACCTTATCAGCTAAAAGCTGTTATGGGAGTTGTTGCAGTAACTGCACAATGATTGTTTTCTTCTTTTTTTTTGGTTTTTATGGGTTTTGTTTTTTGTTTTTGTAAATTTTTGGAATACTTCTAGGTTTATATACTAAGGACGAGAGCTGGCATACCGTAGTTCATACATTCGTTTGGTTGGACGCTCTTACTTAAGTACACTGATATTAACTACATAAATAAACATAATACAAGTCAAATAGTAAATAATACAAACTACAATCAACAAACTAGAGTCAATTAAACAATAACATATACAGCAAGAGTAAATTATTACTATCGCACCATTATTGTTGTTCAGTAATATCATAAATTAACAAAGGGAATTCATAAGTAGCAACCCACTCATTTAAATCGGAATGCAATCAATTTAGGTGTACACATTCATTTTCAAACATAAATATAATTATAAGGTAGGCAGTACAATCTATTGGAAAAATTAAACGAGAATACTACTAATACAGCCTTTTTTATCGTTGATGTTTTTTGTTTTGACCGTTCAATGATAATTATAACATTTTTAGGTGACTTAAAAACATAAATATAGGTCATGCTTCAGTCACTGCATATAATTCATTTATAACTCAAGAATAAACAGTTTCTTCGCTTTTGGCAAAAACCCAGTAGCAATGCGTTAGCAGAAGATATTCAATCAACTGAAAAAACTCACTCGACATTTTGTCAAACTGTTGTTAAACTATCAGTTGATAGAAGCACCATTGATTTTCTTGTGAAAAGAATCCCACGTCGAAAAATCGTTATTTAGATGTAGTTAATAGTGTGCATTTTTTATATATAAACTTCACTTTCATCTGGATAACGATGAATGTATCAGTAGTGATAGCGTCCCGTCTTGAATGAAGGCGAAGTATTCTTAAGTTATAGAAATCACGTCGACATACCATCTTTTCGCCAATATTTACACGGTGAGGACCTGTCCCGATATTTGATATTCTTATTTCACCGAAGGAACTTGCTACTCATAAATTTATGTATGAATGCATGTTCCTTTACATTCTTAATTACCTCGCCATTTTTTCGAACTGTTGCAGCGGTTGAGGGAGGTGAAGCAGTATGATTACCATTTTCGGCTTCAGCAATCGAGTCTTCTAACTGTTAATCAAAATAATAAAAAATTCTGATAAATAACTCGTTAGTTCTAAAAGCATGTAACTTTGTTTGTACCAAAGCTGATGTTTCAGTCTCCTTTTCTTGTGAAAAACTCATACTCGTATCTGAATCCTGTACTCCGCTGGCATTAGCCTGGTATAAAATTAAACACGTTTTTAATTTGTTTAATAAATACAAGTACTTGCAGTATATCATTAATTATTGGTAATGCAAAAATTACATCATCATTTAACCGTTGTCGCTTGGCGTCTTCACTTACGGACGTGGACTTTTTTCGTTTTCTCTGTCCCTCTTCTCCTTCCTAATATTTTTAGAGAGTTAAATTTTGGTGATTCTAGTAAATCGAGGAATCCGGTTTTCATTATAATACAAAAAACTTTGAATACCTTTTTCTTTTTGAGAATGGATTGGGGCAAGTACTGGTTTAATTCCTTTCGTCTAACATACTTCGCTTCAAGTTCCATTCCATCCTTCCATAAATTCAAGTGGACTGCCTGATTTTTTACTAAAATAACGTATAAAAAGAATATTATAATATGGTTAAATTGAGGACACAAATTGTATTGCATTTGGAACTTGTTTAGTTTACCTGTTTCTGTGAATGTTAGGATGTCATACGTAAGATCCACATTAAGGTTTTCCACTTTGGAAAATATGAGACCAATAAACCACTGGGTTACTGGCTTGCCTTCAGCACTGATTGAAGGGTACGACGTAGGCCAAATATGAGGTAGTTCGATATGTGGATTTCGTTCCAACGTGACAACCAAATGTCTCAATTTTGATTCGACCATGCCGTACCATTCGAGCTGTTCGCCTTCAGAGTTTGAGCTTGCAATCAAAGCGATGTAATGTCTAAAATTGTAAGATAAAAAGACAAAGAATTAAGGCTAATTGAGACGAACAGAACCAAACCTAGAAAAAGGTGGCTAAAATTAAAAAGCAGCTTACTTGTATTTGTTGAAGAATGGCCATGGTTCAAACAACTTTTGCCAGGTCGCCTTTCCTTGGTGAATGTCTTCTGTGACTTGAAGGCCTACACAACAATCAAACATTGCAATGATAACAATAAGAGTACAATCAACTATAAACGAATTCATCTAAAGTCGTCATATTTAATATTCACCTCTGTTGAATTGATCAGCCATAACCTGACGGGTGGACTCGGACGTATTGAATGTGGAATTCTGTTGAGGGTACGCAGGAGTTATTATGGGCATCAAGTGATAGCGGTCTGATACGGTGACCCGAGGGTCCCAGACAGGAAATCCTAACGCATTGCTACTGGCAGGCTCCATTGGTTTAAGTAATACAGGATGTGGCCATTTCCATTGAGAGAATACGAGGAAAAATTTTTGAACCACTGTAGATGCTGTAGCGTTGGGATATAATTGACAGGTGCGTGCGACAAGCATAGCTGAAAATAAGTAATTACAATTACTAAGAATCATACATCATTGATAAAATACACTAATGGAGAATAGCGATGGGTATATAAATTTGCAATAGTGCAGACTGTAATGTGGGTTGATAAATAAAATTGGCTCTTACCCCAAGACACGCCACCAAGATATCCAAGAACGTTGCTGTATATTCCACTTTCTACAGGTAAGGAGAAAAACAAAAGTCAATGTGATGTATACGCTAGGCATGTAAATTTATCTATAATCTAATTTCAAGAAATGACTTACTTTTTGCCCACAGTTTAATTGCCCTCAACGCAAGTCTGAAACTGTCAATGTTTGGAACAAGGCGCAAGATTTCATCGGTAACTCGACACCCATTCAAACTCCGAACACATTTTTGGTCAAGATTTTTCAAAATACTATCATCCATTAATTCCTGCATAAAATAAAGCATCATATTCTCCGGTACTGCACAAGAATAATAGCACATTACAAACAAAAACATACCATATCATCTGGAACTTCTTTGGATGCCAGACGAGCAAACAACATATCAATTTCAATATTATCAAAAGACATTTTAATAACTGCAAACAACAAACAATAAAATAATTAGTGGGTCATTACATATTACGGAATTATACGCATATATTTAATAACTGATAAAGAAGAAATGTGTACCTGGCACAAAGGCTTCCTCGACAGCTCGTAGGTCAGACACTTCTGATTGCTGTTTCAGTAATTCGAAAAAGGATGTGAAATAATCCGTCCTCTGAATGTGGCGTGGAACAACACAAAGGGCGTCAATATCAGCGCCCTAGAATTTACAAAGAAAAGAGGGGAAAAAAGTTAGTTCGTTGACCTTACTTTTATATCAAAAATAAGTTAAAATACTTACTTTGTTGTGAACGCCTAAGCGATAGGACCCAAATGTATAGATTTTTCCTCCAAGCTGGAAGAACAGATATGCATATTAAGTAAAAACAATCGTAATAAAACATTGGTAATAGTTTATATAATTGTTTAACTTTAATTACATGTTCTGCGACTGAAGGAGGAATGTTTTTCTGGACACTAATGTCACGCACCCAGTTCTTGACAAGAAAGTCCAACTTGCTGAGGATTTCCATCCTATGTGTCATCTCCTCTACGGATTCGAAAACTGCATGAGGTTTCAGCGCCTCTTCCAAGTCCTTGGTCAGCTTCAAGTCAATTTCCTTTGGTCCGGCGGTGCTTATTGCGGATGTCATACCCGAGCTGGTAAATCCCCCTGATCCACCATCAGTCTCCATGTTTATGCTGATTGATTTTTCCGTTGGGGTAACAATAGCTGTTTCAAGTTGAACGTTTGGCGAATTTGGTAGGCGCATGGAGCAAGTCACCAATAATATTACCAATATGCAAAAATTGAACTGCAAACAGAAATTCATGTTTAAAAACAAGTTGGGTTCAATTAACTTTACCTAATAGCAAATTAAACTAAGCAAATCTAAATAAATTAACTTACCACTGTCGTTATCTTTTTGTCTAACTAACAATCAGCATGGTTTCAACGGCGGTACAGCTCAGTAATAATAATCAACGCCAATTGATCGACTGAACAACCGAGTATATTTTCTCAATTAAACTACTATTATTTTCTGGTCGTTGATAAGTTGATAAATTGTATTTCAATATATTCAATCCGTTCCTTCGTATTATGATTTCATCGTTATTCGTTATGTTGTTTATAGTTATTCATAAATCCTAATTATCTAAGTCTTATCCTTAACTTTAGTAAAATTAGTTGTTATTTTTATTAAGTAACAAGTGATTTTACGATTTGCGAATTGAAACTGCACTGTTAAATCGAATGAGCTTGTCTAGGTCCTACTGCGCGTAGTACTTTCCAATTAATAATAATTGTAGTACACGAATATCGAACTAAATCTAAGTAAATTACAAATTAAGTACAAAATTTAGCTAATAAATGCACGTCGTTTAAGTCAAAAAATAATTCACAAAAGTATTTGATCGAGAATCCTCCCTCCAATAAAATTTGGATGTTTACTTTATCTTGAAAATTTCGTTGAGCAAGCAATTTAACAGCAACAAACTATGTGGTATGTCGGTCGTTCACATTTAATTAGTTAACTACTTAAGTTCTTAAAATTCCGTGTCCATCAATCAATCATTAAAATCTTATTGCAAATCTCTAAAAATTAATACTAGGACGTGCGGTGGCCATCAAAAACAACGAGATATTTAGAATAGATCCTACCTGTTTTATGCTAATTCAGTAGGTTAGTAATCGAATAAAGTCTAATTAACTAGTTATCAAAATTATGCAAAAATTTAATGTCCTGTCTGTCCTGCAATTAGCTAAATGTAAAATAATGGTTGTGTGAGGAAGGAGGATGAATGAGTGACGAAACCGTGTGACCATCGAGCAGCGAGAGAGAGAGCGGAGCAAGCAAAGTGCAGGCTTTTTTTCAGCACAGTCAGCTAAAACGAGAGCAGAAGTAGGAGCGTGGTGAGCATGGGGAAGACCGGGGGAGAAAGTCTGAAGGGATCTAAGGCGCTCGACAACTCACTCACGCTAACATCACCACCAACAAATGCTTTATTTGTGGTATTCTCAGAATTCTGAAAATAACACAAGCAACACTTGGTCATGTGCCGTTCACGAGGGAACCAGAAGAAGGGGTAAAATTTGCATGTGTGTAAATCGTCTGTCAACGATTTTCATATTTTAAAACATTTGATAAAACACACGTCATAAAAACAGTATGCCTCCAAAGAAGACAAAGTTTGTAAGCATAAGTGCTAAGGGATGCGAAAACCCATTGTTACCGGGTAATTATAAATTATAACATTATGCTTTAAAATTTGCACTGGATAAGGTCGGCTTTGATTATAATTCTTAATCAATAATACAGAACTTATTTGAAGATCGATCGATGTATAATATGTCGAATGGTTCAATTTGTTTATTTTTTGTAGGCAGGGAACGATGCGAGTGTCAAGCTGTGAAGCATACCCTGGTTAATAATTGCTTATCTTGTGGGAGGATAGTCTGTATTCAAGAAGGTGCTGGTCCCTGCTTCTTTTGTGGGGAAATTGTAATTATTGTTTAAATCTTTACCTTCCATCTCACGTAATGTTGGGTCAGTAAGATTAAATTTAGATTTTCTGTCCGTGTTAACAGGTGATGGGGAAAGCGGAGAGGGCAAAAGTCCTTTCCGGAAGCTCAAAAGATGCTCAGTATTTGCTGAACAAATATAATAAACTTCCAAAACCTATGGACGAAGAAAGAAAAAGACTGGCACAAGAGCAGAAAGAAAAGCTTTTAGAATATGATCGAAATAGTGTACGGAGAACTAGAGTGATTGATGATCAATCTGACTATTTTGCGGTAGAAAGTCCATGGTTGTCAGAAGAAGAAAAGCAAGTTTTAACTGAGAGAAAACAAGCGTACATGGATTCCAAAAACAGACTTAAAAGACGAGTCCAAGTAACAATTGATTTAGCCGGTAAATATATACCCTATCATTTACATTTGGTTGATTTGATGGGTTTAGTTTTACATATTACTATTTTTGATTGTTTCTTATAAAGGTCGCCGAGTTATTGAACAAGTTTCCGAAGTTAGCATTCCCGAGTTTGACTCAATGAAAATATCAACCACCAAGACGAAGGAACCAAAGAATACAGAACATGAAGACGATGTAAAAATTAAAATTGAGCCAAAGGTAATTAGCGTATTAAACTCAACGAGAGGAGAAATTGATTGATATTAAACATATTCACTTTATTTCAGTTTGTGGGTACACTTGAAAAATCGAGCAATAAAGAATCGCCAATACTGTGGAGTTATCGCATTCAAGATTCAGAATTGCAAGAAATGGTGGATTCTGGCAACTGCCTTTCCGTTTCTCAACCGTTTGCTTCCTTGATTGTGGAAGGAATTAAATCGTTAGTTTAATTTAAATCAAATACAAGTTTTATGTCATCAAAAAATATATATGCAATGTAATTAATGAAAATTAATTTCAGATTTGAAGGTCGTACGTGGTACACACCAATAAGAGGAAGACTATGGATTCATGCAACTAAAAAAGTTCCCACTCAAGATCATCTTGATCAAGTTAAAGCCGTTTACAGAAATATTGTTGGAGAAGGTGTGTATAAAAACTTCGAGTGCTAAAATTAGATTATTAATCTGGTATTAATAAATTTGGCTGTACCATTTCATTTCAGATATTGATTTTCCGGAAACCTTTCCAGTGGGATGTTTAGTTGGATGTGTTGATTTGGTTGATTGTGTCCCTCAAGAGGAGTATCTCGAGTTGTATCCAAATGGAGAAGTAGAAGATCCATATGTTTTTGTGCTAGCAAACCCGCAAATGCTTTCTGTAAAATTGCCCATGGATGGAAAACTAAAAATTTGTAGGCAACAATTTTAACAATAGTGTGGAAAATGTAAAGTATTTCTTATATTTAAACTTGTTTTTTAGATAAATTAGAGCAACATATTCATCAAGCAGCCAAAAAGATACTGGAGAAGAAAAGTTGAAAATAAAAACAGCAGCAAAAATCGCCGAAAAACTTAAATTAAAAATTAAATATTTATTAATTAAATAAGGTTATTAAATAAGTTTGGGTTTTGTTCACTACACGTTGTCAGACTTGTGTGCAACGATAATAAAGAAAGCGTTTCAACAAGGAGCTCTACATATGCCTCGTAAAAAATTAAACTTTTTGTTTCAATTTTATTGGAGACACATATAGTTGATTATTTACAAGTATACTAATTTGTGACATGCCATCAATGGGGACGAGTTAAAATAGCCCATCAACCAATTCAGTCTCGGGATCCAAAGTGACGTCGTAAAAACATGGACGCGTTGGCAGTCCTGGCATCATGGACATCTGTCCAACAATTGGAATGATAAAGCCTGCCCCCACACTTGCCGACACATCTCGAATTGGCAAAATAAACCCTTTCGGAGCTCCTTTAAGATTAGGGTCGTGACTCAAGCTCAAATGAGTTTTAGCCATGCAAATCGGCAAATGTCCAAACCCTTGCCGGGTGTAGGTCTCAATCCGTTTCTTGGCGAGTTCCGATAATTCAATGTCCTTCGCACCATAAATCTCTTGAGCAATTGTTCTGATTTTATCCTCCAAAGACATGGTAAGGGGGTATAGAAAATTGAAATTGACGGGTTGTCCACAAGCCTTTATAATGGCATTTCCCAAGTCTACAGCTCCGGCTCCACCTTTAGCCCAATGTTCTGCAACAACAGCATCAAACGCACCACAACGAATGGACAAATCTCGTATCAATTTTAGTTCCGCATCCGTATCCGTCCTATTCAAATTTTTAAAGCATTTTGAGATGTTATTTTCAGAAAATAACATTTCAAAATAATTTTCTTGAGAAGACATGGTCATACTGGAAAACGCTGCCATGTTGTTACTGTGAGACTTACTTGAAACGATTGATGCCTACTACAACTTGAACTCCAAATTTCCTAGCACTTTCAATTTGCTGTTGGAGGTTAGCAAATCCAGCTTCTACCAATTCCAAAGACTCCTGCAAGTTTAATTTACTGAATTAGCAATTTAAGCGTGAAACCACGCCACGAAATGAGGCATTGGTAGAATATGTAGTTAATTCGACCTTGTTGTATGCTTCGGGAATCTGCATTCCAGCCGTTACAGTTGGACCACCCCCATGCATTTTTAATGCCCTCACGGTAGCTACTATTACTGCTGCAGATGGTGTTAATCCCGAATATCGAGACTTGATGTTCATGAATTTCTCCATCCCTATCAGTCAGTTAATTTATTTATTGAAATTAATATGCATACCACAATTATCTAACTTAAGATGTAATCAATTTAAAAAATTACCAATATCAGCCCCAAACCCAGCCTCAGTGACGACATATCCTTCCGGTCCAACCAACTTTAAAGCGATTTTGTCAGCTATTATGCTGCTATTTCCATGAGCTATTTATTTAATAATATACTGCTATTTATTTATATAGATTAGATATATGCTATTTGTTTTGCAAAACCTATGTTGGCGAATGGCCCCCCATGCACAAGGACTGGATTTCCCTCTAATGTTTGCATTAGCGTCGGTCGAATAGCGTCCTTCATTAGAACGGCCAGGCCACCAGTTATGCCCTACGCACATAACACATATTGGTAATTGCTACTGCCAGGATATTCTCAGAGATATTTGTTTTCAGTTATCATTTACCAAATCATCAGCACTAACAGGATGCCCATCTTTGTCAGATGCAACGACCATTTTTCCAAGTCGTTCCTGCATGTCTCTCATACTAGTGGTCAACGCTAAGACGGCCATGATCTCACTGGCAACGGTAATATTAAACTGGGTTACACGGTCATGTCCATTTTCTGTGGCAGACTGAAAAAGAACTTTACTTTTAGTCGTCATTTATCATACGAAAAGAGCTTTTGGCGTCGTTTGATTGAAGTATCTTCTAACTACCTTCAGTATTAAGCATACAAATTAAATAGTTGGATATTGTCTACTATGATTTCTCTCTTCCATGGTCTAATTTTATTACGCTTTTATAATAAATACGATAGTACTTAATTAATATTACCTGTCCAATAGTAATTTTGCGCAAAAATCGGTCATTTGTATCAATAACTGCAAAAATGTCAGGTTTAAATATTTATTCGCAATTTGGTTAAATTATAGGATACCTCGATTCCATGTAATCTGCAAACATGCAACTATGTTATACTGATATTAACATGCAACTTACATTATGCAAGTAATTGTGTTACTAATGTATGAAATTACCGTTTCTGGATCGATATTTAACCTCACAAATTTTGTAATTTCATCCGCCGTAAGGCTGTTTGGATCCGTTTTCGTGATTCCCAACCGATTCAAACGTTTAAGCTGCATATTTGCATACCCAAGAAATGCTAATAAAACCTCTGCCTATCGTATCTATTTAACAAATCCAAAACTGATTTGTTGAAGTGTGTACATACCTGAATTTGGGAAAATATCCTGGTGGAATCTTTTTGGGGCACCAACCGAGAGAACAACGCTTTGTCGGATTGGGTCGCCTCATGAAACATTCGTGCATCAATCTGTGCCGCAAGTAAGTTGTTTGCGGCAGTAATAGCGTGGATGTCGCCGGTCAAGTGTAAATTGAAATCTTCCATCGGAATCACCTGCGAATACCCTCCGCCGGCTGCCCCACCTAATGTACAACATTTCAGAAATGTCCTTACATGTGTGACTTTGACTTTCAAAAATAAGGTGCAATTAATTAAGTTGTAATGCAATTGTACCCTTGATTCCAAATGTTGGTCCCTGAGAAGGTTGGCGTAGGCAGGCAAATACATTTTTCCCCAAATGTGAACCAAGAGCTTGGACCAGACCAACGGTGGTTGTACTCTTTCCTTCGCCATATGATGTTGGAGTTATCCTTATACATGAATTCACGTTAGATTAAGGTTCTTATTTAACCTGATGAATGAATCATTTAAAAATTACCCTGCAACCACAATGTATTTCCCATCCTTGACAGATTTGAGACGTTCGATAATGCTCAGGGACAACTTTGCTTTCTTATTCCCATACAATTCCAGCTCGTCTTGGTTTAAGCCAATTTCAGAAGCTAATACCGTAATGTTCTTGGGCCTTTGACTTCGAGATATTTGGATGTCACTAAAAGTACACACTTTCAATGGTTGATGACGCAATTATGACCAGACAGAGTGTGACAAAATTTAAAAAAAACACTTTTATGCCAAAGGTAAGTAGAAATACCCAAAATAAAATAAGTACCCAAAATGTTCCAATACAGTTTGGACAGAGACAATGCAATATTGCAATAATGATGGCATAAAGAATAATTCTTAGAAATATTAGTTGACGAAGCAGCATATGTGTGAAATTTAGTTTCATGCTTTATTTATTGCCAAAAATAATTTATTATACTAGATACAAATTTTAAATAATACAGACCCGTTGGCTGAGAGAATGAAAAGTTCACAGAGTGTGTCAGACCTTTTACATACTTACTTATACAGAGAGAGACAGAAATACACGATTATTTAAGAGATAGCCACATTGGCAAACGAATTACAACAGCAAGCCGGCGAGAACTGCTTTGAAGGTAAGTATAAGTTACCTCGGAACGGGGGTAGCTGTTTTCAGTGGAATTGGTGAAAAATTCCACTTGATCCCTTTTTGCAATGCTAAAGACTTTCCAGCTGAAACGAAAACACAAAAAATTAGATAAAAGGTAAGACGAGTCACCCTTTACTATTAATACAACCCTTGAAAATGATTAAGATTTATTTATACAAATCTTTGCAATGCCGAGTAAAGTATTTAATAATACGTCACACTTGCCCGAAATAACAGTGTTTTTCATCAACATGCAAACCGTCATTGGTCCCACGCCTCCTGGAACAGGAGTAATGTATCCCGCTACTTGACTGACTTCCGCAAAGTCTACATCCCCAACTAATCGTTGGCCTGACTTTTTGGTAGGATCTGTATGGAGAAATTAAAAATCATAAAGTGTGACGCATAACCATACTGTAGTCCGTCATAAGTAATTCCAAACCATAGCTCACCAGGAATTGAATTAATCCCACAGTCTATAACAACTGCTCCAGGTTTCACCCAACTGCAAGTAAAAATTAATAAATCTGAGTATATTATCATAACAGCCGGAATTAAATGTGAGATCAGAAGCAGCGTCATTTTAACTAAAGCGTATGTAATCGTTCTGTTCGTACTTCCGCCTCGTCCAGTATTACAATACAATACATAGATGTAAATATGTTCATACTAGAGAGATTTTGCTTTCTTTTTGCCATTTAAATTTATAATTATTTAAGTAATACGACTATCAATTCGCAACCTTATGTATGCATCTAATCTAGACAACCTCACCTGCCTTTCACCAATTCAGGTTTCCCAATGCCAACAACCACTATGTCTGCTTGCCGTACCTATAGTTTGTTTAATTAGAAAACAATACTTATTAATTCTCAACTCTTAATTGAATTAAGTTAAATTTACCTCGTCAGCAAGATTTTTAGTTTTAGAATGACAAACAGTCACAGTTGCATCGTGCCACTTTAGCAATTCAGCTACAGGAGTGCCAACAATTTTACTACGGCCAAGAACAACTGCTTTTGCGCCTTGGATAGGAACGCCAGTCCTAAAATTATCCATGAAGTAGTGTAGATAGGTGCGTACGTTGGTTATCCAACGTATTTATGTACGAAATTCAGTTTGGTTTGGTAAAACTTTCCATAAAAAATACCTTTTGATCAATTCAATGCATCCGTAAGGCGTGCACGGCATAAATCCAGACTTCAGATCACCAATAGCCACACGACCCTCATTGACAGTACACAGACTGTAAAAACATACAAAATGGTAATATCAAGTTAAATGGTCGATAATGCCAGCTGCACAGTCAACCAATATATGCACGAAGATGGTAAGGAGGTGTAAATCTTACCCATCAACATCTTTAGATGCATCAACAGCGTCAGTCACGCGATGAGAGTCAATTGGGTTATCAGCATCCAATGGCATTTGCACGATAATTCCATGAATATTGGGGTCCTTGTTAAGTTTGTCCAACTCTTCCAGTAACTGCATTACACAACAAAATCGTAATGCAAGCACCGTTCTTAGGATTAGTCTAACTTATGTGCATTCATGGTTTTAGTTAGATATATGCAATGACCCAGTTTGGTTAAGATTTGTTCAAATTCGTTGACTTACCTCGATTTCGGTTATAGTCCTTGGTAGTTTTACATGTTCAGCCTTCATTCCAATTGTTGTAGCTAAACAATTTACGATAAAATCAATTTGAGTAAGGAACATTAAACAAATATATGGCTAGGCGTTACAGATTAAACCATTAAACTCACCAGCCTTAATCTTCATTCTTATGTAGACATTCGAATCTTCGCCTGAAAAATAAAGTCAGTAATTCAAATGCATTGTACTGTAAATTTTTGTTTTGGTGTGCAATTTTTTTGTGAAGTTAAATTTATATTTAAAACTTTATTTGCAACTCACGTCCACCGACTTGAACAATTGCGAGACCAGGAAGAAAGTTGGGATCAATTTCTTTCATGCGCGTCACCTCTTCAGCTAGTTGTTGTTGAATCTCCCTGCGTAAGGTAATTCTTTACTAAACTATCAGGGGCTCAAACAAAAACATGCAAATACTAATTTAAAAAAACATTTTGCTTACTTTGAGACTTCAGTCCCGGAAATAAGCTGAGCAGACATTTTCGCTTTGTAGTATTTTGTGTTGTCTACAGCCGAGTATTCTGTTTGGAAAGTAGAATAGCTAGAAATTGATCTGGAATTATTATAAGGTCTTCTTTTTAAGGAAATTTCTTTCAGCCAACGGGTATTCAGCCAATTATAAGACGATCTAGGATGATGATGATGATGACAAGTTTGGAGGAGGAGGCAACTCGAATGACTTGGTATTCTTTGACACTTCCAGAACTGGTTGTTGTCCACGTCCAAGGCCAACCTTCCTGTTGTATATCAATATATTTGTGTAAGCAGATATCAGATATCACATGATTATTATATGAGGGTTAGTTAAAAACAAGTCCTTCTCAAATCTAAATCCTTGCAACTGGATAGGAGCTTAAATTCTCAATTTACATGAGCAGATAAAGACGTAAACTAAACCAACCAGTTGGCTTTCTTACATTAATAACGAGAGACAAACAGTGACTTGTGACTTGCTAAATACTGATTGAACGTGGTTTTAGTTAAAGTTATTTGGTTGAAGTTTGACAAACAAGCATTTCAATATTAGAAGGCACATATTCCCTTACAATTACAATGAGTATCATTTTTTCTTTCCATTGATGCAGTGCGTATTAATATTCGTACATACTAATTTTGTATTACCATGTTATTTACGAATTGAGAGCAAATGATGACTCGATAAACGATAACATGTCTTGTGATTATTGATCAATTTAAGTCATGCTGTCACATTTGAGGAGTCAACTGATTTGATTGACTTTTATTGTATGTTTATTCTGTTAAAATATCTTCTTAGAACTTACGCTCTTCTCCAGAAATGATATGCTGGACCGATTGATAAGCATGGATACGATTGGGTTGAGAAACACGTTGCGTTAATTGAACAATCCATCGCCATAATATTTTATGTTTATTAAAATTTAATCCCCCAGTGCTCATTCAATCAACGAAGAAGATAGCCAAACCTCACTCGTCACAGGTTTCAACAATGATTACTTAGGTGAATATGATTTGAATTAAAACAATGAAGAGTGAAATAAAATGTCAAATGAGCAAAACGTGCAAAACCTCGTGCATATGATGCAATATGCAATACATGATCCCGGTTTTCGCACCTGGATGATCCAGCCAAACAACACACAGACTCAATGCACAATGAGAACGAGTTGTTTTCCAGAAGAAAGTTCAGCGTATGATTTTTTCAACTTTCTCCTCACTGAATTCACCATGCACAAATATTTTAATATTGTCCGTTTGGTCATTATTAAATATGATAATGATGAATGATTTCGTGTGCTAATGTATGTGAAAAAATTATGAAGAAATTAATGACCAATCTTATTTATTTCTTCAGTCTGCATTTTTTCTAAATTCTTCATCGTAACAAGTAACAATACAAAAATATGATTTGGAAAACCCAATCATCAATCATTGGTGATAAATGAGGTAGGTTCAAGGTTGATGACACCGGTTACACAAAATGAATCAATACTTAGGCTAAATTATTTTTAGTAATAACAAGTACATGACAGACAGGGAATAATATTGTTCGGTAACACATATTTTTAACAATGCACTCGATAAACTGCAAATTGAATAACTTGTCATTTCGTCTAAATATTAGTGGTACATCATCAAAAGTAACAAAAAATGTTTACACATTACATACCACAAATAATTCATTCTTAATAGTAAGTCTGTATGAATAATACAACGCACAAAGCATATTTATTCAGGAAGGCAAGTAATGGCGTAAGACTAATTTGCTAAACATTATATATTTATTCATACTCAGAAAATACAATTTTTGCACTATATAATGATTTCACTACAGGATGCTACTACTCAGCTACTGCTATTACTACTATCATTCTCATACAGTCCTTCGCACCTTTCTAATAACCTGAGCACTGGATTAATATTGTACGGCCACAAACCCCTTTCTGTAAGTCTACCCACACTCATTCGGAGGCGAATAAGGACACTCATCGTGTTTTCCAAGTCCCGACCACAACTGGATACAAATTCTGACCAATTTTTGAACACAAATTTTAGAAAGTAGAGAAAGTACGTGAGAAAATGAGGAGTCTCAGCTCCTCTTAACCAATCCAAGATAACTGTATTGTCATTTGAAATTTCACCGAGCAGGGCTACAAAAGTTTTGACAGGATGAAAAGATTCCTTAAAATCTGCAGGAATTTCCATTTTCTCATGGAACCCACGATAAGAGTCCAATGTGCACATCATAGCTTCAATTAACGCATCGTCTTGATCGACGAAAAGCTTGATGATCCACTCTCCAAGTGGGGCAGCAGGATGGAATGGTTGGACAGATTTTACGTATAAATCCAACTCTCGAAAGACATCACGGATCGAATTTTCAACAAATGCCATGTCGTTAACTTCAGATTCTGACCCCGAATGAATTGTTTCATCCATCGACGACGTTCCCTCTTCATCACTGTCAATATCATCAACACGGGTTTCTTGAACTGTAACTGCGACACTTTTTAGGACGAGTAGGACCACTTTTTGTAAGAGCGGCCGATTCCCAAATGTTGCATCAAAGGATTCGTCAAGCTGAACAGCATTTATTGATGGCCCGATATATATTGTTTGAGAAATTGGCAAAGCTCGTTTTGGTTTTAAAGGTATTCTTTGGTTTTGCTGTAGAGTTGCTGTGCTGTTACTTGATGATGCTACGGGACTGAAAGACGTAGGATTTACAATTGTAGTTTCTGTTGTTGAACAGGAAGCAAGGGTAGATGATACAGGTGTATAAGTAGAACAAGAAGTAGTGGAGGAGGAGGAGGAGGACGGCGACGACGACGATTGTTCTGTTTCTGCTAAGGACTTGGATGATAATGGAATACCGTTGTGATCAAGGATTGATGAAGATGGATGTGGCAGAAGAAGAGACGCTGTAGATACTGGGGGTATTATACATGTTTTGTCCCGAATTGTATGACTTTCACTCTTGCACTCCCAATCAACAGGTCCAACACAGGAACTACCACCAAACCCAGAAAATTCTCTCGTGAATGGAATCCCCTGAAGAAACTGTCGACTTCTGACGCAACGGATAATTAGATGAGCCAAATCGCATGGCTCTTCGCTTGGGACATCTTGGAGTGCAAGAGTTCTGCCATAACACAGGACTTCGTTGAAAACATCGGTTAGTTTCGACCATATTATTGGAGGTGAATTTGGATTTAAGAGGGGCACAAATGCTTCCAAATGCAAATAGTAATGTTTTGTATCAATTACGCTTATGCTGCAAAACAAAAAAAGCATGATATTATTATAATTTCATCAGCTTTCATGCGTTACTAAAAATTAAATTAATCTGTTAAATTGTGGCCGCTTACCTATTATCTCCTGATATAATTCCAAGCCATAATTCCAAAAAGGTTACAATAGGAGATTCATTTGCAGGTTCAAAATGTGCCATCATAATTTGGAATTTAGTTAACAGTCTTGTCCACCAGTTCTCTAAGGCTTTGACACATAATGTTTTCACCTCATTCTCAATAATTTCGGTATCAACTTCTACTTTAGGACAACTTGCACGTAATTGGTAAGCTTGCAATGCTGCTGAACTTGTTGACTCTGATGGAAAGGTGGTGGATTTTGATTGTGATACGTCTGTCATTGTCACATCCGACGACTTTAAGCTGCCTTTTCCTCCATCATCGTCAGCATTACAAGAATTAGAATTGTTGTAGTCATCATCATTCTCTTGGAGAAATATAGGTGGTTCACTAATATATTTGTACTCTACTACTCCTCTAATAACGTCAAGTATATGTGTTAATTTTAAAGGATTATCCGTTGTAATCATAACATTATTAAATAACTCGTCAATTATTTCATTTAAGTTTGGAAGTCGTGTCCACATTAATAATGAAACTAAACACTTGGAAGTGGCAGCTGTCACAAATTTATCCGTTGAATCAAGACATCCTATTAGCATTTCCCAACTCCCTTCATCCATGGATAGTTCGGATGACATGTCTAGGATCTTCTTGCAAATAAACCCGTTAAACTGTTGTTTGAGCGCTGTGTCAATTAACATATGAATTGTACTGATAAACTGCAACGAGTAACTGCAAGACAAAATACAATAAATAAATAAATAATAAAATTATGCTTTATGATCATACAAAGTCAAGTCTAAACCATCATATCAAGAAAATTACTTACTCGCGAAGAAATCGAATATCTACGGAACAACTTGATGCCACTTGTTCATTTGGTGGAAATATAGGTCGCTGTAATTCTAGGATTCCAACGTTGCATAAACATCCATTGGGAAGATGTTGTTGTAAAATTTCTAAATTATGTGACCACAAGTTCCAGTCTTTTGGCGTCAAGTCCGCCAACTGAAGCTTTGGTCGCTTTAGAGCAGGACCTTCCATCTTGATATCTATTTTATACACGATGCACCTCAACGCACTCACTAACTTTTTAAGGAAGATTGTCACATTTTTAGTTTTCACAGTTCGTATAATAATTTAGAGTTTATTTCCACAAAACCCTTAGTTTATTACTACTAATTCAGGAACTAGTTCGCATCCACGCTGTGACATGATTGTAGCGAATGTGACACGATCTGGTAGATTCACAAATTATTTCTGGAATATTCTTTGCTTCCTTGAACTCAAATTCGTCCTTTAAAATGCGTTTCAAAAGATCAAAGCTATTTGAATCCGACAAGTCCAGGGACTGAAAAAATAGATAGTGATTGATTAATTTTAAAAGAATTACTTCTAGAATAAAAAATGTTACACTTACATTGTCGAATTTTGTATTCCAATTATAATCCGCCGATATTATAAGAAATCCACCTTCAAGGACAATATTTTTTAGGGATGCTATAAATGTTAAAGGATCATCCAAGTCTTCTAAACAGTTTTGTAAAACAACAACTTGAAACTTTCCAAGGTAAGTCAAAGTCTGTTCATCCAAGTCCACATTGTCAAATTCTATATTTTCTTTGTTCTGAAATAAAACTTGGGTTGAAATATTCGGCCTGACTGAGAATTGTGGGGTTGAGAATAATTGCGGATAAGAGCTCCGCTCGTTTAAAGCGTAGCTTACCTTTTTCCGTATATCCCCCGACCGTTTGAGAGGAAATGGACCAGTAGATGTGATTGGAGACTTGAAAGTTCTTGGCAATTCTTTATATGCACCTTCTGCTGGAAAACTGTGAGTTACGGTCGTAAAATTTTGGAATTGATAGCATGTCACAACTTGAGAAAATGATGCTTCCACGCCCTTGACCTCTTCGAAAATGGTTCCCAATGCGAAAACCAGGTATCCAGTTCTACTGCCCACAACTAGAGCTTGTAGATATCGCTTAGTCTGAAAATTATAATAAGCAAAATAACATTACCTCTGAACTTATTTTATAGGATTAATATCATCATCATCAATTATGTTTCGATGCTAAGAAGAATTTTATTACGTGTTCAGAGACGAAATTTGAAATAAATTTGAGAAAATTTTGTGGAAAAGCGAAGAAATTGTCAGGAAGTTCATGTAAATAGCTTGCCCCAATGGGATCAGCTTCCAAGCAAACTTGTCTGAAATTTCCGTATTCTTGTTCTAAATATGATATCAGGTGGAGGTCAGGCTCCCCGTCGCCTCCGCCCTTGAGTCTTGGTCTTCTCGATCTCCGAGAGCTTGAACCTAGCAAATACTTGACAATAGCATAGCACGCACCTACATATCGAAAGGAAAAATAAAGAACATCTTAAGTAAGGACAAAAGTTAAAGTTCAGGCAAGTATCAGACTAATTATATTGCAATTACGATTAATTTTATTATAATAGTGAAGTGAGTAGAAAATTCAAATTGTGAAATATTGAAATATAAGCAATGCAATTTAAATGAAATAGAGGAAGTCAACGCGCAACTTACCTCCTCCAAGTACTGCTCCCACAGTGACTGCAATGTTTGTGTTTGACACGGTCACTTGCCATCCAAAGATTTTCATTCCGTTCTTTTTAACTGTGACCAAAAAATGGCAGTTCACTCACATTCACAAATTCTGATTAACAATTTCACAATTTAGTAGCAGCCTCCCAAAGTAATTTAACTTCTCACTCCAACCCTGGTTCTCTCAGTTGGCTCCTTGTCTCACATGCTTAGATAATACAGCTAACTACTGATAATGATAATGACAATTAACAATTACTAATTTAAATTGCACTTTGAACTTAAACTTCTTCTTGAATTTTGCTGTGTTGTGGAAAATCCAAATCAAATTCCTTTCGTTTGAATTTTCCCTTCAGTCAAGGGTTGCACTTTCCCCGTAGTCAAACGCGTCATAAAATCGTGAATTGTGGAGTTTCATGATGTTTGCTTATCTTTACATTTACGGAAGTTACACATTCCTGAACATGGTGTGGGAGCTTTTGTGTTCCATTTGACTGAATGGGACGTCAGAATTTGATGAGATTTATTCAATTATTTACACCACGTACAGTTGGTGAGTGAGACAAATCAAATATTATGATGAAGAACAAAAATGAATGAATTTGACATGTTTATTTATCGGTCGGTGTCAATATAACTGAGACACTAGTGGCACAACCCATTGTTCCCCACCGAGTATTTCTTATGAGTCAATGAAAAAATAAAAATGCGTGGTAATTGTATCAGGATCACGATAAGTTGTATGTTCCCGACTTCTTAATCACAACCGACCTGGTCCAATGAGATGATGTTAAGAATTAATTTCAAAATATTTCGTAATATTCCGAGACACAAAGATCTTCTTCTTATATTGAAGCGTTCTTGCTCCTTTGAAACCGACTGAAGATTTCAGTTCAGATTTTTTGGTTAAGGTCAGCGTAACCTACGCGATCCAGCCAAACCCCAAGCCACGCCAACTTTACTCCCTTGGAACAGTGTAGGTAGATAATAACAACAGCCCTTTGGTCTTGTGAATGAAGGGCGAAGGGTAACTTTTTTGACATATCAACTTTGCCTGATGGGTGGTGGGTTTAGGTACGTGCACAAAAAAAGGAATAAACAGTACCGCACATCCCACAAAGCCAAAGGTAGCTACATAGCTGGGTTAAAAAGTAGGCTTATAATTCCAATCCAATTCCATGTGCAGCACCCTGTGGACCAAAGATGATGGTCCATGGCTCCGCTAGGAGAAAACTGATCAGAGATCATGGGAATTGAGATTTAAGGAAGAACGAAGGTAAAGTTGGGGGATTCCGAAAGAAGATGAGCGGATATAACAGGAAGACAAGAAGAATAAGGGTTGCTTTTGCTTGGCTGGGGTTGGTTCTTATTTCTTGGTTGGTGCTTATGGGCTCTTTTCATGCAAGATTTCTCATAAGATTTCGTCTCTGGCAAGTTTTTTGTTCATAGAAATAAAGTTGGTTCGAGGTATACCGACCGACATACCGTAGTGGCCAGCACATCTTCAACAACTTGTTCCAAACCACCTAAAAGAAACATACATCCAACCACACAGAGTTGCTTTGGTTTGCTAGTTGCAACTGCTGGGTTGATGGGCATTATTTTTTCATGAGGTTGTTAGTTATTAGGTGCAGGAAAGCAACATTTACAAGTTTGAACTTTAAAAACACAATATTACACTGAGCGTCGTACCTTCCAGTACAACACGGGAACAAGAACGGATGAGATCTGGCGAGCATGAAGGCATAAGGGATGGACGAGAAGGATATGGGAAGAGGTTTAGTGGTTGAAGAGAGATGAGGTAGGAAAAAATATTATAATTCAACGGATGAGAAGAAAACCCTTTGGGATTATAGGATGACAATACATGGAGTTTTTCTTATATTATTTAAAAGTGTAGCATGAAACCATTTTGTTCCTAAAATCGAGTGGTTCCGGTGGTATATGAAAATATTTTGATAAAAATAGTATGATTTTTTCATATTTTCGGCTGGGCAATACAGTCAAGATTATGTAGTATGTGCACTGTTCAGGAATTGGTTGGTAGAAAGAACTTGTGAAAGCACCTTTCGGTAAAGATGAGCAGTCCAAATTGTAGCATTATCTTAGTCCATCCTGGACCATGAAAGTAGTGGTTTTCTTCAGCCGTATGTATGTATATTTGTTGCATCTCGTAAAACACTTTTTACACACACACTAACAATAAGTATCATTTTGTTTGTACATGGAAGAGATCGAGTCTATCGAAGATTCAACTCTTCATCAGTTTCTCCTCTCTCTGGTTGATGATGATGATGCCTTTAAGATCATTGTATTCTGCCCAATACGGCATCGTTCCTAACTTTTTTTTAAATACAATTTCTTTATTCAGTGGCATCCAGCTAGCAAGCCCTTCAAGCAAGATGATCATAATTTTATGCAGCAGGGCATCTCAAGTGCTCTCCTTCCACTTTTAACAACTTCAAAAGTATAGAGCTGCATGGCCTGGAGCGAAAATCAAGGTCAGGTGTTAAGAAGGCTCAGGTTAAGCGTTGTTGTTCAGTTCAGAGAGTTCGTCATCGAAATATGAAAAAAAACTTGCAGGAAAATGGTGAGTTGAAGAAGAACATACATAAAGTCTAAACATGTTACGACGGCCACACGAGATTAGATTGAAAAATCGGGCCCTCTGAAACGTAGAGCTTTTTTGGGTAAAGAAATGAAATCCAAGTCAAGGCAAATCTTTCCGGAGGAAAAATTCAATGAAATTCTAATACAATTTTAGTGCGGAAATCCTACGATATCAATAATGTAATTTTATGATATGATAATGCCAGAAGGTAGTTTGTAGACGTTGGAGGCAAGGTTCCTTTGGTCTCTTCTTTTGTCGTTGTGATACATAGGCTGAGCTGACATCAAATTTGTTTTCCTCCCTGACATCGAAATTTAAAATAATATCTGAATCTACGAGCGGAGATTGACTATATGATGGACGGCAACTACTTAAATTTTGATTTTCATATTTGTCAGACTTGTACTTTCAGACACTTGTACTTGTACTTGTACTTACACTTTCAGACTTTTATAATGCTCCTTCTGTTGTCGAAAGTAAAACCACCCCATTATGATTTTATTGTTTATTTACTTCAAGTCGATAATGAAGTATGAAAGTGACTCATTTTTTTTTTATTTCAAGTAACAAACTTTTTCTTACTCTTGCATAATCTTAATCTACCCTGATGTGTATGTAATTATAAGCTTCTACATACAGACTTATGTATACTATATAAATACAAATACAATGTATGTATTTATAGTTTTTCCGACTCACTGAGAAATATCAGATATTAACGAGGTAGGCAGGAGTCCTGTCGCAGGACATGACTAAATATGAACATGTTAGCTTCTGCCTTCGCCTTTGTTTCATGCAGCTTCTTCAGTTTATCTGTAAAACTTCTAACTCCGTGAGTTGTATAATGAAATCGTGATTTACCAGAGGTTGTCTATTTAGTTGACTGCTTTCCTGCACCTTTTTTCAACAGTTCTATAGTAAAGTCAAAAAATTAGCTTTGCTTCATTTTGTTGAGTTCAAATTTTACACCAATTTTTAGCTTATGTAGCTCCATAGATTGGAGTTGATTTTGTTAAGAACAAGTTAGCTATGTACGTGTATGTACATAACCTAGGAAAATAATGTGCTCAGCCGAGTATCAATAATGGTTTATGGATTCTTGCTTATTGCGATTATAATCAAGGGTTGTAAATTGGATTACAATGTAAGATCTTGTCCATTTACGAGCACGATAGTCTACATTTCTTGCTTGATGCTTTTGAAATATATCCATGTTTTAATTGAACACTGTACTTCATAACTTATTTCTATCAGCATACATCAATTTTGGTACAAAGCATATATGATTTAGCATGTCCAGTAATTTCCTAAAATATATGCACTCACTACATACATACATATTTTGTCCAGAATTACTTTGTCTACTCTATTTTCAGTTGTAGCAATCAAGAACTTCTGAATTTCTGACCTAAGCAGGGCCAATTACAACCCAGGCCTTTTGTCTCAACTCTGGTTTTTATTCGGCTCATCGTATCCTCAGTCACAGAATGTTTTTGATCCCATTCTTTCTTTCTACATACGAATACATTCATGTCCCATCGTGCAAAATAATGTTAATAATTGTTGGAAACATGGAGTAATTTTGATTTTCAGAGCACAAAAAAAAGTTTCCTCTCCAGTCAAGTAATTTCAACAATATCGGATGTAATCGCGATTGCTGATTACTTAATGGCGCTTGTAAGTAATTTGGAGCGCGTGTATGTATGTACATATGTGCAGCAAATAGTATGAAACAGCAAAAGGTTGGTTGGCAGTGAGACAAAGAAGATGCTGGATGCAATTTTGCCCCTCCTTGTGTAACTAGCAAGTTTATGATGACAATAATGACATTCTCTTGTATTCTTCCCCGTTGTATCCAAACTGACTTGAAATATTTCCTGAACTTTGACTTTTACGTCTTCATCTGCTCTTCTTCTTTTAAGAGAGCTAATCTCCTATGGTAGGCTATTTCCACAGCCTTCCATTTCTTCCGTTTCATTATTATTGCACATAGGCAGGCACCATGCCTTCATTTCCCACAAACTGAAACTCCAATCAAATGTAGCAGCAGCCGAATGTCACCATTGTTCACAAACACACATATTAACAAACTTATAGCTTTTGTTCCATAACTAAACCACATAAAAGGAGATGACAACGTGGTCCACGGCTAAATTTCTACGACTTTCAACCTATATTCGGAATGGCGATAAAATGAATCTGTACCTTTTTGACGGAAAATGCGGAATATGATACTGCAAAATGGTACACACAAGAACTTATTTATGTACGTATGTACATATGCGTTGGTGCATTTCACTGAATCCGCCCTGTAATTAGCGGCCTTCTTTGGAACAGATTGATATTTGGAGATGGAAAGGATATCTTTTCACCATTTTTTCTTTGACTTGACTCATTATCTCATTAAGCAGTTGAAATTGGTCAAAACAAGCGAGAACCGCCCTGTCAAGATAATCATCCCATTCCGGTTTGGTTTCTAATTAACGAAATGCCCAATCAATTTGCTTTCTTTGTCTGTTGACTGCTCATCGCATCGGCAAGAAGGGATTCAATCAATTATTTTTTTCTACTTGATTCCATGGGTTTCTTAAACTGCGGTTGTGGATGGATAAGACGATAGCTCATGATTGCTGTGTGCGTATGAATGAGTGTTGTGTGGGACGGGTGTGAACTGAAGGCTCAATTTTACCCTGCATGCATACCTTGCTCCAGTTAATTGAAACGTGATCCTTTCTGTCAGATTGATTCCCCTTTGAGAAAAAACTGTCACTGTAATTGATACCTCTGACGTGCCTTTAGAGTTTGATAGAAGAGTCCCTGTCTTCGCTTTTATTGTCTACCACGACAAATTTGGTCGAGTTTTGACATTTGATTATGTAAAAGGGAAAGCGAGAACTGCTGGATTGCTAACAAATTGGATGTTATATAATATTTAAGGCCAGCTTGACATTTGATTTCATTCATTTTCACCTGTTTTTCCAATTTTATTTTTTCAACTGATTTCTGGTTTATTTAAATTTCGCTTTAATAAATTCCAAGATTATATTTTTACGAGGAATGGTGATTTGCAGTATAAAATTCAAACTGTAAACCAATCACTAAAATCCCATTAAATATTTGTGTAAAGTAGTTGAACTTCTATGAATGATGTACCTTATGCACTTGTTATTGCTCGTCAGTGCAGTAAATAAAGGGAAGCAAGAATTCAGCCGCATTTGTGTGACACGAGGGTGCAGATTACTTCCCAAATATATAGATCTACGCATGGTATGTACTTCCCGAGGAAAAGGTGGAGATGTTTTTATTACTCGGTGTGATGCATTAATTTTGACAGATTCCAGGTAATAATTTTTCTCTCAACGCTCAGGAGAATCATCCAGTGGTGAGCATGGGCAATAAAACATGGACCATAAAATAAATTTATTTTTCGATTGTTTTATAGTTTGAATTGCAATGTTGCACCTACACTCGCATAAGTAAGCTCACAGTTCATCGCGTATGATCTTCGTGCCTTAATACCTTAAAATTTGTGGAGCACCATGAAGCTGTAACTCATTTCAAGTACCACAGGGTGGGGGCTGCTTTTGGGTTCTTTGGCTGTACAATAAACTTTGGTTGATGCATTTAATTTTAAAATATCCTGGTCTCAACTTTATTACTTTCTCATTTCCAAATAAAATTCCTATGCGTATCTTTATTTCATTTCGAGACAGCAAGCTTTATATAATGACAACTTAACTCATCCAACTTTAATTGTTATATTTTGATACATTGACTTTTACAAGGTTTGTTTAATTGCTAAAAAATAAACCTGCCCTGACAAATAGACACCACGGTTCTCCATTAATATTATCCACTTGAATATTTGTCGGAGAGAAAATTACTTGCCAGTATTTCAAAAGGTATGTATGTACAATAAACGTGTTTTTGTGAATGCATGTACATATTTACAAGACAAGTGCTAACCTCATCACCACTCCCAAATACAGAACGTATGTAAATGCATACATATGTATTTCTCCGACGTTCCTAACTCATCAACTCAATATGAGCGACGACACATTTTATTGGTTATCAGTGTGAGCCGGGATGCGACCACGTAGAATTTCGAGTTAACCCCGACAATACAAGTTGTCTAAAATACGAACAATTAAGGCAAAGTTCATAGTACTGCTGGGTATCATAAACCTGTCTTACTTATCGTAATTTTAAACTAGATTTCTTGTTTGGTCAGTGAACATTATCCATAAACGTGCCATTTCATTTTGTTGCTTTCGTTATATTGTTGCACTCTTTTGAGATCAAGATACGGGAAAGGCTTTTCAAATGAGATGAAGGTTGATTGATTCATAAATTATTTGATACATAAATTGAGTACGTGAATATATTTATATGTTTTCCACACGAAAGATTACAGTTTGTGGATTACGCATACACACTTATTGAACAGGGGGTATTATAGTCAGTGCAATATACAATTGAGATTGTAGGTTTCATGTATGTATGCATGTATCTGTAAAACTTACTTATCTAATGTTGCACACTATCCTGAATCTTAAACAGTAAACAGAAATTTAGAAAAGGGTTTACAATAATAAGTAAGCAAAGCAGAAATCGAATTCCAGAAATTTCTTTCTCATACATACATGTAGTAATGTGCAGTAATATGGATGCATTCGTCATCCATCACAACTCATACAAAGCTTTCTACCGTTGAACGTAATTTCCTTTTTTGCACTTCTTAAAGGTAAAACAATTTTGGCAAGTACGCTTGCAAAAACTAGTTTTCATTCAAGCATACCCATGAAATTGTATACCTGCCAAAGTTATTATACCTTGAAAAGTTTTAACAGATCCCACGATCAGCTTGTCAATTTCGCATTGCAAATAAATCAAGCCTTCTCCTTCAAACCTATTATCAGATCATACAAAAATTAATTTACGAGCAGAGCAATGATCTTTAAAATTGTTGTATGGCAATGTCATTACTATTGCGTATTAGCTCGTAACCCAAAAGTTTTTTTAGAATGCTAGTTATTTGTAAGGGACATAGTTTGCTGTTTTAAGTAAACATTACATATTTAGTTTTCTTTAATTTTTAGATTCCGGATGTCTGTAAAAATCTAAAAATGTATATAAGACTAAAATATCTTGAAACTGTCAATCATGATGGGAGTAGGTACTTATTTTTGGTGCTCTGTAAATATACATACATATGGTATACATATGTAGATACATATATACTAATTATGACTCGTGCATACTACTACCTACATATAGTACGTTGCATAACTCGGCATTTAACATTTGTTTTGCATTATCAAACGTTAAGCGTGTTTTACATTGTCATTTTCTACCATTTTGTTGGTATTACGACCGACTTGGTTACTTGAATGCAACGTGGATGGATGGATGGATGGCTAAATATTCATTTGTTAGGAATGGGAACAACCACTTGGCAAATGTCATTCGCCAATGGTTTAATAGATACTGTTGCTGACTTGGGCATGTATTCATGTAAGTATGCATAAGACTGATCCTGAGCATGTGCCTCCTCCTCCTCGGTGTTGGCAGAGTCATTATCTTCGTCTCATTCCAGTTTCGGTAAATATTTGTTTACCACCAAGGAATTTGCAAACATTAAGCCCATATTGCATTCCATCCCTTTCTCTTCAATTTGAACAAGACAACTGAACGGTGTTGACGGTGTGTGCCGTTGGCAAAGTTGGGATCCCATATCCCACGCCGTTGCGGAACAAAACCAAGGGTGGTGGACTTTGCATACAATGACGATGACAAAAGCTGCTAACAACGAGGAAGGAAATCTTTGAAAACCGAAACTCAAAGTCACTGTTTAAGAATTTATCGCTTCTCTGCCTTTCATTAAACTACCAATCACCACACTTCAAATTTAATTCCAGAGACTTGGGAACAATACAAACATTCAGGTCTTTGAGACATCAATTGTAAATGATAAAATTGTGCTTAAAATTTAAGGTTAATGGAAAATCGTTGTATTCTGCTTACTAACGTATTTATATGTGAAAGTTCTTCAAACGGGTAACTTTACATTGTTGAACAAAGGAAGAGAGATACATACAATTCTACTTTTACATAAGCAAGAATTGTTCATGTGTGCTGCTCCTCAATTCGTCACCTGTGCTTTTATCAAAATTGCTCTCGCCAAGAAATCTTTGAAGTATCGATTAACTTTGCTCCAGTTGTTACTCACTCACTTTTACCAATCTCTTATCTATCTTTCCCCCTCCTTCGCCACGGCTCTTGAAGACTTGACTTGGGTCCTACTTGATTTTTGACAGTTGACGTTTGCCATTTAATTTCAATACAAAAATGAGGAATGTCTGCAGATGAAGTGGATGCTTGAGCGATGGCAGGGCTAATATCTGCTCTATGCATGCAAGTTTGTAGGTATTTGCCACGCAATAAACAGCATATGTGTACCATTCATAAATCATGCACATGAGTTAGACATGGCGACGTATTCCTTTGTTAGCAAAATATGTAAAGAGGATGATACCTTCCAACGAGTCAGAGGGCGCCTTAAACCGTATAGAAAGCTATCGAGTGAACGTACGCCCTCTGACTCGTTGGGATAGGCATTTCACCCAGCCTAGAATTGTACTCACTTTCTGTGGTGGCTAATTTTTTGACCGGTAGAGCGCTCACGGACACAGCATTTTTATGCAATTTCCTACTTAACGACAAGGTTTAAATCCATTGACCACTTTGGGCAAATACAAGAAGAGCAAAAATCGCCCACGTGTTTTGTGAGGCTATTGTATCGTATGTGTGTGTAGGCATAATGCGAAGTAAGTAACCGAAGGGAGTAACAGAGCGAAGGGATGTGGCGATGTGTGTGAAAATGAAATGCTATCACGGATTCTTTATTGAATAACGATTTATCACCTTTAGAGTATAATCCATCATTGTGTCTTGGTGTTTGCTTAATCCTTTCTCGTAAGTCAAAGATAAGGCAACCATAATATAATACAATACATAGTGATGCCATGCTGTGAAAGTAGCCAATAGAGTACGCACTGTTGAAGGGGGCCACAAGGGATTGCCGTGCTATATAGTACGTACATAAATACATATTTATACACAAACAAGGTACTACATATTTATATGTGTATGTGTATCTAAAAGTTCGTATGTACTTGCAATTCATTTCCCTGTGGCGTCCACTTACTTTAGTTTTTCAAGCCAAAAACAACTATGTAATGATACATACAACCCCTGGCTGTAGGTCGGTTTATCCGGCTGACGCTTGTTCTTAAACTGCATGTACTGATTTAAAGTTATTTTGTGTGGACCAAACAGCAACACAATGTATGCATTTGGCTTAAATAATTTGTATAATAGTTGCAATTATTAGACGACCGGAAGTTTGAAAGGGTGAACTATTCCCGTCGTGTAATAAATAATGTGTTTCTTTCTGTATATATATTTATGTTGCTCTGCTTTCTCTTTTCTCGGTGCACAACCCGGGGCACTATTAGAAATAAGAAATTGTTGTTGCACTCAAACTCAGGAACTCTGGTCGAACAAAAGTCGAAGAAATACACTTCTCGTGAAACAACTATCTGTGCTTGACTGATCGAGGAAAGAGTAATGTCTCCCATCAGTTCCAACCCTGTCTAGAGATTAGCGAGATCAGGTCCATTTTCTGGATCATTTGCTGAAACGTTCAACAGTAAACAACTGGGATGGAGACAGCACAACTATAGCGGCATTGAGACCAAAGCCTTTACGCGGACAAAATAATGTTCACGAGGAAACTCTAACATACAAAAGTACAAGGATACTCTGTACAAATGATACTTAAATGGTGGTGACGGTTGTGTACACGATCATTTCCTGGCTCCTCCTAAAAAATTTCAAGCAAAGCTGTATTGTGGCGTTCCTTAATTTTTCTATGCACTTGGCTCTCAGTTGCTTGTTGATTTCATTCGTGGCTGGTTCCTATCTTTATCGGACAAAATACACAAGGAATGTGGAAAATGAGTAGATTTAAAAGACACACCTAATTTACAACTTAGCAAGACACCGTTTGAAAAAAGTCTGGAATTAAAAGTCAAGTCGTGACGCTTGGTAGCAAGGCAAATTAACTTCTGAAACAGAAGTTTGTCGTGTTTTTTTCAGTAAAAAATATTTGAACATTTCAAATATTTTTCATGTATAATAATCATTTCAGTAGCGAGATACCGACGGAGAATGAATATGTAGCTTGCTTCATATCCATACGGTACGTAATTCCAGTTTAATCTCTAATCAAAGAGCAGTAGTTCTCATGAGACGATGATTGGTCTCGGATGGTAATTTATGGATCAGCTTCCAGCGCATTTTACTTAACCTCCACCCAAGAACCCATACATACATGCAGCCATGCCACATATACATGCATCGCATATTGCTGGTTACAGAGTTAAGGAGGTGAGGTGAGCTTCGGTATTTTGTGATCGAAAAAATTTGAATGCACGACTCGACGATTCGAATTTCTGTCGAGGTAATAAATGAAACTTAAACTTGTGCTCGGAGGCATTGGTAGCAGCATCGAAATTCAACTCTCGCCAAGAAGAAGCTCTTCACAAAGATTAGAGGTTTTGTTATTATATTTTATTTTACAAGGAACCATAAGCTTCTTCACTTGGACGTATCTCAGTGGTCTCTCAACTCTGCTACCTCCATGCCAAATAGGGCCAAATTTGATTTGCTTTCTAGGAACAATGGAAGGAGAAAATGTTCACTGCATCATTTCATATCGCATCCACACATCGCCTCGTTATTACGCATTTCTTATTTCTGTAGGCGATTTTGTCTTGGTTCTTAGTACGCTATGTAATGTGCATGCATGACCAATCACGAGGAGAGTCAACAACGCCTATGTTGCTTATTATTATACATTCAGACAGTGGATTATGGTTAACCACTACTTTGAGTTTAAGGTAAATTGCTGAAAAAGCACTAGCATATGAAAAAATCATGTCTGCAATTAGATCCAGTCCATGATTTAGGAGCAATCGAGGAGAAGCCTTGCATTGTAATCTTCCCGTGTGTGCAGTAAGGGCAGTTTCTTATCGAAGATTGGAAATTCGCTGTCGGCATTTTAAACTTTTTTACGAGTTTTATTGACGGGTCTTACTTTGGTTGGTTTTAAAAAAGAGTACTTTTTATTTAAAGGTTTATTCGTTTCTTATATTTTTATATTGTGCACGGATCCTTATTTTTACATATTTTTCACTTATTGATCATACACAATCTTACCGAAGCTCCAATATTGTTGCAGGTCTCAAATCATACTAAATATAAACATTTGTGTAAAGAAACTATAAATTTTGTCTCGTTGATTATTTTGGAGCAAATTCACTTATAAAACTACATATATGTATGATTATGAACACTGAAGGGCTCTGGCTACATGCACTACCGTGGAAAACAAAAAGATAAGCAATGCTGGTTCAGAGACTGTTATAAATAATTTGAAATCTCACCACAATCAAAATACTCGACTGACATACGCTTTTGTACAAGCATTTCGGGGAAGGGAGGAAAGAAACTTCATGAAACTTGCATCAAGTCCAGCCTGCTATATGGAACTGATGCGAATTCGGACCAGTCAGCCAGCAAGCTCGCTGCTGTCAGAAAACTTGAAAAATAATTAAAAGAGGTTCTTTCTTTCCAAAAATAAAAAGCTTCAAAATGAGAAATCAGATTATCATCCTCCTCTGGCTGGATTCAGACGAGGCTGAAACTGCAAAGCCGGTGAGACCTGCGATCCTGTGGGAACTGTGGGTCTGTTGGTTATAGCGGAAGTCGTTCTTTACTTAAATCGAACTAAACTCCTTCATAAGTTGAAATCCTGGAAATTCTTTGTTGTGTTAAATAAAAGTAAAAACCTAAAAACTCAAACTTAAGCCGACAAACGAAAGTAAAAGCAACCAAGCTCAGGAAACTCCGACTGTCATCTTCCTTTTGCAGATAGTGAAGATTAAATGAAAAGGAAAGTTTTGTTGCTCAACTCGATGCCGTCGTCGTCGTCGTCGTCGTAGTGGAAGAGGAGCCTGCTTGAAGAGAAAATCCGTCGCCACACCACTTACTTTGCCCACTTACCCGCCTGCTCTCTGTTGCAAAAGTTAACAAAGTTATTGCACGGAGTGATACAAATTTTTATCTGTCTTATCATTTCACCCTTCAAGTGGCTATATTGTCCGTGCATGCGACAGAGGATCCTCCCTGGATGTGTAAACACTCCCGTTTTCTTTACCTTCCTCGCTTACAATATGTACCAACTAATATTTGCGACTACGTATGTACGTATAATATTCCAATTAAGATTAGAATGGGAGTCAGGTAGTCCAAATAAAGTGAACGGAACGAATATAATGTGAGTACTTCATTATTAAGTAGGCTCCCAGTACCCACATCTTCCAGTACACACTGCATGTTTCGTATAAAAAGATTTTGTGGTTGAAATGCTGCTATTGTTGAAATCACCATTGAAGATCAAAGCCATTGTGCATACATGTGTACTCAATTCATATTAATTCAGCATTAGTATTGAATTTCTTATCAAATGTCATACAATTACTTAAGTTCGGTCTGAACATAGGGTCTGAACGACCCTGTTATGACTAGGGGACCACGATTACATAATCATGTCAAGTATCTACATAGGCGTTGTTTACTTTGTAAATTGGCAAATTAAAGATAAATTAAGTATAAATTAGTAACATGGTATGGATGCTTTTTGTAAATTCCGTGTATACATAAAGACTGCTTGAGAAGTATTATGCACTAGGAGTCAGGTGACAAAATAACCAGGATCAATACAGCTTTCACTTTTTCTACAATATGAGCTCATATTTGCATATTTTGTGCAATGAATACAAACATTACGGGTCCCTTCAGCTTGACATAGCTTGTTGGGATCAATATGTTTGCTAAACTGTCAATAGCTCATAAAAAGTGATACGACTTAAATCTCTTTTTTCATATTTCTAGAAAAATGCATGTTTTATTTTTGCTACTCAATGGTACGAAACGTATGTATATGCAATTCACATTACGAGAATTTTCTTGAAATGTTGCAGACCAGGAATCCAAACAGATTGAAACGAGTCAGCGAGGACATGGTTTCTGTTGATGTATGTATGTACGTATAACTTCAAAAACAACACATGTCCCTTTTCATTTGTCCATGAATTATGGCTCTCGGATTACTATTTTCAGAGGAAGACAACACATAAATCATTTCGCCGACAGGCTCCTTCTGTCTCGTTGTGACAAAACTGAGCAAACTAAGGCGTATTGTACATACGTAGGTGCATAGTCCATAGTAACGTGTACGACTAACTATGAAGCCTTTAAATCTGTGTGCAGCTAGCTCGCTTCAGGCCTGCACTGTCCAATGCTAATATGGCAACATCAGCACCGAAAACAGAGAGAAAGTAAAACGAGAAAGAAGTCAACTTTCCAGTTTTGCCATCATCGTTTGCCGTCATGTTATTATTCCGTTATACTACTTTCAAACAACCGGCAAACTGTCGCGTCCTCCTCACAGCGTAATGCATATGAATAAATGTGACACATTTGGATTTGAAATTCTTGCTGAACGCAGATAACGAGCTAATAGCATCACATGTCATGAATTGTAATACTCTTTTGATGTAATTTTAGATTCTAATTTTAGATAAATCAATATCTTTCTTCGTGTCTAACTCTTGGGACGTTGGTTGTGCCCCAATTGTTCATTTTTTCCCAAATATTTGACACCTGCGAGTAAAAGTAACATCGCATGGATGAATGTATAGCATGGTTAAATTGTTATTTAACGTTAATTAAATTAAAAATACAGAATACACGCATTAAGTTAACACTTTATTATTTTTTACAAAACTCAAATGCTCCCAATAAAATAATCCTTCTGCATTATTCCCATCATTTAAAAATAAAAGTATTATTGCTTGTGCAAATTGCAAAGCTATGCCACTTTCAGTTAAAATAAGCGAGAGTTATGGCAATTAGAGACGCGGCGAGGACTAATGTTCCGATCTGGTGGAGATGTGGCGCTGCGTTGCACCCGTCTTCGTTGCAATAGCACAGAAGCCCACCTTCATAAATAATTTAATTTCTTAATTTCCATAATTTATCATTTTAGAGTTGCAGTAAAATTCACCTTCGACCGTGCCAAAATCTGACCCAAGTGCGTCACTCGTTTTACACTCGCTGGCAAATGTTTTTCCTGCAGAACAGAAACGACTCACGAATTTCGCTTCTTTATCATCCTCATTAATGGTCGCCCCCGTCTTCTTCACGCATTGCCATTCGTCTCCATCATATCCGTCCACTGTGCACAGGAAAAATAATATCCGTTAGCCCAAAAATTGCATATACATGGTTCGATAACAAATATTTTGTATACAAGCGCAATCGATCAGGAGCGTTTCGGGAACTTGCTCAGCATCACATTCAGGCTGTGTAAGAGTCGTATTTTCGTAGTACAAGCATTGATAACATTTATGAGCTAGAAAATAAATAATAACCAATTAGAATCAATCCAAAATATCTGCAGAATAAATTTAACTTACCGTTTGAGTATGAAACTAAAGCAAACACGACGACGAGGATAACTTGAAGCTTCATGATGGAAATTAGTAAAGTTAAAATGAGAAACTTTGTGCAAGTTGAGAATGGTGGTTGAGCAAAGAAGGCTGTGACAAAAATCCACTTCTGAATGCACATATATTTTATCTCTACATCAGTATACGTCAAATTCCAATCTCGATGGACATGTGTTTATTCGCAGAATCAATGAAATACATAATTAAATGCCATTATGCCACCATAGATAAGCCAGGCAGAGAATTAAATCATCATTCTGCAGGTAAGGTTAAGGCATACATATCAGAAACAATTAAAATTCATATCGATTTGTAATGGTTAATGCACAATTATGCTTTCCTGGTAATCATTGATTGGTACATGTAATCGATTATTTTATGGACTTGAAACGGAATCATATCTGCTCATATATCTGCTCGGGCAAGTAAACATGCATATGTATGCATAATGTTAAGGACGCGACATTCTCACTATATGAATCCATGCATATGTATGTTATCTCAGATATTACACAACTATTTAACGTACATATGAACTATTGAGAATAAAATGAACCAAATAATAATTGAACATACGTACGCATATGTAGGTATGTGTCTTGGAGATTTTTTTTGTTAGCTCCAGAATTTATAGAATTTATTTCATGCACCTTCCCTGATTTGACCGGGTCACAACCTTTGCAATTGTGTGCGTATGTGTGCAGCATTTTTATTCGAGATTTACTGTACACAAAAGATGAATTGAAAGAATAACGGGGACAGATCAAGGAAAATCCGTATTGTTTGCTAGTTGAATCAACAAAAGCCGAATTCCATTCATATATTTATTTAAACGAGTAAATCCTCTCGGCAAAAAAAGAGGTCCAACTACTCCCGTCACCAAACTACTGAACTAGAATCACTCAAGTAGAGAATTTCTTCTTGTTCTTCACTGCCCTTTGATTTGATACAATATGAAACTCGAGAAAACAAACAACAACACAAGGACTTTGTATCAACGAGAAGTTCTTCTGCATTGTGCTCAATTCAATTCAGTTGCACAACCAAAAGTTCTGCAATGGGACGGCTGGGCATATAGATGAAGGAAGATCTTTTGACGGGATTTTGGCAAAATCCTCTCGTTTCTGTCCCTCGCGAATTCGGATATTTTCATCACCACCACCAGTTCTTTTACTCGCTTTCATATCTCTTCTGTCCAGCCCCAACGACCACATCACATTTCTCACTGAGCTAAATCTGCCACTACAACTAACATTGTTCACTCTCGAATTAGGACTCCCTCCTTTATACATTTTATGCACATATCATTCGTTTCAAGTAAAGTTGCACATCGCATAAAGGGTACGTACAACTTGCGAGTGCTTCTACATGAACAATGGTCGGCTGACGCGCCAGGGAAATATGCGTAGTAGACCTAGAAATATCAAAACTTTTATGAAAATAGCAATTCTGTCTTCCAAAGAACAAACATAATAAGTAATAAGTGCAGACTGACTTTAATTTTTTTCTTAGAAAACCTTGATACAATAATACGATCTTTATGTGCATATGTAGCTACAGCTTAGGTGCATTGCTCACCAACAGTATCTGCTCACCACCGAAATTGGTTGTAAAGGTTTCAGTAAAAAAACTGCGAAATGTCTGGGATATTGTTTTTCACCTTGATTTTATGGATTTGTACATATTTATACGTATTATTATCTGCGTGAACACATTTTTTAGCTAACTTTAAAGCAAAATAGATACTTTCTAATAAAGTTCAAAGTTGCATTATCTTGCTTTGTTGCTGCCATGCTATTGAGCTTAATAACTGTCTACGTCCCTCATAAATAGAGAATCCTATCATGCAAGAAATTGTTGACGATTTGAGGTTCATCACCATCAAATTCAAAGACTGGCAAGAGAGGAGCTTGTCGACGGTTTCAACAAGACCCGAAATCAAAGTAAAAGCCTCAAGTCAAGTGTTCTTAACTCAGCCCTTGTAATTTTGTTGGAGTGAATTTACAATACATAAACGTGAGCCTTACTCCGCTATATTTATGTACATATACCTCAACCTGATTTCAATAGGAATGTTTGTTGGCTGTATTATTTGCTTAATCCTCTTGGTCAACTACTTGATCTCTCTGCTTGAAGCTTTCATTCATGCCTGTTTTTGCTTAACCACACTTCAAGTTTACTCTCTCGCTATTTTGATTTACACCCGCAGTTCCTAGTTAAGTGCCAAATTCTGATCTGAATATCTTATGCCGACCCTCACGATTCTATGGGGAAAGCCTTCATTCGCCGGAAGTTCACACTTTCCATTCCTTACTTCAGAAGAACACAAGAAGGCCAATACATAAGCCGACATGCAACATTTCGAACTCTGGCCGGCCCATTCTACGGATTTCGTGGATATCCATTTTGCTTTTGAGGAAAGGCTGCATTTTGCATCATTCTTCACACGAGTGTCAGTTGTGGTCGTCCCCTTCAATTAAAATAAAAAGGCACTGACGAGGAAGGAAGAATAAGGAGAGGGAAACGGCAGTGCATGATATTAATATTATAAAACAAAGTCTGCATCATAAAATCGAAAAAGGTTCTTTGTACTTCACTTCTTGCCCATCCACATGTACGTACATGCGAACATATGTACGTATGTATGTACCATGCACCAGGTACCTTTCCTCTTTGGTACGTACATACATAACAACCACCTTTCATCTTAATTAATAGGGCACTCATTAGACAAAGTGCAGGTGGGATGAATACGGCTCATTTCTTCAATATTTCACTGGTGACAGTTATAATTAGTGTACAGTTTGAAGCCCAATGAAAGTTTGGAGCACTATGTATTACAGTAAACCATTTGGTCGTTTTCCCTTCAAAGGTTTTTTTGGCTGGTTGCATGCTTTGTAACTTTGAGATTTCTTTACTCCTTGTTTCTGCATCACGTGATATTACCATAATTACAAAAGTGATATAAGTACACGTACACAATAGTAATATGGCACTCGCGACAGTCGTGATGCTGATTTATGTGACAGTGTTCTTGTTAATAAGGGATATCACAATAGCTACATAATAGTTTATTATAGTGATAAACACACGCTTTCTTTGAACCTCTCGCACTAGGGTTCAATCCAAAGTTTTCCTGTGGCGAGTGAAGGTCACACAGTAAACATTACATTTCACAAATTGCAAAATTTCAACATGAACTCTGTCTCAAGTTTGAGAGTGTCAGACATGAAGTAGAACCAAAGCAGGGGAAATGCCAAGGGTGTGAAATCCGTTTTGGTAAAAAGTCATCATGATAATGGCGCTTTGAACAGCAGCAGCAGCGGCGGTTGATTATCTTTCTCTTCGATCTTAGCATAATGTGAGTGGGAGCAGCACATACATGCGGATTGAATATGTCTCCCGTGTACTGCTTTTTTAATCCAGCAGACTTAAATCCTCACCGTTAGGCTGCCTACCTTTCCCCGCGTCCTTTCTTCCCTCCTTGTCCTACTCGGAGTAAAGTTTTTCTTTGGGAGAAATCCGACGTGTGTGCATTTATATGTATTGCGATGGATGCATGAGGGCGAACGCGACGCAAAGCTCATTCCATTCTTTGCATTAGTTTTATTAAGAAATAACATGAGTGTATTATTCTACTCTGTAGCACATGTCGAAATGGCTTGGGTGAAGTTGTATTGGGCGTGAGTGATGTGAAATGATCAGAATCAAACTCCCGAAGTAACAAGATACGTACTGTATTTGATTGCCAAGTGGAAAGCATGTCATTAGTGTGCCTTTTATTTCTTACTTTGACTCTCGCTGGAACAGCTTGAGTGCTCCACATGTGTGCATGCGTATAGTTTTTACTTTTTGGTATGGAAATTCCATAAATTCAGTATTTAAGGAAAAATCTACACCCGCTTAAGAGCTATTATCGCATTTCCTTTATAGTTTTCACATGACTCTTTCGTACTTTCCCAGGTTTGGCTAATGAATGAACTTGACGACTTCTTAATGTGCCAGTATTAGCAAAAAAGTACTGCTGAGCACGACATTTTAGCGGTGAGCATTGTCGATTATTAATATTTTTGACAATTTTACCATGAGACGTATTGAATTGAATTTTGTATGTGTGAAGGAAACGTAAAGTTACATGTCGGTGAACTCGAGTAAGCTTTTCCCAGTAAAATGAGTGATTTAAACGAATATTTTTCCTGACATTGTAATAAAAATAATTTCATTAATTTTATCCCCATTTTTACAAAAATGTGGATTAAGACTTTCTCCATTTCACCCACCTTTAATTTTACAACTCAAGTATCTTGTGGCAGTTTAGTCAATACAAGAAATGTCCTTAAATTTTTGATCATTGCCACAAATTTTTATACTCCACTAAAGATTCCTAAATCCGAGTAAAACGCTGGATGGGTTGAGCGAAAGCGACTCACTCACATTGTAATTTTAGAACCCGGGTGGCCATAACAATGATGGACATCGAGAATAAAATCACTTTAAACAGTTGGCTGACATGTTCAAACAAAATGACGTAATCAACTGTCACATGCTTATATTCCATAGTGTTAAACTGTAGGAATCTCTCAAAATCCAAACACACGTCTGAATAGAAGGGAGAATTGTGCACGAGCATAATTCGACCTTCAACTTTCACTTGGCACAGTAGAATTTAAACATTGCTTTTCACGAGCTACATAGGATGCAGCTTTTCTGCAGCCTGGGATTGGGTATTAAAATAAATACGTCGACTGTCAGTTCAAGCTCTGTCTGTGTATTCTATGTTGCGTGGTCCATGTCGAATAGAATTCGTTCAACAACAACAATACGAAATCCCTCGTAAAGTATTGCACTAGTTGGAAAATATAATGCTGTGTGCAGAGTGCATGCAGAGTTGGAATAGAGACGTTATTTTTGCGGCTCAAATTATTTTGCTGCATGAATAATGGTTCCACAAGGAAAGCTGTTACACTAGGAAATTCCGAAATCCCCAACCTTCCTCGCAGTTAAGCTGTGTAAAGGACGGGAAAGCTGTTCATTGTTTTTTGCTTTGTTATTTTGTACATTTCTCATACGTACTGGAGAAATTCCTGCCATGCATACTGCAGATTTTATAAAATTGATACTCACTAAGGAACATTTCACCACGCACAGAATACCCGGTTTATTCTTAATTTTTATGAATATCAAAAAATAAATAACAAAACTAATATTTAACGAACGATAAAGTACAAAAATTAAATTTTCGCACTGTTTCGTGGATAAAGCTGCAACACATTAAAATCACTTTCTATGACACAGACTTACATTTTCAGAAATGAAAATGAATAGTAGGAAACGTTGCGTCAGAACGTTGAGGAATACATACTGCGGATGGAATACTTTATAAATTGAAGGGGACATTTACCAGGACTCGTATTGCAAAAATCGTTAGGTGGCCTTTCCCACAAAGTCGATGGTGATGAGATGCGATGATGGTTCTGCGTAAGATTTGGATGTGAATTGGATCTGCGAATGAATGGGGTGGTAATGGAATGGATAGTTCTTAACGGAAAACTCGAGAAGAAATGTTCCTGGATGGCAAAAGTGCCTTGTTGTATAATGGGATGTTGCATCGAGATCGAGTCGTTGGGTCGTTTAATGTGAGTTATGCAGAAGAGCCGTCGCCTCGTCTCCTCAACACAAGCGACGGCTTTCTTTCCACTACTCCACTTCCCGATGCAATTATGGGAGGAAATTGGAAGAAAAGCAATAGCAAATGTGTCCTGCAGACTCGTCCATTTTTCCTACATGAATATTTGATGCTTAAAAAGCATGCATTTTTCACACGCACACACAACCAACAAGAATGACACCTTATGTTAAAAATTCTTAATCGAAATAAATTGTCAGTAAGAATCATTGAGAATTTCATGTAATATTCGAAATATTGTGCATTCTTAACCTTTAGGATCCCAGTCCACGAATGTCATGGAATTTATTAAATTTTCGCTTAAATCCCATGTACACGAGTGTCATGGAATTTGTAAAACATCCCACAAATCCCAAGTCCACGAATGTCATGGAATTTTGAAATTTGACCCTGTGTCCCAGATACATGAATATCATGGATACGCGACAAAATGCGTTGAATCCCGTATACACAAATACGTGTATTTTCAAAAAATTACAAATTTGGCGACCGTGGAAACATTGCATGAAATTGAAGGGTTTTGATATGGCGCCCGAGTTAGGGCTTATGGAATCGTGATGGTTGTCCGTCTGTCTGTCTGTCCGTGAACAGGCTAGAGCCAAAACGACTGACCCGATTCACATGAAATTTTTAGTATATGCAAATTGGACAAAGTTAGAAACGAGTTCGCAGATGGGGAAATTGGTCAAGTGGTTGACCGGTGGGGGTCGTCTGAGTGGATGGGGTACTATACACTAAAATTTCAAAATTGTCATAGAAAGCTGAAATTTGGTATAGAGCTTGCTAATGGCTTCTATTGAAAGAATATGAAGTAAAATTGCAAAATCTTACCGAGGGGACCCTATGGGTGACCCATGCCGGTTTTAAGACATTGTCGTAAAAATATAAAAATCGGCATAGGATACTGAATGGGTTCTCATGAAAGTATATGAAGTTCAAAGTGGTCAATGTGTAACCTTAGTGACTCTAGAGGGTGACCCATACTGGTTTTAAAAGTTGCTATTTTCAGCTGGAATTTGGGATAGGGGCTAAAAATGACTTCTGAATAGCAAATAAAACTTTGGAAGATTTGAAAGAAGCAAGACACAGTGGTCCTGGTAGTCAAGGAAGGATTTGTAAATACTCCACAAAATAACAAATATTCTGCACACATTCGACCATTCCCAACACGGGGTGTGGTAATCGCAGTCCGGTCAATTCGCGAAGCTGTACTAATAGGTTTTTCACCACGGTAATAGTATATGTATATGGGAAGTAGTTTTTGTGGATTATCATTGCATGTGATAATACAAATATATTCCGTTGGTTTTTTCTTGAAAATAAAATTCGGGTCAGTGTGGTCGAAAAAGATTCAGCAGCTTGGGTGCGTGAGGACAGATAGCTGACAATTATTTGGGCCTTAAAGGGCATTTAATTGAAGATTAATTAGGGACTTAGTGATACGATTTTTCGTGACAACAATTTTGAAATGGGATCCTAAAGGTTAAATAGTGGAATCTCACTGGAAATCTGTTATTAGTTTTCTTTTCATGTTTCGTAGATAATAATATTCCTTTTAATTAAACAATTTTCAATTTGATTCCAGCACTCGCAGACAGCTAGAAACCACTATTTCAAAGAATGGTTCAGTACAAAGCTGCTTGACAACTCTACCAATATTGTATATAGATACTCTACCAATACAATGATGATAAATTGTCAAGCTACGTTGGGTTCAATAGAAAGAGGAAGTTGAGATATTTGTAAATCTATAAAAATTGCTTAAATATGTAGTATTGAGTTTCACTCTTTTTGTATGAGAGCACAATTCGAGTTAACCATCCATGTCAATAAAATTAAAATCAACCCCTCTGAATTGAAAAAGTCACATGAAGGAAACACTGCAAGAGTAACTTTTTTGATGCATTGCAACAGCTTCACTATCATTGAATGCACTATTGTTAAGCTTATTTATGTCTTTCGTAGCATCTCTGATCCATATTTGTTAATCATACTGGATGCAACCCGGTAATAATAAACGTACTCGTGCTTAGTCAACCCGTTTCGTCAATATTTGAAATTAGATCCATCCTCAGACTAGTATTACATGCACTTAAATGCATTCACGCTTCCTTGCATTCTAAGCTTTGAAGTTTTTCATTAAAAAAATAGCTTGTGAGATGTATTAACAAAATTGAAAATTGAAATGTCAATGAATTACTCATTTTCAACATCAGAGATTGTACAGAAATTATATTTTCTTCTGAATAAAGTTTTACTTGAAATATAGAGGTATGTTCGTCATAGGCCTACTTTTATATGTACTTTTTTCAAAGTTTTTATCGAACTACATATTCATATTTATCTTCACTTGTGTGTAATTTTCTTTGATAAAATTCTTACAGTTCGTCATCTACAATTACGCAATCGAGTAATTTTAAAAGTAATTTGCAGCTAGAAGGTCGACATATGAACATAATTTGTTACACAAGTCATCATTTGCAATGCATATATTTATGTTAATATATGTACAATTTCTTGCCGATAAGGTATTCCGTAAAAGCGGAACAGAGTTGACTTTGTTAGCACAAAAATGATACGTGTTTATATATCAAGCTACCAGTCTTTCTTTTGGCAATTGTTGTATTAAAGGACTCGTCTCACATCACCACACAGATAAATAATAAGGGATACAAAGGGCCTAAAAGAAGTATCAGACACATTCATGACGATTCAGGATTCTCAACTCGCTGCAAGAGTGAAAATGGTAAAAAGTGAAAGTAAATCTGGTGCTGCTTTGAACCGTCTGAGCCAGTCAGCCATCCAGCAGCTCAGCTATCTGCCACCACATTTCTTTCCAAGAGGAAATCGAATTTTGAAAGAAAAGGAGGAAATTCCTCTCCGCTCTTGGTAGGAAAATAAAGCAAGTCAGTCATGCCATGCTGGAATGGATGGATCACTGCAATTCACAATTTCCACAATCACCATTTCAAAACTGAAATTGAAGGCTTTGTTGTAACCGAGGTAACAGAAAGTGCAAATTTCTATTTCGATCTTCTTGGTAGCACCGACTTGACTTGCAGAGTGTGGAAATATTTGAAAAAATCAAACAAAGCAAATGAATGGTTATGAAACGTCCATTACCATTTCAACGAGTACTTTCTTGGTAAATTAAATATAGTTTCGAGTGCGAAGAGGAATTAATAAGGCATAAGAGTTATTATTTTTCTTTTGGTTCGGACGAGGTTACGAGCTTGCCATCATCGTCAGTCGGGAAGCTTAATATTTAACTCTATTCATTTTATTTTCCTCTTTAACCTTCCCCTTTCGGCTGAAGTTGGTGGAAGTGATCTTGGAGCCCATCTATCCATGTAGATCTCCGTTCCTATCTTATCTCGCACAATTCAAGAGGATTCTTTTGAACCTCAAAATTCCTCAAAAGAACACCGTTCATTTCCAGCACTTAGCAGACCCTTGGTCCATTATCAAGTCTAAGTGTACAACATTATTTTCACCATTTGGGAGAATGGGTGAGAGTCTGCTTGGAAATAAGAGGTGTTCATTTCATTCTGCGCCAACCAACAGTGCGGAGTAACTGCTGTGGTGCTAACTTTAAGCGTAATCTCACTTAACCTTTCTATCTCGGGATGGAACGATACAGAGAGAGTTACAGTTAGCGAGTAATGGTCACGATTGAATGGAGCTCGGTCTTCTGAGCTGAACAAGCATTACCAAGAAAACTTTCTTTTTTGGTCCACCACCACCACCACCGCCGCCGCCACCACTCTGTTCAGTCAAATAGAAAGGAATCAAATAAGCACGAGTGGCTAAAGGAGGCGATAGTTAAGCAATCCATACATCACTGCTTGACCACTCCATTATTGTTTCAATTCCTACCTACCACTTACTCACGGCGGAGAAAGTCAGGGCACGCACGGGTTCTGATTTGATACGAATGTATGGATGCAACTACACTGGACCTTTCTCTGTCGAGATTTATATACAGATTTAGGTATACATCAGTTATGTACATGTATACATAACTTAATTATTGTCTTACAAATAATAAGCATTAAAATTAGAATTATTCAAAAGGGGACTGTTACCAGCAGAATGATATGGCTGAGCAAATCAACTTTTAATCCTCTTCAGTAGTTTTCCTCCTCCACGTCTGCGACTAATGAGCTCCAGTCACGAGTCAAAAAACTCATTGTACCAAGATTATGCGTTAAAAAGATTTATGATTTGTAACGGAAAACTTGAAACCTTTTTACGGCTGCAGTTCAATCATAAAACTTGATAGAACATTGAACCAAAAGTGTTGATGCAGAATTTTCTTCACTTTCAAGTGCAAAACTCTCAGGAAGGAAGAAGGATTCTGAATAAATGCATCACTTTCAAACTTTTAGGAAATGCAGGAAATTGTTAAAACTTTTCAAAACCGAATGCTATCACGTCAGACTGTTGTACCCACTAGCCAACCACACTTCAAAACTTTATCCTTTTTCCTTAAGAGAAAATCAATTATGATTTCCGTGGAAAGTACGTAATCTATGTCTGCCCTTAAAAATGCATAATGGGACGTAACACTAATTTAACGCCTCTCCATGAATATTCAAATTAATGAAAACAGATATGTATGCATTTATTGTCAATGCATTCTGCATACTCAATTCTGGAAAGTATGCATAACTTTTCCAGCAGGAATGCATGCACATAACATCATTCACAATGTCGCTTACAATGTCGCACGGGGAAAGTGAACCTGCCGAATGGATTGACGACATTAAATGTAAAACCACAACCAAAACCCAAGTGTCCAACAAGGCGGAAGGATTTGCAATAAGATGCACGAAATAAGGTCAAATTTAAGACGAAGTGCTCAAAATTGCTTGAATTTGAATCCACGAGATCGAGATTATCTTGTCCTCGTTCTGCAGCCCTTTGTAAGTATCGGGCAGGGAGCTTGGCCGCAATATCTCTTCCACGAAATTCCCTCTCTCTTCAGCTTTCCCTCCGCTGCTGCTGCTACTTCTTCCGCTGATTCTCTTGAGCTCCTATTATGTTATTATTATTAGTATAATACTAAACCTTGTTCTCAAATTTAGATTTAGTTCGGTCTGCTAGTTCCCTCCGGTCGGCCTCAGCTTTCACTTTAGTGAATACAGATAGTCTTGTTCGCCACGCAAAAAGGAATTCCATCCGTGCTTAGATTTATAGAGAATCATAACTGGGAGCAATTTCATCCGAGTGGGACCCGAGAAATATGATACCCCACGATATTTATAAAGGCACGACGACAAGGACAAAGTTTCAATGCAGAGTTTCAACTCTGCCCTCAATGTGATATGCTCTTCTTCTTATTTTACTTATCCACGATACGAAATGAATGCCTCCAGTCCAACAACATGTAAACGAATAAAGACCATCCGATCCTGGAGGAACGGCTCAGAGAGAGAGATCCAAGACCTGATACCAAATACCAGCCAGGAAACCCATAGGTCGCCCCGAATAGTAAAACCTATATCCTTACTTACTCCTCCAGCCCATATACGTACGTATACACACAACGCAACGATACATCATGAAAGTGTATGTGGCAAACACGCAAAATATGAATTCATTTTACTATCGGTAGTTTTCCTTAAAACTGAAACTAACTTTTTTACCATCAGCCTTGCCATATATTTTCTCAAATATCGAATCTCGATATCTGATCCCGAGTTCGAAGGGTATCAACAGTCCCAATCTAAAATGTAACATCCCAAATAGTAGCCCGTGGCTATGGTTTTTTCATGAAATCATGGGCAATGGATTTCACTCAACTCTGAGGATGGCACGGCTCATATTTTGCCAACCAATTTCTCCCATCAGAGTAGCAATGTCAGATCGGATCGCTAGCTAGGAGGCTACGGAAGGAAATACAAGAAACGATTGTTTACGTATCCAATGTCTTATCCTATTCTTTGTGAGATGAATGAATATTACCTTTCTCGGCAGTTCGTAAATACTGAATGGAAAGAGGAAGAGAAAACGAGAGATGAATAGATTGCCTCGTGTTTTCTTTCCTACTAAAGATCCCAATGATGATTTAGTACGTTATTGGAAGGAAAATCAAGTTTTCTACCATCTTGTACACTTTCCTGCTCCAGATCACCTAAAGTCTCAATTTCTGGATAGATGTATGTAGTTGATGATAGTTGATGTAGAAGCCTACTCACTTTTCACAGACGATTTTCTAAATATTTTCATGTCAGACGAACTAAACGGAAAAAAACTTGTCGGTTTGAAATTGAGAAAATATCAGTATGTTGTCTTTAATCATTTTTCCTTTTCCTTTAGCCATTCAGACTTGTAAAAACGATCATTGTCATTATCATCGCCATAAATAACTGCATACTCGATATATTTGCATACGTCAACCACACATATCAAGCAATGGCTGGCACACGCAAAACTCATTTTATTGTACCACGACAAGTTTCCACAATCTCGAACCAATCTCAATTTTGATTCTGAATCTGAGATTGAAATATTTTCTAGCTCACGGGGCAAGCAATGTAAGTTAAATTTTATGTAGCAAGTAAAAATAGGCACGGATAGTGTGGCATGCAGACGGCGTGGTGAAAGTGTGTTGGCTGACGCACATGAGAGGAGAAAAGAGTACAATGAGCATTGTTTGTGGAGACTGTGAGCAAAGTGAGTGAGCGAGGTAGACGCCAAGGAAGAAGACGAACAAGTGCTGGCTTAAGGCTGAGAGAGTGTGCGCTCTCTCGTCCCTTCACCAACTTACATATGCATCTGGAGAAAGTGTGGATTTGGACGGGGCAACGTAAGACTTCATCCTCAAGTCATCTTCATCATGCACAACTTTTTCCTTGTCTCAGTTTTACAATGTTGGAGTATTTCTCTAAATCTTTCTTCCATGACAGTGACTACTCAACGCACAGAAATACATCAGGTTTTGTACTCTGAACTGGACTTGGAGCCACCGCATTTCGCTTGGTTTCGCATTAGAAATTTCGGTGGAAACCACGAGGAGACCCTGTGAAACTCGTGGCAGCAAGTAAGCCTAACTGGAAGGCAGAAGGATCGTGGAGTAAGTTGGAATCTTCTCTCTTTGTTGAAGTGAGAGTGAGCAGGGTGAAGTGAAAGAGGACGAGAGAGAGACGGAGAGCGAGAGGGAGAAAGAGAGAGAGACAGAAGAAATTGCGAAGAGAGGGAAAAATGGGGAAATGTGGAGCTTGGTTGGTTTGGTAGTCTTTGCTGTGTGTGGGGCTGTAGAAAGTCAGTTTTCCTTCGACCTGGTTCTCATCAACAACACGACCTGCTCGCCGTGCTCACCCGTCGACTTGGACTCGGCATTCTTCATGGCATGTTGTTTGGCCAATCCAACGTGAGCCTGCCTTTGTTTCTCCAAAGTAAAGGTATGCAATTAGTTGCAAATTGAAGGTTTGCCCTGCATTAACATTTTCAATCAGTGCGTTTGCACACACGATATAATTTTAGCTATAAATAAATACATCTTGAGATCCTTCTCAGGCTAGAATTTTAATTAGGTCTTTCTTCAAGTTACTCCGAAATTAAGCAGTTAATTAGCAATTTGCAATAATGGTTATTTACATAAACATAACATTGGAATCTATTCTTAGACATGCGAACTTTAAACTTAACTGAGTGGTTTGAGAAAGTGAAGTCGTAAACCAAATCTCATTAAATGATTGGTGAATCATTGCCGACTCAAAGTAAGCTAAACAATACACAGTACGTTTGAAGTAATTGCATTCGGTGCGCACCGCACTCAACCAACACTGGCTCATTGCAAGGGATTAGTGAACCGTGAATATTCAATTGAATTTGGATTCATTCAACGAATCGACCCCTCCATTACAATAGATAGTGAAGCAACTCGGTGGCACATTACTCCCCTCGACATTTATCTGAAATCTTTTAAACTCTGAATTGTAGAGAGTGGGCAATAAATAGTGAAAGTAACTCTAGTGAATGCGCATAATTGTAGTAGCAGCAACTACAATCAATACTGAGTAGCTGCTCCCAACACAATTAAACAATCCAAATTCTCATCGGCAGCGAACATAATTCGTATTTATCTCGACTCATTAAAAATTCTGCGCTACTGGATCTCTCAATTTTGGAGGACGAAGACACCTTGGGACACTCGACGGGGGAATGCACGACTGACATTTAAAAGGTAAACATTAATTGTCACCACTACCACCCAAGCATCCTCATTCCCTCCGCCTTATCTTTCCTTGCCATCACAATCTAATTTGCTTAAATCGGGAAATTACAAAAGTGGATGGTCATCGCGTGGTTTTAAACTTTAAGCAAACGATTGACAAGGGAAACATTACTTTCACTACTGCATTGCACACAAGCCGAACCCGCGTTGATGTGCACCCACTACCAGAGCTATGGCAAAGTACAAGCTACAACTTCATATGGCAGACGGAAAGGGCAGAAAGGGCAGAAGTAGCATTAAATAGTTGACTGGTTGCAATTATTAAAGTGGTGTGGTTTGGCGTGGCGTGGCGTGGTTGTCCTTGCTGCCGTTGTCCTTGCATTAAAGTTGATCAAAGCCAACCATAATAATAAGACTTGTGTTTACTAAACGGATGAGTGTGAATTAGAATTACTTTACAAGCCCAGTCCTGACACGAACAAATAGCACCTTTGAAACAGAATAGAAAACAAGGTGGCCTCGAGTCCGTTGACTTTCATTGCATTAAGTGAAAGTGAATTCAATCAAGTAAAATTAAACCCCAACTCGTGCCAAACAAGTGGAAACTATTTTTAATTTAATTAAATAGAATTTAGTCAAAGTTTTTTCTCTTTACTTTTCTCATGTCACACGCTTTCTCCCACTGCTGAACACCTATTCACACATGTATGTATATGCAATAGCATATGTGTATTCGTATTCACATATGCATGTATATAAATTCAAAATTTGACAATTTTGTGCTTAATAACTCAAAAACTATACAACATGCAATAGGAAAAAATGTCATTTTGCATGCATGTTTTTGTACGACGGAAACGAGATTGACATAGAAATTGAAGTATGTACGAGGTGACATCAAAGGAACACAAGCCGAGGGTAGAGAGCAAAATGCAATTGCATTGAAAAACCACCATAACCACACCAATTTATCATCATCGTCCACACATTATAATAAATAAAGATTCCGGTTTTGTTTAGTCGACATGGGACAAAGGGTGGCAAATAATGCATTAACCTTTGTACATTAGAAGGCGTATACATTTACGGAACCTGCAGCCTACAACCTTTACCACCTACTCTTGTTTGTATCCGGGAAAGAATAAATCGTCGAGTATTCCATTTTTCACTACACGGCTTCTCATTTTCACTAATATTGCTTTACAGCATGCTACGCACCCCTTCAATATTCAACTTTGATACGATGGTCTATTCATTAACAACAGCGCAGGGTTGTAAATCCACATTGATACAAAGCTAGCTGGCTATTCGTGGGTAGCGTGGAGTTAACATTTATTTGTTGACTATAAAGCACATGGAAATGAGTTTCTCTACACAGTTCCATTGACTGAGCCTGGCAACTTTGGTGGTGGTGCAAGTTGAAATAAATATCCCTAATCAGCTAAAGTGTATAATTAGTCATTCATCTGCTCGTAAAACCAACCTTTCCAAAGCATAAGTATAAGTATTATTATTGAAGAGCTCAATGACTAACTCACCCACTTTTGGATGCCATTGTGTGCTACGTTCCATAGTTCACTCACATTCGAGCCTGCCTATTTACATATTAGGCGAATAGAAACATGAGGAGGAGGAGGAGGTCGAGTCTCATGAAGTTTCCATGCTTTGGTCGAAATTAACCATTAAAGGGAGGATAATGTTTGGTTTCCTGGTTTATACACAAGACGATTATCCGCTAAACGCCCAAATGTATTGTTTAATGCTGGAGAATGGTGAGAGAGCACAAAGAGAGGAGAGAGATGAGAGGTACCAATTACGGAAGTTTGGGTATAACGAGTGTGGGGTGACACAGAATGACACGGCGACCGAGCCGCTGCCACCAACCACTTGGACGAAACATTGTTTATACTTGAACTGACAGGCAGCCACGTCGTTATTGGGACAACGATTGGCTTACACCTACTGGATTAGTTATTAGCTCACCACAAGCACCATTCATTATTTCGATAATACGACGACTACTTAGAATTAACAATAGGAACATGTCGATTGAACTTCTAGGGAACGAAATTTGCCAACTTGAAGCAACTATTATTAGGTAAATACATGCGTTTGGCGAACAAGGTGAATTAACACTGCATGCATTTCACTGTAAATGAACATCCACAATTTTAGCTTGTGGGACAGAAATTAATCGCACAATCGTTCAATTTATGGGTATAAAACAAAGTGCATAACTCTGCTCAGTTCCAGTTCAACCAACATCAAAATTTACCACCTACCACCGCACTCAAAATATAATTCAGTGCGACGTTCGGCAACACGATTCAAGTTGCGTATTTACTTTCTGTCGAGGTTTGTCTCTTGCACGCTGTGAAATTTTGAGTGACAACAAGAATTACCAAGTCTCTAATGAGCAAAGAGAAAGCGCCCGCACTAACCCGTTTGATAGCCATTAGAAAACAAAGGGTTTCGTTAAAGATTAAATTTTCAACTCTCATAAATTGATGTGGTGACTTTAATCCATTTCCCCGTCCAATCATACATTGACAAAGAGAGAGATTTTGAATGGTTCTCGGTACAATTGCCAAAATCACGCTACTTATTTTATGCACTCAATCATCACTTGAATCACTATTATGAAAGTCAAGTGCGGCCTACTCTAACTTTCCACTTTAGGGACTTGACACATGCAACTATGCAACATTTAATATCACCCACACACCAAACCATGCATGCTTAGGATAAACCCCTCGCCACTACACTCGCCAATTGCTCCAAGCCATTTGAATATGTGGCCCACTTGACACCAGGAAGGAGAAAGTGTGAAGTGAAATGTTGCTTATTGCTCCAAAATAATGGTGAACATGAATTGTCGAGGAAATTGAACTCTGCTCGTTGCGAGACGGTGCATATGAATAATGTGTAAATCGGACAGTGCAGACTATAGAGCTGTATACACTCATGTACTTGATTTTTCCTTTCTCCATCAACAAAAAAGATTGTGTATCATTCACCATAATCAGCACTAAATGCATTCAAGTATTTCAATATGAAGCCATACAAGATGTATGTTCATACATACCGATACGATGCACGAACTATAAATACACAACATGCGGTATCCATCATCCTTTGTCAATACGTGGACTGGATTGGCCCAATGCGGTTAGGTAATCATTGAACAACATAATAGACTGCCTTTCACCAGTTTATTATTCTCCTCGTCAATGAGAAATCTGTTCGAGCATGTTCAATCTCTAAATTGTTCTGAACTTGCCTGGTTTGTGGAAATCGATCTATCGTGCTCCGAGATCATAATGGTACACGAGAACAAACCCTTTTTTTAAACGGGGAATTGATTGAATAAAACTGCACCCAAATAAATGCAGTTGAGGATGAAACTGCGCTGGGTGGATGGATGGCTTTACGAGATTCCTTATTTTCCCTTCCAGTCAATTCAAAATCGAGATTGCCTTTAACCTTTCCCTTTCCGGAAAGACTACTCCCATCTTCTCCGATAGAAGCATGTACATGGTTCACTCCCCAGCTTGAGCTTTCCTAATCTGAAATTTATTGGCAGTGGCATTCTCGAGGTGCATGTCCGACGAGCTGAAGCTAATGGAGCGGTTGAAAATGATAGACAAAAAGAAATAAAATAACAACATTTTCACTCCATTTGGCTGCAATAACGAATCCGAACCTCATTGATTTCGATAAAAATAAAATAAAATCCTCATCTTCAAACTCCAAGCTTTTCTCGGTATGAGAAGTGTAAATATTTTGTGCTAAATATAAAGTCATCAATGTCTCTACTTCCCCTTCATCTCAATCCCGTTTTGGTTTGGATTGAAATGTATGTACGCAATTTCAGTGCACTTTGACCGGAAGTAGTGAATTATAGCGAGTTGATTGAAGTGATACTTACGGTGTAGATACGATATCAAGTGGGCACATGTAAAGTAAGGTATGAGTGAAGAGGGGGAAATAAAATTAACCACCACACGATGGGTGACGGTTATTTGCCTCCAGTTGCATTGCATATGTGTATGCATGTAAATATTTAGCCACCGCATTTTTTACCTGCATATTTACAAGTCACGAGTCTCCCGTGAGTCATACGTGGTTGAGGATCATGGAAATATTACGACTTGCACGTCCACTGCAACTCCAAGTGTTTGAAAATTGGTGACGCAATCGTCATAAAGAGAAATCCAAACAAATTAGTTCCATTAATATTCCTTGATTTACTGATTGCCTACCATTTACGTAGAGCAGAAAGGTTTAAATAGAAGCCTTCTCGTTATAAATTCCTTGCTCGTGTAGAGAATTGCATATAACTTTCACTGCACGCAATTCATTGCCAACTTAATGGAATTTTCCTCAACTATTAATTAATTGTCAGCGTCCCTTTGTATGCAGGTACATACATATGTCGTGGCCAGGAGGAGAGTAAATCCTATGCTATTACTTCCCATTACTGGTCCGCTTTGTGCATTTCCGTTTCCTGCCTGCTCCTTGGTGCAATGGATATTCGCCTTGGATATTAATTCACTTTGCTGGAATTATGAAATATGGAAGTTAGTTAAGCATGAGTGCAGTCTGTGTTGTGTGATGTCGCATACCAAACAGGACGACGGACTTGAATGCATTGCTAAGAATTTGAGTACCGAGTTCTGGAGAGATGTGCATGAAATGTCGAGGCGCGTCGTGAAAGTTCGTTTTCTTCTTCATCTCCTTCTTAGCCCCATAGGCATGGATTTAGGCTTACTCCACTTTCTCTTTCGCTCTTTGCCAGGTTAGCAGATAGTTTGTGTCTGTAAGGCTAACGACATGCGGGCAGGAGGTGCCTTTACAGGATTAACTTCGCGTGCCAAATTTAATTACAAAGATAGTCTTGGTTTCCTCTGGGAACCAGCAGGATGTTGGTTGGCTGGTTGGTTGGCCGGTTTTCCAGCAGCGTCTCTCTCTCCAGCCTCCGTTTGGTTTCACTCAAAAAAACTTGTGTGATGGAAATTAATTGAGATTTTCTAATCAGAGATAAGGAGAGACCTGGTGAAATCAGATAGTACACACTGTACACACGTTCAGTCGCCCTCTGCATGAGCGCTGCAGCTAGAAGTTGGTAAAAAACCAACTTCTTATTCGCGAGGATTAATGCCAATCCCTCGTGTAACAACCTCGTAGGTTAACTGAGGATGAACTCGGTGACTCACAAGAAGTAAGAAGTGGAAGGAGGGCCAAGTCAAGTGAGACATGGATTAGTGTAGAATGAAGCTAACTTTTGCTATGAAATTGAAGCATGGGAACATTCAGAAAATTAAATTACGAAAAATGAATCCTTCTTGTATTCGTTATATAACTAGAAAGAATGGGAGAAGATAAGTACCCAGCTTTGGACTCGTGGAACTTTTCGGGGAAAATTGTTTGTTTGAAATAAGACACCCAATATTACTATCGCATCTTCTTAATTAAAATGAACACCCACATTATCACGTGTATTACGAATATACATAAATTGAACAAAATATTTTTACTTACTTATTTTGAAATGTAAAAATGTTGAAGAAAGATGTGGTTTATCCTAATCCTGGGTTCTTGTATGATGGAAAATTGTGGACATTTTATGTGTATGTACATATCTGCATCCTAATTTTTGATTTGTATTTACAGATATCTTCCCAAGTCTCCAAGGGTCCAGCCTGTATTTTTTCTTCACACACGATCTCCAAGCTCTCAACTGGAAGTCAAGCTTGCAGTGAAGATATCGAGCGATTTTTGCAAGTACTTGAGCAAAGGTTTGAAGAGGGGACACTTCCATTCCGCACGTTCCTGTTGTATCTCTCTTAAGGGAAAGGCCTGCTGCACCAACTTGCTGGACCAGCCCAAAAAGGAAGAAAAAGTTGGCCATACTTGATGAAAGTACTTAACTCGGCTCGTATATTATTGAGGTTCTGGGCTAAACTCTGAACTATGTGCAACACTGCTGGAGGAAGCAGAAGCCTGCCCACACACTCTGAAAGAGGAATATTAATGAAATGAAGTTGGCTGAATAAAATAGGTGCCTAAATCACACACAAGTTGAAGAACCAGCAGTGCACCCGCCCAGCATTCCAGCCAAAATTATGTGCAACGAGATATAACGGGGCACATATAAATGGAAAAATCATAATCTCCTCATTTATTCAGAAGCCTTGGTCTTTGTGGACGTAACGGTAATCTGGGTCGATTCCCCTCTCAGCATTCACAACTGCTCCGGATGGATGCCGAGGCTCTTTTTAGACATTAAATTACTTCATTTTCAAGAGGAAAGTGTTTCATTCATCCTTATCTGCGCTGTTATCTATATCTTATCTGACCCTTTCATAACATAACCACAAGACAATTTCAAAACACAGCAAATCTTCATTCATGAACGATATATAAGCAGCCAAATCGGGGTCCATGCCAAATTGCAGACCAGCATCGAGTGCAAGGACGTTGTTGTTCTTGTTTCAAAGGCTTTCTACGTGGAGCAAAAGTGATTCCCAAACAGAGTCAAACTAATCATCCTAATTGACAAAAGACAGCTCGATTGTGCGGGCTATGTTGACGGAGTGAAGGGGAAGCGGAATTGGGGCATTAAGGTTATCTTTGGGTACATTACCTATAATTGACTGCAAAGAATTGCTTCCTAATCATCAGCATAGAGGAGTGAAGTGCGAAAAGAAAGAGAGAGAAAGTAGGATCCCTTGGGGGCTACAGAAAGGATAAAAGTATTGCTCAAAGTGCTTCTGGAGGAGCAAAGTTTGGAAAAGTTGTGGAGAAAGAGAGAGGAAAAAGTGGGAGAGGGAGGAAAGAGATGATTTGATACTTGTGTGATGCGATATGATGATGATGGTGTGGATGAGAAGGTGCAAGCAGGGCTGAGGCTGCTCAAGCTCTCTGTGTTTGAGTGAAGTTGGGAAAGGACAAGTTAGACAAGACTGTGAATATGAAAAATTGCTAATCTGCTTGATGGAAAAAAGGACCAGGATATTTCTACCCTACGAAAAACTTGGCTGCACTGACTGATAGAACTATCACACGGAAAAAGAGAAAGAGAGGACAAACGAACGACCCACCGAACATCGGCACGATACGATTCTTCTCCTACTCTACAAATCCGACGACCAAGTCAGTGAGAATTCACTAACTAATGTTACAACCATCATCCACAAGCTATAACAATATAGTTCAAGGAAAGTGGTGAACATTGAGCGAAACAAAGCAAAGGGCCCACACCAGACCAGACCGAGTGTGTGGTGTAGCAAATACTTTCCCTTTATAGGTGTATGTGTATGCCTTGGTATTCTCGTGTGCTGAATGAGTAGTGAAGAAACACGAAAACTGTTCTTGGTGTGAGGTGTGGGATGAACTTATTCAGAGGAGAAGCACCTCGAGAAAGCTGGCCGACGTAGAGATAGTATAACGACATAAAGCTGCCACTGCACCTTCAGTCCGCGGCTGCAGCAGTAGTGTAATAACAGTGGAGGACGTCTATATCGTAATTCTTTCCCCGTATATCTCCACGAATCTGGAGTAAGTGAGTCGAGTGTGTACTTTCTCTATGAAATAAGACGACATGAAGAAAAAATCTTGGGAGACGTGCTCAGGCAAGTGCTCCCAACGAAATTCCAACAACAGCAGACCCACCACCACCAAATGCAGCAGCAGAAACAAGTCTCCGTTATGTAAAAGAAGCAGCATCAGCCGAGATGGTTGTGTAAGAGACGATTGGAGTCCAAGTCCGATTTCAGCTTCAGAATCCTCAGACATTTCAGACTCTGGTGGTGGCGGTGGTGGAGGCGGGATGGAGACATTGCTAAGCTTTGGTGGAATAAAAATGAGGAAAAGTGTCAACTGTCCCCATCAAAAACTGGGTGGAACGACATTACTTAATTCTAAAGTGAATGTGCTTGTGCAAATTCTTGCCATTTTACTCGCCACTTTCTCCACCATTCCCACCGTTGAAGGGATCGGGAAGCCAAGTAAGTGATTTCACTTAATTGTCCCCTTTGAATGAGTTGAGTGGATGAGCTTCTGCGTGATATTCTTCGTCATTTGCATTCATTATCTGTACAATAATATTTCACCACAAAGGGGAAACTTACACTTATTCCTCGAGCCTGCTTTTGTCGTTTTATGGCGAACATGAGATTTGCTTTCGCTTTAAACGTAAAATATGAATTGCTTAATTAAAACTTTTCTTGAGACTGATTTCGATGGAATTGTTCTTGGTTGTTTGAAATTGGGTTTGAGCCACACGTATTTATACAAATGCGCCATAACGAACAAATTTATCCCAGAAACGATAGAAGGTTGACATTATTGCGGGGTGAAAGTAAAGAACCCCACGTTACGCAATAAAATTAAAATCCCGTATAATATCATATTACATATTGTTGACGGTGTCATGTTCAGAAACTACTACAGTTCGGAGCGACCCAATAACAACAAGCTTTATATTTCATAACAGAAATTTATTGAAATATGCGTATGTATGACGTAAGAGAACGACGTATGGAACCGTGTGTTTGATTTTCGTTTCCAAGCTTCCTTGATCCAGCAGCTGTCTCTTCTTATATAACGAGACACAAATTGTTTATTTAAATGCATGCATAGTTTTATTTAATTGATGCTACTTATTATTGGATACATCCGCATCTGTAAACATTAAAAAGAAAAATATGACGTAACAAATCAAGGTGATTGCTAATCGAATTTTTAAACAATTTAGTGGAAACTGTTTGTTTATCTAGTTATGAAAAACTTGTACTATTTTTATTTTATTTTGTTCCAACTTATTTTATTCTACAGAACATGTCACTTGGAGCCGCTAAAATAAACCCACATTGCCTCCATTTCTAGCCCCACGATTCGCAAACTTTATGCATAACTTGGTTCTCTTTACTTTCGACGACTTTCGAATTTGGAGATGCGAAGAAAGTGTAAGAAATTTTTGCAAGTGATCAAAGTGAAAGCAGCTGGCAAGTGAGGAATACATACATACATTTCTCCTCTAACGTTGCATCACCCAGCTCGTCTACATAGCGAGTGAATGGATTAGCGAATTTATGTTTTGTTATAAGGAGCTTAACGATTTCTTATTTAACTTTGCTTTACTACACGAGCTCCGTGTGGAGGAAGAATTCTGTTTGAGTTTGAACAACTGCTGGCGTGCTAAAGATAGGCAAATCAAGCAACTTTCTCTTTTCTCTTCTTCGCTTTTTGTCCGTCTTGTTTCATAACAAGCACCATATTTCGTCCAGAGTTTCGCCATATTCTTTACAAGCCATATGCTCTCCGACGCAGAAGAAGCGATGCTCTTTGCATAAATGTGATGAAGGAGAAAGGAGCGAGTCAGTACAAGGAGCTGGTTGACTGGAGTGAGATATATCACATTTTTGGTGCAGATTTTTATGCTACGACTAATAAGCAAATGGACTGGTATTGTCATCGTAGGTTTTTTTAAAGTTCCAGTTAAGTTTAATTCTGAACCAACTGTAAGGTATATTTATAACTTGAAATGATTAGGCATCATTGTCTGCATCTGTCAATTGTAGTCTGGCAATTTCGACTATGCTACAACCTTCTCGTTTTCGTTTCTCTCGGAGATTAAGTAACTTTATGCCATTTTGAAACAAGTAGATTAAGTTTTAGTGTTACTAGAGTTTGAGTATGTTTCAGCGAAATGTCCCAAACTATAAAAATGCGAATATGAAGACGAAAGATATTATTCGTAGTATCAGCATAAGCCCGTAATGCTTACTTGGTTAATAAATTCTGGAATGATGGGATATAAGAAATAAACTATAATCAGTTAAACCAAAAAAGAAAGATTATTAACAGGCTCAAGTATACATGTCTATCAAGGTAAATAATTGAGTTATTTTGTTAATGCCTAATTAAATAATTACAGAAGAGCTATCCATAAACTAAACTTTTAGGAACCACACTTTCATCTCAATGGAAGAGAACAGGCTATCCCATACTGGGAATCCATTTGTTTTAGAGGGGATAAAATATATATAAGTATCACCAAGTATGCGATTTAGTATGTAAAAACATCCATCTGGATCCACCCAAGGCGTGGTGGTGGTCCGAAGAGAGGAAAAAATGAATTTGGATTCTTGAGCTGAGCAAGACATTTTTGGTGTTATGATAGTCTCTTATTCCGAGTAGGACGTGACATTTCTAAAACTAACGCTTTTTCACGATTCTTCTCCTTTTATAAATTTTCCATGAGGAGTAGACGATGGAAAACAGTCAGAGATTATCATTGGGCTGACATTCCCCAATTCTGACATTTCACTGGGAGAAAACCAGAGAGAGAGAGAGTCGACGAAAATCCAGTCAGTTAACGGGAGCGGTTTGAGTGGTTATAAGTGTGGGACGAATATAAGTACACTCGGGTTTTCCATATTCATGATACTTTTCATGAAATATTTGTCATAAAACCGAAATAATTTATGAGTGTGCTTGTTTGATACTCAACTCGACAACAGGACGACCCGTTTGGAGGGCGAATTGCGAACAAAGTTTGCTGGGATAAAAGCACGACGAATATTTATTCCATTGGCGAATTATATGCATGCTTTCGATTATGTGGTCGGCTCATAGATCGGCATAAACTTTCAACTGTTTACTTTCGCAATCTCATAAACAGTCAGTCTGTGCATATGTAAATATATACATGGTTAGCTAGTTAGAGGTAGACGCCATGAATATTAATTCGTATACAACAACAGTCCATACATAAATACGCACAAAACTTTTACATGCGCTCAATCGAGTATGTATGGAATTCGATCAACTAACTTGGATCAAGTGACTTGGACACTTGGATCAATTCCTTACGGTTTCTCAACTATGGATGGATGACACTCTGGACAACGATTATGCGTTGAGTAATTTATTTCTGGTTTATTTATTGAATTTTGGGACAAATCCTCAACGTTCGTATGTATTGTATTCCATCAAGTCAATAATATTATAATATTGCCCAGGTTGCATGTTAATTCAATTGAATATGTATGCTGTCTGCCTAGTCGCTACCAGCAATTAAATATTGATGCGAGATGGTACATAATTATTTTGTCGGATGTACATAAGTGGGATTGAGAATTACAACCTTATTCCTTCGTTTACATAATTATATTTTACCGTTGGAGAAGTACCCACGAAGAGAATAAATCAATAATTTCGGGCTTGGCCGTGTCAAACTTGTTGACCAAATGTATTTATTTGGCTTGAATTATGAATGGTCATGCTTCAAAATGTTTATTGTTGTTAAAGCCTATATTGAACTACATACAGAAATCCCACAGTTACGTATGCTTATTAAAGGCGTCATTATTTCGTAATTATGAATTCACCCGTATGATGACCACTGTTGAACTAAGTGGTTGCATAATTTTCCATTTTCATATTGTTTTATATATAAGGTATATATGACAAATACACGGTCATCGTAATAATAAAGTATGGCGATGATACTTTGGCTAACCCATCTTTAAAATAACTCTGAAACATAAAATGATTTCATCGTGAAATCAAATCTCGATCTTTGTCATGAAACACAATTCTCTTATTGCATAACCACAGAATTATGTAAGGTGAACCCTGCATACACTTTGTTCAATTGAAATCTTGGCGCACAACTAAGTATGTACATAAAATGGGCCCACTTCTCAGTTAGCAATATGCATTGTTTATTTATCATCTTGTTCCCAATGAAATGGTTGCGGGCTTGATGCTAACTTTGACATTTGAATTGCCGGATTTACGGCCACATTGGAAATAAACGGCACAAGATATTTCATTCAAGTCTTGATAGCTGAATGTTTCGGATACGAAATCAGCATTTTTTCTGCACCGGATGAGATGCGAAAGTATCCTTTTTCTTTGGGAGCACATTAAGTGAAATGGCTTACACACACAAGTCAGTAACGAACGTACACAGTTGTATATATAGGCGAGCTAAGAGGTATTGAGTGGTTGCATTGCAGCAGAATGTTGAATTGGTGAATGTGATGGAGAGTTATTGAATTGAATTTCCTGTAGTAACACCTACTTTCTCTCTGGTAATTCCAATGGCTTGCTCTCTTTTCTCTACTGGTTGACGCTGGATGTGGATGCATGCACTACTCGAGCGAAACACATCAAAGCTTCAAAGCCCGTTATGTTTCAAGTGATTTATTCCTCTAGTTCTAGAATCGTGAGTCCCAAAAGTCTAATTTTTACCTTACCTTCAGATCAATTCAGACCTCTTTCCAATCTTGGCGGAATGCAATTCATTGTGCATTCCACATTCACATGGACGTTATAATATCATCCAAACTACGGCTGTTGTGAGAAACAGAAGGATACCATACATAAAATGTAGCTCACAGTTGGCCAGCTATCCGTCTTCCATACTCTTTGCTCATTTTACTTACGTAAAAACCATGTATAGAAACTTTTGCACCTTGCACTATGTACATAGTTGGCGTTTGCGACTGGCAAGAAATAATGACCTCATGCTCTTTTTCTCTCAGTTTTCCACAAAAACTGTGTTGGTTGAGATCAATGCAATCTGCAGATAATGATGGAAAGTTATAGAGGTTCAGGTGACGTGTTTTGTCGCACTTTCTCCTCTTGGAAAAATAGCCATTAGAACATTCCGTCTCCCCCATTCACGGTTTTGTGAACATGTAGACGACAAATTAGGACACATAACTGTTGTACAACCTGGGCGAGTGGGGAGCTGTGGTTAAGTGGGACCAGGCATTTCGCTGTTACCGTCACAATTTATTCTCACACGAATGGTTGTTACCTTCTTATCTATATTGCATTTTGCTCTATTGCCACTTTTCTTTCTCACTCGATGCCTTTGTGTAAAATTCAATGCTGTCGATCGCTGTTCAGACATACTGCTAAAAGATTGTACGAGCACTTGCGATGATCATTCACTAATTTCGTAGGGATTCGTAGTGCCATTATACATTCCGAGAATTTTTGTTACATAAATAATTACATGCATGTATTATATGCATACCTATTTTGGGTCACGCGCTCTATATTAAATCCCCAAAATGTATGCATATACGTGTATTTACATGTTGACGAGCCGTCATGCATGTAAAAGTTTCGTGTAAGCACAAGGTGAACACTAGTTGCGAAGGAATGGAATTTTAACTCTTGATATTACTGCAAAATTTCTCGTAAGCAGAATTTATTTGATGCTTATCTCGTAGCCACCCACCTACTTTACTTTCTTGTCTCAAACTTTGTCGAGCAAAATGTCAGTCGTGACACGTTTAGCGATGGGGATGGAATGGAGTTAGCTGCAACGCGGATAAAAACACGCAAGTAAAAACATCGAACAAAAATTTCACACTCGCTGCAAATCACACACACTCTACCACAATGAAACTAATGAAATTTCTCACTCCATTCTGTTCAATTACACAAGAGTAGGGAATAATGTTATCGGATTGAGGAATTAACTTTCCCTCTGGATTTCTGAAACCATTGTACGTAGGCACTTTATCTTTCTAGAAAAAAAATCACTCGACAACGAATTGGCCTTCTGGCCGAAATAAGGGCGATAATAAATAAGGAAACTTTTAAAATAAAATTGTACCGAGTTGCGAATGAGACAAACGATGGGAGCGAACGGATTGGGTGCAAGGATAAAGTCATTTCTTGCGAATTATTCCAAGGTAGCCATTGGAATCGACCATAAACCATCTCTCATTTCTTTACATTGCTTGAGCCCGATTAATAATAATCTTGGGTACAGGGAAAGTGGGGAAGGTGGTATAAATTATGGCCATCATAAGATGAGATATGAGTCAGACTTTTTGAAACTGTTTGTTCCTAATGATCTCAGAGAGGAGAGGATGGAACGGAGGACACTCTTTTGTGGAGGAGATACGAAGGAGGAAGACTTTGTCAAAACATATATTTTGAGAAAGTCTCTGGTAACTTTGGATATAGGGCGCTGCATCTTCTTTCGTGAAGGAGGAATGGTTGTGGCCGCCGAATAATGGGAAGAACGTTGAAAGTTGGACGAACTAATATATATGATCACTTTTGCGCGTTGCTGATGCTTGTGTGAGATGGTGGGTCGGGTTATTCTTGGTTTGATCGTCTCATCTCCTCCCCGGTTGCCAGTCACTGCTGGTTTGGTAAGAGATGCTGGTGATGCTAATGTTGATGTAAAAGCAGACAAAGAGCTTTTAGAAATGTCTTTCTCTCATTCCCTCCCATATTACGCTTCCGCCGAATTACTTTCTTCCTTGTTGGATGGAACATTCAACGTTTCAAATATTTTGTGGCAGTGATGCTCTTGGTGGCAAGGAGGAAGAAGATGTAGTAAGAACTCCTTTCGAGCCAGATCCAACATTCTCCATATCAATATTAGATGGGCTGGTAGAACAAGTGCTTAAAGTGGCCGAGGTCGAAGAAGAATAAGGCAAGTCTGCAAACCCAGGATCTAAATCGTTATCTCGATCTCTAGTTTTGAAGCCCATTCCTTTTCCTTACTATGCTCTGGAGAGTGTGCGGAGCAGTTAAGAATGTTCAAGTAAAATGAAGGGTTGAGTAGGTGGTGGTGGTGGCGACGGGAGAAACGGAATTGAGAATTGCAAGAATAATACTTTTGTCACCATGCCTGGTTGGAAATGAAGTCAGCGACGCTACTATCGCCCTCCTAACGTTGGAATTGGTTTTGTGAAAACATCTCCCTTTTTCTTAGGCGGATGGCGGAGAGTAAATATATTTAAAGGAGGGAAGAGTGCGAGATGATAGCGACCTGTTATACGAAGCTCCTTTCTCGAGATGTATGTGTGTCACTGGAGAATGGGTGGATTTTTTTGGTCGAGAGGAAAGATCTCGCGATAGATTCGTGATTGAGAATGCAATAAAAACATCGTTTCATCCATCTCTCGGATTAAGTAGCACCTTCAATTTATGTCCGATGTCGAACTGTGTGAGCAATTTGTGGAGAAAGTGCTTTCCAATTTCATTTTCCAATAATTTTGGAGATAGCGTGGGCAAAAGTTGGTAAATGTGATGTCTTTTTATGTACTTTTTTGTTCTTGAATGCGATGATTTAGGGGGGCATGGACATTTCCTCGACTGAATCATTAGCAAATATATCACGATATACTTAAGACCATTCTTTGAGCTCCTCTGATTTGTTCATTGAGAATTAAAATCGATACCATTCGTCTCCACAAGTTCTGTCGCTTAGAAAAAGATGAAAAAATGTGTTTCGCGCAACATCTTGATGAATCTGTCATGATTATAATTAATTTAGTTGGAAGTCTATTCACTTTTAACGTAATTACATGAAAAAATATGTCCAAATAATAATATCTTCATTTTTTCACTAAAGAAAGTGTCCTAAGTGTTTGCAGTGTCTGCTTTTATGCTCGTGTACCATAAGGTTGCAGCATTTCTTTATTGCACATTTCCTCAACAAAGAGTTAGTCCTGTAAAAAAAGAAGAAAAAACTCTTTACTAGTCCTCTCGTAATTAAATTTGACATTTTTCTCCCAAGCCACTCTTGATTAGCCCTTGTATGCTTAATTACATTCGATTTGTTTTAGTCTCAAATAAACCAACCCAGCCAAAGTGGGCCGTACAAGTAATAGGTTTGTGTCAAAGATGCACTTTATTTCCTCAATTGCAATGACTTTCACTCGAGTAGAAAGAATGTCCAAGGGAATTTGGACAAGCTGAATGAAAGAGCTAGCAATATCCACCAGGTCAATTTTAAGGTTTATTTTCTCTCTTCTTTTGTATCCACATACGAGGGAATTATATCAAAAAATGGACATACGACATTGAAAAACACTTCTTGTCTTTTCACAAACCGAGTCTCTTGGGTGGCTCCATGTTTTATGTTGCTCTCTTCCAAAGTACGTCTACCACTTGTCCGTTCTCTTGTTTTTTTGTCGCTTGACCAGGATGAGACAGGGGGTAAAATTGAGAAGCAGGATGTGTGTGCACTCGGTTGGGAAAAAAACTGCGGATAATTTATATGTTAGGAGGAGCTGGGAGCGGAAAGAAATTCGAGAGTGAAAGCAATGAAAATAGACTCACCACCACCACGCCAAGGTCTGCGTCACTTTGTTACACGAGAAAGAGAGAGAGAAACCAATGCATAGATTGGATCCAGAATTTCAGAGATGGTCGATTTTTACAACTTATTTTGAGGATTGGATCCAGAATCGAGATTCTAGACACTCATTGCCTGCCTGCTCACTGCTCTGGTCCTTGGAGAGATAAGAGAAATCGACTCTGTTTGGATTCACAATACTCGCCAGGCTTTCTCCTCCGCTGTTTCTATCGCCGGCAGCATCGACAACAGTCACAAATTCTGAATTTAGTGCAACACAATTTCCTGTTTGATCTTTCGTCCATGAAGATATAATTCCTGACATCTTGTTACCAGTTCAATCCCATCCAAGTCATTTATTTTGATTGAAATTCACTCTTTTGTTTGCAAATCGGTTTACCTTCTCTTAGCACAATACGCGCCTCCTTATAAGCATCACATCAGTTGCTGAAGCGACAATAATAGGAGCAATGACAAAGTATGATATCATCATCAACGAATGAAGCAACCATGTTTCCTCATTCGTCGAGATACGTTCCTCCTTCTATTCGGACCAACTTTTCGAGGATGAGGGCAACACAAATTGGAACCTGTAAGCTCCTTAACCTGAGACAAGGCAGACAATAAATGAATTCTGCTCGACTGGCATTACGTACGTATGGATAGCAAAGAGAGCAGCTAGTCGATGGGTCATGGGATTGATGCCACTTTATTGGGACAAAAAGCGTACATATTTGGACCAGTTATTTACGTTTCGTGGATTTTTATGGTGGATGTTTTTCACACTTTCACTCGTACGTCTCTTCAAAAAGTCTTTCAATTTTAAAGTTACTTGTCATCTAAAATGGCAGATTTACTACTAAAAACAATAAATGTAACACCTTTCTCCATCTCTTCTATTCGTTCACTTATGTAGGTAAACCCCATAAGTGAACCATATGTTGTTGCATGAAGCTTCTTTCTCCATGCATATTTCTATCATGCTACACGTCAATTTGTTTCATATGGGTACTCAGACCGAACTCCTCAGGGTGGAGTTCCCCGTTGTTAGAAAAAATTGCCCACAGCGTATGAAGACTATTCAGGTACATATACTTATCACACAGACGTTCCCCGATTCAAAGCTATAAGAATCAAAAATCATCGCACACAAAACAGCCCACATACTTTAGACGTCTAGAGTATGGCAATCTTCTAGGTACTGCGGAACGCAAAGTAGTAAATACAAACACATGGGACTAAACTTGAGACCAAAAAAGTTGCTGCGACCCAGATATGGCGACACACAATACGCTGTGACTATGGGGCACAGAAATAGACTTGAATGGAGGAACCCCTTGTTCGCAACAGTCATCAAGAAGGCAATGGCCGTTCTACTGACTGACTAGCCAGCTAAAAAGGAAGTCGCGACGTGGGATACCGAAGCAAAAGTAAATCCTGCACAAATGTGTGAGCGACAATAATGGATGAGAGAGAGAGAGAGAGGAGGCTCCATTGTAGGATTTATTTTGTGGAGACATAGCGTATGTATAAGGTGCAAATATACTGGGCTCCAAGTTCCGTTCTATTTAGTTTCAACCAAGCCGGAGATAGAGAGATATCTATATCCGGTTTGGCTCATCGGATTCTCATCTGAACCCATGCTGAGCGGTTGCCATTTCGATTTTACAATGTTTTGACACCTAAGTTTCTTCTACACGTGTAGAAGGTGTTCAATCAATCTATACCCACTGAACACCAGCAGATAACTGGAATTACTATTGAACAACCTCTACATCTCCCCAATGCGTCGTTCTGCGTTGCTGAATCTGTCCAACTCGCGAGCAACGACTCGTCTCCCATAGCTGGTTTTCTGAAGGGGTTAGCTCCATACACATATATATATGTGCAATTCAAGCCTTCAATTACCTGGATAGTATACCTTATCGGAAGTACATGTGTATGTGCTGAACACTACTTGCAGTAACCTTTATTGGCAGGAGTCGTTTGTGTTGGAGAAGTCTCGCTGCTTATGTATAACTGACAGCCCAGCAGGACAGAATATAATGCCCAATTCAAATTCGAGCATGTGGAAAAAATCTATTGGTTGCGGTGGCACACGAGCAACCTTGTATTCAATTGCAATGGAGAAGTAAGTATAACAGATTTTAGAGAAGCTTTACTACGGTCTCCATACATGCATCAATTTTCTGCGGTTGAGATGACGCCACGAATAAAGTACACGACGAGGAGGCTGAAATACCTCGGAGGAAACGAAGCATTGGAGTGAAGGGAGTGAAACGGAGGATCCCACCTTCTATTGGTTTTAAAATATCGCCCAGACCAAACCTCCCGGATGCACTTCACATCTGGTCTGGATGAACGTGGAATTGAATAGTAGTTTCAGCAGAGTTATGGCCCACAACTCAGGCACAACTATAACCATCCCGTTATATATTGACTGGACGACCAGCAAGCAGCCCGATTTGGATCCCGTGTGCTTTCTCCAGAAATACTACGAGGCGTGTATGCACCTTAATGGCCGGTATGATTTGAAAAAGCTGCCTCCTTTTTTGCTCACTCGAATTATTACGTGGTTTGACTTTACAAAGCCGGCGGAGAAAGTATATGGGAACAAGGATTTGGTTTAGAGCAAATAAAAATATTACGAGAAAACAGTATACGCATTCAACTTTGCTTCAGGGAGGGCGAAGATTCCACAGATTTATTTCCCTCAATAAGGTGAGGGAAATATTAAATAAAATGTTACTTTATGGTTATTGGTGAAAAGTAGGCGGTTTTGGCTTTATGGTGGTCAGATTTAGTTCAAGGAGAGTTGCCGGATATCCATCAGCGATCCTTGATATTGCGAACTAGCGAAGGCCTCATCAAACCCGTCTAGACACGCTGGGTGTCATTTCATCCACTTTCAGCCCAATTATACTCTTACTTTACAATGCTTATATAACTAATTGTAGATGCCCTTTGGGTTTGCCGAACTTTCATTTGCTGTCAGACAAGTGTTTGAATTTTGCTACATAATTTTGCATACAAGGTCAACATCACTAATAAGACTTACGAGACTCATTTGATACAAACAAATATGTACACCGATTGAATACTACAAACTTTGGAAGCTACAAAATAACAACCAAAGTAAACAATACTGATTCTTTTAAAATGATCTAAAAATATAACAGAGAGTAATTTTTATTCTGACTCGCATAAATTATATATAAGCAAAATGAACATCGTGTTTAGTTCTCTTTCTGAATGTCGCAAGGAGAAAAAACAAGTTTATTTTCTTCGAGTGAAAGTTTTCATTTGGTGAACTGTTTTTTTTGCGTGAAAAAACCTGGCGAAAGCAAATAGCTACGGTTCCACAGCATTATTCAGTAATTGGTTTACACCCGCAATGCCGCTCATTTTTCCAGATTTAAATTTGACTTAGAGATTTTCTTCTCTAGGAGAAAGTAGAGCAGGCTGTCCTCGGCGGATTGTTCCTTAGACAATCCTATATGTGTACGTGGAGGGCTCAGGAAATCTGTAGCGTGCTCCATGAACATGCAATGGCGGCCTGTTTTGCAATATTCTTTTTGGTGCCTCCGGTTTGCAACAGAGGCAGCCCATTCATCTCTTTCGGAAGATGAAATGGTGTTGTGCACACAATGCAGACTGAGCTTTTATGAGTGTCAAATGAGTTCTTATGTATGTATGTCGGTAGGTAGTGGCCGGGGCTGAGGAGGAGAAGGATGAGAAATAAATGTAGCTGGGAGAGTAGTTGCACTGCTCTTGGCTGGTACGACACCACTACTACAAAGGTGCTTCTTTTCAGATGTTGAGTAATGAAGTGAAGAAGCCTGCAGTATCCTTTAAGATTAAATGAAATAAAATGAAAGTTCTTCTTCCTCTTCAAAAGGTCTCCTACTTTCCTCGTCTTTCATTTTGACTTTCAATTTTCTCCGTATTTTCTGCTTCCCCTTTTGTGTTTCCTTCCCAGCTATTCAATAATAAAAGGAGGTATTTCTTCTTGTATGCTGGTGGTGAGTGTTATGTGGAGGGAAGTCTTCTTTTTGGCTTGGCTGGGCTTTCGTTCCCAGCCAGTGTTCAAAAGAGAATGACATCCTGAGTGACTAAAGAGTGCAAAAGCAAAGTTCGCCGCTCCAAGCTAGAAGAGTCAGATATACACGCATACACTCGTCCTTTTTATACATATGTAGCGCCATCAGCAACAGAAGAACAAGCTAAGCCTTCGCTGGAAAGGTTGTCCTTATACTCGGAAACATTGGTATATTTGCAAAAGCGTTACACTTTCCATGGTAAGCTATCAAGAATCGTACTGGTGCATTGTACTCGAGAAATTCGCATGTGAGGCACTACTCCTTTTTATTTCTGAATACGTTCGAGTTTGTTGGGCTATTTTCTAGCTACACTATCTCACACATCATGAAGAATGATCTTCGCGATGTGTCGGATAAAGTATTCTACATATTGTATTCTATCTCGCCCCACAGTCACAAATTTAGTATGTGTCTCGAAATTAATATTGCTTTCACCTTTTGCATAGCCATACTTTCACTCGGGCGAATAGACTTGGTTTGCGAACAGGCAGAGACATGAATGCCAGAAGTAAATCTTTTCGAAATGTTACGGAGCAGCTGCTGAAGGATTGGATGGAGAACAGAAGGAGGAGAAAGAATTACAGATTTTTTTCAAGTTTTTTTTTACTTTCCTTGGAAAGTTGGCGCATAATGGAATATTTTACAAGTGCGTGGGTACAAAGAGCAGACGTTACATTCTGGTTCGCTCGCAGGTTCTTGATATTCACTCTTCCAGCTATTCATTACTCATTACTGGAGTTTGTACATGTAGGCAGGTGATGGTTTCAAACGAAAAAGATTTCCTCCAGTCACTGACGAATTGCTTTCATTTCATGCAGAACAATATGATAAATTACTGCTTTGTGAGGTGTTTGCGAGCCTCTTTAAGTTCTTGAGAAAAACCTTTGCTGCCAGCTCATTTCTGTTCCAACGTCTTCCATCAGAAAATGTCCTTTGACATTTCTTTGATTTCCTTCGTTTGACTGGGCTCTGTATTACATAATTCATGAAAGCCCATTGTAGGAAAGTAAATATCCATATTTCTTGACACCCATGAATCAAGTGCCTCAAGGTTAAGTGGAGTAAATTAGGCACTTGTACTAACAGGTACGTATGACAGCAAAATACAAATAAGTAAGCAGCATTAATAATTTATGTATGTGAGGTGTTGCATGCACGCTTGCTAAAAAGACTTTGGGCTCGTATTATTATTGGGATAATATACACAGTTTGAATAAAGAAGTGTCCAGCCACACGTACTGGCAGCTAGTTTCTACATCAATGTGCAAAATCTACGACGACATTTGCATAATTACGTAGCAGGACGAGCTTCCTACTTTCTCGAGTAGTGTTAAAATTTTGACAAGACAAGACAAACAATTAAGCTTAAAATTTTATGTGAAAATCAATGACCAAGTTTTTAGATGCTCTCGTATTGGATTTGAACTTGGAATTTCCTATCAGCTTTGGACATCATCGGCATCATGCAATCAAAGCGGTGCGCCGCATCGATGACGAAAGTTCAATGTTTTAAGTGAACGACAAAACTTTTCTTAGCGACGTAAGTAAAGCAGTTAGACGATAAGAAAGGTTGGAGATACGGTAGATTCCTCCTGCAATGCAATTCTTGTCCTAATGAATGGAAGACGCAACTTGCTTAAAGTGTGCAATGTAATGTCAGTCGCTGAATTTACTTGACTTGGCTCAGCTGTTTTTGGTTGGAAATTGCATTGCATAATACTGCGTGAGTCGCTGTGTCTTACAAGTTTGTTGAAAAGTGCTAACGTTGCTGTCTGACCCTTCTTAACGGGCTTCGCATAGATCAGTAAAGTAGACATCAACCTTATTGTGAAAAGCTATTCCAAGTGAAAGTATTGTGGAGTTCGTATAAAGCAAATGTCTTCCATCCGTTCGTAATGAAAATGCCTCTTTATGTGACTGTCAATTTTAAATAATTTCTGAATGGCGACTCAAGTAGCAGATTTATGGTTGCCATCAAACACATCAGCAGCCAAGAAGAATTGCGGAAGTTGTACGTTATTTTCCCCAGCCAAGAAAATATTTTTAGTCAAAGTAATAAATGTTAATGTTGGAGATGGTGATAAATAAATTGTGAAGTTGAAAGTAACGACTTTCACAATAAGTTATGAGTGTGTGCAAACATTAGATAAGCCCAAAACTCGTGTTACATGTACTGAACGATTCACAAAGCGCGCGTGCACTTTACAGTTAATTTACATAAAATTTTCCAATAAATATGTCCAACTCGTTTGAAACTAACAAACATAAATGTACGACCAGAACCAACTCCGCTGAACTTTTTGTTCAAGGACTACTATTACAAGCACCATTCATGCCAAATGAAGCGTACAAATTTGCATGTGCATCAGCATTTCATTAAAATATTCAATGGAATGTAAACAGACGTCGAGTAATAAGGACTTTACACTTGAGGTAACATACACACAGTGAGGTCGTTATTCTGAAGTGTGGCATATTGCAATGCATAACAACTTGTACATACTGAAGCCGAAATAACTTTTGGTATGGCAAGAACAACAACAATTCAACTCACTGAGATGGAATGGAGCCATGCAACACGAAGGAGTCACAATTCATCTAGTGTTTCTCACGGGTTAACCCGAACCATTACTATTAACATGGGACCCGAAACCTGAACCCGAAACCCGAATGTTAATAGTAATGGTTCGGGTTAACCCGTGAGAAACACTAAATTCATCCCAGGCAGGGTTGGGTTGGTTGACTGCATGGGTTGAGTGGGGTTTTGTTGGTAGGCTTTTGATTTTGTAGGCGAATTAAGTCTTGGAAACACGATCGAAATATGAGTTTTCTCACTTGGCTGAACAATCGCAGACCTCAAATGTTCAAATGGTTCTCGCACATACACACAATGCAAGCGTCGTCGTCCTGTGGTTGCTGACCACGTATGACCAACCAACATGGAAAATAATTCTCATTCGCTAAATAGGCATTTGGATGGATCAGGAGCAACCGACCAACCGACCGACCAGGCAAAAGGATCCTTTTCGACGAAACCATACATGCATCGAGTGCTCCTATGCAAATAAACCACTTTGAACAACCAATGTTTTCAGAACAGGAAATAGATATTGTAATGTTTGAGTGAGGTAAAATTGTGCTCTGGGCCATTCGGAACATGGTCTCTCAGCCCAGTCGGACTTTCTCCTTGTTTCATGCCCAATCCATACAGCACATTTCTGTAAAACAATACCACAATCGGTGGTGGTTAGCATTTATGTCCGGCCCAATGAGTTGCCTAAATTTTTGCAAACATCCCTCATCCCAGTGCATGCAATATTATGTGAGAATGGTTATGCATTGGTTTATATGTAAGGTATGTAATACTGCCCACAATATGTGTACCTATGTACATATGTACAAACGTATAAATCATTATTGTCTACAAATGTGTTGGGAAAAGTAGCATTATTTCAACAAAATCAGTTGAGCGGATGGGATTTGCGTGTTACACGCTTTAATAAAGGGCCATGACTGAAATTAGTTGAGGCGGTGACCTTTTTGGTTTTCCAAGTCTTTTATCTTCGTGATACATTCTGGATTAGAGAAATTGTCCACCTACTTTTATACTATCGGGATTTCGGCAGTAAAGAATGCTGGGTGACTGGTGGGCGAATATCGTATCGTAAATCTTTGCAAAATACAACCATTTCGATATTTGAGATTGTATGTATGTTTCCATTTACTCATGAGAGTACACTACGCTGCATTTACTAATATCAGTATTACTCATACTTATGTACATATGCATATGACATAACAGGGTTGACTAAATCTAACTAGTTCGCCAAAGTAATAACAATAATTATTGCTGAAAGCGAAAAAATCGTACCGTAATCAAGGATAAACTTGAGGATTCGGTTATTCGTACTGTTGTGAGGCCGAAGGAATAAAAGTGAATGAAAATCAAAGCCGATTAGAGAAGATTATTTGTTCCAGTCGTCCCTTCCTCTTGGAATTGGAACCTTGACGGCGTGCATTCTCCAGGGCACATAATCAGCAGCGTGCGTGAGCAATGAGTGTCGGTGGCTACGTGATTTCCTTTGATTTAAGTATCATCACAGCAAAATGTGACTTTAAATTGGGAAATTTCGGAGTTTGGATGGGAAACATGAGGGCATGCCTACCACTCCGGCGTCGTCCTACTCTGCTCCAGAACCGCGACATCCTCCGCATCCTTCCCTCCTGGATGATAATAGCAGACCTGGAAGAGGAAATCTGGGCAAACCTGAGTTTGAATTCAAATCCGGAGGAGCGTCAATATGAAGCAGATAATAATGCCACTTTGCCATTACTGCATAACAATCGCCCTCAGAAATGGTGGAAAACTCATCGGGCGGAGATGCTTTCTCCTTGAACCGTGCACTATCAGTTGCACTGACTGCACAGCCAGCCTGCACACAACACTGGATAAAATGGCCTATTACCTGTAATGCTTTCAAGGCATAATTCGCAACAGTCCTTTGGTGCATTTGGTCATGCCACTTAACTCTCTCTACCCTGATATTACATTAACCGTGGTATAGCTGCATTTAATAAAGTTCCATGGAACATCCCACACCAAAATATTCAAGCAGACAAGGAAATTGACGATGGGATAGTTACAATAGATGGATCTACATATATTGCAGCTGGTTACGTAATAAAAATCCCATTAAAGACCAAACTTTGAAATCATCAAGATGTCAATTTAGTCAATTTCGACTTAATTGTCTCAGAAACTATGGATTAAATTTTATTCCTTGGTTGCCGAACACGGATATTAAACGAGTTTCATTATGGAGATGGAATAGTGAGAGTTTTAGCTTTCACTTTACTGCATTGTGTCGTGGACGCGTGAAAATTACAATACAGAACTATGACTCAGGTGGCCATTTCCAGACTATGACACCAAACACGTAGCACTCGATAAGGAGGAAACAATCCCATTCAAAGTTACATAATGTTCATCGGAGGGCAGCAAAATTCTGGGCTCACTCAGACTCAATAATAAGCCACTTATTAAACTTTCTCCTTAATAATAATGGGCATTAGTGTAAAGCGGAGAAGAACCTGCCGAGCGAGGTGTAGTGGTGGTGGTGGTGTCAGCCGGAAGCGAAGGCAAAGTTTGGGCAGCTCCTCGTTACTCCTCCAACGCGGCGAATATCCACAGTGTGACGGACTCTGTGAAAGTTTTGGCGTTGTAAATCTGTCTGCTTGAAACTCTCATCTCACTGATCTCTCCCTCTCTCTGAGGTTTAAACATAACAGGCGATTTCATAGTTGGCTGAATAAAGTGCACTTTCATTCCCATCTAAAATAGTTAAAATCACGAGCTGGATGACATGATGGAGATTTCAGCTGCCTCGTAGAAAGTGTGGGAGTTGGAAATGTGAATCCTATTATTAACTCTGCTCGTTCTGTTGGTCTCCGACATATTTTTTAATTAGTAACTTCATAAATAAACTAAAAGAAGTCGGATTACACAAAATATTAAAATTAAAATTGTTCACAAAGATCTACATTGTGACATTATTTATAAATATGCTCGTTAAGCATTTTAATGATGAGTTACAGGAATAGTTCCCCCTCTACATATTTTTTAGACATTTTTATTATATGAGCAAGAAAATATATAGAATATGTTCATGCATGTGTATTATTCTTGCAAATTGAGAGAGAGAAAAGAACGAGGAGCAGCAGTTGATGTGATTATACTTAATTTCCCTCGTTCACACTCCAATCATGTCTTGTTACCGTGTTGAAATATAATACCATTATAATGGCACTGGATAAATTGATCCTTCATCAGAGAATGATGGGCGCAGAACTATATTAATAGCTCCATTTGTACAATATTCCGTATAGAGCGTCCCTATCAATTATTATCATTATTTCACTTATAACAGTTATTATTATCTCCAATTCGTGCCTATGAAATATGACAGATTTTACGCCGGGCTGCAGCCAGCAAAGTGTCATTTCCTTCCTAGTAGGGCTTCTTATATTGGTCTTCTTGTCTCGTTCGCTTTTATGGGGAAATTGGAATTGTGTTCTTTTGATGATAACTATAATGATGATGATGCTGATAGCCCCAACATCAGTGAACCCCGAAATCCCTTCCCTTTCACATTGACTAATCCACAAAGTACAAAAAAAGACGCTAGATACGCAGTCCACTGACCCAGGAGGAAATATGGAATCATCCTTAATCCTGTCAGACTGCCCTGATAACTCGTGCATAAAGATGAACGTCCCATAATAAGTAATTCTTCCTCCTTTATAGGCCCCAAATTATGATACAGAAAATTAACGACTCAAACGAAGCTCACCCACATTGTACAAAATAATTCAAACGTCGAATCCGCGAATTCCTTGCCGTTGGAAGAGGGGCGGAAAGGCATGTTCGGAAAATATGTAGTTTGATGTTTAATTTTCCAGGAGCAGTCGAAATGAATATCAATGATGAGCAAATAATCAGCATTAATGAGACCCCAAAGTGGTCCTGAGGTTGAGTAACGGTCAGTTGACTTATTGATGTCGACCTTCCCTTCTCGCCCACACACATGTACACATGGCGGTATATGTAGGTATATACATATGTACATCATAATTCATTCCATCAAAAGATCAAAGGGTAGCTCTCGTAGTGCGTGATGGTTAGTTAGTCGACTAGAGATTCCTATTTTCCTGCGTTTGAGTCTGAGGAAAGCGACGGAAATCCTCGAAAAGTCGAAATACCAAAAGCAGAAGTGCAAAACAAGCGTAACGAGGTACATAACGAGGTATGTAGGTGATTGTGCGAGTGGGATGTGTTAAAAGCTGAACGAAATAAGCAGCAGTGACCAGCAGAGCAGATCATGTTAGTGAGCACGGTAAACAAGAACCATAGGTTTACCCCGTGTATTTTAAAGGTCGGGGAGAAATTCAATCCACACAATGGACGGAATCAAATATTCTGCTGCGTTGTGTCCAGTTGGTTTGACACCACTAACATGAACAAACATCAACTTTATACTATTACTGTCTCATCGTTTCTTCACTCCGTGCTGCTGCTCCTGTCGAAATGCAATTATCTAAGTAGCTTGTTCCTATAACCCTTTTGCCCAACCGACGGGTGAGTTTCCTTCCACTTTCTCCATTTTCTAGAGAAATTGCAGTGTCAGATATTTCCCTGATGTAACATGTATTCAGCTAATGCAAGAAGTTGACCGGGACAAGGACGGAAGGAAGGAAACGATGAAACAAAAGGGTTCGTTCGTGGTGATGGTGCTCAGAAAACGGGGGTGAGGTCTTGTCCACAATAACATTTGAGGGGGATTTTCATCACACTTTTGTTCTCCTTCCTTCACAATTCTACACTTGCCGTCCAACCAATGTCTTCAATTCTGAACGTCACAAAGCGTATCAATAATGTAATTCAAGTGAAGTGTAGGGCAATAATGGACATATTTGTCTCACACTTTTTCTGGAGGAAAGCGTTGTTGAAACAAAGTGCATAATGAGATTGTCTTGTGAAAGCATGGGGAATTCTTCAATTCTCATTTGCACTCTGAAAAATAAATGGGTTGATTTGGACAAATGCACTGCTACAGATGTCACCGAACACTCTTTATGTGATTCGGATGGGCATTAATATGCATAATATACATGCAGTGGGATCGTGTCCAGTTCGTACGTAGGTATGCATATAGTGATAATGTGCATAGTTCCGATGTTGCACTAAATATATGCTCTTGATTCTCATGTATCTTATATTTTCTCTCGAAATATGAAATTGAGATTTACTTTGGTCAGCCATGTTTTACGCTTCATTTATTCATCACCCAGGAAGGAAAGATAAATACCTATCGCTAAAAGTCGACAATTTCTTGGCTAATGTAATTGCATGGTTGGAACGAGAGATGATACAGTTGTTCAGACTGTGTTGCTGATGGTACGTACGTGGTATCAATTTCCTTGTCGAAGAATGATTCAGATATACAAGAGGACAACCTAATTTAATCAGGGTAATGCATCCCGCCAATTCATATTTCCACAGCAGACTATCTCGCTTCCTCACTTTGTTCGTACAAAGTTGAACGACGTGTATCGTATTGCACAAGGAGTAGAAGCAGAGAAAAAAACTTTTGAGAAGGTGATGATGACCAGGAATTTGTGACAAAACTTTCTAAATGCCAAAGTTGACCTTATTCTCAACTTTTAGCAACTTTGACGTACTGAGCAACTCGTAAATTGAAGTAGACGTTAGAAAAGCTCTCTAAAAAAATGCTTATAATGCCATAAAATATTGTTGCTTGGAGTGGTTGTTGTAAAATCCACCTGCAGCTAAAGAGAGAGAGAAAGAGAGAATTCCCTCCAGTCCCTCCATAAATTTATTTAGGTTCTCATTCTTTGCTTTCAATTCAATTTTCCACTACTTTTTATCCCCTCAACGGATCTGATTCTGTATGACTTCTTGGGAACCACACACATCATTCACATCTTTCCAGCTACATACATATGTATGCACACATGTGGGGAAGAAAGTTGCGCCCAATATCGGGAGAAAGTACTTAGTAGTCCATTATGTTTTCAAGTATGCACTCGTAAAATAAAAAAAGGAAAATATAATGCCTTCTTTTGAGGGGTTGAATTGAGTTGGTTGGGATTCGACAAACTGGAGAGATTGATGGATCGTGCGGTGGTCATTCCTTTCAATAAATCTTTATGAGGGATGGGCAAATCTTCATCCTTGGATGGGTTACAAAATGACATTCCTAGTAGATGCTCAGCTCAAACAAGAAGGTCTTTCCGCTTGTAAGGTTTCGTAAAGCCAGAATCTTCAAAAGTCGTGATTTTTCAAGTTTTTAACAGTATTAATTTTATAGTTCAAGTTTACAAATGACATTAAAATGTGTTAAAATTAAGACGTTATTTATATTCAACAAATTTGGATACACTTTGTAATTCTGTTAAAGAATCCTCATGATAGTCCTCAACCCAGAGTTGCACACTGCATTGACTTGTTTTACTTCCGCCCCCTTCTAAATCACTTCAAAGTCTGAAATTATTAATGACGTGAAACAGTCATGAAGAAAAGAGTGTTCTATTGAGCGTCTTTTAGCTGTCAGAGAAATATCTTGGCACAGGAACCATTCGCAGCGGGGTCATCTTTTGTTGGATCAAGAAATTTGGAAGCAAATATCATTTGCATAATAGACAAATACACGCTGTACTTTATTCGTTTATTTTATCAGCTTGAGTTGCACGGAATACGTGAATCCTACATAAAATCTGCCAAAAATACAAATCTAGGTCAATTGTGTGATGCTTCTGCAAATTCAGTTGAGATTCATGATGAATAATGATCATAAAAATATTAAATATTGTGTTACAAGTTGACAGTTTGAAGATACCAATATGCGTGTTGTTATTATATCTGTTCCACAAATAATAATGTAACTTATTGTTGAAAAAGTTTCCTTTTGAGGAATATGTAGGCACGTATTAAGCACAGTCCATCATTTGCATCTCAGTTCACTTGAACAATTAGTGAACTTGCTCGCATCCAAAACAACGTTAGTACTAAACTGCGAGAGATAAAAAGAGTAAAAAAAACAGGTTGGAGAGAGAGATTGAAATCCCAAATTTTTTCTGTTTTTATTGTTTTCCTCTTCTTTCAGCCTTTTAAAGTTATTCTCTGTCACTTTGATTTTGTTTACAGCTGTCGATTCTGCTAGACCGAGATTTCACGAAATGGGTTTCTCTTCGAGAAAGTGAAACTCATCGTAGCGTTCGTTTCCTTCTCTTCCTCCCATTTTAATATTTCAGCTTTAATTTCTTCCATGACCAAGTTTGCAAATACTAAATGTCAAAGGGATGAGAGAAAATCGCGTTTATTTTACCACAGCGCTTCAACCAACTATAGTTGACAGTTGTAAATATGTAGTAAATATGTAGGTATGTACACATGCAGTTGTAGTAGTAGGAGTAGTACATTATTATTTTAGTATAATCCGCGAGAGCTGTACAGATGGGAAATTCTGTTATTGCCATGCGTGGGAATAATATGTACGACCGACGTGTATTTTTTGCATTGGACTCCTTTGATTTAAAATGTAGCTGACGAGATTAGGAATTCTCCTTTCAAGAATAAATTGAAATCCGAGAAACAAGATTATAAACGAGGTATCTCCTTCGCATCTAAAAAAATACTCAATACGATAAGTACTTTTATTATTATTTTTTGTTCAACGTCTCATTTTATTCTTTTCATTGCATTTGGCATTCGTATTTTATGTAACATTTCTATGTTTTTAAATGAATTTCGAAATAATGCACTGTCTCTAGCAAAACTACAGAGTTTTAGTCCAAGGCACAGGAACTGGGGAACTAAATATGCATACATACAAATTGAGCGGAGGAAGCTATTTGAATTGAAATAAAATTATATAGCATTTAGCAAATAGTACTACTCAGCAGACCGAGATAAGCTTTACAGCACAGAAAGTGTAAGATAATTGCTCAAGTGCTTATGTTGATTTTGAATTGAAGCGTTGGAAATTGCTGATTAGCTGAGCTCCATCATTTATCGATTACTATGAAATTAAGCATGTCATTAAGGGACTCACTCACTGTTCCCATGAATGAGAAAAGTTAATATCGCAATTTGATCGCCCACCACTCACTACACTCCTTTCTCTCTCAGGCAGTACGAGTATCATGTTGCTTGAGTAGGATTGGATACATAGACCTCCAAAATCTCCTCAGCTTACTTGCATTTATATTAGCGAAACAGTTCAAATTCAAATTGGACACTCAAGATTTTCACTATTGTTTCTGTAATACACTTGAGAGAGTTAATTTACTTTAAAGTCTGAATTCCCAATCCAGCCCACCAACCCCAAAACTTTCTATTTAGCAAGTACATAGCTACAGCCCAAACCCATTCAATTAGGAGCATTTTCTGCTTCTACACTTGATTGAACTTTAGAAATAATAAAGTAAAGTGCTTCAAGGTGCCTCAAGCAGGCGTAGCAATCTGATTTCTCACACAAACAAGGTAATTTCTCATTCAGAATTTACTGAATGAAGTAACATTTGGCACAGTTGTGTCGACACGAGAATAAATAAGCAAATAGATACGTTTAAAAATTATGCAGCTGCTTCGTTAATTAATTTTTCCGAGTATTCGCAAAGATTTATGTATTTGATTCAACTATTTCTTAATAAATGGTCATGCTTAAATTAACTGAGCTGTTGAAACTTTGTTAATAGGTGTTATAAATAATGCTCAAGAGCTTTCATTAGTTTCTGAGAGAAAACAAAGAATTAAATGTCATCATTTGTCATTCACTAAATCATGTACTCTACGCATTTACAAGTTTGGCTAAACTCGGATTTTACTAATGAAAACACAACTCGAAATGAGTTTCAAAATGAACAAACCATTGATGTGAAACCTTGCAATTTCTTGAATTTTATTGTGAAAGAAAGTCATGCATAAATCTAAAGTTAGAGCTAGAATCAAACAAGCGTAAGTATTTCACCGGCTGACCCTATTGGATTGGATTTCAGCGGAATCAAAATGCAAAGCACAGTTTTTGTTCCCATGCAGCACGAACCGCTTGAAACGGAGAGTAAAAGTTGGAGAAATAAAGAAAAGCGACCTAGAAAACTTCCATCATTAACGGACCGACGTAAATTGATATACGAAAAGTTTCACAAGCTAATAAGCCTATTTCTAATTTCCCCATCTTTATAGTAAACAGATGAATCGGTGAAATATTGTCACAAAAGTTAGCAACATTAAAGTTCGCACTAACACCACCAACGCCTACATAGCACGGTTCCGACATCACACAGCGCCTGCCAAGACAAAAAGCTGTGAAGTCAAGCGTCTCGAAAAAGTATCACTACAAAATTGTGCTAACTACAATGTTATATGTATTGCACGTATTAAGCAAGTTAGCAGAGAAACAAACTTTTCTTTGGAATTCTTAATATGGTATCACAACCACAAACCCGCCGAGAAAATAAGGACCAAGAAAATTCTTCAACTGTAAAATTTTAACTATTTCTGAATAAAATAAGTATGTAAATAGTTCTCCATTTAAACAAAGTTGATATGATCGCACCAAATGCCGCTTAATTTTTTGACATTTAATAAGAAGTGAATTTTCACTTTCATTCATATTTCTCAGCAATCAGCGTCATCATCGTTTTGTTAGTTTTCCAGGGATTTCGCACTTTTAATTTGAATACATTTGGTGTTTTTCTGACAGGGAGAGCGATCAGTTAACAAAAGGTTGGGTCTTCTGTCCAACAACTGATGCATATATATACATACATACACGTACATACATACATAGATCCAGACAAACTCACCCAGGCGGTTTAAATTAAGGAGAAAACTTTGCACCAAATTTTCTCCTTAGTTTTGGCACATGACTCGGGACGACGTGAGTTATGGGACGGAGCTACTTTTTGGTTTCACACTTTCCCTTAAACTCGGATAACATCTAATTCTTTAGATGAAAAACTCTTCTCTTTCCGCCTGCTACCCAACACGTAGTCGTGCCATTAGATTCGAATACCTAGCACCCTCTTCGCTTTTGCTCTGGCGAATTGGTTTGCTACCACGATGCTTGTGACAATAAGTGAGTCTACTCCAGCTGCCTGTGGACATTCAGAGGTGACTTCAACTTTTCCAGCTTTCAAAAAGTTTTAGTCAGTTTTGTTTGAGTCCATTTCTCAAAGTTTCTGCTCTCTCGACTGGCTCCTCCGTCGTCGTCCGTATGACTCAACCAGTTGTACATACCTTATATATTCTATTCTCTTATTATTCCTCTTCTCCCTCTCTCTGGTGACTTGCCTTAAATTTGCTTCTTGAATTATAACCTCCAAACACTATAAAGTGGACTTGGTTTACTGGGCTATAAACGAAAAGACAGACTCAATTCCACTTTCTTTCCCATTTTTGTCTTGTCTCTCTTCATTTCTGGGCATGATGGCAAAGCATAAAAAAAGTTTATTTGGAACAGTGCAAATAAAAATAGTTCAGTATTCAACCATACGTAATATCATACGTGATCTAAATCGAATTATATAAGAATAGGCGTTTTGAATTCCTGAGGAACTATGAAAATATGGTTTCTTGGACTGTGCAAATGCTCCCACTTACTCAATTTTGGTCTCAATACAGTACCTAATTCGCCATCTCCTTGTGAAAATTTGTAGGCGTTGCATTTTATGTTTTCTTGAGGAGGAGGAAAAGTAAGTCTGAGGACGAATTCGAGGGCGTAAAAGAAAAGAAACTTTTTCAACTCAAGTCTGGTTCGAGTCTCTCCTAAGTGATTTTGCAAACATATTTGGCAAACAATCAACTTTCAATAATTGTCAGTTATTAGAATTCATCGTTTGTAAAGTTGTCACGAATCTTGTAGATGTTATTAGGTTGCAAACTTTATTGACAACTTTTTTAGGTTCTTTCGCTCCTTTACTCACTTTTTTCGCTCACTTTCTTCTCCATTATCTCGAAAGAAAAACCAATACCCTTCAAAGTACCAAAAGTAAGTTAATGTAGCTTACTTTCTTGCATGGGATATTTTTATCCATCGAGTTTTAAGATGCGACGCACATTCCTTTAGAATCAGTTTACTACTTTTATATTTATTATGCAATCTCATGTTATAATCCAATCGTACGTACTTATATGCATAAACCAATACGTCTTCATAATAAATTCATCTCAGCTCAACGAGGTAAATTGAAAACTAAGAAGGCTAATTAGTCAACAGAACTCTCTACTCACCGCACAACAGACATGCATAATCTCACTTTCTCCTAAATTATGTATAGATAAATGCCACCCCGACCAGCGATGCAGCAGACATGACATTCAATTCAATCCGGAAGGGATTACACTCTTATTAACCACTCAGATATGAATTCAAGTTCAACTCGTAGGCAAAAGTTCATTAATCTTATTTAACTACCTGCCTAACTGCATAATCCGTGGGTGATTTAATTATTCAATGACATTCACCAAGACCAAGAACTCTCCGCTGGCTTGACTTATTTCTTAGGACGACGACAGTGAAACAGATAAATTGAAAGTTGAACTTTATCTTCTCACTCGGAGCTTCCTCGCTCCGTCTCCTTTTCGATCCTGCTTCCCCCCGATTGAGATTGGCCACTCGACATTTTAAATGAGTAATCATTAGCTCCTTTTCCTCTTGTGGAGGGCGGCGGAGCGTTATCCTGAGAATTACGCATTTAGTCAAGTTCATCTTCCAGGATCAACTCACTTCAAAGTCGTCTTCTTTCTTATTTGGTGTTGCTGCTTCCGGAATATAATACGAGCGTGTTGCTCGTATTATATGGGCAACCAGCAGACTTGTATGAAATATGTATGAACTTTCACTGGAGCCAAAGTTAGCTTGAGCCCTGTAGGCTCGATCCCCGATTAGAATAACTGAAATGCTCAAGTAGTCAGGCAAGGAAGTTGGTGTAATATGTGCTGAGTGAGTCGGATGAGGAGATGCAGGCGAGGGAGAAAGTTCAACTTGCTGAGACTCTGGGTCGATGAGAGGATGCGTTTATTGCTTCGTTTGCTTTAAGCAGCCAGCTCCCTAATTATAGACTTGTACTCTAAATTAGTAAGGATAACTCTCAGCTCCTCTTTGCTTATTATACGCACATCACTTCTTTCACTGGAGTTCATTCACTAATTATGCGATGAGCAGTGTCTCTCACGGGGGAGGCAACTTTCACTCTGATCACATCCATTTACACGCGTACCTACATACACCATAAATACCTTTATGCCTATAAATATGTACTCACTATAAGACCAACATTATATTATTTTGATGGTAATGTCCTCCAACAAAAGTTCTGGTTCTTCCTTTACTGTCATAATTTGAAAAGAGATAACTGCTGATATTAAACTGTTAAGTATTCGCGTGACATTTATAGAGTTTGAATATACTCTTAAATGGAGTGTCCCATTCTTCTTATCGCTACATGTTTATATAGATAGTGGATCGCAAGGACCGCGTTAAAATTCCCCCTCACCCTCTCGAATGCTCACTCAAACAACTTTGAGTTGTCGTGATCTTGAACTTTATCTCAGTTCGAATTGCTTGTTGAAAACTTGACGACAAGTAAATATATTTAAACTTTTTACAATAAATGTCTCCGCAGGGGTGGAGGGCGAATTATATTCCGAGAGTGAGTAGGCATAATAATGTCGTTTGAATAATGTACAAGTTCATAATGAGTCATGTTACATAAGCTGCGTATTATTCACACTTTGTGTACATATTATTAAATAAGGCAACAGTGGCCAACCTCACGAAATCTAGGAGGAGAGGAAAGGAGGATATAAAAAATAAAAAATAAATAAAACTAGTCAAACATTAAGGAGTGCCATGAAATGGAAAATGGGAAAATAAAGAGGGAGCAAAACTACATAAAGTTTAGCCCATGTGTTATGATATACTCGTTTGGCACTACAATGAGATCGATGCGAGGCCTCGACCTTCCATCCGCATCCGCACTTTTCCAAAGATCTGACTGCAGATTATTCTTATATCGTCTCTTTGGCTTTCTTTCACTGCGGCTGAGAACTCATATGCTGAGAGAGCACATCGCAACCGAGACTCGTATCGCGAGAGTATGTACATACATAAGTATAACGAAGGGAATCAGCCATCCACTAACCGCAAATGCACTTCTTTTAAATCTACATTGGACCATTGAACATTATTTCTCCATCCAATTCTGCGGCTCTGCTATGAAGCCTGATAATCATTTGTGCTTTAGCTTTCTTTTTGCTGTCGAAAGAAAAAGGAAAGCACGAAAGACCACATAGTTTGCTTGCACTGCAACTGGCATCTCTCTGACTCTCTCGTCTCCATGTTGCTGTATGTATGTGTTTCTCCATTTTGGTGTATTTTTTTCCTGGCCTGGACTTGTAAGGGTTTACTCCAAAGGAGTCGGAGAGAAAGTATTCGACATGTGGCGTAGTGATCTGCCTCGCGTTATTTGACACGACTCGCAGCCCTGTTCACTCTCACTTTTGCTCTTGATTTAATTCCCTCTGCAATGGGCTTACCATTACTTCATATAGATAATTACGCTGCACTAATGCTCTCTTTCTCTCTGTCTGCACTTCTAATGTTCTCCTATCGCTCTAATGTCTTCAAGATTGTGGCACAAGTTCAATATTGTTGTGTATCCTGCTGCACTTCTGCCTCCTGCCTGCGCCCCGAGTGTTATTGATTCTCCTTCTAAAAGTTTTGAAGGGTCAATGCTCATCTCATGGACGTTTATATTTATCACAAAATGATGCTTAACTACGTAGATATTTTTGGCACAATCGCCGTAATATGTTGGGATTTTTTGTTTGTTTTGCAATTCTTGTATTTGCTAAATTATGGGAAGTATTTTTCAGTTAACAATGTGTTACCGCTTGCATTGCATTTGCTGCAAATTAACTAATAAAACCATTATCATATTTTTAATCAATTGTAATTTAAACAATCTTCTGATTGTATAAACATGATATGTGAGCCGATTAAAAAATTAATATAAATGAAATTTGCTTGTATTTCAGTTCCTACAATTGATATCCAATCGGTGGAAAAAGGAACTGCCAACTTACGTAAGCTTAAAATATGGTAACAATAAGTTGAATATGTGTACTCATTATCTCACGATTATTTATAATCTCACTTGCAGCCTGTGATATTTCGCTACCGGAACCTCACGATCCCACAGATGACGTAATGTTGGTATTATGGTACCGAGAGGATCTGGGTCGACCAATTTACAGGTTTATTAAAAATATACTAAATGCATACCAAATTCACACTAGTTTATTTATGTATGTATGCATTCATCCTCATTGCCGTTCTGCACTATTTACTTGGTACTATTTGTTTCATTCTACAGTTAATAATGAGTGCTCAAAAGAGTTTGTCTGACGAAAAAAAAACAATTTACACGCTCTGAAAATCCTTCTCAAAAGTTTCATAAGCACAACAAGCTCCATAATCCGATGCTTGAAGATAAACCGTGTAGGAGATGTCGCATCCAATCGGGAATAAAAGTGTCGCCTGTGCAAAGTCCGCTTTATTCCTCTGTTTCTTTCAATGAGAAATTCGGAAATCCGGTGTTGTAGAATTTAGGCTCAGTTGTTGGGCGAGTTGGTTGGAGACGTGCAGTGGAAGGGAAGACCGATAATTCTCTTGTTATAGAAAGAAAGAAACACATCAAGGATCACCACCAGAGACCGAGCTTAAGCCATCACTTCTGCTGCTGACCAAACGAGACTCGACGTGCATTGTTTTCCTACAACCCTTGAATTCACTGCTGACCAAACATATTTTACAATGGATTACTTTCACAACTCCAATAGAAAGCACATAAACCGTGAAACTCGTTTGCGAGTAAAAAAGATTCGTACAATTCGACAACAACAAATGTGCTCAATAATTAAAACAAGTTTGCAAACAGTGCATGCGAATGTGAGGAGGAGGAGAAGTATGTAAAGAAGCACTCTGGTTCGAATTATTATTACTCGATACAATAAAAACAGGGCGGAATGAGAGCTTGGCTTCCGAAAGATTTAATTTGAAATGTGCAACAACGAGATGAACGAATTAGACGGGATTACAACTGCAAAACTTAGGCTCCTCAGATAGTCAGATAAGTAGAAGAATTGGATTGGGCGAGTGTGCGAGACGTTGAAAGGAGGCTGAAGCTCGTGAGGAGCGAAGTGGAGTGAGTAACACAAGTCATTAAGACTACGAACTTCCTTCCTCCTCTCCCGTCCTGCGTTCCCTCAGCCTCTCCGCCACTCAAAGTACGTGGAGAAAGTCGAGGAAGAAAAAAAAACTCACGCTAAGCAAACAAAATGAGCCTTAAACCTATAAATTGTTGATGGTTGTTATTCTTGAGTAAAACTCTGGTCCCTCTTTGCATTGAGCAGATATTGCAGGGCAGGTCGGCAGCAGGGCTATAAGAGCTGATTGAGTGAGGCGAGCATGAAAAAAACTACATGCGTAAATGAGCAAGTGGGTGGAGGATTCACAAAATACTTTGTTTCGAGAATTTAATGAAGTGAAAGGGAACAAGGCTCTAATTTGTTCCAGTTAATATCGACCCACTTATTTATTATTCTTATCCTTCCTGAAGTGCCTATTTGTCCAGCAGCACTTTTCAACCTTGCCCAATTTACTCTGATGCAATACCATGCTTCCAAGTATACATATAAAAATTTGCATCGCCCAAGATGCTATCGCGGACATGTGTAACAAGAATGTGATAAACAAAGCAAAGGTTTCGGGAATGTTGGCATCATATCATTAATAATTAAGGCTGGGAAGTTGTGGTGGGTCTAATTTGCATTCTATTGTACCTGGAAGAGTCGTACAAAGCAGAGTTTCACTCTCTATTCATGGTTTGAGATGCAATGCTAAGTAGGATTTTGTGCAACTTTATTCTTCTCCAGTTCATTTTTAGGGAATAAAAGGAGGAACATGTGTAATGCTGTGTAGTCTGAGGATTCACATTATGTATTGATGCTGAAATGCAGGGTTACTTATTGTTGTTACCAGCCTACAATTTACGATATTGCTCAACACATACATTTTTTATATTTGCCAGAGGGTAAGCAGAAGCTGCTCCTTGCAAAGGCCCATAGCCGTTGGCTGGCTTGATGGTGAAAGGTGAAAAGGGGGAGCGCGTACATGAACCTCAAAGGCTTCACATTTCTTTGGCCGAATTAAATATTTGAAAATGCATCATGAAAACGAAAGGACGCCCATCAACTCCAAACACTTTGAAGTTTGAAACACGTTTAATGCAAACAGGTGCACGGAGAAACTTATTTACTTGCTCTAAATATATTATGAGGCCCATGACCCACCCAACCAGCGACAGGGGCATTCACTCACTCACCATAACCTTGGCTGAGAAACGTCAAAATTACCAGCAACCATTGTGGTGGGTTACCACCAGCAGTTTTTTATTCTGTGGAGCCAACAATGCAATAAACTTTTTTTATAGCGAAGGTACATATAAGTCTCATAAACCATTTCCAGTCAGGTTGAGTTTGTAGATTTAAATTTAAATTTCAAGGATTGTTTCAAAACCAAATGTGTTTTTAAGGTTTGCGCAAAAGAAAAAGAATTGATCTGTAATTGTGAACAGCGATGTTTTATTGCAAATAAAATAAATATATCAAATCAGATTATCTTTGTTTGTATACAGAGATATCTGTAGTACGATAGTTTTATAATTATTATTTTACACATCTTGCAGCAATAACATGTTATGCCATCTCTATCTGATGGAAAACTTTCTTACTCACGTTTATGTATCATATTCATCAGTAGTTGAATTGATCCTATATGCAATATGATCATCTATTTACGTATATATTACTTGGCAAGTCAAGACTCAAGAATATTGCATATATCAGATTACATACGTATATCAGACCTTTTCCGCCGTCGTGCTAAAACTTTGAGAACTGTTGCGTCACAACTGGCAAACAATGTAAGTACTTTTCAGCAAAACTTAGTTTATAAATTTCTTACTTTATTCAACAACCTGGGAAGAACGCAGCGACCAGAAATGTCAGCAAAGCCTAAAGTTATAATAAATTTGTACGATGAGATACTTACCACCATAACGAAGCAAGGCTGTCTCAACATCCACCCACGCCCACATGTCTCGCTTTCGGTCCTCATTTTTTAGTAGACTTTGAGAAAATGAGCAGAATATTTCAGCTCAGAGATAAAATGTGTTGCATCAATTATGAGAACCTGTCCACAGGGGTAAACACCCGAGATTTACTACTTTTATGAATATTGCGATCCTATGTGACTAATATATCTAATTGTAAAATGGAACTTAACCTGCTGATGATAAATAAATTTAAAAGTTGAATTATAGAGAGAAGTAAATAGTTGAAATTCATCACGGCACTGCCTTTTCGAACAATGAGAGGAAAACCCAGTAGTGGGCAAAGGCGTCGAATGTGAATCAGGGCCCGACCATCATATAAAATCAGAAAGGTATTAGTCAAGTCACAAGCCTTGGCTATTTTTGGAATCAGTTTTTTAAACACGGTGTTGAACACAGAAAATTTAGCTTGGGTGGACTTTGGAAATATTATCTAAATGGTGAGGTGCATGAAATCCCTGTCACCCTGGTCAAGAAAGTGTATGAAAGCTGGAAGCGACGATGCAGAGTTGTTCACGAGAATCATGGCGATCATGTGGAAAGGACAAATCATAGCAAAAAATTATTATCTAGGTAATCCAATCTTTGATAAGTGATCAGAATAGGAAAAAAACAACCTCAGCACATACTGAAATTTATGTACAAGGAAATCGAGGGTTTGATACCAAAAATGTCAGGTAATAGTGAATATGATTTTGATCTTTACTGTCGCATATGTATATGTGTTTAGGTAAGTACGCATGATTGCACAATCGGGATGGAAATTTAATGTCTGGCTGGTGGCAGGGATTACAGAAATTCCGTATTATGTAAATGAATTATGTAACCTTTTATATTACATGATTGGGTAAAATAAAGTATTTTCGAAAAACGACTGAAACTTTTTTTATTATTAGAAAAATCCTCCGATATCAGGCTACATCGAACCCATCGGTCTCTTATGTCCTTACCTTATCGTCTGGAGTCCATTAATCTCGAATTTTGTTTAAAGACTGTGTCAGGTGTGCTCAATCTACATATAAAAAAGGCGAAGGCCCGCACTGACTTTCTTTGTCTCTGATATGTGCTATTTTTTGTCTTATAACAGCAATTTCGATCTCTACTGCTCCTTCTGCCAAGAACATTACATTAGTTGGATGTTGATTCTTCTCCAGGACTGAAGCCTCCTGACTCTCTCTCTCTCTTTCGCTCTCCTTGCTTTAATAATAGTGAACTGGAGCATCTTTGCTTTCCAATTCTAAACATGTCCTTTGTGTACCACCTTTCTCGCGGCTCAGGACACTAACAACCACCCGAATCACCGTGCGTGTTGTTGCAGTGTCTGATCTGAAGGCTTTAGCCTCCTTTTTTAGCTCAAGATTGACCTAACTGGTCAATTCCAATCGTTTTGTGTGGTGGCTGGCTGGGACTGCTGTGGTTAAGTTTGCTTTGGCACTTTTCACCGTTACTTCCCCACTATAGGCCTTGTATAAATGTATACTTTTGGCTGATTTGAGTCGAGGTTGTTGGTGGCTGGCTGAGGGTTGGAAAGCAGAAGAGTAAGAGAAAGGCAATGAAATGAAGGCGGTATCCAAAAATCCACAGCTCATCCTGAATTTCAGAACGAGGAGGATACATCTTCTCACAAGGGAACCACATTTTTGCGTCCTCCTCTCTCTCTCTCTCCTTTTAAGGTTTATTTCCTGCTCTCTGGAGATTTTTCAACCGAAAAAGGCCGCTGTATAAACGCCGGCAGAATTTTAATTTTAAGTGCAATCGGTCCTAATCTATACTCCCTGTCGCATTGCCTTTTAAACCAAAAACGACAATTTTGGTGCTCGAAATTAGGACAGGTTTCCATCATTTGAGGTGCAGCGGAGCTCTGCAGTTCGTGTTATGAAATTTGTTCATTTTGGTAAAAGGCAGGAGTCAGATCGATCCCGTCCTCCACAGTGTTGGAAGCGGACAGGGCAGAGTATGACAGAATTTATAGAGTATGCGTGTCCATGAAGGAATATGCTGATAAAGCAATCAATTGTCAAAAGCAATATGGAGTGAGAATGAAATGGACATAACAGGATCCTATCTTTATTCGAGGCATTCACGAATTCCACCCAAAGCAAGATTTCCGTCATGAGTGATGTTGACATTCAATTCTACATCTCATGAGAAGAAAATATTCTGTGCAAAAGCGTCAACTCTCTCCTTCTGCAGCACAACTAACACTATTGCATTCCCAGTATTTTTCCTGACGTTCTGACACACATATCATTCCCAATTTCGGTGTTGGAATAACAGCATTTGCACCCGTTCAGTCAGCAGTGACAAAATTGGGACAAAGAGACAAGTTTATAATCTGATATCGTCCGTGTATGTACGAACGTACGTAGTTATCAGGAACGTCTCTGCGCCACTCATTCGTATGCCGTCAGCTAATATCATCGCACAACGTGTGTCCACAAAACAAAATTAATGCATTATACAATTAATATATTTATTATACATGCAATCGCATGTTGTACGAGATGATGGCTTTATTTTGTAAAGCTTTCTCCTCGCATTTAGTTCCAACATATGAGAATACGTCTATTTACTATTTGCGTATGTGATCCTGGATTACGGTCGATTCTTTTAAACTGCTGACCATCACTATCAGTATAGGAATTAGAAGGATGAGGGTTGTTGTTGGTTGGCTGGCAGTTGATCTGTTCTGAGGAGAAATTGATGAAAATTGTGCATTGGAGTGGATATGTTCTTGTCACATGCCGTAACAATGTGTAGTTTCCTCGTCAGTGGGTAGGAATTGAGAAGAGCCTGCCTGGTCGGAACGGGATTTTGTTCCCGACTCTGATGCAATGACCGGTGACGGCCATTGTGATCTCTTTCACTCCCATGTATATATAAATGATAGTCAAGTCAACTCAATTTTTGTGCAACCTTTGATCCCTACTCCTTCATAGCCAACAACTTTCTAGTTGGATGACACACGTGGATTTGGTAAGAGGATGGATGATGCGTGCCCGGATTGATTATAATTTTTCATAGAATTCACGTCAAACACAGAAGGGTTTGCGGGTGGACAATGGAAATGGTGTGTTTAGGATCGAGGGATGAAATCGCTGTGTTGCAGGTCAAATAAGTTCCCTGTTTTATAGGAAACATACGTATAACTAGAGGCAAACAAAGCCGTTAACAAAATTACAGGGAAATCAAATAGTTTTTACGGTTTCCACCCAAAAGACCGCACATACGTACCTGTGAGCACACTGTCCACTGGGTAGATACACATATAGTGGACTCTGCTATTTATTGTACTTCTGAATTTGAGTGGAGATGAGCATCCGCTACCACAATGTCTACCACAAAACCAGCCATGATGTGAAATTAACTGGCAATTAATTTATTTTCAGCGTCGACTCCCGTGACCGACCCTTCAACGAAGCAGAGAGATGGTCAGATGAAAATGGTTCGGCAAAACAAGTTCAATTATTTTTAAGGTCGAAATGACTCTTTACTACGTCTATTTCCATTTTTTGCTTTAGTTTTTGGAAATCGGGCTTACTTTCGGCTCAGCTCTCGTCCAGCCATTCTCGCCATAGAAAACGTCGTCGAGGGTGACGCTGCTGTTTACAGATGCCGGGTTGACTTCCGACTTGCCCAAACGAGGAATGTCAAAGTCAACCTGACCGTTATAGGTGAGTGACTTTATTACTTTCACCAGTTCAGCACTATTCATGTATCCATCACAATCGGGAATCTCAAGTCTGCACATAACAAATTCCGAAAAACTCATCAGTCAATATTTCTTATATGTACTCATGTACATATGTGCAAGTGTATTATCGAATCCTTATAAGTTTATGCATAACCGAACAAAATGGCTTATCACACTTTGGTAGAATCAAATTGATCTTTACATTGTGTAATTATGTTCAAAACACAGTTGTAAAATCACAACAGGAAAAATTTTATGTCATACAAATAAATAAATTCCTTCCCGTTTGCATACACATGGGTTGGGACGGCAGAGGTATTATTATGGGAGCTTAAACGAGAATATAGTATTTGTACAAGCATTCCTTCGTATTTTAGCATTACTGGTCCATAAATGTGTCACGTAACTTGCATTTCCCAACTTTCATTGCGCTAATGTGCTTCTCACTCCTTTCACCATTTTAGCCCTCCGTCCAATCTAAACTTTTTCAGGCTTATCTTCAGATTGAGTTTTAGCGAAGTGGAAGTCCAGTCTGTGACACAAATTGGTACACGGTAGAAATAACGTCCTAATCTTATTGGACAATGTGGGTGGGGAATAGTTTCAGAATCCCTGCACATCCACCACCTTGAACGATTCGACAATGAATTTCCAAGTTTTTTCCGCATTTCCGTATTACGGAAATAGAACCACCTAATCTACTCATCCCAGGTTTTTGGAGAAATATTTTTGCCGATAAACTTTCTTTTATTGTATGTGTGGCTGGGGTTATGAGCATATGTACATATGTAGAAAGCGTAGCTTATTCTAACTTTTGCTTGGTACGCTAAAAATAATCGTGCGACACGATAGAATGACGTGATAAATAAAATAATGCAATGTCTTGTTCACAGAGCTTTCTAAACTTGGTTAGTAAACAAGTATACGAACCAGAATATATGAAAATTGATTTTTATGCAAAAAAACACAATCACTACTTTATCTACAATTTTAAGTTCTGCAGTTTGGTGGCAAATATAAGTAGTTTACTATTGGTTGGATATGTACATACGTATTTATTCATAGAATATTTATAGAATGTATCTGTTTACTTAAATAAAATCGACATCCTTTACAGATCCATCCACAGCAATGTAGAAAAATTGACAAAAAGCAGCTATTAGTTTTGAGAAAGTTTGAAATTTTGATGACGTTGTTGAACTACGTATTTACTAATGAGATATAAGTACATAACAAGTATGGAGGAGAATCCATGCATAACTTAGTTAGCAACTTCAACTCGTTTGTAGTACGCACGTTCATGTGTCTGAATGTAGGCATGTTGTTGAGAGTATAATTGAGTATCAATATAGTTTTCAAGTTGAGACGAGATTGGTGTAAATGGTTTCAAAGTTTGCTACTTTTCAACTTTCTCTTATCGTTATAACCGCAGGGTAGGAGGTGTTATTATGCCAATAACAAATTTTCTAACAATTTCAGCACAAATATTAACGTTGTTTTCAGGGTCACATTTTATTTGTTTTCCCAATTTCAACTTTTCAAGCTAAAGTAGCAAAAAAGAAACATTTTTCAATCGTGTCTAATTGAAGCTGTTTTTTGCATTATTTGCGTATTGCTAGTTGAAACAAGTACATACATGCATATATACACTTGGTCTTCAATCAAAAAAACTGCACCAGCATGTCCATGTTGCTTTCGTGCTTTCTCAGAAAACCTGGAAGCTAAAGTTGGCCAAAAACTGCGTGGTAGCAAAGGAATATGTCGGCATGGGCTCAGACGAAAAACAACAAAAAAATGTGTCGAATTAGGAAAACTTCAATCACCAAATCGCGTATTGGATTCAGGAAGCGGAAATTTCATGTTCTGCTTCTGACACTTTGGTACATAAAAAACAAGCACTTCGTGATTTTTAAGTTACACTTAAACTTTGTACAACTTGGAAATGATACGGTGAACATAAAAGTGATTTCAAAATTTAATGTGTGGGAAAGTTTGCATTAACCAAAAAAGTGTAACGAATTTTACCAGAATTTTGTGCCCTTGTTAAGTAAATCATGCAACACGGCATGTAGTATGCAATTGCCTGCGTGCTTGGATTTTTTGCCCGTCAAGTAAATCAATGTGTGGAAGAGTTTGAAACTCTGAGTAGAAAAAGTTTCTCCTTTTTACAACCCTGATTGATATACAACTTTGTAATACAGAAATTACTAGTTTTTCCCTAAAACCTGTAGTGCTATTTTGCCACTCGTGGAAATTGTGTGTTTAACCTCCTGTCCAAAAGAGTTGGTTTGCAGTTAAAAACCATGTTTCTTCGTGACCAAGTCGCAGAAAAATGTGCCTCAGCATGAAATTCTAAGCTTAGAAGGAGCACTTTATAAAATCTGGTGGTGGCGAGTCCATAAAACAGAAAAATGTGATAAAAGAATCATCAACATTTTAGCAAACCACAGCCTAACCCCGTGTGTGCCATGCATTCTTTTCTTCCTTTTCTGGCTCATCCAATTCCTACATTTCTGCTGTGTCCGTGCCAGAACGAAATCAGGATCAAGTCCCGGCATGAAGGAGAAGGAGCAAGAAGAATAAATTTACAGCATGAATAAGTAGCGGTGGTGCAGTTTCGCAGATACTTCTCCGCATATGCAGCGTGAGGAGACAGTCGCCGCTGGTTGGCACACATTATTATCACGGGTGCTGCGAATCCTGCCTGTTCTCTCTCTTTCTCTCTGTGTTGCGTTAAAGAGTAAAAATCCCATCCACAATCTATCTCACCCATAAACTATAAGATCTAACTAAACACAGTATAAATGAAGTAGAACTAAGAACTTGGAAGATTTTCTCTCATGAATGCTCTGGTATGTGCGAGTGTGGTGCCTCCAACTCTTAACTTATATCCAACAATCCCAACCAAATTCAACTCGCCTCGTTGCTCCGCTTTGGCAAAAGAAGAGAGAAAGCAAATAAGAAGAAGAAGCAGCAGCAGCAGCACTTCTGTGTGCAGAACTTGGCAATTTCGTCTGTATCGATCTCGCCAGCCTTCTCCACAATCTCTCCGGCACACAAGCACCACCATCAACCAACCAACTTCTCTCCGCGCGAATCCTCCGTACATTTACTCACTTTCTCTTTTATTCACTTTCTCTCACAAACTACACGTCCACTCCGCTCCTTCCGCGTCCTCTGTACATTTACCCATTTTCGTGTTTGGATGGCGTGGGAAAACTACGCCAAATCGCAATTCATGCCAGACTTCCTATGATGGTGTTGGATTGGAGAAGGAACAGCTACATGTTGATGATAGTACTGCCGTTCGTACATGCCCTTTGAGGAAGATTGTTATCTGTCGGTGCCTTCGTTGCTCACTTCTTGCATCCACATGTACAGCGAATTGGTTCAGGGAATGGAATGAAATTATTCAGTCAGCAACATTGTGCTAGCGAGAGAGAACAGGAAACCGCAAGATTTCAGTATCAGTTACTGGCAATTCTAGCCTTTCTACATCATAGGATTTAATGAAAATAAGTCATTGGTGGGAAAAGTTGCAGACACGAAGCAGCCACACTGATTTTTTTCTGCTCCCAGATAAATTGTTTCCTGCAAGGCTTCCACATTGTGTTCAACCAACTTTGTTGTTATCCCGATTTTTTTTAGAAACCCGTCTTTCCTTTTGTAAAAAATGCGCCAATACTTATGTCACACCACAAAAAATAAATCGCGTAGCGAAATTACATAACATTCCGTTTGAATTATATAATTCAAAAGTGTTTGTCAATAGCACACGGTCAAAACAAGGTTGCATCCTGTTGGTGCATGGGAAGCCAAATAAGCACGATTATTTACTCAGTCGGGTATTGTGTTGGCTCATTGGATAATATAGGTTTCAAGTACAACATGAAATGGATCCGTCGTCCTCCAAACGTGTTTCCTCAGCTGTCCTCATCATTCAAGTCTTTGCAAAAGTAGCGAAAACAGCACTTGAGCGGAAATCTGCTCTTCTTCTTTCAAGAAGATCCAGATTCTAGATTTGATCGTCTTCGTCTCAGTCTCCCTGTGAGGTTATCCATAAAATTCAATACCATTATCATACACGTATCTAACGGGATGTATGTGCATGCACTGTGTGCTTGTACCAGCAACGCTAAACCAAACAAGGTATGCAATTTACTCCAGTCAGAGTCAAACTTTTCACAAAAGTTGAAATTGGGGCTAACCTTGTTTCGTTTCCGCTTGTTACGAATTACTCTTGTTGGGTCTCAGACATGCTCTGTCTCGATGTCTATATATAAATATGTGTTGGTAGATGGTTGCCATTTACAAAAAAAATTGAGGCACGCTGTTTGTTGCAGTATTGTCAACAACACAGTTTACAAATAATTCGAAAATCTCTTGTGTCCGTTGCACTGCGGTTTGAGATTGTCTTCAATAGCATTTAATACGAAATAGATACTGGCTGCAAATCTGAAACTGCAACGGTATCTTACACCCACTGAGCATGACTAATCCTAAGATGGGTGCAGCAGACCTTAATCGTACACATATTCGTATTCAGTAAAAGTCCACTTTCCTATAGCCACCATGGCTTCCGATTGTCACCACCGTCCAACCACCGATAGTTAGAAGCAGGTGAAATGTCCCCGAATTTATTTAGGATATCACACTGGATGGAGAGCAAGGCTGTGTGTTTGGCGTGGTTTCAGTCGACTTTTCACTGTCTCCAACCTTGTCGAAAGCATTCCGCCCTTGAGAAGAATGAAAACGGGATGGAAGGAGGAATGAGTAAGGTGAGCAAGCAAAGTAAAGCCCGAGGCGAATATAGCTGACTTCATCGAAAATATGTGGGTCTTGATGCCCCTGAGGAGCCAGTCAGCTATCGTCAAACCATCAATATCTGCACCCACCTGCTATCACTTACATGAATGTGCCAAAGGAGATGATGAGACGACTTCTCTTGCTCCATCAAGTGTGATTCGCCTCATCCCTCCAACTTTCTTTTTTCCCTATCATTCCTCGCTCGCTGCTTCTCCCCAGCAAAAAGCCAGCATGGAAGGAGAAAGCCGAGTGTGAGGGGTATATGTGCGTATATACGGACGAATGTATCATGTGGTAATAGAATGAAAAGTATTTCCTCAAATCGTGCCTCGCCACACTGCAAATTCTCTCTCCGAGAGTGGATGGATCTCAGCAGCAGCCAGCGCACACAAGTAATAATACTATCGTCTGGGGTGGGACATCCGCAACTTTCACTTTTTTCTATTCAACACAAACGGATCAAGAAAAAGAGTTGAGATCTCGTTTCAACACGACAAATTGCCAATGATTTCAAACTATTTCTGCCACATGGCCTAAGATGCGGATGTAGATATCCTCAATCCATCTTACCCGGTTGGGATGACATCCACATTACTCGGATAGCATTGCAGCTTTCTCTCTCTCTCTCTTTCGCCCTTTGCTATATGATTTTCATAAAAAGATGTTGCTTTGGAAAATGGGAATTGAGAAGCGAGAGGAGATATATCGCACGTATAGGAAAAGAGACATCAAAGACTGCCTTCCAGGCTTTTCTGGGTGATTGCGTTTTCGCTTCTGTCATACATGCAAATGACCCACTTCATTGGCCATGCATCGTTTCTTGGAACTCGGAGAATAGAGAAAACATTACTATTCGATGAATATTCCAATTGACGAGGAAACTCCATTTCTATGAAAACATTAATATTTGTTTATTATACGGCGAGGAATCGAACGAAATAAAGATAAATGTACAACGTAATCATAAGAATAAAGCTTGTCACAATATGCATACAGATTCGTACGTACATACGTCTCTACATAGCTGAATTAGAAATACTCACAAAACAACAAAAAATTATTGCGTTTATATTTATATTCCTCACAATTTCGTTACGGAATATTTCTGTGCACAGAACTTTGATTATTTGGGTATGGAAACTTATTTACTTGAATATGCAGCGATATATTGTGATGAAGATGAAGAAGAAAGCATGGAATCATAATAGCTGTTTTGTGCAGGAAAAATATCAGACACGAAAAGGAGGAATATTGTGGACGAAAAACAAGAACTAATATTTTGTATGCAAGAAAAACTATACAAAGGGTTGCCAAAACTTTGATCTTCGTGTGCGGAAGCATGAAATTATCCCATTTACTTCGCGTTTCATTTCGTCTAAATTTATCAAAGAAGTTTCTTCCTTGATGTTTATATTATAAAATATATAAAACACACCGTTTGCATAGAATTTCAAAGATGAATATTATGTTTGAATTTTCTGTCTTCCATGACTGTAATCAACGATCAAATAATCCGAATGATGGAACAAATACCATTCATCATGTTTTAAGACTCCGAACGTAATGGGAACGTGAATTGATTCGAATAATCTTCATACGACATAGGTACAGTTTGCACGTGTGTGATAATAATAATTATAAAATTGTTACTGGTTTTACCATAAATTTGCATACTTATTTAAAAACATGTTATGTTTCCTTGATTTCTTAAATTTAAATCTCTAACTCGAATGCATATTATGTGATTTTGACTAATGGCTCCTCATGAAAGAATATGAACTGAACTTGGAAAATTTTTCAACCGGAGGGACCCGAGGGGGTGACCCATACCGATTTTTTCCAAAACATCCAATCGAGCTGAAATTTGACATGGAGCGTGCTAATGACTCCTAATGGAAGAATATGAAGTGAAATTGGTAAAATTTTCATATGCCGGGACCAGTTAGGATGACCCATACCGATTTTTAGAAATTGTGGTGAAAAGCTTAAATTCGGCACGGTGATACTTAATGGCTTCGTATGAAATAATATAAAGTCAAATATGAACAAAAACTAACCAGAGGGGCACTAAGCGGTGACCCATACAGATTTCTAAGAATTTATACATTCAACTGAAATTTAGTATGGACTCGAGAAATAACTTTGGATTAGAATTTAGGAGGATTCAATTGCGAAATAATAAGAGTAAGAACAACGGGTGACAACGCGAAAAAATGCGTGCCTGTCCCCAATTCGTAAATTTTTAATAATTTTTAAAAGGAGGCCCGTCCTTGGACAACCTCATTACATAATCCTAATACATTCACTCCACGGAAACAAGCTAAAAAGTTTAGGAATCTTGGGTTGTTACGTATGCATATATCCACTTATTTTTTGTAAATGAATAATATTTTCACCTACTTCAAAAAACAGCCCACTCAACTTTAAATTCATTCTGTGTTTTAAATTCCGCTCAAGTATTACGAAACTTTTACACACTTTGAGTCAAAATAAAGAAAGGAAGAAGGCTTTCTGAGAGAAATCGTCTTGCCGACTTTCACCAGAAAGTGAACTTTATTCCCATTTAGCCACTTCCTTTTCCGTCTCCTCAATCACTTTCTCCTCAACTCATGTCGTGATGTATGCAAATTGCAACACAGTTCGGAAGGAAAATCATGGCTAATTAAATAAATCAATACAAAAGAGTAGTTCGATGTAATTTAGCCTTCTTCACAATTCAGGTCACGTCTACAGCGACTGAAGGGGACTCTGGAGACACTCGTATTGCTGCGTGTGTAGAGCCCGTGGCTTCACTCTTACGCCTCGCTAGCTAATTTCAGCAACAGTCGACCAGAATTAGGTATGTAGACTTGGTCGACCTGCTGCAATTTATTTGCATGTATTTTACCAATTCTGCCAAAAACTTTTATCAGCCTTTCACACAGAATCATGCCGACCGAGTAGCAGCAGCGGCAGTGACGCAAAAATGCTAAAAAAAACTTTAATACTATAATTCCAAGGGAAATTCTCTCCTTTTAAGTGATTGTAATGTAATCGTAGGTTTAAACTTTTATCAAAATAGAGGGAGGAAAGGCATTAATGAGAAGTTGGTGGGGCTGGAGACGGGACATGGATCTGTTTGATTAGTCCATTTAGTCATTGAACCAGCATCGCACTACTGGTGGAACAAACCATGGACGTAAAGTTTTGCAAATCAAGAATCAAATTCTGTCTGATGCCAACTAGGAAACTTTTTCAACAAACAAAGTTTTGGTCTTCTTTGTACAAGCAAATTTGTTTAACTTGATCAGACTCAATTGGAATGATAATTTTCTTACCTCGGGCTCAGCAGACTCTTACTTAAGCAACCTCATTGTGGCCATTTAGACCCTCATTTGATTGCAGACAAGAGAAAGAGTATGCTGAAAGGTTGTCGATGCAATTAAGAAAAGACTGCAGGATTTCAACACAACCTTTTTCACAATTTAATTGAGGTTTCTTCGCCCCTACATTTGTATGTATGTATGCAGAGCATTTTCTGCTCGAGTTTATGGCCATATGTAAACCTAACCTAATAAACGAACAGATGATGAGGACATGTTTCGTGATGAGTAACAACTTTTCGAGGGATCATTTTATGTTCAGCGCTCTGAACTAATTTATCTGTAGTTAAATTGACATAAAAGACGACTCATATGTACTTACAGAAATAAAGCTCTTTCAATAATAATTACAGAGATTTGATGGCCACGACATTATCCTTTTGCCCACCTCGAAGGAGCTTAAAATCAAGTAGTTGAGCGTGACTTTTAAGTGTCTGTACATGCAATTAAATGATTATATGCTGTTGTTGATTTTATATGATCGTCGTAAAATTTTACCCAAAATGTAGTCAGTTTAGTGAACAAGCGCATTAATGTTCAAGGTACTAGATACATAAATACTTCTTGGAGAAGTCTTAGGGAAGTCTTGTAGTAAAACACGCAAAATATTTTGCAGAGTATTTTTTACTCTATCATATTTCTCACACATTTCATTCACTGCAATATTATATAGTACAATAATCCATTTCAATTTCTACGTTTTTCACTCGACTAGCCAACGTCTAGCAGTTATTGATTTTGACTCATTCCACTCTGTCTGCTGAATGCTTGCCACCCACCCAAAACAGAATGCAGCAGAGCAAATCAGACAGCCCAACGGAGCTTTAACTTTCTCCCTCTTCTGGTCACTCTCCCATCACGAAAAGGAACTGGAAATGCTTTTAGCCAACAATCTACAGTAATATCTGGAGTGAAAATCAACTCATGCTGCTGCTGCTGCTCCTTCTACTGGTGGGTGCTGTTGTATAGATTCGCATTCCTGAGTGAAAGCATGGATGTATACGTCCATGTATATCCATCGGCGTCTAATAACAGTGTATGTGGCTCGTAACAATTTTACAGAGCTTCCAACACCGATAGACATTCCCATTTCATTACATTACGATGACCATCTGCCTCTTTAGCGCTCTAAACTCCACTTACTCAACCCACTCGCTCCACCATCCCACCGCCACACCACCCAGTTGCAAACATTATACGAACGAGGAGGATTGGCTGGTTGGTGAAATGGATGAAATGAGCAGTAAAGCTTGATTCATCTTTTTGAACTCATTTTTAAAGCTGAAGCTTTTAGCAAACTACTTTTATCTTTCAGCAATAAGTATCGGAACTTGTTGGGTCATTTTGTATCCTCCAAGCTAACATTTATGTGATGGCCACAGCAGCTTGACTGCCCAACTGATGAACCAGCTGAGGCACCGCCCAAGCAATTCAATCTGCAATTCTGTTTCTCTTTTCATCTTTCCTTGCACACTCTGTGCAAATGTGTGCTTTCTCCCCGCTCCTCCAATGCGCTCCCCTTCATGTATTTCGCCCATGTGCCTTGCTGAATGATTTAAGTGGCAAATAACGGCCTGCACCTCAAGTACTACAGAATAAAATGAACTTTAGCATTACGGGGCTTGTGCAGATCTACTTTCTATCATGTTCATGTAAAATTATATTTGCTTTTACCCTTATTTTGGGATGCCCTCAATTGTTAATTCCCAACGCAATAAACTCAACGTGCTTTGGTCTGTGCAGTATGTTCGTTCTGTTGTGGAGTGCAGCACAGGAGACCAACTCGACCAGCAGCAGCAGCAGCAGCAACAAGTCCATCAGTACTTTCTCCTTTCTCCTCCTCGTCGTTGTTCAGGACGAGGATGAGAATTCCAACTTTGGGCTTTTGCTAAAATAATTCCTTTCCATTATATTACTGCAGGACACAGGATTTCCATTCGGAATTGCCAGTAATGCATGCATAACTAATGGAGTGAAAGTAGGTGGATGGGCAATAAGTCTGGAGAAATGATGTCCACGTAACGAACTAACGAATGTCGTTTGTACTTTCCATTTCAGCAATTTGGGTTAATTTTAAGTGAAATGTACTACAAACAGGCACAACGGCGATCCAGCTTGCTATCATTATTTGCCAGTATTCGCTATTATTATTTTACGCTTTTCTACCTGAAACACTTCAATGCAGCGAGTGACCCGAAGAAACTATTATTTTGTTCTTAACATTGAATCCACTTCTGTATTAATTCCTTAAATACAAAATTGTAATTATACAATTTCATAATCACCATCTTAAATATGGAACCATACAAGGTGACCACATTTCACATTAGTTTTTAGATGTGTAAATATGTATAAGTACACATGATCGTTAGTTTTATCTGAATTCATTATTAAATCTCCAGAACTTTCCAAATTCCTAGTAATAAAGCTTGTATGTGGGTACATATACAAATGTACAATGCAGGGTTTTTGCCATTGACAGCTGCATGTATGTATTTATGTAATGATTTTGTTGTGACCCAGCATTTATTGGTACAAAGGGCGATATGGAACAATAAGTGACACTATGCATACCACCGGCTGCACCACTACAAAGAAATTGAATGAAGTAAGCTCTAACGCAGGCGAACTTTCAAAGACTTTAGTTGATTGTTCAAAGTGACAAAGTTTCGTAATCGGTACCTGCTGACTGCCGACTCTTCTTGTATAAGTTACTCCCCACTTTACCTCCCTCCACTCCACGACCAGTGTACGGAGCCAAGTCCCAGGAAACCAATAACTTTGGTCGTTGCCATACCTTCACGCACTGATATTTGGCTATATTTCAACGAAAACCATTTTCTAAAAGATTGAAATTTGAAAATTGAATCTACGCTGGGGGTATAAATCCTTGTACAATAAACAAAAGTTAGGATGTTATTAAAGGTTTATTGTCCTTTTTGACTGAAAAATTGTTTCTTACATAATTTGCTGTAAGCGAGTTGTAACTTACTAGGCAATCAGGATAATGTCAAACCAGATGGCTACTTTCTACACATTTATCATCCTCCAAATTTTAGTACCCAAATCACATAATTTGTAAATAAGTATGCGCAACAAATTACATAAAGAACAGATTTGGATAAAGGTCATAATAAGGGTAAAATATTTAATTTAATCTGCTCATGCTTCCAACAGATGGTTGCATGTTAATTTTCTCAAGTATTCGTCCTTAGATTGGATTACATGGTGAAATCCTCCGGGGGTTCTTCTTGAAACTCTTTAAATTTTAGGTTACGCAACTCTTCACACAACTTGTGTATATAAATATATGTATGTCGACTCTAGTATTTCCTTATGGCAGACAAATGCACTGCTGAGATTATAACTAGTTTATAATACGATGTGTTTGGATAAAGCTATGTATATGAAAATGTCAGTATTACCACTATTTCACAGTTCGCTTAGTGTCGTAATTTAGAGATAAACTTTGTCAGTCCAGTCAAAAGTAGAATATAATGCAACAACTTTAACAATCATCTCGTTTGGTTACAGCATTCATTACGAGGGTCTCTTTCAGGAGATTCGAGCGAATACATATTTGCGTAGTGAAAAGTGCTCCGTTTCCAAATAGTCTGGAATTTCAGGAAACCTGGAGTTTTAAAGGTAGCTATGACACACCCCCCACAGTAACACCCTCCACATACGTATGTCGGAGGGTGGGGAAAGTGCAAGTTGTGTGGGAGGGTCTGCCATGGGGGCCATATGGGTATCTACATCGGTATGGGGAAACCCACTTTAAAGGAGAAGGAATAAAGGAGAGAATAAAGGAGACGAGATGAGTGAAAGCCAAAATCTAGGAAGGATGACTGCCATATATATGGCGTCCGCAAATGTCTAGGCGTTTCGTTGAAGTGTGTATTGATTGCAGATGGATCTTCTGTGGATCAGCAGACAGCAGGGCGAGGGCAGACAGGAAAGCAATGGATTGGTTTCTGGTCGTTTTGTTGACTAGAAGTAGTTAGCAAGGGTTGTTGCGTTCCTACGTTGGCTCGTGGTGGGTGGCGAGAGTGGGAGTCAGTAGCGGTTGGCAACTCCTAGCAAAGCAGACCTAATCACATTATACTTAATCTTCATGGTCTTAAAAGATTTCCCATCAATCCAACCACACAACTTTGGATGGCTGCTCTGAAGCAAACTCACACAAGTAGCCAAACTCAACCAACTGAATAAACGGAGCACTTTTTCATCATGTGCCTGCACACCCTGCAAAACACTGAGTCTAGTGTCGCTGTATCAATTTAGTTTCGATCCTTTGGCACCTCAAATTCTTGTAAATATTTCAATGCCGTGTAAATAACTTTTTCGCCATACCCTGCAATATTTATAATTCAGTTTAAACAATTTTTCCTAAGGCGAACAGTGCGACGCCCAATAATTAATGTCAACAAGGGTTGAAATTTGAAGCAAATCCACTCTGTCGAAAACATTGTGCGAGTAGACACAGTGTACGCGAGCATGTGACAGACCATTCTTTCGAGGTTGAGTTAACACTGTTGTTAGAAGATCCTGAAAGTGAAAGCAAATAATCGTGCAGCGCTTACCCTAATCCACCCAAGCCATTTTACAGCCACGTTACATAATCCCACCCATCATGCGTTGTACTTTGTATTAGCTAATCAAAACAAGCTTCAAGTTAAACAGGCCAAGTACGTACATATGCGTATGCATTGTGTGGTATAAGGTATGTCACCAATGAGGCACTTTCACTTTCAATGCAACGCAATGTCTAATGCAGTACCTATCCTTATCAAAAATAAGAAAAAGCATGATTAATTTTGGCGTCTCTCCCCCATCCCGATCCTCCATTAATTAGTGGTTGAAAAGCGAACAAAAAGATTGCTAGTTCCTCCTCCTACACATTTTCTAATGGATGATGACGGAGAAACCTGGCATGGTTTGAAAACGGCTGATGCTTCATCCCATCTAATTTTACAGTTCGAGTCTTTCTTTCTCTGCAACGTTATGTTTTGAAACTGCTTTGAGTGACAAGTTGATGCTGATCCACAGAAATTATAATTAATCATTTTCAAACAGCGTTTTGAATGCAACTCCGCCCAACAATATTTGCTCTTGGCCTTATACGATGCATTTCTTTTGGTAATTAGCAGAAACAACGATTGACTCTGCCTGTGTTGCATGAATATGACATGCCGTCATTAATATTTGCGCCAAATTGCAAAGAAATGTTCCGTTGTTGCATTTAATGCCACACTAGAGAACGGGCCATCTCAAGCTAAGTACCTGAAAACACGAGTTGTTGACATAAATATTTTTAAGATACAGACTTTATGAGTCCTTTGACCTGCATTGTGTAGCACGGCGGATGTGAGAGGAACATGAGCAACATATTTCATATTCTGTCCTTGTATAAAAGAAATGTGGCCACCAGGCATTGCTCATTAATCATTGGCGAACGAGACATTCCTATAAATATTAGATTTAATGGCATCCATATCTATAGAAAACTGCGAAGAGAATGCCAATTTGGAGGCAGGGTCAATTGTCTTTTACAAAGATATCGCATGGTGCAGATGTACTGATAAGAATGAGATGAACTTGTCGAGAAAGTGGCGCAAATAAAAATTCCGGAATCTACATTTCTTGCAATGTCCCGAAAACTTTGGTTCTTGAGCAAAATTGCGAAAACTCGCAAAGTCTTCCGGAAAGTAGTATCATGATCATAATAATAAAACTATGAACTTTCTTTCAGTAATGATTGTTGCAGAACCATTCCCTGTTCCCCTTTGTTGTTGCATTTCATCCCATCCAGTTCTCACGGAACTCCAACTTGCGATTTACATTTGTAATATTTAGACTATGAACATTTAAATTATGTAAAGATAACTTGCCCCAGTTTTATCTACAAACGAACGTTACGTTTAAAGCGAGGCAAGAGGTTTATTATGTATGCATACAAAATAATAGCCTTAAAGCACACATAGCTTAGTATTTTTTTAGCAAGTGGCAATTATGGGATTAATTTTACCATTACGCGCCTCGCTGTATATAGGTTTTCATCCGATCGTGGTAGGCTCCCCCCAGAAGACGCAGCACCGCATTCGGGGAGACCCTAAATTTCAAACTAAATTTGGACACCAGGGAACCTCAGTGCATGAAATAGAGCAGTTTATCTTAACTTGTTCAAGCAGAGAAACAGAGCATGTACAAAGATACGAGAGCAAGATATAAAGAAACATCACATAATTTTGTGTTATACCACGACCAAGCGTCACATCGTTAAGCTTAGTTCAAATTTGCATGTTTTCTTCGCCCAGTATTAGTTGAACATGAGCAACAACAACAACTGCAGAGCATGGTCGCAGATAAGACGAAATGTGGTGGTTTTTCTTTTGCCATGAAATGGGTTCTGCCCGAGACTCAAGATTTACGGAAGGCATTACTTTACATACTATAGCATAGTATTTCACATAATGGCGACCTACGACCCAGTTCCTTATTGTTAGTCACGTTATATGGACCTAATCCAACCACAACACGGCTCAGAGAAAACTTTATTCTCTAGTTTATAGCTCCGAGTTTATAAATTTAACTGTTGCTTTCTCCATTCAGCGAAATATATACACACGAATTCTGCAGATGAACAGTTGGATTGTTCGCATTAGAAAAAGATTGTCATTATTATCCTAATAAAGAACTACAAAAGACTAATTAGCAGTTTCTTGTTCACTCAAATTCATACTTTTCTTGGAACTTTGTTTCAAAATTTGGCACAAGTGTTACTCCTCAGACGCTCCGTCCAATATATCAAATCTTGGAATACTCAAAATTTACAAGAAATTGCAGTTACAGATCTGGGAACGTCCAACAGGATTGCGACGGAACATGCTTAATAATCATTTCTTGGCATTGTTGTGTGTTTCGTTTGTTTCTTGGCAAGGTGTTTCACGCCTGACAATAATGACTCGAAATGGCTCGGCTTCTCTGCGTCCTTGCTTCTTCCTATTTTGGAGTGATGTAAGTTAACCACAAGTCTTCCTTACTTTGGTGCATACCTTCCTTCTCCAGGGAACTAAAGCGTTCAATCATTTTATTCATGCAACATTTATCTACAGCAATCCATCAAATTCAACGAAATCAAGGATTCGCTTAATACTGTGTTTTCGACGCTTAAAAGACGTCGAATATTCAGAGTCCAGAGTCAATGTCTTGGAAGGAATGGTCTTTATGCTCTCCCTATTTTATTGATCAAATTCTCTTGGTGGAAGACGCTCCTGATTTCACTCCTCCATCTCCAGATTTCCCTCCTTCTTACTTAGAATTACATTACACTTTCACTCCATCCATGTTTATTTAGTATGGTTGTGTGAATCTGTATCTAGTTCAGCAGCACCAACGTAGAAGTACGTATTTAGTAGACGGTGGTGGTTCTTGTTGGCTGTAAAACTTGAGAATCCATCGCAACCAAATCAGACACAACGGGGCGAGAAAGTACTTAAACGCGCAAAGAAGTGCTTGCATAATGTTCCACCAGTTACTTTCTCCCACTCTCCGCTTCAGATGCGATTTCTCTTGAGTGAGTTGAACTTGTTTTCGTCCCAGCCATAATTTACTCTACGTGTGTATACATGCAGATATGTAGTTGTTGTAGTCCACCAATACCATTTTCAGCGCCACCACCACCACCGCCCCACGCCTACAAAAACGCTCGAGATGTTTGTGTCTTATCTCTAGTGTCGCATGCCTGAATTCAAACTATTTCATTCCGACCCAATGGAGGATGCCATGAAGAAAGCAGCATGTTACATGAAACATCATACATATGTACGTCCATAATCTTATTGTAAAACACAACTTAATACCTTCTTCATTTAAGGAGCAAGCAATAAGTGTTGTAAAACCAACTATAGCGCACGTTGTAATGCAGCTTTATGGTTGTTTAAACTCCTCGTCCAGAGCATAACCAACACCTCATTTACTGGCAACCTTATATTTCTTAAGGGCAATTCCAATCCTGCCAAGTACGTACACGACAATAACAGCAGACAATAATAAACTTCATCTTGGGTACTGAATATTCAGCGTCAGTCCGGGTTCTGAATTTAAATGTATTACGCTGCTCTCCTCCACAGCAAGTGCTTTCTCTTTTGCATCTTACCTTTCATGCTATAAAGCAAGAAGTATCGCCATTTTCATAATAATCATCGTAATAAATTCAAACTGCCTATTTTGCCCCACTCTATTAGGTCTTATCACACACACCTAGACATCTGTGCTGCTTGGGGTGCTTACTCCATCTCCATTCGCAAGAAGTTGCTTGTTTAGTATGCTGCAAATCTTCATTAGTATGAACAACATGTGCTGCTGCTAGTTATGATTTGCAAATAAATTTATTGTCATAATTTATGATGCATTTTAATACTGTCTCGTCCTAAGTAGAAACTTGAACATAGTTGAAAATGTTGCAAATGTTGAGCAGTCATATAATGCAAGAAAAATTAAATGACTGGTTTGTGCTCACATATCTATTTATTTCTCACAATAATATAGAATACATAATTAATTACTAATTAAATGAAGTAAAAAAATGTGTCTAATTAATCACGATAATTAATGACATTATCAGTGCAGTGGTTTATTTTTAACCACAAAAATGATAACGCATGAATGATACACCGCGAAAGTTTTGTGAACAAGGTTTTTCCATCTTAAACATTTTTTTGCGAAACCAGAAATGCATTATTGTCCATGTATTTATTTTGTTCCTAATGACAAAATATTATAATGAACGTAACACACACATGAACACCCGAGAGAGGAAACTAACTCTGTGAAATACGAATGTATGAAAAGAAAAGTCTGAAAATTATTGTGTTCATTTTTTATATTCCAGTTCCCCCAAAGGACCCGGTGATAGTGGATGAAACTGGGTCGGAGCGTACAATCTTTGTGGGTAGGTCAACTATTATTTCTGATGGTCATTACATTGCATTCTTTATTTGAACAAGTGGAGTTGAGTTCCATCCTGCTTATACCAAATAGTCAACAATTTATACACTTATTTACGAAAATCATCATTAATTGCCTATATAAATTCTGCTTCAATGAATGCTTTCTATAAATATTTACTTACTGATTGTATAAATTGTTTTTGTCCATCGTCATTCAGGTCCTTACACGGAAGGTTCCGCTCTTACTCTGCACTGTCTCGTGGAAGGAGGTAATTGACCGATTTATTATATAATAATAATTTAAGTACTTAATCTGTCTGGTAATAGTAACAGTGATTGTTTGAACAGTTATAAAATGCATCCTTGCTTATATAAAGTAACCCTAGAATAGAATAATATTCAAGGAGGATAACATTTATCAATCGGCTGGAATTTCGGAAGAGAAGGTCATTGGAACTTTCTTCTCATCGGTAGAATAAATAATTACGTATTAATAATCTCATACAATTCGTAAAGATTTTTCATAGCTTGATCCGCATTCTCAACATGGTGCTTATTGAAAAAAAATACTATGCCAAATTGTCTGATGACCAGCAAGCAAGGAAAAATGCTTGCTTTCTGGTAACAAGTTTACAAACTTTTCCCTTTTCATCCAAATTACGAAATTCGGTACTCATGTGATACGCTCCATACTATTTCAACACTCTAGACTCGCGATAAACAAATGCATAAAGAATGAGCTCTCCGTCCAGCCTTGCTCCAAAACTAAAAATACACAAAGAAGATAGTCCTGGAAAAATGTGCAGTTCTCCTTCGACTGCATTCTGCCTTTCCATCAGTAGTTGTTGTGGATGATAACTTTTACAGCTAGCTGCAGGTGTATGCATGCACATACATAAGTTTGGTGGCTTATTCATATTTATGGTACATGCCTGCACTGACTAAGTAAGTTATCCTGCATAATGGTAATGGAGTTGTTAGTAAATATTACCATAGGTGATTCCATCTTTCCATCATCTTTGCAGAATGTGATAAAGGGAATGAAACAGAAACGAGGTTTCGAATATTGAGCATTACATAACATTAAACAACCCGTGGAACCAGGATCCCAAAAGTACCACAAAATGAAAGAAAACGGGTCGTGTGGTATCTGATGTGAGACTCTTGAGAAACTGTAATGTAATGGAATATGGGAGTTGAGTTTCACTTATGGGGCTTAAAAGTCAACTCTCAGAACTGCGAATAAAATGTTTCACTTTCACTCAGCGAATACGTGGGCGATGCATGGAATCTTATTTTCTCATTTGGGCATCCTGCATTCAAAACATTGGAAACTCGTTACACTTTGCATTTTGTATCAAGCAAGCGAGTTTCCGGCAACCAACAATTTAAGATAACAATTTAAAAGATCGTTTCTTATTCGGCAACCTCTTCTTATATATAGAACACGAATTTTCGTCCAAATTTCATCATTAATTCCTTCCAGTCTTCGTTATAGTAGCAGATTAAAAAAACTGTGGGCTTAAATACAAGCAGAAAGGCAGGATAGGTGGACGACTCCTCTTCGATTGGTTCCGTACTTTATTTTGTTGGGATTAATTCTGCGACATACTGCACCATCTCGAAAGAGGATTGATTCTGCCAAACCCTCCAGGTTGATTTTTCTGGTCCTCCTTCTCCTCCAAGTTCCAATCAATTTATTTTGTTTCGTTTTTTTACAAATCCTCATATTTGTCAAAAATGATTTCTTGTTCCTACCGTTTTCTGCATCGTACCATAATTCGAGTCATTTTATTTCTGCAAGTTCCTCGCATCGGAATACTTTCTCGTTATTTCTTCCATTGTTGTGCAAATATAAAAAAAAGTATTGCGAGCGAACAAAGTTGAGCACAAAGAGGGGCAAAGAGTGCAAGTGTTGGCTAAAAGTGGACTGGGTGTTGGGACGATATGATGGGGATAAAAAGTAAAAATGATTCATGTATGTTCACCCCTTTGATCTATTACTCTGCTCTCTGTCCTTACTGCTTTTTCTTCGCCTTTCGCTCCTCGGCTCTCTCTTTCCTAAATTTCACCAAAGCAAATAATTTCGGGAAAGTGTGTGGTGACACCACCATCAGCAACTTCACTTGCTTAACCTTACACTCTGCTCACAAGTTACGTAAATATATGTAGGCCAACATTACACAGATATAAATAAATAAGGTAAACACATGTGTATACCCATAAATATATATTAGTGGTTATGCTGCTTTGCTTTGTTGTTCTTACGTTGAAACAGGCACAGGATGAGTTTCGTTACATAACATGTTTTTGTGATGCATGGCCATACGTAACAGAGCGGATATGAGTTTTATGCACGCTGCGAGTGAGTACACTTGTGAATAATTTTGCGCATCCACCGTTTATCACGAAATGGCATGAACACGATATCTAATTGAATTCTAATTAAGCTCGAAGTTAAATATTTGGTATGAAATTTCCGTGCTACTTGCGTATAATCCAAATATATGTTAGTTAGCAAAACAATGAAAGAGAAATACGCAAATTAAAACATTCCATCAACAGGATTTTATGTTTAATGATTTAGCCGCCTGAACTGAAATCCGCTTTCTTTCTAGAATGGAAGGGGTTTTTACTGTAGGAGTAATAATCCAAAAGAAACCTGCCTGTCTGTATGTCCACCGGTGTTGGTTTGACTGGTCTTTTTAGTATATAGAGTTTAACAGAGCTTGTTGTTTTCTCTGGATTTCAGTTTCTTTTTAAATCCTTTCTCTTTCTTGTTTTGTTGTCCCATGTTCATGTCCTGTTTTTTGGAGGATATTCTTTTCTTGGTTGTTTGTGTCGCCTCTGCATCTGTCCTTCAAGTTCCTTCTTTCTCTTCTCTCCCTCGGACCTATCTCCCCCCAGCTTTCTCTGCCTCTCGAACTTGTATTCTTTCCCCGTTGCTCTTTTGCTTTGATTCCTTGACTAACTCTTCGCTCTTTCTCCATTGAGTTGATTCCAGCCTTTTCATTTCTTTTATTTTTCATTCATTTTATCTCCATTTACTTGTGTGCTGTGTCCCTTTCTCTGTCCTGTTTGTGGCTTTGTTTCCTTGAAAGTTAGGACATTGGCTAAACTTGATTCGGCTTCAGCCTTTCTCCAATTTCTTTTTGTTTTTCTATTTCTCTGTCCAAATGAAACAATGGTTCGCAAAATGACCCAAAGAGCAAAACTCACTTATGTCTTCGTACCTTGTGGTCCAAACCCAGATTTCATTTCCTCCTCGTGCTCTTTAAGTTGCCCAAACCCAAAAGTTTGTTATCCTTTTTGTACACACAGCAGCAGTGGGAGTGTGCTTTTTCCACTGTCTTATTTACTTTTGCACAACAATGCGCTAAAATCAAAATAGTATTGTTTCCAACTCGACGACTTTCCTGGAAACTTTTTTTTACACATTTCGTCTTTAACATGTGCTCAATTCTACAAAATTAAAGCAAAACCTGGTCCCACTCTCAGAAATATGTTATTGCAAGTTGGAGTCCCTCAAGTTGGCAAAGATAGCGGGTAGAAAGAATTCTCGTTGACTCAAGTGGGTCACATGGAGTACTTTGATTAAAATTGAGGGAGCCAGGAGAACGCATATGTATGTATGTACACGGGTCGGCGTTGTGCTGTGCATTATCGGCCAATGAAGTGACTTTTACAGTCTTGCGTCTTGACTTTTGGAATCTGGTTGGAATAAAATGAGAAGAGCAGCTTTCAAGTTGAGGTTGTGTGGAGAAGGTCTGTAGGTAATGGGTTTAGTTTTAGTTAAATAACTAGAAAGACAGAGTAAGAGACGCTTAATGTGCATACAGATGTGGAGGAAGTCCGCTGGGACTGTTCCCATTACTTTGATCCGAATCTGGCAATTCCACGTAAAGTAAAATCACACATCCTGCCTTAAGCAGATGCCTATCCATGGATAGGCATACATACAAATGGGACCCAAGTTTAACTTTCACTCAAAATTTGCTGAATGAGCGACTTCTTTTCTGCGGAGACTGCTTCCTCTTCCTCGCCAACACCGCGATGGAGGCAGCAAGGTTAGAAGTCTCGTGCTGCATGCATCATCAGCTGAATCACTTCCTTCCACCTTTTCATCATAAACCCGTGGGAGAGAGAGAGAGAGAGCAGTTAACGAATTCAAGTTGAGGGCGGAAACTGGATTGAAGACCAGAAGAACAAAAAGACAAAGTCGGGAATAAATAGAATTATGTAGAATCGTCAAAGAATTATATTCCGCAAGTAGGATTATATGTTCCTGGGTTAATTGTTCCGTTTTGTCACTCGTCCTGTGAGAAAGACTTATTTTATTGTGCATTCTCATACCAAGGCATTGAAAATTATGACATGTGCCAACCCTACGACGTTTTGTACATTGTGCGAATTTTTAGTTTAGGGTTTTCATCTACGTTTTGTTTGAGATTTTGATGACCCAGCAAGACCAAACATGAAATAAATAGAGCACGTTGTTTATTACATAAATCTGTAAGTGTAGGCTTTATCACAAGTTGGCTGCCGGGTGGAGCAAGTCGAGAACTCATAAAGTGAAAGCAAGCGTTGTACGGTTACAACTTGGTTTGGCAAGTTTAACTTAATATTCCGAAATGAATTCCTGCTCTGTCTTCTTATGAGCTTGGAGCATATGCATTAAATGTTTAATGTTGTCGTTGCTTCCAGTGACCCTGGCATAGCAAAGCAGTCGTCCAAGTGGTAGAGAACGGAAGCTGAGTCGAATCGTCGAGTCCGAGAATAAGAACTTACAATTCTGGCAATGTGGACTCCATATTCCTCACTTCATTTCACTTGACTTGACATAAACTCAACTTTAAGTGAGTTGAAATCACCAGGACGTTGACCAGATATACATACGAACGTACATACAGTGGAGCAGACATACATATTACGCAGCAGAGAGTTTTCTTCATCCTTCTCCTTTCTCTCGGCATGCTTAAAGATTGTTCATTGCACAGATACGTCGGTCGGTCTATCATTTAAAGGTACTTGTTTCTCTCAAGTTTCAGTTTCAGAGTTTCAAAAGGCAGAGCATTAGTCCGGCATATGTGCGACGACCGAGGAGCAACTTGGACGACGACTTTCTCCTCTAATAACACCAAGAGTTTCAAGCTCGACACATTTTCTCGTTTTATTACTTCTGCTTGTTGGCGACGACAGGAATTGTTTAATTCATTCTTCCAGCAGCATAGCGGGCAAAGTGGGGCTAAACTGTTTTATCTGCTGTATATTAGCATATTATTATTAACAAAGTTTACCTAGAAAGTGGGAGAACTTCAAGTTTCCATCGTCTTAATGCACGTTATAGGAATACAAATGTCCAGATTTATTAGTTTGTGCTGTCCTTTGTTGAATTCATTCACTCTCAAAATGTTGCACAACTATTTTCTGTTGTTGTTGCGACTCGAGGTATTTGCACTTTGTTCACACTTGGCGCAATACCTGATGGCAACGTCATTAGGCAGAATTATTGTGAAATCAGGGCAATTTTTAAGCCAATTAAATTGTCATATAGATTGCGACTTATCTACGATGAAGCAAATATCTACACGTGTAACTGAGGCCGTCGCTATTACTCAACATTTCCGAGGAAATTTCCATTGAATGAAAATAAAAAAGTTAAGCTATGAAAGTGCATCTCGTTAATCAGATGTTTCATTCTTTTTACAACTGTGTATTTATGAGAAAGTGAAATGAGGACGAGATCTTTCTCTCTTCACACAACTTTCCCAACTATGTAATTAGATTAGTTATAAGGATTCAAAGAATTTCCTAATTTAAACTAAAGTTTTGAAATGCTCCCCCATCCAAGAAGTGTAATTCTACGATTTCAACAATGCCAAGTAGTTGTGAAAGTGGGGGAAGATGGCCACTTTTTGAACAATTATGGTTCTGATGGGTAGTAGCTTATAGGCTGAAATTAAAGTTGGTGGAGCAAGTCAATATATAGCATCTCGACTCCTGAGAGAGAGAAGAGAAAGGAGGATTATTATGAAACGCTGCTCCTTCATACTCCCAGAAGAAAGAAGAAGAGACAGTGACAGCACTTGATGATTTTCCTGCCAAACTCCCGTATTTCTGTTCACTTCCTCCTAAACCTTTGAGAGCGATTTCTACATTCCGCTACAAAACCAGAGAGAGAGATGCGGATTGAGAGAGAGAGAGAAAGCAGTTGAAGCCTTGCCTGATCCTGCCTCAGAAAATGGAGTCATTTTGAGAGAGCGAGGTAGTCGAAGGTTCCATCCACATCCTTCCTGACCTCCACCCCCAGCCAACCTACTCCACGTCATACTCATAATGAAATTGACAAAGTGGTTTCTCCTTTCATTTGTTACCCTCCTATTGCTCCGTCCTCCTCCTCCGTCTTAGCAAACTAGTCCACAATTTGTATGTGTGTTTGATATCTTTTCTTTTATACCACTTCCCATGCACACACAGAAATACATGGCCAACTTGCTACAAAGCTCTTTCCCAACTCTTTCTTTTCTTTGCTGCACTGCAGTGATCCCTCAATTTCGGATTTCTCTTGTATTCCTCATTTCAGAGCTTAATCATTGCAAGACATTTTAGAAGGTTTTCAGTTTGCTTTGAATTTCCTCCAAGAGCTTAGCGTGCCTACTTTGTTGTGAGGCTTGTTCTTTTAAAGGCAGGTTGATGCATTGATAAATTGATCTTGTGGATTCGGAAAACAAATATATTCCCAAATAATGCACACATTGATAAGTAAGTAACGCACATATCTTTGATTATTGATGTGATCTCTATTTTTACCCTATGTAAAACGTATTTTGATTTATGCTGTCATTTATATCTGTAAAGTCAACAGAATATGCATCTATTTTCGTCATTTTATTTCAATTCACTTTTAGATTTCTGGAGTGCATAGAACCTCCAGACACTTTATATATCAGCGATCAATTCAGTGAAATAATTCTACGAAATGTTCAAGCCGGTGGATAGCTGTACTGCATATGGAACTTACGTATGCAATACAAACTTGTGATAAATGACACTTTGTTTGCAGTAATTTCCTACACGGCGGGAGTGGTTTTGACGAAAAATAAAAAATGTAGCATTTTTCGGTCTTAGTTTTTCTGTTCACGTTTATGTTTCCGGGTGCGACATACACATTTAGAGTGAAATATTTAAATAAAAGCATGGTTCCACGTGCCATTAAGAATTAACATGTGTAGAATACTAGTCACCGTATGCAATCCAAGTACGTATGTACATATGACATATCCACGCGTTTGTATTCCAGACACAGAAAAATGAAACGGTTTTTAGCCCACTTTATTAATCCAGTTGTTCTCTGGGTCTTAGCTATGGAACCAACTTGCGTCCTTATATTAGGTTCCTTGTTTGTGTTGACTGGCTTAGTTGAAAGCACCCTCAAAATCTTTTGAGTAGAGTTCTAATCTTAAGTAAATCATTCGAAATGGGAATAGTTTGCAACTTTGTAACTTAGAAATTTGGAATGTCCAAGCAAAATTGCTTTGCAGATGGAACGACCTTAATGAATCACTTATGTAACAGTTCTCTCAATGGTAGTATTTGAGTAGGATGCAAATTTTCGCAACTTCATGTATTGTAAAGGAGAGAAAGCGATAGACCGGAGCAGAGTGTTGATGTCTTCTTTGAAACTAATGGCTAATTTTAATGAGGTTTCTTAACAAGTCTCAAGCAAAGTTAGTGGCAACAAATAGTAGTTTCCTCATTTAGGCCCAATTGGAGACATGCTTAATTGCCTCATCACAATCCAAGACAAACTAATCTCAGAGAGCGACCGAATTGGTTTTGCGAAATCAATTTCAATTTAATCCATATATCCATTCTAGGAATATAGGTATGTAAGTAGGTATCAATTCTGATGGAATTTCAAATACAATAATTCTGAAAACAACGTCAAGAATGCCTAAGCTCTCAGAAACATTCCTATCTTAGCACTTACGTATTGTTAGAATTAGGAATTATAAAATTAAACGTCTCAAATCTCCGATTTTCTGCAAAGTTGAATTAACTAAACCCGGAAAAGGAAAGCTTAAATGAGACTAGGAGTGCGATGAAAAGTATTTAATACTCTTCCTCACCAGGAAATGGCACTTTTAATATTTCGAGTATCAAAGCTCCATTGAATATAAATTGGGGGACTTAATATAGCCAAATTTCAAAATCTGGGCTATTGCAGACGTGGATAATTTTTTCTGAGCTAGCCATAAGAAATTATAAAAGAAAATTGATATATTTTTTGTAAAATATGGATATATGTACACTCCTACAAAACGAGTTTTAATGTGACAAAAATAGGGACTATATACGTAATCACAGATGGGCGTACGTACATATTTAGATGAATTTATAGTTAAAGTTGACTGATTACGCAAGTCAGAAACATTATGTAGACCCCATAAAAAATAAATTAAAATCCAGGATTAAAAAATATTGCAAGTTGTACAAATGAATGTGTATGTACTCAAAGTTAATGCTCAAGGCAAAATGACGACGTAAACAGTTTTATTTAACGACAACAGAAGGTTGTGCACTTATTGTATTTTGAGCATTCTCTATTTATAACAAGACAAAAAACGTAGTCCTTCATTCGCTGCCGCACAAGAAAGGGAACGACGAATGACGATGGCATCTGATGTTTTCAGCTCACATAGCAAAAACAGAAGGATATTTTTCTTCTCCCAAGATTGCCTCATGGAGCTTCAAGGACCAGACAAATGAATCTGAGTGAAAGCATGTATCTGGCTGCAAAGGAATTTTGTGCCAGCTCTGCATTGCAATTTTCCTTGGACATGAGTTTAACATCCATATATCCATTTTCAGCAAGTAAGTCTGATTTGTCTTAGGTGTGGAATATATTGCATGCATGCCTCAAACAGGGTTTACGGAATATCAGTGTGAGCATTTTTCCGTCGAAAAGTAAACAAAATGAAAGAGATACACACAGGACACGGTCCACAAGCAAACAACTTTGACAGCGCCGTGTCAGTCAGTGTAAAGTAAGCCTCCGTGCAATTCGTACATTTACTTTCCCTCTCCAAACTTGTTTCCCTGCCTTCATATACATGCCAAAGTTTCATTTTTGTGCAGAGGTCGAAAATTTTTGCTGTCCTACACATTTTCTTTTTTTTCGAGCGATTTGGGTAAAGTGGAAGTGGATTTAGTCAAGTTGTCCTTAAGGAACCTTGCCTGAGTGAAAGTGGAATTGAAGAAAGTGACGAAGATTAAACGACATAGCGAGTCGGCCAGCGTTGTAGAAAATTTGTACCCTACGGTTTACAGTCTTGAGATACACATATAGAAACACGAACATATGTACATGAATGGAGGAGAGACTTTGTTTTTTCGAGGTATATGTATACGTATATCTTGAGTAGAAGCACATAGTTGAAGCGTGGACATTTGAAACACTTCGTCCGCTCTGTTTGGCAGGAAATAGAAACAAGTCAGTCAGTGAAACATTATGTGCATGCAATTCCTAAGACGATCCATCCACCCGCCACACCGGATTTATTTCTGATGGGAACGTTCTCTGGAATCGCCTGGAGAAAAAAATCTCTTTGCACACACATCCCATCTGTTTGTATGGGATGACTGCCTGGCGTGCCTTCAAAGTAAATCGCGAAATGTATCGAATGAGTAAGAATCTCTTCTCCTGTCGCTGTCCCTTCATGACGTTGTTGGGAACTTTTGCAGCCATCCTAACCACTCAACGCTGTATGTGTATAGCACGGCTGTCCTGCTCATTTTTTAGCACATATGTCTAAATATAAACATTTTGCGAAATTGGTCTAGTACCTTTTTGAAATGTTGTAATCTGTGTATTTTTGTTGTCTACTTAACAAAACATGCAAAAAATATGAAATTGATGAGAAATTAAGCTACAAATGATGGCAAAATAAATACAGCCTATTTATTGTGTAATGTTGTGTAATAATCACACATAGTGTAAAATATGCAATCAAGATTAATTACATGTAACATCAACAAAACGAGGCTCATCTTATTGCGCAACATAAATGGAGTCTAAGCGAGAATGCACTCTGCACAGTTCTGATTTCCATGCACCAAGTGGGAAATTGGTACTGTCGATTTGACACAAATATATTATTCCTGCTTAGATTGAGGTATCCAATCTTAAGCTGAAGATTCAGATTTGAAAGTACGCAAAGCCAAAGTTTGTCGCAAGCTGGTTAGTTGGAAGTGAACTAAATAAGCCAGGACGAATCCCACGGCGGTTGTGCCTTCTGGAAGTTGTCGGGGAGAGTGTTTCCAACGGGGATGAGGTCTCCGCAGAGCATTGAGAAAGTGGAAAGGCTCAACACCCATTCCCATTACTAAAATCTCTCTTCCTATTCAATGTGGATTGAAATTGTGAAAGTTTTTCTATCACGAGATACATAATGCGGTGGATTTCGGTGATTCCACGTTTATTCATACATTTATCTAAAGATTTCGAGATACCAGCAGTTTATTTGTGTAACAGTCGGAAGAGGAGAAAGTGCGGATTATTTTTGTATTTTTCTCCGTTTGCACTTCATAATGGCAATTCTTGCTCCGATTGTAGTTATTTTTGCGAGTATTCAAATTACCAAGAAGCCCATAAAATTCGATTGAATAAAAGAATTTCTAAAAATCTAAAATCGAATACAAAAGGGGTTATTGTCCAGAAGGATATTATTATAATATTCAGAAATGTGCGAGGATTCAAAAATATACTTTATATGCATATTGATGATCAATGCGAGGCATAAATGTTTCATTGAAATGTGAAAAGGACGAGAAATATATGAAATTCTTAGCCCTCGTCTTCCCCCTACTTGCACATACCTACGTAGAACATGTCATCGTGCATTATAGGTGCACATTTACAATCGAAAACCTTCAATTTCTTTTTCTCGTTTTTTCCTCAGTGAAATATTCTGTCATTTCAATGTGGCATTATATGTGTGTTATCCATATCTTTCAGAAGGGAACATTGGATGGGTATGGAGACATAAATAAAGATTGAATTCAATATGTCGCCGATATCTTCAATCTGCACTCGCTGACAATCTACATAACGAATAACCTCGAGATCCCACGTCTTCCGTCGACATAGCCGCAGACCTTTCTTACGTTGACCTGAAATTGCGCAATACATAGTTCTCTACCTAAATACGAATCCCTCCTCTTCTGCTGAACCCTACAAAATTGCTCTGATAGCACTCATTCAAATCCTTCCCAATAAACTATTCAAATAACAGTTGGAAATCGTACAAGCATAAAAAATTGAATGGTTTGTCAGTTCCTTTTACTTAAGCAGATAGGCAGAAATACTTTGCTCCGAATACATCTGATATATTTTCACTTTTTTATTGGTCTGGGGAGGCTGTATTCTTAGACATCAATTACAAGGCTTCTGCGCTTATAGTCTCAGTTTGGAATTACATGTTCTATCTGTTCTTGAAATTTGTGAAATTTTCAGAGTAAACCGTCTGGGTTGCATTTTGATTTATATACATATACATGTATTTATATAGATATAAATATATTCATTATTGGGGCTTGTCAAAAATTCCCACTCAAAACACGAATGTTATTGAAGGGTAATGAAAGCAAGTGAAACTGATTAATGACTATCGGAGATTAGAAGGGAGAAAGTGAAGCCAAATCACATGGGCGGACTGGGAAACACATTCAAGGTTGACATTTTTACGGAAAGGCTGTACGTGTGAAGTCCCTGACTTAACATTGAACATCATTACTGTTGCATTTCATGCAATGACAAAATATTGTGTCGGGTTCTGCACGACGACCCCACGAAATGAACTTGGCCGCGTGACTCAGAAAGTCAAGTGAATGCAATATACTCTATTTATTCCGTATTTTTCATTTTTCAGGCTCCCCTCTTCCACGGGTTGTTTGGTACAGAAACGGAAAGCTGATCGACACCAGCGATTACTTTGCCGACGGACTCGTGAAGAATGATCTCACCATCACGGTCCTCGCTCGGTCCGACCTATCTGCCGAATTAACATGCGAAGCGTCAAATAACAACATAAGCCGACCTCTGGCTACCACCGTCCATTTGGATATGAACTGTAAGAACTCGATTTTTTATTGTATGCATTTGCGTAATATGCTAACACAAATTTATAAATAGCATCGACATAAAGAAAGCATGTTTGCAAAATGTTCATATAGTTAATTGTCGCAATGTGGCACCCATCACCAAAGTCAAACATGAAGACCCGCATGATTCAGGAGAAAGTTCTCATTTTCGAAATTGAATGCAGCTAAAAGAGTTTTTATCGCATTTTCAACTTTTCGTATTAGTTCTGGCTTTCTCTAATGGGGGACAATCGGAAGGTGTTGTTGGATTTTCTGGCTTTGGCCAAGGCATAGGGGACCAGTTTGTAAGGCAGAAGTTATGGTGGTAGGCAGGTCGTGGAGGAGTCCTCCGACAACTGAAGTGAGTTGAGCTGAGCTGATTTCTATTCATGGGAAGTCGCGGACGAGGGCAAAGGAAAGGAAGTTTGTTACTCGTCCACGTACGTGATCATCAAGGATATCACCACTTCGTTTGGAAAGTCATGACGAATGGGTACTTAACTTATTTATTTGCCATCGCCCTCGTCCATTCACAACCGCGCTACCTTCCTTCCGCAAATATAGCTCATATTAATGAAATTTGATGGTTGACCAAGCTGTAAAATATTTTTTTCACTTTATAAAACATTGTTTACATTTATGAGCACTTTACACTTGATGCTACATCCATATTTATAAGCACAATTATGTAATGGGCGCATTTTCAATAAATACTTATTGATTTTATAAGGATCCACCACCACCATTTCTCCAGAGTCCAGGGTAGAATTCTATCTATTTCTCTGCTATAAACCTTGCATGAGTTGAGGGGGCACGTAAAGATATAATTCAAGTCGTGACAGTAATAATACCGAAGAATTTCACAAAGGCTTTTCTCCTCGCTCACTCGCTCTCTCTTGACCAGAATAGCAGAAAGAAACGTTGTGCATGTCATGACTCCCATCAAGTCTGAGGAAAGCGGAAGAGAGCCTGCACGCACAAAAAGAAGAACTTAACTTTCAAACATAGTTGTACAAGACGAAATAACCAAGGGTTTTGAAAGATGGGTCCAACTTTAGTTTTTTTTTGTAGAGGAAAATAAATAGCAACATGGGTAGCGTTATATTGTTATCGCCGTAGTGTTGCTTGCTCTGGAGGTACGCAAGTCACAGTTAACAACAGGAGAGGACAGTTTCAGGGAATACAAAAAGTTGTTCCGAAGCGTCCTGAGAACTATTGTGTAGCACACTCCACGAGCATACTGAAAGGTTCCGGTTGTATGTATGTATGAGTATGAGACAATATATTAAGTTAGCCAGCAGAAGAGTGTGAATCAGTCAGCAGAAATTTGGAGGCACTAGTCGTAGTCGTCGTCGTCGGAGCCTGTGGAATCTGCAATTTATTACAGTTAAGTCCGCCTCGTCCAGCACATGCACAGATACATCGTTTCTGCAATATTTAATGGCTGAACCGCGTAAATGTAAAGTTAAAGTCCACAAACCATGTGTAAAATACAAGGCGACGTGGTCCAGGAGGAGGTTATCTATATTTTACTTGCCTGGTTTTGTGGCTTGTGGCGTCCACGTGTCGGGAACGAGGCTCACGTTAAAATAGGATGACACATAACTCTTTCTCAACTTACATTTTTCATGAATTGTATGGTCATTCCAGGCTAGTTCCAGAATTAGATGGAAAAGTTCTTACTCGGTGCATACTGAAATTTTCAATCCTTCGTCCACAGCATCCAAGCAACATACATGCAATAAAGTACATCTGGAAAGCATAACAACGCGACACAATGCTGTGGATTTGTCAGCTTCGAAGGGATACAATGACACCACACGAGTATCACTATGTTAAAAAAGAGGATAGAATACGCCAACTCAAGTCATTGGGCATATGTATATATTGGGTTTCACAAACACATAGGAAATCACCGTGAAGTTTTGGTGGCCGTAGTGGCCAAGCGTGGTGGAGGGCATGGGAGGTGATCCTTGCGTGGTATTGAGTAATATGAGCGAAAGCGAGGCGGAGCAGTGAAAGTCAACTGGTTCCTGTGTGGTGTCAGTAAATGACCACTTCTTTACTCCTGCAATGGTTTTCCTTACACAGACCGCAGAGAGAGAGAGAGAGGAGGGCGAGAGGAAGAGAGAAAGTGAGGTCGGGTCTGGCTGGACACCGACAGATAGAAATATTTTAGTGAAGTCGGTCTATCTTTCCAAGAATGTTTCCCTCAAGAGAGATAAGTTTCGAGCTCGTGACAGAATTCCCTCTTTCTGACTCCCAGTCCTCAATTTCATCCACACCGCACCAAGTATAATAGGGCCTCGTGTCGTGTCATAATCTCAAAACTATCGAAAACTTGTCCTTCTTGTCATGTCACTATCTGACGGGACTGGGTGTGAAACTTGACAGCAAAAAATAATCATTTGCTCTCTTTTGCGACATTCTGCCCAGTCGGCGAACAGGAAGGGAATGCTTACACGGGTGGGAAATATCGAAATCGGGTCAGTGAGAAAATGTTTGCGTAAACTGCTGCGGTTTCATTCCATCGCGTCCTCATATTTATACACAACTCACTAAACCCAACTGCAACTGACAGTTTCTATCAACCTGAAAGCATGACACTTTGTTACCCTACTTACGCAACACCCAGATCTGGGTGTATTTATAAATTGAAGGGGATGGACATGTTATCATCGTCGTCTTAACATTTAATTTCGAGATGACCTTTCCCAAGAGGATGCGTCAATCATGAAATAAAACCTAATTTTTTTTTAATTCCCAATCAGTCACTTAAAAATATATCATTTTTAAACCCCGGGACTTCAAGTGTACAGTACTCAACTTATTTTACGCAATTGTAGTTTCCCTAGTACATAAACGTGTGTACAATCTGAGAATATGTACACAATTTTAATTATGCATTAAGCAAAGCTGTATCACGAATAATAAATATTTACACACATACACAATTTTGTTGGTAAAATGTAGTACAAATTTTCACTCTCACGAATATCCGTCTTTCACGAAATTTTCCTGACATTACGTTCCAAGTTCGTATTTATGATATGGTCTTATTTATGTGTGGCTTGCTCATTTTCTATTTTGATTGATGTGCAGATGGCTTCGAGGTTTCACATCATTAATTCTAAAACGAGAGCATGCGTGCAAATTTATATTTCTGGGTAGGCTCTCTCCTGTGCGAAATGTAGTGTATGTACATGCCCATAGGCAATTATTTGTGCATAACCATGTTACTTATTTATTGGCTGATCTTGAGGTTTTCTCATCAACAGATTATCACGATCTGCAAATGTCGGCCCAGAAAATAACTCGCTTTCACTCACTCTCCTGCACATTTTCATTATCGCATTGAGAGTGATGTTCAAAGAATTTTGCACCAGGAGGATTCTCACGTCCTCGACTCCCACGTTAGCACTGCAAGCACGAACCATGCAGCACACATCTACATTACACTTTCACATGAGTGATCGTCGTTGCCAAAGTTGCGCTCTTCTTAATTACATGTTCTTCGAGCTCTCTTGTCGTTGACGTAAATGGTACAAATCTTGGAGGACACTAGAGCGATTCCCATGATATCGCAGAGAAAGGGGAACTCTAATCCTAAGTGAAATGAAACATATTTATCACTGCAGATTGCAAATGTGAACGCTGGTTGGGTCAAATGACTGTCATCATCATTAATTCGTAGCACTAAAGTAATTGGCATTGTTGTCGTGTTGTGCGTAGTACTGGATAATTGATTTCCAAAAATAATAAATTGCGTATATTTATCTGGATAATCGTAGTAAAAAATATATGCAATTAATTACAAGGATATAACTCGGTTTATTTTTCTGATTTTACAGTTAGTCCACTGGAAGGTAAGTTTATATGATTGCAATTTAATTAGATACGTAATAATAGTAAGAAATATGTTTTAACTTGTAATAAACTAATTGATAACTAACGATAACTAATTTTTCTCTAAAAGTGACCATTTTGGGGAAAAGCAGTCGAATAACGGCAGGGAAGAAGTATGACCTAATGTGTCAGTCTGTCGGATCACGCCCACCCGCTCACATTTGGTGGTTTTTGGACGACAAAAGAGTGGAAAGTGCGAAAGAAACGGTAAGATTTTGTACTCTATTTTTAAAATGTACATAAAATACCAAAAAGTGCATCAGATTTTAGATGCTAGTTTGTAATTCCTCTCAACATTGAAGGCGTGCAGTTACTGCTTGGTTGAAGAGAATCTTACGTAACTCCAACACTTGTTTGTACTCACTTTTGAAATTACATAAATATGCATGGTGCGAAACCCCTTTTAAAGAAAGAGGTAGGAGTTTGAGACAGCTTTATTTTTTACCTCAAGAAACACTGACGTTTGAGTGGGTTGGTGTTAAAGCTGAGTAAATCAAAAGTCAATTACAGTTTCACAGCAGTGGTCCACTTTCATTCTCGGAAGCATCGTAGACAAACAACATCCATTGAAGAAGTACAAAACCAGCCAACATTATGGGAGAAGAATGAGAAAAGAGGTTTGTTAGGGGCCAAGCAGGAGACCTTATCTGGCACAGCAGCAGGACACATATAGCACCCAGAGGAGGGGCTCCTTGTCATTGTGGAAAACTGGATTTTTTTCTAAATTAATCTTCCCACTCCTTAAATTACACTAGAGCTTCTATTTATTATACACCAATAACAACCCGGCTCTTCCCTTGCTTCATTCTCCTCAGCAAAGAGGCAATTCTATGAAAAAGAAAGGAGCACATATGTACATACATACATATATTGTAAAATTTATGTATATATATCTCCATTAACACCTTTGTGACTTCCTTCCACTAACCCAACATAAGTGCTTGAGTACTTACTTGCAAGTACGAGTTCTTTGTTCCTCATGCTAAAAAATACAAAATGTGAGGAATGACTTCCATGGTCAAAATTTCACGATTTCAGAAAGTCTTGTTAAAAAATGGAACGGTTAAGCGATAAAAAATGATTGCCTAGTAATTTTTGAAAACGTTTAGTGAGAACATGTCATGCGATATTTTTTTATTTCATGATTTTCTCCTCAGAATATACTTCCTTCCGCTTTCTTCCAAAATTCCAAAGTTTCCTAATCGAAGAACAGTGAGTGTGATTTCAAATTTATTCGTTTAGAACGAAACCTGACGCCCCATCTTGGCTTTTACTTTCTTTAAACAGGAAACCATTACATCACCTCGTACTCTATTTAATGACAGATAGACTCATAAACGAAGTTGTGATTTGAAGCAGTGTGGGTGCGAAACAAGGCCAAGTTCGGCATGTGTGGAGAGAAAGAAATTTTGTTTCATCTCCATCCATGAGGTCTCGCAAGGTTGCTCTCACAGCGCAAAACGTATCAGTCGTAGGTTGAACGGAAAGAAAGTACTTTTAACTTTTACGTTTTTCGATGCTTGATTTTTATACTTTTAAAGATTTTGTGTAACTCACTCACTTTGGACTGTGAAGTGGAGGTGGTAGTGTGAAAAGTACGTGAGGCGTTGGGGTATCCGGGGCACACAAGGCAACCGGGCCAAAGATAGTTTATTGCAGTCGTAGCCAAGTTTCTTACGCCCGACCTTAGTCCGCACTTACTTAACTCTTCCATCAACTCTCTCCATCACATCTCAAACCAAGCGCACGGAAAAAGTGTCCATGTTCCAGCAAAGAGAAAGTAAAGGGAAAAGCACAAAAGAAGGTCTGAAAGTGAGTTCCAACTCGCACCCCATAAAACATAGTTCGGCGTTACTCACTAACTTGTTAGCTTGTTGGGAGGCTGTTAAAATCAGAGTTGCTAGTCTACTCTTGTGGAAAAATTGTTTTCCTTGGGATCGAAGCCAAATAGAAAGAAACTTGATAATCATTTGAGAAGTCGAGTTACATTCGGATAAACATGATCAACAGGGAAGGAAAAAAATCGACAAACAGCGTTCTTCCAAACTTGGATATTCTGTAAATCACTATTTATTATATTACTCCCTAATGTTTCCAACTTTCACACAAATACATGATATATTTTTTCTGCAAAAAAGAGGATAGTACTACTGATAGGTAAAACTATACTTGATGTAATTTTCTGTCATTTTCTTCTTTGAAGCAGGGTAAAAATAGTCGTCGTGGTATGCTTTGAAGTGAATATTATAAGCTGAGCCAAGAAAAGCCAAGCAAATTTTCATGGCGATTTGGTGGCATCAAGGGTGCTGATGCAAATGCAATATTCAGGGGAAAAATGTAAATGTGAAACTAATGGGTTTAAGCTCAATTTTTTTGGTGTGTGTGAGCTTGTATGTAAGTTGTAAAATCGAGCTTGGGAACACACTTTTGAATCCTTCATCAACATTGATGTCGTGGTCGGGTGGGAAGCAAGTCTTATTACGTTGTTGGTAATGTGAGAGGAATTCATGGATTGCCTCGACGCTTTGATGTAGTTTTTCAAAGAAAGCAAAACGCATTACAAAAAATAAAAGGGTTTAGCTCTCTCCCGGAAGGGGAAGGAAGAAGTCATCGAAATCTCATTGAAACACGAGAAAGGGAAAATCCAAGCAACACGAGGACTAGATCGGATTATCGGATGTTTGAAATGCAAAAATAAAAAATAAAACCCACTTTTTCATGCATGATTCATTTTTACTAAAATTGTGGCACTAGCTATTTAACGATTAAGCATAATGTGGGATGTTTTTTTAGAGAGAAAGTATACTTTTAATTTTTCTCGTATTTTTCATACGATTCGATCATGATATAAATGTCCTGACTTTAAAATCCGTTTTTTTAAATTCCTGCCTATGTATGCACATTGTACTGGATAAAAGTCATCATCTCAGATACCTTCCATCTCAAGAAAGGGTTCGTAGAAAGTTAAGGCGACACGAGCTGGGACAGTTTACAGATGAAGTGAAAGCAAGACCAGCCTACCAATGTTTTAAATAAAAAAAGGAAGCTGCAAGAATAATTTAAACGTTCGTTCCGCTCGGCAGTTCTGCCGCCGCCAGTGCGGCCACAAATTCCACAGAGTCCAACTGATTTAATAATGGGCTCGTCATCATTCAGGGTTAGACGCCATAATTGGACAGGCAGCAAAGTATGACAGAGCCCAGAAGAAAGTGACTTATGACTTTACCCGACTTTATTATCAACTCGCCACCGCTGTTTCCTCCTCCACAGCGGCACGCATAAAACTTTAAAGTGAGGTTGACAATGAGAAAAAATGGGAATTGGGTTTAATAAATGATACAACAAAGGCCTAATGCAGCTTTCACGTTTCTGATTAACCGTGCGAATATTTTGACTAACTTATTCCCAAAGAGATGAGACACTTTCTTTTCTGACTACGCATTGTTAAAAATTTAGTCTTCCCGTTCCGCTCGCTCAACTTTATTCCAACCCTGCTCCGCATGGTAGGAAACGTGCAAAGTTCTGGGACAGTTTTGTCTAAGGGACTGATGAGAGAATATGGTGCTGGGCTGTGACAAAAGAATTATTAGGAAGAAAATGAGAATCTCGGGCCACCACATCTATTATCCAAAAGAGACACATTATCTTCTTCGGAGCACGGTGAAAGCAAAGTCTGCAGAACACAAGTTCAAAATAAGTTGGAGAATGAATACAATGACAGCAGCACAGCTTTTGTTGACTTGCTCCTCAACTTGGTCCTGGGTAGCAGCACATAGCAAAGATTCTTCTTTCTTCATGAAACTTTTATTGACGGAGGATGATCTTAATGCTCGGCAGCAATTCAAAAAAGCTATTTCGCCTACAAAAATAGCGTTAACCTTTGATAAATACATATAAAAAAGTGTAACTGCTAATAAACATTGGCTAAGAAATACAATATAAAATACGTATAAATAGTGTCGTTATTAAGTATATATAAAAATTAAATCCGGCTGAGCGTCTATTCATGCTTCACTTTTTATCTATATTTCAGACATCAAAGGACGGCAACACAACTACGAGCACGCTCTCACTAATTCCGAAAAAAGAAGATTCTGGGAAATATCTTTCCTGCAGGTTCGTTTTTAGTCATGTAGCATGTTTTCTTTTTAATGAGGGGATGAATGCACATAAGTCTCGGGTTGTCACGTTCCGTTCCAGTTTACAAAATACATTTTCAACTATAATCATGATTTTACTGAAAGTTTAAGCTCTAGATGCGTTGATAAAATGTATAACAAGTTATTTTATGTGAACTTGCAGAGCTGAAAACTCAATAATTCCGAGCAAGGTATTGGAGGACGGATGGGAACTTGTAATCCAATGTAAGTTTGCATACAGTCGTCACAATATTTGTGTTGAATATTTGTGGTCAGAATATTTTTGGCAATTTAAACATGATGCAGAGACAATATGCCTTTATGTTTTATTTATTTATTATTTAAATAACTCTAGCATTCACATCTGTTGTGGATTTATTATCGTGTTATGTATGTATAAATATAAGCTAATCGAACAAAGTTTGTTGATTCATCGGCGAGTTGAGTATTGTTACCCATTTCATAATAATGCTTGAAAAGGTAACAATACATAGACCTTCATCTCAGTTTGCGTTTAATCTTGTAGCATTTAATCTTGAGACATGTGCATGTGCTGCATACTTTCCAACTTTCAAGAATTCACTTGGAAGTCGAAATTGAAAGTTGGCGTTTTTCAAGCCTGCTTATGTACTTTGTAAGTAAGGAGACTGACGAAACGAAGCAAGTGAAACAAATCTCATTAACTTTACATGCAGTGAAGGCAGGGTTTGTTTGGCTCGTCCGTGATATTTGTCAACGGAGCTAATAAAAGTTCCGTCCTATTTTTCATTTGATTCTTGCGTAAACACGAAGGGTGGTAAATTCCACGGATTCGCAATAACAAATTCCTTTCACAACCGTTACTGAGAAAATGAAAACTTTTGAATTGATTCCACCTTATACTGTAGAATTGACGTAGATAAAAACAGTTCTTTAATCTTACATGCACATACATTTGTATTCCTACAAAGTGCTGTTCTTATTTTAGCATTTCGTAATTTACTCTTTGTTTCTGTTGTACATGATTCATCTGAGATGATCATATTCTTATGACTATTCCTAAGACGACTTCAGAATGAAAGAATTAGGCAACAGCAGCCCAAAATCTACAACGAGGGAGAATCTAGGATAAAATTGGCAACACTAAATGACTATAATCAGCATAATAAGATCGTATTGTTATTTTGGTTCGTTTAACACAGAAATTTTTCCAGTTCATGAATTAAGATTTACAGTCCAATTTCAGAACCTTGACTGGGCGTTGAATTGCAAATTTATTCTAGAAACGTGTTTAAAATGCATAAACCTCGTCTTTAAGTAGCAGTAATAAAATGACGACAGGATACATTTGAGACACATTACTCATTGATAGACAACAGTAAATTAAAACGGGTCGGAATAACACAACATCCAGTCATAACGGTTCCATAAGTCTTGGTTTGGCTAATCCTAAGACGTACAACAGAATCTGTTTGAAGCGGATATTCCAGTACAAAAACGATAAGCACGGATTTCAATTTAAAATCTACATAGTTTTGTTTTTTAACCATAACTTTTTAATTAGCTTTAAAAAAATAATTTTATCATCTCGTGGTAGTCTCGTACGTATGCATTAGTAACGCGAGCATATAATCATATGAGGAGAGAAGATTTAATGAAATAAATCTTTCTTCCTCGCTTTCTCCTTCCCCTCCGCATCCAGACATTGCCCACACCGGATTTCTTTTTTGGTTTCCATTTGATCCTGATTCATTTCCCTCGCCGCAGTAAGTCACACGTGAGAGAGGAAGGAATGATTGAAAATAAAGTAGAAAATCTATGAATCTAAATGAACGCCGATCACAAAAGTCGGCTGGAATCTTTTCCTCTTTCTTCTGTCTGTATTATTACAAAACTTGTTGCTTAACCAGAGAAAATTCAACACCAGACACATTCTTGCCTAACTTTCACGTGAGATTGTGTAACTTAAGCGTGGGTGTAGTATTTCTAGCTCTCCGCCAACAGTACTTTAATCCTTGCTTCATTTCCGTCAATTTTTCCCCTCCCAAAAACGATCATATTTTAAGAATTCAAATCAAATTGATTCATTCTCAACTTCAACTTGTCTGTGATCAATTTACATACATGACAAAAATAGGAAAATGGATCAATGCAAGGTGATGATGTAACGAGGGGAATCAATTAATGGGGCTCAAACATGCTTAAAATGTCAATATTGTCAACTAGACGGCTAGAATCCTCATCATTCTGCATCACTGCAAACCTATCAGCCTCAATGGCACACAAACTCAATGAGTGGAAATGGTGCCCGGAAATTGGACTGATTTGTTTAATCCTTTAATCAGATATGCCCGAGGCAAGGCTTCAGTTGGGATCATCGTTGAGTGGATCGTTCATAAAGGAGTCATCTGACGTGTATTTCTACATATATATTTATCAAACATATATATATACGTATATATATATATATGTATGTATTTCTCAATAGGTATTTCGACTGTTTGATCTCCGCCTTCCCCGTCGTTAGCCAGGTCAACTGGAGGCACAATGTGAGCAGACCTTCTAACATGGTCTAAATTATAAATTTCTTAGAATTTGTTACAGTTCAACTCTCAATTTAGAATTTACTTCATTGTCTCTTCGCTGGCTTATGTTCTTGATTTAATTAAATTGTTGCAGGGCAAAATGTTGTATCACAACATCAGTGCTGGAATTATAATGACGAACCAGAGTTTAGTTCTGCAGAGAGTGACGCGTTTGTCTGCAGGTAATTAAATTTCTATTCTTACCGTTTACACTCTTGTAGATAGTTCAACGGCTTGACATTTACAAATTTTTTCATACTAAAATAAAAATTGTCATAGGTAATTATTCCTGTATTGGACGAAACTCTGAAGGAGAAGGCTCAAGCCCACCGTTCTATTTGGACGTTCTGTGTAAGTACATTCTTTGCCTGTTGTAATCACTACAGCTTTGTGTGCAGGTAGACGGGAGAAGCCAATGACGTTAAATATTAAAGAATGCACCCGTGGGTGGGGAAATCCCTTATTATAGTTTTTATTTAAACCACGAAGGCTGACATAGCGGCACGTCACTGCGGTACAAGAGTTATCCTAAATGACTTGTTAAAATATTTATAGATGCGCCATCATGCAAGCCAAACCAAATCCGCGTCCATGGCGTCGCCAAATTGGAAAACGCAAACATTACCTGGTAAGAGAACATTACTTACATAACACTTTCATACACATGCACCAGAAGGATACGTAATTCAGTTTATCGCTGGAAATAATGCCATTGCGTAATGAACTTTATAGCGACGTGGATGCGAATCCCCAAAAAGTACAATTTCGGTGGAGTTTTAACAATTCTGCAGAAAGTTTAGAAGTCCCCTCGCAACGATTCAGGTAAGGCTATTGACAATCCATACGAAGTTTTAAGCACTTACAGATTATTAGTTCAGCGTAGTTGCGAATTTATATTTAATTGCTAAATTCTATAAGCTTAACAAATAAAATTACGAAAAAAGTTGGACGGCACACACAAAGAGAAAGTCATTAATCGTTAATCCCAAACTCAAAGTGCATACTATTTTAAGTTTAGAAATATATTTTCTTTGTTATCATATATTCTATGTAAAATTTTGAACTAATGAAATTGCAAAATTGCAAGTGCGCAGGTACATCATGGAATATGCATGTGTTGTAGAGAAGCCATAAACCATGAGCACACATATATTTCTATTTAATTGCACAGAGTGAAAGTTTTATTTCATTGTGTGCGCAGGAATAATCTCTTTCATGGATTATTATTGCAATAAAGATGTCTAACGCGCATGTTAATTTCAGAGTGTATTGGTTTTTCATGTTGACATCATTAAGCTTAATTATCATCCTGGAAAAGAACTGTTTGCTGGCAGATTCGTTCTCCACTTCATTTGGAAGTTCATTCGCAAGTTCATTTGCGTATGATAAGGACATGAGCTAAAATATTCGGCTGGGCTTAAGAATGATATTCTATATCTTATAAATAGTAAAATGCGAGATTAGCGTATACAATGAAATAGTCATAAATACAAAGATATGCATAGCACTTGCAGCGCAATAATGAAGTGAAGGATGTTAATCTGAGAAACATTTCCTTGTATGCATATTTAGTTTTAGTTTTATTTGAAGCAAGTTTTGTTTCAAATCTAGCAAAATACCATAATTTTTCAGTTCCTTCTACGTACATGACACAACCAGGACGAGGGTAGGATAATACTTTTGGCACAATGTCAACATGACAAATGCCGGAAATGAAGTTGTTTCACAGGGGAGCAAGATTTATCCGTCGTAGTTGCAACACAAGTTGTGAAATCCCACTCCCCAACCAACCAAATGAGTAACAAGTAACTTTTCTGGCTTAAAATGAACTAATCCATCAATGACATGACACTAATTATAGCCTACAAGCTTGACTTGGGTTTAAACGCTCCTGTTTTTGTACCCCAAAGCTAAAAGGATTATTAATATTGTTGCATTTTGCGACTCTGAAGTCTTAAGTGGGCAGTTGCTAATCTAATCTCAAAGGATTGAGCGTTGTTTGTGGATTATGAATCATTTTGCTATAAAAGAAAGTTGTTTGCAACCCTAATGGCACGCGGTTTCATATTATTTGCTCACTCGCTCTCCACCAATCTTTAATATTTACTATGTGTTTGCAATGCTACTATTTATTCCACCCGCAGACTGACTGAGTCGTTGGTAATGTTAAGGTGGAGAGGGAGGTTGAGAAGGGAAAGCCAGATACGAGGCGATATGTGTAAGATGCCGTATTATTATTATTATTACTGCACTATACGTAACAGCTCATTCACTCCTCGTTGGGGGGAGGGACGCCTTTGAGATTATTAAACTGCAGTTGTTATTTCCTCTTCTAAATGCAGTGCTTATTACGTCCACACTTTTGATTACTCTCTGGATCTGATCTACACAATTTCTTGCCAAGTCCGTACATGTATTTGCATCCTTATATATATACGAAGCACCCCTGTTAGTAGTATTTTATATCTATTGTGTGCATGTATCTATCCATGTATCAAATGGCTTTATAAGTAGTTAGTTTGTGGTTTATTAATATCGTCACTAATGAAGATTAAGCGTCTTAGCTAATTTGTAAAGGGATCTAAAATAGGGATGAGACTTTGTGTACACGAAGTATCAGTTTCTTTCAAATTTTATGACTTTATTATCATCTGAAAGTGTTCATTCTAATTTTATACCCAACTTAAATTTATAATATTTTCCAGAAGCGTTGGGACACGTAGTGTCGTCACCTATACACCGATGACTGAGCTGGACTATGGAACGCTACTTTGCTGGGTAAGGAAGACGCAATATCTACAATTATTCAATCCCAAGTCTTGTGTAAACTTGACCCGAATAAACTTTTTACAACACGATGCATTTTATTAATATATTATTAAAATGCCAGGCAAGTAACAAAATCGGGGACCAACGCGTGCCATGCGTTTATCACGTTATAGCAGCTGGTAATTTTCTAATTACTTTTGCAGTAGGGTTAGTTAGTTTTGCATAGAAAGTTGAGTAATTGTCATTGATTTGCAGGACGACCAGACACGGTGCACAATTGTACTGTTGCCAATCACTCAACTGATTCGTTCTTCCTCTACTGTACTGAGGGCTTTAATGGTGGCCTTCCACAGTCCTTCATCCTCGAGTTGAGGGAGTCACAAAGTGACAAACTTAAAGCAAACCTAACGTCGCACGTCCCAGCGTTTGCTGTAGCTGGCTTAGAACCGGGTTTCACTTTCACCGCATCCGTATGTCATTTTTAATAAATTACATAATGGCATAAGAATCGAACATTGACTTTAAGGTGTCACGTACTTACATTTTGTCACAAAAAACTCTAAATCAAGCTCGGTTATTTTAGTAGATATTTAAGTTAAAGTGAGAGTCAGCCACTTGGATTTAGCGGATTTATTACAAACACGAAGATAAATTAAAGTCATTTCGTTCGTAATTTCTACCAAAAAATTGTCCTTTCCTATTCATTCCATTATGAGTGAAAGTTGACACCATCTTTTTTCAGGTGTACGCATTCAACAACAAGGGTCGGTCAGAAGCTGCTTCGGTTACAGTATACACAATGAGACTTCCTGAGGTATGTAACCAATCATTGAATAAACACTACTAAATCACATAGAAAAGCAATTCAAGGAGTACAATTTATTAGTGAACTCAAGATAAAATACGAACAAGCTTTAGTAATTGCACAAACCACAATACTTCATTTTATAAAACGAGCTGGTCTGCATCAAATATTTTATGGATAAACATTTAATTCATAACATGTATGTATTAGAAAAGTAAATAATTCTAGTCTGGCAATTTAGTAATAAAAAATAAAACAAGATCTGTCTACATGATCAAAGTATTCACTATAAAATGGAATGAAAATTTAAACTTTTTTTCTTTACAGAAAATACTCACCCGAGAAAAAGGTACGAGATTTCACTCCCGCTTTCTCTCGCTTTATAATAAATTCCTAGGTGCTTAAAAATTCAACCAACCTGGATAGTTTCCACCTTTTTCATACATATTGCGAGTAGCTTCCTTCACAGACTCTTTTGAGTTATAGAAGATTAATACCCAAACCACTAACGACTTTCGGTTGTAAGAACACATATGCATTTGGAATGGGGCGACAAAATGACAAAAAACCAGCAGAAGAGACTTGGTTGTGCTGATTACCCCATGTACAAAAATACATTTATTTGCCACATGCACCGTAAATTTCGCCCCCATTGTTACTTACCTTGTGACATGGAAGTGGTTATATTCTCATGGGGAGAGAAATACCTGTTGAGACGCGAGTATTGCGGATGATGTCGAGATGAGTTGTTAGTTCTGGGTTACCCAATGCAATATTTTCCAGGGCGAAGCGAGGAGTGGAAGGGAAAAGGGGAAGAATTCTGCGGCATATGCTGGTTTGAGGGAATGTGGAGAAAGCAATTTCATTTCATTAGAGTTCTGCGTGTAAGATTAAGCTTGATCACGTTTGTTCTCTTCTTCCCTGTTCAGAAACAGGCTGGGGAACTACACAGAAAAGCCATCTCCTTTATTATTACACTTTATTCGCATGAAGTCGTAAAACATGGCTCATCAGAGGATATTATTTGTTTTCCTTTCCATCCCTTTGTGGCTGTGTGTGTGTGCGGTGTGTAAGTTTTGTTAGTTGGTTGTACATAATGGGCGCATAATTCAATTCTTTCCAGAGGCGTTCCTCATCCTCCTTTTCTTCCTCGCTTGCCACAACAGTGAGAAGTTTCACTTAGCATTCTCTTCAATTAAATTAAACTAATTGGAGTCATTGCAATGCGATTGCCCCCAGCGTTTAAAAAATAATATGAACATACAACTTTCCTCGTCGTCTCATTATTTAAATCATATTTCGATGTGGCAACCTCTGAAATCCTTGTTTTCTTCGTGGAAATCAACGTCAGCTAGAAAACTCGTTCAAAATCGTCACCTGTGGGTGGCTACATATGCAGATGTCTAGAAATGTATATTTATATACAGCCCCGTTATCCGAAGAGTCATTACGGTAAATTAGTAGATTGTTTGCGCGTGTAGCTGAGTAAATACTTAAGCCAACTACACCGATACAACTTTCGCACAGCGTTTTCTCCTGAAATCACTGCTAAGAATTTGACACAGTCAGTGCTTAACTATTTCAGTCTTATATTTCAAACTTTCTCTTGTCTCGAAAAGTTGACGGGAGTGAGATAAATATAGATCCCTCCTTCCGCCAACTCCAATCCGGAAACAAACCAATCAGAACACCTACCACTTACCTAAGTCGTTTCAAAGTGAGGCCTGAAGGGTGATATATCGTCTCTCACTTCTTGATAAAATATACTCGAGGGAATGTCCATTACTCAAGCCGTCATTTCTAATTTTGTGCTTTGTAAAAAGTAAGATCTCATGATGAATTAATGCTAGTCAGGCTCCGGGACTTGGTGCGGGATAAGTTTCGGAAGTGTACAGTCGGCCTTGTTGTTGTTCGTATGAAGGGACACGACAACCTCTGTCCACCACACGTAGGTAGGTAGGCAGCATGCAGGTTCATTTCCTAATCCCCAGTTATTAAGTTACACGTCGCGTCCGCAGTTGTATTGATATACGACCAGTAGATCCACTCTGGTCGTTAAGCCCTTCGGATGGAACTATGCAGGGCCGTCTATGTCCAAGTACTCCCACTTGAATATTGGCTCTCTTCCCCCTTCACTCTCTCTCTTTCTCACTCTCTCGGTGTCATTTGCTATACAGGTGTCCAACATTATGGGGAAAATAAAGCGTTGCGAAGTATTATGAATTATGATGACGGCTCCAATTATTATTATTATTGTTATTATTATTGCTAATAATAGATGTTAATTTGATGTGTTTTGTAGAAATACCACGAAGCAGTGCACACTTCCAACTTTCTCCAACTGTCAGCATTCTCATCGGAGTTCTTACTGCCTTGTCCATTGTCTCAATAGTAATTCTACTTCTTCGCGTGTACTGCACACGACGAAGAAGTCATGATCGTAGGCGTCGTGATAAGGCTGCAACCACTCCGCTCAAAATAGATGCTCCTGATGGCTGTGATGCGGACGAGAAGAATCCTGACGTCATCCCGCAAGGTAAGCTACATACATCATCACATAATGTACTTTTTTTCATCCGTCGTAACTACATACATAAATGTTAGATTCTGAGAACTGAGCTTTCTGTCAGTTCAGTATCTTACATTTTGTCCTTGAATTAAAGCAACTAGTTGCCACCGCGTCCATGTAGACGTATTTGGTTATGTATTATTTATAAGCATTTCATTACGTGTTAACGAAATTCAGATTGATTGACGACTTAAGAAAGTTTGTATCATCATGGCACATTTCTTATTAGAAAGTTGAGTATTGCATAAGTGCTAGTACAAATAATTAGTAATGAATGAGGCACAGCTTGTGTAACGAGTAATTGTCACTTTTCACAGTCTAATTGGAAATTTCTGTTATGTTTTTGTACATTTTCTACCCTAATCTACCCTTCTGATGTGGCGGACATGCTGACGGGTTTACTCCTAATCAAATGTTTAATGTTGGACGTGTGGGAATGCGATGGGAATTGAATAATCTGTTGGAATGCGGATTTGGCCAAGAAGATCCCGACGAGGTAGAATACTACCGAAAACGTCAGCAACACATATCTGTTTCGACGATTGATACCTCCTCCCCAGCCCGCGTTACCCCTGGGGGTCTTCCCAACTACTGCACGCTCCGCAACGGAGGAATCCCTCTTCAAGACCTCAACAATATTGGGACGCACATTGGAACTCGGCCAAATTTCATGGTGAGTGAGTTTCACTTTATTCGCTGCAGTGAATTAGATTGTGATTAGAAAGACTTATCAAATTCACATGAGTTTGGACGGGTCGTGGAATCTCAGTAATGCAAACATGACAGAAATCTTGCCAGACTTTTAAAGCCCAATTGAGTGTCCAATTCTGAGCTGTTTTTCTCGTGCAGTTTATTCGTTTACAGACCCATTTAGAACATTGCAAAGAAAGTATAAATCTAAACATTCCGATGCATTTGATTAATTAAATATTTTTTTGTAAAAAAATAGAAAATCTGAATCTCGCATATACATGCACAATATCCAAAATAATCTAAATACACAAAATATCACCGCCAGAGTTGTTTGTATCTGTAATCCTATTACACAGTGTGCACCACTCCAAGAAGAAGGGAAGAAACGGTGACCTAATTTTCCAGCCATATCTTAGACCTTGGAGTTAACGTAATTTTCTGGCTTTGGCTTTTACGACGAGGCAAGTGTGCCAGACCAGACGACTACTTGAAGTAATGAGGCACATTAATGTGTAGCGTATTGTTTTTGTAAGATGATTAAATGTTGCATAAAGTGGCTTGGCCATTCAAGCGAAGGAAACAAATTGCACTTAATGCTAATCTCTGCCAAACCAGATGGGTTGGAAAGCGAAAAGTAGTATCCACAATACGGTCGCATATCTATGCACGCATGTAGTATGGAGAGATGTAAAGTAGTAAAAGTTGGATGGATGTGGGGAAGAATACGGAAGTATAATCCCACCACTTTGGCCAAAAAGATGCGATCCCACACCCACTTCATTGGCTCAAAATGTTTGCAAAGTGATTATGCTCACAATTAAGCTCTCTAGAAGCTCCAGCCACAATCTTCTCAGCCCATTACTTCAACTTCTCATCAACATCAACGGGCTTAGTTCTAAACGAAATTGGTGTGTCGAATTTTGGGGCGACAGGAGGAGCCTAAATATTTCCCTTAATAAAATGAGCTCAAATTTAGTCACACCAATTTAAAGTCACACATATGCACCTTTTTCATTACACTTGTGGTGGGGCTGAATGTCATAATAATTTAGATGTTGGCCTTATCTAACAATCCTCATCATTTATAATCTACAGTAATCAAAACATTGCTGGCAAAAAAACGTGCCTAATACCCCGCAGAACTCATTGTATCATAATTACGGGGGAGTAACCGTTCGTCGGTATTGTCAAGCTTTAAAACAACCGATTCGTCCAGATCAGCATGAGTTATGGAGTATTTACTCAATTTCGCCAACATAAAAAAGGACTTAACTTCCTTTCCTTCTAACTTGTCGTTTCAACTTTATGTTTTTCTTGTAACTTGTGGCAGGCGGAATTTCAATGGTTTTATACTGACCACGAAATCCATCCAGAAAGGAACTCGTTCAACACATTGCATGTTACAAGTCCGATTATAAAAGTTGACCTGACTTTCACAATTCTACCCACAAATAATGTGCCCATATCTTATAAAATATTGCTTTATACGATATATGTGCATTTGCCTTCCTCCAATGTACTTGCACCATCTTTCATTACACTGCGTTTAGCGTATGTTTGTGGTGCGTGGACAAAAAGAAACCAAAAACTGTAGTCTCATTTTCCTATATGAGTACTTTTGCTTTTATGTTTGCTCGAGCGAACAGTGAGTGAGTTACATGCCACGTTATAGATTTGGTAAATGTCGCATGGGCCGACCACATGTGGGCCATTTGAAAATTTATAGTGGGATTATACCCGATTTGATCATTAATAGTGCTAATTTTGCAATTTATTTTCTTTCTCTGTCATATCCTTACCAGTTTTGGCGTGCCCTTGCCGAATGATTTATTACCTCTACTCCCACACTTCATTATCACCCTTGGACGTGTGTTGGCCCTCTGTTTCGTTTCAAGTGGTTCAGCCCAGTTTGTGCCCACGACCAACCACTTAACTACTGTAACCTCAGTTTCCCACAATACGTTGCTGCGGCCTAAAATGACCTGTCTACCTTATGTGGGCTTTCCTATTTATTCCACAAATCCATTCAGAGTTGCTGATCTCTGACAAGAAACCTTGTTTAGCGTGGTCTATATGCAAGACATATTTTCAACGCGATCCTGCAGAGCTCCATTCGAATAACTGTTCTCCGTAAGAACAAAAGAAGGCTGGAGGAGGGAACAAAGACGTCAAATCAATATTGGTAAAACAGAGGAGCAACATTAGCATGGGGTATTATTTGACCTTCATACATATGTATACCGCAGTCCCGCTGTGTTGTCTGGGTTTCACGACCCTCATGCCTCATGCATGCATGCATGTCAAGTCTGGCTGGAAGTTTAAGATTCCGGAGAAAGCACTGTGGCCGCTATTGGTGAATGAGGCCCAATTTGAATAATGCAATATTTCATTCAAATAAGAAAATGTCATTTTATTTGTTGGGGCTTTCAGCCTCTCATTCACATCACAACGCTGAAACTCGACCAGACAGCTTTGTTACAATGCGTGTATAGTAATAAAAAAGAGAGCATTTGTGAGACAAAAGGCTTTCCCTACTTGACGACGACGTAGAGCAGCAGCAGCGGAGGGATCTTATCGTCAGCCACATTTCCATTAAGTAATTCTCGACAAATTCACCACCCCGAATTCCATATTCGATCAGTGATGTACACGTCAAAAGGGGTTGGGAATTTGGTAAAGTTGGTAGAAAAATGTTTGAAAATTGCCCATCACTTTCACTTTACGAATGAGAAAAATTGTTGAACTTGCTTTCAAAAAATATAAAAATAAAATAACATTGCGATAAATGTTGCTATTTATTTCTCAACGATTTTACAGGGAGCAACACCTGTTTAGAATACTTAAAGTAGTGATATGCTTCAATTTACTGAGATTAAATAAGCTCCATTCGAAGTTACATAAAACGTACGTAATTTAGGAAATAACTCTGCTTCAGATTCAGAATTCGTATCATTATAGTTCGTTAAAGATCGAGGCCTGAAGAGCAACTCTTTATTTATGTCTTCTGCCTAAGTATGCACGGGGAGAAAAGCATGTACAACGTTGAGGTTTTGCTTGGGATGCAATTTGGTGCAACAAGCTCTATTTGACTGCCTGGAAATTCGTCTGCAGAACATAACAAGCACCCGGCTACTGACAGCTCTCGTTTATTTGATGCATGTTTGTGGAAAGTCTATGGAATTTAAATGTCAGTGCAGCATTATGGGTTTCGGAGAAATGCGTGTTGTTTTCTTTTGTTTTATTACATTTGACTATCGCACAGAAACTGAGGAGAACCATGCGGACTGCAATATGCTATGTGTTACTGCGGGTGTGGGTGGGTGGATGGGTGGTTCTCGTCTAACGGCCTACCTGAGTGAATCCGAAATATACAAATAGGTATGCATCTATCCGCACGGTGCAACGGAGACCGTTACGGAGAGAGATGGATGCATGGGAAAAGTTACATCTTTCGCATTAGGAAACGCGGAATCATTGAATTGAGTGGTTGGTTGGCTTTCCTCTGTTTGAGTTTCTCTAGTGTGGAAGTCGGCCTGAGATGCGTAAGTAACAGTGCTACATACGTTCGTATAAATGCATGCATGTACCTCAGGCAGGGAGAGAGGAAGAGTGGTGGTTGAGTTGAAATGAAATAAAAAACAAAGCTAATGCACACTGGTTTTGTTCGGCTGAAAGAAAGGAGGGAGAGGAGACATCCGAAATCGAATTAGTGGTCTCCCTTTACAATTTTACAATGCACTTTACTCTCTGTTTCTGTTTCCTGTTACGACTCACTAAAGTCTTTGTTGATGGTTTTCTCCAGCCAAGAAAAGTGGTCGTGGTTTGCTTTCTCTCAGGGAAATAAAGACGAAAGTAAAATATGCTGGTACAAAATGGATGCAGCCTGCGTGCTGGGTAATTCGTGGGTATGCGGAAGGGAAGATTGTCCACATGTTTCGCCAACTTTATGCATTATTATTTACTGCATATTTACATAAGAATGAATACGGTCTCACCTGTCCGTTGGTCTGATACATACAATTTAATAGCTTAGAAAAGTGTTACAAACCAATTAATGATATATTTATGATTAAATAAGTAAAGGATTTTGTAGCCATCCTGAAAGATGACAATATTATTGTAACAACTATTGGCTATGGGTGGCATCTGAAATGGTATGACGGACTATATGGCAGCCATAATAGAATATTCAGTATCCAATGGCTAGCTAGAAAGTGCACGATTACGTAAAATATCAAACTCGATGCAGTAAATTTTAATTTGCGGTCGGAGGGTTGACATTAAATAATTTTTGATGTGGAGTGTTGGAAGTGATAATGTAGAATGAGCAGCCGCGGTAGTAAACCTCACCGCACTTTATATGCATCTACATGCGTATATATTTATACATACAAACCTTGTGACACACGATTGGCAGTGAGAGTCCATTTCTGCGAGTAGTGAAGAACACAATTTGATGGTCCCTTTCCGTTGAAACATCGTAAACCTATAGTTACACGCAGCGAATAGTGTACGAAAGTAGCATCAAAAGATTCATAACTGTAGTCAAATCGGAACAGCTAGGGAAGAAAGTTCGTAGTAGTCCAACATCGTGTAGGACATCAAATAGACGGGCACTTCAACATTACACCCGGAATGTATTGCTATGCAGAAGAGCGAGTCAAAGTGGATGGATGAGAGTTGCGAAATTGCCCGAATAGAATGTGGGATGTACATCTTAAAAGCTTATATAAGCAAACAGGCTCCCACTGCCATTTCTGCACACTTTCACCCCAGCAGCCACTGACGACTGGAGTCTAACTGGCTAGATAGACTCACTACGTATATTTATATATACGTACATACATAGTCCCAGTTCCTGGATGGACTACATTTCCTCCACTGTGTAGCAGTCAGCCGATGCTACAAACACTCCTGGCTGATGTGGTTTATAGGATCGTATCGTATGGATGAGAGAAGCCAATTTTTCTAATGTGGGCACTCGGAACTTTCCAATTTCTGCATAAGATTGAGTGAAAACTGTCCGTTGCCATTTGGATGTTACATATTTCACTTTTGATAGTAAATGTACTTCCTCGTCCGTAATAACTACGAGTCTATCCGCATGCATGCTATTTTCAATCTGCCTAAAACACTTTCCAAAGTCGTTAAATACGAGGGTCATGTTTTTCGAAATTGGGTCGAAAGTCTCGTAGGTCGATATTTGGTTTGAACCAGATACAGAAATACATATCACTCTTAATATTTATTTCAATTGACATCGCTGAAAACACTTTTCGTATTTAGCCCATAAAGTTTTTGGGCGAAATGTAAAAAAAATCAGTGCAAAAAAACGCTTTTTGTTCAATTTGAGACGCTTATTCAGTGTCATTAAAGGCAAATTACTTTTTTGACAAGCCAAATGAAGATATAATTCCAAGCCTTACCCAAACTAATCCTTTGCGAGTGTTCTGATGACACTGAAGGGGGTAGAATCCTTCCAACCACAACAAGGTCTTACGTACGTAGTCATACGACGTGGTATGGCAAAACCCCTCTCACAGATCAGGGATCAAAGTAACGGTTGTAATATCAATGAAATTTTACGGCAAGTTAAATGTGCCTTTTTGCTCTAAATTGCAGGGACCTGAGTACGGGTCACCAGGATTTGGTGCCTGTCCAACCCTTCCTCGCCATCATCATGGACACGGCTTGTCCACTAATGTCAGTGCTTCCACTCATCCTCAACATATGTTGGTGGACAGTACTTGCATAACGGGTCACATGGAGTGGCCCACGTACGTAGGGAGAGAAGGTAGACAGCAGCGCCTTATAGGTGGTCCCACCAACATCCCACCCCCACCACATTTGCCAGGAGGGCAGAACCCCCGAGCCCTAAGTACTTTTCATCGTACTTCATCGCCCGCCGGAATATCGTCCCAAAGTGCGTCCACCCAACTGAACGCTTATGATATGCCTCCATTACTCCAAATCCCTACGTTGGAAGAGGAAAGTGAAACCATTTCCGAACTTCCTTTGATGCAAGACAAAATTGAGAGCACTGTGTGAACTAGTGCTCCATTTAAACATTTTTAGTGTGGTTCAGATGGTGCTTGCCCGCCCAGCAACTACTTTGACCCCTCAAGGCAAGGAGGACGAGGAGAAAGTTGAACTATATTCGATTACAACTTTGATAACGGAAGCAAAGATGTTTCGACATGACTTTCTCCAACTTTAACCACAACCAATCTCCACTGCACCGTTATGTGCGTGCTCCCCCACCCACCTTAACTCCAGTATCTCCCACCTCACCCCTGTTCGTTGGTAATCAGCAGTGTACTGATTATTTATAATAATGTATAATATCTAAAATACTTAAATATAATACAACTAATCTAACAATAATGTGTAGCTTAAATACATATATAAAATTCATAATATTTTCCATCCAATACAGATAATGTAACGTAGTGGGACCTTATGTTCGAGATACGATTTCAAGTTATGTTCTCTCAGTGAGTTGAAATGTACATAAATACTAAAAAATCCAATATACGTGTTTATCTTTGTATTTGCATCATGTCAGGGATAATAGTTTATTAAATCATTATGTAATCGATAAAACGATTTATTATTAAAAAAAACTAATATTGAAATCAAAATGTCTGGAATTATTTGCAAGGGACTCGTTTGAAATATAAAACCATTCATCCATCTTTTGAAATTTGTGTTGATTACTATTCCAGGTAATAATAAATCCAGGCAGGAAAATCTGGACGGCTACGTTGCAACATTTCGTTTGATAATTACCGCATGAAATGAATTTAATATGCAACAGCAGCTAGCGTGGGAAAATCACAGTCTGAATTTGAATTAAAACAGTGTTGTTGGATTGTGATGCTCCGACCGCGTCTTGTTTCTTTGGTAAGTATTGCAGGCATCGGAGCTTTGTTGTTTCCCTTGATGAGTGAAGGTTAGCGGCACGTTCTTCTCATTGTCCTCTCTCTCTCCCTTTGATTTGATGGAACAAAAACAAATCTCGCTTGCGGGGAATTTCTCCCATCATCGTCCTTTCTTCTTCCTTTACTATTTACCACACCACACGGTCGGTTATCTACTTGGTTGGCTGGGATCATCATCGCAGCGAGTTTTATGTGCCAGGAAATGCACACTCCACACGTATCATATTATTGACAGGATATAAAACAACATTCATTACTCTTCTCCACCATCCTTGTTCTTTGCCCTGAATGAAACAGAACGGACGACGACGAGGACTGCTTTCCCAGCCAAAAACGACATGAGCCTCATCTCGATCTACTAACCTTCGCCCACTCTTTCCTTCTCTTTCCTTGTTATTCTTTTGATAAGCTTCATTTTGATTTATTACGCTCTCAAGGGCTCCTCTCTACTTGCATTGTTTGTCGACACACACACAGGCCTCCTGGTTAGTTGGACTGGGCAGGCATCCTGGCTGCTACTTTGTGGCCTAACAAGAACAACGTGTAACAAGACAAACGTTGGCTTTGTGCTGTCACTCGATATTTGATGGGAGCTGCTGTGAGCTGGTCCTCTTTTCCTAACAATGAACCAGTTGGCAGTTTGGCTCGGACGTTGGCTGTGTGAAGGAGAAAGTTGCACTAATTCCTGATACATCCGGTCACGTATGTATACCATCGCACACTGGGTGGGACGTAGTAGATTAGACATTGACGACTATAGTAAGTATCCATCTACGTAAATACACACTGCTACGAGCCACCTTGGTTTCTCTCCTCGTTTGTCTTTTCTCCGTAAAACAGATGCCCACTTTCACGCAGCCCAGTCGAGGAGAAAACTGTCCTGCGGAGTTAATCACAATCACACGAAGGATGTGGTCTATTTTAATATGTAAACATGTTGGAAACCAACAATAATAACCTGGATCTTCCGGGGGAGGAATTTATTTAGAAGAAGGCTGAGTGGATGAAGGGTTTCCAAACACAAACACCCCATACGGCCTTTTCTCCCATGTTTCCTGAGTGAGAGACTGGTCCAAAATCCGAAAGTAACAAAATCGAAGGAAGCAGGAAAAGTAAACTCTAAAATTCATAACCTGTCATTTTCGACAATAGTTGTGCCAGCATGACTCTGGAGAAATTGATCCCCAAATATTTCATAGCGACATATTGATGGATTCGTGTCAGTAGAACCGGTAGCATTAGATGATCCATTTCCATTCATTCATATCCATAAAATATAATGCACAACAACCTTTATGGACAAGTTTACTCGTGTATATACGAGAAATATTATGTAGCCGCAAGAAAGAAGGGCTTTTCCTTTCCTCCGTGCTGGTGAGAAATTGAATGAGATTTAAGTGCCCAATTTTTTATCCGTGATAAATTGATCCATTTAATACACGTTAAGGCTGCTGACTGTACCCTAACCTACATCAGCATCCAAGGTTTTTTTGAGCTATGAAATGGAGCTTTTGACAACGTAAACAAACTGATTTGTATTGACTTTTTATTTGTTCTTGGTCGGGCGAAATTTTAATTGGTTTGCATAGATGTAGGCACAGATAATTCAATATCACGTAAAAGTATAAACATTTAGTTGAACAATATTTATAATCCATTTTACTGGAAAATTTGACAGATTACCAGTTTATGAATCCTCCTAGGTGAGAACTATATGCATGCGCACTTTTTAAAATGCTTTTCATGTTGTCAACTATACATAGATTACAAATCACTACTAAAGTGGGCACATTATTATAATTTTATTTTCATCAGGACCATAGTGCACATACAATTTGTTGTGCAATACACATATGTATGGCTTCAGTCCCAAAGGATATTCAAGTAGGAGATTTAAATGCAGAGGAGAAAGTGATATCGCTCTAAGCATTGAATCAGGCTATGCTACACATCTCTGACGGCATAAAAAGGCTGTCTCATCTGCCAAAGGACAAATATATATACATAGATACACAATATATATACATATTTATACACTAGGGGCAAAAAGAGGCAGGATAATGTCATACAGAAAACTTCCGGCCTTGTGTAAACACCTCCGTGACGTATTTTTGAACTAAGGAGATGAAGATCTCGATTGGATTCAAATGTCAAATAGGCAAACTTGCTTCGTGACAAAAATAGCAAATTCGCTACACATACGCGTCCTTCATTGTGATTATTTATACCAACCTCGTTGTTATCATGAAAAGATACCCGTGCAGAGCGACGGAGAGATGGCTGCTCTCAACTTGGGGTTTCTTAGGTGCTAGGCAGTTGCGCGGACAATAATATAATGGACAAGGGCCAAACGTGTACAGACAAAACATGTACACCTAAATTATGTACAGTTAAAAAAGGGACAGTAGAATAGATGGACAGAGCTATAACAGAGACATTATGTGTACCAAGTAGACATTTAAGTAATTGAGACCGGAGTCCCTCCTCAGTTTTGCACAGTTCAGTTACACACATTTCAACTGCTTCATGCGCTTACTAAGGAGTAATATCATGGAAAATTCGCATTTAGATTGTTGGCACTTATAGTAAACCTCAAAAAGGTGAAAATAAATTGCACCACCAGCAGTCGTATATTTGTAACAAATCAAGGCCAAGTGGTCGGAAATATTAGAAATGTCGGAATTATTGCATTGCTTAAAAGGAGCAGAATTAAACAATTGCTGCAATGCACCTACGAATCTATAATCTATGGTAAAGTTCTAACTCGTAAACACAAGTATACTATTCTTGATGAAAGGCTAAAAAATCTAGAGAAATATTCATCCCTCGAACTGGTAGATTTTCTGGATGAAGTTGTCCACAATGTGTCATGTGGGAACAAAATACGCCAGAATAGGGTTAACAACCTGAACCCAACGACCTTCTGGCAACTCAACCCGTAACTCAAACGCATACCCAATATAAATGTAAAGTTGCCACTAAAACACATGCAAGAAAGCCGTTGCGATTGGAAAATGACTACATACATATACATATGATAAATAATATAATATGTCTCAAAAAGGTCGAGGTTTTGTCCTTGTACACATTTAGGTTGTACACTTTTTTTCGTCCCCTAAATTTACGTCCATGTTTTCGCCTGTCCATTCTTTCTCCTGTACACATTTGTATTGTCCACGCAAGAACCGGATACCGGTTTCTTACAATAAGTAATTCATAATAACCTACTCTTATATAAAGGTTGAATGCAATGTGTACATCTATGTACTCTTATGTACGAAGATTATTGTGCATAATCCCATTTCAGATATGAGACCCAAATTGTGAAATATTTCGTATCGCGTATCGCAAACGATGTCCATGGAGAAAGTTCAGCGAGGGTTGGACGTGGTTGAGGAGTAACTTTCGTGATACCAGCGCTTTCTCTTCTCACCCGGGAAAAGCTGGGCATGGAAAGCTAGAAAGTTTCGTGCTTCCACCGGAAGGAGGGCAAACTTGCTTGTTTTCGGCTTTGTAAACTAGACGGCGGATGCTGCCACGATGCCCGATGATTTCTTCCTTGAATACAACTTTCTGCTTTACCCGAATAAAATTGACGCCACACAACTCATGACTCAAATAGGAATGTTTATTGTTTTCTGTAACCTTATAAATAATATGTAACAGCAAAGATATTATTATCTGAGCTGAAAATTCATTTGAATTTCACAGTTTTTAATACTTATCATCAAAGCTATTGATCTAGGTCCCGATATATTTATTCTTATTGTTAGTTATTTAATATACTTATACATATCTAGATGGTACAATTACACACATTGAGATTTAATTTTACAAAAATGTAACCTAGTATAATTCAAGTTTAGATTTCCATACAATTTGAACAAATAAATAACACGAATATTTTATAGTTCCTTTAGAAAATTGAGTATAAATAACTTGCGTATTTACAACAAAAATCTACTAATTACTTGTACCATCCATTAGCTGATGGTACGTTTTTTTTACAACCGTGTATGTTTCACATGGTTCCTACAAAAATTAGTCTTTGGTAGTGTACCCGGCTTCTGTATAGCTTCTCCTAATGTGTGTAAAGTGATGGTGGCTGAGTTGACCAATCAAGTAGCGGATACGGTTTGATAATTATGTATACCAAAAAGAAGCCGAATAATAATTACATGATACAAATTACATTATGAAAGACTAGCATTTGCAAAAATAAACTATGTTCTAACATCCCTATCAAGAACTTTATCTTCATTCCGTTATAAAAAAGACCACCATAATGTAACACAATAAGATTCCAATATTTATATTTGGAGCGTTTTAAAAACGTTAAAGCTGACATGACATACATATGTATTTACACATATTAATAGAATATAAGGTAGAATTAATTACTGTAAGCTATATATTCAGTATAAAATATTTTTGCACCGATCATTATAGTTTTTATTGTAGAAGTAGCGTAGTCCGTCTTCTAGTAGTTTCCACTTTCACCCAGAACTCCGACTCGTTCTTCGAACCGGACGCATCAAAATCTCATATTATTACTTCCGTTGGAGTAAACTGCGTGTGTATTCTCAGGTCGGATATTACATCGAACATATTCTTCTTGCTGTGAGGGTTTCAACATTAAACAATTAAACTTTATACAGGGAAGCAAATTTAATGGAACGGGTGTATTCGTGTAGAAGGCTGAGAATGCATTTTTCTGAGAGTTTAGTGGAAGGGGTTGCAGAGCATGCAACGACTAAATCATTCCTGATACGCCATCAATCTGCAGACTTCATTGGAAAAATCAACATGCATGCCATGCATACTAACCTTCAAGTTGAATAAATTGGTGTAGAGAAATGCGTGACAAACCACTAAATCTTTCATGCATAACTTGTGCTATTATGATCGGAAATGAGAACCCGACCCATGTAATTTGAGGGTAGCCAGGATCTTGTTAAAATTCCAAAGGTACACATACACACACAAAAGCAGAAAAACGTGCAATATATGTTGACCTTATTATTAGCTCAGTTTCACATGGACATGGCAATAAGAATGAAATAGCTGCATGAAATTTTAAATGTCAACCATGTGTATAAGGAATTGAAAAGGTCGAGTAAATAAGACTTCCGAGTTAAAAAAATCAATTGAATTTGCATATTCAATTTTAGCTATAAACATTCGTTACAAAAAGTGAGCAGGATATGAAACGATGTATTTCCCGTTTATGGTTTCTGGTCGATAGCGAGATGGAGAAACTACTGCCAGAAATGTCCATCACTTACAACGGACGACTGGTCACTTTCATGTTGCTCCTCTTGTACAACACGAGGTTTACAATTTTTGAGGCATTCCAAAGAGGCTTACAATTTTTCAGGCCTCACATAAGATGCCTGTTGCCTATTAACCTTGCACAGTAATGACAAAATTGCGTGTGTGGGCATTATTTTAATCTAAGAAATCCGAGAATCTACACCAGATTTAGCGAAACACTAATGAAACAGTGGGGCATACAGGCATACACATTGCACATGCAACTGTTTGTACATACATACGTAAGGAACAAATATGAAGGGAATTTCTGCACAAAAACATGGTAATAAGTATTGAGAACATGCAAATATAAAAGTAAATATAAAAGATTGAGAAAAATAAACGTGTTAATAAAATACAATTTATTGAGATGAAACGTTGAGAACAAAATAAATGGTACAACGGCCAGTGTGAGCAGGGTGTTAAACAAAGGAGAAGTTGTATACGGACGGAGCATTATAACAAAAAGTACAACAGTGGAAAATTAAACAAAGCAACGCATTGATCGGGATTGATTGGTTATACCGTGCTTTCTCTGTGCGGAATCTGGTGGATCGGGGAAAGTAAAGGTGTTCTCGAAGGGTCTACCTCGGAAGACGAATGAGGGTGGCTCACAGGGTAGTTTGGTAAGGTTTGTGTTTGCTGCTCATGAACTCCAACGGGAATGCACTGAGCAGTTAACAGTGGATCGATTTGAGCGTAGATTATAGGTTCTTGAGACATTGGATGCTGTCTCAGCGGGGCCCCATGAGTATGGTATGCTGGACTGCTTGGTAGGGATAGTTCGGCGTAGGTGACCTCCTCTCGTCCCTTAATAAATACGCCAAATACAAGAGAATGAGAAGAAGACACCAATTAGTGGGATTTGGGTCCCACACTAATACATAATTCAAACAGGAAAAGACTTGATCCACATATATGTGGCTATATAAGTATGGCGTTATAGCCGTACATACCGTTCTGGGGACACGATTCTTTACATTATTGACTAATTCAGATGATGAATTGGCGTCAGGGCGGTTGGCGGCTACCGTCCTGACGGCTCGTGGGATGGTTTCATAGAAGCGACTGGAATTGTTGAGTCTGTCAATTTCAAGAAACAATATATGTAAAGTGAAAGTCAGTTTAATATCATGAAATAGAATAAATCTGTAATTTGAATACCTTTCCAAAAATACTGAAAGTTAGCAAAAAAATGATCAATTCAGACATTGAGCGTTAGGAAATAAGGTCTCATAAATAAAAATATCTTACCCTTCTCGTCTGGATCCATTCCATCGATCTCTGCTTGAACAAACATCATAAATATATACATATTATTGCCACAGTTATAATCCGTCCCTAGCAAACGATATAATTTGTCTATCGTATTTAATATAGCTGCTTTAGTTTACAATTAGATGCATAATAAAATCAAACCCAGTTGACGCTTTGTCGACATAGTAAAGTTCTAACATCTCAACTTTATCTACATACTTGGGCTTCGCAATCGATATACATAAGAGATGAGGGATTTAGCTAATTAAGAAATGTGTTTAAATATGTAGGTTACACATTTGAGATGGTCATACTTTCATGAATGTGCTATTTTTTAATCTGTAATTTAATTTATTCATACAATAAGGCACCCTGTAACCTCCCTCCATTTACGGTATATGTAAGAGTATAGTAATACTATAAGAATCAGTGTATTTTCATTAAACCATAATTACCTGAACCATGTGGGACAACGTCAGGATTTTTGTCATCGGGATCCAAGATGTCATCCATTGACTTCTTAAGAGGAACAGCTGAATTGTCATGGTCTGGATTGGACTTGAACCCCCCTGCATTGTTTTTAGGCAGTCTCTTATCTTCTCCTCCATGCCCCTTACTTCGAATTACGAGAACAATAACTACTGCAAAAACATAATAAACAAGTTGTTACTTGACAGTGAAGCTTCAAAATTACTGCAAAAACTTGTGGTTATCTCAATATTCTAAATTTTTTAAGGATACATTTTTTAATAAAAGGTCGTGATATTTTTGTGCACGAATGCGAATGGTCCAACATTTCTAAGGAACTTACCAGCTACAATAATGATAGTCGCGATGATGGCAGCAATAACTGCGAGCACTGGGATCATCTTGAATCCGAATGCGGGTTTTATAGAAGATGCCTCTGAAAAAGTATTAAGAACATGAGTTTTCACGTCAGGACGTGCTATATTACAAACTATTTAGTCTGGTATAACTCACCAGCGTTAATACTGGTATGCTTTTCAGCCGCTTTAAGAAAATACAACATTGGGTTAATTGATGGTAATCAGAATTCGATGACATTAATCAGAATATACCGAAAGCGAATCACTTGCATTAACAGCAGATAAGACTAATTCAATATGGTTCACATGACACGATGGAGACAATCTCAGAGACATGGTCTCTGAACCAGATTCATTAGAAGCTATATTTCCAGGTGTTATTAAGTTTTCAAGGACTTCTCTTATAATGGTTTCTATTTATATCTTTACGACTGTAAGTGCATATGCACTTTGCACATGCGATTCGCTTTTAGATATGTAATAAGTGAGTAAGAATATATGTATGTGTGGTCTAACCTTTGAGAGTAGACGCTTGTAAAACTTGATAGAATAAAATACAGTTTTTAATTATTATATCAAATAATTACTATGCAACATTAAAGCTCACCTTGAGTTTCACTGCGTCCTTTATTGTTGGCAGCGTATATCCTGATGACATACGTGCTCCCTGGTTCTAATGTTCGGACATGGAACACAGGTCGTGGATTTGTCAAGTTTCTAAGAACCTGGCGAGATTCCCTGTCCCAAATTTCAATGACGAAAAATTGCTGCAGGCCACCGTTGAACCCTTCCACGCACGAGACAAATAATGAGTCGAACGTTGTGCTGCGGAGATTAAAAACATAGGACATTAAAGCTAATAAAGAATGCTGCGCAAGTGTACACTGTGAAATGCATGAATCGTTCATTGCTATGACTCATGATCTTACTTTAAAATTGAACAGTTGGATACGGCATCGGGTTTTCCGGCAGGAACTAAAACAAATAATTATAAATTTGCATTCACTTTCACTACATGGATTTTGAAAAGAATGAGGAATACTTACTTATATGATAAACACAAGGAACCTACAAAATAGTAAATATTAGTTTATCTTATTAGTATCGAAGGGTGAGTAAGAATATTTTACTTGGGTCAACTTTCACCGCATAGAAGAAATTAGACAATAACGCACTTACCTTTTGTGCCCCAACTGACTCATGGCTTGCCCAACAAAGAACTGTGCCGTAATCCAGCTCTGTCATAGGCTAATGAACAATAATCATAAGGACAGCAATATTAATAATTAAGAATCATAAATATTCACGACTCGTAAACGTGTCGAGAACTTGAATTCTCACTCGTAATCATCAATATTCGAATTGTCAACTCGACTCGACAGAAAAAATTGAGTCGATTTGTGATGCTTAGGACAACTAATACAAGTTGGAACAGGGTTATCAAGATCAGGGCTACTCGGCTTATTCCTGCCCAACACTCTGAACTACAACATGATTTAGTCTATAGTAAAGTATGTGTAATATGGATATATTTTTACCTTGTAAGTCAATGTGGAACGGAGTCGCTCTATCGTAAAATGGGATTGTTGGATGTCAATACTCTCAGCGCTGTTATTAAATTTCCATCTGTCGAGATCAAACCAATTGTGAATTTCTGGATCAACGGTTACCATCCGTATGGTCGCGTAACGAGACATTTATAAAGACATGTACAACAAAGATACATAACGAACCGAAAATGCAAGTCTGTATCTGGATTGGCATCAACTTCACAAAGAATTTTGGCCTGCTCCTGTCTAGCTATCCCGTAAATAGTTTGCTGATGAACTTTACAAACTGGAGCATCTATAACAGAAATAGACACAAAAAATTAATCGATATTCGGACTGTGCTCTCATTTCATCATCCTCGAGCGAATTAACAGGCGACATTCTGCGTTGCAATATAACATCAACACCGTCCAACTCCACACAAATTACCACAATATTTTGCACACACGATCAGACATTCATTCCAAATTTTAAATATGAGAGCATAACTCACATTTCACGTTGAGTGATACCGCGTTTGAAGTGCCATCCCCCTATTTGAAATGGTGAAAGCGAATTATTGCATTTATAAATAATTTGCATCATCTGTGTCAATAAATGTGGGTATGAAGGTCACCTCTTTATTTGTGCCTATGCAAGTGTATAATCCTGCAGATTTTCGTGTTATTGATTGGAGTACCAAAGATTGGTTGCTTATTATCACACCGGCAGACGCATTATGATGCAAAAGACGTGCCTGCAAACAGAGCATGCATACACAAGTTAGAGCTTACATAACTGATCGACTGATTGACGGTCAGTTTGGCGAAAGCCAGTTTGGCGAAAAAAATATTTTCGCCAATGTGGTAAAAAATTGTCATAAAAGTACTAAATGGCGAAATTATTGTCACATTTGGCGAAAGTGGATAATTCGCAAAAGTACATTTGGCGAAATTTAAATTTCGCATTTATTTATGTCAAATCGCTTGTAGGCCTAATTCTTGAGCTTTCCTAAGAATACTTTGACAAAGGTGGAACCAACTCAATTAATGTCTCTGTGAACACGAACTTTATAGTATCAATTGCCGCAGCCTCGAAGGCTGGATTTGAGAAGGATTATAGTTTCTGACGTTAGCTTTTATAAACTCAAACAATATTTTGTACCACTCTTTGTTTTTTTTAGCGAGAAGGGCATAAACCATTGGAACGCATTGTCCGCGTGTTCGGCTTATGTTGTCAATTGCTTCTTAAATGCAATGCATTGCGTAAAGTTGACCACTCCTTTTGAATATTTTTGGACATGATTTAAACGTCCCGTCACAAATCCATGTATCCGATGGTCCCCGGAGGGGTGAACACTCTTCATGACCATGAGTAACGATTTTCACAAAATCCTCGTTTTCGCCAAATGCGACATTATTTTCGCCAAAAGGTACTTTAAATAAAATAAAACTAACGTACGGTGAAATGCATGGAATTTGTTTTTCGCCAAATGGGATTATTTTTTGGCGAAAGTTTTTCGCCAAAAGTGTTTTCGCCAAACTGACCGACTACCGATCGACTAGCACATTCCCGAGGACGGGATGAAAAAAAAAGTTTATTCGTTATATAAAAAATTTAAGGCACAAAATGAGAATTCTGCAAGTATTTCATAATAACATTACCGCGGCCTTATGAAAGAGATACTATAAATATCAAGGAAAAGACGGAGCCAATTACATTTTGCCTCCAAGTTACTCTCTGAACAAACGGTGTGGCTTTTATATTGCACTCAAAATAGACATCGGCATTCTCTCTTAAAAACGACGAGTTCAAAGTGCTTCCCAGCTCCAGAGTTACTTGAGGGACGTCTGCAAAAAAAAGATACAAATTAACTTTGACTACACAAGTTGACTAATATTAGCAGAACTCATAGTTGGATTGGAACAGTCAGCGACTCGAAACAGTCTCTGAACCACATTTGTTTCTTTTGCTTGTATAATTTTGAAAATAACTTATGTAATACGCTAATGATAATTATATGAAATTTCGAGCAACATTTGATCTGATTATCTTAAATATGTAGCTATGAAAATAAATGATTTGACCATGCTGTAGATATTTTGTGGTATTTGTCTAGTTACATATTTTCATAAACTTATTCGTAGTTGCGTACAACTTTCTTCAAGCAAATTTTCATATTCAATTGACGTGTGGTAGGTATAGGAGGAGGAAGGGAGGAAGGATAATCAGGAGGAGAAAGTTGTTCAGTGAGGCAAACATAACTTGAAATACACCTGAGAGAGCACACGATGTCCTTTGTGTGCTTTGTATGCATAAAAGCGCTCTCAAGTGTTAAAAGAATATACAAATTGTGTCAACAATCCATTCCATCATCTCCCATCTTTTTGTGGAATCCATCAACAGAGATCAGTGGGTGGAAAATTGAAAATCCCGAGCTCATATGACACTGGTGCAATGAATTTGAATAGAAATTATCGGAACGCGAAACCAAGAGTATCAACCAAGGGTATCTAAATATGTTGCAAATTTGTTTCCAGAATCAATACGAGTGCATACAAATCCGGTTTAAACTATGTATATGGTTATTTGGTTATGTCACAAAGAAGAAAGTTCATCTCCGTTACCGTAAATCCCGCTGCCAGTACATAACCCCAAACTGGATACGATTTTTAGCTTCCTGTTAATTTTTATCCAGAGATATTTGACTAAAACGGAACGTATGGATTTAAAATTTCCCTAATATGCAAATACATACATATGTAAGTACGCACATGTGTTTTCATTTTGTGGTTAGACAAGAGTAAAACAAAGTTGTTTCATCCTAATGCGGATGTAGCCTGTCTCTTGCGCCATGGAGGGCCACACACCTCATCAGAGAGACATTACTCACCTAATCCTCCGCAAATGACAGAGATAAAACGTGGTTGCCCACTGTCATCAAGAGAGCGACAGGAAGGCTCGGAAATTAAAATACTTGGGACACCTCCTCCACACAGAACTCGACGTGCGACAGGGAGAGCGAGTGAAGGGACCGAAATAGATGAAGCCGCACACAAAGCCAGGGATGAGCAGGAGGCGAAGAGGATGACACCGCCACGACGACCGAGGGAGAGAGGAAAGCAAGGTGAAAGCAGGGAAGCGAGGGAGGAAGAAGCAGCACAGACGACGACGATAGATTGCTCGCCTTGGACTCGGTCTTGCTTGAGCCGTCAGACGACAGGGAGCTGGGTTTCGGATTGAGGAGACTGTGGCGAAATGTAAATGCGATTTTCCAACTCCCCTGAAGTTTACACATGAGTTGGTCATCTAAATTCTAAAAGATGGTTTATTCCGCTCCACATCCCTCTCCAAAAGTCCCTAATTACATTTTACTTTCACAATGCCACAACTCGCAATTACGGGGAATTTACTGGGATATATGCTGAATCTATAAACATACAAGCGAGGCGAGGAACATCAATTTGTAGAAACCATCATTTGTACATACTTATAACTTTGTTTTCGCAGACAGGAAGAAGAGTGTGGGAGTTGTAGTACTACCTGCAATTATCCACGTGTAACGACTTAAATCTGAACACACAAACCATTCCGAGTAACACTTCTGCTCTACCATCGATCAGGCATTATAATCATTGATCCGGGCCAAATATTGTCCCACTTTCTCCTTGAAATATGGCCACATTTTGGTGAAGACTAAAACACCACTCTTTGGGAATTACTCGTAGATAACGTGTATGCATCTTGTATTACATTATTATTTCCCCATATTAAGAAACAATAAAAGTTCACATACTTGAAAGTAAATTTTTGTTTGTGTTCCATGCAAAAAAAAACGTCGCACGTGACATGATAATAATTTTGTGCCTAATGTGCTAGTATATTTGTGGAATCTTGCAGTAACAACGTACGTACAGCCTACACATATTTACACAAATAGGTATCTGGTAAATAGGTACGTACGTTTGTAAGAAGTGTCAGAAGCTCCATTGAAAGAAAACAATTTGGGTGCATGGCTGTCGTGGAGGATAACAAAGATGAGAATCTGGTGAAGCGAACATATCATAATAGTAGATTCAAAAATAAGAATCTCAGCCGCAGCAGCCTGCCTCCACAGGACTTGAAGAATTGTTTGAAGAAAAAAGGAAACAAGTAAACAACGACACATCGGGGGTTAATGTTTCAGAACACATAATGAAGTTGTGTAATGGTTTCTTCACAAGCCAAACTGTTGTTGCAACTTGCAAACCACAACAACAGTTGCAAACTGAGATTCAAAGTAGGAAACCAACTGTGTTGAAAGAATTCTAGTAGCATTTCCATTTTTTTTCAATCTGCACAAGTGAAAAGTTTCACAGTCCCAAAGTTACGGTATCCAGAATGAGAAAATGGATTCAAATCCCGCAAATTTTTTGCTGAATTCAGCAGTAACGAACTATACAATCCCTTTCACTTATACATACGTACGTCCCGTACATATGTACGTATATTCAGTACCAACACGAGGACAACCTAAGAATTCTCTTAAATCACAGCCCTCAAATCCCCAAATTGATACTAAATTTCACATATAAAATTTATTCAATTCAAAGTGAATGATCCCTATCCCCCTACCTCCGAACACCTAATTTCGTTCGCTATGAGGTCGACAACAGCCATGGAAAAATTCTCCTTCTCCCAACTAATTCGCAAACTCCTTCTTTCCTATTTCTGACGCACTTGCACAAATTCCGTTAGGACCAGATCAAAAGCAGAATACTCATTCAAATTCACAATGCAAACCAGAGAAGTTGCAAACACTGAATCCACCATTACTTAGTATTTACTTTCATCGAAGCCTCTCGTTCTTTTTCATTTGCATTTTTCCTGTATCCCTTACTAAACTGGTGGTTCCAGTGCAGGAATGAGGAAAACTTTGGTAATCTGCAAAAACGTAGAGGCCCAAGTAGTGGCATAGCGTCGTGGTGGTGGTGGTGGAGAAAGTTTCTGACAATTGGAGTCGCCAAAACTCTGTCTGAACGCTTTGGGAATTGGTGGCGACCAACCGGCCGCCGCAGACAGCAGACGCGAACCTCCTCCTCGTACTTACTCCCCAGCAGCTTCGCCAACAATTTTGAGTAGTCGTTGCTGCTGGTTTTCCCACTGGTATGGAGAGGAAGCAAACCTCATTTTATTCCAATCGGAGCAAACGATGCAGAATTTATTCGTGATGGAATTCGAGCATCAACTAAGCAAGAAGAAGTGAAAGAAGGATCAACCAAAAAAAGCTACATCAAATCTCTCCCAATTGAAAGACGACACGAGAGAGAGGAGCGAGGAGGCGGGAGGGTGGGATAAAGTATTTCAGCATTCACGGGGTTTCACTCACTCTCGCTACGAGATTTTAGTTTTCCTCTTCCACTAATATTTTAATAAATTTTTCCTTTGATCCTTCTGGGCCCTTTGGTTTACCTCAATTCAATTCTAACAACATTTGCTGTGAACAAAGTTTGCTTTGTCACACACACAACCAAGAAAAAAAGTAGCAGTCAGTTTGGTTCGGTGGCCGGAGAAAGTTTACAAAGTAATTTTCCCAGTTTTTTCTACATGTAGAGGATGAAGCAAGGAAAAAAGGAGCCTGGGGCGTCAACTTACAATGAATATCCATTTTGAAACCATCCTCAATTGTGCTCCCAGGTATCTGGGGGTTTTCTGCTTGACATATTAAGGTTTTCCCCATGTCCTCCATCGTCGGGATGAATGTCAGCCGGCTAGTTGTCACGTTCCCATCAGAGCTCGTCTGCAAAGTAATCGTCAAAATACATATTTAACAATTCCATATACATAAAAGCGAGTCACTGACTTTCACCAAATGCATTAACGACGTTTGTATGCCAAATAAAAATAGAACTGAGTATGCAAATCTAACACTCTTGTTATTGCTCGTAGACTTCTATTGGCCGTAAAAAAAACAGTTTTTACAGCCATTCATTTATACAGTAAAATCAGTCATTGGGTGATTGAGGATCGTGTTACTTGTATCAAATAATAACTTCATTTTTCATCCGGCGTAAGAAGTGGATACTTAGGATCAACCTAAAAATGTATGTAATTCAAGATAGGACAATAAAGTACGAGAAGGTAGCATTCTGCATTTATCATTTAGTGCTTTGAGGTAGTAAGGATGCGCACGATGTGGGACATATTTGAGCAGCTATGTTTGTACACAGGGCGGAGAATAGGCTTACGATAATCATATACTTCTTTCATTTACGACTGTCAAAAAGCTCTACCCAAGAAATTGACATAACGGGCTAAGTAACGGGCTCAGGATTCAACATTATGGAAAGAGGACGGGTGTAAATTGCTTGGAAAGGAAAGCTTTCACTCACTCAAATAATACATTAAATTTTCACTCCACTTGGCAATTTCAAATTGGCACTCTACTGAAAGTAACTCACTCAACTGCGGGTTTTCGCAAACTGCTGCTTTCGACCAACCGCTGTGAAACTATTGCCTTCCTCTTAATATTGTTTATCACGAACGAATCCCAATAACTCTAAAATATTGAGCGTCACTATTTCTCAGAGTGAGCATACTGTACAGTTGTGTGTACATAAATGGCACACAAAATATAAAAAAATATCTAGGCGCATTTATCCCATATTCAGCACTTGCACTGCTAAGTGAGACCAAGAAGAGAGAGACTACAACCAAAAAATGGAGTTTATCTTGATTGACAGACAACTCAAACTTACAGTTTCTTTGTGATGCTTGAGACGCGTGCTCCCTTTCAGCCAAGTTATCACTGATGGGGGCCTTGCTCCAGTTGATTGGCAGTCGAGGGTGTACTCCTTTTCTGCAGACAGGGCTGGTTTCCCATCCAAAATTTTCACATTCAAAGGACGAACTGACAAATAGAGAGGTAGAACTCGTTATTGTCATTATTCATTCATTTTCATCAAATAAATCAAATGCGACACTTTTTTATAAAAGGATTGTCTTATTGACACAAGATTTCCATTTCAATAATTTGATATGTTTAGAGCGAAAAGATATAACCATTTACTTTTCAACACAAATTCAAGAGAAAATCGTACTCTGACTGAATCACAGCATAACAAAATGGTTGACCTCAATAAATAAATAAATAAATACTTATATATCCTTTTTAAATACTGGTGAGAAATGCAGCACTACGCGTAAGAACATATCCTAACGTTTAGGTCGGCAGCAACTTGGTTAAGTAATTCTTCGCACAAAGGCAATTCATGAAAGTTGCTGCGTCAAAGTTGTATATACAGTCTTGAAGTGAAAGCAATAATGTTGTGTCGAAGGCTGTGTGAGACAGTTGTGATTACACCAAGTATTTATTGAGTTAATTCCCGTTTATTGCATGATATATATGAGCGAGAATGCTGAAACGACCAACCACCATTCTTGGTGTTGTTTGAGGCTACCAATCTTTCGTCGTTTCTGCACCACGCGAAAATTGCATCGCTCGAGAAAATTTGTAGTGAAAGGAGGATGACTCCTCCGCAAGAACAACAACCAAACCCAAATTCGTATTTGCGATGGTGTTGTAAGTTGAAACCCAACATCACATGAATTTCGGAGGCATCAAATACATGTTTATTTATGTGTTTGGGAGGAAAGAGGCGCTTTTCTGAAACTTGAATTTTACTTTAGAAAATAATAGCACACTGTTTGCAAAGAGAAATATACTGCACGTTGGCACCAATACATGCGAGGAAGCAACGGATGTTGTACGGTGTCGAAGGGCTGCTTTTATCGTTAAACAGCTCTAACTCGTTTGTCTCTGAGGATCCTCTGCATGAGCACGTTTGCAGCAAAAATTTCCCAAGAATTATTTATGCGAAATAAATACAAATTGCCGAACCTAGCCGCATAGCTCAGCACCGCCGCTTCTGCTGCTGCTGCTGCCAAACCCTAACTGTCTGCAGATTTTATGTGCTTAATTTAAGAACACTGCCACAGTCACGATGTTGTGATGTTGTATGGGGACCATTGAACATGATTTATGAGGGCATTAGTAATACATGATCTGAAAGGAGGTTGGTTGGATGTTGGAGGTATATCATCTTATTCACTTTCTCCACCTAGGACTTTCACGTGCGCATTAAACTACTACATACCTACCTACACGTCCATAGGCATTATTTCCTCAGGCTGAATTTGTATACCTCAGTCGTCATCTTGTTTGGGTTTTGTGACTCCAATAAGCACAATACTTGTTTGTAGCAAGAAGAGATAAATTAATGAGTCTTACAATTTGTTAGGGAAAGCTACATACGAGTTCACTTTCTGGTGCGGATTGCTCCAGGGTCTTGAAAGTCTAAGCTTACTTGTATGCTTAACGTATAACAAGTGGAAAACTAATCATGCCAATAAAGTTCATATTTGTGCAACGAGATGAAACTAAAAACTTGGCGTGCAACAGACTTTTTTCAAGTTTCGCTGCAAGTGAACAATGGAAACCTACATCAGCCATAAAAATAAGACTATAAAAAAGTTATTTTCATTGTGTAACAAATATCCTTCCCAGATTTACGAAAACAGAATACAAAAAAATATAAGACAGCAGCTACGTACAACTTGCACCACATTTCTTCTCTCCAAATGTATGTAGAAGATCAGCACAGAGTGCAAATAAAAGCCATTTAAATGCAGTGGACTCGTAATACCTCGTATGTATGTATAATATAAACCTGCAATTGCAGACCAGACCAAGAACTAGACTACTTCGCTTGCAATGGATTACAAATTGAATTGTAAATGCAAACACCGGTGCAATGCAATGATGATGCAATTCAATGCAGCGAATTGAGGGAAAAATTGTTCCCCTCCTCAAACTCGTACCCTATAAATAGCGCTGGAAATAGCCAACCAAGGGAATAATGTTGCATACATACCTTCTAGAAAGCATCCGAAGGAAGAAAGTTGTTTAAAGCAGTAACGAGTATGTATGTATGTAAATGCTTATATAAGCTTGAATCGTATCTTATCTCCAGCCTAAAATTGTACGTCCAACCAGGCCTTCTTAACACGATATGTTATACCGGGAACGCACGGTGTATAATAATGTTCCTCGTCCTTTGTGTCTGGACATTCAAATGCAGGGAAAAAACTCCCGAGAGAAATGAGGGGATAATAAAGCTAAAATCATAAAAAATAGCTTAACGTCACTGATAAATAAGGTTTGGTGTGGAAATGCACGCACGCCATGAATATGCCAGCAAGTACTTTCACCTTGTCTCGTAGCGCACTAACAAACAACGACATTTTTAGGTTGATTGAGTCAATTTACATTCAAGCTGGCAGATAGATTTACTACATATGCATGCAGAGGTGGGGGGGGGGGATAATGGATAGCTATAAGCAGCCCGAAATTTGTGGTGCGTAAAAGTATCAGTTAAATTTGTCCGTGTTGTTGGGAGGAGGACGATGAGTGAGGGTGGAACGGAAACATTTGTAGCTCTTTTCAATGTTTTTTCTCTCTTTCTTTTCACTGTGTGGAGAGTAAAGAGCAAAATGCAAACGAAACATACCCCTCGCTCTCAAGCAGAACTAAGCAGGACATTTCAATTATTTTGGAAATGAATTCGAGAAATGAAAAATTGATCAGAGGGAAAAGCAGACGTTTTTAGGGGGAGCTTATTTGATTCAACGGAAGAACATGCATTTCCTTCAGTCCATTTACTAAAATATTGCCAGTATTTGAGTAAACTTTTATTATTTGGATGTGGCTCTTCTAAACTGGGTTCTTCAGTACATTGATATGTACATACACTTCACATGAATATTCTTTCCCTTCATTTCCTCTTGTTTTCAAAATAAGCATAATCTGCAATTCAGTTTAGAGCTGGAGATTTACATCTGTAATCAGGGAAAGTGAAGGAATAATAGTTTAACTTGATAGTGATGAGAATGTCTAATAAGCCCTCGTGTATGCGTACATAAATATGAATATATTGGAAAGGATCCTGCTTTAAGGTTTAATCCCGAACGAAAAATCTCCTTGAACTAATGAAAATACCATAAAGAGAGACATCGTGCACTTGTATATGCAAGTACATATATGATTCCATATCCTAGACCATTCATAGATTGAAATATAATGCATACATGTGCATAGCTTGGTCATCCAATTTTTTCAACAAGGGATCAATAAATGATCCCCCAAATACGTATTACAGAATTATGTTGATACTTTAAAAGATGGAGAAAAGAATGGAAGCACAAGACACAAAACAAATAATACATAGACCGCGTATGATTTTAGACAGTGCTGGTGAATATATTTGCTTGAATTGTTTTAAGACTCGACTACGCTTTACATGTGTGGTAGTGAAATATATACGTAAGTAAATAGTACCATTTTTCCGATCCCCTTACCCATTGTTGGACTGAATAGAGTAGTCGTGGCCGTGGTATGGACCGCAGCAAGGGAAGTGAGAATATAGAAAATGGGCACAGGGACAGTTGGTTCGTACGAAGGAATTTATGAGTCCTGGGAACCATGTAACATTTTCGATATGAGAGAGAGAGCAGCTTAAAATGTTTGGACATGATATAATGCCCACTAACGTTCATCGCTAAATGCAATGTGTGGAATTGGTTCTTTCTGACTGCAAACTCTGCTAATACTTCATCTCTCTCTTTCTCCCAGAGAAAGTACGCAGCGCAACGCTCCCAGTCTCAAAAATATTACTTGTCCATCCTCACGATCCTACCATCACTTTTATCTGGACTAGTCGGACAAGTTTCAAACAAAAATTTAGTTGAGGTGCGTACGATCTTTTACTGCTTTCTCTCAATCCACTCTCCAATCTAATCTCGCCGCCCTAGACACACACACATACGTATATCCCACATATTACAGGGCAGATATAGTAAAAATTCCAAGTGCCAAATGCCTAATAGGTAATAATCATATTGGGTGGAAAGCGTCGAAATTAACCTTAGCGTTGTACCACGGGCTATGATTAATTTTAGTTTTACCGTCCCAGCATAAGGAATATTAAATGTCTCGTGAGTCTTGTTTCCTTCCTGAAAAGAAAGTTTTGTCTGCCGACTCCACAACTAACCGACGCCATCGATATATCCAAAGTCGATATAGCTATCCATAGTCGACATGCATTATAAAAGTCGTCATGAGTTCTCCAGAACCAAAAACTATACGAATTTTATATTGCGCATAAGTAAGTATGTAGGCATACATAAATGTATATTCTTCACATGCAGTCTTCTCAATCGGGAAACCTTTCCAGCAAGTTTTTAGTATAACAACCAGTTCCAACGAAATTACTCTTTCCATTAGTTACGAAGTCCATGTGTAGCAATATTTCACGAAAATTTATGTATATGAACTGAAAATTAGGACGCCGGCTTTTACTTTCATCTCTCATATTGTATTTTGCATCCTCGAGCTGATTTTCATTGCAGATAGGACGACAACGACGACGACGATTTTAGCCTCGTTGGATATATATGTATTCAGTGGCTTGATACCTCCACAAAATCTGCCTGCGTACACTTTCATCCAGCAATTGCTAAAATGACGCTCCAACTCTAAACAACTAACTCTGAGCACACAGTTCAATTTTGCATTTTGTACTTCAAGCCGCAGAACACCAACAAGGGCCTAATTCGTTTTTCATGTGAGAGGTGACCTCAATGCTAGTTGTGTCATTAGCTCAGTTTGTTCCATTGGGCTTAAATGTTGTTTCTCTCGGCGGTGCGAGAACGAGGGGAAGTTTACGTGGTGGAAGGGCTTCGAAAGGGTGAGTTGAAATTAGTTGAACTCCGCAAAATGTAGACCAAGCACCAACCAACGAACAACAGCAGCAACAGCGTAATGAACTAACAAGACTCATATTCAATGATTTGGCATTCCGTCAGAATGGATTGCGAGTTTATTTGGTCATTCATATTCAAAACATGGCCTTTGGTTTCAGATTGACTCAAGCCCGGATCATAAACCTGGCGTAACACCAGTGGTATATTACCAATGCTAATTACGGTAATGGTATAATTTACATATAGTTTTAAATTGAGCTTGCATGGTACATACGCTTTTCTTGCTAAGAGTCGAGAGTAGTATGAATATTTGTGACCTGTTTAGCACCTGTTTTCACAAATTATTATTACTTCAAACGTATACATTGTTAGCGAGTCAAACAAACAAGTACGTCTTTATGTACGTCAACATTTGGGCAATTATTTCTATTTCCCAAGATTTTAAATTGTACACAACCATCGTATTAATTTCGCAGGCCTTTTTGCCAACAAATAAGTACAAATGGGGCAATAACAGAATCTCACATCAATTTCAGCAGGTTTTAATTAACTCCATTCAAAGATTAGTAATTTGACTGGTAGGAGCTGGCCGTATATATCTTACTGACGGGGACGTAAGTATGTTTACGTCCACAATAGTTCCTCGCCCATGGAGGCATATCATGCAATATATTCTCTGCGCTGTTCCGTGAATTGAGCCAACTTTTACTGCCATGGCGGAAAATAAATGAGCTGCTATACAACAAAATACATACAAGGAGAAAATTACAACAACCATCTTGGCTCTTTTAGCACTCGTCACAAAGAAAAAGAACGTTGAGCCAAACTTGGAAAAATCTGGGTAATAACCTGAAGCCATTAGCGGAAATTAATGTAGTGAAACTAACAATCTCCCTTCTTTGGTTTAGTTGGCGAAATTCTGCATCCCGCTTGCTTTATATCCTGCTTTTATTGCATTTTGAACTCCTGTTTGGTTTGTTAGTTCGTTAGTCTGGACCGAGATTGGAGACGACCTAATTCTCCATGTTTTTTTCAATATAGTGGTTCCTAAGCACTCGCATAAAACGTAAGAGTGCTGGAGCTGTTTTACACAGAAAAAAATGGTTTTGCTACCCTCAGGAATTAGTAAACACACAATAGCAAACACTAGATAGATTTTGGCAAAACAAGGATTTCTTTGTATTGCCAAGCTTTGTTTTCTGTGGGTAATTCTAATCTAATGTCAATGTTGTTGACCAACAACCCATTCAAAGAAATATAAAAACTATACGACCACAACTACGTATGTAAGGGCTATTTACTTATGTATATCTGGTACAGTAGAAGGAACCATAAAACCATTTCAATCAATCGAGAGTGAAGCCTAAATATTTATCACGAGATAAAAACAACATCAATACAGATACATAAGAAAACCATAATCTAGCGAATCAGTTTAGTCCTCGTTGGTTTATTCTATGTGAATGCACCTCGGATCATGATAATTATTCTACTTTTTCTTTCCAAAACTTCAAACTCAAAGAATATCTTGAAGTAATCTGTATTATTTACTGAAAAATGGATTATAGTCACGCTATTTTTAGATTCATAGATCTGTCAGCGAGTCTGCATGCATGCTAATAAACTTAGACCTGAAACTTGTGGTCTACAGTACAAGCACAAATGTACGGCTGAACGGGATTATGGAGGGGACCTCCGTTGTTAAACCACAAAGTCTGCATTGCCTCCGGATTGAAATCATAATCTTTATTGTTGGTACGACCCCTGCAAATAATTTGATTTCTGTTCTCAAAGCTTCTTTGCAATCAATTCCTGCAGGAGCAGAATTCCTCGACATGAGTGAGCAAAATTCACCTGTCAACTTGTGATTTCATGATAATGAACAAGAGGAAAAAAGGTAGTGAATAGCGGAAGCACGAAGCCTTCGTGAAAACACGAGAAATCCGAGATTACACATCTCGATGTCTGAACAAGAAAGAGAAAGCACGGACGGAGAAGAAAAAGGACAAAAGTAAGCTATACACGCTCCACTCTAACAGGGTTGTGTGTGGGTATGTATTTATACTCGTGTACATCGCACGATATGAGAATGGTGAGAGAAATCCCTTTTGTACGAACGATTAAAGAAAGGAGGTAAAGACTCTCGTCGTGCTCCGTACAAAGATTTCAATTGAAAACGGAGTTTACCACCAACGGAGTATTCAATGTTCTTATTTTATCTTGGATTAAGACAAAAATCAGCCAAGAGTCTACGAGAGCAGTTCACCCACGCGGTGAAATTGATTTATGGTTATGGTTGTATCAAGCTAGGAGCAGTTGTGTAAAATCGTCAGATTATTTTTCCAGAAACCTGATGATAACATAAGTCTAAATTATTCACCCGTCCTGCCCCTTCTCCCTCCTTTCTTCCCTAGTTATTAATGGCACTACTGCGGCTTCTATTTTGTTTTACCGTTTCAGTCTGAAGGAGCTGCCAGCTCATGCTAAATTTTCGATTAATTCTTTCTAAGCTGCATCTGCATATGTATCTCTTAAGCTTTGCATAACCAGGTTTTAAAATTTTAAAAATGTTTTTTTAATAAATTGTGTCCAATCATGTAAAAAGGAATCTAAGATATCAATGAGGACTGTACGTTGTGCATATACTCGTACAAATAACATGCTCAACTTGTTTACTTTCTTCTCTGCTTCGAATTTCCACATTGTACAGTCAAGACCAACATATTTTCTAGCAGTAGATGTACAATTTTCTCTTGTTTCGTAAAATGTTGTTATTATGACAGAGCTTCAACTCGAGTGTCAACGATAGTATTTACAAGTAGTAAATGTGTGGTTTTAACTATCAAATGTTGTCGACAACAACTTTCCTTCATCCTAAAATTCAAATACGATAATAGCCAGCACATACAATGTGCATATCTACCATATCTTATGTACAACTATTTAATTACCACAGAAAGTAAATGTTGCGGTTATTTGGAATGTATTGCTTACAATATTGTTAGTGAAAGTACACCAAAGTTAACTTACAACTGAGGTCCAGAGTGACTGTGGTTGAGACAGGGACGCTGATATTGCTAATAAATCACAATTGCGTATGACACATGTATTAGGCTTGATCACATATAAAAGTAGTAACCATCAGTAAAACTTACCTATTTGCAGCTTGGCAGGTCAATCTAGCATTGAGGTCGCTGCGCTGCAAACGGCTGATCGTCAGTGTATTTGACACCACGGTTGAAGTTACATGCTCCGAAGACACCTCCCACGTGTCGTCCAAAAGAGCATTCTCCCTCCACCAGCTAACCTTTGGTAAGGGTGAACCTGCATTGAACAGAAATCAGGGTTCTTATACTTACGTGTCAATACTACAAATTTAAAAATTAGTCGATAGTGCATAAATTTATTGCATAGTGTAGATTCATCCATTGGATTGGACAGATTTGGACAGATTTGGATCCATCCAAAATGAATGAATATATGTAGCACATACTCGTGTACGTATGAACCTATTTTGCTTTCACCGTGGTTAATAAATTGTTACGACAATTGAAGCCAAACATGTGAGAGCAATTATCTAATTCACATGCCTATATAGTCTTTTGGCTAAGCGTTCTTCGTCGTCATCCATCGAGTTGGCAGTCATAGATTTTTAGACAGATTCGATTCAGCATGCAAAGTATTATGCAGGCATACGTCAACTAGCATTTTGGACTGAAATACCCCTTGTCCAACCCAACAAAACCCATAATTAGTGAAAAAGTCAAACTTTCCAGTCAAAACGAGTCGAAGCACTTAAATAATATGCATTAATGATGCAGACAAACACTTTCCTCCTTCGGCACCTATGTACATTCATACATATTTACATGCACATACGCCAACCTCCCTGCAGCCATAGACCAGCAGGCCAAACATTATTAACTAAAAACCTCGTAACACAAGACTGCAACGTTTGCTTGCGATCATAACAAGTAAGTCCCTGCTACGCAAAACAATACGATCCCCAACTGAGCCATTGGGTAACAACTGACGTGTTACATAAAACCAACGCAACTTACACATTTATAGACTTCACTTTGACATTTAAGCAGTTTTACTTCTTCCCTGTCAAGTTTTTATGGATAAAAAATGATGCTATACAAAGGAAATCACCACTCTTTTGAGCGCAACATGTAGACAACTATGTTTAATAAACAACATATTCAAGTACCATTTGCATTTGCATTAATAATAATTATTGTAATGAACGATAGAGATTGCGTTCTTCTTGTTTTCATTGTATCATCTCGTCATATTTATAGGTTGAAAATTACATGACGAATTTCACGAGTCTCATTTTTATGCCAATATGAACATCTTTAGTCGTGAAAGCTAACAGCTAAGTTATTAGTTACAACGCTGTCGGACCTTTTCTTCATTCTTACCATACATTATTACCATCAACTGTTTAGTACATAAATACACAAGCATTCATACGAACTCAGCCATTATTACGTAAGATGATCACATCATGTGGTTAACATGCAGGATTATAATGTCTAACTGCATCTAAAAACGACTTAAAATCAAATCAAGCAGCTGGAAATAGTGGAAACGCTACTAACTAACGAGCGTGTAATTTATCGTGGCATAATGGTAAGTTAATGGCAGCCAAATGATTCGCTGGATGCGATCTTCAATAAAATGTTTACAATACCTCCTGTTGAGACACATGTCAGCCTCAATGAGGAACCTGCAACCATAAAATTATTTCAATTAGCCAGTGATCATTTGAAAGAACGTTCAGGCTCCAGTGTTTCAAATTCAGTAAATCAGGTGGAAAAGCATCATTATTACGTGATTTCCCCGAAAACTGCGAGTTTATTTAATGCATGCATGTGCATACATACTCACCTTCATTGTACGGCCCAATTATCATGGAGTTCATCTCTGTTCCTCGCTCATCAACCACAACAACTTGTTTCGGTGGAACTGTAAATGACAAAAGATACACATTTTTCAAGCTGCAATATTAATAATTAGAATTTATTGTTATCAAATATTTATAAACAATTATGTTAATTTACAGACGAGTGTGTCTAGACATACTCATTGAATTGCGTCGGTGGGTCAGAACTGCACTAATTGCATACCTGTCACTCTCGCCTTGTCGGATTCAGTCGAGCTGTTGGCAACATCATAAGACAAGACTACCCATATTATTGGGATCACGGAGGCTCAACTTGGTGGTCTGGTCGTGGGGAAATAGTGCTGCATGCTGTCTTTTCTATGCTGTGTGTGTGTGTGGTCTGGTGTCACCAATACCACTTTTGTCCCTTCAGGAAATGGAAACATGGTTGTCATCTTGCTCGCAACTCGACAAGATGATAATAATAACTTCTTATGTGCTTTCTATTTTCTTATGCAAGCCGTGGGTAAACGGTGGTGGGGAGCGCGAGGGGAAAGCACGGACGGAATGAGAATGACAGAGTAGACGACGACGACGAAGCCTCGATGACTTGGTTGTCGGTTCATTTTATTACCCATTCCTGAATTTGTTAAGACAGGACTTGGCACCATCTAACTAAGCCATCAGCAGAACATATAAGACTTTTGGGAGGAAATAGCTTTGTTCAGCTCACTTGTGCTTTCTCTTTTCCTCTCTCGTGGAGAGAAAAGTACGAGTCGGGAGGAAGCAAGGCGTAATGAAATGAAATAAGGCTAAATTATATTACTCCATCTCAGTCGCCCATCATATATTAGCATAATATCATAGACGTCGCAGAAAGGAATATATGAATACATACGGGACATCTCTCCATTTGTTCAGGCGAAATCCTTATCATTCGCTTCGTTCGAATGCGAGTCACTGCGAAACATTTCCGCACTCATACCGACCACGCAAATTTGGGAGAATGGGGATAAGACAAAGCCGTAAAATATTATATCAAGACAATGTCTACGGGCTCTGGTGAGAATCCGAAAATGTTTTGCACACACACGGTCCTCATCCAACCCTGCTGGCTATATGTTACATATGCATGCACGTATTCTGCCCCAGTGTGTGTGTGCGTCTCCATATTCTCATTTTTTTTAACTTGAAATGTATTGTTTACGACTAAAGCAAGATATTATTAAAATTTTATCCCATCCTAAAAGTTTTACAGAGAATTTCTTAAAGAAAATGTGGGCACTTGAATGCGCAGAATTATACCATTGAATTTTTTTATGCATAAAAAAATTCAAGATAAATTGATTTGATAGATATAAATATTATGTGCATCACTCATTTAATTGTACGTGTTCAAAATGAGAAATTACAATATCAATTATTCAATATTTCTGCACAATTTTTAAGAGATCCTAAAATACATATTTTTCGGCTTAATTTGTATTTTATTAGCTTTACTCAAGGGGAGAATACTTTTGTATGTAGTATCTGAATACTTTGAGTGATTGGCTCTTGTTGTCGAAGGGAGATGACGGACGACCCATAGAAATAGAAAGTAATCTCTCTCTTGGTATTTTTGTTTCATGATGACGGCGATCGAGGGTGTGTGCATTTGCTGGATTTTCGAATGAGATTATGATGTTCTGTTGGTTTGATGTGATGATATAAATTCCCTCCGACCGATGAAGATGGTGAATGTTGTTATGCATGGTGTTTGTGTGTATGTATAGGTTGCTTGCTTCCGCAATTCAGCACAAATTTGCCGAGTGAGTAGTAGACGACAACGGAGAAGGGAGACAGGCAATAAATCCTTACTACTTTTGACACAATGCACTTTAATTTACTAAATGGGGCTGGTTCCCCCAACTTGAAGATTGTTTTCCTTCATGTTCAATAATCCCCTTTTTATCATGCCTGATTTCCACATCTAGATCTTTCATTTATCAAATTCCGAATGCTAATCTGACATTCTGTTCGCAGTCAATTTATGGAAAAATTTACATTTGGGATTTACATTTTTATTGCAAACACAACACGTGGCGAACAAGACAACACAAATCGGAACTCTCCATTTGCCATTCATTCATCCATCCGTCCGTCTGAATTATCATCCTGTTTGTCTCGATTCCTTTTTCAGCAGTGCATGGAAGGAAACCTTATCTTCTGCACATTATCATTTTTTGTAGCACATGTAAGAAGATCCTTCATCGTTATCAGGGATAGGATCGTGAATAAAAATTTGAATTATTCGCTCCAAGTCGCCAACTTTGGACGTTTTATAATAATAAATTATCAAGAAATGATTATCATCTTATTAAACAGAAAATATTCACACCTTGTTACACGCTGTACACAACTTCATCAGCACGGAATTTCATTGATATCGTCGAATTATCGTGTGGCATCGAAATGTACGCTGCACCAACAAACAATGTGTAGGCGTCCCTTCTGGTCTGTGCGTGACTATATAATCTAAACCCACAGTCACTGGCATGAACTCACTCGCCACAATAGGAACCTAATCATGAATTAGTTATTTCAAAATCAGACATGAGGTTTCCCTTTCATCTCTTCTGCACATATAATCTTCGTTTCCTGTAGATGCACTCTTCCCACTAATCATGATCATCACCCACTATCAGATTTTGTGTTCAAGTGTGAAAGCATTATCGTGTTGTGCAAACCGTAGAACATCCTCCTCCTCGGAAATAATCTACATCAACATCTATTATTAATAATGCCCTGAACTTGAACTTGGATGACTAGGAACTCGGTGCCGTAAATGTTTCTGGTGCATGTCAATGCATAGTTTGGGATTATTTCTCAATAAAGCCTTATTCGCTCCACCACCGCATATTCTGCTCTCGGCCAACTCGACCTCATTTCAATTTCATGATCTTACACCAGAGGCAGAACATGATACATAAATGCAAAATGCACTGTAACGCTGCTTAATCCTGCGTTGTTTTCTTCTAAATAAGACAAATCTGAACTTGCTTTATCTTTTGTAATGAGAACTGGTCCGCAGCAGTGAAATGCATAAATATTTGGCTCGAGCTTTCCCCAGAATTTTGTAGATAGTTTATGAAGAAGTGACTGCAGAGGTGTTTGGTAATGAGGATAATGCTGTGCTGCTAACGAGGAGTGTGATGCAGTAATTTTGTTGGGTTCAGGGTCCGATGTTATGTTATGCATTTCGTGTGAGACCCAAATAAATCTTGTGAGATTAATGTATTTACTTGTTTTTCCCTCCTTTATCATATTTCTTTCAGTCAGAACTAATTGATAATGACTTTGCTTATGTAAACAGATTTGTCCCATTTCTGAAAAAATTCTGGTTCTGCTCTGTATTTTCATGTTAATTTTTTTCATTCTACTTTAAACACTGCACGCACTATATATGTATGTATTCAGTACAAAATTATATCCCAAAGGTACATATGCTTATACATAGTACACATCCACATAAACACTTATGTACGTACACATCTAGTTCCTCTCTATAAGTGCAAGTCACTATTTGTGCAGTAAGTACGACTAACTGGCTAATATACTATGGTGTTTAACAACAAGAACAATAAGTAATGTTTGTTGATACGACCAGAACGAGGACAAATTGGACTCCAAATGTTCTTAGTTGTGCCGTTAATTATTACCGGCACAGCTGGACACTCCCTTTCCCCTCGTTCTCCCTGGGAATGTGGAAAGCAATATATTTTGTCCGGGTGGCGGAACACTACAATGAAACCATCGTTAGTTCAAACTACTAAAATAATGTAGCAGCATCATCAAACGAGCTGACCATGATCAACGCAGAGGCTGTGCTGCAACTTCTTCCGACAGACCCACTTTCATTCCTACAACCGAATCATTCCCACCGGAGCAAGATTCCTCCTACGGAGAGCAGAGTAAGGTAAAATGTCTAACCCTTTAGGCCCCGTGGATTCTTAATTTATGAGGGGTAACGATATTGTGAACAGTTGAAATATATGGGATTCCTAAATAAGTTGTCTGCCAGATCATTATTACTGGAACACCTTATCGTAATCGCCACCTTTCAATTTTCTTCCTGTGAACTGATTTCTGAATTCCGTACCCTATATTAATTCAGATATCTGACAACAAAAACCTGACACTGACACGGAAATTCACACTTCCATGAAATGGGTTTCAGACAATTTCTGAAGAATTAATTTGTGCATTCTTACAAGAATTATAAGAGCGATAATACTACAAGAAACCTGAAAACTGGAGGTTGACTGGTAGGATTGATGTGATAAAGACATTAGGACATTGTAAACGATGAAAATAACATAAATTGTAACTCGTCAACACAATACGCTTGAGCATTTGTCAGCATTATCTAATAAATGTAGCTCGACATAACAGAGAAATTCCATTCCATAGGTTGTGAGGATTATAAGACTTTTATCTAAAATGTTGGATAGATGCAACACAACTGCTTGTGAAACGTCTGCAATGCAGACTTTGCATGTGCACACTCGTTGAACTCTCAGGATTAAAAAATATCAATGTTGTTTTTTTTTTGCTATTTGCTACGCAACTGGTTGTAAGCATTAACTTAAAGGTCCAGCTAATGTAATGCGACGAGTGACATAAAAGCCAATAAAATATGGCTTAGGAATAAAAGCTACAACTTAAATCTTGGCAAGTAAATCAATTTAACCAGAATTAATTCAAACCTGCAACAGTGAAGTAGAGATCCTCTTTTCATGCATGCATATTTCCATCAATGACTCCAATTATTAAAAATTTATACAAAAACTGACAGCCAGGATTTGGAATGCTTCCAAAATAAAAATATTAAAACCAGATACTTAACGATTCTTGCTACAAAATATAAACTAACATTACACCGTGAGTCCAATAAATATTTAGTTTTAGCATGATTTTGATTCAAATCATACACAATTCGTCAGTATATTAACAAAATTTTACGTAAAAATAGAATCTCTCAACCGCAACAAGAAATTGCATCAAATGCAGCATCGACATTTTGCTTGTTCATTTAGCTTTTTCCTCACGTTCGCATATGCTCAGATCATGATAAATATATCACATTTTCTATACCACCGTCATATAAATTTGACACTGGACCAAATAACAAATAGACCAAAAACGTCATCGAGATGAAATACTGCTTGTTCACTTTCATTGTCAAGGGTAATCAAAATCCATTCACCTCCTGCTCCCACACCTCGTCTCAAATCCACAGTTTTTCGCCTGGAGGATAAAGTGCTTTTTCAGAAAGATTTTTTTTCCTAGCATTTTGGAGCATTTGTTATCAGACGGTAAGGGGACGGAGCACACGAGCCAGGAGAGAATTCCACATTCCAAAAGTATATCCGTAGCAAGTTTAATCTCGAATTCAAGCAGTGAGGGTGAAAAAGGATGTTGCAAGAATAAATATTTTAAAGAGAGAAGGTGACAAAGTGCTCCCGTAAGCTTAATGCAACGCAATCTTTCAAACTTATCTGGACTCTCGTCAAAAGCTCATGTTCCTTTCGACATTGCTGAGAAAGATATACCCTACTTTGCAATTCAGTGACTAGGCCTGCCACTGGAATCTCATATCGAATCTTAAGCTGGATTCTATACCGTCATTTGTACCGGCCAAGGGAATCTTGAGAAGACGAGACTCGCGTTAAAAAATAAGAGACGATAATTTGGGATTTTACAATAAAGGAAAAAAAAAGTCGGCATTAAGCAGCGTTGCCATTCGAAATAGTTTTAGCATCGGAAGGATGAGGCTTTTTAGATCGTCGTATCCCTACGAACGAGAGAAATTGAAGAAAATAAAGCTCTCAGTGGCAACATGCATAATAGATTTCAGTCTCAAATTTGGATTCAGCCCTCGTACTCGTGTAAGTCTCATTTCGAGTCAGTGACTGTGTCCTAAAACTCACCAAACGTGCGTCACTGAAGGTCACACAAAAATTACACGTGCAATTTATTTCCCTAATATTCGAGCATCCAGAGAGAGACGGATGGTAGCTCTCGCTCACACATGCTTTGCGAATAAATCGCTTGAAAGACAAAGTGCAATGGGAATGAATAAGATTGGGCGGAGCATATGTGAGGGTGAGGCGATAGGAGCGATCGTTGAATATTCAACACGACGGTCACGTCCACTTATTTCACAGGAGAAAGCTTCTCTCTGAAGAGTGAAAACAATTTCTCACTTTATCCTCCTGCACGTTCTAACTAAACGGCGAGAGAAATATGGGGGCTTGGATGAAAGTAGATATGGAATGCCGACAAGTAGTAGTGAAATGCCCACTTGCATTTGACACAATCATTTGTCTTTTGGCACCAGTATTTACACTTTTCATATTGCCTACTATTCAAAGACGACTCAAAATGATCAGTTCCATCAAATCTATCATTTAAACGCTAACATTAGCTTTATCGTGAAATTTGTCGGATACTTTCCTATCAGCTTTTATAGATTTGGGGATTTAAGCAAGTTTTCTTAAGTTCTACTCATACTTAAATACGTACCTATGTACGTAGGAGGGAATTAGGGGAAAGTAGATAATTTTCTTGAGTGTGATTGTTCAATTGGGTATATTTATATACTTACGACAGTCATGGGTCAAGAATGAGATTTGGAGAGCCTAATAATAAACTATACAAATGTATGCGCCTATGTCAGATATACACGCTGATTACATAGAAATAAGTATAACTACTTATCTTTGCTACTATAGTGCATCGGATCTTACAAGTCACACACTTATCCCCTTTTTTGCGGTGCTGCGGGTTGGTGACTCGTGGTTCTCGAACTATTAAGAAAAAGTCCACTCAAACCGGAGAAGTCCAGTCGAACGCAAGCCAAAAACCAAATGTCCAAGATCCGACCTAGCAATTCTCCAATTTTTTCTGCCCTTTGGTCTTTCCCTTCCACCGCATTCAACATGACATCGAACAAGGATTGAATTGAGCATTGGAGACACTACGGCCAGACCCAAACCCTTATGAATGAGTTTCCACTATTTGGACTTTGTCTTAGCAATTCCACACACTGTTACACACAGATCTTTGTATGGTCACAGACCACACATACACACAAACACAAGCCAAACTATGTAGTACACACTTGATTCTAGGGGAAAATAACTAACTCAATAGCAGCAGTAACTGGAGAGCATTCGCGTTAAAGTTGGTTGCCGGGTAGTTTGGCATAGCAGGCAGTCAGGGAAATCAACTGCTGTGGACAACAACAATACATACAAGAAGGAGTGCAAAAAATTGGAAACAAGTCGAACGGCCAAAAGAAAAGTAGAAACGGAACCCTTAGACCTCCCAACCCAATCACCACATCCTGTCGAAGAAAAGCTTTGTCGATTGCTGCCATTAGAGCCAAGTCTTCTGGCGTTGTCGTTCTACTCAACTTCGGGGCAAGGCTTTAGGCGACGTAGCATTATTATTTATAAAAAAATGAATTCTCTGAAAATCTCGAGTCATACAAAAAATGCGTGGAGCAGCAAGTCTCAAATCTGTACTTGTTTCTAATAAAAGAATGGCAAGTCCAAATGGGTGTAAAATACAATGCGTCTCGTAATCTCAGGAACAGAGATTTGATGATTTCTGGACTTGTTTCCTGTCTCATGCCTCACTGAACATCACACAGTGACGGAGATGAATGTTTTGTCAGCCACACAATGCTAAATGAAAACAACTCTCTGCTCAGTAAATTGAGCTAGCGCTAAAGTACAGCAGCATATTATTTAACTAACTGTGGTCGCCATCATCATCATCATTGTCGTCGTCCACACAGTGCAATCATAACATGAAGAAGGCTAGCAGAACAATTCGTATTTTTTTTACAGAAATGTGAAAAGCCGTAGCACATCGAATAAAAGGAATCACACAACGCAATCCAAAAGTAGATCAAACCACTCTAATAAATTGAAAAATGTGCTGGACTTACTAATGATTGTGAGGTTGACGTTGTGGTAAAGAGTGGGCGATCGTTTATAATCGAGCCTGCATTTATACAAACCCCCGTCCGATTCCTTCACGTTCTCAATAATTAAGCTCGGAGGGTCAGCAGACGAACGAAAGTATGCACGTCCTCCTATTAAATGGTGTATTGAAAAGCAGTATTTAAACACAGGCCGATAAATATATGTACCAATCTTTATGTTTTACTTACCTAATGCCTGTTCATTTGACCAATGCTGAGCTTCCTCGATCTGTTTTTCCCGAGCGTCCAAACTGCAAAAAATAATCGAATCATTATTACAGCAAGGAATCGAAATTTTGTAGCAGCAAACCAACATATGATTTTTCACTTGGGTACACACAACAACCTCATCATCCATATTTCCCCTTCGTTTCTTAAAAAAATAGTGAGAGGAATGCAGGCATATGTTTTATCCTTTCACACAATATCGAACGAATTATTTTGAAATGATGCCAACCCATAAGAAGACGACGGCGAGCAGAACACTTGCTTTCTCTTTTGCCTTTGCCTACTTTTTTCCAACAATTACTAGAATTTTGGCTCAGCGTGCAAAAAATTGTACCTTGGGCTGAGCTGGTTGAGCCATTAAACACGTAATAATAGCATATCTACCACAGCGTCAGTGTACAATGTAGTGGTAACGGCACACTTGGTATATCGACTGGAGAATAAAAGTGTAACAATGGAAAGTCATATTTTAGCTCAATAAAATACCCACAGACAGCAGCCTCCACCACCACCACCGGTCGGTCGACTCCAAAGTTTTCCATAATAATACCGATTTTCTAGTTTCGTATTTTTATACACTCAATTGATTGCTCACAACTTGGACTCAGCATTTCAGCTGGCACACTGTTCTTCAATCCATTTATTTCCGTCTTATGTTTGAAAGTCGAATGTGCCATATATGCGGCTGCTCCGTGTATGTGTCTAGCTCTGCACGAAGGCAGATCTGTGTCAGCCAAGAAAAATGGTGGAGTAGTCAAACTATAAATTTCAGCAATTCACATCAACTTCAGGCAACCTATTGGTGAAAGCTACGTTATCCTGCAAATTCAATTTTTGCAACATGTAAAAAATGGCTAGCTTCAAAATTATCCAGCCCACGCGACCAGAGATTTCCAATAATAGAGCATTTTTTGAAAGGTGTAATTTCATTTTGATGAATGACAAAATTGATGCAAGAGAAAGTGAACTCTTTTGTTTTATCTTTTGACCCGTTTACTAAAGTATGTCGGCAACGTTTTAAAGTGTTTCACTTTTGATGGCTCATATGTATTTAATTTGCAAGGGTTTGGAGAAAATGTATAATTGAACGAAAATCTTGACCGAAACCGCAATTTGTATATTGAATAAAAATGTAATGTTCAATATGTTAAAATTCTTGCATCCTGAATTCAGAACCATTTAGAATCCAGCCATCCACCCACCCACCAACTGTTTCTGTATTTCTTGTCACTGGACGAGAAAAGTTTGCCGACTTGAATTGGATTCAAAGAACGTTTTTCAACATTCTTCCAGATCAGTGAGCACAGCCTATGCATGCTGAATGTTGAAAAGAAAAATGCTCCGGTTAGATTTCCACTCTAGATCACAAGGAACTTTCGGCTAAAAAACTAAAGAATAACTAAAACCAGTGAAAGAATCTTTCCTTTCCTTTGATCCGGCAGTGTAAAAGCGCTAAAGGAAAAAAGGCAGCCCTTCACATCTTGTTCATTTTATATATTTACATGCCCTGCACCTTGGAATATAAGAAACAATGAACTAGAAAATGAAGAGAAAAAGTAACAAATGCAGAGACGAGAAGAATATGAAAGTAGTGTAATAGGTAATATTTATATACATAAAATTATGTGTACCCTGCTCACGATATCTGCCCAGAAACATATCACGTGCAAATATTTAAATAACGCTGAGATAACCCTGCTTGGCAAAAAACGCCTAATTTTAATGGTTATGCGGGTGTGAACGAATTAAAATTGTCCAGTCTGGGCATATTATTGCGTGTCTTTGGATTGTCAGTTACATAAGAAGGAAAACAGAGCGAGAAAGTTTCCACTAGCTCAGGCGAGCACATTACGTATGAGGAACCAAAGTTGTGAATTTCCCAAGTCAGTTGAATTTTGCATGCCAATTTTCTGTCTAATGGCTCGTCAACTTCATTCGCTCCTTCATTTATTTATACGTTGTCTCACAGCAGGATCTCAAATGCCAGCCGAGACCAACCGAGAAATTTGGAATGGAACAACGGGTAGGAATAAAGTTGGTTGAGTGCATATCATTGCTGGAAATTCAGATAAGGTTCAAGTAGTCAGGATTGTATTACAGAACCATTTCACTGCTACTTCAGTACCACATTTTGAACTAGTGTTTTTTATCTGCATCAACTTGTGAGGGAAAAACAGGATTTTCTGACTATCCTAAATACAGTCCGCTTATTTTATGTCATGATGAAAGACACAAGTCATAAAAGGAATTTGTACGTATATAGGCCAGACACGTTGCGTATTTGTAGAAAATGCAATATGAGTTGAATTGAGTGATTGAGTGGTGCCAGTCACCAGTGGATACGCCGTAGATAGTTAAACATTTTTGTTGTCAAAACTAAGCACTCCTCAAAAATGTGCCTGCTATTTAAATCGAGCAGTTTGCGTTTTTATTAGTTTATGTATCCTCTCAAAAGTTATGAAAAATGTAAGCATCAAAATGTCGAGGAATGGACAAAAACAATTGATGGTAATCATCCACAGCGAGCAGGAAGGGAACGAGATTATGAAATTAGGCATTCCTCTCGGTCGAAGAGAAAGCCCTGCTTAACCAACCAGCTCGCTCGCAGTCACTCGCATTCCATTCTCTCGAAAGAAACGAAACGCTTGCTGCACGTGGTTCGAAATGCATAAAATTCAACTCCTGATGGTTGATAGTAGAATTCGCAGGGGAGAAAGTCATCCCGCTCATCCGCTTTTTTCTTGCGTACGCTGAAAACATTGTAGTAAATTCAAATGTGATGACTGTGACGAGAATCCAGGACCCAAAAGAACAAGTGAAATGAATTGTGAAGAGAAATTGAGTCAGGAAATAAAACTGGATAACGAACATTTATAAACCACACTCAATTAAAATTCCTATAAATCGGAGAACGTTATAGCCTTTTCTATGTACACTCACAATTATTAGCGACGGTTGATAACATTTCTATTGTATCCCAGGTTCAATAATTTGCGTGATATCTGAGCCGAAGCAGGACTGTAAAATAGTGATTGTCGGTCATAAAATTTTGAATGACTTTACACCCCATTCGCCTATTATTTAGCTAGAGTATGAAGAGAAGACATTGATCCGGTATTGAGCAATCCCACGTATTTGTTACGTATCCAACTGGGTACAACATTAAAGTAAAGGTGCTCGTATCTCGTACGTTTTGCTGGTTAGCTTAAATTTGTTCAGATTGTAATGACGAGGTTCCTCACATAAGTTCATCGCTATAGTTACAAATCTCAAAGCCGCTTACTTGCAGGATGGCGACTCGAACATAGAACATGGCATAATTTATGTATTACTCGGTATATATAATTCAATGGAGACTAATACCTAGGCCCATGCACATTTGTGTATAACACGAGATTACTACTTCTCCGTTGTGAATAAATAATTACATGTGATCGAATTACCTGTAAATCACCGTGGATGTATCTCTTGACCAAAGCACCAGTCGGATTTTATCTCCGGAAGCTACATTTAAATCACAGGGCAGTTCGGCAATCTAAAATCACAATAAAATAGTCCACAATTACGTTACAACAAATATCTATTAAAATACTTACGTTTCCCAACACAGCCTGCACTTGATCTGCCACGACTGAAAATACACAATAAAAAAGGCAATTAGTACTTGGGCCATTTAGTCTGGACTGACAGAGATCAGGATTATTGACCACTTATGTTGATTAAAACATTGTATTGTTGTCCTATATATTATGTTGTCTCCTATCATTTGAATTCAACCGACTAGAATTTTTAGCTAATTGAATTTAAATTACACTCTAAACAATAGTGATTTTTGCTCTGGAAAATGGCAAGCATTTACGGTAGACGAAACATTTGCAAAATGTAAATCTATAGGGAATGACAAGTGTCGGTGAAAGTCAGTGGTAAAAACAGTATGTTTGTACATATGCGTCGGTGCACCATACTACACTCGAGAGGGAAATATGTACAAACTTTCATCCGCTGGTGAGACATATACATTCTCTAAATTTACGGAACAAAGGTATTCCTCCCACCTCGAAAAAAACTCATTTTGAGTCGTTTGTAGTGAGCCAAACACAAAAAGGCGCCTGGCCTATTTTAGCTTCCTCCCAATCCAAGTCACCCATGAGAGGATAGCAGACTCACTCTTCACAATTGCCAGTCGACAATTCGACACTCGAGCCTTTTGTTAGTCATTCCAATCCAATGGCCAAAATAGAAAAGAAGTTGATCGTTGATGGAACATTTTTGTAGGTTGAATGTACACCACCACAGGGAATATCAGAGGCAGGCAGGCAGGCAGGTTTCATTGAGGCAAATTCTAATGCAATCGTCTAATGTGATGTGGAGCATCAACCCCCATTCGAAGAGAGTGAGAGAGGGCGAGAGGGAAGAAAGAAATTGAAACGCGGGGAAAGTTTAGTCGGAAGAAATTGGTCGTAACGATGATACGCTAGACTAGATAAGTGAAATACGCCCTACGAATTCTTTGGTGGTGCATTGGGTCAAAATTCAGCATAGCATCGCACAGCCTGCTCCTCAGCTTATGTGTGCGGTGAGGAGACGCAATAAGACTTTCCCCACTTTTGCAGCTTGTGGGATGTACGGTGCTGATACTGGAATACTGAAACGGAGAGACTTTGTACATGTACACACGATCTGAGAGAAAGAGCACGCCGCATTCAAACAACTTTTGGCACAACACCCAATTAATGCTGACAGTTGCAAAAACTCTTGCCATTTCCCCCGTTCGTAAGGTTGGGAGCTTGGAGCAAATAAGTTTTAAAATCAACCTACACACACAATAATACCCTAAAAAGTATTACGCAGCACATATTAGCATATTCGAATTTCATCAGCAACCTTACCTGCATCTTGTACACATGGAAAATATTTTGGCACAAATTTTATGAATATTCCATATTTATTATCACCTCGAAATATGGGGAAATAATTCATTGTAAGCTCTTTACTTGTGGATACTTGTTTCGAAGTTGTGCTTAAATGGATGCTAATTACAGTAAAAAGCTTCACGTGCAGAATACAAGTGGATACTTTGCACATGCTCGTAATGAGAATGACATTGCGGAGGAGTGAGTGGAGCATAAACTCACTCAGCCAGATTTGTGAAGCAAGTTTGAAAGAGCTGTCAAGCTTTCTCCACTCGGAGTCAACTCGCTGTCTCGCTATTGTCTTCCCCTCCTCGCCTACCACGACCACCGTCATCACAAAACCAATCCAATTCGAATCATGAGAGTCAAGTGAACTCCTTTGTCTTTTCAATCTTTTGCATCATATATCTAGAATTCTAATGTAAAAGTCACATCACGACTCAAAAAGTGGAAACCAGTGTAGGACAAGAAAAATGCAGCAGGACGGCGGCAGTGGCAATCGATCCTCCATTCATTGTCCAGGAGGCACATACTAAATCTGATTTGTTTGAGTAGTAGGAAGTAGAAAACGCATTCCTCACAGTTTTACCTCGTCCTCTTTTATAGCACCAAGATATTTAAACAGCGTTCCCTATTGCCTCCCCTTCGGCATACTTACGTACGTACTTCGGATATGGTCATATATCATGAAATTGTTTCCAGAGTAATAATATTACCCGGAAATCATACATATAAATACATGAACAGGAGGCGACTATACCTTTTGCAGTAGGTATAGTTGCATATGAATGGGCACGTATGAAAAAGGAACAATTTTTCATAAGTGAAATGTTCCACCGATCTCGTTTTTTACAAGATGACAATAACTCCAATGAAAGTTTGAGATATCCACGTCTTCATGAAATATTGAAGCATCCTTAGCCCATCATGATGATGGAATAAGAAAAAGTTGGATATTTTATGGATTGTATAAGCGGATGAAAGTTGAAACGACCACATCCTCAAAAATTCTTTCTTTCGACGATGTCCACCCTAAAACGAACTTCGAATTTGTCAAATACTCGTGAAGTATGAAGTATGAAAGAAATACTAAAGTAATATCGACTCATTTATTTTGTTACGAGTGCTTCCAACAGAATAATATTGGTGTGGCAACTCATTTGAACCTGCTCTCTGCCTCCCTTAAAACTCTGCTCAAAAAAACTTTGTGTACAGAATATATAAAACATTGTCAAAATTCGTAGTCTCCAATTAAATCCATTAATCACGCAAAGTCGCCACCTCGTGTGCACTTCTTGTTTACATCGCCCTAAAAACATCACATCCAACTGCTACATCCACCAGCCTTCCAACAAACACAACAAAGTATCACAACTGATGAGTGTTTGTGTGCGCAAAATATTGCCACATTGTTATTCTTTGGCCTTATAATCTCCCTTTTGCAATCGTACCCATATACATTCCTTTGATTCCACATGGTTAGAATGAATGAGGAACATGTTACAAACACACACATACACATTCCTCGTTCTGAAAATTCGATTGTTTGCGCTTTCCCTGCTTGTGGGCCCGTTATCGAGCTGAAATCATCCTGGCAAACTCGAATGGTGGTCCGGACCACCGTCACTTTCTCACAAGCTCATAAAGCGAATGGAGAATAATGGGCAGGAGAAATAAACGAGGAAACTTTTTTCCTCTACTTTTTTGGGTAATGATCTACCCCGAAAACAGACATTGTGGTGTGTGGTGGGACTGAGGAGGAAGAAACCGAAATGAACATTTTCTCCCGTTCCTCTATATTTATAAAGAAGAAAAAATAAGGCGGCTCATAGTAGTTAGTGCTGACGGAGGAGTGCAGGGGTAAGCAACCAGCAGGGGAATCTAATTCCACAATCCACACGATCACATTCATCCCATATTGATTCAACCTTCCATTACATTCTAACAAAGTTATACGTCCTCATTCTAAAACCATTCTACTTAGCCGCATACTTACATATTTTTCCCATTTCCAATTCTACTGTATTTCGATCGAATAGAAGAATACCAATATGCAGAGAATCCACGAGTCGAGGTAAATAAGTACATGCTCGCATCTAGACAGAAAACACATGGAGAAAAAAAATGTACATACGTGTATGGTTTTATGGGTATATGCATTTCTTCGTCTTGCGAACATGGGCTTCAAGCCACAATAAAGCACTCACAACAACAACAAAAGCAATGCAACATCAAACCAAAAGTACAAAGTAAGAAAAATTTCTCAAAGAACCCACTTTTACAAACTTTCACTCCCGCAGCCAAGATACTTTGTGGGTCTGGGACTGATAATAAACCATTATCTAATAGTTTAGTCACTACGTAGAGCTCTACTGGTTGGAAAAAATAGAAAAAGAAGACATCGCATCGTTTAAAGTTGCAAGTTGAGAGAACATACGAAAAGCGTTGTTTAAGTTTCCATGTACTTGCGAAAAAGAACCAACTAACTTCCAAACAATCACTCCACACTGCCACCCAACAGCACACAAAGTATCACAATATTCACTGGTAACTCGCATACATACGTATATTTGGCGGAATTTCTAGTTCATACTAACATTCTAGTGGTAATTTACTTCAATTTACCATATATTAGCGCTTCCTTCAGCAAAATTAAAACTAAGCTACCCCACTTTTTCTTATGATTATCCGCCCACCCCATCCAATTTTTTCATTTCCTGCCTCTCCTCAGTTAACCTCTCCTCAGAACAAAACTCGGGACCACAGCAAGATAAATACGTTCCATTCATCCTGCGTTTTTCCCTCCCAACCAAAAAAGCAGCGTTGGTGAAACAAACCAGTATGTACTTGGAAATGCGATTCGTTCATCTTGGGAATTTCTCCACTAAACTCTATTCACATAGTTTACTTTTTCTTGTAATCTGCTGCTTCGCTGTAATAAAAAGCCTTGACTCCACAACGCTCATTGTTTACTTAGCATTTGATTTTTTATCTTTATCATAAAAAATGCATAAAAAACTTTAAGTGAATCGCAATTTTTCTTGTGGTTGGTTATTTGACCCAGTTTAGGAATGGAAGTTTGTGCAGACTTTTTGTTTTACTGTAACATGTGCATTTGTACATGTGTGTGTGTACATATCTTTTAAGATATATCTCATAAGTGATAGTCCTGGAGAAAGCAATATTGCAGAAAATACGCACAAGTTTTACTTGTGGCAATTCTACAGCAGTGATGAAGGAATGGTCCGACATAAATACGGAGCAGTCAACACAGAAGTGAAGCAGGTCTGGAAATTTGCAAGCATAATCTAAAATCTGGAAACTTTTATTTCTACTCCAGGTTTCCAAGCAACTTCTGTCGTCGTAATGACCTAAAATTGTTTAATAAATTACTGCCATTTATCAACTGCTCCACACAAAGTCACCACTTTTACTAAACCCAAATATCCCCCTTTCTCCACCAACTTTTCCTATTACTTACTTGCGGTTCTGCTGCCATTCAGCTAACTAAAACTGTAGGCGTGATAATATTATGACTAACTTTGGTGCGCACATCTAAAATCCCTGCTAAATGCGTTATATTCTTGCGACAGTTGAATTATGCAATTGTTGGTACACATCATAACGAGCTGATTTCAATCAAGCTAAATTTGTACCAAACTTTGTCTTACTAATTGAAATGCGTGACAGATGAAAAATAATTTATAGGTGTTTCAGACTACAATAAGTTGCTAATTGCCGCAATTAATATTAACAAGCTTTCTGAGATTTGTTCAAAACTAATTGATGTACTAGAATTTTATTGATTGTAAATATTTAGCCCAATCTTAAGATTTATAGAATTTGTAATATTTCCTTAGCGTGGGTTATATTAGATGTGTAAATAGCACATTATAATAAATAATAACCTGGCTAGTCTGCTGTAAAATTGTCATCCTACGTAGTTAGAAAGGAGAAAAATTTAAACATGCAATTTTATAGAAAGAGAAAGAGTGCCAGTGAAATTCCATTTCTGCAAACCTGGAGTGAGCTTGAGATGTTCTCAACGTCAGTGACATTACGTCACCCCATATTCACTTTCTATTACGACTGAAGTCTATAAATCTCAATGCTAACTGGTGTCGTCGCTTGCAACCATGTGTCGTGGATTTTGCACTAACATTACTTTTCATAAGAGAAATATAAAAGTATTTGCGCGTGGGAACGAAAAATGTCATGTGATGGTCGGGTGTTTTTTTTTCTTTTTTATACATCTTCTTTACATACATAAATATAGCGTCTAGCGGACATATGTACTTAAAAGAAATCAATATTTTATTATACAAGTTGGGCTGTATCAGATTTGGACAATGGGTTCGTTCTCCTTATGCATAATCATCAACCTTGCACCAAAATTATAATCAAAATTTTATAACACTCGTTACAGTAATAGTTTCCGAGTTAATTTTGGTAGCTGGGATTCAGAAAAGAAGATGTAATACTCCCGTATAAAGAGCGCCATGGGAATAATATTTGAAGTTTTGGTAATGTGCGTGGTGTGAAGTAGAGTGGTGCTTTTGGACATATTTACACTTTTAAGGTTTTGACAGAAACGCTCCTTTTTTCGTTAATGGATTCAGTCTACAACTCGGCTCACCTCACATATTTTATTCTGAAAGCATCGAGATGAGAAGTCGACATACATATGTGTTCATAAGGTATGCAAGTATGTCGGTAGGTAGTCCAGAGTCTGGTCTCGGTTACTGAACATGTTTTACTCATAATTTTTATGGCAAAATGTAGTCACACTCGCAGAGCAGGCAGCAGTCGTACCCACGAAGTTCATGTTCCGTGGGAATTTGTACAAGTAACCAGCGAGCATAGGAGCAACATTACTCCAAAAAGAAAGTAGGTTCATTTTTGTGTGTAGTTTGAAAACTTTTGAACCTATTTATTCGCATGTGTATATTTTGCTGGGAGATATGCAGAGTGGTCGGAGGATGCGGATACGAAAATTGCTACAACTGTACATAAAGGGAAGGAAATTGGGAATTCCCTCGCGAGATATTCTCTCGTCAAGCATCAAAAACTGTTGTTGTTGTAGCGGACGACCGTGGTAGGGTTTTCACTTGAGGGAATATTAATGTACTTTACGAAGCTTGGAAAGAAATGAGGGGAAGCTGCTTTTGTTTTAGAGAAAGTGCATCTGCTTTGTTATGTGCCAGTTAAAAAGTTGGATTACGTATGTACAACTTGAATGTGTTTGGCAATAGAGTAGCTGACTGTCATGTACTTCCTCGGGAATAATTAGCCAACTTAAGTTGCTCAACCCATTCATTCATTCCCATGTACATATATTTCGGAACATTAGTAATGTAGCTATTACGTAGAAATTGCCCAGAACTATAAAGTCTTGAAAGCCTAACATTATGGAGAAATTAAATCTGCCTCAACCAATGCACGTTTAAAATTCTGCAATAAATCCAAGTTTTTCGGCCCCTTCCAGGTGCTTAAAGCCGTGTGGTTTGCATTCCTTGGAAGAAAATTCTCATAATTCAAAATCAAAGAATTCTGAAAATTCTATAAGCCTCGGGAGGAGCGTCCTCCTAAATTCATTTAGAGGAAAAAGCAGTAAGAATGGATGATGGCAGGTTGGCTTGGAATATGTAAGAGAGTTAAGAAATGAAAGGAAATTTGAAGCACTACCACCACCCGGAAGAACGTGGGAATGTTGGTTGATATGCAAGGCTGAGGAGATGCAGAGTGGCCAAGTTTGACTACGAGGCCGAGGAAGAAAATAAGTGTGGCGTGGAAGATGCTTGCTGCTTCTGCTGCGCTGTGTGTGCCGTCGAGCGTGGAAGTTGAAGGAGAAAGTTTCATATCATGAAGTTACTTTTATCTCATAAGCAAACGAATTAAGAGCGAGCCTCCCGTGCTAATTAGGAATTTTAATTAGAACTCTTCTATATTTCTCAAACATCAACTCGGGCTTCACTTCTTCTCTTTTCCTGAAAATGAAACTCAGACCAATCTCCATTCCGCATCCCGTTGTATTCACCAACACCTCGAATTACAAATACGTTCCTCTAGTCTCGCCTAATAGTGCATATAGTGCTGTGTAGCTGGTTCCTCCGCACACAAAAAGCTGCCTGAGTGAAATTATACCACGACGCTGGTTTTTGTAAATTTGGCCTACGTCGAGCTTTGGCTAAATTAAAAGGGATTGTGTATAAAATAACATGCCATCCTCAGCTCAGACTCAGGTATTGAAAAGTTCTATGCAGCCTAGTGTTTAGAGAAAATCTCTGTTTTATATTTTATAGAAATAGAAATATATATCTACAAACCAGCTAAAAATAACAAATACCAAGTTTATCCAAATAAAATTCGATTTTGCAGAGATAATATTTGTATGTTCCACAATGTAATAAGCCTCCGCATTGCAAAACAACTAAATTGCGCAAGTTTAGACGTGATAATGCGATTGGGATTGTAGATCATCGATAAATAAATTACGAGGGACATTATGGTAACCAACTTTCGGATCGTAACCTTACTATGCAAATAATGCATTTCTTCGATTGTCTTACGATTAGATTGTGCTCTCTCGCGAAGTCCAGATGGACAGAGAATTGCTTTCCCATCCCTGACTGAAATATTAATCTGACTAGAATCGTTACATAATCGTCCTACTTCTGGCACCAGTGCAGCTGCCCAGCATTAATCTCCCACAAGTAAATAAGTAATTAATAATTTCAGGACATAGCATGCCTGCGTGAACTTGAAAACTGTGTGGTTTCTCAAGTCTTCATGAAATATTTCTGAGGATACTGTACATAAACGTACATAATTATGTATATGCGTCTTGGACTCGTATTATACGCAGTAGATTTAGCTACATATATCCTTGAAGTGCATCGTATTCAACTCGGATTTTAACGGGTGAATTTGAATTCCATCACACACGCAAATACATTACGAGGTCGAATTTTTCATGTAAATCATGACCTGCTTTTTCACTTCATCTTTAATGGATAACGTCAAATAGTATTTGTCCAAAGGAGCTCAGAAATGCTGACACAACCCATTAACCCTCCTATTTGAATGATAAAAGCCATGTTCACTCTTCCAAATTGGACAGTTAAAGTCAGACTGGGTTACATTAACTTTGGAGACAGTTATTTTGTACCACAAGGCCACGAAACCAAAAACTTAATCCATTAGTATAAAAGAAAGGATATTAGTTCGTACCATAGTAATCGCAATTTTGTACACATCCACAGCACAAGTTGCCCAAGAATGACAAAAGTACGAGGTAAAGGATGTGCATTTACAAGATTTTTAAACCGTAATTAGCTTGTTGAAAAAACTTAATTTTAAAGGGTCGCAATAAAGCGGTATGTTCCGCTAACTGTAAAAATCATCCTACGTATGTACGTACATGCATTTAGGAACAAGAAACTTTTAGTCTTTTAAATCCGCATCGGAATCTTTCCGTTTCGGAGGGGTCATTATGAGAAGTAGATTTCACGGAGATTCATATCGAGATTCGCTCCCCGTCGTATTATCCTTACAGCCCCATGGATACAAACACATATAAGAACGAATATCCATACATATTCCTCGAGAGATTATACGTTGCGACAATGAACAAGAATTCCATCTCAGGCAGGGTTATAGCTTCTTCAACTCTTTTTCTGCCACAGGAGAAGCACCGAAAAACACTGAGAGTGCTACGAGGGAGGTCACAACTCTAGATTTTTAGGCGAGATAACTAACGTAATGACATGACTTGGATGAAGTAGATAAGAAAAACTGCCACAATGAAGACTTTCATTTCTTTCCTTCTCATTGCCCCTTACACATTTTAGGGAGCCCACACATTGAATTAATGGACAAAGATGAGACTCTTCGAAATCCTCTGCGTTATTCACTTTGCCGTGTGCGGTACCACATGGTCATTCGACGCTTTCAGTTAGAAACTATACATATCTAGAATCCCGAAGTTGCAGACTGTGCTATGGGAAAATATCTGCTACAACTAAACAAAAACAGTAAAATTTAAAATAAATTTTTACTTCCTGTTTATAGTAAAAAAACGAACCCGGGTTGTAAATATGAAACTGACTTTTTACTTACACCACACCAAAACTAGAACATGCAGATATTTACTATTTTATTTGTAGAGTAAACATGCAAAAGTAACAACTTTCCAGATTTAAATCTATCAGAATTACAAACATTTCAGAAGCATCTTATTGTAAGAGCAGGAAGGAAATTAAATTGTAAGCTATTTATATGTATTTAACATACAAAGACCAACCTTCAATTATTCAAAAAAAACTCTAAAGTTTACTAACAAAAACATTTTACATAAAGTATGAATAACGTTCAAATGGGTTATCTGATTAATTTTATCATACTTATTTGGTAGTTAGTAAAGTTATTTTTTACGTGTGAAAAAGAAAAAGAAATATCTCCAATACAATACGGTCTTAGGTGCGGCTATTAATTTCGCGACTAAAAGTTTTTCAGTGGTCAGGCTGAATGCATATTTCGGCTACACCGGACCCCACCTGATAATGTATTTGTTCTTCTTTCGTTCTGAATGAGGCCCCACTTTCTGGCTTTGCCTTACCTAAGAATAATTGAAAGCCTTCGTTTCACGTTCTTTTGTTGTCTCAAACTAGTGTTAGTCACGAATTAATTTTAATGAATAACATCACAAACCAAAAAATTGGTTGGTATTTGTATTTAGCGCAAAAAGAGCCTGCGTTTTTTCATATGAAATATTGTTACTAGATTCATAATCCTCTGCTCTTGATCAACAACACGCATTTATAAACCTAGCATTCATAATATACAGTGCTACGTATTATTTTTGTTATTATGACAAACAAAAAGCCACTGTGATGTGATTGTTTGTTGGTAACAAAAAAAAGATGCCTATCACAAGTCGCAACATTTTGTATTATTATGCACCACTTCTTTTTCAAAACGACTCTTTCCAAAAATAAAGGGAAATGCAAAGACGAATTTCACGGACAGCCCCAGGGTAAAAATACAATGGGATGGACAGCTTAAAAAATAAGTCGAGGAGGAGAGATGAATCCGACGGAAACTGGAAACCCGATGCAAAGAGCGATGAAGATTTATGGTTGGCAAAGCAAGACTTGTGAGCGAGAAGAGTGGATACTCGTGTTCTTCAACCTTTGTGGACTTTCACGGAGGGAATTCTGCAGCAGAAACAGATTCGGACTCTTATCCAACCCACGCTAAATAAATTCTGACGACCACTTTCTCAACCACAATAAGAATGCATAATAAATAGTGCATAAAGTAATGGAATCAAATCTGCTGGGAAGATTAATTGTGAAAATAATGCGCAAGAATCTGGATGCATTCTAATAATGTATGTGTAATGCCGTCTATTTTTAAGAATTAGAGTTTCAATGTCAGGCAGGATTCCTAATCTAAAATTATTTATTACAAAAATACCAAAGGACAACCATCAGTACTGTTAGAAGCACATGCATAGTTGTTGAACTATAACTCGTAGTTAGTGCACGAATAAAATCACTTCCCGATAATGAATATCTCATTCTGAACTTAATCCTTTATGATGCTCAGAGCTCGGAAAGAAAGATTTACACCGGAATGTAGCGCATGTCCTTTTATTAAAGCTGAAGATCTTGGGAACAACACATACTTACTTTTAAAAGTATAATGCATGAGTAAAACTGATGAAATTTAATCTGAGGAAATGAAAAACGTAAAAAGATTAGTTTCACGACTACTCGAATGAGAATTGTCTTCTGATACAATTACCTACTCATTCTCCTGGAAATATTAAGCTCTGAGAAGATTTTTTCATCCCACATAACGATCTCACTCTTCCGTACAATGATAAGAAAACTAAAAGCAAGGTCGCAAATCAAATCTAAAAAAGTTTTGTCTCAGTCAAAGTAATTTACTTGGCTGTTCAACCACTATTCTCGGTTGGTGACAGTCGTGTTATAAATTATTTATCTTTATTGCTTTCTTGAAACCGCCCTCAAAATCTGCAGCGACTAAGATTGCTCTGTATGTGTAACATCCCCTTTGCATACATATTCTTATACATAATTTGGTTAGTGTCTCATTACACGGTCAACTCTAATTCTTGGTTTCATCTGATGATGAGAAAGAAGGATTTGAGAAAACGAAATTCTACACCCATAGCGAAACTAAAATCTTTGTCTGACAACAGGAATCATGTGATTACACGAGAGATATAATTTGGACTTGGGTTTCTGCTTGTAAGGGAACGAAAAACAACAAAACGCAGATACAATATTGCAATGTGAGATTACAGGGAGTTCATACTTTTTTGTATGCTCGTGTGAAACGAAGGTCACACTGCCCCTCCTTCTGCCATCGCAAATTGAGATTTTTAAGGAATAAAAGTTTCATAATTTCTGATTGGATAGCTCCAACTACAGATTTCTCATGTTATTTAGTCTTCTCGGTTCTAAATTTAAATGTATCCGATTTCCCCAGGCACAAGAGCCATTGGCCATTTCTGGCAAGTGATACGTTCTAAACTAGCTAGGCGTAGATAATATCATCAAAAGGGTAATATACTTACTGTGGATGATGCTCCTCAGCATAACCTATCTTAATCTTCACCCTTGGTAGGATTTATTCCACCACATCATGCAACCATTTATTCGAAAATCAATGAACAAAGGACACATCCAGTTCCATGAATTGCCGTTCTTAGCAAGAGAATTGAGGAACGGGAAAAGCAATATAATCCGACAAATTGAACTTGTATAATTACAAGCCTTGAACGCGAGGGCCATGGATTATACAGAATTTCGCGAAAGTTCACAAAGGGATTAGCAGTGGCCGGTCTGTACGACTAGCAAAATATTTGCTGGACAAGGGCCACGGGTTGTAATGCATATTCATTTCTACTTCTACATTATTTCATGTGCCGTACCACAGCCCCTGGTATTTGTGGTTGTATTTCGTCTAAGTTGGAGAAAGTGTAGAGAACAACGCAAACCATGGTTTAATGGTAATGTCAATGTAAATATATGCAAATGTGGAATCGAACATTGAAACACGAAACGTGCTTGCGACTGCCATGAAAGAGTAGCAAACAGCAACAGGCGAAATTAGCGATTGAAATACTGTGCATCTGTGGTCTTGGAAATGCTATGCATTCTGCATGCAATGCACAATAATACATAATTTTCATAATCCTATCGCTAAAGAACGTCGTCTTCTTTGCTCTAAATAATCTGAAAAAATCATAACAGGCGTTGGTAGTATCGTCACGTATTTTATTACCTTAAAACATGTTGCTGATTAGATTACCGCAAGATCAACACCTGCTGGAAATGAAAGTGAACGCGGTAGTTGTGGGTTTTGGTAAAGCAAAAAATATGGAATGACATCATGATTCTCGTTTGTGGTCAAACGTAATCTTGTGCTCCCACCACGGCGTCCAAAGTACACATGTAGTTACCACATGTAGCGTTGTTTATTTCAAGATTGGTGTTTCAGATACTTTAATTCATGAGTGGCTTTAATTCAAACAACCATATTTTTTGCTAATCATACAAAAGGAGGAGGTAAATTAACTAGAACGGTTCAAAATAAACTGAAATTCCAAAGTTACAAAATTGTTAAGTATGTGTCACTTTTTGTAAGTTTGAGGAAAGTACCAGAATCTTGAACAAGTTTGAAACAGTTTTTCTTAAAAAACTAAACTTTTAACTGTGCAACTACAGTCAATCATATTATGCTGACTATACTGACCCACTTTCTTTTCGCGAGGCATGTTCCCATCCCGGCAGGCCGTTGGAGACGGACGAAAAAGTGAGGATTGAAGGAGATTGACGTTTAGGAAATGCAGCACTTCCTTCTCTCATTTCCTAAAAGGCCAAGACTGGGCTTTTATCTATATTTTATCATCAAGAACAAACATTTTAGCAGTTGTAAAAAGCAATCCGATCACGACATGCAGTGGTGTAAGTGGTACAATACAGATACAACCAAATAAAACGCTACTAATTTTGATATGCGATTACATATTTCCTTATATTATGCTCTTCTATACTTATACGGTATGCATGCTGAAATAGATACACAAAGAGGGTATTCATTATTTCTTCGTATCGTAAAATAAAATCTTACGACGCTTACAAAATCTCGTAAGCGTCGTAAGATTTTGTCATCGAAAAACGCGTTGCTATGCTTACGATTTTTACGAAACCTGAAGGGGGTAAAAGTCGTTTTATTTTCGTAAACTATTTTACGATACGAAGAAATAACGAATCCTCCCAATATTTAGAAAAGTGTTACCTTAGCTGTAAGCTAATGTAAATATAATTTTATATTGTACCACTTGAAAAATATATTTATAAAGACCTTTAGGATTTCGTCTAACAGAAACCATCCAGAATTACGTGTTCATTGAAATAAAATAAAATCAAAGGACAAACAGTGTCGCATCATGGAAGGCTGGGCGTTATAATGTCCTAAAACAATGGTGCCTTAATTTAACTAATTAGTGCCTATTTCCAAGTCTCACAGTTCATTCTTGGTATGAGATTCGATAAAGCGAAGGAAAGACGAAATGTGAGGTAATTAGGTTACGACAGTGGTTGACAGACAGCATTCTAGTCACTAAAGGCACAAAGTGAAGAAGAACTAGCGGGAGTCTATCTCTCATCTAATGATAATGGAATGGTGGGTGACAGTCGAAAGTCGATAGTCTCACCCAACTTCGTTTCTTGAAACTTGTAGCAGATCCATGAAGCCAATTAGTCCTCATTTTCTTCATCTATATATTCTGGTCAAATATTCACAACTGACTGTTCCTATGCACCGAATAAATCAAACGGCTGAATGAAGGCAGGTTTAGTTTCTGATGAACCTGGAACTTATGCCCAGTTCTTAATGAAACTTTGCACAAGAGTCTACAAGTTGGTCTTCGCCTTTCTCTATATATGCCTCCAGTCACGGTAATTATTACTTCCTCCTCATCTTAATTATGTGTTAGCCCGTACGGCACATACCGTCTGTCCGGCTTATTCACAAGTCATAATAATTCATGGCAAGAAAGTTATCGTATAATCAGCTATCTCGACTTCGGGGGAGTAACTGGAACCATGTAGTCTCAGGAGGGGAGCTTGCGAGGTTGATAATAACAGATCTTGGTGCCCTTTGGATATGTGGTAGGGACCCATGAGTGTACTAAAACCCTGAAGTAGTTTGACTCCATGGCCACATTTGCGCCCGCCACACCCACTCAAAAATGTCCAAAAAACGCTTTCACCCCAGTTTTCACTCACTCAAATCCACGCCAAAAATCCAATTTTACTCGGATTTTGAAATTTCTTTCACCATTATACTCCCAGATAGTTGCTTTCTTCAATCCAATATCAAACTCAATTTTTTCGAAATTTTTAGTATTTTTAAAATTTAAAATTCTGAATGAGCATTGTTGTAGTCATCAACAAAACAAATTATGTTTGCGAAATAATCATCAATAAAATTGAGTTTGATATTGGATTGAAGAAAGCAACTATCTGGGAGTATAATGGTGAAAGAAATTTCAAAATCCGAGTAAAATTGGATTTTTGACGTGGATTTGAGTGAGTGAAAACTCGAGTGAAAGCGTTTTTTGGGCATTTTTGAGTGGGTGTGGCGGGCGTAAATGTGGCCATGGAGTCAAACTACTTCAGGGTTTTAGTACACTCATGGGTCCCTACCACATATCCAAAGGGCACCAAGATCTGTTATTATCAACCTCGCAAGCTCCCCTCCTCAGCGGTGCGATGTGGAATGGGACCGATGCAAAGTATGGATATGGAGGCATATATACTTGCTGCCACCGCTGTGCTGCTTTTCATTCACCCAGTTCATGAGAACAAAGAGGGTCTAAAATACATATATTGGTCTCATCATTTCCTTACTAATAATGCAATCTTCGGTTCATTAGGTAGTGCAAAAGTCCTTTCACGAGAGTGACTCTCTCCTTTCTGTTGTCTCATCATAAAGATCCAGCCATGGCAATGCAAGAGTTTCCTAGTTTGGTTGCGGTTCAGTTCCGCTCCTCATTTCTTCTGGAAACTATGAACTAGGAACATTAATCAATTTCAGGAGTAACACTTTACTAAAGGGAAATTCCTTGTGGGATGACAGCATAATCGACTTTACTCACTTCAAACAAAGACAAAAGATTACTGCGGGTTTGGTCTGTCCCATCAGGTCCGCAGTAATCCTTACACAGTTTCACAACCACCGTCTACCTACCACTGATGGACTTAAAGTTTAGCATGCAAAAATTCAAACACGCCCCAAAATTGATTTTTTTACCTGTCGAACGAGAATTACCGAATAAAAATAATAATCTTGTGGATTTTTTCGACAGACTTCTTTCCACTTAACTCACAGGCACAGATACACTGTGCACGTATATTTAGAGATGCCCAACCTGAAGTACAATTTAAATACTTTGGACAGCTGCGTAGGATCCGAAAGCACATTTGGGACGAAAAGAGGTTTAAAGTTAACAAAGGAAGCTAAAGATTGGGTAATTCCAGTTGGCCTAATCTCAGACCAGCATTAATATCCGCCAGTTTTTAATATCCGAGGATGAGGAGGCTTGCTCGCTACAGTCATTCAGTCGAAATCATATAAATGGGGAAGAAATGGAAACTGTGTGTAGATATGTGTGTACACGTGGACGTAAAACGTATATCTCTGTAAGACAGGTTTAGAGAAGATGACAGAGCAGAACTTTAGTGAATTCCGTCAGTCAAATAATGTTGGTTGTTTGAGTAGCACACAGGAAATCTTTGAACACAGTGGTCTGGACGGAGTTAGTGGTGGTGGTGGTGGTGGTAAATGCGTACAATATGAGGTGAAGGCACTTTTCAGGGGATTTAATTTTGCTAAACTCCAGCCAATTCTAGTTTATGACCTTTGCCATTTGCCATCTGGAAGAGTCTTCTTTTATGACGGGATTCATTCCGGACAAAGATCTGGCCTGCTGCTAGCTGCCAAGAAGTATTCGTAAATGAAAGATTTCGCAACTTTGCAAAATGTCTTTTCATTTTATTTTATCCAAGCCATGACAATTTTATATTGCTGCTGTCCTTCTCTCCACTATTCTTCTTCCCATGTATAAATGTACACTCGAACAAAATTTTCCTTTCGAAACACATTCAGCGATTCAAACTGCGTATGTGTATTTATCTGTATAGAAAGGCGTATAATCCTCAAATATGAAATGTCCTGCAGTCTCTCCCAGCTACGAAAACCTATATTTTACGACCTCAACTTAACGATGTAGCAGATTTCAGATTTCATGGAGAAAATGTTCTTCCTTATTTTTGTCTTCATAAACAGACATTTGTTCTTCTAGACGGATATTGTTGGGACTTTTCTTTCAAAATTCTTCACAATTTGATACAAAGACGATTCCAATGATGCATTATGTATCGTATCAGTATTTATTACGTGATTCCATTTCACAATCAGTTTTTCTCTATACAATTATTGGGAAAACCAGAGGTATGCATTTCTACACAAGTTCTTAAAGTTATAACTGGATTACTTGCTAGTTCTAGCGTTTGGCACTATCTGTAGTCTATGATTTTCAATACCGAAATTTATTGACCATCCCATTTTTCGGGATGTTTTCACAACTGGGTTTATTTAGGTCTTGTGTAATGAGTACGTTGTGTTGGTCGTCTATCCATGCGACGGAAGCAGTTTGGGTGGGATTTGACTGTGGCACGTGCACATTTGATGAAATCACGGAGCTCATAAAAATCAGTGGTCGTAAAATTCACTCTTATTATTATGCTGTTAATATTTTTGTTGTCAACTCGAGTAACAGAGTCATTCGCAATGGGTGGTGGCAAATGCTGACACACTTATTACCACAATACTGGGACAGCGGCCCGTTCATTTTGTTTATAGGGCACGTTTATCATAAAAATTATGGTAGGTCTCTATTTGGCTGGCATTTGTATTGCTTAAAGTACGCTGTCAAGAATCTAAAAACTTTTGCAAACGTAGAAAGTCATTCCCTTCTTAGAGTCGTTAAAAGTGGAGTAAAGTTAAACGGTTAACGCCAAGCCAGGGAAGCCACTAAACGAGGAAAACGGCAATTCTTTTAATATTCTCACTCGACAAGTCGTTATTCCTCATTATCCATTCTCAACTACAAACAACAAGCGCAACTCTGCCAAAAGGTCGCAGAAGAAAACTTTCCCAGTCTTATAATGGCTGGTCTGCAACTCTTCCCATGTATTTGGTTGGGGAAAAGACCTGGAGAAAACTGGGGCAAATAGTGAATTCCCATGTTAGGTTATCCTACAAAAGAAAGGGCAAACCTATTCAAAAATTCCAGTGGGACCATGTTTGCTGTACAAAAATATCTTTTACAAGACTTAGCAATGTAGCCCGTTCCCTGAGAGATGGGTTTCATTCCATTCCACACAGGCCCATTTCGTTTTAAATGGAAATTCTTAATGAGAATGAGACTCTGAATCCACTGTGGTACACTGTGGTCATTAACTACATTAAATTATACCATTTCAAGGCATCATCGCTTTTTCATCGTTGAATTAGTCAGGAACATTGCTCGAGAGGAGGGACGGCGACTATGTACTACCACTTATTGCGGTCGGAGTAATTGCTTAGCTGTAGCTTTCTTGTGGAATTTGGTGCTTTAGAATTTCAATAATTTCGACCATTGTACTCTGAATCCATAGCAGCAAATATATCCCGCATACTAAGATTCCCTCTAAAGTAAACCTACTTTTGCTGATGACAAACGCTTCACTGCTGCAAACTGTGTCAACCAATGTCGAGTAATCATGCTATCGTTCATTCAGTTACAATGTTTTATGGCTAATGGAAGTCGACTTATAGGCACTTTGATCAGTCACGTGAACCAGAGTGATAACAGTACAAACCACCTCGGCCAAATGAATGGTAATGCTACTTTCACTAATGATTTTTATATTAATACCCTACTTATTATGTACATCGTCAGGATTCATTTAGCCCGAGTCAGGGAAAGAGTCCGATAAATTTTAGTCCAAGTTGACTGAATAATTACCACCGCCTGCGGTGGGGATGGTCGAATGTTGTTAAATATTTTCTATTCTTTCGCACCAAAATTTTTTAAGTATTCATACCCTTCCCTTTGACTACCACAGGACCAGTGGAGCTGCTTCTTTTAAATTGTGAACTTCAAAGTTGTGTTTGCTACGCAGAAGTTATTAGTTGTCTCCACGTCAAATATCAACTGAAAATAGCAATTTTAAACAACGGTATGGGACACCCACCCACATAACCTGTCAATCACTGGACCAATTTTACTCATCTTCGACTTTACTCTTGACTTTATCTAACATATATACGTTCAAAATTTGACTACAATCGGTTCAGACGTTTTAGCTTTATTGTATCTCGGACATATGGACAGACAGACACGATGATTGCATAAGCCCTAACTCGAGCTATAAAGTAGAGTTATAAATAAGCAAAAATGGGCACTAGTTCTCAATATCACCTTGTCGCCAAGAAACTAGAGTATGACAACTTAAGTATTCTTATTTTTATACGCCTGTTCTATATTAAGAAATCTGCCCATCCGTCTCCATGTCATGCATTATGCTCCCACGAATCTATGAATAAGTAATATACATTGTTTCACAGATGCTACATATTCCGTACTTTTGTTCCTTTGACGTTGTAAGCTATTTAGGTATAAAACAAAGTGATACGACTATACATATTTAATAAATTTTACCCTCTCGGCCATAAAACTACTTAATAACAATGTAATTGCGTATCCTGTGCATTTATTTGTATACATATCCCCAATTAACAACTAAATATCAAGCAATTTTGATATCTTGATGTTATTATTACTGAACCACTAAAGAAAATTGAAATATTACTTTATACCATCACAAGAAATACAAAGCACCCAATAATAGCAAGTGAGTACACATTGCACAACGCTTGCATTGTAGTTCCAAGAAATATTGCAACTTTAAAAACCCATAAAAATTGTAAATCAGGACCTGAAAAGCTATTACAAAGTAAAATGTGATACATTATAGCACGTAAAAGAGCACTTCAATTTGATCGTTCTCACCACTCGTCGAAGACTGCCTTGTGCACCCCGAGTATTGCAAGGGAGGCATTTATGTATGTACATCAGTACGAGTCGTCTCTCGAAGAAGGTGAAACAGCACCTCAAATAGCTCGAGTATTAACCGGTATCGAAGGAAAATGTCACCACACGATTGGGTGTGGTGTAATAGAATGGTAAAAAGACCATTACGAGGATGATGAAAGGGAAGACAACTCGGAGAAAGCAAGTGAAACAGCTTCATGCTCATTCTTCCCACTTTCTCCAGCCTCCTGCACCATCCTCTCGCGACGTATCTAAAATTCTAGCACGAGCAACATTTCTCACGGACGTAAATCGTGTAGGGTGGAGCAAAGTACAAAGCAAGTGCTGGAAGAATATCATATAAATTGCGAAACGGCTATTATACTCTGGAGACAGTATATGCAATGCAGTCAGAAAAGTTGCAAGCCAAGCTTCTCCAACTTGTCCCACTACTACGGACGTTCAGAAGTACGTATATACGTACGTACATGCACTCATCGTCTCCTTTGCTGTAGCGTGCGATTTGCCATCCTCCTCTCTTCTTTTCGGGCTTCTCTCCAGGATGTGCATGCATACGACGTGGGCGACAAAACAGTTTGAGTGTTGTGGTGACTGTTGCTCTTTGGTGTGTCATGCTGCCTGCTTTGAGGGTGTGGATGAGTGTTATATCATCCCGAGATTGTATGAAATAAACTCGCTCCAGACCGACGGCTCGACATCTCATCATCGCGTGCATCCATACCCTCAAGTACGCAGGAAGCTCCAAGTCGGCTGGTGACAAACCATTTTCACTTTCTTCGGTTTCCTCGCCCCGTGTCAACCCTTTTGGGCAAACGACTTTGTCAAACTGCACGGCGGATGGATATTACGGCGAGCAGTTTGATACGGAGGAGACGAGGTTTTGACACGTAAGGATAGAAACCACTACTTTATAACTTTCACCTACTTACTTATACGCGTACGTACAAAAACGGCAAGTACTATCGAGAAAAATCAAAGGAATTGACTTCAAAAAAATACAAGCAACACATTTCTATTGCGTTAGCCATTGCCCGACTTATTCTCTCCTTTATTTTGCCTTGCTACAAGTTGTGCTTGCTGGTTGGAGTTCAATTTAGCCATCCAATTTAGCCTGTCTTGTTGAAAATAAAACCTACAATCTTGTCGCTTTAGCACATTCTACGATGTTGATAATGCTTTTACAACCAACTCACCCTATTTCCTTACAATTTCAGAGTGTAACGAGAACTGCCCAAGAGAGGAAGGAGAAAATATATACGCCCACGGGCATTCATCTTAAACTCCGCCACTCCCATCAGCTCCTTGAAGCAGATCTCATTTGTACCCTCCACCACTACGTTTTCTCTCTTTGAACCAGGTCTGGGCTAGGTCGAGAAGAAAATTCTTGGCCAACTTTGTATCGCATACGCAGTGTCGGATAAATGGGAGAGAAAAAGCATTTCAAATTTTCATCCACGATTTTCAAGCCCTTGTTGTTTACAACCACAACCCGCCTTGCGTATCAACCTTGCCACGACAAGAAGCAAAAAAGAAACTGAAATGAGATAATTTGTCGAAGAAAAAGCCCTGCGAGAATCCTTGCAAGCCAAGCACCGTGAAATAACTTGAAGAGAACTGTTCAAACAGCTTCACGTATGTAAGTGAGGCAGGATTTGAGATTCATTCCCATGTACGGCGAAGACAGGTTGAAGGAGCAGGCGAAGATTCGGCGAAGCGACTTTCTTTTTTCATTTTTCCGTCAAAGTGGAAACTGATTTAAGATTTGTTGAAGAATAGCGAGAGAGAGCGAGGAGGGCTCATCGTGCAGATTCCAGAGAGCGACGAGCTTTACTCAGGTGGGAAGGATAAATATTAAAATGAATCTTTAAGTAGGTTTAAGAATTCCGAGGAGAAGAGGGATTCAGCCTTTTGTACAAGGAAATGCATTTAGTCAGCTTTTAAATGTTGAAGCAAACCCAGTAGCCAAAGATTAAAGTACAATGCAGAGTTCTGCGAGTGAAAACGTGAAGTAACCAAGATTGAAAACTCCTAAATCAATTTACCACTGATTGATCAGTTAATAAGGGTGCCATGTTTGATGCTATAAGCTCTTTTGAGAGTGGTAGAGAGATGAATATCGTCCGAAACATTTACCTTCTTACCTTCTGATCTACTTAAGTCAAGAGTTGCTCTTCAGTAAAGAAAGAAACCCTGCTGGAAAGTGAGACAGGAGAAAAGAAGACAAAGTCACATCCCATCCCAACAGTTCGTGCACATCAACTGATCAAACATGGGAAAGTACCTGCTCCATCTCTCAAACAAAAAGAAGCGTACTTACATTATTGCTAAGTGGGAAACGACAAAGTAACTTTCTTCTTTGTTTAACCAACAAAAAGGCTCAGCTCAAGTTTACTCCAAAATTTTCCGTAGCCGGAGAAATACTCGACCAATTCATTCTCTGGATCAGTGGATCACTCAACGACGTACTCACAATCAGCGCCACGCGGGACTTGGTCGATGAAAAAGACAATGAAATTGAGTCCAGCAGAGTGGCATAGGACGAGGTCAAAGTTGTCGAGTGAAAAATTGAAACTTTCTCCAAACCCTCGAGCCACACTCGAGTAGGCCCAATAACCCAAAATTCATCCCACGCTCTAAATTCTGCATCACAAATTTTAACTATGCTACAAAAAGATTCACTCACACTACTTTTTTGCACATTTTTACTACATTGCTGCAATTCACCACATCGATACATATACTGAGAAAGACGTGTAGTTGATATGACAAAAGTATGTCGATTCGTATAAAAACCTCGACTATTATTAAACAATAATCTTGATTGAAATCTAAAAGGTTTGACGAAAAAGTTTATTTTGATAAACTAAATTACGAACAAGTGAATATAGAAATATATTTGAAGGGACGGGGTATAAATATTGCAAAACATGTCGGCCGGGACCTCGACTTTCTCAATTCACAGAGTCACTCCCCACTGACACATCTCAATACCAAACTTTTAAAACTGCCTCGTGGGATTTAGGATCCTCTTCCTTTTCTTCTTATTTCACTCAGGTTGGACATCTTCTTTTACTCACTCACTTACCAGAACAAGTTAAACAGCTTCCTACCATCCCCATCATCGTGTATGTGATGTGTACATATGTACGTTCGTTCTTCGTATGCAGGAGAACCACCCAACCTTGATGTGCAAAGGAAGAATTCACCTCCGGAGAAAGTAAGTAAGCAAGTGACAGTCCACCACCACCGGTTTTCTCGTCCTCCTCCTGGCAGGATGGATACACAGACAACTTCCTCGCATAAAAAAACTTTCTTTCGAAAGACACAGTAAATGTATGCAGGCATGCATGTTTTACTACACATGCATTTTTATACCCCACATAAAACAAACACACTCCGCCAGCTACCTTTCCCTCGTCTGTCTCGAGGTCTGCGTAGGAACCTGGAAAGTTACGCTCCCCTGACTGAGCACAGTTCAAACATCAATACGTTATCAATTGCTATTCCGATTTCAGCAGTCTGGCAGCAATGGTGCTGATGGTATGGGACAAACTTTTGTCGGGTTTGTCTCTTCATAATTTATTTCCCTGTATAAATACCATTTTCGAAAACTTTTATGGATGAAAGGAACTGGTGGGTGGTTGACTCCTCAGTTGACTGGGTAAAATCAATGGGCACAGTGTGGTCTGTGTATGTGTATGCACATACAAAGGGTAGAAATCACGGCCAAGAGGGGCTTCAGATTTTCAGTGCAATGGGACTTAAATCGAGGTCAGAGTTGACAACCAACAAAAAAGAGTTTCCAGAATATAGGCTTTCACAAAGTTTTAAATAGTTGGATGTCAATATTTACTGCTTCTTAAGTGCTATAGGGAATCACGCGGAGATCCCTGGTGGACCTAAACATAAAAATATTGTTTCTGAATGTTTCCTCAAAAGTAAGTGAGTTGTTTTCCGTTTTCCTCGTACGGACGTGACACTTTGGTAAATACTAAAGTCTATGGGTGACAACTTGTGAAAGCTTCAACACACGTACATATCTTCCAAGTTGTGCAAATGTATTTATGTTTACCAAGTAACTTTACCCAGTGAAACACCATTCTTGTTATTAAAGTGACAGTGATTAAAGTTGATTTACAATTTTCAATAGTGAAAATTGGGCCCTGTTGATTTGTTTATATAGCTATGAAATTACGGTTTTAATTGATAATTCCAAACGGATCTCGTAAAATTTTTTCATGGATTGTGCAGATTTATTTTTAGAATGAGAATTTTAAGCTGCAAATCGCATAACGGACAAAACACAGCATTTCCACAATTCTGGATATCTGCATGGTTCGCTTGCTTATCGTACTTTCCACATGCCTTGTTTCCAACTGCAGAATTCCACCCAACGCCCCAGTGACCAGGAGTAAAAGGACGGGAAATCAAAGCGATTCAACTCTTATCGGCCGCCAGAATTTGTATGCTGAGATACTGTCTCGTTCACATCCTATCACCTGCCATATGTACTTTTATGAAGGCACATTGTATAGTGAGTGCGGTTATTCTACTCTGCCCTCACCCGTACGTACGTATTATGCCAAGTCTCACGTATTTATAAAAGTTGTGCGTTCGAGTCCAACTTTTAAATTTACTTTTACTTCCTACCTCAAATCCAGTTGTGCAATTTTTTGACTTTTAAAGCAAGAAAATCTGGCATTTGTTGAAATATCCGCGTTTGCAAACTGAGTGGAAACTTTGCTGTTACTCGAGCAGTCTTTCTTGATCCATGTGCAGGTCACGAGAGACTTTCTAGATTTTAAACCCAGACTCACCGAGTATCGACCCAGTTCGGTTTCATTTCATTGATATCACGATCAGTGTCAGTATGAGGACGTACAGTGCTTATTGATACCGACACAGTTTCCTGTGCATATCAAACCGACTCATGTTTTAGTGGAGCGGAGCAACACAGGGGTATCGCGTATTTAGAAGGGAGCAGATATCAACAGAGGAACCAGATAGGACGAAAATACGAAAATTATGTGACCATCTGTGTCCCTATAAATTTTAGTCGCGTCTATGCTCATGGATTGCGAAATGTGTCATCTCTCCCTCGCTCGCTCGATCGCTGGCTCTCTTTTCGTTATGTTTACCTCTGCCGTTGGAATGAAAGTGAAACCGAAGCAGTCGGACATAGCGGAATTTCCATCGCTTTACAGCAATGACAAATGAAATGTTATTCCGCTCTCCTGAGGACGGTCTCTGACAGTTTGTTGAGTCTGAGAGGTAACAAATCCCGATTTTAGAGGAAAGTGAGAAAGAGAGATAGAGATTGAACTCGTCTGCTGCTGCTTGTTCGCGGTGGTGTATGGGATGTGCGTCCTTGGGAACATAGCATAACACAATTTAATAGTGGCATTCAATCTCGTTAAGAGTTTGTTGCACCTGATCCCTTCGGATGAGGTTAACGATATTAAGCTCTAATTATGTATGTATGATGGCGCAACCACAATTAATGGGCCTTAATTTTGAAATTCTTTTACTCCAAGTATGATTTCTGCCAAATATGCCAATTTTAAATTGCAATAAATGACACTTGCCGTACTATTGGGTTGTTTTCCAGTTTTATTTTCCAGGGTAAATCGAGTAAGAGAAACTATCCCAGCAATATGATTGCAGGGTTTTGGATGAAATTGATCGGAAGAGCTATCAGCAGATACGTACCATTCCGCTTTAGGCTTTATAATGACTCTGAGCAGGACGACTGAGTCCCATTTTCTTCCCCATAGTTCACAGATTTGACCATATGAAATCAATAATGCTATTCAACTCCCCATAAAAATTCCCAGCCTCACATGAGCAAAATTCCTCTTACTCTGTGTGCAAGATTTGGACTTTTGATATAATCCAATCTTCCAATCCCGAGAAAATCTCTACTGGGCATACTTTCTGGTCTAATGGCCCCCGTGATCTCTAGCTTCCTATTCTTCGTCTCCACTAAAAACCATCCACCAACTACTACGCAACTTGGTCAACTCAAACACCTACTTGCAATGGATATGAACTGTGAACAATGCCGGAGAGATCGTAAAGAGTGAAAGTGCGCTCGGCCGGCGTGGACGTATGTGTGTGTAGCAGTGTGTAGGCAGCCATTTCTATTTTAACGGGACAAAACCCACCATTCTTTGCTTTGTTCGGTATTGCTTTACCATGTGGGCTGGAAAGAATTTAAAATTTTGAGACATTCTCCAACAAGAATGGGCGAATCTCTTGTAATCAGCTTGGCTGGGCTGGATCCAAAGCTGGAGGGCTTGGATTGGACCAGTGCCATGACGAAAGAGAAAGATCGTAAAGACGCTATGACATGTCGTGAAGAATTTCATGGTATCATTGCACTTTTACCCTCGATGCCCAATATATTAAGAGCAGTGCGCAGCGACAACGCAACGGCCAGACAAAATCTGTCAATGCTTTGTTGTGCGTATTATTGGAGTTTGTTAAATGGAAAATACGTCCAGTGTGGATCTTTTTTACCCTCCTAGATTTCGTACATTTATCAATGTACGATTTATTACCGGTAGCAGTTTATCATGAAATTCTAAACCTACGCATGTTCTTATAAACATCTGTGCGGCTTTGTTATTTTAGGCATTCTAAGATGAAAAGAAAGTCCATTTGAAGAGATTGATATATGTAAACAAATGTTTGATATACAAGAAATTACAACAATCCAGACTCAAGGAGACAACAGGTCCAACTTTTAAGAGTAAAGCTGCAGCACTGCTTACCTGCAATTGATAAAAAAACAAATTAGACTTGTGAAATGTATTAAAGCATTATTTGACATTTTACTCTCCAACTCCTCTCCAATGGTCCAGACAAAATACAAACGAAAATTAAAACTGAAGATCAGAAAAATTAACAAAGCGGTCCAATTTTAAATATGCATATTAACAGTACAATTTATCGTCAATCTCAGCACTTATCTTTATGATTTAATATATTTCTCTAAATTTTGTAGAGAAAGCATGGACCAGAAAGTCTTCAAAAATCTCAATTGGAGAAGTTTAAGCTTTCAAGTGGCCATAATCAGGTGACGAACTTTGACACAGTTTTCTCTGCTACTCGCGTTTTATTAAGAATCATGAAACTTAGCGGGTGGTAATGGCACCGAGAGGAGAACAAATTCCGTCCAAACCAAACCATGCAATCCAATTCCAATAAAACAGTCACCGCCTAAGCCGAGCAACGAGTAATAACGTCAAAAGTCAAGAAAGCAGAGGAAGGTATTTCTTGCCGGAACTGGATTTGCGATTTACTGGGGCTTAACTTTTACATATAAGAAGGACTTTGACACAGATAATATATCTAAAAAAAACTTCCTTTCTCTAATTTTCTCTTAGGCTCCACATCTCGCCACCACCTTAACTGCTCTCCTCCGATTTCATCTCCGACTTAAAAACTTTTAGATGAGGTTGCACACACCGCTCGGCGAAAGTGTACGTCAAGAGACGGCAGGTAGCTTAGGATTAGTTGCATCAGAAAACTTCTCGGTTTCATTCTAAAAGCTTTAGGGTTTAATTTTTACTCTGCGATCGTCAAGCAAGTTTTCATTCAAGTGAGCTAGAGTAGAACTACCTAGATGTACAAATCTGTACCAATTTAAATGTATGTACATACATACATGCATAGACGTAGAGAAAGGCGCAAAAGGAAGGAGAACCATGATGGTGGTGGGACTCATCTATTTATTTATACCAACTCTTATCCAACAGCCAGTGCTTTCTGATGGATACACGGTTTCTCCTTTTCTCTCAGGGCTTCCTCTGAAAGCGTGGTAATGGAGAGTAAGAGTGGTGGGAATGTGAGATGATATAATAATATAATATAAATGTGGGTTTGGTAGGCCAGCGCAAGGTGAGTTGTATTATGGCACACTTCAGCACATTTCCAGTGAGCAGCCGAGATTCGTTGGCTGAATGTGGAGGCATACCATATTTTAGAATTGCTCTGCGAAGATGTGTATTTTCCGAGGAAGAGGGTGAACATTATTCTGCACAAGAGCGAAGGTTCTTTACCACAACTCAGCGCGTACTCTGTTAGTCAAGTGTACCACCAACCAGCACTATCTCTTTGAGAACTCGCCTCGCACAAGTCTCTGCTTTTACCACATCGATCCATTCCTTGCGAAAATGTTCACAGACTTCAGATTCAACTTCAATCCTTTTCAGCCTCACTCAGCCGCCCGACCGAGTAGACCAGACCAGAAGCAGTCAACTCTCCTTTTCCTAAATGTGAACTTATTTTAACAAGGCGCCAAGCTTTCCTCCTCTATATTTCGAAACAGCCAAACGACTTTCTCGAATTTCAGTGACTGACTTTCTCCCATATGGGATTAAGCTATGGACGGAATACGAATGCATGCGCCAGCAGAACACTCGAGTTGTTGTTTCGGATTAAAAACACATAATAAAAATATAGTGATTCTGATTAATAGTGGGACCTGTTCGTAATTTTTGAGGAGAAAATACTCTCCTGAAACGAAAACCCCCCATTCTCGTTAGCAGTTAGAACGTGAGACAATGAATGTGAGTGTTTTGAATTATGACTGCACATTTTTCGGCTTCCCATCATTGAGGTGGTGAAGAAGAGGAAGAAGGGAAAGGATGAAATAAGTACCAGCAGAGCCGCAGAAAGTCCACGAGCACTTTCAGAGCGACGAGCGCAGACCAACTGAGAAGAAACACATTTTCTCTTGTGATTGATGCTACTATAAGCCGACCAGCGAAGAACATGTTTCATAAATATCAGAAAAACCTACATAATTCCTTTGTGCGGCTCACATTTAATAAAATGATGCTGAGGTATATATCGGTAGGTATTAAGGCCGTACACATTTTCTTATCATTGGAAATCATATTTCCCATGACGTTGCTAAACACAAGGGGGCTTCTGAAGAACGCATTTCTGGGGCGATGTTCGGAATAGTGGTGTGGAAAAGCAAATCCCTTCATTGCGGTGTGTGTGGACGCACTCACAAACACTTTCACTTTGCAAATTCTGTTGGACACAGGTTGTAGTCTGCGTACCAGTTCACTGAATGGGCAGTAGCGGCGAAAATTTTAGTCAACAACAAGGCGTAGATACACATAAATGCGGATGGTTTGGTAGGTGATATCCAGACTGCACAGTTCGTCTGTTGTTACGCAAAAAGACGGCGGTGCTTTCTCCCAGCCACTGGAAGTCTTCTCTGCTCCAGGCCGGATGGTTGAGATGGGAAAGGATTGTGGCCAACTGATATTTTGTGTTTGCACTTAGCTTCCTCGTTATAAAACAAATAGCGAGCGTACTAACCAAACTAGATTACAAACAAGAGAGAGAGAGAGGCTTCTGGTAAAGTGGATGGCTGATTGCGGAGAATGGGTCTACAGAGTCCTGTTCCCATTGCCTCTGATGCGTTTTGCGTTATCATGTGTAATCACGTAAGGAAATGGAGGAAATGTAGGTTAGCTCAAGTATGCAAACTACTGTTGTAGTAAGTAGTAAACATTAATCAAGATTTTTACGACTTTGTTATTGTAACAATACTTAAATGTACGTTATTTTAGGAATTATATCCATAAATAAACATGTCCCATTAAAAGAGGTGTGTTAAAAAATAATTAAACGACAATAGTACAATTTTAAAGCAAGTCAAAGTTCGAGTAACGACCGTGGGAGTCTATAAACTCCATTATTCATCATTACCATTGATAGATACATACGCAGACAAATAATTTGTACCGCATTAAGGTTGACATGTATAGGTATTTATTTATTTGCCTACACTTCCGCTGCAAACCAGCATCTATGCAATTGTTTACAGTTTCCTCCTTTGTTTAATTTGAGCCAAAAAGTATATTGAGCCAACCAAACACTGCGCTATAAGTATTAATATATCCAACAAGTCAATACGTACGTATGTACACAAGTGAGATTTGGATGTCAAAGAGTTTCTCTATAAAGTCTGGTGATGAATGGAGCCCCATAGGAGACGCTGATACGGGATAATATTTTACGTCGAGAAATATGAATATCGCAACAGCCACCACAAGACAGAATGCTTGAGAGATAATAATGTGGTTGTGGAATAAGCAGAAGCTTTTTCATTGTCTGTGTGTGTGCGCCAATCGGACTTTGGAGAAAAATGAAATTGCTGTCACTTTTTTGTAACCCAACTTCCATAATTCTCATGTTTCATTACAACCAAATCTCCCCCTTTGTTTTGATAAAAATCCGTTGACAGCTCCAGCACTTGGGAGTAAATCAAATTCGTCGACTCGTTTGAAGGGAGCGAAGCCACCAAGTTGCGTCTTTGTGTTGTCATATTTTCATATCTCTGTCGTTGCTCTGGATTCATTTTTCATAAACATCAGCTTTGGTGGCTCGACTGGAAACGAGATATCAGCATTTGCTGCAATGAACTGGCAGATACAACCATTGGCAGTAATAGTGGATAACCGCATTGTGTTAAGTATTTTGTTACTGAAGAAGGATGGTTTTTATTATTACTCGGACATAGATCGTGTTACAGATTAGCATTTACACGTCCGTTGCCAATGATGTGATGTAACAAGTGAGATAACTACGTATAAATTGGTTGACTTTTTTTATTGCCGAGTTAATGCGTGTTTACCAATTTGACAACACATACATTTTGCTGTCAATATCGGGTTGCGGTGGGTTTCTGAGAAATTTAATGACAAAAGTTTTATGTCAATATTGCATGTTTGCTACATGATTTGAATGAATCTCAACTTTGGTTCAATGTATTAATGCAGTAATCGCAGGTGTAATTTAATGTTTGCAAATCATACCTCGTGCACGTATGCCATTATGAACGGAGAAGAACCACAGAACTCTGCACCAAGCCATGGGCTATGGATTCTGATTCAACAAAGGAAATTAACCTCCACTACATAATTGCACACCGAAGGGCAAAAGGGTAAATTGCTTAATTTTAGCTCTCTCCACTCTTTATTACACCACTACTAAATCTTCACGGCCTCGGTTTCGTCACTCTCCGTACAGTTGTTGGTTGGTTATGATGAATCCAATACCTATGTAACTTATCCAAGGGAAATGCGAATCGTCTGAGAGAGTGGATTTCATATCGAACAAATTAGTTATCAAATCTGGCCAAGCCAAATAAGTAAACCCTCCTCGGCAGCTCTCTCCTCGGGAATAATGTCGAAAGTCTCTTATTCACTCCAATTTGGGGAATGTTGATTCGGAAACACTGTGGATTTCCACTTCCCAAACATATACAATTTGCACCAGTCAAAAGATAAGCTCATTTGCTATGTATATAGCTTCCTCCAATGCTTGAAATGTAGCAAGTGGATGTGTACGATTCTCTCATTTGGGAATTCTCAGTTCCGCTTTCCCTCAATCCGGTCTATATGTAAGTAGAAGTGGCAGTAGTAGTTAGTTAGTTATTATAAAGCATTAGTTTCCACTCGTCTTTAATTTCCCCCCTCACCACGAGTAATTACTTGCGTGGAGCACAAATTCGGCATCGTAATGAATGGAGATCTGGTAGATTTAATTTGGAGAATTTTAATGTTCAATTCGTAGTACAGAGTCAAGTATAATTCATTATATTTTAGATTTATTCCAAAATTCTAGAACATTGAGAGATGGAAGGAAATTAGTAGTCCGGCCAAACCTTTGGCTGCCTGGTTATAAGGAAATAGTGCTGTTTTCTCCGCCCTCATTCTTCCAATAACAAGTGGAGACTGCTTCTGGTCTCTGTGCAGCTCTGTAGAACGACGACTACAGGAAAACGGACTCTGTATAAGGAGAACTAAAAGGAGACGAAGAAGGAATGAGGGGTTTACTTTACTCAAGGATCTCAATTTACTCGAATGAAAATCCTGCCTATTTGATAGGATTAAAATTCGACGGAAAACTCATGGCAAGCGGGGTATAAGGTTGCTGCATGGGCTTCCTCTCTTAATCCAATGTACAGAAGACAGTTCTAAATTATACTCTCCTTTGAAATATGATTAGTATCTTTTGAGCATAAAAGCCTGCCATTTCAAAGAGGAGGAAAAATAAAGAGGACGAACAAGAAATGTTCCACACACACAACTCAACAGAATTTTGGAGCAGCACCAATTTTTTGACATGAATTTCAGTCTCATTTTAACCATTTCAACCACTTAGGCTAGACTTTCTTCCTACATCAAGTGAAATTTGACAGAGGAAGCATGTTATTACCGACCAACAGTGGTCTACTTTCTACCACAACCCCTTCTCCCCATTGTTCTTGTTCCCGTTTATGTGCAAAAAAGCAAAACGTTCGCAATAACGACTGCTTTGGAAAGCATGAAACTAAAATGATAATTGCGCATAGGCATTTACGCAGATGTATGCACACACATCGATAAGTAAGCAAATGCAACAAGGACGCGTTGTCAGGGTGGGTGCTGCGAAGACCCAATGTTTACCTCAGCAGCGTCTCTCTAAATAATCCGGCCAAGGAAGGAGTAAAATGTATATCCGTTGTCATTTTACGCTGACCGTATTATCTTTTCTTTGACAACTTTTCCAATCAGAAAGCAACTTCTTAATCTATATCACCCTCTCCTATTCATATCATCCTTCTCTCGGGTAGCCAATTTGGCAGAGCGACCTTCGTTGTGACGGTTATCGTGGAGAAGTTGTCCAATATCACATCAAAATGGCCTGCACTATATCTTTCAAACAGTCCAAACAAATAGGAAATAGTGCACGTTGAACTGGATAGACTCACTCGAGCCTAATAACAAGTGTATAATCCTATCCAGCCACGAGGCTGGAAAGGAACTCGAGTAAACTTAAGCTGAACTGTTGGCAAAAGTTGAGAGTTTACTATTCGCAAAAATGTTTATGGTCAATTTTTATGACTCGTAATATGGGATGTCGTGAATTCTTGGTCGTTCTTGTTAGGGCTGCTGCTACTGCTGGAGAAAGTTGATGGCTGCTGGTTGATGTCGTACAAATACGACTTTACAAATGCTAACTCAGCAGCAGCAGGGAGAAAGAAGTTCCGTTCCCTCCTTTTACTATATACTTACGGTCATAGGATATTAATAGTTGCTCTTTCACTACATACGAGATCCTTACAATACTTACTTCTCAACTACCGGCACCTTTCTAATAATTTTCAAATATTCAAACTTACAAAATGAAAAATAGTAGTAATAGTAAAATGTCAAATAATTGCACAAGTTTCTACATTCCGTAAACACTTTGAGTGTCCAGTCTTTATGGAAGAAATCAGGAGAAGAAACATGCATGTATAACTACCAAGTTTGAAACCATTAAAAAGTTCAGGAGCAGTGAGAAGGTGGTAATATTATTGTCAAGTTACAACGACGTTACTGTGCAATCCAAAACAGCACAACAAGAGATAAGGCTACAAAAATATATCCGAATACGGACTTGTAGTATTGCTTGGGTTGAGCTCGTTTTGTCACGAAGTTTCATTAAAGTATCCTAAATGAGAATGTGTACAGACAGTCCTACAAAATAAATGTCACAATTTCTCTTTCAGACAAGGAAAACCTGAATGACCGGACACAAAATTACAACTAACCACCAATCTTGACACTAAATCTGACTGTGAATACTTCAGTGTCCAGAAAATGACAAGGTTGGAGTGCAACCATGAGGATGCATTACATACACAAACACAGAGAAGTAAGTAGATGACAGGAATTTGAAGAAACATATAAAATTGACCTCATTCACTTTTATTGCTCAGAAAAACATGGGTTCTCGACACATCACAGCACATGTAACGATAGTTCTACTGACAACCTACACGGATCAGCAATTCCTGTGGTGCTGGTGGTAGAGTGGCCTAATCAGAAAAACACTGTTTACAGATGTCACGTAAAATTGGAGAAGAATATTTTATCACAGTTCAACTGTCACTCGGCTATTATTCAACCCGAGCTTTAATGTCAACATTGTATTCCTCGCCTCATCTTTACGATTTCTTGCCCAAGAAAGAGTCGTCGCCCATTCTTGTACGACATACACGCTGAACATGCCCTACCATTCGAAAGAGACATAAATCAGTGCTCAAAGTAATCACATTCATGAAACTACCTTCGTTTGCCTCTGACATAGCTCTGTTTACAAAGTCAATACTGAAACTATGGGTTGTTCTTGAAAAGTCAGTCACACATCATTTAGCATACACATGCACCTATAAGCTACGGACACTGATAAATACGAAAGTTATTATGGACTTATCTCTTTACACCTTGTCGTAAAATTAGTTAATAGATTATGAGCAATAAATTTCCGAATTTGCATTTAAATTTATTATGCTCAGTAGTTATTAATTTTTTATGAATCCCAATGCATAGTCAACAACAGAATAGAAGTATGTATATACATGCTAAATTTATGTATATTATTATATTTTTGAGTCATCTATCCGTCGTCAAAATTCTAGGTTTCCAACATGTACAGCTTATCCTTAGTTAGGTCAAATGAAGTGCGGAAGTTGACTCAGATTTGAGATAGGTTTAAGATACTGCAGACGATTCACTCATCTAACGACTAAAACTGTCCTACCTAATATGCATATGTACATAGATGCATATATGCGCATGAACTCAGCAACGGAGCTAGACCGTAAAATTAATGCAATCACTGCATACTCATAATTGACAACGCCCATCAGGAACGGCCATACTGAACATCCCACTCGTAATTACATTTTACAAGTCATTTTGCATATGAATCAGCACTTGATGAAAGACAGGAAGCATGCAAAGACGCGAGTTACTAATTAAGTGCATATCAGCTTCAACACAAAAATAGTACGTGATTGTCAGCATGGCGACTACGTATGTATACGGATGCATACTGCCTATTCAAACAGTCAAATTGAAAGGCTTAAAATTACTCGTTAAACTTTCTCCAGCTCACATGCACACAATGCAATGAAACAAATAAAGTCAAAGGTTCGAACCAATGGTAGCTAAAACGTGTACCGTTTATGTCATGGGTAAGAATATCAGTCGGGCCTGGCAGTAAAAGTTGCTTGAACGAGGTTATTCTAGCGAAGTTTAGTGAAATGAGAGTCCAAACGGAGCTCAAAGACAAGGCACGAGAGAAAATGTTTGAAAGCTAAATTGATTTTCAACGAGGCGACTGGAGAGTGTAGCAGGGCTTGCTTGGAGTTCACCAAAGTGAGTACTTCTCATTTATCACTTTCCATATAATGACTGACTGACACTTGCAAAGAACCAACACCATATAGCCACGGATGCTTGCCGCTTCTTGTCTAACTGCCCGTAGTGTTCTCTTTAGATTTCATACATATTTGCATTAAGCCGTTTGTTGCATCCAAGCTCACAACCGACCTCTTCAACCAGCTCAAAAAAATGCTGAATCAACGTTACCAGGTTTAATAATTTGTCTTCAATGAATCAGTCAGTATTGTGAGTAAGTATTTTAAAATTTTTTCAGCCAATTTTATATGGCTTAATTTTCAAGCAGGATTTATTATTCATTTATTTAAAACGTCAAAGATGATGATTTTTATAATAGTTGTGGTATTTGCACTTGTTACAGACAGCGAATTAATACATATGAGGAGAGTGATATGAGTATGCTTCTTATAAATAATTATAGAGGTCACGGTCCTTAGTGAATTACTATCAGTGTGTCTTTTGTATATAATATGTAATCCCTGGTAGCTGCTGCATATTTGAGTGCATTTGTATTTTCGGTTTAAAAAATGATAGAAAAAGTTGGTATTTTCTGTTTGGAAAGCGATAAGTGTTTCGCTGTCCAATATCCCATCGTCTAAAGTACAAGTTGTTGAACAAGAACTCGGGGTGGTTAATTTTCGTTCATACTTGGGGAAGAGCTCGTTTGTCTCAAAGCAGAAAAAGAGTAGGGATTGCTCTTCTTGCGTAATATCTGTCATCAGCATTCTCCAATAAAAATGGAAACTAGGAAAAGGGTATCTCTTCTTGGCTTCAAGAGGTGAATCCGAAATGGAAGTCGAAGCCGAGGAAATCTCATTAAAATACACTTCTGTCTCCTCGAGAAAAGTGCTCACATTTGAAAGTTTCACTGCTTACAGGCATTCCAACCAGATTCGAAAAATACAAGCCAACTGAGTAAGCGAGCACACCGAGTGAATCTTTCACATCTTCCTGCTTGCTTAGCTCTCCCCGTTTTCCACGTTTCTTCGGATGCATTCATGGGAGCCCGAAGAGGCAGAAGCGGCGGCGGCGGCGTCTCCATGTGAAGGACAATTTCTTATCTTGGGCGATATTACATTCTCACCAGGACAATTTTACAATTCGACTTTATGCATTTGGCATTGGCAGTGACTGCTACTTAAGTCAAGAGGAAAAGGAGGAGCACTTGAGTTGGTATGTAGAATAATAATACGGGGCTGAAGTAGACTTTCATATGGTCACACATGACGATTACGACGACGACTACTTCGACTTTGTGATATTTGATACCACTTTAAACAACCCAAAGATTTGATACCTTGCCTGTTCTCCCACCTCTTCAATAAAAAATTTTCATCCCTTACCAACTCTCCTCCATAGTCCATACATCCAGCTAAACTGCACATGGAGCGTCTCACCCAGTTCGAAAACTATGCCGTATGTGTGATATCTTCCCATCTCACCCGTCATCCCACTTTCTTAGAGGAGCCGAGAAAGGTGAATAAGCAATGAAATGAAATGATGGCCTATCAGATATCTCGAGGAGAAGATGACGGCTCCCCTCCAGACACTTCTATTCATGATTGTCATATTAAAAAGTCATGAGACAAAGAATCTTGAATGAGAGAAAGACAAAGAAGAGTGGCAGCAAAGCCTTGCACGGGTGACGAGAACACAAGAATCTAAATTGCATTAAACTTATTTTGCAAGTAGCCATGGACGTGTTTTCGTCTGCACTTCTGTCTGTAGTAGAAGCAAGCAAAAGTTTAAAATATTATATAACACTATGATGTCACTCCTAAGGTTGGAATGATTTATGAAAAATGAACGTCTTGCTTGGAATTCTTTGATAAACTATTCTTCCGATTCAATATTTTATATTGGTGGGTGTGGGCTACCCAATTCCAGATGTGCTTAAAGTACACAATACTGTCGAATACAAATAGGAGCTGGCTCAACTGAAAAAAATATGTAACACCATCGACAACCTCAGAGAACGCATACAAAGTTTCTTATGAGGGACTCCTGACAATCATGCATAGGTCCTTTCTTTTGTTAATGTCGAACAGGAAACCATACCTGAGAAATGTGACACTTTGCCGTTACATGTTGCCCTTTGTAATAAAATTTCTTAAAGATTTTAAGGACTGAATCACGGGGATAAATTATTGTAAGTTTCTGGGACACTAAAAAGATCCCTGCCATCATTGGGCAAACGTTGTGTCAAAAAATAAAATAACATTACGAACGAGTTGTGTATTAAGGAAATATGCTGTTCCGCAGGTTGGGCTTCAACTCGGCAGAAAAATATTTGAAAAGATTAACCATTGTTGTAGTAAAGCAATTTGGTTTTTTCTCCCGACTTCCTCGATTATGAGAAATCATACCATGACATTCATAAGTGGATCTATTGTGTTGTGAAGATAAAAGCCTTGCACATGTGTACATACATATCTGAATCTATCCAAAATTAGTCAGCGTCGTACATAAATATGTCTATACAACGTGAAGTTTAAATTGGTGACGCACGTGCTGCGACCACATAACAACAGTTCATCGTCGGAATAAATTTTCATCCTAAAAATGGAACCAACACAACAATGATGAAGGATGACATTTTAAATATTAATTGTTTAGAGTATTATGCATTCTCATTGTTCCCTTAATACCACGATAACCACGATACAACTTGTATTTCAATGTGTCCATACGTTTGTGCGTGTGGTAATTAATTTCTTTTGAAATGAAAGCCTTCAGAGATTTTTTACCAGTTCATGCACACACCACCCGCTCCCCCCATTTCAACCCCACCGCTAGTGAGCATAGTATACGAACGACGATGGCTATTGTCCAGCAGAGGCAGATAAATGTCTTGAGCGAGTTTCTATTGAAAACAAAAAGTCAAATAGATCACACTGTCAGGTTAAACTGCATGCAGGTTGAGGAGAAATATTTCTTGGATAGCGGAAATCGGAGAAGGCTTAGTAGCCGACCAACTAAGCAACTTTCCACGATTCATCTGCAGTCACGAATCGAGGAGAGAAGGAAAACTAGCTTTTTCCTAAACAGCACCCAGTTGAACCGAATTGGATTCAGAATAACAAGTATCTCTGAAGTCGTTCGACATTCAGCATAAGGAAATCCTCGTAGCACAATGGCATCCAAGTTGGGAATAGGCCAAGCACAATATAATGTGGTATCAAGAAGGAGCAGTGGGATCGCCGCTTTTTAGCCCTCTATATACCGTTCAGCAGAGTAGCACCCGAGAGTCAGTCGCAGTGATCGAAGGACCGACCGGGCCATAAAGCCAAGAATGAGTGAGCAGGACGTGCATTGAGTGCAAATGACAAATTTCCACAAATCCTATTCCTATTCCATGTAAAACATATTTCAGGCCTGCATTGTGTTAATTCCCCCGCGGTAATTCAGTTAACATGGATTCACGCCAGCAGCTAGCACTGCGACCAAGAAAACCACCGTTCATGAGACGAGAGAGAGAGAGAGAGAGGAACGGTAGGAGAACAACTGAGGAACCTCAGCCCCTCGAACTCAACTACTCTAAGCCTTTGATAAATTTCTAACCAAAACACCATATTTCACACGCTGAAACGCTCAATGAATACACAAAATTCCTATTTTCGGTCATCAATGAATGTATAAGCGCATTTCGGGGTTTGCATTCACTAAGCATCCAAAAGTATTCAGGTCGAACCTTCCGCAGCAGCAGGGAAGTTGCAGGAAGAGCGAAAACCACAATCCGTGGACTGGACCAATTCTTTTCACTCCCGCTTTATGAATATTTACAAGTTGCAGGTTTGTTCAGATTCCACAAGCATCATCAAGTTTTACTACCGCTTGTAATTAATTGAAGCGAATTACGGTAATTCAGTAATTAGTGACCATCGCTGGCTTGCAATTTATTTTCCTTGAATGAAGCAAAATGTAAATCACGCATTGATTGGATTGTTATGTAGCAGGTTTGATTAAAAGTGTGCGTCGTCGCGATAATTGCTCTGCGTGTGTGCCTAGTATGTGCAAATTGGTTATTATGTTTATGGTCGTCCTGGGTCCCATTGTGCATGCATACACATCATGGTCATTCTTACATTTTCACGCAGTTTGTGAATAATGGACAACATATGTATGTACTATGCACACCTATGCATGATGCGCATAACTCCACAGAGTTCAAGTCCTCGAATACATAATATAGATTAATAAGTAATTTATTTTGCGCCATTTCCTCTCCAAAGCTTGACAACAGGGTGGTGATCTATGTATATTATTTTAAGAGTAAACAGTTATTAATGTCTCGATTTCCTCTGACAATGTGATATATTTGAATTCGCATTGGAAGAGTTTTGCGTCAAACCGATGAGCAGAACACTCTCATTTCCTGGTATGAATTCAGATACGTACATTAAGTAGGTACTTATAACTCCCTGGGTTAACTTAAATCAGTTTAATCCTGCTCGTTAAAGGCTGTGATGTCTCTCTGGGGCTTGCTGCCTTTCAAAACATTGTTTTTCTATTCAAAATTCTACTGCTTGCTTCTTTCACCTAAATCTTGCACCTGTCCCTACCCAGGAGGAACAAGCTCTCTTAAGATTCGACACTACGACGATGGGCCCCAACTTGGAGAGGAAAAAAGGATCATTACGCAAGGTAAGGGAAGGTATTTCTATGTGTACGATCGTTGGGCATCTTCTGCACCTCCTAAAATCCAGACAAGAAGGGAAGGAACCGTTCCACCTTCTTCTTTTTCCACGTCTTCACACACTGCACAGATGCTGAATACAATCTTTCTACCTGTAGTCTTATTATTCCATCGAGAACACTGAGGTTTTTCAGCTGCTTAACCCTTCATCGAATTCTTGAGTAATTGCTTCTAAGGATGAGACCCTGCCCATCCGCTGTGATATTATTGCCCCGTAAGTAGTATTAGTATTGATTACTTATTGTTAGAAACGTTGCGGTTGGTTGGTCCTTCAGTCTCATTATCATTATTACTTTTATAATAATTCAACACTTTACTCATCAAATTCAAACTGTAAATAAATACGTAACACGTTTTGCTTATGCAAGGCTTAGTTCAAACGCTCTCTGGATCAACTTCGTCTCTGCATATCCCTCCAATTCACATCTTAAAGTAAATACGTTCCCTTCATCTTGGTGAAGATGAGAGAATCGCATAATGTGGTGCAAGTCAAAACGAGAAGTTTCCCAGCATAATAGTTATGCTTGACTTTCAACTTGAACTTCCAGATTTTCACTTCTATTCATGCTACGTGAGCCAACAATAAACCCTTTGTCAGTAATGAATACCAACGAAACTAAATTCAAGAAATCAGATCTACCAGAAGCAAGCGTATATATCATACGTATATAAACCCAGACTAGACAGCGTAGTGTTGAAGAGAGATCTCCATTCAACACCAAAATCATATAAGAAGACACCAACTGTTGCCCTTATTTCATTAGGAGTATAAGGAAAATTCAGGGTTGTGCATGTGGATGACATTGAATTTAAAAGATGCCACCAACAGCTTGTGTTTCACATGCTGCTTTCAGAGGATAAAAGTATACGGCTCCTAAAGAGCGTCTCGACCTTATTGTTTTTTTATTCAATAAAACTGGACTAAAACCAGAACAGGATTTATATCCAGCCAGCACAAAGAGCAGAAATTATTATTCATCTTTTATTTGGATAGAGAATGTTAATTGGTCAAATAAAACATGATTCACTGTGAGGTGGTATTATTATTCAAGTTGATATAAACAATTGAACGTTTTAGCAGCACTATTCTATCTCCCTGATCAGCTAACAAGTAATAAATGCCAAACATCCACCGTGAATTTGTTTTAGTCCTCTAATTGGACTAGAACATGATAAAAAGTTGTCTTGCCAGCTTCACATACATCTTATTTCATCACGTTGGAGAGACGGAAATAAATTCTCGTTTCTAGTCTGAAATGAGACTCATGTTTAAAACAGAAATAATATACTTTGCATTAAACAACAAGGAAAATCTAAATCCAATTACACGTAATGAGAACGTCACATTGGGAGTGAAAAGAGATCTGTTATTTTATTTCTGTCGAGTTAATTAGTCAACCTTTTTTCAATAACAAGTCCTCCTTATTATACTGATTGTCCTTTCCAGTATCCCTGTAGCATATGTACCAATTATCCAACTGTGATTTGTATGTACATTTGCATGTGGACTTGAATCAACAGTTTAGATGATTGTAATTGCAAGTCTGCAACGGTTTCAACTGCTAAAATTCAGTGTAATTTTAGCATGATACAAATGTATAAAAATAAACTAAGGACCACAACAACAACAACAACCCGCGTCATCCTCGTCCTAAAATGCCATAGGTAACATTATATCAACAAAAGAGTAACAGAAGCCGCAGGGTGCTGTTGCTAAACTGAAAATGAAAACGATTGAGACTTTTGAGACCTGACGGAACTCGGACTCTATTATTACGTACGTAGTATTCAGAGGGCTGTAAACTGGACTTTTCGCCTCACTTTGAGATATTATGGTGATGTGCCTCCAAGCGTCTGTAGCCTACACTTATCTACAAATCCAGTCCACCAACTCTGTTTCCGTCCAAATCCCTTCGCTCCCAAGGAAAAGATGAAAATTTATCTGGCATCTAAATTCTACAACTATAACAAGCACGACACCGCAACTGAAGGTAACGTGTAGGGCAATGTAAAGTGATAAAGTAGTATGTACGAGAAGATGTGATGGTAAATAAGCTTGGCTGAGCAGGTGTTTTTAAAGAAATGAGTTTGATATTCTATCGACTTGGGCACGACGGGGTGCATTAGTAGAGATAAACTGGTGCTGTAAAATAGATGAGAAATACTCGTAAAAATCAAGACTCAAGACTTTAAGTCTCCAGTGCCTCACTTTAAATAGAAATAACACTTCTGCTTCCCATCAAACATCAAGATTATCATTCTCTTCAAGTGCATGTTGTGTGTGTGTGTATTGCCTGGAAAAAGATTCAGAAATGGATGAGGAGCCGATACTTCAATCGCTCATGTTCATACATATTTTCCTTTTACTGCCGGAATTCCCTGTTCAAATAATAATTTCTTTGGTATTTACTTTACGAGAACCTACGTTCTACTACTGCTTCTGCTGCTGCTGCTCGAGTCTAAACTGTTATTGATTCAATTCATTTGCATACTTCCGAAAGTTATGATAATGTTCCTCCGAATGAGTTAGTGTTACTCTCCGCGTTCTGAAAAACAAGTTGAGCAGCTATATATTTATATGCATGCAAGTAGTTAGAATTTAGTGTAGCTTTTCATGAAGACCCGAGAATACCAATAAATGTGGGTATGCAAATATAACTATTACTGCAGCAGTTCAACCTACATTCCTTCCAGTCAAACATTAGAAAGTATGAATTTCTGACAAACTTATAAATACATGCATGTACAAAATAGTCGTATGTATGTTGCGTACACATATTTTGATGTGCTCTTAAAGAACAAGTTGGAACGAGTCAATTCAATTGGACAATTTCCCTGGCCTTGAATAAATAAAGAAGAATGCTGGACCTCGCCCAGTTCAAGTTGAGTTAACAAAGTTGTTCACTCGTCCTTTGAACAAGGATCATTATTATCCTAGCATAGTTTTGACTTGCTTCAGTTGATTGTCACCCAACTTAATGGGGATGAAACAGAAGCAACTCAGCCAAATGACGACGAGCGAGACGCTCTTAAAAGGTACATTGTCAAATGTTTTTCAATTACATTAAATTGAACCCATCCTGCAGACATTTTCTTAATCCAACAGCAGCAGCAGCAGAAACCATCACCCGTGAGACAACAATGGGACGAGGACAAAGACGATGACTCTTCCCTTCAGGTCATGCGATGCCAATGGTAAGATTGGGCAGAGACTAAAACGAAGCCTTCATTCAATATAAATTGGACGATTAGACACTGAAAGTTCTCGACACATCTCTCGGAAATTAACTCATTAAATAAAAACACTAAATTCGTTATCTTTCCTCTGAAAACACTACAGTGCGCGCATGGAGTTGATGGAACTGTGCCCTGATTTGTCGTTCCTCCTCCTCCTCCCACCACCAGTATCACGAGCGGTATATAGTCCCCACGATAAATGATGTTGTTCACTGTTGTTGTCCCAATTTATTTACTCAACCCTCTCATCTTTCCTCTTCGTGCCTCTTCATACTCAACGTCATTCATCCTACCAGCACCAGCACCAGCTTAATAATAATAGCAAAGCCATGTCACTATATCCTCTAAGCTGCACGATGAGAGAGTTCATATCATGGTGGCAGAATAAGAGAACGACGATGGTTGCTTTGGTTGTCAGATTCTCGGAGAAAGTAAAGTTGACTTTTCTGCTTATAGTGTCGAGTGTCCTTTCACTTTATTTGGAAAGCTGTACGTACGTACTTGTGTCTCTGCTTCTTTCTTAATAACTTGTCACAACCACGCAAGAGTAAAACTCTTGATAATTACTTCACTTAATTGAATCTCTCCCTCTCTCTCTCTCAGATGAACTAAAATGAACGTATCGTGTTCATTTGAACACGCAATCTCGGAACATACATATACCCACACACGTAAGACAATTTCCAACCTTATTTAATTCTTTGCTGATGCTGCAACATTTATTTTGCATGAAAGTGCGGGTGTTTGCCAAAACACATTTGAAGCAAGTGTTGGCTTGGTTGTTGATGCAAGAGGTGTTTGAAACATTCTTTGAATTTTGATAATGATTTTCATCAAACATCCAATTACTTTGGGTTACACTAACTAAACTGTTTAGACAGGAGAGGGCGAGAAGAAATTGACTGCACTGGATGGGAGCATATATAATTTACCACTATACCACCCGCATCTTTCTCCTTGTCAGCATCAACATCAGCCATCAACCTCATTCAACGGCTCTTTAACTAAATTGAACCTTGGTTTAGATCAACAGCCTCCGAGATTTAGGATCCAGATTGACGAAAACTTTGGCCAGTTTTAAAACTAAAGTCTTCCACTTTTTATGTTTCCCCACATCCCAGCCTTATGCAACGACTGCTCTGTCGATTAATTCACTAAAAGGTGGCTGGGGAAACATTCATGAGACGAGGCTGTGGGGTACATGCATTAGTAGGAGAAGTTTTTTTTGCGAGAGGAGACTGACAATCCAAAAAACTTGAGCGCTATTCAGCATTCGATGTATAAAGGAGAGCGGCAAGCGTTTATTACAGGCTACCACCTCAAGTGAATTTCTTAATGATCTTCCTCATTCTATTTAACAAACCCAAGCACATCTCACTTTACAAGAAATGACGCCTCAAAATCTCCTTCCGTGCAGACAAATAACACTTTTGTCATGGCTATCTCTCAACCCGAGCTCTTCTTTTTGAATGGTCGGTGATTCATACACTGCTCATTAAGTTTATTTTACAAATTTGTCTCATTTTTACGTCCGTGCGTTGTCTTCATTTAATTGTATGAAGAAGGTGATATACTATAAATGCTGAGGAGTTGTGGGCGGTACACGTTCAATTAAACTTGCGCCATTACTTGAATGATTGCCCAATTTAACCGAATAACAATTGCATAGTTGCCCTAAATTGTGGATTAAATTGGCGCAGAACAAATTGATGTAACGTTAGAAAATGACAAGATAGCAATCAACCTAATGGAACTTTAATTCATGGAAATAAGCACTACGCACATATGTACATACTACTCGCCAAAAAGAATGCCATCTCTCTCACATATACATATGGCGTACATGCACCCAATATAGCGGTCACATACACATAGTGTAGTAAGATATGAGCATATAGCGAATACGTAATGACAAAGTAAATTATCGGGGCGTGGAATTTTACTAAATACACGGAAAAATCGAAATTTCTGCACAACCTGTTATCATGATGACAAATCCAGCCCTAGAATTGCGGCGGCTGACAGAATACACATATGTATACGTAATTTGCTATTAGAATGTGGGCGTTCAAGCATTCATTGTGACTTGAGGGTGACCGACTGAGGGCGGCAGCTTGATCGCACATGACAGTTATGAATATTTAAGGATCCCAAACAGAGGTTGTTTATTATTGTACGGAACATGGAGTTGTCACGAGGACTATGTGTGACAGTTTTTGTCTTACTGCTCTTATTCCATAGTTTTTACGATCACACCAGCCACGCTATGAACAATGTTTGACGTTTCAATGAATATAATTTCAGCTTCTATTCGTTCAGCCCACTGGACGACAATATTTTCCCAATTTTTCGTTCAGGGCGCGTATGTTCTATCTGAAGTCAATTTTGAATGCAAGGCTTTCCAACTTTGATCGAGGGCAAGTCCAAATGCAACGTACGGTGGGATTACGAGACAGGTGGAAAGGTAAATATTGAACTATCTTTAAATAGAATTTGAATATTTGATCGACTACGACTCAAAAAATTACAAAACTGAAAACACAACGTTTCATGCACTCTATTTCCTCACTGTTATCACTCAGAGAAGTGTTGGAATAAGTTTATGGTGTCAAAAGTGGCGTAAAATTGTGCAACGGAAAAAAGCCAAAATTAGCATGTGAGACGGGACAAAAGGAACGAGTGGTTGACTTTTGTCAAGTACGCAAACCAGGACGATATAGAAATAATGGAAAGCATCGGCCTTTTCACGGTGTCAAACTCCTTGTTTCCCTGTCACAGTCGACAACTTTCACTGAATGGTCAGTAGCAAGGATAAGTCGAGGATAGCAGAACTGGGAAAATAATTTCCGTAACGACAAGCCGGACAAAACTGTTCAAAAGGGTTGATTTAGAGTTACCTGGTTTTCCATGGTGGTGTTACATATATCAATTTTATACTCCAAACCATATCCAAAAAAACCAATTCAATTACATTCATGCTATTACATTACATGCATTAGTAAGGGTTGACCAATGTTTACTGAGAGACACCCAACTTTTCACCCAAGATCTATTGAATTTTCTTTCAATTATCGATATTGAACGCGAGCATAAAAAGCACACACAGCCCGAGAGCAGCGACATGGGGACAAGGAACAAGTTCAATAAAACACTCTGAGCATTGGTTGGGCTGAAAGTGGTCGCGTTTGCCTTGTTCCTTCACTTCTCCTTCGCCCAATCCTCTCTGTTTACTCACATTACATTTTTCCAGAGGACGGAGCAGAGTTGACTTTTACTCTCCATTCGTTTACTTTACTCCTGATATCAAAAACTTTGAAAACAAATACAAGGAAAGGGTGGATTATTCAGCAGTTGTTTGAGTTTGTCTACTACATACACCTCCACCGTTAAGATAAAAATGATAAGTGGCTCACCGTATATTCTGCTGGGTATGTATGTGCATACCCACCAGAATACATGTATACATACATATATATAGAATACTTTCCAGTTCAATCCAACCCACTCTCGCTCGACGGGTTAAAGCACGCATATCTACATATATCCGTGCATGCACTTTAAACTTCCCCAGAAACTTATTATGTATTAATTAATTTACACATGCATAATACCTCCTTAACAAATGAGAATGGAAATAGGAAAGCGCATTTAAATTGAGTTTCTCATACTTCAAATTTTCTTTGGTAATGAGATGACAAAAGCCCCATGCCACCTCTCCCCCATCCTGTCTGCTTTCTCGCCCAGGTTATAAATTGCCAAAAGTACATTTCGAAACCCTCCCACTGGGACAATAATACTTTATCGTCGTTATACTTTACATTACATCAAAACTTCAAATCACAACTATGTACATGCATTCACGGAGAGAACGTAGCTTCCAACCGAACACCACCCCCACATGGCGTGACATTTTATCCAATGGCTGGGCAGAAGGGAAGAAGAAGAATGTGCGAACACGATTTTTAAAATTCACAAAGAATTCCAATCCAATCCAGCTTTCTCTCCATTCGAGGAAACGAAGAGACGAAAAAATATCTTTTCAAGTTATGATGATCTCCTTGGTTCATGTCTCCGCTAACGATGTGATATGAGATTGTTAGGTTCTGCCAGAAGGGGAAAATATTATTACCAACGACGGCGTAACGAATAATATAAGGAGACGAGGTCGTTATTATACATATACAGATGTATGCATCTTCTTCGGAGAGTTACACATGTACGCAAAGTGCAGTCGGATATTTTTTTAGAATTTCTAAAATTGGAGAAAATAGAGATAAACTGAACATGTAGAAAATGTGAGAAAAGATCTGGAAAAGTGTCTTTGTCAGTTTGATTCTCTTCTTGATACAAGGAAAGCGTAGATACATATTTATATGCGTATTATGTATAAATTATAATCGTCATGTTAGGACTTGGTTGATTGCATGGAAATGATGAGCAAAAAAGTGAACAATAAACAACATTAGCTATATTAAATCAGACTCTGTTGTAAGTAGCAGTTTGATAGTTTGTTAAAAGTTGAGAACTTTGGGAACGAAACAAGAAATAAACTTGAACCATTTCTTTCATTATATGTTTCTACGCCAAATGAGCCAGCTTTCGTCGACTCCGATTTGGGCCTTGGCTCCGCACTCTCCAATATCTGGGTTCTCAATCAATCCGTTTCATTAATTGAAAGACTTGCTCCAACTTGGCCACTTTTTTCTTGCAGGCAAAGTTCGTTCTCTGAGTTGCTTGCTTCTTCTTCTTCTTATACATACTTCTTCTTACATATACCGCTTTATGTGTGGGGTGGAAATCCATTTTCACTGGATCCACCACCACCACGGCCACCACTTATACCCTTTCTATTATAAATTTAGTTATGTAGCTATGCCCCTCAAGAGTAGAGTTTAGTCCTATTAACGATCCCTCTTTCCAATCATACGGAAAAAGGAGATATTAGGGAGAGAAAAAGTCCAGAATCGCGTAAGTAGCTCGAGCTGTTTGTCCTTTTCCTCGGGCTTTCTTTCAAAACCTCCACAACGTCTTTTACTGGATATTGAGCAGGGAATTAGATGTATTTTCATCTTTGGATCTGCTGGCTGGCTGGTCTTCCACAGCCATTATGCACCACTGCTGCTGCTGCCTTTCCACACAATTCCAGTACAACTAAATACATTGCTATATGCTTTTTGGCTGTGAGCACATAGTAACCTTAATACAAAGATTAATATTGATTATTGCTTTCATTACTTTCCAAGTAACCAACAGATTGTGGAATGTATTACCATCTCAAGTATGAAATGGTGGTTTGGTGTATCAAACAAATAAATCCAAATTCACATCCAACTTCCGAAAACGACAGTTTTTTTGTTTCCCTTTTCGCAATAAAAATAAGGCGCACATGTTGACAGCCGAAAAGAGAAACTGGAAGCTTGCTCCTTCATTGAATAGGACATTTTGAGTTATCTCCGTTCGCTACATCGGAGCATCGGAGGGCAGAAAGTATAATCTCAACCATACACAGGCAAGCAGGCCAATGGCACTTTATTGCATTGGAAGCGACCAAAAATAATGCTTTCTCTTTTTGATTTCACTGGACCGAAGGAACCCATTGAGAGGTGGGTTAGTAGATATGTGCAGTAAGTAGTCTGGCAGCAGAGGATTTCTAAAACTACACATGAGTGGTCAGAGTAAAGATCACCGAATTGCAATGAGGAGAAGCTCGGCAAAAAATTAGGATTTATTTACCTCCTTTTTCCTAACTTGGAGAAGAACGAGTCGCGAAAGTGCATTTATGTGGAGAGCGAGATAGGGAGTCGAATAATGCTGTCCAGATATGTATGTGTATGTGTACATACCTAGGATCGTCTTCCCAATAGTTCAACTAACGAGCATCCGCTATGGATTAGTTCACTGCTTCGACTTACTGCTCGTCTTCTTGACTCGACTTCTGTATCTATTTCATTTGGTTTTATTGTTGTGGGATGGAATCACAAAGGCATTTTCTGCTGCATACCTATATACCCGACTTGTTCTCTGGTATTGGTAAATCCATTTATCTATACCACAATATTCTATGTATTCTATGTAGAGGCTGCTGGGAAGAACTCAGCAAAGGATCTGCTCTGCTCCATCCAACACAGGAAAAAAGATGTCAGAAAGATCAAAAATGTGATTTTTTCAGATGATATATGATTGCCAGTAAATGCAACATTTGTTCCTGAATGTTGGTTGCTTTCGCCTCAACTTTGGATCAATTTCTCCTAAAATCACTAAACTTTGTCAGACTGAAGTTTGATATTCGGATAGTAGAATGTGCAAAAGTGGGGCAGATCCGCCTCACTAACCTCAATAACATCAAAATCCAAACCCAACTTTGGATACAATCCGATTCGTTTGACAGGGATCCATATTCCGTTGATATAATGCTGTTTGCAGTAAAAACAGCAAATGGATCGGGACATAGATGGAGTATTCCTCTCTCTCCCTTTCTCTGCCACTCTGGGGGGATGCCCAAAATTTACGCAAATGTTACAAAGGAAAGCGATGCACAACAATCCGTTCGACATGCCCATTTATTTGGGTCTTGTTACGAAGGGTTAATAAAAACGAATGTAATAGGTCAACAAAATCTACCCATTGCTAAATCATAGTTTGAACATTTTACCAGATCACATGGGGACAATGAATGACGCTGTGTTAGATTCGCACAGCTGCAATTAATGGAAATCCTGTCGATTAATCAATGTACCACTTTTTCATCGTGTTATTAAATAAATTGTACTACTGCTGACTTGCCTTACAATCGTTTTAAACCGCCCACATTTGACAGCAATTATGTCATCATAGCAATTGTTTCCCATTATGAAAACTTTTATGGAAATGCTGAATTTCTTATGTTCTTATGGAACAGTCCGGTCAGTATGGTCAGGACTTTATCGCGTGACTGAAAATTAGATTGAGTGGGTTAGAGCTCTAAATATTGCATAACGTCCTCCAATTAGACAAAGATAACTGGGTTCCAATGCAATTTTCAGAACGAAATTAGAAACAGAAAAAACTGACGTCTTTTTATAGCAATCCAATAGCTTGGGTTGACGTCAAGTAAAAAGGATAAATTAAACATGTGTTTGTGGACGCCAGACAGTTGCTGCAACATATTTGCACATTTCCCAAGTTATCAAATAAAATCATACGTACCCACAACTGTTACTGTTTATTTACTGTGAACATGTTCTCACTGCATGCATAAAGGACTACAGAAAGTAAGGCAATTGAATTATTTTGTGACTGAAAATAAACCACATTCGGATCTACACAAATGCCAAAAAGTCAATCACAGTTAATCCCATTGCAGCATTAATTGTTAATCAGGTAGGAAATACACAGACGAAGTTACGCAGAGTTAGTAGTTTCAAAGATTTATATATTCTCAGCACGGATTTACTCAACTTTGTCGTTGTTGTGTCACTAACTTGTCAAGGCAATGCGGCCCAGAGAGATTGCATAATTTGTTTACACTCGCACATAACTTTGCAGTAGAAGTAATGTTTTCCAAATCTACAAAACACATAACGAAAAGGTCACAGGCCAGGGTAGTAGCTACTGAGAGATTATTTCCCATCAATTGGGACTATAAACTACTTAAATAACTGAAATAAGTACTTTGATGCTAATTAATAGAAACAAACAAATCAGTTATTGTGACTTTTGTCTAAAAAGCATTGATAAAAATCATTTATCTCAAAGCTAAGGAAGGAAAAAATTATCCTTTTCAGTGTGTCCGCCTGATGCGTGCATACAAAATAAAACTGATTACCACTGTCCACTGACTATGAGTTTTATTTGATAAAATCAAACCTTTATCATTTCCTGTTTATTGTTCAACCTGAGATTAGTATGTTGCTCTCCCAGTCAGAATATTAATAAGGATACGAACCGTAAAGACGCCAAACCAATCATCACAATATATTAAAAATGCATTAATTTATTTTAATAGTTTCTTTTAATAATCTTAATAACAGGGTTTACAAAGGGCTCATGCAAATGAGATTTTTATAAGAGCACGCCAGTCATTGTCTGTTCATTGCGGTGTCTCGGAGGATTTATTAGCATTTTTTCACTCTCCATCGATACTTTAATCGTAAGTACGCCGACGGAGCCCTGGACAAGGAGGCGAGACGAATTTCATTCTCCAGAGTTGGACGCAAATTGAATGCAATACGACTCAGAGAAAGGAAAAGAGAGTTGTAAAAGAAGATGAAAATATTTTTTGTAACTAGATGTGCACATCTACAACGCGAATTTCTGCACTATAGAAAATATATAAATGAGGCAGTTGCAAGCCAACTTTGTACGGTTATTGGGCGAAATTTACAATGGTTCCCCATACTCCTTTTACTGTCATATTAGCTCCAAAACTAATAATTCTAGTCTTTCATTCGGAATATAACTTTGAAGTCCACGTTTAAAAAATCCTTTTCCTCAAACCAGGTATTTGTACTTTACATTACAAATGTATAATTTATTCAACTACATGCATATTTCAATCTAATACATTAAGTTGACAATAAGCCTCGAGACAACAAGAAATCTGGTGAAGTAGCTGCCCACTTGAAATTCTGATTAAATTCTGCTTTGCAAATATCTTGGCACCCATTCCTTGCGTGCATTTATTTATCTGTTTGGGTGCTGAAGCAGTGTCTTCAGTTCTCCCAGGAAAATTTCAGTGCAGTTCAAGACAAACACTGTCAAATAATGAAAGACTACTATATACGGGGATCCTTCTTATATATTTCCACGAATTTGAGCCCCTCGTCTAAATAACAAGTTACTCACAATGAGGGAGAGCAAACATTTAATTTTCTAGATACGAAGACAGTATTAAGTTTGAGTCCAGTAGTTCCTTTTTCCTGGCTGTCTGACTGACGGAAGTCTCCTGCATCTTAAATTCTGTAAATTCTAAAGATTTCCGAGCGAAAGAATAACATGCTGTCGTTATTCATCCGACGACGGTGCAGTGCACTTGGGTGAAGAATATCATTCCCAACTCCCCTCAAAAACAAAATAGTTTCCAAGAATAAAATGCATTATTCAAGAAACCGCAATTTTGAAAGAGAGAAAACAAAGATCTTAAAATTCAATTCATTTGAAGTTGGACATGGATTTTCTTTTCAGACGCCCAAGAGTCACTGTACCCGAGTTGACTTCAATACGGTGGACTTGGGGATGAACAGAAGAAAGCTTGCTTGGAGACAGATAATTATAATAAGGAGCTCGAACTCTATGAGAAGAGATGACGTCACAACACCAAACAATGAACTTCTCGCTGTCCATTGTTTCATTTTACTCCAAGTTTTGGATTACATTTTCTAAATTATATAATTCTGAAACAGACACAATGCGATAACACCGCACCATCAATGTAAACTTTCCTAATTGGCATCTATGCTCAAATTGTGTTTGTTATACGTCTCTAGTTTCAGCAACACCAACACGGGTACAAAAGATGTCAATCCAATTAGTCTTCTTCGTTCATGACTTTTGTTATAAAATTCTAATAGGTCCAAGGTTATGTAAACGATGATAAAGAAAATATTTACCCACTACTCCTGTAGTATGTACATAGCTTATCGTAGATTAGAAAATTTGTGATCAACTGCTAAAATCTGTAAAATAGTGAAACCTGTAATTGACACTTTTTTTAAATAGGCACGACAGGCTTACATTCTTTCTTACCAAATTATGGTAAAGAATAAAAGTAACATAAGGCATCCCAGTTGCCTAAGAATGGAAAAGAATTGTGTACTATTTTTGAACACGCGATACGCACGAGATTCGAATTTGTAGACTATTCGAAACGTCTTTTCGGCCGTGTAAATTGTCCCATCACTTCCCTTCCTGCCTGCATTCACGCTTTGCATATGAGAATCATTTGTCCGTGAAAAGTCGACTTTCTCATTTACGAATTCGAGCAGGTTCGACACATTCCATTTCAATTTAGGTAGTATTTTGAGTACAAAAGCAGATGAAGTACGACAAGCTATGGTATGTATATGCACATCCCTACAATTCATAAACACGGTTATGTAGTCACGAATTCATTTATGACACAACGTGTAGAAATTCACCTGATTCCAAGCCGTGTAAAAATAGAAGAAAGCAATAACAATAGTTGAACAAAGGCAGAACTCTGTCAAATGTGGAGTGGTGTTAAATTCTGCCGACAATCCATGGACATGAGCTTTCAAAAGATTGAGTGAGAGGAAAGCAAAATAGTGAATTTATTTATTTGGAGTGGTCTGTGCATAGCCTGGTGGAGCCGCATGGTGTGTGCCTGTATGCACATATGTATGAACAAGGTATTGCAAAATAACCACCAAAACAGAACAAACCAATACCAACCAGCCAATAACCTAGGTAAAGTTTAACTTGTTCGATCCGTAAAACCGGAGCGATCTAACTTACACATACGAAATTTGATCGTCTACATACTGTCCTCCCTTGAATGCATACGTTCGTACACACAAGTAAGTAGCACAAAGAGGCAAACGATGGAATTGCATTCCATTAAACTTAATGCATCTTCTCAATCCCACAATTCCATAAAATCTGCGGCTTTCAACTTTCAAATCTCAACAGCACACCAGGCAATCTGTAGTGCAACAAACATTACGCCCGACTTGCGAAACTTTGTTCCTCCACCATCTCAACCAAGTATCGACGACTTGGCATAGTCAACAACTTCAACTAACCCCTATTCGAACAAAGTTCCAATGTTGGTTGAGGAATCCAGTTTAGCCGAGTTGTATGAAAATTGCAGTGAGGAAATACGATATCTCTGACATGAACCAATTTGCAATGGAAGCTTTCTTCCCCAATTTTCCAAGCATGCACGAATCTTTTATTCCAAGTCCAATTCAAAGATGGATTCTGTAAACACTTTGTGGTGCGTGCAGGATGTTGCTCGGTACATGTTTGCATTTTTGCTCATTTTTTGAAAGATTTCACTATCACGAAAATACACAGCACGATAAAATGTAATTTATCACATGAAATACTTCAGAAGGAAAATCTTTCAAAAATGACAAACAAAATAAAGTACGAATAGGACAAGTGGTAAAGTGGTTTCTCTCGCATTTCTTCTTTACCTCAAAGAGAAATGTACATGCAGAAGCGTCATTGCTAAAGAGCCAGAGAATATATTTATGTATGCTAACGAATTCACTGGGAGTGCCAAGAAGAGAAAAAAACCACTGAGCACCCAAGATCCATTTTATTTCAGTAAATTGTAAAATTGGATGTAGCCAGTTTCAAAAACATGGTATTTAACACTTACTAATACGCCTCGTAGTATCAGTGACTTGCTCAAAAACAAGTGCGATCTGCCAAATCATTCCCGCACTTGTCATTTGCACCAAAATTTTCCCAAAACTTTAGAAATATCTAGACAAGCTGGGCGTGTAGCGAAAACGAGAAAAAGACAGAGCCGATGGACTGCACTCTCCGTCAATGTCAGAAACTCTAAACTTATGAAAAGCGCAAAAATCACACAAGAGCAGAGAAACGAGCCAGACGCATGGATGGGTCTTTTAGTCCACTCATCATCCTCAGTCGGACCACTTGGTTTGTCAAAAGTTGACACTTAAATGTTAACTACAGACTACGCTTGGACTCCTCTGCTGCTAGCTAGATACGTCAGCATCGGTAAAAAAAATGTATATGCACAAGAAAACTGCTTGTTGTTTTACAGAAGTGCCGAATACTGTATAATACGTATACTGATCGCAGCGTCAACAACACGAATGAAACTCTGAACTAAACAGTGTCGACAGATTGCAGAAGAATAATAACAAATAATAAGTTTGCTGCCTCTCGTTCTGCGAGATTATGAGCTGAACTTGAATCAGAATTCTTGAATCATAATATTTTTCAGGGACTTCAGTGAAGAAAATATATCATTGTGTGGTTGTGGAAGCTGATGGTACAAACGTCTCTGGTATTGCTCTGGTGCAATGGAAGGAAAGTGGGAAGAATAAACTATAGCAAGTAAAGCCCTTGAACCCCAACTTCAACATGACAAAAGTTTCACGACAACCATTAGACACCGAAAAAGCAGAGAAACTGGATTTTCTGAAATGCTGAAAAAAATATATCCGGAAACCAAACTTTGGACATAAGTTCAGAGTTTGAAATGTAACTGACTGACTCTACTGACTCGTGCTTAGGCACCAAAAGCTGTTGCAAAGAATCCTAAACGAGGGGATAAGTCCTGTCAAGTCAATGAGTGTGCAAGTACAGTTATTAGTGGCACACTGCTACTGCCCAAAACATAATTGGTAAAGCATTCTCTGCTCTTTTCCTTTGTCATATATAGACAAGTTTAATGATTCTGCATCTTTCTAGCTTTTACTGCAAAAAAAGGGTACAGTTTGTGCTTTCTCCCAGTAAGAAGAGCCTTGCAAGCAACCGTTAAACTCTTAAAACACGTTCCCCATGTGTAGTTTTACGTCAAAAAAATAAACTCACTCGTGAAACTGAATTAACTCCAGTTGAGTTTCCCATGTCGTAAGGAACAAGCCTAACTCAACCCTGAGTAGCACACAAAATACTGTGAGATAAAATTTCAGTGCAATGGAACTATATTTAGGAAACATAAAACTATTTCCTTCTACAAAAAGAGAGTAAAAGTTCGTAAATCGTTTCAACACATGACATTTCATGTATGTACATGCCGGATGTGCATTGAATTGGGAAAACCAACAACGTGAGAGAAAGTTCGGCCGAAGCTTTCTCCAACATTCACACACTCAACGTCGAAGTGGGGAAAGAAAAGACAGCTCGGTACACTTTTAAAGAAAGACGAAGGTATAATAGCAGCGAAGGAAAGGGGTAGTAGCACACGATACGTTTTAGGAAGTTGACATATGGGACAAACAGCAAAGTGAAAGAAATAACAATACGGCGTATGATGTATGTACGTACGATAGATAGTCCATTGCCAAAGTGTTTTCCGCTCAAACACCAAACACTATTGAGCAGGTGTCAAACTAATGAACATCGCCTAAGCACACTGCCACGAATGCAAGGCTGGGAAATTCTAGAAAAACCTATACAATTATGGCTTCTTCTTCAGTAGGAAACCGGAACAATGCACATATGTAACACTACAAGCAGCTAAAAGGGTCCAAGCCTCGTTCAAGGTTGCACACTAGAAGAGTTTGATTAGTTTGCTACAATTCGTGCTGGAATGGCTAACTAATAACAAAAGAACAAACCTAATAGCAAAAGTCTGTGCTCAATATTACTCCCGGTTTGTCCACCACCATCATTTCAGTTTTGTGTTGTAGCAACATTTTCTCTTTTCATGTTTGAGGCAAAGTAATGACCAGCCGAGACCAGGGTAGCTGGCACTTATTGTTGTAAACAGAGGGAATGGTCAGATATTATATCAGCATTGAAGAAACGCAGACTTAAAGTGACCCATTGGAGAGCAGGAATTGAGAAAGTGCAAAAAGAAGAGGGGAAAAGAAAGGGGGGAAATAAAGAGAAAACTGTACCTTCATGATGATCCAGGATTTTCGGGGAGACAACTGGGACACAGGTTGTGAGAGTGAGGAGCAAAAGGAAGCTGAAAGGACATTGTTTCCCTTTTGCGGCCAACTTTGCCATCCTCGAAATCATCTTGTGTTGTTGGGATGTCTTTTCCTCTGTCCTCTGCTTCCTCCTTGGAAACAATAATCCTCCTCCCGACTTTCCACACTTTGTTCTCCTGTTCTCCTTCCCCACCACACAATCTTGTTGTTCATTTCCACTCACCACCATTTTCATTTTAATCAAGTGCTCAACACTGGGACACGGAACAAGCCGGTGGTATAATAATAAACTATCCAAAGTTGGAGACGACCACTACCACGCTTCACTACTTGTGAAACAAGGACCTCGCATTATTCATTGCTTTTGCACACTTCAACTTCAACTTGATTTCTCATTTCTCCTTCTGTTCCTTCAAGAATCTCAAAGACCAAGTTGGCGCAGAAGAACAATGAAATTATGGCTGCGACTCCAATAGAAAGAGACACTGAGAGAGTCTGGAGTTGGATTTGTTGGATCTTATTCAATTCAAACTAAGTTCCAATTATGAACTTGCTCCTCCACTCTCTGGCACTTGGCTGCTTTATTGAGTGTACACTTTGTAATTTGATTGGATTTGAATTCGCAATAGTCTGTCACTCACAAGGACGAGAGGCTGATGCTCTATCCTTCTATTACAATTATTGTCATACAAATAACAACTACATATAGTCAGATTTAGACTATTATTATTGTTTCAACCAACGCTATGGAGCTGCTGCATTTGACGAAAAAGTACACAGTTCGTTGCAGCTAGGTCTTGCCGACTGTTTTTGGTGAGTAGGTCGCTTTATTAATGAAATTAGGTTGTGGCTCCACGCTGGATTAAGTAGTCCTCTCAGAAGTGCGCTTTGGATTAAACTGGGGTTGGTGGAGGTGAGTTACGAGAAACTAATTATGAATGAGGATGATAAAAGGATGTTGAAAGTATCAAAAGTTGGTTAGCAAGCAAGTCCGATGGTTTTACCTCCAGGCTGAGACGGACTGAACTGCCAGTTATTTAGTTGAGTTAGGTTAATAACTGAACTTGTAGACAACTTGATGGAGGTGAAATATATCTAAAGAGATGAACAGTGCGTGGTTCAGAATCAAGCAAAAGTCCGACTCTTCTACTCAAACTCTGAAATCTTTGAATGGAACCAGACGGTATTCATATTGAGTCTCCTCCTTTAATCCGTCTTCTTCTTACTACTTTTCGAACCACAGCACAGAATTATAATAATCTTAACGTTTATTATAAAAGAGATTGGTTCACTGCAGGAAACGTGCTTCCTCCCAAGATTGTGTATTCACAAGCTTGGCCTGCTTGGCGATAACTTGCTGCTGCTTATTCCTTCTGCTCCCCTGCAAATTTCTAGTGAAGTGAGCTGTGCGTATCGGGATTATTATTGTTCCAAAGAGTGAAAGTCTGGATTATGAACAAGAAATTTGTTCCCATTAATCATCGCACTTGAGACAGACACCAATATCACCACCACGACATAATTAGCTCTACTTACTTACACGAGCACAATCCATAGCATAGTGTTACACAGTTCGGGACGACCGGAGCAAGTTTTCATATAATTAAGAGACGATATAACCAGGAAAGATGTACATTTTGGTGAAATTCACCTCTTCTGGGGATTATTAAGTGCGTGCAATTTGGGTATAAATTATTTGATGCAGCGTTACACAAAGTCCTCGGATCTTGCCCAAGTAATATTCAAGAAATAAATCAATTTGTTTAGCCCTCTTATGCGTTTGTATTATGTGCGTAGTGTGTGCTTGCCAGTTTTCTGCCTGTTGAAGTAGACACGATCTAACTCGGTGAACTAACACGTTGTAAAATTTTTAAGACGCGAGGACGACGGTTTGTCTTGCTCCTTAAAACTTCATCACTTCCAAAATAAGAAAGGACTGAAATTATTTTCCTTTTAAGCAACGCAGTTATTATATTTTAATAACTATTGCCTCGAGAAAGGTTTTCAATTTCCCACTTGAGTCGAATGCAATTTATTTCCCTTTCAGAGGATGCTTCACTGGAGGATTCAGCAGATTGACAGAAGTGTGTTTATCTCGGCATAAAACTGATTTTTAAATGGATTTACCAGATTTTCCAGCTATGTATACGCGAATACTCTGGAAAACTCAAGTTGTTGGACACGTCGCTTTTCGATTCGAGTACTATTCGCGCATTACTAGATTATATTGTATGGATAGAGGAGGAGATAAATTGGTTATTTTTTCAAACTGGTTATTTAACGGTGAGTAGCTCAGAATATTCTGATTGTCATGAAATATGGTTCTCATTAAATTATCAACAGCAGCATCTTCCTTCCTTCTTTTTCGGTTCGTCCTCGCAACAACGAACGATGACAGATTGGGATGGCACAAAATTGACATAAATGTGTTTTCGTTTACAGTTCTGCTGCTCCTCCCACGTAGCTTTCACTTACTAATTTGCCTTCTCTCAACAACAAATCTCAATCTTCACATGCATACTTTTGTGAGTTTAATTCGGCAATATGGAATTAGGTTCCGTGTCTTTTTCTAGTCTTTAGTCTAGATGAACATGCCAAGCATTCGACAGAGGAGGGGATTTGTGCGAGCAGAGGGTTCCAACTTGAATTATATGCGAATCTAGTTTCTGTGCAATGACATAACGACCACAAACTTGAAGCACAATGATCTCCTCAGTTCAAATCCTGAAGGGTTTGTCAGTAAGTGGAGGACGACGTTTCAAGATTTTGTGTATATCCAATGATTTAAATATCCGTCTTTTCCGTCGGTGGGCCAAATGTGGAAAGAGACGCACTAAAGTGTCTTTCGCCTCAGTCAGTATGTTGGTTCGGCGTGGCTTGGGCAAACGTGAAGGGATGTTGTTGGTTGGAAAGGAGAGAAGGCTATTAAATCTTGTATGAGACTTGGACGACGCGGATCACTCAGGAGAGAAAGTCACTCCACATACGCGACGAGTACAGTAGTTGTGTCCGTCTGGCTTAGTTTTCTATCGCGAACTTGTATTCGCATTCGTTTGTTCGGGTGGGGTAACACGATTTCTTCGTTCTCGGCAGTCTCTTCCTTCACTTAAGAAAGGTCCCTGTCAGTCCCATTACTGCTGATTCCCTCGATCCCAATCGATCAATCAGTCTGCTGATACGGATCCCAACGCTTCTTTTGAGGATACTGATCTTCACCACTCGGCTTGGTTGGGAGGGAGGAGGACTCTCACTCGAGGGCTCCAATGTCCAACCACTTTTTCACTGTTTCTGTCTATTTTACTTCCCTGGGAGACGTTTTTCCAATCTTGTTTTTTGGACAATTTTCTTGTCGGGTGCCCACTACTGGTCCTTCGGTCCTGTGGAATATACAACACAAAATGTGAAGTGAAAGTGAAAGGGCAGAAGCGGATCTGGTTGACTTGACATAACTTGTAACAAATACTGGCGACTTATTTTCAAACGCGAGCAAGATATTATGTGCATAGGTAGCAATTCGAACTTAAGAGTGGTGACAGGGAAATTGAAACTTGTAATATGACAAAACGGTTATTTCCTGATGCTACATTATTTAACATATTGTCCTTTTGCAAATCACATTTGGAATTAAATTTGCACATTTCGTCTTCATAAAGCATGCCTATAAATCAAATGTTCACTATACATATATAAATGTGGTGGGTTTTTATGAAGAACATGCCAACAAGTAAAATATCATTTTTGAGGATTACATAATACAGACATTATACGACTCTAAGAGCTTGTTTGATTTTCGATTCAACTTTCGTGCTGTAACACCAAAGAGGTTATCATAAAATAGAAAAGTACGTGATGCGATATGATAAGATAAAAAATTCTGGATAAAAAGTTCAAACATGGCAATGCATTGAAATGCCGAGAAATTACATGAAGAAAACCGAGACAGAACCTCATTTTATATATATGTATGAATGTATGTACTAACCATCATCGTGGCGAGCTGGTGAGCTAAACATGGTTAGTGTGAACTGAACCAAACTAAAATTCGACTCAGGGTTGTTGCCTCGATTTATATGAGATCTGCGATGGGAATACGACTTTTCAAATCACAGAGAAATAAAATCTTGCAACCAACCAACCAACTATTGCTCGTCATGAATCCCTCCACCGAATCCAATCTGGGTGGATCGCTTCTTATTTTAAATGCGAAAATGAAATTTGCGTGACTGCAAAAAATTTCATTGACACCTTGCGCATTTCGCCAAATTCTTGCTGCACAATGTGATACCTCAAGAGACAAGAACAGCAGTGAAAGTTTGTGTGTAAGAAGAGTAACTTCACCCATGTTCTTACGGAATAATTCTATACAAAATAAATTGCTGGATGTGCTGGGCTGACATACCCAAACTTTTGTGCGAATAATGCTACGGAACATAATGCTAATGGGTGTGACTACAGAATGCATTGTGTGCGCTGGTTAGGTAGGAATATTGCTTGTACCATGGCAAGGACGTGCATAAATATGTATGTATGTATGCGAGTTGCGACTATCAACCACAAGTTTTGCAACTTTGTGATGTCACAAAACAGGGGAATTTTCCCAGAATATATATACGAGGAAAATTTGCACTGGTTGGTTCAAAGTGCATGCTTTACACGTATCAAGCCTGGAGAAATTCATATCCAGAATCGAATCTTTCCAGAAAAGGATGAGATTTGAGCACAAGGCTGAATTCTTATGCTGCTGGGAATTCTCACAAATTCTTAGAATTTTTGCACGCTTCTCGTGGAAATGCCAGACATCGTAGAAAAGAGCAAACATCACATTCTCCAACAATAAAAGGATATCCTTTCCCCGAGACCGAGGTGAGGACACGGTTCTGAGAGAGTACATATCGAGGAACAACTATATCCACCACCAGTCAGCAGATTCTACAGTTCTTTCCGTTTTGGTTTGATGTTGAATGTGAAAGTAATGCAATCATGATCAATACTCGATTTATTCGGAAACGCTTTTTGCATTAAAGAAACCCAAGATCAGAGTGCTCCGGAGAGCTAGTCTGACAATGCAGCTTAATCATATGTTAACAAAATTCGCACATGCAGTGGTTTGCAGTAGATGGTAGAAGTGTGTATGTACTTTAACACTAATATCACCCGATAAACAGCCGCGATGATCATGACGTTAGATATTCGAGGATTTATTGTTCTCCAGTTACTCGATATGAAACGATGTATTGTGCATTCAAATGAACCAATGGTACACAGATTTGATTTATTTTTGGATTACAATTGAAGGAGGGACGTACAGTATGTACGCATGCTGGCCCTGCTGTGTGTGAGTCTCGCATATATTCACATCACAAAATTTTCTAGCATGTTTGTACATATATTTGTAATTATTATTACTCAACTGTTGTCTAAACCTCAAATGTCATTTCCAGACCCACGGTAAACGGGACAATGACGAAAACTTAATCGACATCTCTTAAATCTACCGTAGGTGGAGGTTGATGGTTGGTGCAGATACGAACTTACTACATATGCATGCACGCGAGAGACACATAATCAAGTACACAACGGCATTGTTAACTTTGGGAATTATCATCAACAGTCATACTGCTAATTTTCTAGAGGGCGAATTAAACAAGTCAACGTCCGCGTACAAAATGGGAGTTGGAATTCTTGATTAGTCTCTTCTCGGCATTGTGTGTCTCGCAATGACAGTTGTCACATAATCTATCACTAATAGAATAGCAAATTTCACTGTTTTGAATTTAGCAAATATTCATGTATGAGTAGTACAATATTTGCGTACACACTTCACATCACTAAATCAAGTGAATCCAGTGATCAATAAAATATTCGTTGTATTCAAGATGACACTCGTGGGATATGCCTCGCATAATAATTGCAAACCAAGTAATCCTAAGCCATGAATAAGCCGTTGTTATTTGTGTGCACGTACCTGCATGTGTACGAGTACTGAATGCGTTGTGGTCTTTAGTTTAAATTGTAACGCTGAAATTAATCAAGAAGCATAAGCACACTTATCTCGTCTCCCTTGGCGAGCTAATATTTACAAGTGTCGAATTCTGAATTCGTACATATTTAGTTCACCTTTATTCTCGAACCTTCTGTCACTGCAATTCCTTACAATCGTTCCAACGCAACAATGGCAAAAAGTTGAAACTAACGCAAGCTTGCATATTCGGGTTACAGTAATTTGTCTCCTATGCCCACACCGAACCTCTCGCGTATATTATGCAAATTCGATTAGATGCACAAAAGTTAAATTTTAATTGCATTGTATAATATTCTATTGTACCCAAATACACTTTAAAAGTGCTTGATATTTCAATACGGCTTGTCAATTATGCAAATGGGATTTCAATCCGTTGATTCTGCATTGCTCCCGATGGAATCTGAAAAACCACTCGCTTTATCACCAAAGTTATTTTAAAATACTTATTTTCGCCAAGTGAGCATAAACCATTGTGGAAACTTTTTCCACAAGTACGGGCGGACAAGTTGTGGAGCGAAACAATCGGGATTTAAATGATTGGTTTCCTATTTTATCTTTTATTTACAACCTCACCTCGTCTATTATTCAAAGTCAACACGACCTGTTTGGGTTGAGCAATTCTAGAAAAAGGAATGTCAAAATTCTCTCAGATTGGTTACTTTCTTCTTCTCTTCTATCCTCTCAGTTTCAACTCCTGTGTGCCACCAAGAAAGATATAAAACAAATCATGGGAAATAAACTGACTGAACCCTGTCTGAAGCATGCATGCACCCACCCACCGTGCATCCAGACATCGATGACAGAATCCTTTAAAACTTTCTCCATTTCGGCAGCAGTGAATTGTGGATTACGACTCGGGAGGCACGTGTGTTTCTCTCAAACTCCTAGTGGGTGGGTTCGACGGAACTTCCGTAAACAAAATTTTCATCTCCTGTGTGACATCCACCTTAGGAGCTGCAACTTCCAACCAAAAAGCATCGAATTGAGCCAGGTCAGCTAATCCAACTAGGATTCTCAAGTCTCAAGTGTGTGTGTGCACCACACAAATCAGTCAACTTGGTATGAGTTGTGAGTCTTTCCGAGGAATATTCTATTCTATCCTGAGTGGAAAGAAATCTAAAATTCTGCCATGTTTACTTACTTTAATCCATATTATTTCAAAAATCGAAAATACATACTTTCACTCACATTCATATGTATTGAATAAAATTGTTCCAAAACTGCTTCAAATTATAAATATTACGTAAGTCTTGAATGGGTTGTACTTGTTGCAACTCTTTCAGTGATAAGCTATTTATATACACGTCCAGTACAGATAATACTGTTTATTGGTAGGATTCAATTTCATGGCTTAAGTTCAAAAATTGCCAGTAGTGAAAGTATATCGGAGCAGACATCAGCATGATTAAAGGGTTCACATCAGCCACTTCAAACCAAGGTATCCGATTAAACTCAATCCGCAATTGCAGCCATTAATATAATCCTTTCTCGTGTGCAACAAATACCCAAATCCCAAACGTTACGAGATTTGTTTACTCTTCTCATTCCAATAATTTCAGAGAATCAAACGACGTACTAATTGAGACCCGTCTCATCAATTATTTAAATTGCAACTGTTTAGGTTATAATAAAGCTGGTAAAGTGCGGTTTGGCCTGGAATTTCAAATTGGCTAACGACAATATATATGTTTAAAATTAATGGAAATGCACATCAAAATTTATCCACAAATTTATTTCACGAGAATCTGGTTTGTTTTGTCATGTGTCACCATAATTTAGTAATTCCAGCGATAAAATCGTTTTTTAAAAAAAATATAATCACATAAACAAAGTCAAATCACCAACTTGTTTTTGTTTTGCATAAGAAAGTCACCTATTCGCACCATCACCTGAACGGTTTTGAGATTTGAAAAGTTGTGGAAAGTTAATTTTATGTAATTTTACGATACGTACGTACAACGCGAAACAAGTTAGACCAGGCTTACCTACCAAGTGAATTCCGATTTACTCACAATTTACAAAACACGAAAACTTTAATAAAATTATACTGTTGCTGAATTACAATCGCTTTCTCTACTAGCTTTCAAACTTTACACTTTTTCACACTTTGCCGTCCTTCTCAATGGTTATGAAACTAGGTGAAATCAGATCAGACGAAGGTAGGAGCAATGGTTGTGTTAGGCAATAATCCGAGTGAAAGCACTTGGTTGAAAGTGCGATGAAACTCTTCTGCGAGTGAGAGAGCGGAAGGAGTGGACGATGTTCACTCCACGAAAAGCGGTGTTGAACTGGAGACGAGGAGCAGAGTTGAGACGACGACGAGTTTTGGTTGTTCGCTTGTTCGTGAAGGTTGGGAAGGTTGTTGGGTGGCCAAGTTTCTCGGCCTGGTTCACGTAATATCGCGTATGCAGAAGTTGAGGGTACGAGAGAGACTGATCTTTCTCTCGTAGGTTGTTTTGTTGTTGTTGTTGCGGCTGATGTGGTGAGCTTTGTATTCTTTATGGAATATCAAAAAGGTCTCGGGACCACTATCCTCACAGCGGCGTTGTAGAAAAATTGTAAGAATTTCACAACGGAGGACAAGCTCTGGGACGACGAAGGTAAAGATATGTATATGGCGAGCCCGTTGTTGCGATAATAATAAGCTCAAGCTTTTGTAACCTGTTTCCATCTTATTAAATATTTACGGTATGTGTATATTCGAAAATTGATGGAAAAAGAGCGTTTTACTTGTCCAAATTTTTTGAAGAGAGACTTATTATTGCCAGGTGCAATCTTTATATAGGTATTTTTCGTAGCCTCTTATTAAATGACAATCGAGTACGACAAGTGCGAAGCCATATACTACATATTTACATTTACAGTGTCTAATGTATGAATGTATATGTATGTATATTTTATTCCTCCGTAAGATGTAAGGTACATGTACATACAGTCAAGTCAAACAACTTGTTTATTCGTCGAGACAAAACTGTAAAATGCAATACCGATTAACTTTTGGAAAATTAATAGATGTGAAAAATTAGTCAAACGTCGTCTGAATCTGATGATAAAAAAGTTTCCGAGTTCAAAAGTTGAACCATATCAACGGACGGGATCGAATCATCATCAGCACATTTGTCTCAAATGAAACTTTTCTCAGAAAAGCACGACTCCCGATGAAATTACAAATCTAACTTATCCAACTGATGACTGTGGTGGTTGGTTGGAGTTTACTGGAGCCATCCTAAACCCAAGTTAAAATTAGTTGGCAGTTGACAAAACTTTTTCTCCACTTTCACCCTCCTTTTCAAGAGAATCTTCTCTCTTGCTCGAATTTAGTGAAACTCCCTGTTTTGCTACTGATGAAAAGTCAAAAGTCGATATTATAAAATATTTCTCTGCAGTGAGATCAAGCAACGAAACAGAGGGAGACTGCCGACGACGAGGAGAAAAGTCTCGGGAAGATTGATAGATGAAATTTCGTGGAAAATGAATATGCGAAGAAAGTTATCATGCGCCACATCCAGTGTTCTCGTGTATAGATATCCACCATCACTCCGTAGACCATATACACACCAGCAAATATATAAACCAGACATTTAAATGCAGCATTGGAATGGAATCTTTCTCTTGATTTGCTTCGTTAATTTGGTCGTCATTTGATGGGTAGATGTATAACGACGGAGGACGCAAAGGGAAAGAAAGAAAGAGAGGTTTCTTCGTCGTAGGTTAGGTTAGGTTGCTAAAGGAAGTGAGACTTTGTCAGTTGAAGAAATCGTGGTGATCGCTGATGACTCGGTATTATTATGTGCATAACAGGGTATAGGCAATAAGGCATTTAGAGAACAGTTCGAAGAAACTCAAGCGGTACGTATCCATATGACCAAGCGAAAGATGGATTCCAGTGATCACACACAGCGTTGACTCGAACCAACAACCCAACTGGCATCTTGACTTGTGAGAATCAGAATTTGTCAATTATAATGAGCCAAAAGGAAACCAATTTGACTTGCTCCTTTTGATCTCAGTTCCTTCCCAATCTAATAAGTCTCCTTCACTCCAACGACCTAACCAACCATCGCGCACGAGGATCATCCGCAACGTGTCTCATCACAACCTGGTTTTGTTGGTGTAACGAAAATGAATTTATTCATGAAATTGAGGTGCTATGAACTAGCCTACCGTTAACGACTTAAGTGGCTGCTTACATTCTTGTCATCTTGGAGTTCGAACACGACTACCACCATTGTTTTGGGCTTAATTGGCTCATTTGTTTATTGGCTTACAAGGACAAAGAATATATGCTACCGAGCTGCAGTCAGTTGTGATTTAATGTTACTCTCCTTTGATGAGACAAACTAATTTTGATGGTTATCACTGATATCGAATAATGGTTTAGATCAAAATTACGAAATAAAACCACAAAGGGAAAGAGGAGTGATTCCATTCGACCAATATAACAGGACCGTCTACCCTCTTTCCCTCCAATCAGTCATAAAATGCTGGCATTTTTGTCATATTTGCTCTGATTGATGGGCAAGAAAAATGTGCACAACGGAAATGAATGTCACAATAACAAAACCTTATCTACAGCGTTAATCAATATCATCCAACCCAAGTCAAGCGATGTTTCGTTTTTTATTGCTTTGTGCAATTTATTTAATATTCCTTAACTTGCTACACCACCTGCATTAAAAGCGTATAAACGTTTGAAATCAGTTATAATTTATAGTGTTATTCAGGAACTATAATTGAAATTATACAACCCAAAGCAGTTGTAAAATATTGTACTAAATTAGTCAGTCTTATAACAGTGTCTCTTAACTAATTAGTTATGTTCATCTCTGGACTGAGAAGAATGAAAGAATCAAAATTTATGGGAGTTTCACCAATCGTTTGACAAACCCGAAAAGTCGAATTTGGAAATGTAGTGCACGTTTGCGTAACTGCACAATCAGAATTTTTACTACAAAAACAATTGTCTCGAATTCCACAATGAATTTCTGCAGGGTGCAAATCTTGTTTGGAAGAAGTTTTTTTCAATCTTCTGCCAAAATTGTTTATGAAAACTTCATTTGGGTCAAATTTGTTCATTGTTTCTGAAATTAAAAAAATTAAAATTATATTTATAATTGAAAGAAATGTCTACATCATGTTTATCATAATGCAATGTGCGTACCGATAAACGCTGCTCTCGCAGAGGGATCAAGCTTTAAATCCAACATTTCTGAGCTATGATAAACCATTCCACTCTTGCCCCAGTGAGATCTTCCCGAAAATTGTCTTGCCTATCATAAAATTACCGAATAATTAGACGTCGCGGAACGTAATCATTTTAAATATAGGAAAAAATGTAGTTACAAGGAGTTGCATTATTGCTTGATAAGCCGCAAGTCCTGACGCTGCTTTTTGATACATGTTCTTGCGGTTTGCAATATAAAATTCAAAATTAACACTGTCTCTGCCATAAGATGTGGACATGAAATCGGTCGATTTGGCAGAAAACCTTTACTTATACCGGTATTATAAATAAATGAATTAGCATTAAATGAGAAACTTGTATTAGTTTATGCAATTTTGACATAGACAGTATTTTTGACCTCAGGAGAATGCCTTGAAATGGAAATGCAGCTGGAGCTTTACTCAGAATATCCTTAATCGCATTGATAAGTTTGGGTAACTCATCCAAGTCTACGGACATCTCGTTGTCCAGTATTGTGATATTTGCATACACATTTCCATGAGAGAAAAGACATTGTAAGGAACTCATTTTTGTACTGGTATCGCTGCATATAGGGGCAAACATTTTATCATAATACCCCACTGCAGGGTTTAAAACAGTTTTCCCATCTTCTGTGTAAATTGGAACAAAATCTGGCACTTGTGAAGTTAACGTTTTTTGCGTTACCACTTGTACACTAGTTAGCACATCAAACCCTGCTTTTCGTGCCGCCTCACAAGAGCTTTCCGTGAGTGTTGAGGTCAACTCGATCATGGCTTTTGCAAAAATATTGAAACTGGCGTAAGTTGATGGCACATGGTCATTTGTGTATGCATCGCCAGGAGTGTCGACATCATCAACCAGAATTGATTGTAGTTTAGGATTATAGAAAAGCATTGATATTTTTACTTTCTCTAAAAAATTAATAAAACGAAATAGGGGCAAATTGTGATGCATATTACAGAGGGACCTAATCCGTCATAAATACTGCCATTTTTTACGTGCATTCTGACTGATGAATACAATTAATTCAGGATTCAATTTATTAAAAAAATCAAAATGGTATTGATAAAAATAACAATACTAATTCATGGCAACATCATGTAAACATGGAATATTGACGCCTGCTTTCCATCCTGGTGGCTTAAAAGCAGGATCAACACTGTCAGTAGTAGTCATGGAAGATGTAGCAGTAGTAGCTGCAGCAGCTACGGTTTTCCCGGCAGCAGCGGCAGCAACGGCGACAGCCGCGTCGGCGTGTTTCTGAAGTGCGGCAACCTTTCTGGACGAGGCTTCTTCTTCAGTGTATGGGCACGCACTGAAAATAAAATGAAATATTCGTAAGACCAATTGGACTAATCCTAAACGAATGTAATGAAGTAAAATTGAATACATACTCTGCAATATGTCCGCGTTCCTTGCATTTTGCACATTTACGCTTATCTATGATCATTTTTTTAAATCGACATTAATCTTGCATTGTATTGAAAATAAAAGACATATATACCTTTCTTTGTCACGGCACCCCCACGGCCACCATTAAAACCACCTCCACCCCCACGACCACCTCGAAATCCCCTTCCACCCCCACGGCCACCCCTTCCACGAGTTCCACGTCCTCCTCGATTACCCCGAAATCCACCATCACCGAGAATTGCGCGTCGAAGGCCGTCGGGGGGTCCCTTGTAGCTCAACTCCATGTAGTTCATCTAAAAATTGCACGACAAATACAACAGGGTTGCTTACATGTTAACTTACCTTTAATCTGTACAGTTTTTTTAAAATAATAGCTTACCTTCGAAGAATGGCCAACACAAATGCGAAAACTCGAAGACAAATCAGATAAACGGATCCCTATATAAATAATAAATTAATCCCAACTTTGCTAACCTAGCTTTAATTCATTTAAATGAATTTAACTTACCTTGGAGGGCACGACGTAGAAACGGAGACGATGGGGGGAAGCACGAAGTCGAATATTATGGTGATATTAACTAAATGTATAGAATACACGAATAATAATTATTATTAGGAGCTCATCAATTGATAATTAGCAAATAAATTACCAAATTACCAACTTTATCTTTGGAGTGAAAAGAAACGTCGACCCTGAATGCTCGTCCAGAAGAAATGAGTGAGTGAGTGAGTGAGTGAGCGAGCAGCAGTGGTGGTGGTGGTGGTGATATATAGTATATATCCCACAAGTCCGGCACTATTATACTATATATCACCACCACCACCACCACTGCTGCTCGCTCACTCACTCACTCACTCACTCATTTCTTCTGGACGAGCATTCAGGGTCGACGTTTCTTTTCACTCCAAAGATAAAGTTGGTAATTTGGTAATTTATTTGCTAATTATCAATTGATGAGCTCCTAATAATAATTATTATTCGTGTATTCTATACATTTAGTTAATATCACCATAATATTCGACTTCGTGCTTCCCCCCATCGTCTCCGTTTCTACGTCGTGCCCTCCAAGGTAAGTTAAATTCATTTAAATGAATTAAAGCTAGGTTAGCAAAGTTGGGATTAATTTATTATTTATATAGGGATCCGTTTATCTGATTTGTCGTCGCTTTTCTTCGAGTTTTCGCATTTGTTTCTTTTGGATGCTGGTAAGGATCAACGTTTGGGGCATTAATATTCAACGGCAGTATAGGGTAATGAACATATTATTTAATAATAAAGCTAGGTTAACAAAAATTAATTAATCTTACCGTCTGATTTGTTTTTTTGCAGAATTCTTATTTTTCAATTGGTGCATCGGCGTCTGCTGCGTTTTTCTTCGATTTTATTTTTTTAATTTAGATTTTAATAATTATTTATTTATTGTTATTCTTTAATAAAGCTGCTTTGTGCGGTTCAGAACTTTACTGCTTTGTGCGGTTCAGAACTTTACTGCTTTGTGCGGTTAAAGGTAAGGACTTTGTGTCCTTCCTCAAAATGGAAAAAAAGATGAAAATGTCAGATTCTGACAATACTAATTCATTGAATTACTTTTTTTGGAATAGTGATGGTTTGAATAAAATTAAAGTTGAATCCATGATACCTTTCTGGATCAGTAGCGATCTGGTTTTTATTCAGGAAACCAAACTAGATCATACTAAAGAGTCGTTGTTTGAGGAATTACTGAATAAACACGGTTTTAATTGTATATTCAACGCCGCAACGGTTTCTCCTACAAACAACTTATGGTGGAATTATGGTACATGTATGTTCTACAAAAACTTGGCAGTGGAGCATATTGATATAAAGAAAGCTTTTCCAGATATTAAATCTCCAATCAATCCTGAGAGATTAATGATGGTGAAAGTAAGAAGCAATTTGATGAATGCAGAAATTATTTTTCTCAATCTTTATTTTCCATGTCAATCCTCGAAACCTGGACGCTCAGCTGAACGAGAAAATTGGGCGTCCACGATTGATGCTTTGTCGACCAAACTTGCTGACTACTTTGTTGTTTGGCTGGGTGATTTTAATATGCAAAAACTGAAATCGGATGCTAAACCAGATGGACGGTCTTTAATGTACGACAAACTGGATAAAACACTAAAAAATCATGGATTTCTAAATGTCATGGAGAAATTATGGCCTGATAATGTTTACACCCGGTACGGTTTTTCCGGTTTCGTTGATGGTATGATATCAAGCAGACTAGATTACGTATTTATTTCCAAGAAAATGCAGCAGTTTAATCAGACTGCAGAACCTATGTATACTATGAATATGGCACTTAGCGATCACGTTAATATTAAATGTTCAAATCAAATTGCATCACCAGATTATCCAAGCATCAAAGATTCACCAAAAATGATATGCAGTCCACCTTTTATTGTGGATCGCAATAATGAATGCCCATACTGCCACACAAATTCTCAAAGCCCATATGCATTAATTCTTCACATTCGGTCCCACACAGGTGAAAGACCTTTCTCTTGCTCCAAAGAATGTGGTGCTAGATTCCGGAGTGTACATGATGGGAACAAACATGAACCAGGATGTAACGGGCCAATAATTCTAAAAAAATGCCCGCATTGTATGTTCAATACATACAATCAGACGTTGTACGATGTTCATGTTCCTTATTGTAGGGACAAAAATACATTCGGTAGATTTCGCTGCGCACCATGTAACTATGCAACAAATAAGTCTATCGAACATAACAGACACCTTGCAACTAATGCACATGCGACCATTCACAATTTGAAAGGATATGCTTGCTTGCCATGTAATCTTGAATATCCCACTCTTACATATTACAATAAGCATATGGCAAATTCCAGACATGCAGTTCGAAGTAGCGACTCGTATGGCAAGATGAACTTAATGTTCTAATTTAATTGCTTTGTTTCCTTTCTTGAAATGTTAGTTTTTATTATTACTATAATGCAATATATAATGCAATATATAAATACAGTGTATATACATAGATCTAAAAAAGAGTTGGCAATGATCACTTCTCTTGCACTTGGAAACCAGTAGATTGACATTTGATCAGCATCTCTTGCCCATTGGATCGCTGTACCATCTGTCAACACGTCCTCACTGGTGACATAATTATGTGCGATGACTTTATAGAGTGGTTGTGTTAGCAGAGTAATCCTCACAACGATGCCTAAAAGGCCTAAATTTATCCTAAATGATCTGAGCTCCGCTTCGTCCGTTATTTGGACAAGTTTACCCAATCCATCCACAACAACTAATGAAATAACTTGCGAAGAGATGGACGAATAATGTTTAATTGTTGAGCCATGTGATCCTGTACCAATTGCGCCACCGAGTGTTATGTTGCCAAAAGCCGGCGTTGTTTTAAGCCCTCTGTTATTTGCTCTAAGAAATTCATTGGCTTCATACAAGCTGACACCCGAACCGAATGTTGCTGTTTGGTCAGCATTTATTTGAAAATATTTCAAACCAATGTTTTGAACTGGAATCCCCTCCGTGCAAATGATGTCTGTTTGCGAGTGCCGAGCACCGAAAACTTTGACTGTGATGTTTCTGGCAATAGCTTCCAGCACAATGCTTTGTACGTCTTGAATCGTTTCAGGATAGCGAACGAAATCTGAAGGTCGGCACAATGGTAATGGACGATACGAGCTGTACTCTTTCGTGAGGCTGTTGAATTTGTATACATTTATTTTTATTATTAGAAACACTTTTAAAAATTTGGTATGATAAGTATTTTGTGATTTAAATTACCTCTGAACACTTGAATTAAGCGAGGCAAAAATTGCGAAGGCAAAAATTAATTTGAACATGTTGTTTGTTGGGGTTGGATGTATTACTAAATGGCTATTTTGTACTGAAGGGCAATATTTTCTTAAAATAAAACTGTAACTGTAAAGCAAATGCTGTTATTTGGAGTCTCCTTTTAACACCATGAAAAAGAAGGGAATTGAAGGGGTTAAGGAAAGAATGGCACCACCACCGTAAATATTATTATTATTCGTCGCCAACTTTCTCACATTTTAAATAGCTTGCATTAATAAAAATGGCCCAACTTGTTAAATCTGTGTAAATAAATTGGCTCAAAAATCGTCAACAAAATTTAGAAAAAAAGTACGCAGTAAAGCAAATAAGGCCTGGTTTACATGCAAGCAAAGAATTATTAGATTCATCCTGTTATTTTCTAAATAATAAAACACAACATTCCAGATTTCCATCCAACTTCGTTTACAACGTCCAACACTAATCGCTGGCACGAAACACAAGGTGTGTACATCTTATCTGAACAAACACGCGATCTCAGTTTCTCAATCCGATTTCAGCTCGTTGTTGTAAACAAGCGACAAGTAAGAAGGTTTAGAAATGGATTCAAATAATCCTTCCGACCACATGCACACGAACATAATTTGACCCTTGACATTTTGTGCTTTGATGCCTTCTACCTGTGTGGCAGGAAATGTACAATCACTAGAAAAAACTGCACTCATTTCACTCGCAATGTATGTGTTGCAATGTCATAATGTACGCTGCATTTATTATGCATGGTGTTAATGTCCATTTAAGTCTCGGCGTATTTCCATTTAAATGCAATTTTTAAAAAATATACGGCACTGTCATCCAAAGAAGAAGATAATAATTACTCCTGACAATCAAGTCTAGATTTTTCGCAATTTGTTCAATTTTCAAGTAAGGCAATCCTAATAAAAAATGTGAAGTAATTTTACATATGTACATAAATCCTTAGAGTATTTAATAATAATATCTAGAGTGGAAAAACCCATGGTAAATTTTGAAAATAACAAATTTTTTTGTTCCGATGCAGACAAAAATAAGGGTGCAATAATTTTTGTATAACAACTATAATGTCATATAGTTTCAAAAAAAATAATTTTCTCCCCATTTTGAGCGTAAAAGTAATGTGTGGAAAAGGGCGAAAAATAGAATTTCATTCAAAATCCAAAGTTTTGAATGATTTTTTATGAAACTATGTGACATTGTTGTCATACAAAAAATTATTGCACCCTTATTTTTGTCTGTATCGGAACAGAAAAAGTTGTTGATTTTGGGGGCTTTTCTACTCTAGTTATTATTATTAAATACTCTAAGCATAAATCTCAAATATTCTTAGACACACATTCATCTACTTTACTTGTAAGCAAGTCTCAGTCTGCAACCTGCACTGGCTGCACGCATGAACTTAATTTCAAATAGTTCTTAAATTAGATTCTATTTCTCTTTGTCACGGATGTCGTATTCCCCTGTGCATCAAATTCTGACGACGGTTTATTAAAATGCAATGCACTACATTCACAAGGTTTGAATAATTAATTCAAATATAAATATTCAAAGAATTTGATATAACAAGCAGTTGTATAACAGGAGCAGAATTTGAATTATCATGTCTCCTCGTAAAATTTATGTGTGAAACTTTATTTAGTTTGAAATCCAACATAAAATGTATTTACATAGTCGCCGTGTAAACTATACGGGGAGAAATTATCTACATGAGGCCGTTAAATTCTTCATGTTAGAGGGAGAGAGAGAGAGTCTACTTGAGTGACGCTTAGAAAATTAAGCAACTTGTGCCCGGATAGTCATGCAAAGGAGCAAAGGAGATATTAGGTAGCGCACTGCTCATAAAATATTAAATTAATTAGATAACATCGCACTACTGTCTTATCTCAATTTGGTTTGCTGCGAGTAATGGAAACATGTTTCTTCCTTTGTTTATCGTACAGATTCCTACTGGGATACAACTCGCCTTTCCACCCTCACTTCAACTGTCCCGCATAAACTAATATCTGCAGGGATCAAGTATATAACCACCAGACAATTCAAGCTACCATAATTCAGTAGCCAGCTCCATGTGGTCATCTTATTAACAATCTGTCCTTGAATTCTGGGACTAAAATCAGGTTTGTTTGCGGCAGGATGAAGAAATAATAATAATGATTACAACTTATTCAACCTGGGATATCACGAGTTTAAGCTGAAACAGATTAAAAATTCCAGAGGCTTTTTACGTCAGTCTTCTCAATATGCATAGACCAGTACACTCGTTTGTTACTTTAATGTTTTTTAGATTTTAGATGATTATTGTGTGGTAATTAATCAAATAGAAACAACATTCATTTAAGCAAAAGGAACTCCATCACCGACAGAACTGCCTAATTAATGAGCATTATACAATGAATTAGTGGCCAGCCTGTAACTACGAGTCCCATACGTAAATACGTATGTACGGTTAGATTACACAAGGGTCAATATCACAGTATTTTATGACTCTTTTAAGCACGTTGGTTCCAACTTATTGCATGAATTGTATTTACCTCCTGAAAATCGTTTAGGATTAGTAGCAGTAATTAATACGGTAATGGTAGAGGCAAAAAGAATCAAAAAGCAAGTTATAATAATTCATCTTATTATTAGCATCTGCATTGTTACTGGTTTTTATGTACACCCATACACAGCGTCGGACTAAACTGTACATAATATGATCGCGGTAGTCTATCATTGGTAGATATGCACATACATCATGACTCACGACAAGAAGGGAGTAGCAGACATAATTTATTATGATTGGCGTTTTTAATTCGATTCATTTGTGAACAGTAGCTTTTCTTCTCGCTGCATTCTCTTTATTTATGTGTTTGCCTACTGCATGACTAAAAAATGCGATTATTTCATGCATTTCCTTGATTTTACAGTTGTATTTCTTCATACCTATAAATATGAAATTCCAACTAAAGTTCACATACGAATTCAAACCTGCCCATTATCTGTCATCATGTGTCATGTTTCCCTATTAATTACGAAATAAACTGCTCGGATCTGCAAATGTTTATGGTAATTAAAAAGAAAAATCGTTATTTAATAAAAGCGAACAACCGTCAATGATCAAACGTAATACGTGTGAATTGGTTAATAAAGGAGTTGGTTTATAACTAATAACTTTTACTTGGAGTCCTCAATGTTTCGGCGACGACGTAAAACGTGTTCAAGGATTACTAGAGAATTTTGGAATTATGCCATGTTTACACGCCTGCCGAGGAAAATATCTCTCCTACCGAAAATACAAAATATAAACTCCAATTTCACTATGAAACAACTAGTTTTTGTTGCATGTCGTGTCTGGATATGTGTTAACTGTGTGAAATTCTCAACCGCAAGACATTAAGTTGTATACATATTCCATCGCCATCCTATTTAGTATAAAGCACTGGAAACTGGAATACTCTTCACGGAAAAGAATCTCATCCGTTCCATCTTGACATCCCGTCTGCCCGAGGTGGAGAATGAGAAAAAAGGTATAACCAACAACAACGGAGTTCAGTGTGATTCTCTATTTACTGCAAGTAATGCTTAAATAGACCAATTTGAAGGATTTGTCATTTTGACAGGGCGTGAGTTCAGATTGCAGATTGTCACTTTCATCGACGAAGTATGTATGTACCACCCGAGTTGTTTTTGGCTGGTAAGTATCTAAAGCTACGATCTGTAACCTTTATAGAAATGTGTGTCTCATTTTAGACCTTCGTAAATTCTGACGTGAACAATGTGAAAATAAAAGCATTTAAATCCTGCTTAACCCGTCAGCTCAAACAGTACTGCAGACTACCTGCACTGAAGGTTCATATGCTGTGTCGTGCTACAAACAGAATGAGGGTATAGTTATAAGGTGTGGTGGGTACAACTAACAAGTGTCAAATTGGGCCTAAACTACAACCTTCACATTGATGGAGGTTGCTGGACAACATTAATCCATCAAAAACTGTCGGTTTGTTCACTTTATAGGATTTTAGAAAATTCCAGATTATTGTAAAATGACAGAATTTTACTCTGACACTGACTTATCTCCGACGCAAAGCTTTAACTCATGTGTCATGAGTTACTCTCGCTGAAACGCACGAATTCGTTTACATGCATAAATGTGGATTATGAATCTATATAGCAATTCTATGTCACAATTTTGTTTTCCAATTTTCCTGAAATGCTTCAAGCACTTATCCCCTGATAATCATGATTCGCATATGATTTATTTTTTGCAATATTCACACGATGTGCAGGAACAAATTGAAAAATGTGGTTTTATTCAACTACCTAAAACCACAACTTCACAATGATAATAATGTCTTCATTGTATGTATGCATGTTTACGAGTACTTTGCTGTATGACTTGCACAGCCAATCATCATATCAATTTTTGACTTGGATTTTTATTTGTTTGAATAAGATTGTAAGGTTGACCATTCACTATTTGCGTTATCATGTAAAATGCTTTTAAATAAAATACGCATGACAATCTAAAACGCAGTCACAAATTAAAAGTGCGTTCCTCTATGAATTTCTATTATTTTTTTTCTTTGAAATTTTTGAGGGAACAACGTCTAAGCTCACCTCTCTCTATTGGGTGCAAACATTCCTCTCTCATCGTTGCAGTTAAAAACGAGGGAGAAAATTAGTGAGCATTCGACTATTTTCCGTCAGCCAACTGAGAATTAATGATGGTCCTTTGGGTGAAGCGATGGAATATATTCTCACATCCTCCCAATAAAATTTTAACTTGATTGTAATGGCACCAGGTACAGGAAAATAATTCAGTGCAGCCCTTCAGGCCAAGGCTTCAGTTGTTTCTTCCTTGCCTTCCTTTCAAGCAGAGACCCTCAAATTAAACAGATTTTTCTCAGAGCGCATAGGTGTTCTTGTCTGAAACATGTCTGATGAACCAGCCACCCTGCTGGCTTTCTGACGTCGGATTGCCCATAATCAAAGAAAGATTACATCCATTGGTTCATTTTTTTGCTTTCATGTGTAGATTGAAAATTGTTTCAAATGATTTGTAAGTGAGCAATGGTTTACAATAAATGTTTGGCTTGTGCAAGTGCTTATAATGTGAAGGCTATTTTTGCGTTTGATTTACATGAGATTTTCAGGTTTGATTTTGTTGAAGATAAATATTTTCACGTAAGACGCAAGATTGGTAAATTATTACGAGTTGTTGTTTTCATCGCTGCTGAGATTTGACGCACTAAAGTTATGCATAAACCTCAATAAATCAAACTCGAATGAAGACAGATTGGGACACACGTAGTTATGATTATCACCTATTCTTTCCATTCACGTCGGAACGAGATGGGTGCTCTGATATCGCTCTTGTACGTAACTTCAGTCTTCTTACTTCACGTGATGTACGTAAAAATACACAAATATTTGTTGGTACAGCGTACAACGTTCTAGGCATGTTATTCATAATTAGTATTATTAAAAATTCTAATCCGTCCAACGCATGCCTTCAGATTGATATGAAATGGACAGCTGACCAAAAATTGTTATAAATTAGCCACCGTATAACCAACAAACAATTCATTTTGATTCGAAACTAACTGTTGGGTAAATATTGCATTAAATTCACCGTGTTTGCCTTTCATTTATATTCCATCCATGCCTGAGGACGTTTTGAATTTAACATAGGGACATATTTACTGTGTACAAGATGGGAAAGTTTTTATATACGTCAACCTGTATGACTTGAGTGTTTGACATGCGAATACACCATTAAATTTTTCGGTATGTATTACAAAAAAGAACTTGGAAAAAAATAATAAAACTCATGAAATAATAAGATTTCAACGAACTTCAAAGTTCAAATGAAGTATAGGCAAATATCAAAATGTTTTCTTCTGTGGACCAATTCCGAAAATCAAGTTGGAAAGTTCAGCTTTCTAGGCAAGCAGAATGTGGTGCACGGAGAGGAAGGGCTATGCAGGATGCAATGAAATGATCAAAGTAACGGCAACGTCTCTGCAATTAATTTCCCTCATAACAATTTTCACAATTGTGCAGTGACACTTTGATAATTGTCATTGTCGCCAACACATTCAGCAAATGCCCCAATGCAGTTTATAATACAATGTCCGTTTATTCTTTGCCGGACTACTGTGTGTTCCCTGCCAAGTCGCAGGAGAGAGAAAAACACACGTTCTTCTTATTATACACAATGTACAATGGACCCGACCACTGAAATACGTTTTTGTGTTTGGTCGCAGATGCAGGGAAGGATGGAGCATTTCGATTAGGGCATTTGGTCCAAAGTCTGGACCAAAAGGAGAGCGTAACTAGTAATGAAATTCGTGCAAAGTGTAACAGCGGTGCAAACGACGTCCTCGGGGAACAGGTTTATTTGTGATGTTCAGAAATGAAATTCAACTCTAACTCGCCAACTAAACGGCGTTCGGTGCGGGCTTTGTTCCTTATTCACTCACATTCGTTTACACATCACATAAGACCATGCAGTGGTAGTTTTACCTTTTACTCTACGTACTCGCCTTGGACATGGGCCACGTAGGATGTGTAGGTACGCGTATACACTTACATATGGGTTGTACCCGGTACACATGGGTTGATTTTTGGCTAACCTGTTATATGTACAAGCCACTCGCAATATGGTTTAATTTATCCCAAAGCACTTTCTCCCCTTCTACGCCGAACATTAGTGTGTTGTCGTCATCTCATTTAAAGTTCTAATCAAGCCAAGGTAGCCATGATATTGAAATCAAGTACCGAATCCGGCCTTGCAAGTCTCCCTCGCTCTTTATCCACACAATAAAACGACCGAGAGTGGCACGCAGCCCGTTGTTGTTCTACATGTGTACAGTGATACCAGGGATAAATGCAATGCCCCAGACTTTAATGCGCTATAGAAAGCTGTATGGCTATGTCATTTCGAGTTTACTGGAAAATCTACAACCCACGATTAATGTCCTGTTATGTTTAGTCGCCACTTTATTCGCATTTTCATAATACGAACTGACTGGGGAAGCATTCTGCCGGCTGGCTAAAAGTCAGTCATAAAAAGCAATGTCGTTAATGAGACGTTCGAGACCATGTGATTTTCCCATGCGGCTCCACATTTCAGAGTGTAAACAAATGAGCTTTTTTAATCAACAACAAGCACTAATAATAAATTTAGTGCAGCACAGGTGTGATGTAACTGTATCAAGTCTTGGTCGTAATTTTGTCCATACATAAATATGCGCATATGCAAAATGGATGAACACACGGTGCCATTAACAGAATAAAGTGCCGTAAGGGGATACGTGTCATGTCAAAATATCCTGATACCTCCAACCCTCCACAAACATACGTTATCTTCCTCTTTACCTCCCTTATGATTTGAAACGTGGAATTTAAAATCATGCAGGCAACTAAGGAGGCGTGCAAGCTCATCAGCAAAGGCTCATCGGGATATTTATGTTCCCGTGTGTGTAATAAATGCAGAACAGATATTTCATTCCTCTCAAGCCTTGTTGTGGAGATCAGAAAAGTCAAGTCCAAAATTATATGGGGAATGGAAGAAGAGGGAATTAATAGTCGATGATGATGATTGTATGAGGTTGGTGCTGAGGGCAAGCTTATTTTATTTGTGTATGTATACCCATGCTGGTGTACACTTATTACGTACTGAAGTTATAACTTTGTGTACCTACGGACATACATCTCACCCTCATTTTCACTTCACGCGAGATGAGAGGTGGGCAGGAGCGAGCGAGCGTCGAGACTGCATTTTGCCAAAGAACATCCTAATTAAGTCTGACTTTATCTTTTCATCCTCTCTTTGCATGAATAGCTTCAAGACGAGATTTTAATGATAAATCTCCTGCAAATGTATTCAGAGTTGGAGAAACCTGAAAAGTTTTAGAGGTGCTTCAGTTTCTTTGTTACATTTGTCCTGTGGAGTTGCACAAAAGGCAATGGAAGTTAATAAGCCGACTTATGTAGGAAAAGATTAGTGGGAATGTTATTTAAACTTGAAGTAGGAAGGGAAGGAGGACTTGTGGTACACATACGTACATAAACTCTTAAGGGCTCTGGCTGTTGTGCTGTCTGTAATGATCTCAAATTTAGTTCAAAACTATATTGTTCAAAGTATGTGTTACATCACTCTATTTGCTTATTCAGACTTTTCAGAATTATGATTGCTTACAGCATGTCTTGTTAGAAGAACTTATTCATCATAAATAATGTTATTTTGTCTGCGTGTGGGTTATCGAATGCGACGAACTATATAACCGTTACATAAATAAATTTGTTACCCGAATTAATGATGTCTGGCCAAGGTAGAAGATTCAGTAAAGTTTGAGAATCATTGTAATAGTATTCCGCCAAGTTTTACCTTTGCGGACCAGTCGGAGACTAATTTAACGCTTTGATGAATCTGCAATTTCGACCAGGCCCAATGCAACGTGACATTAACATCGACCGACACCTCACCAACTTCATTTCTCGGATAAAAAGAAGCAGACCGCTCCGAGCTCAAGGTCCAATATCATCGTTTGCACGGAAGGGTCACTATTTATCCATGTTCGTCGTTGATGTCCACCGGGAACTAGACTCACCTAATGTAATTTAATTACGACGAGTTGAGAGGAGTAAGAGACAGCAGCTGACACGTTCATTCACGGTCATTTCTCGTCTTGACACATGAGATGAGTGGATCGTTATAAGTGGTGTTAACTTGGCTGCTGGCCATGCCGGCATCTTCCCAATAATAATAATCCCTGGTGGTTGGTTCCACGGGTCGTTCGTGCATGCATGGTGTCCGCGCTTTCTCCTCGCTTTCCCCACCTCCTTCAAGTCAAACACGTCCCGATAATCTAATTATCCCTTTCAGCCAAAAAGAATACAAGTGACAGCAGCAAAATAGGCACATGCTTATTTACACGGAAGCTACGTACATACTTACGAGCATTAGTTTGTTAGGGGTGCGTAACCTTTGTGTATCATTTGCTAACAGTCATTTAAATACTACGTCTCCGATTTCCACGCACTCAATGGAAAAGTCATATGTATCTAATATGGAGCTAATTCATCTTCAAAACTATGATGAACTCTGCATTTGTTAACATTTGTCTCAAAATTAATTTCCAGTGCATATGAATTTTACACGGAAAAATTGTTGGATACCATACAAAACTTATTGTCTTTATCAACTAACTTTATACCAGTATATCTACCAATACAAAAGGCGTTAGGACATGGTTTTGACGAATTCATATTTTAATTGCGGGATGTTTTTTAGTTGTAGAGATTTCTAACATTTTTTATGTGAAAGCCCGTGTCTCAAACTATAGGTAAACATGTCTGGCTTCCGGTTTTGTGTACTCTGCGAAATGAGGGAAGGTCAAATATAGAGAGGTGTCCTTTTTTAGTTTTCCAAACCAGTGTTCTTATAAAATGGCGTTGAACAAAAGATTTTTTTCTTAGGTCCTGATGCAAAAATCGTCTTTGCGAGTATTATCAAGAGACTTAGCATACTTTTCACTATATAAAACCATTTTTGTCTCATGCTTATCTTTTAAGTCACTTTTGTAGTCTAGCTTCATACTTGTCCTAATGGAATGCTCTCGTTAACGCAACTCCTCGACTTTTAAGGCCCCCACATTTTAGGACTTTGATTCTAAAAATCCCTAACGTTGTTTTTATCCAAGGTACATATAGTATATTGCACTGTAAATATTTTTGATTAAATTTTGATAAGTGGTTACACCCCACGAAATGAGTTTTCATCAAACCCAATAAAATTTTTGGAAAAGTTTCCGTCGTCATCAAGGTTGAACTTCAAAAATAATTTAACTAACCAAAACTTGGTAATTTTATTATTTTGTCACTTGTACCTTGTAGGTAAAATAGTTCTGTAGCAGGGGACACAAAAACGTTATTAAAATTTATTTTCAACAAAATTTGACCATTAATTTTCCAAATTAGTTTACGAGTTTTTTATGATTCCCCGTCAGCTGATTAGCTTGGGTCCTTCTCCAAGACTGTTTACTCAAAATCTTAACTATTTTGTTTAATATTACTCAGGACACTTCCAGCTTTACCCTCAATCTTCATTTGACCCAGTGGGTCTGCATTCAAGGTCAGCAGGTCAATTTTCCCGTGCACGGTCCGATTTATCACTTTTCATGGAAAAATTTCATTGACAATGGAAGGCCAACGTTATGTAATTCATTGTGGATTCTTTTATTATTACATGCAATGATTATCTAGGGTTATAATATTAAGAATAATTCACCTCTGACCTCTTAGGTTATTATGCTATACGAGTACTTAAGTTTGGAAAGTGTTTTTACGGCACCCTCCAACTCTGAGGACACTGGAGGTGTCATTTTTGAAGCTATCACCTTAAAATTTTGGAAATACCTTTTTGAGAGTATTATCTTGCAGTCTACCAAAAATCACTTCAAAATTCTACTCCCTGCCAGAGATATTCACCCGCGAATTCGTCAAAACCATCACCTAACGCCTTTTGTAAAATCCAGTATATTACCTTCAGAGTAAAATCGCCATGTATCAATTCGAAGACTTCACCTTGCTGGAGCAAGTTCAATCTTGGGGGCAGTAAATTTTATTGTAAAATATATGAGAGTGTGTGCATATAGATCTGTAGCAAGTTGGCGTAACAACCCTCTTCCTTCCCCAACTCCATATCATATCATGATGAGCGATAAAGAGCCTTTCTGGTTTTGATCTGATCTGATCTATGGATTTTAAGACTGGTTGCTGCTTGCTGGTAGATTTCAGTCTGGGGTGAATTTTCGATAGGGGAAATATATCACACTACTACTACTTTTACCAAAGGAGCTGATCGTGAGTCGCAACCTGCAAAGAAAGCAAATTTATGAGAACATCGTGCCGAATAGAAGGGGAAAAATGATGCCAACTTGGCAAAAAACATAAACGGTCTCTCTTTTTCTATTTACTTTTCATTGTGACAGGTCAGCGTGATATAACCCGTCACCCCAAGTGAAAGTCTGCCCGTGGCCGACATTTTACACTTGTAATAGAATGAATCCAAATGTCGTATAGAATTGTCAGAATATGAACAGTGTTCAAAATTCTGACTACAGATTGTTCAACAATTTAAAAATTTTACTTTGGTGACACGCCGTTTAAAAATACCGAGTCGCCCGAACTGAATCAAGTCGTAATAAGCAAACATCACTGACTTGTTAGAGGTAGGCCGTTCAACAGAAAATAATTCAAGGTACAAAACGGTTGCGTAAATCTAGTTCGAATGGCTTCGTTCAGAGTTGGTCTTTATTTAGTTCCTGACTGATCTATTGTCTTATATTGCCAGGACTGCACTTTCTATAACTGTCCCACCAGACACGCCGTCCAGCACTGCGTAGTATACATGCATTGTATGAACCAACGAATCTTTCTCCGCTCTCTCTCTCTCTCTCCAGTTCCGTCGACATTTCGTTGAAGTGGGTAATTTCTGAGTGGAAAAATTCCTGGAGACATTTGTCAAGCAAGAATCGTTCGCTCCCCTCTCTCTTGCAGCAGTGATAGTTCTCGTAATTCTTATTCTTGAAGGCAGCACTTCTGGACAGGAAAGTGCCATTTAACCCTCCGACCCCTGCACCACCAACCATCACCAACTCTTTCCTCCATCCAAGCTCTACAGACCTGTTATTCCGCAGAGTTATCGTACCTATGTACATACATACATATGGACCTAAGCAAGTACGTAGGGAGATATATAGGCAGGCACATCGTGGTCAGCCTCATCTTATTCTTCCAGTGGTTGAGCTCTGAGACTACGGATGAGGATTTGGTTAGACTCCCCTTTGCATGGTTCGGTACAAGGCCATAACTTATGTCACTTGTTTATAGCACAAGGGTTGAATTTTTTAGCTCCCGCTCTCCTCCCGACTATTTCCTACTTTATCTGACCGGAAGGGATGTAGAAAACTTTTAATTGAATTTCTCAAATCTCCCGATAATTCTGAAAACTGAAACGCTAACTCTCACTTGCCAACCAGCTCTCCCCTCCGACCGACCACCACCTCGCATCGTTGCTCACTTGCTTTCTTTATTTTCTCTCCCAGTTCCATTATTTGTAGTGGAAGAAGGGTCATAAAACCACAACCTGGTGGTGCTGGTGGGTTTATCGTTTCAAACCTTTTCAACCAACTTTCTTCCACGTGAACACAAAAGGGTGAACACAAAATCCCTTGTATCACAAAGTGTGAATAAATGAGTTCAGTCCGCTGCGTCGTTAGTTTTTGTAATTTATATTTTTAAATTTGAATTGAATTTTTCTATTGAGTAAACTCTTTTCGAGGAAGGCGCATAGAGCTACAAAAATAAATAGAAATTTATAAGTAATACCAATTTGAGTTCCCTCGTTACTAGTGGTGTAAGTTCATATACTCTTTGTGTATAATAATTCTGTGTAATAATTTGCCTTATGCTGCAACAAAATATTCGGCAGTACTAAGAATATGCAAATATATGTATGTGTCAAATGATATGATATATTTATTTATATCTAATGATGATTATTCTATTGTAACATATTTTGTGTGCTAAACGAGGAGCGCAGTGAATGTCGTGAAAGGGAATTTGATCATGACATGTATGTATCTACGCACATACATATTTAGAACCAATGACTCGAGAGTGACTAACAAAGGAATCGTAGGTAATGAAATAACGTGTATTGTTTTATTCCACACATTTCGATATGTTGTGAATAGATTATAGAGCAATGACATGCACAAATATAAATGTGCATAAATACATGTACGATGTACGTATGGAATTAGTGTTTCCTTTAAGTCAATCAACGTCACTAGAATTTATATATGGTTTGAATTTTAAGTAGTGATGGGATTAGATTAGGGATGCATGTGCATTAATTCACTTGGCATACATATGAAAGGTAGTAAATTGGTTCAGCTGATAAAATGTTATGCAACTCGACGTGGACTGACATGGATTCTGCATGTGCATGCAGTTTCAAGAGTGATAAGAATAATAAATGGTTTTTACATCGCCGTTCAAAAAACGTGCTTTCATGGCACATGCCATTCAAGGAGAAAGTTGAGACTCACATAACCCCTCCTGGAAGTACCAGATGCTAATACGGTTAAATAAAATATTGGAAAGAGGGCGAATGCTGAAGACTGAGGGCCAAAGGAAATAAAAATCAAATGAAAATCCAGAGTCGAGTCAATTTAAAGAAGTTGATGTTGGGAATAGCCAAGTTTCGAGGGATAAAATTGGTTTGAAGGGAATGCCACCAGTTAGAAAAAAGAGCAGGCGATTGCCAATGTCAATGTCACCAACCAGGACCTTTCCCATCTATGTACATCTATGTACGTACTATAAGACTCATATGCGTGCTATGTACATTTACACTTTTCACACTACTGGAATGGATGTGATGTGGAATTGTTGGGGAGCCAGGGAAAGCTGCTGCATTGTTTCCCACTTGCAAGTATTGGATTGGAAGTATTCGACGGAAATTAGAAATCTATTGCCGACATTCAATTCAAGTCCAGATTGAAAATAAAGATTTATTGGGATGTGGCGGAAGGGAAGTCGACAAGATTATGTGTCCTTGATGCACTGTGCTCCACCAAACCAACCCCACTTCCAAGCAAGTCTAAGCGTTAAAAATAATCAATACAAATCAGCAAAAGATTATAGTTAATGCGGGCCTTTATATGCGTAGTGTGGATGCTGTGAGACTTTAGAATATTTATGAAAGACGAGCGAAGAAGACAAATGAAATTACAACACAAAAGTGAAAAGAATTGAATACCTAAATGGATAGATTTGTATAAATAGGTAGCCAAAAGTGTTCTATGCGTGTGTGAGCTACCCTTCCAGCTCTTATTTTATGTACAAAATAAAGAAGCCTTTGGCAAACTTCGATTAGTCAATGATATTTTATGGAAATCACATTCTCAGGATAAATTCAATCCTCCATCAACACTGCTCCGCTTTTAGCTTGTACGCACCATTCTTCAGATGCTTTATTTTCTTTACTCGTACAATATTTTGTTGCATAAAATGGTATAAAAATCCCCAGTGTTTCAGTGACGAATGTCGGAAACGAAGCGAATGACAATTTGAAAGACGGGAAGTTGCCTTCATTTGTATTATTAGTTCCGAGCAATACAAGCCTCGTAGCATTTGTACTAATGTATCGAGCAGTGCAAACTACTCTCCATTTATTTGTCGCTGAAGTAGAATGAATTTTCTACTTTTATTTTTCCTACTACTTCTGCTGCATGTTCCTCTGGATGGATCCTGCAATGATGTCCCCATCACATCCTCCTGCGTCTGAGTCATATGATTTGATTTGGTTGACTCTGGGAGACAAAAATGCCCGTCGTCTCGTCTTCTCCCCCACACCACGACGACCCTCTTTCCCTCCAAGCAGTCTCGGCGAGAGAGATCAGATTCAGATCAGCGGCTAAATCGACGCGTTCCCGTCGTGATCAATGACGGGAGGGTGAAAACTAGGGAAGAAACGACTCGCCTCCCATTTCGATCATCATCGTCTCTGACTGTCGACAATATAACTTTGATGGGCACTAACTAGTTACTTGGACTTTTGGCCAACGCACACTAATAATAAGTATCCAAAGTTTTAGGGCTTCCAACCAAGTCTCCCGCTATATCTGTTTCATATTCGTAGTAGGAAGTTCACTTATTAGCAATTGAATCCGTCCAATTCTTTTCGTGATCTGTTGCGAGGAGAAAATAAAATATACTTTCAAATGCAGACTTTTAAGCCATAATATGACTGGGAGGAATACCGTTTTGTAGGAGGATGAGCTGAGTCGGATGAATAGGTTCAACGGAGCGAATTGACTCAAATAAAGTAGCTAGTTACCAAGTGAGGCAGAGATGATGGTGGTGCGGTGATACTGGTTTACGCGTTTCGTCGTCCTTACCCTCTTCGTCCCGAGAAGCAAGATCACATCACATTCAATCACAATCCCTCCTTCCAGAAAAATGCATAGAAATATCACAGAAATCTTTAGAGAGCAACGGAAGATGATGATGATAACCGCAGAAAGACCGATCGCCACGCACGGCGGAGGAGGGATCATAGCAGGGCTCAAACTGAGCGAACAAAAACGAGAAAGAATTCCTGCAATACGCACAAATCCCGCATCATTTATCGTTTTTAGGGAAAGTTCGCACAATCCGAAATATTTAGCTTTGCATAAGGCAGACAGGTACGTTGGATGTTAGGAATGAAATGGGAAATTCGAGAAATCGAAGAGGTGGATAAATTTTCACGGATGGAAATAAATCAATCGAGAAAGTGAAAGGCAGAAAGTTCAATAACAAATCAAATGTACACAACTGTACATGAAATATGCACTCTTCTTGTCAAATTATGGATTTTATATTATTCTATTCCTGACAGGCTATTTCACTTCGAGCACAGTTTTCTAAGCTACAGTATCTCTTCGCTGCTAACCTGTACTGCTAAATGCATATAAGCATCCAAGACTGTGTTGAATTTTTATCGACAAATGTGAAAAATTCGTGGCTTCTTCCCTCAAGCTCTTAAGCTTCCACAAATTCCTGGTTGAGAAAAGTGAGGGAGCGATACTTGTGTATTTATATGCAGTGCGTTTATCTATACAACTGGAGAAATAATCTGGCCATGTGAATTTTTATGAGTATTGTCCATAAAATGGAGACAGTAATTCATTTCCAAATCATCTGGGTTCGTCTGTGACAAGGGCAGATGCCCCCTCAAATATATGTATAATATATATTATGCATTTTGTGGATTAAATACGCGGTTGGGCATTTCATATTCTAGCAAATGGCATATAATGAATGGTAGAGATATATATTTTACGACATTGGTCCTTCAAACCACGAATGACAAAACGAACCAAGGGTTTCAATTTGTGATTTCCGCAGATAAAAATCAGCCGATGAGGAGTGGAATGTCATTCCGCTAGTTAAGACTCTGGGCACAAAATTAATGTTTTCCCATTCGTCAGAGTCAATTACTTTTTCTTTCTTTGTCATTGGATTTGGGTGATGGCTATCTATTTGTATAATGATTTGAAGAATTGACAAAGTCAAGCTGCACTTCCCACACGAAATGATGGTAAAGGAATCCTCCTGCTATTCGTTCTACTTACATGCATGTTAATTATTTTACTGCAACTGGTTCTACATTTCTACCATTTTCCAGGATGCATGCAGTTGGAGAACACAGCAAAACAAAATTGGCTCATTCGCTCTCAAATGAAATGAGCAAAGTTTAGTTTTGAAATAGTGTCGTTTCAAGTAATTATTGTTGAGTTGGTGGTTCACTCAAGTAATTTTGAAAGTTCGACAGTTCAACCGAAATTATAGCTTCCGCTATTTTATGAGAAAACTTAAATAATTTATGCGTTTTTGACCAACTTTAACCAACTTTATGGCTAGGAAAGCATCATATTAAATGTTACGCATTGCCGAATTCATCATACTGCTATTGCCAGACAGCATAGCACATCAACGCTCCGAAAGCTACTTAATATATAGTAGGCATATCACTTATAGAGCAATCCCAAAACTACTCTGGTGCAAACCTTGCTTTATCTCCTGTTAATAATTAGGATATTTACGCTGACACCATTTTCGTCAGAAATAAAAGAATGAACACGAGTGAAAATATGCACCACTCCGAAATGAACGAGTTCCCCAGTTCTGTATTTATATGCAAATGAAACAAAAAATCAAATGGGTGTAATTTAGGGAGAAGAGAAAATCTAATTAACATGCATTCAGAACAAGGGGAGGGAGATGATACATCATCTGCTGTTGGGTGGGTGGATGGGTGAGCTGATCCTGCGTTTGGACGAATTTGTTCAACATATTTATTCCATTCCTACGACTGCTTCTTGTTCTTATTGTAATTCATGGTGTAGAAGAAGAACAGGAAAAGGATCACGTAACGCCATAGCCAATTCGAACAAAAAGGCTGTTCTGCATATATCTTTTAAGGCAACTTGTCATGAAGACTGGAGACAAACTAATTCTGCTTCTTGGTTCCAACTTACGAAATAAAACATTGTCTTCACCCAGATTTTGTGTAGTTTAAAGCTGCTGCTGCTGTCTACCAAATATGTGCATTTGTCTTGACCCTATGCACCAAACTCCTCTTTCCAAGTTCCAACGCTTGTCTGGGTTATATTAATTTTGTGGATATAATAGAAACTGATCATTAGAGCTACCACTTGGTTCCTTGGTTAGTGAGCGTACCAGCAGCCCATTCTCAATGGTGCCCAACAAATGTTTCAATAATTTTGCATAATGTCGTGCTACTGCTTCCCAAATATTAATCCGCCTAAATGGAGATGAACAAGACGAATGGAGCAGAAGAGGGCATGGCCTCTGAGTTGACTTTGAATTTAGTCAAATTTAATTACGGAAATTACAGATATTACAGATATTAGTTATCCTTTGCTCACTGCTGCTTTACACTCAACTCGGAACGAAACGGATGGAGTGCCGGTGCCTCTATTAATTTCAAGCGTATTCTGATTACTACTCGTCGGTGCTCTTTCATTTGTATTCATTTTATTAGAATTGAATCAACCCAATTTCACGTCTCTTCTCTATCACGCAGCAATCGTGATCCTAAGCTAAACTACGTACCATTATGAATCACCAGTTTGAAATAGTGCTAACTTTGTACATGGATCGAAACTCGCAGGAACTATGATGACAATAATTCACACAAGTGGATGAATGAATGCACACACGAGCGTTCATCCCTCCAAAAACCTCTGTGAGTTGATAAGTAAATGTTTTGGTAGGTTTAGAAATTCTTTTCTCACTCTCCCAAACTAAAAATTTCGAAAATTTAATTTAACCAGGTATAGACTTTCATCAAAAGTACAATAACGTGATGGTAAAGTAAACTTTTTATGGATTTGGAACATGCTAGAAGATGCCATTATGGTTGGATATTACGACGTCGAAATGGGAATTCACAGTGCTTTATTATGCTGCAATATCTATCTTTTGCTATCCTCTTCGTTATGGAGGCTCAAGTGTCAAAAGCAATAATAGAGAAGCAAAGAAGGATGCAATGCAATCCTGCTGCTGTTGAGAAACCAGAATGAATATTATTATTTGGAAAGTGCTGTTGCAAGTAACTGCCCTTCCGTGTGCATGTGGACACAAAGAAATTTGTGCTGCTTGCACTACTTTCACTCCTCTTTTTCCATACTTTCAAATTCTCCACGTTTGTCTGCAGTGAAGTGGATGCGATGTGAGTGTGACCCCAACTTGGTGATGCGATCTTTTAAATTAATAACGCGGAGATGAGAACTTTATGAACTGGGGGATGAGCTGAAATATAACCGCAGAGAGCCAAACTCCCTTCTCCGTCTAATAAAGTGGAAAATTTACCCTCTCGGCTATTCTGTTGTATGAGAATTTAAGGTGTAATTTACATCTGCATCATCATCGTTCACTGAATTAAACCCCCCAAATTTTAAATTGCGTGTGCATATAACTTGAACTGTTACTCCTTCTTGTGAGACACCAATACTACAAATATTCAGTATCAGCTAAGTACATAATTCGAATATTTAATAATTAACGCCGATTGGCCGTGTAAATACACATATAAAAATGGTAACGAATAATTTAGAGTTTTAGATGCATGGTCACGTCCATCAGGATCACAATTTAACGCTAAACTGTCAGTCATTGGACAAGTTGACAATTTGTCTGGCTCCAACAGGATGACACATACATTCTGTATAAATATGTTATAAATGAACTATGTACATAGAATACTGGGCATGATCTTTTTTGTGCGAGACGAGTCTCCAACCCAACTTTTATTCCATTTCATGCGATTGAGCGGTTGCGTTTTTCATGTTTTTCTTGTTAAAGTGAAACGATATCTTTCGGCGTGGACGTTCATCTAGTTCACCATGGAAGCCGAGTTTGGGAGGTCATTACGATTATGTTAAGTTTGTTACAACTTTCCGTCTCGATTCTTCTTCTGGTGAGTTGACACTGGTTGGTGACTCGTGGTGGCTGTAGCCATAAAGAACTCGGGGTATTTTCTCCCCCTCCGCACAGTTATCTGTTATTATGACTCTTTCCGTGTAATTTTGTAAGACATGGGTACAACAATTTTCATGGTAAATGGAGTTTTTTTGAAAAATGGCTTGGATTGGTGTTTAGGGAGAAGTAAACCAAGGCTAAGTGTGTTCATGATGCGTGACAATGTTAGTGCTTTACCGACTCGTCGGTTTTCATGCCATTTCCATACACTAGATATTTTTGTGCCTCTGTGAATACCGAGTGTGTGCATGTCAGTACACTCTTCGTTATAAATACGTAGATACACTCGCTTCATCTCGAATTTTGGACATTGCATTAAATCCAACTCGGTGTGCGGTGCTATGCAGAGCATGTAAATTCACGTACACACATTCATTCGAGAGAGCCTCGCGATGAGAAAAAAAATATTAGAAATATATCATCCCTCCCGTGCTGCATGTTGAAAGCTCGCACGACCAAACGCAACCTGGTTGGGTAAGAAATATTTATTAGTATGAAAGGTCGGAAGGCTTGTGGAGATAATCCGTGCAGTTTAAACTGAAGCCGAGGATAATAACAGGGATCATTAATTCTGGAAAGTGTCACTTTCCTCACCGCAATTACGATTCCGTTATTTTTACCGAGTTGAAATTGAATAGGTTTTCTGGAAAGTGAAGTAAATCTGGTTCCATCCAGGAGACGCTTTTACAGGAAAGTTGTCTTCAACGGAACGAAATTGTGCATTAGGCCAGCACACAAAAACAACTGAACAAATTTGTACCTGCCTTCCTCCTTCTCACAGTCTCACACCCAAAACTTGAGTCACATTCTGAATAAAATATACCTACCAAAGAGTTTCTCATTCTATCGGATACCATTCTGATGCAGGTAAACCTGTGCTTGTATGTAATTTGTGTCTCTATTCAACCATCCGCAGGTTTATATGTTATGCATGCTTAAATTGTACATTTACAATATACGTATTTGTAGCGGGGATTGCAAAGATTAGCAGGTCATTATTACTACACATACACATGTGCAAAGAACAATAGGTAACCATTATTGTCAGCAATTAATGTTTCATGGATCAAATTCCAAGGCTGGATCAAACGCTGGTCACATTCGAACAACGCCACCTCTTTCCGCACCACGACCAACAGAACAAACAAGTTCCAAGAGCATCAAGATTGACAAAGGAAAGGAATACGCGTATAAAAGGAATATGACCAATAAACATTTCTCGTGATTTCAATTTCCACCCCATATTCCGTATTCCTAACACCACTTGCTTATTCCCAGAAGCACACTGCGCTGCTGGCACTACGGGAAAAGATGTAAATCTCCAATAATGCAAAACACAATATCCATAAATGAAATGGTTGTCATAAAACCCTTGCTACAGCTGCTGTCACTTGACTTCCGTTTGAATTTTATTTTTTCATTTACGACTTCTCATGTTCCCACTACCCAATCTGTAATTCGGGAAAATGACTTTTGAAGTGTGGTTCTTGATTGAAATATTGCATGTAGGTAGTTAACTCTTAAAGCAAGGGTCGCAACCAAGCAAAAAGCTCTGATATTTATGCTTATAGCTTCAACAACACAATAACAGGATCAAGTATCTGAAAATTCGTACGTGTTATTTGATAATAGGACCTTTTAATGCAAAAGATTGATTTAGGCGGATAGCGTGAGCATGTGGGCAAAAGTGCATTTTAAGTCCGATTACAGGGCATATGTATAGTTCCCCAAATGAGGAAGTGGTTGTTCAAGGGTTGTTAGTGACTTGTTAATTTGTGATCAACATTCTAGATGGTTGTTGAACGCATGTTGGAATATGTAATACCTGCATCGTCCACATTTGTATGATCATTCACGACAATGAAATCTACATTTCGTGTTAACAGGCACTAATACTTTGCAATATCTGTAAATTGATCAATGTACGGGTAAGTGAAGTACCTAAACCAATAATATCACGACATTATTATGCCGCGAAGCAACACCTACTGTTCTAGCAAAACAACAACTCTTTGTAAACTGGAGCAAGTAGGCTAAATAACTGGAGAAAATAGAATACTTGTTCCCCAGAAAAGTTTTAGTTTCCAAACTTTTGCTGCTGAAGTGTGAATCAGTTTGATTAACTAAGTCTCCTCTGTTTAGCTGTTTGTTCTAAAGACATACATACATAGAAGTAGGCTTAATAGGAAAACAACCAAAACCAACTAAACCAATCAACACGATAAGAAAAGGGGAGTCTGGCTGGACATGTCTGTAGAATTGTGTTATTGTGCTAATGGAAGCACGGAAAGAGAAACAAAGCTGGCCGTTGATACAGCCACCCGACGTCACATGGCGTGTGGATCAGACAAAGCAGATTGTTTTCTAAGGACCTGAATTTCGAAATAAATAGCAACACATTGCCTCAGTTTTGAGTAGGCTGGATGGGCAGCGTGGTGGGATCGCGTCTCGTATGTGGACTGCCACGAGTGTGTCATGCTGCTGAAAAGACGAGATGAGGCAACTTGTGTGCTGGGAAAAAGAGAAAGCAAGAAAAGGAGTCGCACCGCCTTCGCTCAACACTCTCTCTCTCTCTTTCACTCTCGATATCACATAAGTTTTCGGAAATGGGAACAAAGTTTCACTTGGCAACTTTGTTTCCATTGGTATCCAAATCGGAGGAGCAAACTGAAAATAGATTTTGGAACTTTTCACCCAGTTTAATTTTATGTGTGTACATCCACATCCGACAAAACCCCTTCTTTTTTCCTTGTTGGTTTTCTTTTTCTCCGCAGCTAATTCAAATCGTTGGATCTAAATGGAAGCACGATTCTTGACTTTTCCTCTCCTTTATTTCTGCTGCTCATGGGAGACACCAAAATTGATGCAACTTTGCTCTTTTAATGAGAAATCGCGATAAAATAGGTCAACCCGTATCACATGTACATCTGCGCTGTCTTATACGTATAAGTGGTTATTTAGAAGTTCCGTCTTGTATCAAATCTACAATTTCGCCCAAATTGAAAATGTTTGGATAGCGAAATTAATACGAATCAATTAAATGTAGGATGGATTTGTTCTAAATACATATAAATACTGAATACGGCTCAAATTTATATAATTCAACTACCGCTGCATGGGAACTTTTTGATTTAAATTGTAAAAAAAGTCTAAACTTTTCTATACTAAAGCATGTGGTTCTATTGTATGTATCAACGGCTATTCTCACTTTTCGTATCACTTTTTCCCTGAATTTTTTTTGCTTGAAAGCTACCATTTGTCTATAAGGCCATAAATAAATCGTTTGAATTAGTTCAGTCTTTGATACATCTCAATTGTATTGTGCATGTCAGTTTTTGTACTGCTTGCTTTCTTCATACCGAAATAAATAGATCAACCTGAAGTCGGATCTGTGTTCAAGTTTCATACGTGTTTATCAATACATAGTTTTACAAAAAAACTTGCCTTGTCTTTTAGACTTGTCATTATTACATCAATCATATGGTATATTACATACGTAAATATGTACATACGTAAATACTTCTGTGTATACTGCTGGCTCTTCTAGCTGACATGGTTTGTAGAGAGCACAATTCACAATTGAGAGCTAGTACCGATGCAATATTAAAATTTTTTCCCATCACTTTTGAAAGATATACGGCGTCCCATTGCGTTATACCATCAGGCATCAAAAACATGAAAGTAAAATAAGATAGCAAACCATTTGAGAAGTTGGATTGGAGATGACAACTTTTGTTGAGTTATAGCTCCAGAAGACATTTCTCCATTTCTTTTATACACGTCAACAGCTTTTTGTGCGATCCTGGCTTCGTGCACATTACTCACTGTTAAATAAGAATACAAATAAGGAGCGGACTTTCGTTCATCGTCGTATCGATCTCTCACGGAACCATAAAATGCTTCGATTTGTTCAGAATTCAATTTCCCCACTCACAAAATTGATTGTTAGCACCCAGCTATGAAAATGAGCTCACATTTTGTTGTGCTTTAATGTTGCAGACTTGATGAATAAATTACATTTGAGGAAAGAGTGACAAGAAACCTATAAAAAACACTCCTCGCCTAGGCTCATTATATCCAAAGAATAAAACCGAATCCCATTTTCTGCACGCACAACTAAAAGATTGATTGCAAATTAGTTGTAACAGCTTTTGCCGAAATCAATCAGCTCTTTGAACTGAATTGTGAATTTTTGATGTATTCAATTTCAGACACGTGGAAATTCACAACAATGAATCTACGTAAAATGTTGGTTTTATATACGTAACATTTGTGGACAATTTTGATATGTACAATTAAATAAAGTGAATTCGTTTAGTATTTGTAAGGTCTCTTTGGTTCGCAAATGTCTTTTCTAGCTTTATTAAGTGGTTTTATCAGAAGTTTGGTAGTAAACTGTGGATGTAATAAAAGCAAGAATTAATGATTATGTAGCTTCCACGCAGCAGCATTATTTTATCTATCTATTCTCTTCGACAATAATGTTTTTTTGTTACTGTTAAATAAATAAAGCATATATTTAACTAACGTTGAAATCAAATGTTTTAAAATAGTCATTCAGAACATAGTCGCCGACGTTGGTGTTAAATTATTAGAATGTGCCTTGCCTCACTGAGGTTGCTTTTTGGCCACACTGACTCCATGCTCAATAACTGTACATATACTCCTTATCTTTGTGTGCCACCTCTGGAAGCACAACAATGGGAATAATATGAGGGTTGTTCCGTATTCTTGTCTGGAGAATGCCCATGAATCCAGAGTTCTGTTGGTGGCCCACAAACAAGCCAACTTGTTAAGTCAACATCTTCAATCTTGAGACACCATTATTGTCACGTTTTAGAGAAGAATTTTTCGTCGTGCATTCTCAAGTTCAAATTATGAGTAGTCCAACACAAGTTATGAATAAAAATATAAAAGCTGGAGAAATTATAAATGGTAAGTGACAAGATTGAAGATAAATGTGTTCAGTTGTTGGTTGTACGCACTAGATATACAAACGAATTAAATGGAACCAAGCAGAAAAAAAATTCGAAACCACCCAACGCAACACAATGAGCCACATCATTCATGCGATGATATCGCCCCTCCTGAAGCAAAATCGGACTCATTGTCCTTGCTCCTTCAAACCGTCGTAGATGAAGATGGTGAGACGCGATAATTTCTTAATACCAATTCTACCCGGCGCCTCGCTTCTTTATAATTCACACACACACATATTATTATCATTCCCTGCCTTAAATGGCTTATTTTATGTACTGATATATTGATTGAGCATATATAATAAACAGTGCATGATAAATTGCCCTCAATGTTTGTTACGAGATACAAAATGTATTTTTATCCGGCATCTCTGGGTGTTCTATTTAATTCTTCTTAGCGCTTTTTAAATCAACGCTTTGTGTTGTATTTCATAACAACTTTTCTCAAGTTTATGCACGCGAGAACATCGTTTCTTTCATTATTTCAAGAATGAGTTTGCTTCTTATTGAATTTCATGGACGGAAATAAAGTTTAAAATTAGATGTTAAATCAGAGGAGAGACTCGGAGAGAGAAAGGGCCCAAAATAAGTACCTACACAAGTACGACGCCAGAAGGAGGAGAAGATGCACGATATATGTACTATTTCCTCCCGCTGTTTTGAAAATGGGTAGATATTTATATTGGATGCTTCAATTGTCTCAAATAAAGTTGTTCCAAACATTCTCAGTTTTGTTTCACCTTTTTTCTTTCATGTTATAAAGTGAAATTGAACACAAGGTTCTTCTTCACAACAACGGAGAACAATACAACGAAGGCAATCATATTTTGACGCTGTCATGCTATTAAATGCACGAAACTATGAAAGCTTTGTGTTTCAATTACTTCTGCGTAACTCTGAGCTTTGGAAATCTGATACTTTATTGTCACAAAACAGCAATGTCGTAATTCTAACACAAGACCAAACATATAGCAAAAGCGGGCGGGTGAGCGATCAAAGTTGGTCGGAGGAGTATTAGTTGTGAAAGTCGCAACTTTTTTTCCGGAGCAGGAATACATGAGACGAAGGTGAGTAATGCAAAGCAAAGTAACATCCGATCCCGATTTCCCGTCCAATGCTTCATCCATCCGCCGACGTCCTTTTCTCCGTCCATCGGCCACTCCAACCCAGCAACGTAAGTGGAGAGCAGATATTATTTATTTGTCTGCGAACTTGTGTGTGAGTGAGTTGCAATGTGACTCTTCACTCGAGGAGTGTTATCGCCATTCCCTCCACCTTTCATCCTCGTCATCATCTTTCTTCCCTTCTTTCTTTCTTCTAAAACTATCCATTGTATTACTTTACTTTGCTTTTACCTCGCAAATAATAAACTCGGGCCTCGCTTCGTCTTCTTCTTCTCATGCGAAAGTCAGTCACATCGTGGAATAAAAAAATCTAGAAATCCTTTCTTTGAAGTTTGAGTTTTTCTTTGGTGTGGGGTGTCTTGGTCCCTCCTCCTGCACTGCACTGTTCTGTTCTTCGTGTCTTACTCGCAATTGATTCTTGCCTTCTCCTTTTCTGATCTGATTCCAATTCGACATTCGACCCAAACAAGCACAAGCACGGCCGCAGTCAAGAGAAGGAAGTAAATACCTAGATGAAAGGAAGACGAGGAGAGAGCTGAAGTGCGTAAGTAAGTTGTTGGCTGCTTTGCGTCGCCCATTTTATTGTGGGTGCTGTTGATGTGTCTCTGTCTGCATCAAAGGTGAAAGCAAAGTAAGGCAACTTGGGATTTGGTTGCTGGATGGAGATGGAATCCAAAGAAGAAGAAGATGAACTTCCTCCGGCTCCTTTGTCGATAAAAAACACACAATAATATAATGATGTTAGGAGGGCGATGTGGTGGACGGTGCTGTTCCATCCATGTGCTGACCAGTGCTTACTAACCTAGATTTGCTATAAGCATCTTGTTCGTGCTTTTGTTAATAAAAAGTATTTTTTAATAAAGCATTCAGTCAAAACGATGACAAGAGAAACTAATTGAAACGAACATGCTTTTTCGTAAGCTTGATTGAACTCGATTAAATATTGTTGTACAGCTTTGGAACTTTCTTTTTTACTTTTAAAGTTTTTTTTATTATTTATTTTTCACTAATTAATAAAACTCTTTCTTTTACTTTTTCCTACAAAGATGATCACATGTTTCGAGCCAAGGTTCTGTCTGTAATATGATGTCCAATTAAGCTGTCTTGACTTTGTTCATACATAGTTTTTCTATATTAGTACACGATGCCTCATGATGCTACTAAATGTGGTGTACTCTTCGCCGGCGCAATTTCTGGGCACGTTGCTTTTTACGATTTTGCTCTTCCATTTTTTGACGACGCAAGTGTTCTAAAAGTAGATGTGCTTTTCTCCGTCGCTCCTGTTCAACACAATTTAGATTATTACCTGATGTGCAATGGAGGAAATTTTGACCAATAATTCACACTTACACTTCTCGCCAGTGTTTGGTTGTGAATCTGTTCCAATCCTAATGCATTAATTTTTGCCTCCTTCTCTTCCAATTCGTGTGGTAATAGCTTCCTGCTCAGGAGACCCTTTGCACAATTATACGTCACACACATTTAAATTTTAAAACATACAAGCAAAACTAAAAGCAAACTTGGAAATTCACCTGGGATATTTTGTCTACTATGCCTTGGATCGTGGCTTGTGGTTGACGAGGAGGATTCTCCCAGTCATTGGAATCCCAGTTTCGTTGATACATTTTCTTGAAGTGCATCTGTGCTTGGTCCGGTTGTTGTTTATCGTGATGCAGAATGATCCTAGCTTTATAGCCTGGTCCTTCTTCTTCATTTACGACAGGGACGTGGAATGATCTAGTTTCCACATATTCTCCTCTTCTTCGAGCTTCGCATTTTGAGACACACAGAAGCCACAAGGTTACAAGAGCGTAGGAGAACATTGCATTGTCAAAATGGTAGAACTGTCTCAATTGATGTAATTTACTAAACAAATTCAACCAGGATTCTTCAATCACTAACGGCTACGCCGGTGTTTCTTAAGAGGAAACGAATTGATTCATCCCAAGGTTGCTTGACAACTTTAGTAATAATTACAAGGTTGCGACAATTGCTTCGACGCCTAAAAAACTTTAATTTTCGAAAACCCTGGTACCTTTTGGAACCAGTGTGCGTCGCACAAACTGTCGCCCAGAAACAAACCGCACAAAAATTGTCAACACTCACATTTCGTGCTCTCGATTCTCGAATTAATTTTTTAATCATGGATGTATTATGATAAATTGTCAAGCAATCTTGCACTCAAAGTTAATAAGGAGAAAAGACCAAAATGTCTTTTCTCCTCACTGAAAGACTGCTGGAAGAAAATAAGAAAACTGCCTTTTCTAATTAAAAAAATGATTATCGAAGGGTTTTTACGAGCCTGTCGACAAAAAATTGAAGGAACATAAAACTTGATTTGTTAGGTAAGAAAGAGAATAATACGCGGTAGGTGGGTCAAAAGGTCAAGTTGTCTTTGATAGTTTAACTTTAAAACTTCATCATAATGCTAAAAAATAATTCTTCAGTTTGTAACTGGAGTTAAACATCACCATTTCTTTTTTTCTTGGTTTAGGAACGACGACTGATTACTGAAATGTTGCTTGATGAGGATTTGGTGCTATCCGGATCGTCCATTGATGATCAATAGGAAGTACTCGTACAAATTGCTCAATATGCACAGCCCGGACAATTTTTCAATCATCGTGGTGGATCAGACTTCCGTGGTGATTCAAAGGCAGATTAAGGAGGCAATGGATCTTTATCTGCACAACATTGCCGGTTGTGCACCGGTTGAGGTTGGTTGTCTGAAGGATAGACTTCCTATACCTGTCAAATTTGAGGATGGGTATGATCATGAATGGGACCTTGAGACATGTCAACAACACCAAAAAGAAGCATGGTGCGAAATTTCATGCAAATCGGCCATGAAATGGCGAAATTATAGCATGGCGACGAAATTTGGCGAAAACAAGGAGGTGGCGGCGGGTGGGACCTTGCGACATGTCGACAACCCCAATTAGAAGCATTGTGCTCAATTTCATGCAAATCGGCCGAGAAATGGCGAAATTATGGCATGGCGACGAAATTTGTCGAAAACAAGGGGGTGGCGGCGGGTGGGACCTTGCGACATGTCGATAACACCAAAAAGAAGTCTCTGTCGAAGTTTGATGGAAATCGGAGGATGAATGGCGATATTATGGCATGGCGACAAAGGTTGTCGCCATGCCCTGCATTTATAAGGCGAGGGAGCTGTTGGCCGCCCTGAGAAGGGCGTTTCCAGAGCACACGACGAGGACGTCGCTCCCTCGTGCTCCACGCGGGCGGGCCCCCACTCGCGCCCTGAGGCGCATGGGGGGTCTACCTCCACCGGCCGGGAAAGCCCTATCCACGTCACCGCCTCCGCGACCGCGTTCCCCCGGAGGGTCTCGTCTTACCCTCGCCTTACGAGGTGGGAGGTCCCCGTAAATCGACCCGCCATTAAGGTTTCGAACCCGGGAACCCGGCCGGCCCCAAGGGGAGGATCGCTAAAGAGCGGCGTCATCCAAGGGTTGGAGGTAGAGAGCCCCTCTCACTTGCCAAGCGCCACCCGCACTTTTGGCAAGCCCCGCCGGCTCCCCACCCGGTGAGCCGTCCCCCACGAGCGCCTCCCGCAGACTGACAAAAATTTCTGGTGCAGCTCCTTTTATACCCTCTGGAGGGCGGTGAAAGTTCTGCTATAAATAGCACCCGGTGAAAGTTCTGCTATATATAGCACCCAGTCATACTTATGACTGGGTGCTATTAATAGCCTATGTATATTAATAGCACTTGAGATAAGCGGCCTCACATGTTCCGTGTTTATAATTGTTACAAATAATTCATTATTAATAGTTAATTATTTCAGCGTTGTTGAGGTTGCGAAAATGTTGATTCGTATAGTTTTTTGGTCGCTGATTTCGAATCTGAGGTCAGTTTTTCGGTTGCGACATCATGGGAAGGGACACAAGGCCAATTAATTATGTTAAAATAACACATAAAGCTGCAAATATAAGGCTTGGTTTGGTAGTAATTTATGAATAAATTAAAAGTTGACATAAATTCATGTAACTCTTGTCAATCAGAGAGTGAAACGTTTGGGAACCCTTCACTACTGCCACTATGTGATAATTTTTGTAATAATCTACATGCCAACTGCAACTTCGTCTCTTCACAGTCTTCACAGTCTTCGATTCTTACTTCGACGATGAAAAAACTTCAATTTTCGAAAACCCTGGTACCTTTTGGAACCAGTGTGCACTCACATCACATCCCACGAATTAATTTTTTAACCATGGATACAAGAATCAGTGCAGTTGTAAATGTGAAATCGGCTATTTCGGCGTTCTGTTAGAAATTTGTGTGCTTTAATTACCGTTAGCGACGGCCCAAATAGTTAGCACTTCAAAAATGGAGGTTTTTGAGGCTATCGAAGCAACTGTCGTAACCTTGTATTATGATAAATTGTCAAGCAATCTTGGATTCATCCTGAAATTCAACATAATAATGTAACTGAAAACAATTAGTTGGCTTGGTGAGCAGAGAAACCCCAAATGGTGAGGAAATCTCTACTTAAACTAGAGAAACAACCTTATGTGCAATTTGATATTCCATGAAATAACTTTTCTGATCCTCGTGAATCAGGAACAGGTCACGCTGTACGGCTAAACTGGTCTTTTGCATATTGTTTTAATTGTGTAAAGCCTTTATTTGAACACAAAAACATTGATGAAATACATGCAGCATGTATGTACTTATTAGAAGCATTTTATTAAATACAAACACAGACATTCGTAAAATATAAAATACCTTAGTTAGCTTGAGGAGTAGAGGACAGAGTTGATACTAAAATTACTTGACATTTGACATCTTTTGAATGGCAATGGCACATGCATTACCATATGAAGCTGAAGGGAAAATTTAGACAAATTTTGCAATGGGTGGGCGTTGCTGCATTCATACACAGCATGTGTGCTTTGGTGCATCAGAAAAGTATAGAAAACTGTCTTCTCACCACCGCACATATTAGATACAGAATAGAATAATATAGAGATGCATTGGCCGACTTTTCACATGTCTGACTTTGTTTAAACAGTACTTCACCATTCGGAAAAAGTGACAGCCAGGCGTTGATCTAGATTACTTTTTGTGGATGTGTGTGGCTGACTTTTTGCTTCAATGAACCCCATTCTCGTCAGAGTATTTCCAACGTTCTTGAATGAAACGAAATACTGCGTCTTGGTAAGTCACGTTCGGAATCCAAGTGAATAAACAATACAAATGAGCTGCCGCCTCTTGTTTTATTCTTGAGTTGATGTGTTATTGGCATTTTTATGTCGTCGGAATTTATTACTTTCTTTATATACACATTTCAAAAATCGTAACATGGGGAGACTGCTCTTTCAAATCTGCCCTACAAAATCCAGTGCATTGTTTCCAGAAACAATATTTCACAAAATACTTTAACAGAATGTTGGCCCATTTATTCGCACGCCAGAAATATAGGTTGGTCATAAAATTGTACAAAAATGCGATTTATCTTTTGCAGAAAAGCGGAAATGTTCTGATATTCAATGCCAAAATAATATGTTCCTGTACCAAAGCTATCCAGGGCATATGTACATATCCTAAGAGAACATAAAAGTTTCAATAACAGTTCTTGCTCAGTAAAAGAGGTGAATTTCGCTTACATGGATTTCTTGGTTGGTTGGGGGAAATAGTGGTTGCCGAGGTTGGCGACATTCACTATGTCATAACCAAGTGGACATATTTTCCAAAGATAAAAACAAGGCGACGGAGGCTGAATCAGAGCGTATGAGGTGTCACACCTTTCGCATAAAGATGATTAAAAGTCACAAAACTTTTCTGCTGTCTTGCTGGTTGCTTCCTGGAACTTTTTGGTGGGGTGTGTCTGACCAGTTTGGACTGTGAATCTCTATACTTTCATTCATTCCAGAATTCTATCTATCCGAGTCTATCTCCACAAAATTTCATGCATTTACTTTTGAATTTTTCCAGTAAATTGCAGATTCAGTGTTTAAGTAGCCAGCGAACTTCTATCATAAAAAACTGTGAAATCTACCCCTTGTTGATGAAAGGTAATTGAAGGCACTTAACTTCAGTCTTTCTCTCTCTTGCTCCCTTCGTTCTTCCGCTCTTGACTAACTGCAAAGTTGCCATTATCACTAGGACGAGACTCGTAATATTCACTAACTAACCGGTGATATGTGTGTGAGCATTTGGAAAGTGATATACTATGCACTTGGAGGCATTCAAAGGTGTTGTGACGGTTAGCTTCCTAACTTTCTCCAAGAAGGTCTACAGTAGGCAGGATTCTAGGGTAGAAGATAGAAATGGGAAAGGGAAGGTGTGTGGGCATGAAAAAGCAGTTTTATCAGGATGATGATGTGAGGAGGGAATGTCCCTCTAAAAGTTTAGTTTACTTGGGCAAACAACAGTAAAACAAGATAAAGAAGAGAAAGTGAGAAAAGTTAGCTTTTTTGCTTTCAACTATTAACTATCGCACAAAGAGAGGATCTATTATATTGGGCTCATTTGCACCCGAGTTTCAGCATCTCCCTTTCGTCATTATTGCTGGAAACTTTTGCTTTAATTAATAAAATTTCCTGCATTACTTTGTCTCAAATTCCTACACACGCAAGAATGATAGAAGAAAATTATTATTATTTGTGAAAGAAAGTTGGAAGTCTTCGATTTGTTTGAGAAGTCCATCCATATAAATATTACGCATCTCGTACGAGCAACCACCTTCTTACTTACACCCAGTCTTATACGTTATGCACTTACTAGATTGAAGTGAAATTCCATAGATGAAGATTTGAAGGGAGGCAATGAAGGGTGTATGGCTGGAAGGAAGGATCTGTGCATGATTTGCAAGTTCCTAAGTACTATTCACATATGAAAACCACTACCGAAATGGATGGATTAACAACTACAATTTGACCATGAAGTAAGGATGCTTTTAGCAACTTTTGAATTATTTATTGCATCAAATTCTCTATTCATTGCTCTTTAGAGTAATGTTGCTCACCACCAGGATGTGAATAAACACTTTTGATAAATTAGACCCAATAACATACTGTATGACTCATAAGTATTATAAAGTGCTGCCCAGACCCAAAGAAAGAACGAACATTCAACAGCAAGTCATTTTTAATTCGTTAGATCGATTTTGAATCTCAAGAATATTTTTACTGAAATGTACACTAATCAATTATGGCCGTTTTTAGTTTTTCGCTTATTTTTCCTGCACAAACAATACTTTTTTAAATCGGAAAAACATATTACGGCTTAACCTACTTCATTTCTTTTTAATTTTAGGTAACGTGTTTCGAAATCGATCAATTGGTTTAGAAACGACTTACTCCTGAACGTAGGCGTATGGTTATATCATATCAGCCCAGTACATTTACCCACGTTTGGTATAGTTCACGGGTTTTGCCATTCATATACAGTTTGCATACCTACATAATTCTCATGATGACGTAGTCTTAACGCCTTCTTGTCACTGTTGCAGTATTTACTTTGAGATATTTTATCATGATACACGATCTGCTCACTAATGGAAGTTGAGAAGAAAACAGACTTTGAAATTGGACCAAAAAGATAATGTGCGATGAGGACAATAGGATTACAACAATTGCACGAGAATTTTAATTCCACAGCATTTTATTCTAATTGTTCATTCCATGAGCGTGTTGTCTCCGGCGTTGTGCTAACTCGTTAAGAAAGATTGAAAACTTTACTGCTTTCACTTTTACTTAAATCTGATCTTCCAAGTGATTAAATTACATTCAGCACTGAGTAAAATGAAACCAGTGGGATTCCTTTACGTCTGTTCTGTACAGAAAACTTCACTTTCACTCGCCTCCCAACATTAAATGCTTGCAGTGGCAATACACCTAAGCCAAGAAAGGCAAGAAGTGAGTCTCAGCTTGGTTTGTTGGTTGGTCGGTATCACATCCTTCTCGTACGTACATTGCATTTCACCAGTTTGGTAATCCAGGCAGAGCAGATTTCGATTTCGCCACCCAGATTATTTTATTTCAGGACGCCCTCTCTCCCTCTCTCTACGTTTGTGTGTATGTACACACATACGGTCGCATATGTGTATGTATCACATACATTTACACACACAGTCGCCTGGGAGTGATGCTGCTGCTGGTATGATGTCGATGTGAATTTCTAGTGAAAGTTCTGCAGTGCGGAATTAGAGCTTCTCGGCTTTATAAATCTTCTCAGTTCGTCTAGCTGTTGATCATAGAATTATTTTACACAAGTTGGACCAGTACAATCACGTACTAGCCACTGAGATGAGTTTTCTTTAACAACCACTCTCGTAGGGTTGGTATACTGAACGGTTTAATTTTCTTGATTCTTGAAGATGAATGAAATGATGTGCTCCACTTTCTAGAAATTTACATAAGGTTGTTCATTTACTGGAGCAAAGATAAAGTATTTTCTATTAATAATGCACTCACAAAAGCAACACAGTAACCTTTCCTTGCAAAGTACGTACTCATCTTATCGCATTGTTTGCAAATGGGAAGAGAAGGCTCATTTTATGGGGTGATGGTGAACAGGCTGGTGGGTGTATAGATTTGGCACGTCTGCCGGTTATTGGTATCATATTACTGCATTACTGCGTTTCAACACTACTTTGAAAACAGCTTATCGAAACTGAATCATCTAAAGTGGATGATAAGAGGACCACCGCACGACATTCTAAAACGGAAAGAGGGTTATAATAGATATCGTTTATATAGTTGACCATTATTCCCAACAGTCACAACAACACTCTATAAATACGACGCATGTAATAGTATGTATAATGCAGCCATATTTATCCTTAGCTTACGAACTCCAGAGAAGTGAATGAATTCCAAAGTCCATACTTGAGACACGCTCGAGACACATATTGTTGTGCACTCTCACTCTCTCTCTAGTGAAGTGGGAATAATTGTAACTGCATCCGTTGAAGGAAGCAAGCATGATATTATTGCATTATTATAGATATATAGATAAATTTGGAACATTACATAGTTTTATCGCAATCGAGTATACATTATTGTAAATACAGTTTAATATGTATAGTAGTTAGATGCTCCCATTCCCATTTTCATAATGTCCTTCATTTTGGTTTTCACTTTCTCTGGATAAAAAACGGTACATTTCGCAAAGTTGATCTTTGCGAGATCAATCTCGAGATTAGGTGAGTGGCAGTGTGGCACTGAAGTGAATGAAAGTAATAGAAACTTATACTGAGTGAGATTTGAGATCTCATACTGAATCCATCTTCACAATCCATCACTATTACTACTCGGAGAGACCAGTGTTTTATCTCTCTGCGTCACTGATTTCGAAAGAATGAGAGACTGATGGGAGAAAGCGAGGAGGGCGAGGAGAGAGAGGCGAGATTGTGCAAAGAAGAGTCGTGTTATTATGGGCATGGGTTTGGCTAGATGAATGGATGGGCTACAAAAGTGAAAGATATCCAAATTCAACTGTCTGTCGAACCAAGGAGTGAGTAGCAGTCTAATGCGTATGTCGAAAGAATCCGCGGATCAAGAACGTGGAGTCAAGAACAATCCTCATCTATTAGAAGGCTGACGGAGAGAGACCCATGCAGCAGCAGCAGAATTCACAGAGCCGAGAACACATTTATTCCTCTCAAGTCTTGATTTGCGATCAATGATCATTGCGAAATTGCGATTCAATCCGCTCCCCTCAGCTGGAAACTCTTGCTAAACTCTAGGATCACGAAATGAAAAGTACCAACTGCCTGCTGTGATGAGAAGTAGGAAGGGAGGTCAAGTGCCTCGCTGTGTGTTTCCACTAAGAAAGTCTCTGAAAATAGACACCCAATGTACGCCTCAGAAGCACGCGATTCACAAATCGTAATCAATTATTGATTCATCTCTTAATCTAAAGCAAGATCTATTTTATCATCAGCTTCACAATGAGACGTATACAATCATACATTCACATCGTGATACATTTATATCGTGACTCTGGTTAGACGGAGATTTGCAGAAACACTTGGTCGCTCACAAAAGTTTCGCAGTATTTCACACACGCTAATGGATTCCGTACTGACGAGCTGTTCTGCTGGTGGGTGAACTGGTGAAGGTTTTTGGTGGTAAAGCGACCGTACTAAATGTTTGGGTGGATATGTGGCTCGGTTTCTTGACTAAATGCATAATTCTTCAGATTACAGTACCAGTTTTACACGACAGAAACGTGTCAATTGCATTGCAAACGATTTGTATGTGTAACAAATCCAGCTCGTTCATGTTGATGAAACAGGGAAAAGGATTAGTACTTTTAGAGTATATATTCCATAACATATAGCTTTTCATATTAAACATTTGATTTGAGGAAGCCGTATAAGAATGCTCAAGCAGAAAATGCGACATTTCAGTCTGCTCCTCGGGAGAAGGCAGCCGATCGTAGTTCCCGATCTTACATAATCCTGATCCAATTATAGAGCTACACAGACCATAAACTTATAGATGAAGTCCTCAAATCGTAACAACCAGCACAACGCAATATGGAATGGACATTCAAAATACATACATCTAGATATGTATATACATTTTTGTATACTTATTGTATATGCATATGTACATAAACTACGTATTTTGCTATTTTCTCCACACTCCACATCTTGAAAAGCCATATTCTCACTATAAGCTGCATAATTATTGTAGTTCCTCCATTGTTACATAACGTACCACATAGAACAAAAGATATGGCTCCAACAGTGTCAAATAAAGTTTTCATATATAAATGACAGAAAACCCACAAAATTGAAACGTCATCTGCTAAGTGAAAACTTTCTTGCATTCCGTAGTGAATTCATTTTCTTTTTATTCACTCCACTTTTGTTTCGTATATATAACTTTGAGAAATTTTTTAAATAGCTGAAAGTGACGGAGTCCCAGTCTCACCGTTCGTTTCCTTGTCCCACTTTCTCCCTCGGTCCATTGTTTTGCAGCAGCAGATCAGAACACGCAGATTTTTTTCGCAGCAGGTAGCAGGTGGCCAATATATTTTTACTTCTCAAGTAGTCGACATGCATGCATACATACACAGGCAGAACCCAGTAAAGTTGTTTCAAATTGGATTTCCATGTCCCCGTTTTCTTACGAGTATATGAGCAAGATTTATGTATCATACCTACCTTTACGACAATTTTATGTAGCTGTGCATAAATAAAATGCTCCACTTTGAGTATGATGAAACGTCCTAACAGCTGGATGTTGGTTCCTAATGTTGTAATGTAATATGTGGGAGTAAGAAGGGATGTGAATATCTTGGTGGCTGCTTTCTCCACCAGCCAGCTTTCTCCTCGTGTGCATGTTGGTAATAATGTGGGGATGAGAATGAGACGACCCAGAGATGAGGGAGTAGATGTATGTCATGGACCATGTCATGTGTGTTCTGTTTTATGATGGCCCGTCTCCTTTCTCCAAAAACTTTGTCTTGTTCGGTGGGTGGGAGGTGCTCTTCGTAATATTTTTGGCCGAGATGTGAGAATTCTTTCATTTCTCCATCCTATGTAGTCACCTCACATCTCGGCGTTGCACAATATTACACCTCATTCGCATATCATTTGACACTAGTCCCCATGTTAGCCTGCTATTTAGTTATGCATGCATAAATATTCTGTTCAACTAGTAGGCCAAATATGTGGGTGCATGCTGTTGTTGGTGGTGAAAGTATAAGCGCAAAGAACTGCTACGTGTCAGAGTGTATACTTCCACTGAATCTTAACATATACTTTGTTGAATTTTGAAATGAAGAAATGTCATGCAATGTAACCATACCATAAATTAAATAGAAATGTGCTGGATGCTGTACAGCGTCAGCAGGGTACAACAAAAAACTTTTCACTTTCCATTTCTTCCGTAATAATGTCGTATTTAACTTCAACGGATAACGTCATAAGTGATTAGACTTTAATTTGTCACCAATTTCATAATGCATGTCGCAGCTAAAAAAATGAGTGTGTTGCAATATAGGAACACACATGTAGCATTTTCCTTTTTGATATGCTTTTATATTGCATAAAATAATCCTTTTAGTACAGATGTACGTATGCAAATTTTTCCACAGATGTTCAACTTCATTTTTATTTCATGTTTTGTGTCACTTTAGATTGTCGAAAAATATTTGTGTCCTTTATGTAATCTAAATAATGAAGGCCAAGTTTGAAGTTATCCATAATTGAGTAAATTAAATATTTTTTATAGAAGTTCATAACAAATTAAACGGAACTATTACAAAAATAATATCTTTAGCACTTTCAACGTTATACGACAAATTGAACGTAATTACGAAAACTTAATGGCAGGATAAAGAAGACAATAGTAAAAAGATTTTTAAAAAATGCATGATACATTACATTACAATGCAGATTGTACTGACTCCGCTGCTGCCCAATCAAACTCGTCAAAAAATGGATGCGATTTAATTTCTTCAACGCCGTAGTATCCAAGGCGTAAAGTTGGATTAAAATGTAGTAACTGCAAAAATTAATGAATATATAATGATATAATAGCACGATTGCTTGACTTTAAGTATCTAGGTAACGTTAGTCTCCCTTAACGGTTGCGACAAATGGTCGAGTTACAAATTAAAAATTCATTTTAAAATCGTTGGTTCAAAAAGGGCGTTTGAGTCTCCAACTACTTTGACCCTTAATAACTTTTGAATCGGCAGACATAGAGACTTAATTCTTGAGGATGAAATCATCGTAATTTTTTGATTGATTTTTTAAGCTAAAAATCTCGAGAGTACTATTTCGAAAATTAAACTTGAAATCTCCAGTGAGCCCGAGTCAGACTCTGTGGTTGTCGGTCAAACCAACCATTTTCCATGAAATTGTAATGTACCAAATGCATTTAAACTTGTGGAGTGACATATTTTTGAAAAATCTGTATGGATCAAGCCCTACGGTCTCACCCGTTCTGAAAATTTCAGCTAAATCGGTTCAGCCATTTTGGCTATCGTGTTCCGGAAGGACATGATGGTTCCATAAGAACTGACTTAGGCTAAAAAGGCAACAATTTTGCAGAGCCTTGTAAGATGGCATTATTCTGAGAGCAGGACTCGTAATGAACGATGTGCATATAATTTTGTGATTTATTTTTGGTATATAAACCATTACAAAACACGAACTTAATAAACTCGGAAAATTTTTCCTATTTTAATTTATATTGCTACGATTAGTTTTACGACAGTTATCGCAAGACGGACAGACGGACATAACGGGTACATAAGCCCTGATTCAGGCTAAAAACCTATATTTAGTTAAAATTTTCACCAATGCATAATACGCATTGTTTATTTGACAAAAAACAGGCGTAAAGTGCATTAGTAAAATGTATTTGGTACAATAAAATTCTATGCAAAATGGTCGGTTTGACCGATAACAGCGAGCTTGACTCGGGCTGCACACTGGAGATTTCAAGTTCAATCTTCGAAATAGTACCCTCGAAATTTTTAGCTTAAAAAATCAAGCTAAAAATTACGATGATTTCATCTTTAAGAATTAAGTCTCTATGTCTGCCCGTTCAAAAGTTATTAAAGGTCAAAGTAGTTGGTGTATTTGTAAGGGACTTTTACACCAACTATTTTAAAAATAATTATTTTATTTGTAACTCGACCATTTGTCGCAACCGTTAAGGGTAACTAGGCACTAAAAGTCAAGCAATCGTGATATAATAGTGCATTATTAAAATGGACAACATACTTCAACAAGCAGACTTTTTGCTTCAGAGCTCAATGGTTCTTCTAAAATATTAAGTGATGGAACGCATATCACTGTTTCAGGGTACAATCCTTCGGGATGCGTATCTTGCACCGTCTGTGTAAAGAATTGACATAAGTGAAGAGGACTAACTGATTGTGTTAGTTGTACATATCTAACAATGGAACCTTTTTTCAAGCTACATGAGATAAGCTTAGTGACTTATGCTAAAAAATCGAGCTAAAAATTAGAAATGACGTACTTATCTTTCCGTTGAATGGGCACTTGGAGGTCAAATATTTGAGGGCAAAGTTCACAGTAGCGGCCTGTTTTTTTTCAAGCGGGCGAGCGGAGGAGTGAAAATTTTCTCCTTTGAGGTCACTCCTCTGCCTTCACTCTCGCACGCTCGCACTTCATTCAATGCATATTATTTTTGACAAAATTTCACAATCTCGTAAATTGCTTCATACATTCGTATAATTTTATATTTATTTTTTAAAGCCCTACTATCCACCGATCCGTAATAAAAAAGTGACGATGGGTTCAATAAATTATAACTTAAAATTTATAAAATATAGCGTATATATATTTATAGCAAATATAAAATTATATGAATGTATGAAGCAATTTACGAGATTGTGAAATTTTGTCAAAAATAATATGCATTGAATGAAGTGCGAGCGTGCGAGAGTGAAGGGAGCGGAGTGACCTCGAAGGAGAAAATTTGCACTCCTCCGCTCGCCCGCTTGAGAAAAAACAGGCCGCTACTGTGAACTTTGCCCTCAAATATTTGACCCCCAAGTTCCCATTCAACGGAAAGATAAGTACCACGTCATTTCTAATTTTTAGCTTGATTTTTTAGCATAATTCACTAAACTTATCTCGTGTAGCTTGAAAAAAGGTTCCATTGTAAGTGGGAGAAAGGATATACTTACCAATCCAGTTAAGAGGAAATATAAAATAGCACCAAGGCTCCACCAATCTGACGATGGATTCGTCTTCCATAAAGGTTTTCCTAATCCATTGACAACTTCTGGGGCAGAAAAGTCATTAGATTCTGATTTTGAGTCCACTTCATTCCAAAACGCTCTATACGATAGTAAAATATGACCAGAGTCACCAAGCAAAATGTTGTTAATGTCCAAATCTCTAAATTAAATAAATATATATATATGCATGTCATTAAATATCCTTCTGAAACTCCCATTGATGGTAAACGAGATCCATTTCTTTATTACCCGTAAGTTATTCCTTGGGAATGAAGTTTATCTAATGCAATAACCAGTTCTGCGGCCCAAATCTTGACACAACGCTCGGGAATAGCTCGTGCCGGCAAACTTGGGGTCGCGCTACATTGAGAATCTTCTATTTGATTATTAGAGGGATTAGGCACCATAAAAGCGGCTGGGATTGATATGTTTGGGTTGCTATATCTCATTGAGTCGTCAACATCAACCATGCAACGATTGGTTGAAGAGAGAGACGATTCCTCTCGAATATCCAAACTAGTAGAAATGATCGAGGAGTCTAACACAGTGGTAGTAGCTTTCTTTTGAGTTTCCAAAGTCTTTGATACGGTTTTAAGTAGTTCTCTGGAGTTTTCTAGTAAAGCGTCAGTTTGGAGATCAAGAGCTGTATTTGGGTATGGAGTTGAAGGGGGTAAAACTGACTCCAATTCCCAGTTGAATTTCTGTCTATTTATCTCTTCAGGGGATGACAATGGAACTTTATTTATTTTTGGTTGCAGTTGATCTAACGCTACTTTTTCTGTGACCATAAGATTTTCTTTCTCGATCTGGCTATGACTAGTAGTAAGCGTGTCCGTGTGTCCTATTGAAATAGGTTGATTTTCCAGCATGATTTGTTCTACAAATCAACAAATTAAATCTCAATAGTCAGTTAAGTCAATTTGTTCCACGTTCAACAAATCGACAGCACTAATACACTATGTATATGTATTTATTTACCTAGATTGACATTAGACGGTAAACTCGAGTGGTAGGACGGGGTGGGTAAAATTGTTTGAAATTTTGGATCACCTTGAATCTGGCTTTCAGTCATTGATAGTTCTTTCGTTTGATAAGATTGAACAAAGTTGAGCAACCTTCCTCCCGCCGCGTACTGAAGAACAAGTATTATACCGTCTTCAGTATTAAACCATTTAAGCAATTGCACCATGAAGGGGATAGTGTTAGGTATTAGGGTAGGTTTCTCAGGGTCAAGCAACGACGATGACTTTCTCAGAACCTGTAAGCAGTTTATTCAAGTGTATTTTCTGCCTCTTAAAGGAAAATTATATGTGTATTTACTATACTTACCTTAATTGCAAAACAATCTGGTCCACCTTGAGCCGTTATATCAACCGCAACCAAAATGTTGTTGTATGTAGAACCCACAACTTTGAAGTTTTTTAACTCCTCGATGCTTGAAGATATTACATTACTTTTTATCATTACGAAATCATCGTCTGCATGAGATTCAATCGACCCAACACATGCTTCCTGAAATTCATTTGGCACAATTTTAATTTGCGCAAAATTTGCTAAGGTTCGAAAAATGTTCAAGATATATAACTCACTTTTACGACTACTCCGGGTCTAAGTAATTCTAGTGAAGCGTCAGGTAAAGAATCTTTGACCTTTTGCTTTAACTCCTCCGCATGTGACAAGTATTTTTCAACCTTTCTTTTGACTAAAGCTCTTCTTTGAATATCTTGGTCACCTAAACCATAATCAGTTACTTAATATACTTAAAATATAAATTAAGATGCAATGTAATAGCTAAAAGTGTGCGTCGTTTAAAACCGTACATTGAGCACCTTCCAAAAGCACACGTATTCCTTCAGTGTATGAATTTAAGGCTGCTGCATAATCATAATCTGATTCATAATGTTGAGCTACACTTATAAATCCAGCCGCCTCTCGAATGTAGGAAGATAACGAGTTGGACAAATTCTGCTCATCAGTCAATTTGTCTTGCTTTTTTGTAAAAATTGGTAAGAAATCAAACAAATTAAAGCCAGTATATTTCTTTAAACTTGATTTCTTGAGATCCTGAGTCTTTGGAATTCTACCACATGTATTGAGCGATGAAGTAGACGAAGAGTTTGGAATGTGAGGAGACGATTCACTCTGACAAAAATCGAATTCTTCCAAATAATTCAAGTCTTCGTTTAAACTGGTAGTTGATCCTTTGAAGAAGGAATGCTTGCTTTCTTGACTATGGAAAAATGATAACAGATATACTCACACGACACATGCAGGACTTGTCAGTGTTTCTAAATTAAAGTACGAAAGGAGGTAGTGTATGACTTACAGAGAATAAGGCGAAGGAGCGGCAGTTGATATTTGTTGTGAATTGGAACCATTGTTAGAATGATTTGGAAGAGTGGGAAGACTTGCGCCTATATCGGAAAAGGTTACTACAATTGGATTCGGTGTGGTATGGTTGACAACAGGGATTGATAACTGGTCCGGATGGTGTTGTAATAGCATTAATTCGGATGAATCAGGAACTGGGTTAATATTGTCAGACGAAACATTGTCAACCATTGAACCAATAGGCAAAGAAAAATTTGTGTCTAAATTAGAAACTGAGTTTGGCTCTGGGGACGCAGCACTAAACGATGGTGATGAACATTCATCAACCCCTTCACCAGGGTTGACTTCTTGCCACACTCTAAAGTACATCAAAAACTCTTTCAGTTTCCCACATTTAATAACTCATATCAAATTTTCATCGTTTTATATCACATTTACTTTTCAGGGATCAGACAATCTTCAAAGTTAATGTCTTCGGCTTCAACACGAACATTTTGGTCTTTTCCGTCCTCAGTGCTGGTAGCAGCATCAACAAAATCTCTTGGATATAGACCATCCTAAATAAATTTATTAATAAAGTAAAACTATATAAACTTGATAACTCCATAACTGTATCGACGAAGATTTATATTACTAACCTCGAAAAAATTAACAAATATTTTATTCAAGAATAGTTGTGGAAATGTTGCAGAAAATTCCAACAACTCCAGAGCAGCTATTCTTCGTCTTTCTATCACATCATGATCAAATCTCCCAAAAAACTTGTCAGTTGGCAATTGGGGGAATTTCCCTTTCAAATACAACTGAACAAATAAGGCCTCCAATTCTTTATGCAGAGCTTTAAAATCTTTATATCGTTTCCACACTGTAATTTTTGTAGCTCCATCGGGGAAATTCCTTGGAAAAACCTAACAAAAAATTATGCAATTGGGTGTGATTGTTCCTTCAATAGCGTTGAAATGTTGTGATAATTTCTATGAATGCAACATACCGTAGATACGACTTTGTAAGCTGTGAATCCTTTTTTGTGGCGTTTATGTTCCGAAATTTCGAATTTTCTGATCCAAATATCCTTCCCATCCAGTCTTTTCATCATGACGGCACCAAGAAGTTAGAGGCATTCGTAATTTCGTAAATACGCAAATAATCTGTCCACGTTTCTTAATAAGAAATTCTTATTAGCTACTAGATAACATAAAATAGTGATAGGAGTAAAACGCTTACTTTTCAGTCATAAATATGTAATTTGTCTCTACACATTACATGAAACAAGTGTAGAACTTTTGCTAGGAGAACAGTTAAATCACAGCACAATTGGCAGTTAATTTCAAGTTCCAATTCGACAATTAACCTGAATACCTGAAAATGACTATGACTAATATTATTGACTGGAAGGCTGGATCCCGGCGGGTCAGCTGAGACGAACGAGCGGAATTTCCTTTGTCGTCACTTTCGTTTTCTACATGTCTCTGTATTATTTACTGTTGTTATTTCTCTTCTAAATTGTAATTTCAAATTTAGTGAAATGTTTTAGCTTTGTTGTAATTATTTGTGAGGTAAGTAGCTGTAGGTTGTGTTTCAATTCTTCTTCCCAGGTCTAAAGTCTTAATATGAAAAGGTGAAGGTAAATTAGTCTTAACACGTTTATTATTGTTTGTTCTTGGACGCTGACGCTATATATAAATGGATTTTGAAGTTGTCATTGTGGAAGCTCATTATGAAGTGACAAGATATTAACCAGATTGAGGATGAAGAATACGACGGAAGTCGACATCACGACATCAAGAGATACGTCGGCGACCACATCCTCGACTTACACCGGGACCGTGTTGAATGGACATTCGACCACCACAACGAATGCTGCTATTAAGCAAAAAAATCGGGCGAGGAGGGAAGACGCCAACAACTGCAATGGCTTTGAAGAATGGGTATGTCATCGTCATTACACGGAAGCTAAATAAAATAGTTCATGTATTAATGATTTAGTTATTAGGGAGGCTACATGGAAGCGAAAAAGGCTAAATTAGACCTTCAATTGAATAAAAATTCTTCTAAAAAAATTGGAAATGATCCTCCATCGGGTATAAATTTATTCAACGGACTATCCGTTTACGTAAGTAACATTTGAAATTAATTATTACATTCGTGATTAAGTTAATTGAATCTTTGTTGTAGTTGAAGTCAGTATGATTTTAGTATGCATTGCATAAAGCATGTGATTGATTTGGAGAATTTTGGCCCCAATCCCTCGAGTGCGACCTATATGCTTGCCATGTTATATTTACATGGGAAGGATAGGATGCATTGGCCCCTAGTTCCCCTCAAATCGCTCACATGCTTTTTGCACAGTCCCTTAGCTTATCTCATTCGAAAGCATTGCAATTATGTACACCTTGTTCGTTGCATTGCAGGTAAATGGATACACAGGTATGTAAAACGTATATTTTTATATTTGATCCTGATTTTGTATAATCAATTTTAATTAATTTTTAGACCCGCCGGAACCTAAGCTACGAAAACTATTTGTGCAGTATGGGGGACAGTTTCATCCTTACAGAAATGCAAAAACAGACTTTATAATTGCGTCCAATTTGTCAAAATCGTCAAAATCGTACGGATCATGCTTATATACAAATATGCGTGCATACATTTAAAAGCATGTATACATTTATCCTAGGTTATATGGAGGCACTACAGTGAAACCCGAGTGGATTACTGATAGTATCGCTGCAGGTGAGTCAAGAAAAATTCGGTGTTAATAACACTCTATTTCATATATATTATTTTCCACTCAGGAGTTCAATTGAATTATCGAGATTATCTACTATATGACCTTAATAAGTAAGAAAGTCTAACCTAACCAAACATCATGAGAATCCCTTCCTCCTAACCCTTGCTGTATTTTTAATTAGAGAAAACAATCAACTTACTTTAACTCAAATGATGGGGAACCAACGTGGACAATCGTCAATTTCTAGAATTTCTAAATCAAACGAGTCGTTAGATGTGGATGTGGCTGGCGTATTATCAGTTGCATGTGATACAACCGGGGAAGATAATCCTGCTGCTAACACTACTAGTATTTCTAATGATGACGACGATAATATAATACAACTTCCTTCCAACGAAGACAATAATGTCCAGGATGAAGCTTTACTTCCATGCGATGAAGATAATGCAGTCAACAGTCAAATTATGCCTGAAAATGATGAATCAGGAGGACTTGAAGAATTTATTCAAGTCAACGAATCTTTGTCCACACACACAGCCCCCGTAAATGGGAAGAAAATTAAAACAGCTGCAGAAGATGGGTTTCTTGAAGATTTTTTTGGCAACTCTAGACTCCATTTAATTTCTGATCAAAAGAAGGACATGCAAAACAAAATCGGAACCTTGAGAAAAGCGATTGATTCACATACTTTCGAATATTTTGATGAATTTAAACATCAAAACGATCAAAATAATAATTTTAGCGTGTCAGATATTCTTGTGGATTCAGGTATTATTGCTTATTATAATGCATTCTGGACCATTTGAACAGGTGGTTTTTAATATAATTATTATTGTCTTTAGTTATCTTGATGCACATTGACATGGACTGCTTTTTTGTGTCGGTGGGGCTACTGAGCAGACCACACCTCCGAGGCAAACCCACAGTGGTTACCCATTCTACGGGGAAAAATAGTAGTTCAATGTCAGATATTGCATCAGCCTCTTATGAAGCCAGACAATTTGGGGTCCGAAATGGGATGTGGGTTTCAGATGCAATGAAATTATGCCCCGAATTGGAAGTTATTCCCTATGATTTTGAGGAATATCGACGCGTATCTGGTACATTTTTAGATGTAGTATCCAAGTACGTTGAACTCAAGTAACTAAGTTAAGATGAGATCTGATGAGTAGGCAACCTAAAGACTGCCTGACATGAGTAATGCATGAAATAAATACTACTTGTTTCTATTCATTTTTAGGATCACTTTGGACATTGAGCCTTCTAGTGTAGACGAAATGGTTATCGATGCGACACCGATATTGAAAAAAGTCCCAGGATCATCTCCTCGAGATCTGGCAGAATTTATTAGAACCAAAATTTTCGTATGACTTTATACTTACTTTTATATTTGGCTAACCTAAATTTCCTATACGAATTTTAATACGTTTATTAAATCACGTTAAATTATTAGGAAGCCGTTAAATGTACCGCTTCTGTGGGGATCGGTAGTAACAAACTTCTCGCAAAATTGGCAACCAAAAAAGCTAAACCAAACGGAGTACATCATCTAAAAGTGGAAGATGCACAAGATTTCATACAAGATTTAGAAGTCAGAGAACTTCCTGGTACGTATAACCCCACATTTTCTTATCAATTATGTGTGTGTGCTGCACGCCACGACAAAGGTCCAAAAGTTGTTGGTTATTTTTATGTGCATTTGCAGGCATTGGTTGGAGTACTGAGTCAAAATTGCAAGACGTATTCAATGCTAAAACTTGTAAAGATTTGTTGCAAATTCCAATGCAGAATTTGAGTAAAGTGGTTGGTCCTAAAACTGCAGAGAATATAGTAAAGTAAGAGATTAACAACATTATAAAATGTAAAGCGCAAAGAAAAATATGTAACAATATTCTCATCGAATTGTTTCATAGGTCTTGCAAAGCAATAGGCCCGACAGAATTAAAGTATGGCTTTGATAGACCACAAAGTATTTCTCTGGACGTAAACTTTGGGATCCGATTTACAAACATTGATCAACTTTTTGCATTCCTCATGAAGCTTTGTAAAGAATTGTCTGCAAGAGCGACTAGGGCACAAGCCACAGGATCTCAACTTTCTATAAGAATCATGTCTCGCAAGAAAGGTGCTGGTGAGCCTAAAAAACAAGGTGGACACGGTATAGTTGACACCATTAGCAGGTCAGCCAGAAATTATGCCTACTTTTACTTACATTCATAGTACATTGTACATGGACATTTTTGTTATTAAATGGTCCTTCTGATGTAGGTCAACTCGATTATTTCAACCTACTAATGATTGGTCTTCATTTTATCGCGTAGTATCGAAAATTGTAAAGTTACTACCAATACCCATCGCCGACTATCGTGGGGTTGGATTCTCACTAAGTACCTTGACATTTGAATTTGACAAATCCTCCAATCAAAAGAAAACAGTACAACGAACACTACTCGACTTGGCATCTTCACGTGGGAGACAAATGCTTGAATGTGCTAAAAAGTCTTCCAATAAGCGAGGGCTAGCATCTCAGAATGTGACTCCTTTACCATTACCCCCACAGCAACAGGTAGCTGATGATGCAAATTGTCTTAGCCCTCCAGATATTAAGCGAAGAAAATTGGACTTCAAAAGTATAGTTAGGGCTGACGAAAACAAAGCGTCTCCCAAACCCAAGCCTGCCCTAAAAAGTGCCATTAGTGATACAGGGGACGTTGATTTGAATGTGCTACGAGAATTACCTGAAGACATTGGTCGTGAAATAGCTCTACAGTATAAAATTGATTATTCTCTTGTACAGCAACAAAACTCGGATTCGATTTCCGTTAATACAGTCGAAGATGATATTACAACAACTATTACAAAATCCAAGGCTAACTCTCCCTCTAATAATGAGAAAATGTCCAGCGAGACTAGAATAAATGATAGTAAGAATCCGTATTCAGAAATAGATGTGATTGACCCAACGTATTTGTGTGCCTTACCTGAAGCAATAAGGAACGAAGTCTTATTACAATTCCAAGAGGTACATACGTTTTATGCATGTACGATTATGAATTAAAGACTTCAATTTATTATTAACATCTTAATTTATGGTATTAATGGTTTCGTACAATAGGCAAAAAAAGGGCGTCAAATTGATAGTGTAACGGTGGCCCAAGACGAGCCATGTTCTAGCAGACAAGCATTGGAAAGAGACAATGCACTCAAGTCTCATATTGTTAATGATACGGAAAAGTCGGATCCAGAGCAATGCAAAAAGGATGCATCAGGGCCGTCTCATCTCGTTTGTGATGAGGTCATGCACGATGAGTTTGAGTGTACAACCCCACCTCAAATTCTATCCGTTCCACGTAGCTCAACTAGCCAAAGGAGATTCCAAAGTCGTCAGAGTAAGTCCACTCACTTGTCCAGCAGACGTCGTTTAAATTTTGAAGTACATGATACCAGCCCACCTTCAATACCATCACATGAAATTGCGGAAAAGTTCGACATACACAGATTCTGGACGGACAACTCATATATGCCATTGCCCCCAGAGCCTGTTTGTACTGTGATGCCTGCTTTAAATGGTGCAGTCGGTGTTGAAGAGACTAGAAATGTAATTCGACTGGGCATTTCTTCCAGCCTTTATGATCCTACAATTTATGACTCGGAGGACGCCGAAACTCTGCGTGGATTTTTTCGTGACCTTATTCAACGAGGGTATATAAAGCAAGGACATCTGCTGTTGAAATATATATCTAGGTATTTAGTGTCATTTTTTATGGCGACAATAATATGAATCAAGTATTAATCAAGTTTTCTCAACAGGAAGCACAAGACCCTGCCTCAAGAATCTCAGTGGCGAAGAGTTATTGAAGAAATTGTCACCAGTGTACAACTGCAGTTTATTGAATTGTATGGGGGTGAAGTCAACCTAGAATCGTGATTATCGTATTTTAGTTCCTCGCGTTTGATTTTTCCAGACCTTCACATTTCTTGTATACATGGTTTAATTTCTTATAGTAAATATCTTATCATATCTTATAATAAATGACACTGTATCTGTTTTTAAGGATTTATAATAGCCTTATATTCTTGACTAGCACTTAGGAAATATGAATACAGTCATGCAGTCCCTGTCTGCCAAATCAATATATTTCTGTTCTTTATATTTCTGATTCTGTGTCGGGTCTATCAAATTGATAATTTTTCTGAACTCGCTCAAAAATTTGCCTGCATCGAACTTTCCCTTTTAGCTTATTACACAGCAGAAAGACTCCAGATAGCTTTCTGTGTAAGGAATAAATTTCTTCAGGAGGAGGAACCAGTCTTTCCTTGACCATAACGGGAACTAATCTTTGAATTCGCATAGTAATATCCTGCTTCCCAAAGTCATAGGGTTCCTCCCCGATTCTAAAAGCTTCACCCAATAGCAATACTGCATCCGTGTGAGCATTTTCCATCACCTGAATAATGACATCCGTTCAAATTATGCGTTTTTGGTTATACTAGTAAGTAGTAGTATTACGTTGTCGTATTTTTATATATTTGACAAACCTTAGACTCGTGTCCAGATAAAAATCCAATTTTTCTAGAGTAATGGATAATTTTTCCAATGTCTGCATTTGCAGCTCCTTCCAGAATTTTCATGTATTTGTCAACAAAGGAATTATTGTATTCTCGAGATGATCCAAAGTCTAAAAGTCCAATCTGTAGGGCAATATAGTTATAATTGCTTGTTGCATATTGATTATCTATAACAAATTCTTGCCTGTTTCGTTTCCGTGTTATATAAAAAGTTTGCCCAGTTTGGATCGGTCTGCATAAATTGAAATTCGAAAAGTTCTCGAAAAAATAGATCTAACATTAGAAAACATATTCGGTCACGAGTTTCTTGATCCAAGGTTTCACATTTGTCTACTGGAATGCCTTCAATTAACTCGGTCGAGTAAATAAGTTTAGTTGTCAGTGCATCTGTAGTATTAAAGTTGTGTATTGTTATACTTTATTAATCGTCGCACCGTTTAAAATTCAGAATAGACTTGATTAGCATCATACCCACAACATCAGGGACGTAATAATCAGGGTGTGGTTCCAGTAGTTTTCGAAACCGTTTTGCACATTTAGCTTCTCTTATATAGTCAACTTCCCATGACAGTTCCCGTTTGGCAACAGTAATGATGCTATCTATAAATACACCTGAAAACGATGGATAGGTATTAAATATATGTAAGTGTATTTATAATAAATCAAAACATGAGACTAATTTAAGAAATAGTGCACCATCAGGTATTATTTTCCAAACACTTAAAACCGCCATGAGATTGTCAATGTCACTACTGATTCCTTCGCCAACGCCTGGATATTGAATTTTAACAGCAATGGGTCGCCCATCAGGTAGTTTTGCAAGATGTACTTGTCCGATCGAAGCAGCAGCAAATGGTCGGATATCGAACTCCAAAAGCTTTTCTCGCCAATCGATACCCAATTCGGATACCAGAATTCTCTAGATTAGCAATATTACGATTAGATTTGCTGATAGTCAGTCAGTCGACTAATCTTAAATAATGGCATATTGGATTAAGTGTTACATATTAGTAACTAATATACATACTTCCATTTGCCAATCAGGCATGAAATCGGCTGCGTGTCTAACACGTTCAAATACTTTTTGTAATTCTGGGTTCAACATTGAATTATCTTGAATGCTCAAAATTTGTCCGATTTTTAATGCAGCTCCTTCATAAACAGTAAACAACTGTTAGAAATAGAAAAAAATAATAAATGTTTCATTCTATCGTGATCATACCTCTGACTCTGCATAAAGTATCTACAATCCTTGTAGCATTGGCTTCTGTTAAAAATGGATTCGAGTCCAACAGTGACGATCCGTCAGTGCTCGGATTTGCAAGACCGAGTGACCTTTTCGTAACTTCCGCAAGAGCACCAAAACCAAGACCCGCAGCCAATCCTCCATACGAGACAAGTCGGCTTATCCTGGTTGAAGGAACTTTTCTTTGTTTCGAGGTTTCACTCAATTGCTAAAATTAATTTATTAACTCGTGAGTGATTGGATTTGACCAAGAACAATAAGGTAGATACTTACAGAAACTGGTTTCTTCTTTGACAAAGGTTTAATTAACATTTTAATTGGTTCACTTGTTGGACGAGCGGTGGTTGGAGCGACGACTTCAGTAATCGAAGGTATTAATTGTTCCTCCTGAATTGGAATGGAAGATAACGTCTGGACGTCATCATTACAAAAGTGTGACGGCAAGGGATTACCCACTATTGATGACTGCATAAATTTTGGAGCCATTGGCGCCCTTGATTTCGTTTTATCCTGTTGAAGTACTCGGGACGTTTCTTCGACTAATGCATTCATTAAATCATCGCCTCGTGTATGCGAACTAGAAATTGAACTAGGTTTACTTAAAGATCCCACTTTTTGTTGATGTTCATCTCCACAATTTTTATTACTGTTAGATTTCTCCTCCTCTTCACAGTATCTTTTACCATCCGCATTCTGTTGTAAAATTTCTACTCCCAATGACTGAATATAAAGTCCTTCCAAGTCCTCCTCCCGAATATTTAGAATTTCTTCGTCCGGGATAAAGTTTGTTGATTCTGATTTGTTTTTTGATTCATGTCTTTTTGTCAGCCTATCAGGGAGGATATACTTTGGTGCAACTGTAGCAAATTGAGAAATTCCCACAGGAATCATGGATGCACGTTGAATGGTATTTTCAAAATCCGATGGAACACTCTATAAATATTTAAAAATAACATTTAAAGTATAATTTAAAATTGCACATAGAGTGTATTTATATTATCGTACAGAAAAAATAGTAAATCTTACATTTATAAATAAACTAGGTGTATTTTCCACGACTTTCCTAACATTGGAATTCCGCAAAATTGTTTCGACGTTACTTTTATGTATGACAGCACCAGACCGGGCCACCTTCAACAACCCGTTCAAAACCAAAACGAGGTCGTTGGCAATATTATTTTTCGACATTTGATCTCCGACGTATCTTTTGCTCGTATGCAACCATATATAATCTATATAAAAAATAACCAATTAAACTTTGATAACACGTGAACTTTATTTTTAAGGATCATGTTGCATCACTATTGTAAGTTACAATTTGTAACAGCAGTTGACATTGCTGTGCCGTCCATTAGTTAGTAATCAGATAAGCTACCAATATATTCTTACTTACCCTTCCGTAAAATAACCGGATGTGGACTTCAATACATTTCACTTTCCGCTCAAAAATAACTATAAATTTTCCATGCGTTTTTTAACCGTGACAAAAATAGAGACGAATGATTGCCGCCTGACTCACTCTCTTTTCATGCCCCGTGAAACTTCCGCATAGCTCAGCTGACAAGCTCAATGTTTACGTCACGGAAATAGAGATCTGTTAGTAAATATTCCCTGCTGATTTTCCAAAATATTGAATGCTTAGAACAAAGTAATTGTTAGCTTCTTTTAATTTGTGGTGTTATTTATTACATTCATACGGAGAAAATCCTTGTATTGTAAGTATTTCATACCTTGCAAAAAACTCGTCAAAATTACTTAGGTGAGATTTATTTACATCATGCGTATATTAAATATAAGAAGTTTCCGATGTTTGCAATGAAAAGGTTTGTTTGGTTTCTTTCAGGATGGGTCGAATTTTTCTTGAGCATCCAGGTGGAAATCGCTTATTTTCGTGTGCTTCATGTGACACCGTCCTCACCAACCGTTCCGAGTTAATCAGCACTCGCTTCACGGGGGCAACTGGACGTGCCTTCTTATTCAGTAAAGTGGTCAACCTGACCTACAGGTGGTTCGTTTGTAGTTAATTTTCCACCATCATTGAACTATCGCTAACGATTATGGAGGTGTAATCCTTGTGTATTTCCAGTGAGGTTCAGGATCGCGTTATGCTCACAGGGCGTCACATGGTGAGAGACGTATCCTGTAAAAATTGTGACACTAAATTGGGTTGGATTTATGAATTTGCGACGGAAGGTGAGTCTCTAAAATTATGTATTATACATATAGAACGATAACTCGGGCAAGGTATACATTTTGTCGCGTTACAAATGTATAAATTCACTTTAATGTGTTGTAGAAAACCAACGCTACAAGGAAGGGCGAGTAATTTTGGAGAGGGCATTGGTCACAGAAAGCGACGGCATTGAGGAGAGAGAAGCGCCGCCAGGTTCTGCTGCTATCCAACTACAACAACAATGAACACTATGCATAGTTAGTTTAATCTCAGGGGTCGTAGGACGCGCATTGCTAAATGGATTACATAGTTGTCGTCGTGGTCATTGAGTCAGTCTGTCCCTAGTTTGCGACATGACTAATTGCAACAATATGTATGCTTTAAATTTTCCCAGTTATTTACTCGCTGTTACATATATATAATCATACTTTTTTGTACTACCTCGTTTTACCATATCGTTTATTTTACATTCGCTATCTAGCTTTAAATGTAAACGTGTTACTTTATGAACGACAAAATTATTTCTTCATATACAGTTATGAAATTTTCTATTAAAAGTTGCAAGTAAAGTTGCACATTTTATGACGGATCCTTGAAAATATTGAATCAATTATTATTGATACTTTTGAAGGGGATAAAATTTGGATTCACATGTATAAAAACACTGATGAACAATAACGTTCCATCTCATACCCAGCAGTTATGCCTGCCTATTACTCTATATACCAATAATCCGGATGAGAAAGTACTGAATGGTGTGTCTTGATGGCGACGTAATCGGGTAATCGATATGCGGCTCCTCGATACCAGATACCACATGCATCTTTTTCGACGGATCATTTGTACCTTTATTTTTTACATTTATACTACAATTAATGATTTTTTAAGCCTCAGCTAGCTAGACAGAAACCATATTTTTTAATATTATTTTTAGATAGTAATTTTGAGAAAAATATGAAAACTAAGGTGTTTGTGTAGCAATCAAAATGGTATCAAGCATACATATGCATTGGAATTACATGATTTTATTTGATTTATAAACTTTGGATCTAGTGGCATCACCGAAAGTCAATTAAATGTGTAAATCTCCATCTCAACATGTACTTCTACCGGTATACATACTCTCCGTTGTTAGCTTTGTAAATACAAATACTGATCGCGTGACGAAGAGTTTGCTGTTCCTTTATAGTTCATGATGATGATACATAATGTGTAACCTGTGCTAATAATGTGCTATAGTAGCAATACAAATTGAAAATATTTGTTCTGTGCGAACACGGGTGGAATGAGGAGCAACTTTCTCCATAACAATCAGACTGGGTCTAGTACTTATACGTATGTATGTAGCTCTGCCTGGACCGATGATGATAACTTTTCTGCCCACCTAGCAGTACAGTACCAAGTACCACTACTCACTTACTGCGAGGTGGGTTTCTATGTCTGTGTAACTAAACAAGTGGAAAGTACATATTAGTTGTTGGTGTTAGTGTTAGCACAATCAACAAACGCATTGTTTAATGTTTGCCGATGCATTTTCATTTATCGAATTTGGGGTCAGACCGTTCCTGAAAAATCAATTCTCAACTCAAGGTCGCCATCGCATAGACCATTGCAAAATTTTGTAATCCACTGGATACGCATACAATCATTGATCATTAAGAATTTCATCGAATTAATCACTATCGGAAATATAGGAAGAAGGCATCAATTTCATAAGCTTGCTGCGCAAAAATTGTGTTAGAAAACTTATGATTAAATGATTGCAAGTTCTGTAAAGCTGTTGTGCAAACATATGTATGTACTACATATACAGGTATTGCATACTGCCTCTTGTACAATGTGCTATTGAAAAGCTCCTAAAATCAAGGGTTATGGAGATGGGTGATGAGACTCGATGTTGAGAAGTTGAGACTTGAGACCTCTTCTGCACCTACCTTTATAATCCGTCCAATCTCAAATCTCAAAGATGTTGCACATAGAATAATGTGCTCAAAGAAATGCGATTGTATAATATGGTTATTAGTGTTCATCCAATCTGCTGAACAGGAGGAGAGGAAGTCGGTTAACAAATGTGGCATTACGATATTCGCTCTAGCGAGTTAAATTGTTGCAAGGTAAGAGTAAATACAATGTAACTGGGTTCAGCAGATCAGCATCAAATTGAAGCATAAAAAAGAAAGCACCCAATTCATCTTGGGCATAGAACTCATTCACGCCATATTTACCTTAGGTTGTCGTATGTAAGGGAAAAGGAAACTAAAATTGTGCACCCAGGAAGCTTCGTTGTCTGTAAAATATAGCATCATAATCAGAAACAGCTCTCCAAAGATTAGTCCTGGTCAATTTATTTCCTCGACTCCAATATGTTTTTTGGGCTTTGCTATGTCACCGATGATTCATTGCTGTTCTTTGTGGCTAATTTTTACCCAACCCTTGAGGACGAATGATAATGGTGAATGAGAATGAAAATAGAGGACAATAAATTCAATCCCTGATCGTCGTTGGTTTTGGTTGCACCCTCTGAAAGATAGGAAATGGAGCAGTTCGTGATATGCCCATTTTTTCACAATATATATGAATCATTTGGAGACAAGAAGACCTTTTCTTTCAAATCAGGCTTGTATTGTCAACCGCTAATACAAATGTAATACAGATACGAAACTACTGTACATACGCAGCAAGGCACCCAGTGTAAATTGTCATAATGTGCAAGGAGGACATACATACATATTCATAATAGACACCCAAAAATTAACCATTATGGGTGGCAGACAATGTTGGGCAACAGTCACAAGGTATTCAGTAGAAATTCTCAATTTGTAGCTATTTCTTTTCCTGTAATAAATAAATTCGTCCCACCTTTTTGTCATCATGAACAATTTGCCATTGAATGAAGGGAGGAAGGTTGGCAAATACGTAGAATTGCATTCAAGTTTTAAACTCTCAATGGGATGTCTGAAATGGATATCCCCCACCGTTTTGACACCATGCCAATCCATCCAAGTCCACTTTTCCTCAACTCCTCTGATTGTGGAGGACTTGAGGAAGGACGCAAAAAGGAACGGGCCCTTCCCCATTGAGCACCAGAACTCAAAAGGTTTGCTGGTGGTTGGTGAATGATAATAATTTTTCGTGATAATGATCATGATGCCAAGTGCCCACAACACACTTTTCTTCTCTGCAATTGAGATTTTCAAACTGAAATGAAAAAGTTAGAGCCAGCCAGCCAGCCACTTCCTCCGTATAGTTTGTCAATCAACCCCTCCGCACTCCTCCCACTCCCCACCGATTTATTTCCCGTCTCGTTTTCACAGTATCACTTAGAAAAACGGAGAGAATAAAATAGGATGTGTTCTGGATACAAATTTTGTGTCTGTGTGTGTGTGGAATTCAAGCATATGAGAATATCTAACACAGTCCAGAAAATCAAAGATTACTTCTAAAATATACCCATTTTTGACGATGCATGAGAAAGCGAAATGCGGATCTGCATTGTGATAATTAAATCATTCTGCTTATTTTCTAAATTGATACGTAAAGTTTGACAATGAGGCGACTGAGAAAGGATAAATCAGATTGATCCGGTGGGTGGGAAGCGGGGAGGCTCTCATTGTTAGTGGGAAGGCTGGCATTGTGTTCCCTGAATGGAAATGGGATTGCAATTTGTCCTGATGATTTCACGCTTAAGCGACGATGAATGCACACAAGCGTTTTGCTGGCTGTTGGTTTCGGTAGGTTTTATTATTTATTTATTTATTAAGGGGTGCACATTAACCATTCCATTTTGCCCGTCATGATTTAACGGCTTCAATGAGTTTTACTAATATGCTGTGTATAGAATGTTTTGTGTCGGTGGTTGCAGACAGGTTGGAGAAAACACCCAGTGAATGTATGTATCCATACCCCAGTCTATCAATTCATATACAATTTACGCATTCAATTATTATGCAAAAGCAAGATTATTTCCAACCAAAGTTGAGCTACTAAACACCAAAAGGAGCAAACAAATAAAATACTGCATCAGGCCAACAGACAAAAAAACTTTTGCTGTCTTTATGTATGGGAGGATTTGTACGGCTCGTGTTTTGAGGGTGAGCGAGTGATGAGTTCAATAGAGTGATTTGTGTCAATCATCATTAAATTAGAAAACAATGAACTTTCACAGGAGATAATCCCGAAAAGATCTGATATGGGGGTAAACCAGCGCATGACTGGCTGGATCAGTTGCATATATTCAGTAGTGTGGTATTGTAGTGTGCAAGTAATAATAACCCTTTACAAATTATTCCATACCTTGCTTAATAGCTCCTCTGATGCTGTCTCGGTTAAGTCGTCTCTAAAAATCAATGATCACAGCAACAAAGCTTAATGTGCAGATGTTTCGGCGTCAGTTATGATGGACTTTCTCGAATAAGTTTCCAGCAAGATACATAATTTTTAAATGCAATGGCTGAATATCTATAAGTTGTACAAAAATGCTGAAAACTCAAGTTTGGGATCTTCACCACATTGAATATGTACATATAGTTGTATGCGTAATCCCATGCACACGTTGATACCAACTTGAACATCTGTACATTTGAGAAGCACCAACTTAACCATTCTCATTCATGCTTTTTGAAATTTCGAATTCATAAACTCTGAGATTTGCTCTAAAGGTACAATACGTATTCAGCTTGATGTAGAATTTATTTATAAGTATAGCTTCAAGCCATTTGTGATTTTTTGCTTCCACAAAACTAACCTAAATGGAGTAATAAAGCAGCAATTACCCAACCAGGGATACTTTACAACTTGTGAATATATACGTTTTTTAATTAGGCTGACTTGGAGCATATTTATTGTTATATAAAAAATGCTTTATTAGAACAAAGCAGATGAACAGTCGTATGTATGTACGCTTGTGCCTGATACATAAGTGGCTTTGGTGAAAGCTGGTGGTCTTGAAATTGTTGATTGTTGGTGGGTGGGTGGATGGTTGGTTGGATGGGAATGGAAATTGAGATTTTGTTGGGGTCCTTCTCATGATGAAGAGCTGGTGGTGGTGGAAGCCTTGGAGCATCAATATCTATGCTAATATACTCTGCTTTTACTTTGCTCTCCACCAGTTCCTGCAACTTTCCCAACAAATCCTCCACTTGTACTTCATATATTTGACGTCTATTGGTTTTCTACAAGCCTAATCTCCTGGGAATCGCTGATATTTGACTACAATATTGGATAAACTTCCTATCTCCGAGCTGTTCTCCTTCCTGCCCCTTCATTCTCAAGTTGTGTACCAATAAAACCTCAATTTGACTTCAGGACTGAAGCATGGATGATGCGGTATTGGGATATATATTCAATTTTGATTTTGAACGTTTCATCCGTTTTTTTACATGACTGGTTGTGAAATCCATGCAATTTCATTGTGTTATTAACTCACCAACAAAGATCGAGGGGCTGAATATTTCATTTCATGAAAATTAATAAAATTTTCATAAAAGTTCCTTCAAAATGACGACTGCATACAAAAATTGTGCATTTCTATTTTTCTTATGCTTACAAGAGTGTCAATGTTAAACTATGTTCAATATTTAGCCAATGTAAATATATGCAAGAAATTATTTTTTATATGGTTAAATCATGAAATGGGTCCGCTGTGTACATTGGCTCAACTCTTTAAGTCAAACAGATCATCAAAAGAGGGATTCCGATGTAAATAAATATTACGTTTGGCTAATATTTTAGAATGCACAAATCTCTTTGGCAAATTAGTTAACAGAGTGCCAAAACAAGGACTAACATTCAATATTTAACTAAGATTGAACTTTATTATGCATAATTGATCTCAAACAAACACAAAGCAAACTGCATTTGTTTCTCTATTTTGACCAGGAATTAAGACTGCATAAGTATGTAATACAACAGTTTTCACTTTTAATAACCACAATTTAGAAAATTCGTTGAAAATTATTTACTTTAAATCAGTAAATATCAGGCAGGCCTACAAAGCCTTAAAAATTTATGATGTTTTAATAGCTGAAATATTACATTTTTTGAACCTCATAACGACTGAAGAATTCATTTTACATTATTCTTGCAATTAACTTATTATAATTCATTCGAAACTTTGTTTAATAATAAATTTATCGCTTTTGATAAGCTTGCTGCAACAATGTAGAGAGTAGCGAACTGGTTCTCCATTCCTGTTATTTGCTGTTACACTTTACGCTTCAGCTCTGTTCATGTTCTGTATTGGCATTTCCATTTTGAGTCTGTTGCTTTTTACACGTTCAGCTTAAATTGGATATTCAAGATGTAGAATAGAATTTAAAAAGTATAACAAAAAACCACAGCAAGATTTTTTGGGTTCCACAAATTACAAATAAGTACAAATTACAAACCACACAATCCAGTTTTTCACCACCCGGTAATACAGGTGTTTGTGTGAAGAAGGCAGACAAATGCAGGTCTATTTAGTTCTATGTATTTATGCTGCTTCAATTTCCAATTCATGTAACATACAAATCACACTTGCATACTTAGATATGTACATACATATTCTCACCTTTGCGCTGTGGGTGTGTACAAAGTATGCTCAAACCATTAGCTTGTGATGAACAGACTGAAATTTACGCTGAATAAAGATTTAACGAAAATCGTGATTTTATTGCCAGATTTAATATCAGACAGCCGGGCACCTGCTCCTTCTCACACAAAAATGCGTGTTTAGTCAAGAAAATAGGCTTTCCTTATTCAATTTGCTGCTTTATTTCTTATTTTCTCGCCCACAATGTTTTAGGGCTTGGTGAAATGCTCAGAAGGCTCGAAAACAACAATGCACTTTAGTTGGGTAAAAGAGGAAATGATGAATGAATGTGAAAAGGTTGAAGGAACGGTCATCTCGTTGTTCATCAAAAACATGATAATGAGGAAGGAAAGTCTCAGTAAGTGAAGGAAGAATAAGACTCCATTTTGTATTAATTAGCACCAACCCAAAGTGGCATCTCTTTTTTAAAAATAGTTTTATAAAATTACTCATGAAGCACAATTTACTAGACATGTGACTTCTATATATAAGCCATTACTCGACGTGACATGATCAATGTACTTTAACATTCCTGCATTTTTAAGAATCCACAAGATAAAGCCATCGGGCTGGGATGAGCTTTAAAGTAGCCAAGACTTCATTCCTTTGTTCTTCTTACGATTGGAAATAATGAGTCATCTGATTCATCATTTCATGGCCTGAAGAGGTTTGTCTTGTACATAAATACTGTGTTTGCATGCAGTAAGTATGTGTTTGCTAGCAATTATCTTTGTTGAAATATTTGTTCTAGTAATTTATTAATATTATTGCAAACATTGTGTGGTGGTTGTGGATTGCAAATTGCAATGTTGCAAACAACCTTATACCACAAGTGATTTATTATCAGCTTGTTTGTCGTCAACCTTCATAATCCGACGCATAGAACGTATTTATTACCACATTTAGTTTATATGCAAATTATATTATTCGTCTCACGATTTTAGATTTTTGTTGCAATAATAATCACATTTTAGCTGCACTTTGATAGCTTTCTAATAAACACTAAGCAATAAGCTTAGTAATTCTTAAGCTGGAACTTTTATTTCTTCATTTAATTTTAAAAAATATATCAAATGAAATAATCCTCAACAATTATGTCCATGCGTAAAAACGTGATCATTTCTTCTCTCTCGTCGTTCGATGTTCTGGCAGTAATTGCGATGCAACGGGTGATAAGTATAATAACACCCCTTCCATTCGATTTCCGGCATGCTCATCGACCAGCGAATTAAGGGTGACTGGCCAAAAATACTTTGTCGTTCTCTGAATTGGTCTAAATGATCGCTGCATGCATTTTAAGAGCACACTCATTTCGTGACACAATGTATTAAGAAATAAAGAATCGTCGTGTGAGACAAGGGTGAGATAATGACCCATATGCACTCTTATCGTTTGCGCACGATTGCATCAAATATTTATATAACTTTATTTCTCCCTTTGGAAATGGTTGCAAATTCGTACAGGAGAACTGCGTCCTGCTCGTGGGACACATATTTTCAATCATTATAAATCAATTATGGATAAATATATAATGCATCGAGGAATTCATATGTCCTCCCCGCTCATTTTCTGTTATTTACTCGAGAAATAATTTATTTTATTTGCTCTCGTTTATTAAAAAATCCATCATTTTGTAGTAGCACAAATGCTTTCATAAAGTATTGTAACCACATCATTGCAAATACATACATATTATATGGACATATGCGGGTGGTTAGGTGGTTATTATTATTTTGCAATGTGAATACAAGTCCAATGAATATTTATTCAAGTGGGTGGCAGAGTTTTAACAGGCTAGTTTGTAAAATAATAGTGGTTAACAGATATATAAATACATACTCTAGCCATCCACTATACAAAAGAGTGGTGAATGTACTGAATGTACAAAAGTTTATTTGCCTCATTACTCTAAAATGAGGACAGGAACTGATTTTTGCAGATTTCATTTGCACAATTAACACATTTATGTCGTAAACAACAGGGTTGAAAATTTTAGATGGAATCGAATTGGCATAATGTATAAAAGTCATGCAGAACTACATATGTGTATGACTGTTAGAATTGAATGACCACTTCCTTCTCGTTTTGAACTATGTTCATGTTGTGCATGAATACACTCATTTTTTTTTACTTCTGATATTATTTCTTTTAGAATTTCATCAAATTTTAAATGGGTCAAAAATATCATTCTTTGCCTTCAAGGGATAATCTCGTAGGAGACGCGACATCCGGCACCGGAAGCAATTTCATCATTGTATGTAGGGATTATCCTTTCTGATCATACGTTGTGGATATGTTTGCGTGGTTTCCATTTGCTATAAAAACGTACGGTATCGAGCTAGCTGGAAAGTCAAGGAATAGTTTGGTGCGAATGAGGTAGCCAGGAGAAAGGACGGAGGGAGTAGCTGGCAATCGCAAACTCATTATTACACGGCATCACACAGATCCAATCGCGTCTCCCAATCTTTCAACGTCCATAAATGATATATGATCCGCTCTATCTTCATTTTACAGCCACTACACTTTCCAACTACAAATGAATCCATCTTGCTCCGTCGACTTGTGCGAAAGTGAACACGGTCCGTTGACGCGGTCGTGGTGGTTATGCGATGGTGCATTAGCCGCGATGGCGATGTTAGCAGCAGCAGCAGCAGCCGAGATGATGAGAGATATCTCGATCCTCTCCCTTCTCCTCCTCCTTTGTTCCAGGCCAACTCACCGTCGTCCTCCGTGTTCATAATGGATTGGATGACTTTATTTGAACAATTTTCAATTTTCAAATGGTTGTTTGTCTACTCGAGTGCCTAAAACTATCGCATCGCCAAGTCAAACAGGCCAGCATCCAGCAGAGTCCGTGGGATACGATATATTGTTCGGGATGATGTAATGTGATGCTGGCTGAACGAGAGGGCTCCAAAAAGCAGTTCATCCAATATAGGACGTTGCAATGCTGTACGTACGTAGATAGATCAAGTGAGTGAAAGACTTTCAGTTTGATTTTAGTTTTAGAGTTAGAAAAAAAGTTGACATAAATTTATTTTCCCACATCCTCCAACGATTGTAAAACTTGACTTGCATTTTGGAGCCCTTCGTTTCCTTATTCTTCTTCATACCCAATCGTTTTATCGCACGTAAATTTCTTGTAAGTGAATTTCTTAATCAATGCAAGAGGTGCACAGTATCGTGTTGCACACCTTGCGTTGAAGCTTCCATAACTTTTTTTATTCCTAAATCCTCCTCCTCTCTGCACTTAAAAATAGAAAAGTACACTTTTTGTGTGCTTAACGTTGCTTTTCAAGCTCCATGCAGGATTTATATCCGAGCCCTTGGTGTTGTGCATGTGGAAATATTTCTCACATTATCATCACGTCATAACCTCCTACTTCAACCTTTGTTTTAATACTTTTTGGGTTGGTCCAGCTGCATAACTTCCTTGGCTTATCTTTTATTGGAATAATACATGCGTGTTATGCTTCCATCGAAGATATGAGATTCTTTATTGACCGTACAATTTTCAAAAATGCTTCATATGCATACAAAAAGTCTAAAAGTTACTCAAAGTTTTAAGTAAAAAATACATTCCATGATACAGACTTTTGTGTCTTTGGGGTGGCCATCAGCTCCATAGTTAATAAATACTTGTGAAATAACCAATGTTTCGACGATGATGATGACAATCGATGGTTGACAAGTTTGTGTGAGAATATGAACTTTGTCACATCCCATTATTTGATTTTGGGATGTGTCATCAACGGATATGAGGCGTCACATGAAATGAATTTCTAAATGTAATTTACGACTTTTCAGCAACGCTAGAAAATTTCCTCCTTTTATTACCTCGCTCACCACACCAGCCAACTAAGTGAGGACGATAGTACGTACGTATTATGGATGTGTATGTATTTTAATAGGTGGTGCATTTTCTGGGAATGGCTTTTAATGCCGTCTGTTTACACAATGATAAGTAATACATGGCAAATCCTCCAAAGTTTCTTCGTTCTTACTGTATTTTAATGAATTACTAATTAATTTTTCTCGTCACACTTTTTGTCAACTGCATGTTTTTCCTAATAACTACGTAATACTACATGCACGTACATACGTGTAAATGTATGTCCGCAAGTGGAAAGTCTCATTATTACTGATTAATTGACGACGTGACGGTTGACAAATATTTGAGTGAAATTTGAGGCGGTGTAAAATTAGAAATGAAAAAAAATCGTTTAATATCCATCCGCGTTGAATGCAACCGTGAAACAACGACCACTTTAACAATTTCTTCTTACCTTGAATTGACATTATCGATGATGCATCACAATAGTTTGGAGGCACATACAGGAAGAATGAGCCAAACTATATAGAGTCATGAGATGAGACCACCTACGAAATGTCAAGTCAGTCTATTGCCTGCTAGCTACTTAGCCAGATACCTAAACCTCCTACCTCTGCATAACCACTACCTATGACTACCTACGTCAATCCGTCAGTCAGTCTGTAATGTGGTGGATGAAAATTAATACGGAAACTGATTGATGTTGCCGCTGTTTGTTTTAGACTTCTATTACTAATTGCTTCGGATGACAGCTTAACTACAAGGCAAACAATTATAGGCTGTCTCAACCACGTCTAAAAATCCAAGTGGAGTGGATTAGCAACAGCAGCAACAGCAGAATGACTTCCCACGAATGACGAAGAAGAAGACGCACCTCTCCATTATCTGGAATTAGCCCCGTGCATGTAAACTTATGTATAGCTTAATATTTCGCTGATTGATTGGCAGGCGAGTAGAAAAAAGCTTCCCAATTAACCTATGCATTTTTTATTGTCAAAAATTAAACGTGTACATAGGTTGACATTAAGTATATTTCCATAAAATATATTACATGTTTCTTTTACTCGCAAATTAATGCGTATTTTTATGTGAGCCTTGATTTACTAAACCACTGCTAAAATTACAACATAACTTGAACCTATGTACTGAATCTCCCTTTTGGTGGATCACGTCGAAGGATTCCTCGAATATCCCCAGTTGAGTTGTAAATACATCATCAGTCTAGCCTGGCTGTTCGTGTAAGAATTTGATGAGATGTACCAATAAACGTGTGTAAATTGAATCTATCAACAAGGGATTGCATTCATTCAACATTGAACAATGCACATCTCGCGTCCTCATCTCCCAGTAACACTTTTCATCCATCCATGAAGCACCCGAATAAATATAATTTCGTATGCATTGCACTGCTGCTAAAGATGAGAGAGTTGAAATGAATCAGAAGCAAACATTGGAGTAGCTTAGTTTAGTTTCCGCCATTCCCTCGTCGAATATAGATGTATGGCAATGGGCGAAAGTAAAAGTGGAAGCAGAAGGCACACAGAAGACCGAAGGAGAACAAGGCTAGAATTTTATTTTCCTTTATTAGAGGAGGAGAAGGACAGGAGAGAGAGAGCATACACATGCATGGAATCATATATAGGAGGAGGTAGGAATACGGAATATCGGAGACTGGAAGCGTACGAGAGAGCGAGTGCAATAAGTCTACAAACCGAATGAACCGAACTCGGTTTGTTGGACGGGGAGCGTTTATTGAGCTAAGCAAAGAGCAAATGAGTATTTTGAGAGCAAACACTTTCAAATATTTTATCAGAGACACCAAGACCAAACCAATTCAAGTTGCATTCTTCATATATACACGACGTCCCTTCCCTCCTGCCCTTCTCCATAGTTTGCTTTACGTGGCCGTGTGTACACGTTACACTTTTTGCTGCTTGTGTTCCATCTTCTATGAAATGCAATTTGTGAGTATTATAACTGCAAACCCATTCAGAATTGGATCACAAGCAGAAGTAGAACAGGAACCAACCATAATATCGCACTTTTTTCGTTCATTGTCATTTGTGAGAGAAAATAAAGTAATTTCAAGCTCTTTGGAAAAGTTTGCTGAGCTACTAGATCTAATTTCTCACATTTCCCAAACTTGCTATAAGGTTTCTCAACTTGCTACGCAGTTAAAATTCGTCCCTTTTTAATCACATTCGAAGGTTCAAAAGTCGGATGTTTTTTTTAGTTTTTTTTGTAAAGCGTGTGTCTGGAATTACAGTGTGACTCATGGTTCGATAAAGGAAAGTAAATCCAATAATAACTGGAATTATGGAATTGTAACTATCCTAAGACGGCTAGAAGGATTAACTGAATCAGATTAAAATGCTTGCACTTGGGTCAAAAATGGTTGCCCCTGAACCATTTGTTCTAATCTCATTGGTAAATTCCACTGTAACCAAGCCCTGAAGGTTGAGTGATTGTATGCATAATTTTACATTTTTCAGAACCTTAAGCTTCATGACTCATGCATATTTTTTTATACTTATACATATCGAGACAGAAGAAAAGGACCAAGAAATCCAGAGGATTTATTTAACTTGCTAAGAAAATGTAAATTAGTCATGCTTCCAAGTTCTAATAATATTTTATTTATTACACTATGCCATTTTTAAAAACTACGTATTAATATAGTTGGTAATAAACAAATTTTAAGAAACAAAATAGCCGGAACAAATAATGACTCTCAAATAAAATGATTCCCGATTCATGGATATGGCGTTCATTGACTTGTTGATAACATGATATCAGTGATACAACCAACCAAATAAACAGTTGATCTGCGTCAATTGTTTTGCATAATATTATAGATACATACATATGGCTAACACGTTTGGTTGAGTGAGTTCATTGCTCTGGGAAATTGGTGTGCATTTCCGTGATCATATCAATCTAAATTATTCTAAATGAACAAATTTTGATCTCAAAACAAATTACAAGTGTAATTCGCAATATATTGTTATGTTTACGGAAATGGACGTATAATGATGACATGTTTGCTAAACCTCCAAGCAGTGCATGCGGTATTGCTTTGCTTAGCCCGAGCCAGAATTTATGTGTTTTTCGACGTGTTTCGATTTGGGATGAAAATAATCAAAGCTTAAAATAATAATAATACATGCACTTTCAAAGCAGCAGTAAATTTTTACTTTAATACATTTGGTTTCAGTATGGGTTTAAATTATTTTATTAAACATTTAAACCAATTTATCTGGTTTTGAGCTACACAGTACTCTTGTGTATTCGAGATTTGACTTGTGATGTTTGATTTTTGAACAGTTTTTGCCATGACATGTTTCTTCGTAATTTTATTTACTCAAGACACCATGAACGATACAAGAATTCAGACTCGAGACTCGACAAACATGATAAAGATAAGCCTTGAAAAATTGAAAAGTTGTCATGTTCTTATCTGACAGGACTTTGAGTTACTGGGATCAACGGACACATGTGGAACAAATATAATTTTATACATTTCATCACCACATACATACATACATATGTACATATCACCATTCTCTCAGAATTCACAAAAATTGTATGTAATTTGAGCATGAATTATTTAATCCAAATAAGCGGTTTGCATTCGTGTGAGACTGCCAAACTTAGAATCACTTATCTTTCGCTTGATACCAAAATTGAAAGGTAATAAAGTTGGAGTTACGTACAAACAGCACAAGCTTAAGAGCGTTATTAAGTAATACAAAGTCCAACAAACAGATACATTTGGTGTGAGTACAAGATAAACTAGTCAAACTATTTACTCAGGAATCTCGTCTCAAACTCAAAGTCTTTCAGGCGAAGAATAAGAAGAAGTGCACAAAGAGGACGCTACGTCTTAAAAGATGTTGAAGGATGAATGATTTTGATCTTCTTCTTCCTCTTTGCCAGCCTGCACTTTAATCAAAAACATTTTATTATTTTATTACCCTGCTTCTTGTTTGGAGAGGAGACTCCAAAAAACGACGAGTGCGTAAGCAATAATAAACCACACACACAACTAACCAAGTCTCGATCAAAGAAGAAGTTCATGGCAAATTCATAGAGTTCCCTTTATTGAAAAGAAAATTTTGTGTTTTGTAAGAAATCTGTCCAGATTTTGTAATAGTGAAGTACTTATTTAAGTTTCACTGTTAGTGTGCTGAATAAATTACTTGCAAAGCTATACTTCCGCTTGTCACGCAGCTATACCTTTCTCATGATTTTTTGTTCTCATTAATTTTCTCTTACCAATTTTGCGCAAATCGTATATTTAAAATTACGTAATAATAAAATCGTAACATTCTTTGTCATGAGATCAATCGTCTTGTGCTATAGAAAAACAGAGCTCGAGTCCCCTAAATTCAAAAGGAACGAAGCAACGATCCAACATCACGTAATTGAAAGTTTGGTTATATTTACTTTGTTGATTTGGATGGGAAGCAAATCGATTTCTCGGTCCTTCACTAAAGCATACAAACGATTCAACCCAAAGTGATGTTGGTATATGTGTACAAACGTATATGGAAAGACCCCACCGACCAACGTAAATGCTTATAAACTTTATAAACTCCTCGTCTCCACATAACTCTCCTGGCTTTCTCATCCATTCTTGCCAAGTTCCCTCTGGAGATTTTGTAGCATTTGATTTCATTTGAAACCTTTGGCACAACCGAAAAGTTTTCTACCGGTAGGGCAGCATCACAATTCTTGCCATTTCCTGCAATCCCCGTTGACATCGGTATGGCTGGTCAGTGTTCCTTTATGTACATACATCCGTAGGTACATAAAAACTGTCTGTATGTGCAAGAGTGCTGACTATGACCTATGATGCTACGACCTGCGCCTGGCCCACCCACCCACCCACCCAAACCAAAGACAAAGTTTCCCAGTGAATGGCAGTATAAATAAATGTGTATCATCCAAAAGACACTTGACGATAGGGCTTGAATAAATATGAGAAATGCAATAAACCAACGAAACAATGGCAAACAATGAATTACTGACTGACTGAATATTATGTATATAGATCCTGTGCAAGTCTCGATTAAGACAAACATTATTGGCCATTAATTTTTTCTAGCAAGAAGATACATCGTGTTTTAACTTGATGTGTGTGTACTTTTACGTATGTACATGCATCAATAATGGCGTTGATTGGATAAAAACTACGGCAAACAGCACATGAGTAAAATAACATAAGTCACTCACTGACTTGCTTACTTTTGGTTTACCCAGTGCGTTTTATTAAGTAAAGAAAGCGGATGCAAATACAAACAGATTAGTTTCATTTTTAAATAATGATCTTAACCAATGTTTAAACATTTTGATTCAACATTGCGTGTGTGGGAGGATTTGATTTCATAACGGCACGTGATGGCTCATTGACAAGTTTTTCTTCCCGAGAGAAGGGAGCCCCCTAAAAAAGCTCATTGATTTCTTTCTCCAATTTCTTTTTGATATAAATCAGAAGACGAGTTGGTAAAAGTTTGAGGATTGCAGAGCCAAGAAGAAGAGAAAGAGAGTGGTAAATGGTCGGAAGTGAGATAATGGAAGGGAGTTTGAACCCCGTGGTGTTGAGCTCTCTCTCGGCAGCAGAGTATGATAATAATAAGTCTCATCCTTCCGACGACCACGGGGGGAAGGAACAAGTCAAGTTGGGTCTTTCGATAGGCTCTCCTCCGAAATGGCAGGCGGAGTTGATGTCGACGCTGAATGGGCGTTTGCTCAGCGACCAAGATTCCCCTCTCTCTCGCCCCACAAACACGCCACGCTACTACCGCGTACGATATACAGAGCTACGAGGACACCGTTTGTTTCTTTGTAACCCAGCTTTCTGTGCTTCTCTGGTTAAAAGAGAGGAGATCTCTCTCTCTGCTTGTTGGTTGGTTTGGCATTATAGAAGTCTATTACGCAAAACTTTGGAGGTTTTCCCCGCATTTCGCCTTGTTGTATCTCTCGTACATATCTACGTGTATGTCGTCTTTTCCAAATGCAATACTCCTACTTCCATTTACAGCAGCCTTGTTCCTTTCCCATTATTGATGGATATGTTGGTTGGTTGGTTGGTTGGTGGACTCTTGGGTTGGATTTAAGTTTATTGGAACTGAGTTGCAGCTACAGAAAGGCAGAAGAGCAAAGTGGATTCTTTACAAACTCTGACTCAGTTTGCCTTTAATGTTCAATGTTTAGTTAGCTTTAGCTCAAAGCATACACATAACTTGTGTGTACCGATCACGTGCACTGTTTGTTTTGACAATTATTCCAAGTGTGCAAGAAGAATCAGAATTTTATCTCCGATCCTGTCCAAATTTGTTCATCTAATAATCCAATTTAACAAACCACAAAAAAAACACGGCAAATACAATAGAGCAAAATCAACAGACTTGAATAAGTTACCACAGTTCGGATTTATGTTGGGAAAATTGATTTTGTGCAAGAAAAAACGCAGAGAGAAAACTTTGATTGTCGAGTGAGTTAGTTTGAAGCAGTGTTTTCTCAATGATTTTTTAGAAAAAAATAACTTGTTTCCAGTGTTCAAGAATTCACTTGTTGCAGTGAGTGAAAGTATACGCATTATAGCAAAAAAATAGTTTCTGCAGCAGAAACGAGACTGTGCGAACCTTGTCAAAACCTCATCAAACAGTGGAAGAAGAGCACGAAGTAGGTAAGCAAGTAATAACACGCACGCTACTGCTGGTCACATATTTATTTTCCATTCAGATCAAGAGTCTTTTTTGGATTGAGAGTCAAAGTACATCGCAGCTCCGGTGTGTACATATTTTCTGAGTACATAAAGAGTTGAGTAGGGAGGAGTAGGAGTAGTGATTGACGGTGGTGAAAGTGATTCTGTTCCGATTTTTTTGTTACCACCTTCAAACCTTGCACAATCATATACACGGCTAAGAAAACAAACCAACTTTCGGGTGAACAAATAGTAGCACAAATAAACAAACATTAAACAAGAGTTGTGTACATGAGAAACCCACCAAGAGTAGTTACCCAGATACGTGTATGTACATATGTACATATGTCTGTGAGCATAGGGTGCATAAATACCCAGTTCCGGTTCATTTCATCTCTGGAGTCATTATTATTGAGCTCTTATTGAATCATGAATGAATTAAGTCTACAAGTGGTGACCCCTCTCATTCATCCATTCATTTTTTCACAGGTCAAATATTGAACATTGTTAGTTGACAAATAGTTTATGTACATACATATTCAGTGAAAGACGCCAAAGTCAATGTGCATTGAGCAAACTCTAAAAATTCCGTTATTCTTACTGATTTACTTTTAAAAATGAAGGAATTGATTTAGCTAATTTGCTCCCAGTGCGTAGGCTTCCTTTTTGCAATATGTACACATATGCATTAATCCAGTGAAAAGTATGTTAGATTAGACTCAATTATTCACCAATCCTGATAATACAAATATGCACGTGCCTGCAGAAAATGCATTTTACCTCGATTATTATCAAATCCAAACAATTAATGCAATGCACAAAATGCAAGCAGTACCTAAATCGCTTGTTACATGCTTGTGTACCAATATTTGAGAAATAAGTAATGAGAGAGATAGGCATCACCTTTCCCCGACTGTTTTTACAAAGTTCGTCATGCATATCTGCACAAGTATCACCTGCTCATGGGTTATTTATCACTCGTCGTCCTTATCATACTATTATGTCGCCGCATTGGGAATCATCATCATCATCAGCACCGTTGGTTTCACTCATTTTCATTGACAAAAACAAAATGCGTATTAAATTTATGCAGCTGATAACCAATTCGGAACCCGCTTTATCACTCACTCACTCCTTCGTCCTTCCCTATATAATTATGAGGTATGAAAAAGCAATGATTTAATATGGATGGATTTGCTCTTATCTTTTAGTGAATTCTGCTTAAACTGCAAAAAATATCTGGTTCAACTCGTCTCATCCCATACACACAGAGTTTCGTCATTCGTCCGTCCCCATCCCATATTATTCGACAACGACGACGACCACGACGAATACCTGAGTCCTGGACATCGGGCATTCAACTGCTCACTGTAATATCTATCAGCGCTGTGTGGCACGCATCTTCTTTCCCATAATACATAAGAGAAACCACTTGAGATTCATTATTATTATCGCACATTCGAGTGATCAATGAACGGAATCAAGAGTCAGAAAAATACTAATTATTATTTAGCTCACTACCGCCTGCACGTCGAAAGCAAGTGGGAGTAGTGCAGTCCAGCGTTGAACCTTTACTACTATTACTACTACTTTTTGGTACTAAATTACTACTTGTGGGGTGTCGTTGCGCTCGTTGTGACCAGAGACAAAACCAACCCATTTTTAATCAGTCATTTACACTGCAATTTCATTAGTCCGTTCGCCATTCGTACTGGGAAAGACTATTGCAAATATTGAGTTCGTTTGCCTTATTTATTTATTTTGTGTCCTAATGTGAAACTGATCATTGTATCTGTCTGAGTGAGTTGAACCCTCAAGTTACGATTTTTGTCACTGTATACAGATTGGGTTATTTCATGAGTTTGAGCATCAGTAATGGTAATGAACTCTTAATAACAGAACGTGACAATCTTGTCGCACTATTTATTTAATTCTGAACATCTAAATATAATCTCGTCTGCACGATCGTTAGTAACGATTCGTTAAAAAATATAAATCAATTCATAAGCGCTCGCGGATCATTAGTGGCTGAGCGAGTGGACGCCAATAAAGTTCAATAACTTTGTGTCAGAAAGTGTTTGCAATTTGGTTTAAACAAAACGAGTGCGATTTTATTATCAGTGTCGACAGGTAAATTTACACATAACTTTACAGTATCAAGCCAATACAGTTTAGTTGAATAGTTGGCGTTCGTTGGACAAGTAAAAACACTACTAATTATACTGGACAATATTTTGTGAGTTTTGACCAAGTGAAAATATATTTGTCAAATACGAACATAAAATTGAAAAAGAAAAACAAGAAAAGCAATGTGTAATATTGTGAAAATTTAAAAGTGAAAACCAAATACTTGCAAATATCTACTAGTAAAAAAAGTTTACTCAAATCCACAACAATATGTTGCATCAAAAGTTATATTCATCTGACTGCTCTGGAACAAACGGGCTCCAGGGTCAGTCCACCCCCTCCCCGCAACCTCTGATGAATTATTCATCTTATGGAGGAGTGAACGGCGGTGGGTGTGCCCAGTTTGGGTCACCGCCATGCATGTCGCCATCCATGAATACTTACACCACGATGGGATCTCCAGTCTCGGGGGGTCAGTACATGGGCGGCGGTGGTGGGGGTGGACCCCCAGGTGGCGGAGGAGGTGTGTACGGCAACAACCTCTCCGCCATCAACTCTGGGTCTTGTGACAGCCTCGTCAATATCAACGGGGGACCAAGTCCTGGGGGAAGAACAAATTCATCAAGTTTCAGAGAAAGTTCAGTCATTGCAAACGGGGGAGGAGGAGGTGGGAGTGCCTCGTCTGCCGCGGCCGCAGCATCAGTTGCCAGTTTAAAGAGTTACAGACGCAGTTACACCCACGCAAAGGTGAGTCACTCATAAGCAACACAATATGCACGATGCGTTTTACTATACATTAATTGGCTACAGCGTTCGCGAGAACTTTAGCTGTTCTCAAATCGTCAGCCCCATAACCAGTTTTCTAATTCATTTGATTTTTGCTCAAATTTTGGGAGACTTTATAATAAAAATTTGTTCGGTCTCATTACAATGCATAGCATTGTGATCTGCCTTTCTATTTTATAGAGGATTAATCCACAATTTTATGAAGCGCACAGGATGAGAATATGGATGACGGGTTTGCAGTATATCTACATGAACATACATATTTGATAGGATTACGTAGTCTATGCAGAACGTTTGCGATCAATTTGGCTAAAAAAATTCTTATATACACCCACTTAATTAGAAATAATAATTAAATTTCTTTATGTATGTGGACGAACTATACACGAATAAGCCCGTTTAGATGTGTACTTGTGTGCAATCATATTTTTCATGATTTTCAAAAAATTCCTAGGTAAAATTAAGAGTGATGCCTCTGCTCCTCAATCCAGAAATGCCAATATCTTTAGTCTGGGGGCAGAACAAATCGGCACCGTGCACTGTATCAATGTATCCCTTATAGCGTAAAAACCACGAATGGACAGAAAATTTGTGAAAAGCCACCAGGGACATAATGCAGCCTACATTGCAGACAGTTATGCTTTGAAGGGCCACATGTTTTATAATGTACCTCAGCGCCACTCACATGCATATGAATATTACATGTTCTTGTTGGTTTTAACTAATTTAATGTGTTTTTAAGGAAATTATTATTGGTTGTTTTAATGTTGTCTTTTTTATGTTTTTCATGTCCAGCCGCCGTATTCGTACATTTCCCTCATCACAATGTCGATACAGGTATGTATTCCATGACCATTTTTATAAAAATAGTTCATATTTATTCAAGGTCCTCGAACTAAATAAGTAAAGGCATTTAAATTACCGATGTACTCGCCAAAACTCCCTAAAAATCGCATTTCAGTAAATATGCACATGATTTCTGCATCTGTGAGGTCTCAGAAACATGTATCGAAAAATTCCCCATGCTAATCTACTGGGGGAGCTTATCTTATTTTTGGGGCACCACGAGACTATTATTCTCCAATTTATGTCGCTACTAAACTACTCATGGTGTTTTATGACAATCTGTGATTTTTTATTATCTGTAAAATATTTATGCAGAAGATGGTTCCTCTGATTTAATAGCTGGTAGTTTTGACTTGCATAGTATAATGTTCGTCATATTTTTTATCATTAGTTTAAATTTAATTAGCGATAATTTCATAACCAGCTAGTATAATTTTAGTTGAGGTAATAAAAACCAAAGCGAAAGGGTATGTATGTGTAGCCTGGGGAATTTATGGCGACGTGTGTATGTCCATATGTACAAATGTACGTATGCGTTGTGCGGAAGTTGGGCGTTATATTTTCTAATCTCTTCCAGTGAGATAAGACAAGCCCTGTGGAAGTGAGTCATCATACAAAATGGACACCATCATCCAACTAACACTTTGATAACGCTGTCATTCGATCGTATAGTTGTAGCATTTTTATCTATCCCATAAATATGTACGTACCTACGCATAGTCAGATCACCGGTTCGAACATGATAGCATCATTCCATTTGATTTTCCACAATAATATAGACGAATGGTCAAGAAGAGATGAGAGTACACTTGTTGTTGATCTCAAATTACACAGATATAGGTATCAGACATAAATTTACGCTGTCATCATCACAATATTTGATGAAAAGTTGAATAAACTGAACACGCTGGATTATTAACTTGGCGAAATTCACGCACTGTTTGGTGTGTACAGTACCATCGCTGTAGATCCATAATGTGTCAAGTTGAAACGTAGTTAGAAACTTAAAACATGCCCAAAACCACTTTGGGACCCAGGAACCCATTATTGAACGCTTAGACCGTACAAAATATCAATCAGTGCGCGTGGATATCCCGTCGCGCCGTTACCTTTTAGTGAGTGCAGAAGCGCTCTATCTGCCACACTTGACGCATTTTTTGACCTTTAATGCTCGGGAACTTGTTTGTCAATATTTTTTCTAAAACCTGCTTTTTAGGCAATGTTATGCCCAATTTTACCAATTAAAATCGCAATACACCCCAAAACAGCCTTGGTTTCGAATAGTTCCAGCTTTGCACATTATGGATCTACAGCGACGATGTGTAAGATCAATTTTTAGCATAAAGAAAACCAGACCAGGTTAAAACTTTTGTATTATTTTTTGTGTATATTTATTCACGCATTGTTTTATTTGAGTTTGGTTGTGTGACGTTCAACAGTTTGACAAGTGCATTGAGAAAAGCACACCTACAATGTACATACACAAATATTGCAGTGAACATACACTTTAAGTAAATAATAGTTTTATCGAGTATCTTATTATTTTAGAGAAAATTAGAGCATTGCATTCCAGTAAATATGTAAATACCATCTCAACTCATGTACACATGCGAAAACCAGACGTGCTATTATTATATAAAAAAAGATGCGTAAAATTTAAGTGGGGCTCATCTGGGCATTCGTAGTAGTGAGCATTTCGTAGTGGGAAGATGAGATATACAAATGCATGCTGCTATTCGGATAAATAGAAGATGTGCATGACAAACTGCTAACCAAACAAAATTTGTACCGGTTTAACATTTAATCCTTCATTTGTTCCTCTTCTCTTCTGGGTCCCCCCTCTCACAATTCACACAGTAGCTTTATTCCATCCAACAATTCAGCTCAATCAACAACCAGGCAGGAATTCTGCTGGTTTGCAGTTGTCGCGTCCAACGTGATGACATTCAGAGAAAGCTTCAAGAGTCTCTTCCTCTTCTGTCTTTGAAACATTGAGTATGAATCATGACAGCAGCAGCAGCAGCAGTCCAACCAAATGCAGGACACTTTCCATACACATTATGGGAGTTGAGACTTTCGAGTAGAGTTCAGTCGAGCATAGGGCTAAGCCGATCTGCAAATAAAATGCAAAACTCTTGTGCATTCAGATTCAACTACTGCTCACAAACGATGAAAGGGTGGCAAACGGTTGATTTTGATTCGGAATGGACAATTTATTGCATTCAATGAGAATGATGAGACGAGTACAAATAACGACGTGCGAACTATGTACATGTAGCAGAACTTGTTTCATTTCCACATTAACCGTGCTGCTGGTTGCTACAAATCACTTGATCGGGAAACTGAAATACTTATGAGGAACACAATTAAAGTGTCCATCCATCATAGATGAATGAATGATTGACAGGTTATCAATTCCCAGTGCGGGGTATGATGAAACTGTCGCCTCAGTTTGGAATTTGCATGGGGACCTGGGATGCATGTTATGAGAGTTGAGTTTTAATTGTCTCATGGTCACCGTGATCGCGTGTTAATTAATATTTCATTCATTCATGCCACGACCTCTCACTTTCAATTCCGCTCAAACTCCTACATACTTACATTCGTATGCCTTATGAACAATTCATTAAAACTTCATTGATTGATTTTGCAACATATGCACGTTATTTTATTGCAGAGTTCCAACAGCAAAATGCTCACTCTATCAGAGATATACCAATTTATTCAAGACCATTTTCCGTTCTACCGACAAAATCAGGTCAGTTAGACACCTAATCATCCTACCTACAGTGCACCAATTAATTGTTATTCTATTTTTTTGCAGCAACGCTGGCAAAACAGCATTCGCCATTCGCTGTAAGAATTCGTTTAATTCTCTTCATTTTATCATAATTTTACTGGCTGGTGATATATTTAACTCTTTACTATTTTTGTTTGCAGGTCGTTCAATGATTGGTAAGTCTTATATGTTGATTTATATTATTTTTATTTTTGGGTTTATATTATTCTTATGCAGTTTTCCATGATAAGCACAATGTGTAGTTCGACTAGTTGAGCTTCTGGCATCTCTTTCTTGTTGTTAGCAAGATTATGCGTCCTTGTAGTGCATAGTCACGCTATTCTTAACATTTTCTTAAGCAAATTCGCAAAAAAAATTTGGAAAATTAATGTCATGTTCTAATTTTCTTTAGTTTCATCAAAGTTCCACGGACCCCTGACCGCCCTGGAAAAGGAAGTTTTTGGTCGCTCCACCCTGGTCAGCGTTTTTTTCATATTTTTAGCTTCATTTTTTAATATTTGAATGAGTGAAAGCAAGGCGAAACATTTTTCTGAGGAGGAGAAGCCCTCTACATGCCCCGCTCAGATCTAGATGCCCTTTGCTGGGTCCCCTAGGTGAGTGAAGGATAACCCTAAAGTGGTTTTACTCCATGGCCACATTTTCGCCCGCCACACCCCCTCAAACGTGTGAAAAACGCGAAAAAAGCCCAGCTTTCACTTGGTTCAACTTTCACCAAAAATCCAATTTTGCTCGGATTTTTATAATTTTTACATTTTTGTGATCCCAGATACTTGTTTTATCATATGATAAGCTTATCATATGATAACACAAGTATCTGGGATCACAAAAATGTAAAAATTATAAAAATCCGAGCAAAATTGGATTTTTGGTGAAAGTTGAACCAAGTGAAAGCTGGGCTTTTTTCGCGTTTTTCACACGTTTGAGGGGGTGTGGCGGGCGAAAATGTGGCCATGGAGTAAAACCACTTTAGGGTTATCCTTCACTCACCTAGGGGACCCAGCAAAGGGCATCTAGATCTGAGCGGGGCATGTAGAGGGCTTAATTTGATTTAATGATTTAAGTCTTTATTCAAATGTTAACATAAATCGGTTTATAAAAACTTCCCTCCTTAGTTAAGAATAAATAATGACCTCGAAATTGTACTAATCCAACAGATTCTGGCAACATGTTTGAGAACGGTTGCTATCTTCGGAGACAAAAGCGATTTAAGGACGACAAAAAAGAAGCGGTTCGTGCAGCCCATCGAGCAACAGTAAATGATCAACAGCAGTCAATATCTTCGACCTCTGGGGGCTCAAACAGCTCAGGTGGGTCCACACATCACCATCATCACCATCACAGCAACAACAATAACTCTTCCATCATTTCGCATCACAATTCTTCTGGGAATAAAAAGTCTCATTCTGGGTCAGATAACATGACATCCCACCAGAGCGATGGTGACGGGTCCCCAACGAGTTATCACCATAGCGGAAGTAGCCACCATCACAGCAAATTGTCCTCAGAAGCACCACACCATCATCATCAACAGCAGCATCCTGGAGCACATTTGATGAGCCTCTCCCACCACGGAGCAGGGGGAGGTCACCATTTAATGCACACGAGTAAAGAACATGGCAGCAGCAGTACCAACGGGGGCAGTCCACATGAGGACATTGAGAAGATGAGCATGATGGGCAATGGTGGTGGTGGTGCGTCTGATTGTACAGGAGGTGTGCTCAGTCACCAACATCGCTGGGTAAGTGAGGTACGAAATGGAGACTTGATTAATCTTAATTTATTTTAGGTTCAATAATGAAAAGCTCCGATAGCAATGTCTCACGAATATTTCCTTCTGTAATTGGTGTTAGGTGGGTGGGACAAGGAATCCTCCCCCTCTGGGCGACTCTGGGCAGTTGCCAAGCATGCTGCATGGGATGCAAAAGGACCCATCGTCAATCTTACCTTACCCCGCGTCCCTCGTGGCCTCCTCCCACCCCTTCTCCATCAAGTCGCTCATTCCTCAGTCGGTCGAGTCAGTCCGGGGGGACGCCAAGTATGATCTGATGCAGCATTACGGATACTTTGGTGCTTTGTCGGGCAACCCGCAAGAGTCATCCTTCTACAACCCTATCTACCATCACCTTCCGGCTGGAAATGCTTCTTGAAATTGGAGCTATCGGTAAAGCACATGACGACTGGATTTCAGGGTTTTTTTCGGCTATTCAATAATAATATAAATAATTACATGTTGGAGAAGAATGCACGGAAGAGGAGGAAGAAGTGCATGCATTGAGTGAGGGTGAAAGTTTGGTTGAGTTACGAAAAACCATCACTTATACATTGGTGTTGTTGTTCCTATATATCGTCCACTGTGACTCTGCCGCTGTATCTGTATCTTTAAGAATTACAATCATACAATACAAGTTTTTTTTATACATGCATACATACATATTTAGGTTGGTTGGATTAATCTAAGAATTTAGTAGTTGGCGAGTGACGCATTGCAGTCAGTTATTTTAAAGAGCTAGTTGCGTGGGGAATATTTCTTCACCACTCACTCACTATTCTAATAATACGATATTCAAACTTAAGCGTTGGCCCACATCAATAACACACACCAGACACCACACAGCAGCAAGTTGCTAATTAGTAATTAGCTTTCTTTTTCTCTACTACAGCAGATGTTGGTTGCATAGTTGTTGCAAGTAGTGCATACGTACGTACGTACGGAGTGAAGGGACTAATTAGAAATTGTGTCCATTTCAAAACAACTGTTATCCATTCATGTCGTTGACTACGAGTGTTCCTTCACCAACATGCACCAATTTATCATGATTTCAAGTTACCAATCTGCAAGTGAGTAAAGACGAGGCGCATATATATTTCTTATTGCTGTTGTAATAAGTAGGTTAGCTTGGTGTTCCCCATTGTTAGAAAACCCATGCGATGTAACGGTTGGTAATTTAAAATCAGTTAAATAGCTCTACATACTGTAAGCAAGTGCTGTCTGGTAACAATACATAATTCCCCTCGATTTAAATCAGTATAATAAAATCCTACTAGTTATTCATACAGTTACTGCTATTTAAATCAGACTCCAAAATTAAATGTAAATAGTGTTTAACATTCCTTAAAAGTTAGGCAACTTGCCATGTGTATGTAGGTAGATAATCAGTCATTCACATTAATACGAGTGCAATCACGCACGTGAAATCACACTCAACAATTCAATAAGTAAACACTTTATTCTTTTCTATTCTAAATACATACAATAAGTGTGTCCAAAAGTCCATCCATCCTATTAACCCGGTGGTTGCAGTAATCACCACTATTACTTGGAGATTTAATAGGAAAATAACCGTATCTTCGCATTTTGTAAGAATCTTTCTCTAATAATCTTCCATCAAAAGCGCAACTCGCTCGAATAATGTCTCTCTCTAAATATCCGTGTTGCAAGATAAAATCATCCAAGCAAATGAAATAAGAGCACTTTTAGTGTCAAATCAAAATCATGCCCATCTGCCCCGTTGCATCATCATCGTCATCACCACTTTGAATAACATTCACCACCAACAACACTCCACCAACAACCTTTCAGTAACAGACCCCACCAGATTCACGACCAGATATCCGTCATCGTACATATATGTAGCAGTACTACTATCCATCTTACTTCGTCTGGTGCGATGGTTTGCATAAGAGTTGAGCTATATCCAATTCACAAATATATTATATTTAGCAACTCTTTGTAATAATATTTAGCTACTGAAATGCACACGGCAGAAGAAAAGTGGTGAGGAGGCAACCTGATACTCACTCGCACCCACTTTTATTCATCATCATCCCCTCCCCGCACTTAATAGTTAGTGTGATAGATAATATTATGTAATGTAATGATGCATAAGTCAGTGACAAAGGAGAAAGCCAACCCCCGCGGTTACACGAGTAGGCAGAGCAGGAGGGATATCGATAACGCGTATCTAGTAGTCTAACTAGCCGTGACAAATCGGTTGTTGAGTATTAATGTCGGTGGTGGTGGTGGTGCCCTGCCCTTTACAAATTGGATGTCATGACATTGTGGAGGGTTCTCTTTTCTTTCCGCACATAGCAGCATTATTATTATTATTATGATCCATCATCCAGTTTGTGTCGAAAGTTGCTACGCATACGAGCGATTACGCGAGGTGGGTAGAATCTAATAAAGGAGGTAATGGCATACAATTTGTGTCCAATTTACAGCAAATAACAACAGCATCAAGCAGGGTTTAGGGGTTGGTGGATTCACAAATGTGCTCCTTTGGCACACAGTGGAGAAAAGAAAGATCAACTCAGCAGGGTCCCTTTTTGTTCCTTTATTACCAAAAGCCAGTCGCACCTTTCTTTCATTTCAGTTTCCACACGCTCATCATCATCCAACTCGACTCTTGAGGAAGGTTCACATTTCAATGATTTTATTTATGGCGTGTATTCACAATGTGCAAGCCCACTTTTTGACTAGACAAAAACTGATGTAAAGCATCATCTTCCCTTGAATTTGGTCAGGGTAGAAACAATTAATCGTTCTGAAATAGTATTTACGCGCATACAGACATCGCAAACAACCAACCCGACGACCCTTCCGTTATTTAGCAAGACTAAAATTGCTATTATTATTGCGATAAATTATTCCGATATGATAGCAACAGAGAGAAAATGGTGTTTCGCAATTTTTGTTTAATTTTTTTTCATTAAATATGTACATTCTGACGATTACTTTGAGAGCTCAGTAGTTCTCAATGGTTGACCTGTTTTTGACAACAATTATGTACCACCACACCACAAGAGTTGTACTTTGTTAAGTTATTTTAAAGAGCTTTATCTCAGCGAAAATTTTATACCTTTTCGTATAAAACTTTCTTTTATCATTTGTTTGAAACTCTTTTTTATCAGTACAATCATTAGTTGTAATAATTTTTTTTTACTTTTAATATTCACGTGATTTCTTTGATGTTTTTTTTTATTGAAAATCATTTTGCATCTACAGAACATGCTCCTGCTCCTGCTTTTGTAACAAACAATTTTACCCCATACATGCATAAATGTCAAATGATGACTTCAATCATTAGTTTGTAATTATAGAAAGTTATCGTAGATTGTTTATATAATTGTCCTAAAACAGGAAAATGACCTAGAATTTAGTATCAAATAACGGTAAACGTGCAATTTTAAAATTCAGTAATTTAACTTTATACATACATGTACATATTCAATAACTGCTGGAAATGTATCTATAAACCCATAACGTGTAAATATCGGCTTAGTACTGGATAATTAAATATTACCAAAAACGAATTACAGCAGCAAACAACAATTCACGTAATAAATATTATTAAATGAAAATTCTAGATTGTGTCCTTTATTTGAGAATTGCCATTAAATGGGTCACTATATGTAGCATATTGTAACTCCAAAGCATGCATTTAACGCAAGCATTAGAATCGTATGTTTGGTATTTAATTAATAATCAATTTAATCCTAGTTTGGTTAACCTGCTTTTCTATCACAATAAGCAAAATTAAACTAAAAGTGTTCCAATTAAGTTAATTCCACCCAGCAACACCTCGGCTGAGTTGCAAACTCTAATAAGTATACAAGTATAAATTATTAATACAGGATGACCATGCATTTTGATATTTATGAATACATGGGAGCGCTCCGTCACATAATAATACGCAACGCGTGGTCAGTACCTAACAGAGGCTGCTTCCGGTTGGGTCCGCTAGCTCTACAGCTACTTATGCATGTAAAACTAAGGATTATGTTTGATACTGAAATTAAGATGGGAACTGGAATACTTCGCATTTATTCATAATTCAAGAAGAAGCATTTCGGTTTTATTCGTTCATCCGTCAAATGCATAGATAACTTCATTGCGACGTCATACATACACAATATGTAAAAATGTATAGAAAAAATCATCCAAATTATCATAATGATTATTTGACTTGCCCACCCTCTCAATAGATATAGATCTAATTTACTAATTCTAAACACACAAAGGGCGGACATGGTCGTTTCATGTTACTACTGTTGCATACGTGCATAAATATAGGTATTTTTCTATACACGCATAGCAAGCAATATGACGTGATCGGTACATGGATGCACACCTATTCTAATTTTGATGTGTTGATGATGCGATGATTATTTCCACGAGTACCTACATACGTTTTTCAGTACCTAACTACTTACGTAAGTCACTGCGGGGGAGTTCTTTTAGCTAGAAAAATTATTGGAAATTGCAAAATTAACAAGATAGACAAAAATTGAGTGCATCCGATAAAAGCTCAAACTTGTATGTTGTTTTGTCTAATCTGGCCAAATTATTTTTAAACATCAACTGCATTAAATATACAAAATCATAATACATAGTTTTAGAAGTTGATTTTTTGATAATTTTCAGAATCCGATTAGTGTGGTAAACATGATGCGTCAATTGAAATGGTGGATTTGCGTACAATGTTCTCAGAAGAGCATATTATTTTGACGACATGACGTGGGTTGGCTGCTGCCTTGGCTTGACTGATTGGAGTGAGGACAATTTGGTCATAAGAATCGATTGATTTATTTCACCAGTCTCTCTTATGTCCACTTGCTTGTTCCTGCCAGCAGTCGCACAATTTGGTCATGCACTCATCTCGTCTTCTTTCCAGGCTATCCAAAAATTGATTTGCTTGGCTCTCTGAATGACAACAAAATCCACTTCATTTCATTTTGTCCTTCTGTTCCGTCGTTCTGTTGGTTCAGTGGTGTAATGTAATATTTTATGTTTTCCAATTTGGTGCAGTTTCAGCCTGCCAGTTTCAAACTCCTACTTAAATGTCCATGGAGAACAACCCTTTTCTCTCACTCCACGTCGTTGTTTTCATTATTACTACAAGTCCTTGTTAGCAGTAATGCATACATACGAACGGAGAGACGGGATGATGATGACGATGACAACAACACCTGCAACGATGAGGAGCGTGTAGTGAAAACTTGTACTTTTAGTCAATAGTCATAATCATAAAGTGTAGAATAATAATAAACTGGCCAAAGCTGAACAACTCGTCGGGTGAAGTGGAACGCTCATACTTGATCCATATGGACATTATGATTCGTTGAAATGAATTGTGGACTGAAATTACCTATTCATCAGCACGAGGACAAAGTGTTTCATACAAGAGATGACAAAGCCAAACTACAGCCCAACAACAAACAATATATAATATGGCATAAGGATAATTGCTCTTTTTCATCATCTTCAATCCACCGATTCATTCACCAAGCAGAGTATTATTGAATTGGAGCTGTCTCTCTCTCATTATGTCTCATGCCATTAATTTACAAAAAATACACCAAAGTGTTGAATATGTATGAAGTAGAGGGGTGATTTGTCAACGTGCATTACAATTATTGTCATTTGCTTCTTCTCAGGTACGCACAATTTCCAGGGTCATGTAAAGCATTTCGTAGTGCATATACGACAATGTATCGATATTTTTCTAACTTGAGCTGGAAATTTTAAGGTATTTTTAAAGAGTATTTTCAAAATTAGTTTCGCACTTCGACAATTGGAGAAAGCTACTTTCACCCTGGATAAAAATGGTTAAATGATTCGAATTCTAAATGTAGGCAGCGATTTATAAATCTATGAGTAAATTTTGAACTTGTTTGAGCAATAGTTTAGTGCATTGTGTAACGTGATCAGAGAAAAGTGACCACAGTGAAAAGGATAAGTAAACACTTTGTCCAAAGCAGTTCATTCCGTCAGCGAGTCTCACTCAGCACATTTGCTCCTTGGCCCGTCGTCGTCGTCTTCGTGGCCGTAAGTTGGTCGGTGCAGAGGTTGAGGAGTGAGGTTAAGGTGAAATAACATGAGCGTTGAGATTAAGATGCGATGCGGATGATGCTCTGACTCTCTGCTCACGAGGATGATGACGAGGTTTAGTGTTTCGAAGAGTGGACAATGGACCCTACTGACGGGCCAGTAATCCTTAAAGGTCTGCAAAAGACACGAATTCTCATCTATCCATTTCAACTAATGACAGGGCTAAGTCTTCATGTCTCCAGTGGTGATGATTTTCAAAATACTGCTGTGGACATTGGTACAGCAGTGTGTTAAATATACCTTCGTACACTTACCACTTTTTACCACCAACGCTATTCACCAACAAACAGCAAAAGCGCATTGGTGGCTCATTTCGTAAGATAACCAAAAGCTGTTGGTGGTTTTAGCACCGGTGGTCAGACAGAGGTATATTTCAATGATTATGACGAGTGTGTCATGTCATGCTGATGATGACGATGGGAAGTGAGTGAGAAAACTCAGAAACCGTGAATGCCGTGAAGTGAAATAATAAATGAATGGAAATACTGCCAAGTCTGACCATCCATCTCCTCCTGACAAACCACTCACACACTTTGTCAATTTCACACCAAACATAATGCAACCTTCATTTCCCGTCCTCCTTGCAGAATCCTCTTTCTCTAATATCGTCTGAAACACTCGCAGATTTGCAGAATTGCATGGAGACGAAGTTCTAATCCTTGTGCGACAGTACAGCCCAGATTGTTATATAATACGTACATACATACATTGCATGGTTTCTTTTCAAGAATTAACTAAGCAGGGCTCAACTTTGTTACAATAAATCCGTCGAGTTTCATAGAATGCCACGAACTTTAGTTAAAGACCAAGAGAAGTTATCAGCTAATAAAGCTGCATGATTTAGTTTAATATATAAATGAAATAGGCATTTTAAAACAGCGATAATACGATGGATAAGAAGATACAGCCCATAATTTATTTTCTACACAGTATCAAATCAAAATCATCCTTGACCTACGTAGGCAAATATTTCTAGCAAACATGTCAACAGAACATGAAAGATGGTCATTTCACTGATAAATATGTACATAGGCAGAGATTACAAAGATGTATCTCAACTGCATTTGATTTGTCGCACTCTTCAGGATCACTGGTAAACTGTGTACGGATGAATTAAAACAAATAACAACATAACACTTTGGACGGAAAGGCACATGTAAAGTTGGTGTAAACAATGGAATCTGCAACTGAATGGGAGGCATCAGTTTGTTCATCTGTGTCTATGCTTGTTGTGACAAAAGCGTGTTTGAGAATCGAGATGAACAACAGATAAGGGCGGACATACAAGTTTTATTTTGTAGTATGTTCACAGCATGGGGCTTGTTTCAAGTCCGTTTGTGAGTACAATATTAGGGTAACAGATATGTCGACGAGTATTACGACACTGATGACCCAAATAGCAATCTCGTTTTATCCGCCCTTTATATTTGTCATAAATATTTATCATGAAAAAGTACTAGAGATGATAACAATTATGTGATGCATGTGATGATATTTTGACCTCAGAAGACGCATCCTATCGCCCTTAGATTAGATTGTGGACTATATATTGACCAGCTTTTAACTTGTAAATAAAATATCCTTATCGAGTCAGATACCAAATTCGGTACGTGAGTCATTACTCATTTTCTCCTTGTTTGCACAAAACAATAAAAATTTGAGCTATTCGGTAGTCATTAAAGATCTTCCGGTGCAGGATTGATGATCTCCTAAACCTTAGCCAAACGGTTCGGGTAGTTCTGATGTCGCCATCCTAAAACAACACATGATATTGACAAACCTGCGAGTACGGCATGTGGACCATACCGTCAAACTACAAAGGATTATAAAATGTATCCCAGAAAAGTGGTGGTTAGTAAGCAAAACTAATTGTTCTAATGCTTTCATTTACAGAGATTGGACTGAACAAAGGGTTGGCGAATTCAATTATTCAATTCAAGCCCCAACCACCTTATTACTAAAAATATTTGTGAGCTGTCATCATACTCATCGGTGTACATATAATGCGTATAATAAATATGTACACATGTACAGTAGTGGCGTCGTGGTTTTGAAGAGCAAGCCAAGCCAGCCACACACTTTTCCTCTTGGAAATGTCCATTTTAGTCTAGGCACCTCTTCACATTTTTCACCATGCTGATGATGGCAGCAAACTACAACCATCAGACCAGACAGACCAACAGAGAAATAACTACATACCAATAAGAACACTTGTTTAAAATAGTATCAGTCTCTTATTGCAATTTATAACATAGTAATGCAAATAGTGTGTAATGTACATCGTACATGTCAATTGCTTTGTATGCCATTTTTTAAATTTGCTAGCAAAATTTGGGAGCGTGGTTCGGTTCATGTAATTTGTCAATAAGAATAATATCTTACATGTGTTAGATCACCAAATTTTTATAGTTTCCCAGATCCATACATGCAATTGTATCAGTTTAGTTTGTGAAGAGCATGAAATGATTTACCATTCAGTTGATACATTATTCTATGGTAAGCTCAGGTTGACAATATCAATGACAAGTTTCAAGCCGAGTTCTTTTCAGATAAAAATAAGATTTAATACTTTTAACAGAAATACTCGAGAATTGAAAGACCATGTTTAAAGTATGAAAGAATTTTAAAAAGTTGAATTGGATTAAGATTATTGAGAATCTCAAACTTGAGGTTGAAATGCAGCAGTCATTGTGTGGCTAAAAAGATGTCTTTTCATGTCCATTTATTCCCTTCCGTCCGTCTGGCTGGACCCACATACGTACATGCATAACAAACAAATATGATTTGCTCCGCTCCACTTGTACTTCTTGTCAGGAGGACAATTTTTATTTAATCTTGGTGGCTTAACCTGTTTACACTGCATATCATCATCAGGGTGCCCACGGAGAATATATACACCTTCGTAAAAACGCTCCCTAAACTTTGTAAAAGTAATCCAATTAGATATCATTCATGGATGTTGCTGAATGAGTCTCCAAATTTCAAAACATTGCATGAGATTGGACGATTCAGCCTGTGAAACACCATGGACATGAGCTACATATTGGTCCTATTTACTAACTAAATTGTGAGATGTGAGTAAGAATAAGTTGGCAGCATACATATTTAGGCAGGAGCGAACAGTTCGGCTCGGCATCGTGCATTTTATGTCGGATTTAAGTCTCATCAATAAGAGCATTCAGCTGTCTCATTCCATTCAGCACTTGCATGAGTGTAAGTTTAACAATTGACAAAGGATAAGTATAATGCAATTGAGTGAATGAGTGGGGGAATCATACCAACAACGGGATTTTTTAAAAGTGGGAGCTGCTCCTTCTGTTTTGTGGCTTTTTTCTCTGTTTTCGTACAAAAAGGAGTGGGAATTTGAGATACTATGCATGTAGCTTTTTCTGTGTGCGCTTTATCTCAATATGAAATAAAGCTACGATAAATATTATGCATTGTGTTTAGAATTTTTTGGAATTTAGATTTTGGCAGCAGATATCCCTGCAAGAGAGATAATTTTATGAATACGTTGCCAATAATTGAAATTAATACACAATGAGAATTATCTGTTTAGGACGGTGTGCAACTTAAGCTTTGGTTCCAATTGAGAATACCTCCTTGAATGCGAATCTGGAATCAATGCAGACATTTTTCTTTCTTTCTCTCAACAAAACCAGACGAGAGTCAATGCAGTTGCTTTGAATGTGAAACATTTTTCTCAGAGTTAGCAGCATGCAAGTGAGCGTCTTAAAAGGTAAAGTCACTCACAGGCAGGTAAACCAACCACCACACACATAACCACATCAACAAAGGTGTACAGGAAGGAAGAGGATTTGATGAGCAGACAAACTGAAGAATGAATCACATTCCTGTTCCATTGCCTTTTCTTTCTTATTCATTTCTTGCTCTCTCGTAGTCGTAGATTTATTTTCTTATTCATACACAAAAGTCAATACAATGTGTAAGCCCATAGCGAGGAACAAAGCAATTGTCCCAGGTTTGGTTGGATGCCTTGGTCAGGAATTGAAAACAACAATTTTCCCATGCAACAATACAATGCAAACAGACTACGCGTGCGTTTAATGCCAACAAAGTGGTGACTTGACTTTTGCAAAATGGTTTATAGATTTGCATTATTTATGTAAGATTTATTTATAAGCAAATAGTCTAAATTGTTTGGTGTCAGTTGAAAATACGCCATATGTATTCAATTCAAGCTCCCGAGTCGACTGTTCTACGCCATTTTTTTTATTTTAAGCAAAAATTCCAACAATATTTTGACTGTACTTATGCAACATATATAAACGACTTTCATAAGGATAATTTAAGTATATTTCTTGTAACTAAATTATTTTGCAGCACATACACGTGGTCCTTGATCATAGTACATACATTCGATAGCAAATCACTTTCAAGATTTCAACCAATCTGGTCAACTTTGTAGTCACAGATGAAATTTCTCTCTTCAACTTTCAATAAGTTTTTGCAGACTGCCTTGGTTGGTTGGAATCCTTGGAAAATAAGTTCGGAAAGCATGCGACTGCAACATTTCTGTGATGGAAACTTTCTTAGAGTGAAAATTCAAAGTGGGTACCGGGCCTTTTCCATCAATTTCGACAAGATTGAATTCCTCTGGGAACGCAAGGATGAAATGGTGGTTGGTTGGTTGGTTGGCTTTGCAGAGTTGTTCACGAGTTTGCAGGGAAGGGTTATATAAGGCAAAGAGGGAAGTGAAGAAATAGGACCGACGACATGAAACGACGACGTTGAAATCAAAGATTCCAATCTGCGAGGAAGATGGATGAATGGTTGGCAATGGAGGAGGTAAACTATGGCGAAGGCGTATGTACGCGTGGTTGGTTCTACTCTCCGAGAATTGAATGGAGCTTAAAGGGCTTTCATGTTGAACGGATTGAGTTTCAATAAGTTTTCAGTTTGTCAGAGATAAAATGGGAAGAAGGGGTAACTCAAACTTTGGAATATCAAAGAAAGTGCTCCTCCCGTGATTTGATACGTCGGGCTAAAAGTTTTGGAAATTTGTGCAATAATAGCCACGTCTCCATAGCTTATCCCTCCTTCCAATGTCTACGTACGTATGTATATCGTATCCCCGACAGGCAATAAAATAAAATGATTGAGGATCCGACTCTACGTTAAAGGGAACGCAAAATCGGGCTGCTTCTAAACAAATGGAAAGCATTAGATGTAGTGATTTTGGAACGATTTTCCACCGACTAAAAATAATTACTTCGCATACTATAACTTTCTCCAACTAAGCTACTAACTAAATAGAGAACATTACATATCAAATCTACCAGAGACATTTTTACAAATAGTACAAATTTGGCATAATTTATGAAGGTTGTGGTCTAACCAACTAATAATTTGCAACATTTAGTTTTTAAGAATAGTAGAGAATTACTTTGCCGATTTATTTGAACAGTTTGTAATTTTCACCGACAACTTATACAAATAAATCTGCTAATCATGTCAATCAGGCTCGGTCGCGCACGCTTAGTGGAATTTACCTCGTTAAAATCACAAACAACTTATTTATCTTATACATAATCCTAGAAAAAGTTCCCGAAACAACTAAATATAGCACATTGATTCCGCTACTAAATAATCCCTTTTTCAAGGCAGGGCGATATGTATATGTGAACTTTATCATAAAATACAACGAAATATGTATTACAACCGAGAACTGTATACAAATACTGGCGATTAAACTGATGTTAGCACATGCAAATAACGTATCACTGATTAAAAAATTTGTCTGGATAATCCCTTTGCCCTTTACATGAAACTTAAAAGAGTTTAATTGTTGGAAATCTCGTGGACGTGTATTTTATTTCCAGTTGAGACATATACGTCGATCATCGTCCCCTACATACACAAAATACAAGTGTGACTTTAATCCGTAGCATACAGTAGTTTGCATTTTCACAGTGGCTATTTCTACAATTCTTCCTGGTGACCCCTCAAATAGTAAACAGCAGCCCAGCATTGTTGATTGTATTGTTCGTAAAATGAAAATCCCTCCGAATTAGCTGCAATAAAACGACCGATGTAAAAGTCTCACCCCGTCTCTTTTATATCGTCTATCTATTTTTATAGAATTCATTTATTTATACCCTTACTTCTGGTTTTAATAAGCTGCTGCTGCACTGCACTGCACTGCTGTAGGGGTTTTACTGGAAAGGTCATTCATTATGTCATACATATGCCCGGGGTAAATCGGGTCGATTACTTTACACGAATATTGTACGAAATTCACATTCACCATAAAATTGTATGGCATGTATGTATGTAGCTATTTGGTTCGTATTCCATATGCGTGTGTTAAGCAGTAAAAAACGAAACAATTAATTCCCAGTGTTACACCTTCCGCCAAACAATTCTCCTCCGAAATGAATGAATGGATATATAGATTCGGACACACTTTGTCATTCACTCGTTGAGCTTTTCACATTATTGTCCTTTGTAACTCATTGAACACGAAATGACCCGATTCGGGGGTCGAACCCGCAGGTTAAAAATAGGATATATAGATAATACGCATATAGATTATGCATATATACATAAAATAGGTCGGGTTAAAACTCTAGCTGGACGGCAGACAGGATATGAGTTTTTTGTCTTATTCTGTTCACAAAGACAGAAAACAACATTGGAAAACAGTTAAAAGTGTGCCAGGAGTGTCCCTGTTGCCTTCATTAATAGTGTAACGCATTTCATTATTTTCCCATCAAATTTAGAAACGTCGATCGTGTCTACTTTTTAAGCTTTATCATGATGCACCAGTTCCGCTTCTTCCGAACGTTCGTACAGTTTATGACACGTGTCAGGGGTGAATCCTTATTATATTGTGTGGGACACCTTGCGCATTTGTTTTGTTATCCTTGTGGTGGCGTATGGAATGGAAAGAATAAGGTATACATTGTGCATGGCATTGTATTCGAGTAGTGTTTTATTTAGACGATAGTTTTCTACGTTGTCCTTCATTTGATCAGCGTCATCATAACAATCACGAGGTTGCATGAAAAGTGTGCTGCTGCTCAATTTTTAATCAGGTTCGTGAAGCCGAGTGTTATTTTTATTGAAGGCTGGCCTCATCATCTCTATTTTGCTTTGCCATCAAGTAGTAGAGTTGAAAATCAATGAGTTCATTTGGACGGTTGGCAATATGCTCCTCCAATTATTTCATTAAACGTTAGAAGAATATATAGCAATGACGTTATACTCTGTCATGCATTTGTGATGAGCTGTCCTATCCAAGATTCGATAATGAAAGCATATATTTACTGCGAACTGAATTCGAACGCCAGTTAGGTTTCCAAACCAAGTTAATGTCAAGAATATCTGGAAATTTGTGAATGAAATATTCCATAAGAGCTGGCATTTAAAGAAAAACATTTGAAAGGGTTGGAAGAGAGGAAGCAAAAATTAGACACTTTGTGTGAAATAGGGAAAGGCATTAATCAAGGGACGGAAGAGAATAACTTCATTTTACGATAATCTTTTTTACCTATAAAGTGTACTCTTAAACACTTAGCCAAACCACAAAGACTCGTAAAAATAAATTTACGACAGACGGCATGGAGTCGTCGTCGTCGTCGTCGGAGGGAGGATGAGGTGTAGAAACTGCTACTTCATAAAAGTCGAAAATAAGTGAATAATTCTTTGTCTCCTCCATTCACATATGTAGCTGCTAAATTCGGGGGATGAATTTTACCCTTCTGTCGCTCGTAGTGCCTTGTGAGTATCGGATGGTGCATACATATGTCCAACATAAATGGGAAGCTTATGGGGAACAGGGGACGCAACGAAGAGCTGGTGAATGATGGCCAACTGACAGATATTCTACAATAATGAAAAGAATATTGGCAAATAAGCCCCGACAGTAGTCAAATATTTGCATATTGGTACCCATCCTCCTCGTTAAGAAATTTCGGGCAGACGCTCCTCTATCAAGCACGTCATCATCAAATTGTCAGCATGCATGCACTCATCGTTATATTATTACGCTCTTTCATATTTAATATCATCAGCAAAGTTGACGCATGAATTGAATTCTTGTGCAATGGTAAATCATGATGGTGTCTCAAATTCCCACTATCGTTATCTGTTCCCTCACATTTTACGTCGTTCTCGCATTTGTATGAATTTTAGGAAGGTTTAACATTTTGTGAAAATTCTACGAAAATTCTACTTATCCCTAGATTTCCACACAGAACGGGACTCGACGACATATAAAACTGACCCTTGATATGGTTAGGGTCGGTCTTATTATTCCGTGAGGTTTAAGTAGTGAGTGGCCTACGCAACACTTGTTATTTCCAAACCAAGTATCTAAATAAACATGGGAAACGACGACAGAAGGAAGGAAGAGCAGCTGAGTTGACAATGCATTTAATTGGAGCTTTTCATGGAGTGCTATTCTTTCTAAATTAATAAAAACATGGAAAATCTTTATTAAATAAGAATGAAACAGCACAAAATACTTGAGATTTAGTTAACATTTTAATCACATTAAATCCATGTCCTCATAACGAAACTAACTACTGACTCATGGTGATATAATAATTGCTAAACAAATTATTCGGGGTTTATTAGGCAGACTAATGTGTAAATACATATACCGGTTTAGACATGCAGTCAAGCAAGACCTTCACATTTTGAAAAGGTGGAGTTTCCAGGAAGCAATTATTTTCTACTAACGTCGTGTATTTTTAGTACATTTGATGCTGCGATATTCGTCGAAATGATTAGTCAAAGAACGTTGCATGTTTGCATATGTACATACATTCCATTTACTTGCAAACCGCATCCAACATAACCGCGTACTGTATGCATACGTCGTTATGTCTCTTGTCAAATTCTTCACGGCAACTCCCACCCAACTCCATTATTTTTTGTTACATAGGTGTAAAAATATTTTGTGCCAAACCCTAAACGATTCAACCACTGCAAAGGAGCTCGACCGACCTCCCACCGTGGGCACTACAGCACTGTGGACGTATAAAAGTTAATTTAAAATGGCCTATGATGCAAGAGAAAGAATATGCTTTTAACTTTTCAGGAAGATATCCACGTCCACAATAAGCACACAAGTGGTTGAGAGATGCAATTCGTTTTGTACATTACATGACACGGCACAAATGGACCATAAGTGGTTTCTGTGAATGAAGCCACTTTACCACACATACACGGACGTACACGGACACACATAGTATTACATGAAGTTGTTGCTGGTACATAAATCTCGGTGTGGCTCGTCTTTATAGAACGTGTTTCTAAAGTCTCAATTGCACATGCGATTTTATCCATCAACTTTCAGTCTTGATTAATCAAGATGAATTAATATGGCAGTGGAAATTGAATTTGCGCTAGATAGAATTTATGAAAATTGCGTTTTATAAGAATTATTAGTATGTAAAGATACTCGTCATGTTAACAAGTAGGCACAACATCAGCATATGTAAGTGTACATTAAACATATAGCTACATGATAGGCACGCATAAATAAGCATTTATGCATATCTAATCAGCAAGTCAGTCCGCAAGTTTTACTATTTTTAGCCAGCAATCTATTGTCTCATTTAGCAAATATAGATTTAGCTTTAAAAATGTCAAACATCAGTGAAAAGAGCAAACATTTTATCCCGCATGAAATGGATCCTCAGTTAGCTCTGTTCAGGTGGGGGGTCCCCTTGTCGGAAACTTAACACCAGAACTCGGCTAAAAAATACAATGAGCATGGTGACATAACCAACAATAATTCTTTGCCAACTAGCCCAGTCACAGTCGGTATTTAGCTACCTACATATGTACGCATTACCTCCTATCGTCCTGTACAACCCAAATGCACTACGGCATGAGGAGGCAATATGAAGGTGCACAAAAGTCAGATTTTGGAGAGATGAGTGGGCTAGGAAGAATGATGATGATAACAAAGGTGACGTGCCTTTCTAGAGTGGCCACAGGGGATGAAGGATCTAATAGTACGTGGGCTGGACGATGTGGAGCCCTTGAGGCTGCACCAACTGAGATTATTTCATTTCTGTCAAACTACACTTTTGACTGGGATGTGGTAGATAGTACGTCGTACATATGCATACGCAGCACATGAATATTTCGTGTAGGTAGGCAGGCAATAAGGAAAAAAGGCCCAAGTACCAGAGGAGACGAGTTCAGAAATGACGATGAGACGACGACTCAAGTGCTCATCCTCTCATTCTCCTCAATGAATGCTCAAGTGGACACTTGATTAAAATGTGTTGTGCTCCTGCTGCCCACGGCCTCCTTCTCGGACGGGTGGCCGTCCATCCAATTTTGGACGACCAAGCAGGGATGATGATGAAAGTGGAATTGCAATCTAAGGAATAAACACGAGCAATTACCATAAAATCCTTAAAGATCAAAGATAGCCATGTATGTAGTTCGTTCCCCATCATCATCATCATCACGACAATGGTGTGCGGCGTGGCATCACGTCAAGTTCCCTATCGCGGTTTGCAGGACGGGGTGGCCCGTCCTCCCCGGTGGTGCAAATAAATACCCTGTCCGGGCTTTATTGCACGGAAGTGGGGAGATCGAACCGAGAATCTCTCTCGTCGACTTAATACATGGGGTGGGATCCCTCAGGCGAAAATAATTAACCAGCGCACCACCGACCAGTGCACAGTCCAACAGTTATTATACAGAGATTGACTATATTTGTATCCGTTACACAATTCACACGGTTTTAGAAAACATGTCATTCTTTTTGTATTGGATGATCCTCGTAAGTAGTTGATTTTAATCTCAACATGTTCCTACGTCTGCAATTTGGTCGTGAATGATGGGATGAATGCAACTAGTATTTAGAACTACAAATCAACTCTTTTTGTGACCGTTTAACGTGAAATAATTATTTACTGGAGCATGCTTAAGTCGTACATTTGTCCATCATGCAGTTGGGAGGTCGGAAGGACAGCATTGGGGATGAACATTATTAAATAAGTCTCTCAAGAGCTCTCTGATTAGTGCGTATTAGGAATTTCCCACGAATATTTCTCCCCGTTTCCTAACTTTTCACCCAAGCCACAAGAATCACGGGAGGAATTTTGAGTGAAATATGAGCACTGATAATGTACATATTTATAAAAAATCTGTTAGGATTCGCATGCTGCTTAACGATATTGTTTTTGTTTGAACTGTGAGTTAAAGTAGTTTGCTCTTCATTTCTTTGTTGGCCGTGAGTTATATGCCACTTACTTTATGCTTTTACAAAGTACACACTGTTTAACTGGCTGCCTCCTCCTCTTCTGTTGATTGTTGACTGTATCTATATACCCAAGTAAGTGAGTTAAGTTACAAAAGAGGCATTTGATGAAAGACGAATCAAATTATTTCTCAAAAGAGAGCAAATATTTACAACTGAGAGAAGACATTAGAAGTTCAACAGGCAACAGGCGTTTTTTGCAAATATTGAAAGTGCAAATTTACCCAGAGATTTCCTTCAGTCAACACAAAGCTCTACGATGCTGCTGCTGATCAAGCCCAGAGTCAAGCAAGCCCCAGAGTGGGTGTTGCAAGTATAGTTTATTCAGTGAGAATAAGATCTGTTATACTATCACGCCGTGCCATGCTAACGTTTATAATGCTTTTGCAATGCTCTTGTGCCTACAAGTGAAATGGGATGGCTGGAGTACATACAAGCCGTCCGTGGGGGCACGTTTCTCAAAATCTTGCTCTTTAAATGTTAACAGACTCCATATTTGCAGTAATTTTGATTTTACATTTCGAGTTCTTTCTCTTTTGCAAACTATTTATAACATTCATGCAACACAGTTCCCTTAAAAACCACACATTTAACTTCATCATTACTTGAAATTAGTCATCTTCAAGTAAATAGCTTTGGTGCCTTCGCTTTCTTTCGCAGCAACAAAAAAAGAAGCTGAAACTTGAGTTTAATATTTCCTTTGCTCTGAAAAATACTTCCGCTCTTAATACTGCATATTGTTGCTGCAATATCCACTTTCTTTACACTTTTCTCCGAGATTCTATGGGTGATGAAAATAGTCTCCTTCTCGGTGTACTATTACTTACATCCATGTACTTACTACACACCATTTCCCAATCCTTTCCCCCCTTGTCTAATGTTAATAGTACATGGCGACCTGGCTTCCCTCACAGGAAAACTTTCTCCCCGACTTTCGACTTTTCAGGGAATGAGCTTATATATTGCGTGTGTTTTATTTATTCGGAAAGAGACGATTATCCATGTTTCTCTGAGAAATATTATGTGCTTTATCCAGACTTTACCTTTACTTATTGACATTGAATACACAGAAAAGAGTGCCGAGTGGTGTTGAGGTGGGTACATATTCATGAAATAAAGCTGAGACAAAAGTGATCAAATATGTAAGACAGCAAGCTTTCTTTGAAATTATAGAGTAGTGAGCTGCTTTCTGAAATAAAATTCATGAAAGGATGAAACGCTTGAAATATTTGTTCCATGCAAATATTTATTGCTCTCCATTGCAAATACTGAATTAAGTCGACTAATAAAGCCAGGCAAATATTGATAAGTAACAACAGTTTCAAATTTTAATTACTGCATTAGAAACGTGTAATTAAATATTCCAGAAATGTTGTAGAAATTGTCAGAGCATACAACATATATATGGATAAAGATATGTTGTAATAGTACGATCATGATGATCTATGGCTGTAATGCATAAAGTGACATGAAATACTATCGAAAAAGAGTGGAGAAACTGATGGTAAAATATAATCAGCGACTTGGAGCTATTTCACCTCCACTTCCATCTGTCAGCACTGAGCACAATCCATTATGCATTTCACGGAGAAAACCAACTCTTCACAAACTCGTTTGTATTGTAACCCAAGGATAATGAGATGCTAGTCACTTTTAACTGACTCTAAATTCATCAACCAGTAGAATATAATTATTTTGTAAATGGAGATCATTTCGCAGGGTTATTCCATTTTGAGGGAAGTGAAAGTGAAAATAAATTGCTTTCTCCAATTCAACAATTAATGCGGTGATTCTTACGGTGCCCCAGAGACGAGGGCAGTTTAAACGCTTTTGTGTATTTACATTCTTTACTTAACTGGGAGGTTGTTTTAATTTAATTAAGCATTTAAAGTTAAGCTCAACTTGGGCGTGTGCGTATTAATGAATTGCGTATCCATAAACATCATTTGATTGCTTATTAACAGCGTGGAATTTGTCCTTGAAAGTATTGATAAACCGCCATCCGCCATCACATTCACATAATTTCATTGAATGTTAATAAATTATTAAGGTTTACTCATCAAATATATTGGGGAAAATAGTTACTTTGATTTTGTTGGGGAGTGCTGACGGGAATGTGTGCCATTATCATCCTAAGGCACAGTGATGTCAGTTAACGTTAACGGAACGCTGGGAGCAACAGGGATGACGAGCTTTAGCGGGGAAAGTGGACAACAGTCCCCTGTCCAAGGTCAGCAACAGCAACAACAAGACCAAGGACGACGACAACGACTTAAAGAGCTTGTGCGTCCCATCTTTCAAGAGTCATACTTTACGGCAGAGTAGTGAGTTTTAATTTTAATTTGTACCAAACGAATCAATGTGTGTAATTTTTACAATTTAAATGACCCATCACGACACTCTTGCATTTATAGTTGTCTGTTGGGAGCAATACAAATTAATCAGCCTAACAAATTAAGTGGTCTATACGCCATTCCGTCAGCCCAGTCCCCATTTCGTAAGCGATACTTATTGTCTATGCTAATCAATTATTAGTGCATATTTTACATTCTAATTTGTAATTTAGTGTGGCTGTGTGTACTGTTTGTTCATAATGGACCTTGGCAGGGAGGAGTATTTAGGTTTGTATTAAAATTTCCAGACAGTTTTCCGGATGCCAGCAGTCAGAACAATCTTCCTGTAAGGAATTTATGAACTCTTTTTAGTGGTAGTTTTAATATTTTACTGGTACACTGGGTGACCCCAAACTTACACTTATGTTTACAGGTAGTTCAGTTCACAGGATCTTATCCTAAATGTCATCCATTAATCAATCCCTCACGGGGAACCTTCGACATAAAACGCTACTATAAAACGTACAATCGCTCCAGTCACCACATTTGGCAACTGTTGAAATGTACGAGGAAAATCTTTTACAAGTTGGAAATTATAGACAAAATTCTATACCCAAACAAAACAGCGGCCGAATTGTATCTCCAATCCGAGGAACAATTCCTTAGAAAGTGCGACCAAGATGTACAAAACAGTAAATCTAAAGTGTATGATGAGGATATGTACTCTAAGGACCCTAATTATATTCGATTTTCTAGAGATTATGCTAGAATTGATAATGTAAATGGTAGTAGTGAAGATAACACGCTAAGTTCAGGCATTGGATTGTCCTTCATGTCAACTCATTCATCATTATTTGATTTATGAACCCACCTCCTTACTTGTCCCACCTTATACCTTTAATACTTAAAGAGTATTCAAATGTGCCAATTTAAATATGTACTACGTAAAAATTTTAAACTAACTATAAATCGAGTTATGTGTAGTGTAACTAACAATATAATTAATTAAGACCTTCAAGTCTTGGTTTTAACTTTATTACAGAAGGGAATGAATATATTGAACAATTCAAATTTTAATCATTGAATGTTTTAACTGATATTAACTAACATTTAATATAAGTATGGATTTAATGATGTGGAATTATTAAAATAATATTTCAAAGAATTTTTTAAACACCGGAAATTTAAGCGACCTGTGATGTATTTCAATAAACGAATGGAAATTAAAACTTGTTCATTCCTTGGAAGCCCCAGTTCTATTTACATCTGCCACTGACGACGCCAGATTTGCAGAAGTTTCTTGTTGATTTGACAATTGCTTTTCCGTCTCGTTGTCAAGCATCTCACACAGCTTTTCGTACCTTGACTCCACCTCTTCCTTTGGAATTGGAAACTGTTCATCAACGGCGTCAAGGTCAAAGCCCGGCATCTTCCTGAACAGTATGGCATTTGCTTCCGGATCGACAATGGTCGTCAATGTTGTCAGATGTTCTCCAAATTTTACTAAAAACAATGAATAAAGAAAACATTTTCATTCCTGCGCCAAGTAATATAGTAAAACTTGTAAACTAACTGCTGAGCTCAGAAACTTTATCCAACATGGAGTCTGCCTCTTTCATGTTGGCCTTTAGAATTCCGATCATGGTCTTGTAGTCTAATCCTTGAAAACGTGATGTTTCGGAAGATTCGGCCTGATTGGTCATTTCAGATCCTTCAGCGTTCATCAAATCGTAGTTGTTCGATGCTGCCATGTTAATGCAGAAAAAGCTGCAAAAATGGGAACAAGAAATTAGGGAATGAAAAATTGAGGAATCGATTAAAGATAAGCTGGGAACTGACAAGAAATATCTATATTTATCTGCAAAACACAAAATCTTACATATTAATTTAAATGGTCTGCTCAAAGTGACTTTGGTTAAAAATTAAAATAATTGAACTCAATCTAACAATTTTAACTGGATACTACTGATACTAGCGACTAAAGAGGTGGGAAAATCCCCTACACCTAGCAGAAGAAGAGGTCAAAGCAAAATTCTCTCAAATTCATAGCATGATTTTGTCATGCTCAAAGTCGGCATTATTTATTTCAACGCCCCGTAGCAAAGCGCGGTGCGGCCAAATGTGCATGTTCTGAGTTGATTGAACAACGTGCTCATCGTTTGATTGACAATTAAAATTTTAGCTTGTGATTTGTCAATTTGTAACTTTTACAAACTTGATTTGGTGCTAATTTACAAATGAGTCTTCTCTAAAGATGAGGAACTTGGTAATAACGCGACGTTATAAAACATCGGACAATGCAATTAAACAGGGATTCAATAAATCCTGCTGTTTTATATTGGATAAAAACGGCCAGCTTTTGATCTACGATTGGACCAATTCGAAATTATTACAATGCTCGAATTTAAATTCTTTAGCTTTAGAAGATAAAGCAGAAATTGATCCTGTGGTTCGTGACATTGTAGTCATATTAAAATATGCTTAAAATTCATCAATAACAAATAACAAACGATTTTCAGGATATTACCCAAATTCAGTATGTGCCGGAAATGGACTTTATTTTCCTGGCAGGAACGGACGGTACCTTCTTTCAGACTAGAGATCCAGTCTTTCGTGAAGGGAATGTAAGTGAACCGTAGTATTTATGATTGTGAAGTGACGTTTTGATATGCATACGAAAAGTGGAATTAAGAATTAATTGGTCAATCTTCCAATTCCAACAGTACACAGAATTGTTCAAGTGCGAACAAGGAATTGAAAGATTTGCGGTGTCACCGGATTGTCGACGGGTGTGCATTTTAACAAAACAACGAACCTTGCTGGTGCTCACACTACCTGAATTAGAATGTCTTGTCGTCCACTCACTATCAACGGTGGAAGAGGATATTGCAAGCTACACGGGGTCGACAGTTTGGCGCAATGATAGTCGATATTTTGCTGTAAATGTGCCAGATTTTACAGGTAATTAATTGTGACCTTCGTGAATATAGTATAACATATTTCGTTAAAATATGGCCCAATATTCTGTTCAAGGTTCAGTTTTGTTGGTAAACTGAGACCCTCGAAAATTATTGGAAAATTAATTTCTGTTCTATATCCTCTCGCTAATTGCAATGTATAATTTTCTGGGGTGGAAACGTTCAGTACATTATTCTTAATATATATGTATTATACTCGTTTATCTTATGTATCAATTTTTTGTGCAGATAAAGGCTCTCCAAAGCGTCAAATTCATGTGTACGATGAGGATGGGATCTTGTATTCCAAGTCACAACTAGATGAGTTTGAAATTCTAAATGATTTACTTGCATGGCAGCCTTCTGGAGGTCTTTTGGCTGTTTTTGGGAAATCTCCACATGGAAATGCAATAATATTCCTGGAGCTGAACGGACTGAAAAGATCTCATTTACAATTGGGACATACCAAACCTATTGAAAACGTATCATGGAACTCTGCATCAGATATTCTGTGCTTGCAAACTAGCTCAGAAGTAGAACTGTGGACTCGTAGCAATTACGTGTGGATGCTAAAAAAGACATTTAGTAATTCTTCTTGTCAAACTGTTCGCTATTGCAGTTGGGACGCAGAGCTTTCGTTCAGGTTCGTATGATAAATCCATCCGTATACATATGTATATCTGCAGCCCAATATCCTGTTCAAGGTTCAGTTTTGTTGGTAAACTGAGATCCTCGAAAATTGTTGGGAAATTAATTTGTACTATATCCTCTCGCTAATTGCAATGTATAATTTTCTGGGGTGGAAATGTTCAAAACATTTAGTTAGGCTTTTAATTCTCAAATTATTAGATTATTAGCTACTTTGTGAATTATTATTAAACTTTTAAATTGCATTGTAGGTTTCAAATAGTATACGATACTGCTTGCGAGATTTACGACTTGGCCTTTTCCTATACTTCTGGCTTTTCGGCCGGATCCGCAATGACCGTATCATGGAATGGTGTTCAAATTTATTGTACGCCATTCAGAGATAACTCAGCTCCACCTCCTTATGGATTTCTACAGGTATTTCATTTGTTCTTATTCCTTCTTTGAATTGATGTTGAATGAGGGTATGGTTGTAGTAGTGATAATCTGATTTATAATGCACTATAGGCAAATGTGGACTCGTCTATCGTAGAGGTTCTGGTCACTGAATTCTGGGATGGATTTCTCTGCATTACGTTGAAAGGCATTGTTTTATTTCGACGCGAAGATTTGGCCTTGACAATTGTTGATCAGATATCTTTTCCTCATACCTTTTTGTCAAGTGAAGTTGATGGATGGATTTGGCCGAATTTTAATACACTCTGTTGTTCGTGTAACGGGATTCTTCAAACAACCTATCTCAATTTTAAATTAGGCACAGAAGAAAATTCTTCGAATGACAATAGGACCTGTGCTGATACGCAATTTGTTGATGAAGATCAAGTTAATAATGTTCATTCTTTGAGGCTCTTCCCTCTTATCGCGGACATTCAAAAAATTGGAACTAATGAAATTTTAATAGAGACGCGCAACAATTTCCTTATACAATTCAATCTCCAGTCAAAAGTAGTTAAAACTGTTTTATCTACTCGGGATTTTTCTCTTTCCAATTGTACAATCCACACGATGAAACTTGAAGACAAAATCATTATATTTCTTCACAACCCTACTACGCGACAGCTTTTTATATCATCATCTGAACATTATAGCTCGGAGCCTTTGAAAATCTCTGGAGATTGTGCTTCGATTTATGTATTTGGTGACAGCGTTGCATTGACTACTTTGACAAGTTTAGAAATCTTTAACAAGTTCCTTGTGCTAGAGGTTTTACAGCATCTTGCTGATGGGAATGACCTGGATGCTATGAAACTATTAGTAGAAAAGAAATTTACTAGGAAAGTAGAGAAGGGTTCAGTTATCGTGACCTGTTGTGTTAACCGCATGTTAGAACCATCGCTCATATTGCAAATTTTACCCAGAGGCAATGTTGAAACTATTTGTCCGAGACCGCTTTTAATTTCAACTATTAGATCTACGCTGCGAAATGAAACTAACGAAGCAAGATACGAAAAAATCATGAATGCAGTAAGAAGACATCGGCTAGATTACAAGGTACTAATTGACGAGATGCGAGTAATTGAGAATGAGAACCCTGCAGCAAGTTTGAAGCACTCTTTAAAAACTATGGTGGATCAAGTCAAGGATTCGCATAGTTTGGTTCTTTTGGTGACTGACCTAGATGAAGAACATGAGGATTGCATCACAATTATTAAAGATTTGCTAGAACCCCATCTTCAGAAAGCATCTGTTCGAAAATTGAATATTGAAGAAGCGTATTTGGCGTCTTTGGCAAAACTTGGATTGTTGGAAGAAGCTTTGCTCTCACACTTAATTCAAGGCGAAGACAAAGATCAGAGGAATGTAGTCACACACCGCGTCAAGTTTTTAAGGTATTTATGCACAACTTATCCAAAAATTGTATTCTAGGTATTGAGCCCTGGCTCATAGAATCGTTACGTCCGTTTAACATACAGGTTTCGAAATAGAGTACGCGATGAGAAAAATTACTGGCTTGGACTATGTCAAGTTCGCGCTGTAGGTTGTTTAAGAAACTGAAGAAATAATTGGGTGTATATTTTTGCATATTTCAGTTATTATTGTAACAACCAGGATATTTTATTTGACACGTCTCTGGGAACGTATGACCTGGGCTTGGCTTCGTTGGTTGCGGACTGTCTAGGAAAGGATCCAAAAGAATATGTGCCAATCCTGGAAGAACTGAACCAATTTCCTGATTTCAAACGAAAATTCAAAATTGACGACAAACTTAGACGATACTCAAAGGCAATAACAAATTTAATACGCGATCAATCGACACATAATCCGGAAGTTTTAAAATACATGGAGAGACATCGTCTGTTTACCGACGCAATTTCTTGCATAGAGGAATTGTTAGCCACTTCCAGTATTGAAGAAAGCAAACAAGAAGACTGTCCAGAAAGTCATAGGAATCGAGACCAACTGAAGACTCTGTTATGTGAAAGCAAATTGTCATACGGACGTTATTTAGAAGAGCACACAAAATTCAGAGAAGCAATGATTCTGTACCGAGAAGGAAATCAATTAGACCAAGCTATTGAATGCGGAATCAAGTGTGGCCAATGGGAAATTGCTCTGGACATATTTCATTCTCGTACATTTACCAAACCTGATTTAAAGGCATTGTGCGAACACATTTTGGATGATTTAGAAGACCGCAAGGTAAAGCGGAATTATGATTGTCTTTTGCAGTTAATAGATACAACCAACTTTATACATATGTATGTGTATAATATTGCAATACAATATAATTTGTCTGATTTTGTATATAGAACTACTCTGGGGCAGCTAGAGTTTGTGAGGTGTACCTCAAAGACATTTCTAGAGCTGTTGGATATTGGATTCGTGCCCACAAGTGGGTTCGAGCAAGATCATTGTCACATCTCTTAGACAAAACTGAAGAAGACATGGTATTACCAAAATTGATGGAGGCAGGCTCGGAGAGGTTGGAACATCTTGCGACTTTAACTCAAGAAGTATCACAACATTTCCGGCGATGGCAGGTGGTTAAGGAGAATAAAGCCAAGAGGGAACTGGAGGGAGGGGTCGACGATTTTGACAACTTTTCCGACACAGATAGCATGACATCTTATACTTCAACCAGATCTGGGAGCTCAGCATCTGGGTAAATCATTTTGCAACGTTTTTTACAATAATAATTTTGCAACAATAATGGGGAATGTTATCTTAAAATTTCTTGGTTGAAATTATGTTGTTTGTACAGGAAATCTCATAGAACTGCGAAAAGTAAAAGAAAACACGAAAAAAAACTTTATTCCATGAAGGAAGGGTCAGTGCACGAAGATTTGGGAATTGTCGCGCATCTTTGGACAACTTTCGATAAAATTCAACAAGAGCTTAAACCAGACACATCCGAGCTGATAACCTCTTTGTGGGAGTTTAATGAGAACAAGCTCGCTAAAGAATTGGGACTCGTATTTGATCAACTTCTCATAGAATCTGATACGGCCATTAAGAAAATATGGGCTTTTGTACTTCCTGACGAGCTGATAGGTGCGTATATTTTACATTATCATTTAAAATGCCATCGAATATCAACTACTAATAAGAATAACTTTTTCTATATGACAGAAATGAAATACCGTATTCCACCCATTGGTTGGTGTACAACTTGGGACAAGCTGTGCCTTCACGATCCATCATCCAAAGCGATGAAACAATAATAATTTTCTATAAAACCATTAGAGATGACCGTTTCTACATTTGTTTTTATATGACTGTGATATATTATTATTAGTTTTATTTACTTTCGTTAATAAAGGAACAACACAAATTCGCAAACCAATAATAACAGTTTTATTTATCATGAGTAAAGTAATTTATAATATAATTCTATAAACTTAACACTATACTTCTTAAAATTTGCATAGAATTTCTATGAAAAATGTAATTAGGGAAAGTTATTGATTTCTGTTGAACGGGGTAACATGCGTGGCACGAAGTTTAATTTATTTCAGTTCAAGCAAGAAAATCGGGTTTTCTTCACATAACACAAATTTTATTTTTCCTTGCAATTTTGAACTTATCATCCGTGTCGTTTTTTGGCATTGGTGGATAGCATCTCACCTTTGGAGATGTTATCTCGGAGCAGCTTTATAAAATTGCTGGACGTTGTTATAATCAGTCCAGCTTTCAATCAGAATGTCCTACCGGCTGCCGGATTTGCTGTACGGTTTCGATATAACGAGAAAAATTACATGGTTCCAAAGCCAGGATCTGGATATTTCCGAAGGAAAGTACATTACCCGGAGGAATACACCCTGAAACCCATTCCATACACTAATTTAGCTGGTCGTGACCCTGTTACTGGTAAGACTTTGTTTTATCAAATATTTTCATGTACTATACTTATTAACTAGCAGTATCAAGGGAAATAATTTCCAAAAATTTGAATGTTTCAGGTCGCGTGGTGGTAGGAACATTGGGTGGAGGAATTAAACATCCGTTATTATGGGTGGACTATACACGCAGTGTCCCAGAAGGATCGACTACCCTCACGGAAAAGGTAATTAACATGATAATTAATCAAAAGAAAGCGACCATATTTGCATAAAAATATGTGATAATTTGTCATATTTCATTTTAGGTGCTGGAAGTTTTTCCTGAGCCAACACGAACTGCACATGTTGCTCTTGTTGGAGCTAATAATGCCTGTCGATACATTATAGCAACTGAAAACATGAAATCTGGGGATTTGATTACGACATCGAATGAACTGTCAAAAATTGCAGGTTAGTGATTTTCTAGGCTTCCCTGGGTTAACATATTTATACTGCAACTGGTCTCATGCAATTCATTTAATGTACAAATTTAGTAAGGCCAAAGGAAGGAGACGCTTACCCTGTGGGGTCCCTATCTATTAACACCGTAGTTTGCTGTGTGGAAGCATACCCTGGCAGTGGGGGTATTTTCGCACGAGCTGCTGGAAGTTCCTGTACTATTCTTAGGAAAATTGGACAAAGAGTTATAATTGTAAATGGAACGAAGAAAAAGCGAGAGTTCTCTATAGAGCAAACATGTATGGCAGTTGTTGGTAAGCAGTAGTAATTCTTACAATTCGTAAGATTCGTACATTATTGTAATGAATTTTGTGCTTAATTGCAATATTTTATGACAGGGCGTGTATCAAACAAAGAACATGGTTCAACCCCAATTGGAAGTCCTAATAATTTAAGAGCACTGGGATATCGACCTCGGTCGGGATTGTGGCAGCGAAAGACTGGGAAACATGGGAGAAAAATCCGTCGACCTCCTCCCACGAAGGAAATGATGCATCCAAGCCTACTTCCTAAAAAAGCTGAAAGACTTCATTTAACTTCAGAAAAGTTCCCATACCATTGGACGTAGGGTAGGGGTTTTAGTTTTTATATTTAGTAAACTTTTGTAAATTGATATTATTTATTAAGTGAGATAAAATATATTACATAGTAATACTGTTTTTCCTGTGCTATTATTATTGATTCATTGAATGGAACACATTGAACAAATATTCGTCTGTACTTATTAATTTACATAAATACATAAGAAGTGAAACCCAATCGCACAATAAGTTAAATTCAATGTCACACTTAAATGTCTTTCATTAGCTTGATTTTTGTTGGGATCGTTGCAGCAATGATTCTGTTCTTTCATCTAAATTTAGACACGTCACGTACTATACATAAGAGCAACTTTGTAATTCGGACTCGGACAGAAATAGATTTGCTCGCAACTTACGTTTAAAAAGTTAGCTACATAACTTCATAACTCGTGAGTCTTAACCACCCCTATGATGAGCATGTAGAAATCTGTTTGATAACCCTTATTTGACGTCTTTTTTAACTAGTAGTATGTGCTTCGCTAATGACATTCGCATTTAGAAAAACTTTTAGAAACTCGGAATGGACATCTTTGACACTTTATTTTCCGAGAGTTTGCAAGACTTATGGATATCAACAGCATTTATCATAGTGACATTAATCATCAGCGAGATTTTTAGGGTGATCATATACTACATTTTCAAAGGAAGAGAAGGTGTAACAAAAAAGTTAATCAACGAATTCATCGCGACCGGCGAGCTGTGCGCTTGCTGTTTCGAGTTATGTATTAGTAAGTAGATTTTGATTAAAGAAAAACAAATATCTTATAGCAAAACCATTAATTTTTTCTAATACAATAGTTGCTGACAATTATGGAATTCATGCTTATGCAACTTATCTCTTCCTCTTGACCGTATGGTGGTCTTATCGCTGGGGGGACGCATCTGCATGTCCTTACACTCACATTGAAGACTTACTGCAAGGACAGGCCACGTTTAAATATGTTCTGCTGGTCGTCTTTGTTCAAGTTTTTTCCGGATGGGCAATCTATCCATTTTACGTCAAAAAGTTTTGGCTAATGCAATATGAACGTAAACATGTAGAGCATGTGGAAGCATGTTCAGCAGACTTGACGGTATTTAATAACCTACCCACTTATTTTATTTTCTAATTTGGAAGGAATCAGTTGAAAATTTGATACATTTGATAAAAATTTGATAAAAAATAAAAAATTTGATAAAAAAAATTCAGGTCCCAGCTATGCATGGTGCTGTAATTGAAGGGTGAGAATGTATTTGTAAAGTCATGTATTAGTTTGGGAGATATGACATTTTTGACTCGTATAAACTCTAGGTTATCAACATGCATGTGTCAGTTAACAGGAAGAGTCATGTCCAGGCTAAATCCGAAGCACGGAATCCCTATCACTGCAGTAATCGGCACCACGCTGGTCGTGGCGGGTAAGCATGTAACGCAAACCAGGTTATCAAGGCCAATAAAATGTCTTAAATATTTTTTCTTTGTTTCTCAGCATTTGACATGTCGGGGGGATATTTTAATCCAGTTCTAGCCACGTCGTTGCAATTCAATTGTGGAGAAATTACAAGGACAGAGCATTTCGAAGTTTACTGGTTGGGCGCTATTATAGGGTCAATTTTATCCGTGTTAATATGGCATTCGACCACTCTAAGTAGAAAACTTCTTGGAGACATTACCCGTATAAAAATTGATTAAATAGTCATATTTGCTCAATATGAATGCCTGGCTGATGACAACGAAAAAAATGGCTAAACTCAAGTCAATCTCATTATGTGTTCATCTCTGGTCTGTAAAAATAGTGTTCCAATCCAAACTCTGTCTGTGTCGTTTGTTCAGATGATAATGTGATGTTGAAATTTTTATTAGCTTATAATATATAATACCCGAAATATTGATTCTTATATAATAAATCTAGCAAGAAAACCATTAATTCTAGTTTTGGAGGCAGATTGAGACGAATAGACTCTGCAGTTTATGCTCACCATGCGTTGTAGGTCTGTCTCACATTCTCACACTGCCCATATAAATACCTATATAAAACTAATTTAAGCTCGCTATCAACTACATATTGTGATTTAAGCTCGGGTTCGAACAAATGCAATTTATTTCAGCCCAGTCTTACAACAATCTAATCAACCTTCATTCATGATGAGGTTATTATTTCTAGAAAATGGTCATAATTGGCGTATCAAATCCCATCGACAGACTCATGGTCAAGTTGGGGCTAAAAGCTAACGTACAACATTCGTTTGATACACTTCTGTGCAAATTGGAGAAGCATAAAATGAACACATACGTATTCTTTTCTCGTATTCCATGTCCTATTGTCAATTGTTACTCATAATAATTGTCGACTGCACCCCTGCAAAATTTCATTTCCACCTCTCATCTTCTTATTCTAATCAAATCTATCTATTTTCTCACTGAGCCCAGCCAACAATAAAAACTTTTTGTCAAAAGGTCAAACACAAAAAGTCCGTGGAGTTGAAGAACTGTCAACCCTCAAATAATGTGACAGCAAGTATAACAAATTTATTTGTACTTTCAGCCACCTTTACTGCAATTGTTTATATGAGTGAGTAGTTGATGTAATGGCAGATTCACGTCACATAACCTTCTGACTGATTGTTAGACAGGAAGAGCATGAACAAACCAACAAGCAATATTGGAGCATCAGCAATAAATCCTCAAAATTTGATGGCAAGAATATCTTGTTCTAGCACTATTTTATTTTGACTTTTGACCTCGCTGACCATCGCATAGTTGTCCAAAGTGGATCAATTTATGCTGATTATACATAAACTATGATGCTGTTACTATGGTTGAATTACATAGATGTTCCTGAAGATGCATCATCCATTGTTTTGTTCGTGTTGAAAAAGTACCTATCTACTGTTTGGCAAGTTATTGTTTTCTGTAATTTAGACGTCGTGGTGTGGACATTATTAAAATTGTTATTATGCATATGGTGTGATATGTCAGGTTATTTTTTTCTAAAGTTATGCTTCATCTTCAGGGATGACATTTTAATTGTGGTCAGCAACAAACAGCCTTGAATCAAAGTTTACATTTTGAATCGAGTATATTTTTATTCAAAATGAATTTTCCACCAAACTTAATTTTAATTGGGAAACAAGCGTGCAAAACTATTATTGCCTTCAGAAAACCCGCTGAGATGGATAGGACATGAGGAAGTAGCCAATTATAATTATTTTTTAGGACTTGTACCATGTGAATGTATGATCAAAAGCCAATTTTAAAATTAAATTTAAAAGAAATGCAAGCTTATTTTAAATTATACATGTTTGAATTTTCAATCGAATCGAAGGGTACCCCAGAGATTGTAAATAGTTATAATTTCACCACTCGTTTGCAATATTTATCACTACTGTTACATATTTTGATTTCGAGTTGATTTAGTTCGGATGCATTTTCCTCTTTCCTTTAAATTTTAAAATCAATGCATATCTAATGTGTCTTTAATTACCGAACATTTGCATATTGAAATGGTATAAGTCGCAAAGTCGGACAAGTTAGTTAAGGAGAAAGTGTAATTAAAAATGAGACAATTTTCTTGATGAATCTTAAGTTGTAAACACATAATAGAGAACCCTAAAGAAAATTTAATTGTTTGTTGATGTTGTTTCAGACAGGAAAAAGTTTTGTGTTAAATTAAATGCAGGATGATAATGATTGTAAAATTATATTCTGGACACTCAAATAATTTTGTGTGCATTATAGTACCAAAATCTTGTGAATATGATGTGTTAATATTTTCTTATGTGTATCTGCTAATTCAGGAAATTATATTTTATTCATCCCCAGGTTGTTGTTTTGAAGTGTTATTTTAATTCCACTGTCACTCGTTTGAAATACCTTAAAAATATTGGCGACAAATAAACAATTATTCCTGCATTCGTATTTAGATTTTTGAATTTTGTTTGTGTGGTATTCTTCAAAATGGGAAGTGACATACAAAATATCAGTAATCCAGGCTATTAAGAAGTACTACAATGACTTGACCAATAATAGCTGACCCCAATCCAAATGTGACATGATTTGCTAAACAAAAATTCAAGTGGGCAAGAAATGGTTTAATATCCTTACGTTTTTCTACAGGACAATCTATGAAAAAAATCGTGATGGGATAATATTTGTTCTGGTCATCAGGAAATAGGAAAACTGCTGTGCAAATACTATATATTACTTCACGAATTAATGAAGAACGTATCTGCTCTGCACTATTTACATGTGGCTGTCATCTTAATTAACATCAACTACCTTAAGCTTGATTTTAATTACGGATATTTTATAAACGAATTTCATATTTGGCAGGATTAGGAATGTAAATATTAATAAGTAAAATTACAATAAATAAGTAAAATGCATCCCCGTGAGCAAGGCGTGAATTGCACTGAAAAGCGTGGGTGCCCAAGCAATGTGTCCAATTTCTCTTCAATGCGATTCTGCATGATGTTCAGATTATTTTAGTATTTTACACTTAATTTAATTCACCTCATTGTGTGAATTTTTTGTGTATGCAGCCTCAGCCAACTGTATGAACTTTTATTTCGTTTTTTGAAACTATGTACATGTACAAGTATATACGCATTTTAGGTGTGTTATTTAAGGAAGATGCGCTTTTTAGCTTGAAGGAATTAGGCAACGTTGAATTGCACACTCGCGAGATCATGAATGCAATAAATCTTTAATTGATTATAAATATTCAAATTTTGACTGCCAACTTGTACCCATATGCAAACCGTTTTTATTTAGTCACTTAAATATATGCACATCAGACTCATATGCTATAATCATCATCATCTGCATACATATATGGTCTTTTGTTTTGGTTATTGTCAAATTTTTCGTAAACCTCTTGCACAAGTTTTTAAGAATGTAATTCGTAAAAATAGGCGATACGTCGATATTATTCGCTGTTTGATCTTATAAAATAAATGTTGCAATACTTATCAATATCAATAGCCTTAGAATTATCAATATGCAGATACTTAATTCCTTTCCATTAATGTGTCGTATTTAAGTATGCCAAAATAGTCGAGGGTGACATTAGTGACACGAATTTGGCACAGATGAATTCAAGACTATTACTGAATTAATTTTGCAAAATTAATTACCGTTAATAGGTTTCAGTTAGTTTTATTGTTGTTTGTAATATGCCCAAAAGTTAAACATGCATATTTGCTCAATTATAAATTACTTAATGATCCCATCACGTCGGATTGTTGTGAAATAATTAAAAAGTACGTTAAAATATTAAAGGTCAACATATCTTTGGATACTCGGCTGATAAGTAAAACAAGGTAGATAACAAATCAAGTTATTGTGCATAATTTTAACATATTTAATGAGTTTAGCATTATGAGACGGCTGCTAAAATAGTGAAGTTAATTAAACCAAACTCCAAATAAATATTTAGTTATATGCATAGATCTCCGGACACTTACCGACGATAAATGAGAATGAGAGGCATGACTTGAAACGATGTCCAACCTGCATTTCTACAGTGGAATGATAACAACAACAAATAATAATAATACAATAATAAGAGCTTAATTATGTTAGCTGAACGAACGAAGCGGTACTTATCACTACAATAATGCACATTCTGGAATTCAGCTCTTTGTTAGTGTGACATTCACTAATTCTTTATGAGATCATGTTGCACAACAAACATTAAGAACACGACATGATCAACGACTAATTTAACAAATGGAGTAATTAAAGAAATTAAGGGTCACCTCACCAGCGTTGGTGAATGATTATCCAACTCCTGCGCATGAATTTAACTTGACTGCTGATCTTGATATACTTCTTCATCGAATGAGCCACTGGTTTATTAGCTCTAATTATTGCTTCATTTGATTAATACAATCTGTAGTCTTCTCAGCATCTCCAACGATTAGCTCTGTCAAGATCAACACGACACTACGTCAACACAAGTTTCGTTACGTGCCGTAATTGGCAATTGGTATATAGTCTCGCTCATTCAGTAATGAATTGGTTTTTTACTCAAATTCTCATTCACATTCTTCCCATACTTTTGAGTAATTTCGCTTCTCATTCGTGAAACCAGCACCTTAATTGTTGCGATGACAAAGATTAGCATGAAATTAGATTCTCGACAAGTAAATGGAGCAAGATTACCATTACGACTACGTGTGTGTTAATATAAAAAATCAAAAATCCATGAATGAATACTAAACAACCAATGTGTTCAGATCATTATTAATGGATATCGTCAACATAAGAAGAATTCCTTTGACGGACTGCACCGTCCTTTTACAGAAGTCTTATTCCTTCTGTTGTATACTTGAATTTTGTCCACGTTTCTGTAAAATATGCACAAACAGGACACATGCAGGTTTCATTATGGTAGATGCATATATTTTTCATTACATAAATGCGACCACCATGCATACCCAAAAGTTGTACCCATAAGATGTAAGGACTGATGAACTTGGGAGTACACTCCTAAATTTTCTACAGATTATACACATAATGTTGCAGTGATCGAAGGAGTATTTGGCTTGATGAATAGGGTCAACCTAAATTGATTTGAAGAGGCTCATAAAATTCATTTTGATGATTTTTATATTGCTTTCCGTCGTGTTCATCCTTCACCACAAGAGAGATGAGATGAAGATAAAGGAACAAGTGCAGTATTTGTACGAAGCCTGCTGTAAGCGATATCAAATTTATTTCAGCCACATGTTTTTACACGTTATCATGCATCCTTCTTATATTATAAAAAATAACCCCCAAACTATTCTTAATTAACTTGTTGTCTTCATAAATTGTGTGACAGTTCGGTATCCTGTATAAAATGGTGTAATGAATTGGCTGGATGGATATACATACCGTTGTTTCCAACACAACAATAAGCAATAATTTATTCGTGTACATATTTATCTTGGTGTAGTTTACCCTTTTTGTAAAAATAAAGTTCAATCAATAAATTCTAAATATTTTTATCATCCAATTATTATTGTGCTCGTTTCCCAAAATGAATGATCAAAAATTTATTAAACTCCACAGCACTAAATTACATACGTGAATTGACAGTTTGTTTTTTCTAACGAAACTGCATAAATATCTACATTAAGACTATCATAATATGATATTTATTGTTAAATACTTGTTGGCATTTGGTGTTATAATTCAGATATTGAATATTGAATATATAGCTACATGTACCCAAATATCAAGGATTTACCCAGTATGAGCACATTAATTGTAGGGGCCGTTTTGAATTGCTAAAATGAAATTAGAACAAAAAGGAAGTTATGTTTGCATGGTTCTTGTTCTTAAGCTCATTAAATGCTTCAAGAAAATATTCAAATAGGTAATTCTTGACCAATTGTATGCACGTACCGAGTGATGTTGTAGTGTTGTATAATAATGTTTGTTATTATGCATGTTGGTGATTTGTGCAGATGATGAATTATTTGGATAAGATACTTAAACTGTGAACGTAGGGATTATTTTGAGCGATTATCTCCGTGGTTAATCACTAGCTTGGGGCTGAATTTCATGTAAATATCAAAATATCAAATACTAAATGATCGCAATCGAGGATCAGGTCAAGGTCATCTCTTTAACAACAATTTGAATCTAAAAAAGCAAGATTTTTTCCATCAAGTTAAATAATATAAGTTTTTTTTTCTAAGAGTGATATGTTTTAAATTATTGTTGAACTAAGCAAATTTAATATTTACATATATTATGTTTTCAGCATTTATTTATTGTTGACACATGCAAGGTGTCGTTAATTTTTAATTATTTTTTGTTTCCGACAATTGAAATTTACACATCCAGCATCGAAAAAGAGTGACAAGTTGTTTTTATAGAATTTGGGGTTGGGCATTTGTTTGGGTTCCTGCTTATTTGTCAAGTTGCTTTGTTTTAGCTCATCTTTGTCTATGATCACGAGGATGATACATATGTTGTGTAACCGTGAGTACCTTTACTGCTTATGACCATTGTTAATAAGTTTTGCAAGAAATAAGTGAAGTCAGCAACCATAAACAATGCAAACATCAATATGTCAAAGTTACAGTTTTTGGGACAAACCTTTTATTGTAAAAAGTGAAAAATCTTAATAATTGGTAAATGTGATGAATCATTATTGATTTCTTAACACTTGATTATTTTTAATGATTTGTCACTACTTGTCAAGTTGTCAATTAGGAAATACAAGTTTTTATTTAACTGGTTATTATTATCAAATTACTAATTGAAATTGTGTTCTGAGTGGGTCGTCAAATCTCCATTTCTATGCAAAAAGTGGACACATTGCCAATTATTGAAAGTTAAATATATATAAATATGTACATACAATTCTAAAGCAAAAGCTCACAATACCAACCTGTCAAATGGTATTAATATGGCTAAGTAATTGTAAATTCGACTGAGACAACGCCAAAATACTCAAAATGGTTAAAAATGACATTATTAGAGAATACTAATTGATTGTCAATACATGATACACAAAAAAGCTTGCAATAATTAAACCTCTTGTGAGAATAATTTTGTTGCCATAATTAGCAAATGTCCATCTCAAACAAATAAGGGTTGCTCATTACTATTGTATTTTTATACTATGTATTACATATAAACTAAGGGAGGGTTCATAAATTATGTCACGCGAGAGGGGGGAGGGTGAGGGGGTCCAAGGCTCCAATGATATCGTGCCTATGTGCCACATTTTAAAGGGGGAGGTCTAGAAAATCGCGATTTTTGCGTGACATAATTTATGGATCTCCCCTAAATATAATATTCCTAGCGTTTCCCAATGTTTAAAATTATTAAATCAGAAATTAAATGATTGTTCTCTGACAAGTTGTCAATTTTAGACCTGAAAAGCAGATATGTTTCAAAACATGGTTCCTCCAATATTCAATTAAAAATTAATTGAATACAAAATAAGATGTCATCAGTCATCATCCTTCATCGGAGGGCGTATTTCTATGTGATTGCACAGGAGCGAGTCTGATAAAATTACATTTCATTAAACTTCATTGATAAATTAGTTAAGCTCTAATTCTTCCTGTACAACACAACGTCAATACTATCAATAAGGACATCAGATTACAAATCAAAAAAGGATTTCGATTAGCCGTCTCTTGATTGATCTTTCATCTTGTTCGTTCTGAACCAGTCGTTCGCATGTAATCCACTCATCATCAGCAGCACCAATGTTGCCATCTCCTTAGCGATGGGCACTTTAGCAAGAGCAATGAGGGGATGAGCTATTTCGAATTAATTGTGATTATGCGATTGTTGTTCAAAATAGGAAGATGATCATATATTTACTAATCTCGTATGATATGTTGTTGCATAAACAGTTGAGTTGGAACCACTTCGCTGCTTTCACAGATACTTTATTCATTATATTTAAATCTCGCAAGCGACAATGTGTCATATTCATGCATATGCATTTGTGAGATGGATGACATGTAATTTATAAATTTTAATTTGAATAGAATAGAATTTGAATCATTGCTAATAAACGCTAAATAGTAAATGTTGTGTCGCACAACATTGTTGTTGCACAATAACAACGCAAGTGTTCTCAAGTTTGTTTCTTAGATGGTCGATTCCTAAACATATTTATTCCGATCCTTGCCCACTTGTGGTTGCCTAATTCTGTAAATGACTAAAATGTAAACAGGTAGTTCAGTCAGTTCCGTTGTTACATCGCTGTTGGATTATTTATTTCATTATGTTACAAATGTCATTAGATTTGATGGTTGTAATCATTCCTGAAAACGAATGGTTTTCTGAGAATTAATAGTTTTTGTTTTTTGTCAAATGTGTGTATGTAAGTGCTTTGATTTTACAATCTTGCTGCAATATGTAATGCCACTGGTGTGGCTGGTGGTGTGTACTGTGTGTCACTTGTTTGCCTTTTATTGCATTAGTTATGGAAGGATCAAGTGTTTGAGGAAATATGTAATCCCATTTGCATTAACACAATTTACCATTCAAAAAACTTTTAATAAGTATAATCTCGCATAATTATGTAAAAACTCGTACCCGTTTAAAGCATATTATATCCTGGTTTAAAGGATTTTTCTTAGGTGAAGGAAAAGTAACCATAAAGTGATCATGTTAAAAGATCACCATGGTTACGGCGAAGCCTAAGTATGCATTCAGCTGCAACTTTGAAAAACTCCCACTGAGATTTCGCCCGAACCGTTCATTGCATCGAAAACATGTTGAAACAAAAAAACTAGAGAATTCTGTTTTACAGAGACATTTTTCTTATTTTTCCAAAATTCCAATTCCTTCAGGTAGAAAGTCCGATGTCTAAATTTTCAAATCTATTTCTTGGCACCAAGGAAATGTTTCCGGCCGGGGGCTTGCCATTTTTATTATTCTCCAGGATAATACGCAAATTTTAAGCCTTTGTTCAACTTAATCGGATGAAAACTCACGGAATTAGAGCTTTTTGAAATATTTGCATTAAGCAACCTATTTACGTATTTACGTGTTAGGTTACTGGTTGCTAACGTGCGCTAATAGTTCATTTAGCATCGCTATTCAATACTCAACATATCCAATGTTGCTAGACAATCGAATTACGTTATTATTAGATCGCTAAGCGTCAAGGCATGTTGCAACAGAACAATCCTTAAAATTTAGAAACTGGGGAATTAAATTGGTATGCCACGCATCCACACTCACTGGGGGATTAAATTTGTATGACACGCATCCACACCCACTGGGGGGATTAAATTGGGATACCGCGCATCCACTCACAGGAGAATTAACAACGTTTAAGATTTTATAATTACATATGATTTTATGGATATAAGTTCACAAATCACTAAAAATAATGAAATAAATAAACTTTAAAAAACAAACTTAGGTGAAGGACGCGCTTAAAATATTAAAACAAGAAGCATTAAAAAATGTCATAAATCGTTTAATATTTATTAACTTTTACTGCACCGGGGCCCAACTAACACAGGAAAAAAGTTATGCTTTCAATCATTAGGAACAATGAATCGAAATACGTAACAAGTATGTTTTTGTATATGAAACTTGCAAGATTTGAATCGTTATCTTTCAATAAATCGCGACACCTCTTATAGAGGAAATTTGCTCATGTTCTGGCGTATTTTAATAACTCCCCTGTAATGCTGCACTTAATATTTAATCAAGTCGTTGGTTTAGTTACATTTATTGTTATTGAAAAACTTTTTCAATAACTTTAATTTCTGAAAAACTTATTATTCATTGCTTTGAAAATTTAATAGTTGGGCCCCCGGTGAAGTAAAAGTTAATAAATATTAAACGATTTATGACATTTTGTAATGCTTCTTGTTTTAATATTTTAAGCGCGTCCTTCACCTAAGTTTGTTTTTTAAAGTTTATTTATTCGTATATTTGATTAGCCCTAAGTATACTCTTATGTAAATCTAACTCATTTATATCCACATGTTGGATAGGCATGTAACAAAATACTCCGTATAATTATATTGAATAAAATATTTGTGAGAATCCGAGTTGTCCAAATTATACTCTTATTTCTGTATTCACTAACTTAATTGGATGATATGATTTTCTAAATTTGCATAAATACATGATATCCGTAAATATAAATGGATAGTTGATAAATTTATAACTTGCAGCCCTTATAAACACAATAACAAATATTTATGAGTGCCGTTTTCTTAGTAAAGTGAGTAAAGTGCAGTATATGAACTGCAAGAGGTAATATTCATGCAAAAGAAATTCACAAAATTGCAATCGTAATTTGGAATGGCTACGTGTACTCTATACACACGGACACCACACACTGACGTTGTAGCCAACTAATTGTAATATCCTCAATCTAGACACCCAAAAACCTCATAATCTGCACTGTCTGCAGTGTGTGCAGTGCATACAGGGCTGAAAATGAAGGGATGCGCTATCCACTTTTGATACGATGATGATGAATCCTCTTCTTCTCGGCACGCAAGAACATCGTCGTAAGGTGGGCAAAGGTAGCTTCCCTTTCATATTTACGCTGCATTATCAGATTTCCTCAGAGGGAGGTCATCAATTTGCGAGAGAAGATTCCTCTTGAGACTGAAGAGGACTCGTAACAACATCATTGTCGATTTGATTTTGGTCGTGGATCGAGTGGTCCTCCAGAATCCAATTCACTCCCTTTTCGTGACCATAATTTTCGCAATTTTACTATTTGGCCAAGTTTCATTACTGACTCTTGAGATCACAAGAAATTGCCGAGTGGTGATTGGACTCATCCTTGCTTGTTATTTTGAGAGAGCAAGTGATACTTTTTGTTACATAATCTGAAGACGAAAAGGAAACTTTTTCTTTCTTCGGCAATTCGTCGTTTGTCGTGTGGCAAAAGTTGTCGAATTCGCGTCGTTGGAAATTTTGTGAGTTGGGATTTTTGTGACATTTTATTCGTTTGGAACTTGTTCATTGGTTTACAACCAACACGTTCGAAAGATTGCTGGAGATCAGCACGACCATCAGACATAAATCAGGTAAATAATTTTTTTACCGGTCTCAAAGTAGTCGAGTTAAATATCGTTAAATCAATATAAAGTTGCACATTTTATACTTAATAACTACACATTACATAAAAATAATATCCAAATGAATCTGCTCATATTTGACATCGAGGTTATAAATGCACCTTTGCTTAACACAAGGAAAGTTTGAACCCGCAAATACATATATTGAAATTGCATTGTCTAGAATCAATAATAGAAGTAATAACCAGTTGGAAAATCCATTTACACCGCACCAAAACAAGAACCCCGATGGGTTTATGTCATTCATAACTTATCACTTGCCTCGCATTCGCATAATTTGATCACGGATTGTTAATAGTTTGTATTTGTTTATGTAGTATTGAATACGATGAAAGTACACTGAACGGCGTAGGTAAGCATGTGGGCACTGTGCAGCACAATCAGGTCATCCCTTTCCATTTTCTCATCCGCACGATCATTGTTATGTGAGCATCTTCAATCAGAAAATTAGTAAGCATATAACCAGCCAATACTGTCCCAGAGAAATGGATATCATTGATAGTCCCACTGGGCATGAACAATGATAATGATGTAAAAACAAATCCCCATCAAATACTACGACGCGATTCAGCAACGTTAGAAAAATATTTATATACATTAATTCAACGGGATAGTGGTATAGCTGAACCTCAGTGTTATTCGTGACAAAATAAATAATGTATTTTAGTAGTAATTCAGTTTTGTGCAATTTGTATAAAAAAATGATTTATGCTTTTTAAAGCGTGTTTTATCGAAATCATTTAAATTTGCGTTTTTCTAATCAAATCTTTACCTCGCAACAAGTTATAACTAATCCTAAGCTTACATATGAAAATTAATCCAATTTTGCAATTGTCTCAAAAAGTGAGTTGCACTCAAAAAACAAAATAGATGACACCGTGACAAAAATTAAATTGTCAAGGGTGCCTGTTTCATAATTTGTTATATTGAGACTACAAGATTGTTGATGTTACCCAACTCTCAAATTAATTTCGGTTGTCCATCAACCAAAAAGTGCTGAGCAAATCCGACAAAGTTTTTTTGCCACACCACAAACCATTCAATTTATTCACTTGGCTGTTAATAATCTCAGCATTTCATTCATTCTTTCTTTCATCTCCTATAAAAGTATAAAGTGGTCAACAGTGCAGATTGCATGTTATTCTAAATAAGTTGCAAATATTGCTTCACAAACACAAACACAACAGCACCCCATTGAATTATTGCGTCCAAGCTTTGGCATAACATAATAGTGTCAAATTCAATGCTTTGAAATTCTGAATCCCCAATTTGTGAATAGTTATGTTGTACGCATCCCAGGTAAATTGTAGCGGTATCACTGAACCACTGCAGCCAGCTTGTCCAAAGTCACGCGAACCAGTGCAGTCATCATCATCTCATCATTCAGCCCCATTCAGCATTATTTAGCATGAGTTGCATAAGAGTCTTAAATATTATTAAAAGTTTTAAAGCTTGCCCAATCACATAATCCTTATTTCCTAGTGCTAAATCTCATAGTAGTCTCATCAATAAACTCCGATTCATCCTGATTGATAATGGCGTTGGATGACGAGACATACCGCTGCATACCGCTGTTTTCACGGAAAATTTGTGCCAACCACTTGCACTTTATGTATGTATGCCATGTGCGAATAATAATTGTGGCTTTACTCGTTCAGACGGGACAAGTGTGGTCGTTTATATAACAAACTGCATCGTCACAAAATTATTCTGAGTAAAATGAGGTGCTCATCGTGTATTTACATTAATATTTTTTACCATTTTATTCGGCAAACCTCCACAGATAGAAAGTAGGCTATTGTGCATGCGTTATTTGACACGTAATGTGTAAGAGTAAATGTTATCAAATTATCTCATCACATTTATTAAATCAACTGAAAGTTTCCTCTGTCCGTTGCTTTTAAAAAATGATGGGTGGCTCTTCGATGGGTGTTAAAAAGAACAGACCGTAGAGGGTTCATCCCCTTCGCATTCTGACCAAGTGAATAAATTTATTAAAAGACTTATTATTGTGACAATGCGCACTTATGGATGAGGATGAGGATTATCTATATCGGCGAATGAAACACGTATATCATTGTCAGTATTTAATGACTGAAATGCTTAAACAGATTTGACATGGGTTCATAACTTTAATAGTGTGTCAATATATTTATTTTCCCTCATTGTGAAGCACTAGATTTACATATTTGCCGTCGGATCGCACCAGGCGAAATACTTGTGTAGTATAATAAATATTCCTTAGGGACGTTCCATTATTTCTATTTAGAGACACGATGAAATCTGCAAAATCGCAATTGCATTTATGCTCTATCATACATACATACGAAGATAAGTACTTGCATACGTTGCATACAAGTCGGAAGTTTACTTACACTAATTCAATTCAGGAATTGAACGCGACTCGAGACATGAAAGTTGCATTGTCAATTGTTAATGCAAATCAAGTCAATTCATAAATGTAACATAATATTAATATCAGGAATGAATTGTCCTTTGTATTTCTACCCAGCGTACTTTGACGAGTGCAGTAATAATGAGGTCCTACATACATATAATCTGAATATGAAATTCGCAAATTATGAGCAAGTGCAGTATCTACTTAAATTTCTCCAGGGGATTACACCTTTTGAAAAACTATTGAGACGACGACAACTGACAACTCAAATAAAAGGCTTTATATTGAGAGCCAAAGCGATAATTTCAGTAATTAAATGCATTGTTCAATTCTGCCTGCTTACAACAAAAATTAATGTGCATAGCTGACAATTGACTTTAGTATTTTATAGTTGTGATTTCTACCTGCGGGTGGAGATGCATCATGCCAATTATCAATTGTTTGTACTTTGACTAGAAAAAATAGTGACCTCTTAACAACACAACAACAACAACAACACAAGATGGGAAGTTTGTCTATGGTTCTGAATTTTTATGAGTATTTGTTAACCAACCGAGAAGCTATGTATGTATGTACGTATTTATTTGCTTATGAAATGAGAAAGCGATACAGTGAATTGGCTTATCTTTTAAATTATCCCGTGTGGTGTTCCATCACGTCAAAGAATTTTTTGTGTAGCAGCAACTACACAGTGGTGAAGCGATGTTGCAATGATTTGTGACTTTATTCTTGGATTGAAACAATGAAGGAAACCCCACCGACACGCTCCCAGTGGATCGTTCCCTTTGATTTAGCTCACATTCATAATTATTGTTCTCCTCTGCGGCTTCCGACTTGGAGGAAAATTGAGATTTTATTGGATTTTAAACATCTTTTTTTCACTCTTTTCTGAAGATCTTTGGCAATTTTTCACGCTGTGAGACGAGTTTTAAGCAAACAACCGCAGTAAAACATACATAATAAGTATATGTATGTACATACATCTGATTGACACTGGGTCTCATTGTTTATAGTTTCACTCACTCATTTCACCATTTTCTTGCACTTTTTCTAACAGTTTCAAAGATGAAAGGCTGTAAAGGGGATTAAGTCCCAGACGTAGTTGCTCATTTTCTGAAGATTTTGAGGAAACGAGGAATGATTGCGATTGTAGAAAGGAAGTGAGTTGCAACGAAATTAAAAGTGAAAAGTGTAATTAATAACAGCAAATAACGATGCATCTGCTCGGCTTGGATGGCAGTTGATAGCTCCTGAAAGAAAGTGGATTCAGTCGTAGCACAAAACACCTACGTGCGTACGTACAACATAGTCTAAGATTGCAAATTGTAATAATGCTGAGTGCCAAATTCTTGTTGTAATGATTTGGCCAGTGGCTGTTGCATTTGTCATTATTCAACATTTATTGCAATGATAATCACACCAAACAACGATCACGTGTCAAATGAAAATGCATGTGTACATACATCTGTTTAGTATTTGATTTCGCTACTGTGCGTACTTTACGGATAGAAGAAAAAAAACGAATTTCGAATGAGTATGATTTATTAGACAGGCAAGACCCACGGGAGCCAAAAAATGCTCCAAGACGAATGGTGTACAATTGGCATTCGAATTCACACCAATTTTTACAACACCACGCCAGTGTTTCAAATCGAAGGACGCTTTTGTAATGGACATTCCCATTCGTTGTATCGTTTTTTATAGGGTACAGTAATTAATATGTGAGTGACACGAATATGAAACATTAATCACTTGATTGATTAGCGTTTATCTTTATGTTGTGTTTTAACTGATGAATACAAACCCTATTTATTTCAGTTAATTAATGCATCTCTGTGAATAATAAATGAATTGCATGTTGTGAACCGTATGACCAACTTTAGAATTTAGTTGATAATTGGGTATGCACAAATATTATGCATCAACGGTACGGATGATGAAATATAAAATATCGATTATTTGAACAATATCGGAAGCCACTACAATGTAATACAATACAAATTTGTAACCAAAAACTATATCCAATTAATAAGACTTGATCACTTTCAGTTATTAAGTAATTGCATAATTTATGCTTGTGTATCAGACTCGATCTCTTTATGCATACTACATATATCTCGTTTGTAACTTAATTGTTGGTATTTTAGCAATGGCTAAATATGTATTCTAGCAATCATGAATATTATTTATCACTATAGTTGATTCTTAATTTAATCTCTTGCTAGTTAAAATTATGTCGAAAAAAAATATTAGACTTTTAGCTTTTTAATATTTCGCTAAATATTCTTATCAATAGTTCCAAGAATATTTATGTATTTATATACTATTTAGGATTACAAGTTTCGGGATTTCTATGTACCAAAGCTATCAGGCTACAAACACGCATATTAAATTGAATAATTAGGAAGGCGGCTAAAGGTCTACTGTTCTAACTTTATTGATCGGAACTTCTGATTTAACGTTAGATCACTTTTATTGCATAAGTTCAGGCAGGCTGTACAATTACGGCATTATACGTGCCTTATTTATTATAGCTGTGATACCTTTATACATTGTATTTACCTTAGACGAGGCAAGCATATGCATGAATGTACATATACGTACGCTCAACGTTTGGAAGGATGAAATGCCATAATTTGCCATTAATATTTAAATTGGCAATTTGATAGATTAAAAACGATGCATCATCTTTGCCTCATCGGTTCATTCATTGGTAATTACAGCCTTACAAAGTTTGAAGATGGGCCATTGTTCTATCCACATATGTATTTGTTACATAATCCTCATTTACCTACTTATTAAATTCTTTGTTTAGATTAGCATTGAAAGATTTCATTAGGCATCTTCTGTTTACATTCCTTAAATAATTGTACATTTCTTGAATGGAGCAATAAAGAAAAAAATCTGCGACTAATGACAAATACACTTCTGTGAAACGAAAAAGATAAGTCTATACAGCAATGCAAATACCCAGGCGTATGTACCTGAGGCAACTAATTGGGGCTGAGAAAAATGAGATTTACTACATTTGGACAACAGCAATACTTTTTGTGGCCGGAAAATTCCACGAAATCAGTTTTATTTCGATTAGAAACCACGAGTATTAAAAATAAAGCAACGACTACAAGTAACTTCAAGTAATAGTTGTTTGTAAAATTATTTTGTAACTGCTTTATATTTGCGAAAGAAGACTTAACACTTTACACGTATACTTTTTTTAGCAAGACACACTTTTTATGCAATTTTATATTATATACAAATTTACGGCCCATTCCTAGAATTTTAATCTGTGTGAATCAATACATATTTTTAGCAATAACAAATATTTGTAAAATACGAGAAATTAAAACCAAATAAAAAATATCAGTTTGCAGGAATCATTATAATGCGTATTTTTAAGCATGCGGTACAAGTGCTTTTTAGTGGGTGTATATGCATTTCAGTTATACCATAATATAAGTAATGCCATCGATGAATCTGTTAATAAGTCAGTCTCTCAACAACCAATTTCACGATTGCTGGGTCACCTAGCTGTCATTGGAATTTAGAAAATGATGATTTAACAAAACTTATTGTTGTTTTTATTCACGATTCACGAACCCCACGCAATAAACTATTAGGGAGCAATTACTATAACATTATTATCCAACAGTGTGCATTACATCACAAGATGTAGCATTGTCACTAATGTGCGTGGCCTCGTAAAATTAGTAGCATGTGAGGCAAGGTGAAGAAGATGAACACATATATAAAATTAAGATCATATAAAATAACCTCAAACAGTTATTTTTCACAAATCTCTTCAAATTGTGTGTCGTAGTTTAAGAATTGTTGGTTTTTGACGGAGCAACGTCATTGTCACTTGATTGTGTGATTGAATATTCAATGAGAATGAGATGGGCAAAGGTAAGCAGGTTGCAGATTTATTGCTATTAGTTGTTATAGTGCCATGATTTCGGGTGTCAGTGACTTTAATTAAAGAAATTTTTACAAGCACATCATCTTTAATAGATATTTGACCAAAAACGACAAATTTTATTGCCCGTGCGTATCCAACCCTTTTGTAATAACTCTGCGATATAAAACAATTCTCACCTGTGAGTAGAGGTTGATGCAAACCGTAGCTCAGGAGATTTGCTATAGCTGCACGGTATAAAAGACAAGTGCGAATTTCTTAATCTTTCAAGAGTTGGATATTGTAATCATCTGAATGTCGTGACATGAGCCACCCCGTCTGATAACACGACAATTCCCAATTTCAGGTTGTGGCTAAATGGAAAATAAGTACTTTGGGAATTTGACATCTGTGTCACTGGTTTCTGACTGAATAATTACAGATTAAATTGCAAATAAAAATATTATCAAATAAAATATGAGTAAAATATACCGCAAAACATTTACATATGATTTTGGCTCAGTTCAACTTTCAATATTTGGTAAAGTATTTGGTAGAAAATTTTAGTTACATGATTGCTTAAAATGAGGTAAGGTCGTGGCTAGATCCGTCGCCTTTTCTTTGAAATCTTACAAATCTTAAGTATATATTTAGTATGCAAATTATCATCGGTGTGTAGGCTGACGGTCGATTCATATGCACATGAAGCAGACGCATTAAATATACAACGATGTGGCAAGATTTCAGTTGCTAAAATTTCTTAGGAACTACGGATTGTTTGTTCTTACATATGTTAAATTGGATTTGCGACCCACTCCCAGCGTAAAATCCTTTTACTCACAAAAAGAAGACGCGTAGTATGAAATTGAATTATTTGATGCAATTTGAAGGATGTTCAGAATTGGACATTATTATTTCTTTGAATATTGTCCTAATTATATAACATCACATTACATCTTCATGTAATTACATAGGTAATCATTCAATCTCATGCATTCAATCTCAAGTATAATTTTGGTGAGTAAAATTACACATGAAGCGTCCCATCTCCACTAATAACACGCTGCCCGTGATGATTCATGCGACATGTTATAGAAAATTATAACATTGGTTTTAGTTGAGAAATGTTTTTCAGCCTTCATAAACAATTTCTTACTGATGAAGTTCAGATTTGCTGACAGTTCTTGATTTTGAGGCAACCTTGCAAAAAATTTGTATCAAAAGTCGCAATCGTAATTTATACTGTCGCAGTATCATGTTAGTGACCAAGCGCTAACAAAATTATTTAACAGTATTTTTATGACATGCACAATTTAGTCTAGTGTGAAAATAAGTGTGAAAATAAGTGTAGAAATTTATCCATAATTTTACTTATGCTCCAGAGTTTTATTTAAATGCCGGTCAATTTTTCGAAATTGTACATATAACTGAAGGCTATCCAATGTATTTACGATTAGCTCAAAAGTCAGTGCTTTGTACACTCATTATGATACATATTATAGGTATATATTTATATATGTACAAGTTTATTTCACAATTCCCAAAGAATAGCGAGATGAAAATCTAGACCCGTAGTAACAAATATCATATCAAATATCAAACATCTAATCGTAAATACTTGGTTATACCAATCTTGGTGCGTTTATACCTAAATTGGAGCATACGTGTCCGTATGTATATTTCCATCCTGCAAATATCCTTTTCTTTGAAATGTAATTTTGCTATCAAACCGTAATGCTCTCAATTTGTTTCAATTTTAATTTTGACATTCGATATTAATCTTCCCTCTAGATCTATTTGAATCATTAGGATCTGTAGGTATTTGTCACGAAACCCACAATTTCTGAGTCACGACGTGAAACTTTGACTTTAAGTTTTGGTAAAATCTCATCTATGTATGACACTTGTTTCGTGTGAACAGGTTGTTGCGGTTCATATCAGTTCCTCGTTTGTTTTCCACACAATTCCCATTTTCATCTACAACGAGCCTAGATACATTGCGAGTACAATGTACTCTCAATTTCGAATTTAACACGTTATCTTAACAAGTTATTTTCGCGGCTACGTATTTATTTATTCTAGCGGTCTAAGAGTATTTAGATGATTGCCGTCGTGTCAAGTTTTATTAATTATGTGTTTCAAAGGCGTGAAATGGTCTTCAACTGACAATTGACACGGGATCCCATTACGTTAGTACATAGCTTGCGAGTGTGTGAGTGGATTAACAAATTACACCTCAATTCAAACTGAATTTACACATACTTCCTACTAAATACGTGTGTCGTATCACTTATGGCACTCATCGCATTATTATCAAGCCGTAGATAATGCCCATCCATTCTTCTTTCGCTATCTGCAATAATGTGCATGAGAAAATAACACAAAGATGATTTTTGTTTTTTTCTGGGGTCTGAATTAAATAATACTACATACATTTGCATATATGTGTACAAGTGCGGTTGTGGATGTATATTTAAGAACTAAACTATGCAAGGAGTCCGTTTGTGAATTTGATTTGGGTCAGTCCGACAAAAAGGCCAAAATGACGGATTCATCGCAAAATAAATTTGCTGTACACATATGAAGTTTTAGTAATACAATCGACAGGATGTCTTTGATCTTGGTGCGTCCATTGTGCTTTGTCTCAAACTTTACTTTTGCTGAATGAAGGCGAAATGAGGAATAAAAGGAAATCATCTAGCTGGCTGTTGCGAAAAGTGCTTGTGTGATGAGGGCTGAAAGAAGAAGAGACTTCATTGTTAATTCTTTTCAAAGCTTTTTATTGCCTTTCTATCTCATCCTCATTCTCCGAGAGACAAACATGCTGGTTGCTCATAATATAATTTTGAGTTATGGTACAATCTACCCATACTTGGATTGAGTATGTTTTAACTGCTGGATTTGGATTTATTGAGATTGCAAAAGTCCCGTGAGCAAAAAGCATTGAGAACTTATGACAAATAATAAAAAGTGACTCCTTTATACAGCGTAATCTTAAAGTGTTCATTTTTTACAACAATTTAATCATTAGAGGCGGTCAATTTATTACTCATTTTCTAATAGAAACTGTCTATACTGTCATCTTCAAAATATGCGACTAACTAAATAGTCAACTAAATTACAATATTATAATTACCTGTTGTATAACAATTTCCATGTTTTTGGTTTCGAGGCATCAGTTCATTCATTAATTACTTCCGATGTAAAAATTCAATGCTGATTGCGGCAATAATTATTAATGAAAGTAACACACAGGTATTTACAATGTGCAGATACGATATATCAACATCACTTTAAATTAGTTTATTTTTTGCAAATCCAAATTTTCCTGCCAAAACTTTATGTAAATGAAATATAATGACACTACTTTGTTAATAACAAGGGTGAAAACAAGAGCACATTTTTCGAATCAATTAAAATACTTAGTCAAGAACCAGAAAGTCAAGTATGTATGATCAGAGGAAATTGATAATGAGGGATTTACATAATAAATGATACGTCCCACAACTACAGTGAGAACCTACATATTTGATAGTTTCTACCGTCTATGGTGCACACAGATTGCATGCTTATGATAATATTCATCAAATCGTTAGATCGATTATGATGTTCATAAGAATCCTGTAATAAAAAAGTTTACTCATCTGTACGACAGGACGGAAAATGAGTTATTCCTTCGACGAATGACAAACCGCCATGTCCAACACATTACAACCTTTTCCCCTGCAGATGAGCAAATGAAGCTCATAAAACTAGCGACACGTAACAATAATCACTACCATAAAATGACAGTGTTAAGTTCTGGGTCGGTCCGTAAGTCAATGCAAGTCGCCCCGTAGAGGAGACAAAGAAGGAAGCGGAGCAAACACTGCATGCATGAATGCATGAACTGCTACCCCATACATACATCAACTGATCAACCAACCATCATTACTCATCAATAGTGGTTATCATGATAAGTGATCGTGATAAACACTATTAATTAATTATTTTAGTTTGAGAAACTCCACCCACAGCGAGTGGCATATCAATTCGAATGTATTTTTGACGCTGAATCCAACGCCATTAATGGTTTTGACCTCCGAGGCCCCCGTGACCTTCCCGTGACCGTGGCAGCCAAATATGGCTTATTCGTGATGTCGCATATCAATTCGAATGTATTTTTGACGCTGAATCCAAAGCCATTAATGGTTTTGACCTCCGAGGCCCCCGTGACCTTCCCGTGACCGTGGCAGCCAAATATGGCTTATCCGTGATGTCGCATATCAATTCGAATGTATTTTTGACGCTGAATCCGAATCCGTCAATAGTTTGACGTTAATTATAGAAGTTGGGGTTTATGGAACTGAACGGGAGCGTGAAGCGCGGGAATTTAAATAGTTAGCTATGCAGTTACTCCCACACGACGGGAATTTAAGTAATTAGCTATTCAACTACTCCCACAGGGGGAAATCAAATTGTACTGTGACCAGGTTAATTAAAATGCAGTATGACTGGGGCAAACCCTCACTCTGATGTATGTATGTAGTACGACGAAGTCTCCACTGGGAATTATTTAAAGTATAGCATGACGGATTTTTCGCTTTGGGCACACCCCCCACTGGAACTCTAGAACCCGGCCTTGGCCGGGCTATACGCTAGTAACACCATAATTGAACACTGGTAAATGCAACTACTAGATACATGTAATAATGATGATTGAGGATGCACGACCGCATTTTCAATTTCAATTAGGACATAAATGAATGAAACAAGTGTGTACAGATCGACGGGTGAATGTGGTCATAAGTTCGACAAGATGCAACTCCAATCTTTACATGCCAACAAAGGGCAAGTAGTAAAATTGGGGAAGTAGGAAACAAGTTTTTTTTGCACTAATATCTATTGCTAGTGATGCGTTAAGTTTTGTTACACAACTAACTACGACTGGTTGGTTTGATGGATGGTTATGAGTATTGTTTCATTCAATAGTTTATGATGCATATGCACACAATGTGTGTCCACATTAGAGGATTAGCGTCAGAGTTGTAAAGAAGTTTTTATTTATTGCCGGATAAACGTTTTGGGATTTGAAAATACATTATGTAATACGAAAAGAAATTATGTCGCTACAAATAATAATGTTATGTATCATCATTTAAAATGCATCTATTTCTCATGAAAATTATGCATCGACTAATTTTTCACGGCAAAATTATTATATCATTTTCTGAGCTCCTCTTACGGTTCACATACATGTTTCGTTATCAGTCATTTTCGTGGAGAAAGGGAAAGTTGGTTAATTGGATCAAATTTAGTATTCGCTCGTGCGCTCCATTTTAACCCATAACACTCGCTCCATTCGTCATTAGCAAAAATGCATTATGTATGAATGACAAAATGTTGATACCATCTTGAAATGAAACGTGAATAAGTGTGCCAGTCTGGTGATGAGCATTTTAGCAACTGCCAGTCTTCCACAAAGTTATCACAATCGCATCACAATTAAGCTCAACTTCTTCACTCCATCATTATCAACTTTATGACAGTTAATAATATTCAGCATAGTGATTGTTCTCCTGAAGTAGCTTTCAGCACGTTAGGTTATGTGTGAGGTATGAGTTAGGTTAAGAATGCGACAACAATCGTGACCAAACAATCAAAAACGAGAGATTGTTGGCAGAAATTAGCAACGTTTAGAATTGTGAATCAAGCTGGAATAGACATTTATAGGTCGTGCCAGGTCAATCCTAATGCCACATAGCAAAAGATCGGGCTAATATTGCGTAGTCATGCATACAAATCAATACGTTGCAATATTTGGTAGTGCCTCTTTTAGACGTGAATGAGGAGTGGACGGAGATACACATCATGCTTCTGTTGCAACAATGTATTAATGTGCATCGTGTAGTATTTAGCTAATAATTTATTATGCTTAACCTGAACGAACTCATCTTCTCTCCTCCATATCTGCTAAAAGATATGCGTAGATTGACTTTGCCTAATCGTGATCATAATAAAGTTCTAATTGCAATTTAAATACAATGCAATAAGATATATCAATCTGTGAATATTTGACTCGTGAAATTCTCAACGTAAAATGTAATGGTCACCCCACATTAGCCCACCTTCAGAAATTCAACCTTAGCCCTATGCAATCGTCATGCAATGTTTACTTGGTTGCATCCTTTCACATTTTTGAGACGACATGTGAATCATCTTCGCATTTTTGTATGGCTTTACTGAAACGTATTGGGGTTTGCTTCCACTTTGTAAAATTTGCTTTTTAGTATGCAAACTCGAAAATGGAGACAATTGCAATAAAATTTCCACCAAAACTGTTTAATAATTTTATATGCAAAAAATGTTGAAATACGCGTTATAATTCTTGAATGAATGGGATGGATTAAATATAATCAAAGAGATGCATAATATGCAACAAAAATAAAAGATTACGTTAAAAAATAACGTGATAAGACTTGTTTAACAATTTATTAAAAATCATGGACTGCACATAAATTAGTAAATATTATAACAAAATACTTACTATTTTTTTATCTATTTATTCAGGTTTCAATCATGAAGTTCATAAGCCATAGGTTTTTTCTCGTCACACTGAACTTAGCCTATTTTGGACTTCTTGTCGCCGGATTTCGCGATGACCCTCCGCAATTCAATTACGAAACTTTACCAAAGACGTCGTTTAGCTGCAAAGGCAAAGTCATTGGCCGATACTACCCTGATCCCGAAACGGATTGTCAGCTCTTTCACGGTGCAGTAGATTTACAATCTTAAAATAAAATTGTTTTAGTAGCATCTATGTACTTACTTCGGATGATCAATAAGTAATATTCACCTTTTCAGTATAATAATGTTCACTACTTTTTCTAAGCCCAATGCCCATTCTTTGTGGCCATTTTTCAAATGGTGACTCAGACTTCTCGTCGTCGACACCGGTAGCTGCGGTATTAGATCAAATTTTCATGCGACACTAATAATAAGTTATGAAATAATTCTAAGTGGACAAACACTTTTGGATGTAGTGTGATTGTTGAGTCTATAACAAGTTGACTACATCTTCGATGAAAAATGCACGCCATTTTTCTACAAAAGATCTAATGAATTATTTCAAATAAGGTGATTGTGTAAACTTGCAAAAATATATTACTTGCCAGAAACTCATTTACTATTACTTATTGGTTATCCATATGCAGTATGTATATTATAACAACAGAGAATAAGGCTAATTTTATTTTTTATATTTAGTTTGTGTTAAGATGAGCGCCACAAACACGAATGATTTCAAATTTTTATGCCCTAATGGAACCACTTTCGACCAGGTACGACGACGACCAATAATTATTACTGTTATTGAGCCGTTAGTATGTAGGCAAATAATTCATGTATGGATAATGAATTACAAATTATTATTTTACTGCACACCAAGGATCATCAAGTTTGCATGGATTACTACCAAGTGGCTTGTCATGAAGGTACTGGGACAAATCCTTTGGCGACCAATTACGAACTTTTGAAACTTTCATCCATTAATCAGAACTCGGGTCTTGATTCTGAAAAAATCTCATTTGTGAACCCCGACGTGGCTGATAGGAACACACTCGGAGATGACTTTCAAGTTGACGAGTACAACAACAATCGATTAGCTACATCGCAAAACACATTTTTCCAATCATCCAAGCCCAACAGAAAACCATCGTCAGATATTTTTTACAAAAATTTTGATTATACCACAAAGTACACGACTAGAAGGACAACAACAGCCACCACCACCACGACACCACGGCGACCCTCTTCATCGACAACAACATCGACTACTACGACGGCAGCACCCCTCCTTTTCAGAAGCCCGATTCCTTCCAATGCACCAAACAGTGCATCCACCAAAAGAAAACCGAATCTTGAAACTTATGAAAGCTATGAAATTGGTGAGTACATGTATTTACATGTATTTACATGTATAAAAACGATAATGAGTGTAACATTTATTTTCCACAGAATCTGTGGCTGGACTAACTCCGCAAAACTCTTTCAATCGGTTGGGGTTTGTAAATGGGCAGAATCCAAAACATTACGATTATTCATATGAAGCTCAAGACCCTGAACCCGTCCCTTCGTCAACGTCAACAACGACAACTACGACGACTACAACCCACCGACCCCTCGTATTTCATAACACTTTTAGGTCCCCACTTCCATTCTCAAGTTCTACTGCCACTCCACCAATTCAAACATTTCAACAACAAGCATCCAGATTTAACGATGATTTTTTCAGAAAGTTGCCTTCTTCCTCCACTGAAACTTCTGTGTCTAAAGCTGCACAATTTTATGTCAACTCCAACACAAAATTTAGTACCCCTTCAGTTCGGCAACCTACCACAAATCCATTTTTTAAGTCAACAACCCAAGTCCCATTTTCTGCCAAGTTCCAATCTGATAACTTTTCGCCTTCAGACCGAGGACTTAGCAGTCGAGGATCCACAACTTATTATGAAACCTCACCATCTGGAATCAGCAGCACCCCAAGAAATCATGCCATCATAACTGACGACTTTAATGGGTTTGAAAAGTCAAAATTTAGCTCCCAAACAGTGCGTCATCACGAGTCGTCACGACCTGAAGATGATGTCATTAGACCTCGGAGTTACAGTGGCAATACAAATGTGAAAACCAATCAAGTTGTCCATACCCGACAGAACAATGGATTTTCCGCAATCCCCCCGCCCACAACTGCAGAAACATACACTTTCCCCAGCAGCAGCAGCCCAACGACTCCATCCTCCATCACAAATGGCAATCATGCAGCAGTAACCTACTTCCAACGGTTTACTACGGAGAAGCCAGAAAAATCTTCCATATTTTTCTCCAAATCCACAACCCATCCAAAGAAAGATTATTCTTCGGAGAAAGTAAACCGTTTCATTGAATCTGATGCCAGGGTTTCCACTGCCGACTACAATGTCGATCCAACTTCAACTTATCGTCCTCGAGATGTTGATGCAGGATTTGGTCAAAAGGCCGTTGTTTCGCCCTCCTCCTCTCGATCTCATTCTCAAGTGAGACTGGAAGAAGAAAATGCATACCCGACTTCCACACCCTATTCTGTTCCTGAAACATCTACAACAACAGAAAGACCACAACAGCGAAGGGGCACTCGTCGCCGAGTAAACAGGCCAAAGCAGCACCAGCCACAAAATCACAGGCGATTTGATCCAGAACTAAAATACTCGAGAAGAATTGAAGAACCACCAAAAGTCAAGAGTGTGGATAGCAAGGACGATGAGCTGTTTGACGCTGAGGCATCCCAATTCCCAGGACGCCCATCAACTAACCTGTTTAGCAATAAAGAGGAGGCAAGTTGAGACTAATGTGGAAAGTGAGAGAGATTTCATCTAGAAATTAGTAATTTTAACAATTTGCCTTAAATCCAGAAATCAAAAGTTGCTAGCCAAAAGGACATCCATGAGTCGTCGTTTATCAAGGCAACAACTGAAGCTGCTCCAAAACTGGCAGAAAATTATGGAAGAAGAATAAAAGTCAATACCAGAAGGACTTTTGTATCACAAATCCCAGTTCAACAAGAGGGTACGTTACTATAAACCATCAGTGAGATATATGTGGTCTAATTTCATTTTAAAATGGCTAATTTAATGTATCCCTCCTCGTCGCCCGCATTTTACAGTATTAGCCCCTGTTACCGAAATTAAGGAACAGTCGTCCACCGTAGCTCCTCGGAGATTGATCAAACGTCTCAAAGTCAAGGTCACCACCACGCCCGAGTCTGTCTCCACCACGCCAGAGCCAACCAGCACCACTGAACCAACGACCACTGAAGGGTTCACAACCCCAACGACGACTGAATCTTACCACACCACCCTTCGCCCAGTGAAGCGAATCAGTATAAAAACCAAAGTGGGCTCTCGGAAATTTGAGAAAGATTCCGAGTTTAAAGTTCCTCCAGTGATCCTGCAAACTACAAGCAGCCCAAAGTCTTTGTCGGCCTTTGAAAAGTTAAGAAAGCTGGTCACCACCTCCAAAACAGCAACCACAACAACAACACCGGAACCGGAACTAGTCACCGCATCAGATGACGACATCCTAATTAAAAAATTGAGAAAATTTACAACGTCGATTAACAGCGACACCACCAGCGATGCCTACACCACGCCCACAACTTTTAGACCATTTGATTTTCAGAACAGCTCGATTGTCGTAAAAGTTACACAAAAGACGCAAAAGTCAGCAATCCCTACCCCAATTTCATTTAAGGAGCCTATACTTCCGAACAAAGTTAAACAAATTGAAACGAGCAGGGTGGAAGTGAAACATTCAGTGAGAGAAGATTCGACAAAGAGTCCCGACTATGACTACGCATATTACAATTCTGACGACGACTACACAGATGCTTCAAGTAAACTTGATAGTAAAAATTATGGTAAAAAACCTGTAAAAAAGGCACATCCATCCCCAGCTTAATTAATTTGTAAGGCCAATCCATAATTTGTATTATTACTTAAAGTTTATTGTTGTTAAAGGTTTCAAAAACCGACAGAAGCTCATGTTGACTGATAGCGTTACTTTTTTTTACAAATCTTCCTTTTTAATAAGCTTGAATTAGATCCACATTTACGTATATAATATCCATGCCCAAGAATAGTGTGGATAATGATAATACTAAAACGTTGTTAAAACTTTTGAATATTTTCAGTGTTAGGATGGTGAATGAAAGAAAGATGTTGTCTTGCATACTTGTATCCACTTTGAAATTATGACTATTTCCTTATCTCCTCTGATTAAGTGTATGTATATAAATACCTGCATACCTTTTGTAGCCATATCTTTGCAATTAACATTATTTACGGTATTTTTGACAGTGATTTCTTGTTAAACTATTATAGAATGATTTGAAATAGGTTTAGCTGATAATAAAACGTCATTTTGCTTAATGTGCCAATAATAAATAAGTTTGTACCTTACAAAGTAACCAGAAAATCGGAATTTAATAATTTAATAACATTCACTCGGAGTAGTCTTGTACAACCATTAAATGTTAGATAATTCATAATGTGGATGAAAAGTATAAACCCAATAGAATAGGAAACACCTCAAAACATATTTAGTAGCTCCTTCCAAATAACGTGTAGTTTAGTGGCTTTTGACTACACTTGGGGTGCACACATTTTGCATTATCGGCAAGTTGTTTCGGTTGCTTGAATGGCATGCAGAGGCTTTTTGCCCCCATTGCAGGTGCTCCAGGTTCTTCGCTTGGATCTTCCCTTGCGCTATCCTTCTTGATATTCTCCTCACATTCTACACGTCCACAGAAAGGCGACATTATAATATTCTTCTTATCCAAATCAGCACAAAATTTTTTCCAATCTTCCGTAACAATGACGTGAGAGTCCAGCTCATGTTTTGCTCTAACAAGAGGATCAAAAAACAAATTTTAACGCCTTGAACGAATATATTAATAAGCAGGGTCCTTTGACTGTTTCCTTGGAGGATTTCTTGTCTAGAAATCCTCCAAGGAAACAGTCAAAGGACCCTGATTAATAAGTAAACTCACTTTGAAAACATTTCCTTGTGAATGTCCACCAACATTGTGCTAATTTGATCTTCAAGATTAACCTTGGAACCAGTTATTTTTTCGCCGTTGAATCGCTTGACAGCAACAAACTGACTTTTCTCCATATCTCTTGGTCCAATTTCAAGTCGGATTGGAACACCCTGCATATAACCAGAAGGTATTAATTTCTTTTTATGAATAGTCCAAGATTAGTACTACGTGATTTATTTCCCTTATTGTATGGTACCTTCAATTCCCAATGATTGTATTTCCATCCTGGAGAATAATTGTCACGGTAGTCACCCTTAGCTTTCACACCCACTTTGCAAAGACGTTGCTCGTAGGATTGACACTCGTCAAGTAAAGCATTCCTATCTTTGTCAGAGGTTGAAGCCGTTATTCCACATGGCACGATAATAACTTGTACGGCAGCAACTCTGGGAGGGAGGACAAGTCCTTGATCATCACTGTGTATCATAACCATTGCACCTGCAATCCGATAATATAAAATCATGAAAAATTTAAAGAAATGAATCCAAATAACTACGTAAATTCTTTAACAGGCTAATCTAATAATACCGTACCAATTGTTCGCGTAGATAATCCCCATGAATTTTGATAAGCATTAGCCTTTTCACGAGTCACTGGATCTTCAAACTCAATATGAAACATTTTGGAGAAATTTTGACCCAAATGATGAGAAGTTGCTCCCTGAATTAATAATGGCACGTTATATATATAAATACATTTGATTTGTTTATCAAACTTATTAATACGAAGTTATTGCAAATTTTTAAACATACTTGCAATCCACGACCAGATGCGGAAACAAAAGCTTCAACAGTGGTTGTGAAATCCCCACCTAAAAAATAATAGACCAAAACGCATTCTAACCAAACTCGCAATTAATTGCATAAATCCTAAATAGAAAGCAGCGCACCTGGAAATTTCTCCTTTTCCGTTTTTCTTCCAGGTATGACAGGAATCGCCAGCAAATCAGTGTACACTTTTTCATACAGCTCTATCATGTACAAATGAATTAAGATTTAGTTATTTCTATCATTTGGGACATTTCATATATCATCATACAACACACATACCCAGAATTTTGTAAACCTCCTCCTCCGCTTCTTTGTAGGTAGCAAAAGCTGTGTGGCCTTCTTGCTGTAGGGTACAATAAAAAAAATTACTTTGGATTTACTCATTTTCCGTTTGTCTTCTTCGTATAATGATCAAAAAGACAGACATTTTAACATTACATTGCTTCTAATATACTTTACTACTCTTCTTCTCGCAAATTCTACCTTTAACCAAAAGCATAATTTCTTTCTTACCCACAAGAACTCACGGGTTCGCAAAAATGGCTGCGGGTGTTTAAACTCCCACCTCTATAAATTTTTGACAGACATTAGTATGTGCATATGTAAATGCAAAATAGGATTAATTAATATTGAAGTCACAACGTACAACAACATTGTTCCATTGATTGAGTTTGATGGGAAGATCACGATGGGATTGAACCCATTTTGCAAATGACGGGTACATGACGGTTTCCGATGTTGGTCGAATCGCAATGGGTTCTGCAAGTTCCGTTTCTCCACTTCTTGTGACCCATGCGACCTAGCCAGGCAATTAAATCGATTCATTAAATGGTAAATGTCAATGAAATTGATGAAACTATTGCAATATAATACCAACCTCTGGAGCAAAATCAGCAATGTGGTCCTTTTCTTTTTGAAGTGCTGCCTGGCTCACAAACATTGGGAAATAACAATTTTGCACTCCCAACTTTTTAATTTCTCCATCAAACCAATCCTTGATGGACTCCCAAATGGAATACGACCAAGGACGAAAAATGTAGCAACCGCTCACATCATAATACTCTATCATCTCTCCTTTGGTGATCACCTATTACATTATACATACAGTATGATGAAATAAATTAAATGCCTGACTAGAGTGAAAGAATCGAACCTGAGAAAACCAATCGGACAAGTTTTCCGATTTTTTGCAATCTATCCCCAATTTGGTCTGCTTCTTTGCAGATCCATCCCCAGCATCTTTGGGGGCCTGAACTTCTTTGGGCTTTACTTCTTTCTTAACTTCTTTCTTGGTTCCGCTACTGCTGCGTTGAGCATTTCCTCCAGCAGGGGTATAATCTTGACCAGTTAGTGTTTTAAACTGGGCTTTCAAATCCAATAAGACTTTCACAGCAGCATCAATTTCATTTTTTGCTGCTTTAGAGTCCTTCAATTGTCGGACTTTCGTCCCCTGGTCCTCGATTTGGGACTTTAACTCTGGTTCACCAACAGTCATCTTTACTGGTTGAATATTAACGTTGTTCCCTGTTGTCAAACAAAGAGTTAGAAATAAATACAAACCCAAAATAGTCAAATAAACAATCACAACCTTTTGGATCCCAGTCTTTTCCAGCAGCTGTCTTGAAACTTGCTTTCAAAGCTAAGAGTTTTTTGACTTCGCAATCAATTACTTCCTTGGACGCCTTTTGGGACTTGAGCTCTCGTATCTTGTTTCCTACCTCCGTAATCTCTGAATCAATTTTTTCTAATGAATTATCACTAGACACTGTCGCTTGGGGGGTAGGGGGCACAGTCGATGCTACGTTGTTTCCTAATGGCAGAAAACAGATTTTTAACTATGAGTTAAACAATCTGGAAAATCAGAACCGAAGTATTGTATCAATGCATAGTATAAAACTTACCTTTAGGATCCCAATCTTTTCCAGCCGCAGTTTTGAATTCAGCTTTCAATTGAAGGAGGTTCTTTACCTCAATATCAATTACGTTTTTAGGTGCTTTTTGGGACTTCAGGTCCCGAATTTTGTTGCCTTGTGCAATTATATCCGAGTCCAATTTTGCAAGAGAATTTTCAGCTAGTGGAGTAGAAACAGTAGCGGAAGGATCTTGTTTAGTTTGGTTGGGAGTTGTTACTAACGGCGATCCTGTCGATGGAACGTTATTTCCTGTGGGAAGTAAATACAGTCAAGATTTATATATTTTGTGTACGAAACGAAATCCTTACAATCATGCAATATTTATAAATATAAAAATACAGCCAGCAGTGGCTAATACCTTTTGGATCCCAGTCTTTTCCAGCCGCAGCTTTGAATTCTACTTTCAACGCAAGCAGTTTCTTAACTTCCTCGTCAATTATCTGCTTGGACGCTTTTTGTGTTTTCAAGTCTCTGATCTTATTGCCGACAGAAATTATTTGGGAATCAATCTGCACAATGGAAGAATTCCCACTCACTACTGAAGGTGAAGTACTACTTTCTGGAACGTTGTTTCCTGTAACATTGAATTAAAAAATACATTACATTTGTTATTAATATAACTTATTTGGTTATGACTATCATTTAGTATTTGGGCTATTTATTCAAAATATAACTAATTCATAAAATCTGAAACTTTAATAATTTAAATTACCTTTGGGATCCCAATCTTTTCCAGCAACAGTTTTAAATTCAGCTTTAAGTGCAAGGAGAGCCTTTACTGCTACATCAATCACTTCTTTACTTGCTTTCTGCCCTTTGAGATCGCGAATTTTATTGCCTTCTGCAGTGATTTCAGCGTCGATGCTCTTCAAAGATCGTCCAACTGGTGAAGAAGATGATACCTCAGGCACAGCGTTCTCCTAAATTATGAGAATGCTTCTTTAAAAAATAAGTTAACTTTTTTTTCAAATAATTACGACTCGTAATTTATGAGTGGGCATGAGTTCAACTGAACCTCTATAAATAATTAAGTTATGTTAAGTTAGTATTACTAACCACACGGAAAGTACAGGTGATATACAGGAAAGTGAGAAAATTTGTCAACTGAATTCCATGTGCAAAAGTGACATATGGAAACAGGGACAAAACAGCAGCCGGTCAATGATGTAGAAATATGGATACAATAAGCAAATGCAAGCATGTACAAAAGTGAGAGTAGCGTAGCGAGTTGTAAAGATGAAATTGCTGCCAACGTGTCGCTTGGGCAATCACCAAAGTGCTTCTTCTCTATGTTCTTCTCAACCACTTGTTGCGTTGCATGCATAAAAACATTCCACTGTTTGATTTGCTCGAAGGTGATGTCAATTGAATCATAAATTCCTTTAACATCGTATAATAAAAATAATATTGCATGTTCAAGCCTGACTGAAGAGATTATAATTTACAGCTCAGTAATAAATACCAAAAATGTTATGTATAAAATTAACTGGTGCATTTACACTGAATAGTAAAGACTGAAAAAATAAGCAAATCCTTTCTTACTTGTTTTCCAGGGATCTTGATTGTAGGATTTTCCTTAGTCTTCCCATCAGGAATTGCAAATAGGACAACTGGTTGTTCTTGGCAAGTATAGACGCTGCAAGCAGAAAACGCAAGATTCGTGTGCCGGCAAAAAAAATTCTGCAAATCTAGAGAAAGTTATGCAGATTATGTGTATACCTTCGTGGCTGATAGGGTACGTCACAAATGAAAAATCCTTTCCTTTGGAGCTGTATGATGTCGCCTTTTTTCAATTTCTTCAAATCCTCATCTCCCAGCATTGGCACATTAATCTTTGGATTTATAAAAATATATATAAAATTGCAATGCACAAACCGGGTATTTTAGTCTATTTCGTGTTTACTGCTTTGCGTAATTTACCTTTGTATTTTGTCCAATAAACTGCTTGAAATCCTCATCGGGAGTCAATACCGCTTTGGAGATTATATGATCATAAAACACTGCATCAATTGGTGTTAACAAAGATTTTGGAGTGTTTGCAAGCCAATTAATTTTGATGGTGGTTTTGAAATTCTTGTCATCCAAATTCAAAGTCGCTTCAACACGCTGAACTGTAGTTCCAGACCTGTGAATCTTGGCAATCTTTAAATTGCCCCAGTTTATAAAGGTCACGTTTTCGCCCTCCTTGAACAAAATAGCATCCTCCTCCTCAACATATACTACTGCCGACGTCCACACATTCCGCATGCCCATGTCTGGGTTCTTTGGATGTATTGCTGCTTGTAGCAATGTGTCACAAGCATCCTTGACATGAACTTCGACAAGAGAATGCCTCATCAATCCCGTGTGGCGGGGCGCGATGGGATCAATGACCTAATATATAATATACCGTTTCAATAATTTTCGAGGTACCATTATTGTATTATATATGGTCTGTTTCAGACCTGACGGTTAAATGCCCAAATTTTGTCCCATGTCATCATCACGACACTCCTCGAAGAACCTTGAGCAACAATGAACTGCTTCAATCCTTCTACAGTCATTCCACGTCTCAAAACACCTCGTACCGTAGGAAACCGAGGATCATCCCTGCAGAAGCGTATTCAAATAAAACTTGTTAAGGTAGAAGAGGCAGGTTAAAATATGGCTATAGACATAATGAATGAAGACGTACCAGCCGTCAACAAGACCTTCATCCACAAACCAAGTTAGCCTCCGTTTTGAAAGAACAGTATTTGTCAAATTCAAACGTGAGTATTCGTAAATATGTGGCTTTCTGAGTCCTAAGGCATCAATGAACCAAAAATATTGGTCATCTCGATCGTGATACTCTGTCGTCCTTAATGCATGAGTTACTCCTTCGACGCTATCCACAATTGGGCATGTAAAATCATATGTTGGGTATACCCTAACATCAATCCAATTTAGAATTTTAGTTTACTAGGGAAAGAAAAAAGAAAGCAACAAATTTCTAAAATTGTTCAGAAATAACACTGACTTATATTTATCTCCAGTACGAACGTGGGGCTCTGGCTTGCATCGATAAATTGTTGGGTCACGCATGCATCCATTTGGAGAATTCATATCAATCTTGGCTCTCACGCAACATTTTTGACCAATGGTTGTTCCCTTTTTCATTTCACTCCACATTTCAATATTCTTTTTCGCCACTGTGATCAGTAAAAGTTTTTAATTTATTTAAAAATGTATGTAATGTAAAACTGCTAATATAGTAGCAGAACTACTGAAGTACTTAACATGCCAACATACCATTATTTCTGTTTTTGGATTCAATTTTCTTAATTCTTTCGTCGCGCATGACTTCACCATCAGTATCATCGACGTAAGCTTTTCCTTCATTGATTAGTTTCTCACACAATTGCAACATCAAGTCAAAATGGTCAGACGAATATGTAAATCGATCCGGTTTGATTTCCAACATTTTCAAGTCTTCAAGGATGACATCTTCAAAATGTTCCTTTTCTTTTGCAGGATTGGTATCATCAAATCTCATGATGAGTTGTCCTTGAAACAGTTGTTGGTAATATTGGTTGAGTAAAGCAGCCTTAGCGTGACCAATATGAAGATATCTAGTATATTTTTTTTAGAAAATAATACAAATTATTTATAACCTTTTATTTTGAGCTTGTTAACAGAGAATATGCTTACCCAGATGCTTCAGGAGGAAATCTAACGATGACTTTTCCTAACTCAGCACCTGGAGAAAGATATAACCTTTAGTTTTATTTTAGCTGTATATTTTATTTTGGTTGTATTCTCTTTATCTAGGATGTAATATTTTAGCAAATACGTTGCAGATTTGTTTACACATTTAATAAATGAATGTATATAAATTTTCTCATTAATATTCATCCATCTAATTGCATGACAATTTCAATAATGAAATAAACCGTCTTGTCTTGTTTTGGCTGAAATAAATAGCCCTGCATTATATGACTGTTATCATTTTTTAGCGCGAATGTACAAAGAAATAATGTTCAATTCGTGGTGTCCCTTCTGAATTAACTAACATTACTATTAACCTTCCCAATATATACATTTAAATATCAGATTTGAATATGGTACCTGGAAGCTCGACAAATTTTCCTTCATCTTTTTTCTTTCCCTTGTCCCCACCACCATCAGCGCTATTTTCCTTGCCTTCATTTCTTTTCCCTTTCTTGTTCTCCCCGGCAGCAGCAGGTTTCTTATTGCTCGCATGACCAAAATCATTATTTGACGAGGATTTTTGCTGTTGTGACACCTTTTTTGTATCTCCCGATCCAAACTGCTGGTATGGCTTGATCTCATTCATTATCTCCTTATCAGCAGCAGGGATTGTGTCCTTGATAATCGTTTCAATGAAGTGGTAATAGCGGCTGATATTTTGATATCTTGATACCAAATCTTTCTTACCTATATGTATATTGTTATCAATACCATGTTTTTATTTATTTTCTATAAATATATTGGTTGAATTGACTATTTAGAGATGGGCAATCCCAAGAGTTTCGATGGATTACAGATTAATATTTTTTATGGGACTCGGACTACAGGAATATGGATTATAGTCGTCAATGCAATCAGATTACTAAATCTGCTTTATGTAAATGTAACCCTTGGATTGCCCATCCCTCCATCGCTTACGAGATAATTTATCGAACATAGCAAGATCAGCAATTGTGAGTCTATCTGACACAAGGTATGAACAATTAAGCAGGGCTTCGTTCAATAACTGAAGACTTTTTTCTACATTTCCTTTTGTAAGTTGAGAATCAGAAAATGTAATCCAATGATCAATCTGAAACAGACAAAATAGACAAAACATTAATTTTTATTTCAACACACAGAAAGTTGTGTCGTGTACCTCTGTTTTTTCTATCGCAGTTCCACGATACAACGTGGCATCAGCATTGGTGGCATTTATTCCCAGTAACCTTAGAATGGACGCTGATGATGAAGTAGACCCTGTTGTCCATGCGGCCTTTGTTTCATTTCCCCATTGAACATTCACAGACGCCCCTTCAAGCTGCACCAGTTTTGTGGCTGCATAAATTCCTGTATTACAGCAGCAAATTATTACAAATTCTTGAAGCTTCCACTCAACATAAACAAACAAGCACACAGTACAATAATTTATTTTAAGATGTATAAAAGATGAGAGCAATTTTTATGCAATTTTTACCAACTGCGGGATTATTCTTATCCAAGATGATGTTCATCTTCATTGTTCCTGCTTCGTTACGTCCTCTCTTAACTCTCTGTCAACTCTGTACTGATTTTTAGAAATCAAAATTAATTCACTATTCACTATTGAAGAAATGATTTAAAAACTGTTAGAATAACCGGCTGGTCACATTTGAGCCACATTTTGCATCAGATTGAAACTGGTCATATTTCCCCCTGTATTTAAATCCCAGGGGTACAGTAAGATTCGTCATTTCCTTTCCTACACCAAATATGTGAATCAACAATAGCCAATTTTCGAAATTTGTAATATATTTGGAAACAAACATAAAATATGTAAAAAGTGCTAATTTATGTCTGGCCAGCTGGGATTCAAAATAGATTAATCTAAAAAGTCACTACAAACTATTGAAGAGTTACTTTAAAATAATTTTTGGACACTTATTTAATTAACTAGTTCTTATCGCACCTTAATTTGCATAAGAGGGTGGAAAGCACTAAATTTCACTACTTCCTGAAAAACGACGTGATGAATGTGGCCTCCCTTGACGTTTTTCCAATTTTTCTCAATGTTGATCAAGTTTGCATTGAGGAGGGGAGCTTCACCACCTGCCCCTCTCAGATCTTGATGTGCTTTGGATATGTGGTAGTGTCCCATGAGTGTACCAAAACCCTGAAGTGGCTTGACTCCATGGCCACATTTGCGCCCGCCACACCCACTCAAAGGCGCCAAAAACACGAAAAAAGCCCTGTTTTCACTTGTTCAAACCCTCGCCAAAAATCCAATTTTGCTCGGATTTTTGTAAAATTTACATTTTTGTAATCCCAGATACTTGCTTGATCATATCCAGTAGCAATCTCAACTTTTTTGAAATTTTGAATTTTTTCGAATAATTCATCAGTCCGAAAATGCCCGAAAATTTCTAAAATTTCAAAAAAGTTGAGATTGCTACTGGATATGATCAAGCAAGTATCTGGGATTACAAAAATGTAAATTTTACCAAAATCCGAGCAAAATTGGATTTTTGGTGGATTTTTGAAGTTGGTAACTTTTGTGGTTTTCATCCCTTTGAGTGGGTGTGGCGGGCGCAAATGTGGCCATGGAGTCAAACCACTTCAGGGTTATAGTACACTCATAGGACCATACCACATATGCAAAGCACATCAAGATCTGAGAGGGGCAGGTGGTGAAGCTCTCCTCCTGAGTTGAGCCCGTGTCCCGTGTCACGTACTTGTAATATGTACGTCTCCTCAAAAAACATTTATTAGCATACAACTGCAACATAACAAATTGTTATAATATGTATAGTATATTATAAAAAAATAATAATTGACCATCCTGAAATATAGAAGTTATTTCGAAAAATAAATTTTATTCTAAGAAAAAAAACAAGGATTAAGAAAGGGCCATCGACCCATGTTTCAGCTGTTCTAAAATATAAAACAAATCATCAAAGCAAACGTGAAGTTTCTATTTTCAATTTAATACATTTTTTATTATTATTTATCTTGTTTACTATATAGATAATTGCCTCTTGCAATTTACATAGTTCTACATTTGCTTATTTTACTTGCAAGTATAATGAATTGATTAGCTGAAAAGCACAAAAAATATACAGAAATTAGATTGAAAGCAAAGTTTTTGAAGTCGAAAAAATGAACAAATGGGTCGAGCTTGCAGTATCAATTGTGGTATGGTTAATTGTTGCGATAACTATTGATATTTTCATCGAACTCTTAACATACGCTGTTGATTATATTCAGACTGAGTTTATTTACACTGGCTACGAGCTGCAATTTCAGAAATTCGATGCGCCTTCCTATTTTTGAGAACACTATTAATATAGCAACTATTTATTATCATCATCACAGTTTTGAACACACGGACCATTTGAATTTGAAAGTTGATATCTATAACACACAAATTCCTGTTTTACTCCCCGTTCAGTTGAGATGAACAACACTTTAAAATTACAACCCATTTATCTAGGATTTCAACATACTTCTTGTGCATTGTGCGGAGCTGGTGGCGTAAAATTTATGTTTTGTTCCAAGTGTCGTGTGGTTGTTTATTGCTCTAAAGAGCACCAAATTACGCACTGGAAACGCCACAAAAGGTTCTGCAGAGAGCATGTCTGGAGAAAGGACAGTCCGTATGGATCCGTGGCGTCAGCATCCTGTAAAGTTTCGTCGTGTGCTTGTAAACACTGGTACACCACTGCCGATGACAACGACTCATTATTCTTAGCTCAAGCTTCCAGTATGATTAACAATCCTACTTACACTCTTTTTATGCTACATGTTTTATTGTGCTAAATAAATTATTATTATTCTTGTAGATGGACTAAATAGCCTACCATCGTCTTCCTCTTCGACTCCTGTTGTTGCCCGTGATGAAGAAATAGACCAAGTCCTGTCCTCCTTGATACCGGAAGAATATTCGGCATCAAGTGAGGTTGTACTATATCCGGAGAAACAGGAGTTCATCTTGGACTTGGAAGAAAGCCTACGTGAAGTAACAAACGGTGGAGAGAGCACGTACGCTTCTATCCTCAACCCCACGCATGACGATGTGATGGCGTTTAATCATGATATTGCATTTAGTGGCATCGTATCTCCCAATAGTATATCATACGCTGACAAAAGTAACAATCAGTTGTTCTTTAATACTAGTGAATGTGACGAAATAAACTTGACACCAACAAATCAAGCACTACCACCATTATTAGAGCAACATCTGTCCACGCATCATCATCGACAGCTTGGTGGTCGTCCAGGGCTTGAAGATTTAGAAAATCATGCTCCTGTAGCCGTTCAACCTAACGGTGACGGAACTACGTGCGAGACGCACACGCAATCGTCCCAATCGCAAATTATGTTTTCACAACAAGCTGGAGATCAGTTGGTGTATTCTCAGAGCACCACGTTCAACCAAGTCCTAACCCCAGGTCATGCCCATAGTGCTGCTAGCCTTCATTTTGAACGAACTTTACATCCAAGCAACTGGGTAACTTTTCCCCCAAGTTCAACGTCGTCTCCATCGACCTCACTGTCAGTATCATTATCGGTGGCATCAAAGACTTTTGAGGATGAATCCGTCGTGATAAGAGAAAGTGATCAAGGCCTTGTCAGCCCCTCAATGACCCACTCAAGTGCCACTATACCCTTTCAGCATAGAAATAACATGCAATACATTTCTGGGCAGTCCGCTCAGCAAACTAGACTCTGGATTAATCAAGTTTGGGAACAGGTAACATTTTATAGTTGTTATAAATTTGTTACTTATCTTATCTCATTACCTTTCATAAAAAATGTGTTATCACTCTGTATCATCGTCACTATATATTATCAATCACTATAATGATAAATTAATGAATGGTTTGATAATCTGAATCATTATCAGTGAGAATCAGAATGGGCAGAATGTCATTTTATGCTATGTGCAATAATGTGAAATAGTACAAATCGCATTCAGTTGAGGTTTGCATAGATTAATGTGGGAGATGGATTAGGCAATTAATTTATTCTCTCGCATTGACATACCACTATATTTAATCAAATTGCTTCCATTTGAATGCAATTTTAAAATGGGATTCCCTTTGGTTCAACAGGTAATAGAGGACATGGATCACTACGGTGTTTGCGTTGTGGACAATCTCTTGGGAGATGCGAGAGGGGGTGCAGTGTTGAGGGAGGTTCAAAACATGTATTCTAAAGGAGCATTTCAGGATGGACAGTTGGTCAAGAGCAAAGATGGTCAGAGCAAATCTATCCGTGGGGACAAAATCACGTGGGTCGATGGCCGAGAACCACATTGTAGAAACATTTCAGTTCTAATAAAGCTCTTGGATAATATTGTAATGGGTGCAAATAATCGAAATAACAATGGTAAACTCGGAACTTACACAATTAAGGAGAGATCTAAGGTGAGTGAAATATTAATGAAAGAATGTTGCATACGAAAGACGCTGCAAACAAAGCCAAATTCATTAGGCATAGATTCAGAGCTTGAAGTCAGGACAGTTTCTCGATTTGCAATATTCACCCTTGCAGGTTATGTAACTCGCAATTATAGGGCTTTAGGAGATTTTAGACCTGAGATGAAGCAGATATAGATATATAGATGTATTTAGAACTTGTTGGACTGTGTGCGCCCAGCGTTGCACGTACACATTTTCCAGCTTGCGAATGAGAAATAAATGAGAATCAGCGTGCTTTTTACAGGGTCCTAATATCACTCACAGGCTTGACTCATACTCATTCTTTCTTTGCTAAATTTACTGAGATTTGTCTTTATGTTTAGTTGGTTTATCTATTTATTTGTTTAGTTTTCTCAACAAGATATAAAAAACAGAACAAGAATAAGGTTTTGTTCACTCGTCTATTACTCTAACTAGGTTTTAGTTGGGTCTGCATTTTTGGGTTGCAATTTGCAAATATGTCCCAGGGACGATCTATGATTAGATGTTATGCAATTATTTATGATTCCGTAGTGTTATGCATAAGACTAGGTACGTATAACGCAATCGACATATAATGTATTCCAATTGTATGTATGTGTAGGTCGCGAATTTTTTGTTGATCTCATTCAGTCTCATTCCATCCATAATAAGAAAAACACTCATCCAACCTTTATTTAAGACCAATATGACCTTCTTATTAATAGTATTCCTAGCTAGAAATAATTGAAGTTTATCCATTTTCTGTTGTTTTAGGCAATGGTAGCCTGCTATCCTGGCAGCGGAACGCACTATGTAAAACACGTTGACAATCCCAACGATGACGGAAGATGCGTCACAGCTATTTATTACCTTAACAAAGACTGGAGCACACAGGTTGGCTGATTTGTTTTGTAGTTAACAAGTTTCATAACTTTACCATAAAATATAATTTGAATTATTTCCTTCTAGGAAAATGGTGGCCTGCTTAGAATTTTTCCGGAAGGATGGTCACATCAAGTTGCAGATATTGAACCATTATTTGATAGGTACAATTAGAAAAAGAATCCCTAACTTATTAAACCCGATATTTATTATTTTTCTCACCTGAAAAAATTAGTCATTAGGATATATCGCTGATATTAATTTATTATGTGTTCCCTAATACTACTCGTAGATCTCTAAAATTGAAATATTTTGTCAATTTCAGTCGATTTTTTTTTGCAACTCAAAATTAGCCATCAAATCAATAAATAAACCAATAATTCTACGAATAAATGCTAAATACTTTTTGGCAAATATTAAATAACTATTGTGATTATAAATAAATTTAAAAAACAAGGAGCATTAACAAGCTAACCCTAATGAATCTATTAAATCTAATTTATAGAGTCATATTTTTCTGGTCTGATCGAAGAAATCCTCACGAAGTACAACCTGCCTACAAAACAAGGTATATTGATGATAAAATATAGTACTGATATTATAACTTATGACACAATTTATGGTATTTATTTTATGAATTTTGTATGCATTAATCAGGTACGCCATAACGCTGTGGTACTTTGATTCTAATGCAAAAGCAAGAGCGAAAAAATCAGCCGAGGATATTAAGGATATTTCATCTCTGAAAGCTAGCTGAGATGTTCTTGGAATTTTTTGTCTTGTCTGGTATGAAAGCCCCCAATTGTGTAAACTTATCGGATCGGATCGAGAAATTTAACGCAAAAAAAAATCTACTGAAACAAATTTTCATTTCGATGTTGCGCGCAACCTGTTCCACTAGGTATATAGCAAAACGATATGATATGTTTTCTAGTATGATTCAACGATCGACAAATGAGGAGGATATTGCGGTGGATCGAAGTCAACCGGACAGAATTTCTACGCGCCAAAATCACGTGCCAATTTGATTAACATTGGAGGCGGCCCGAAATTCAAATCAAATCCATCCGGTTGACTTCGATGCACCGCAATAGAAATTGTGATGTCTACTAAATCTGTTAAAAATCTCATTCGTTACGAAACACAACTATGATCATCACCGAAGAATCATCAAGCAATCCGTTTTTGAGTTTTTCGTACCTTGTATAAATTTATCCTTATCAGTCAGTGGTCTCATGAGTCGTATGTCCACAACCAACGCATTTCCTTCTAGTAATTCTATGCAATCAACTATCCTACTATTAGAGAAATATAGCAGGATGCTGATATAAAGCTCACCAAATGAGTTATTTACTGATCTATTTCTATTGATATATACTTCAAGAATTTAAATTTTGAGAATTTTATTTGAGGTCGGTGCATGGAATGAGATGTTACTGTGTGACCTGATTTACCGCATAATAATAAGTGTAGACACTAGAATTTTATCTGGACTTTATTACATGTTCAGAACAAATGTAATTTTTTTGAAAAAAATAATGAAATAAATCATAAACAGTCAATTTAATTCTGTTTTTATTGCATCAAATTATGCACACATTTATAAGTAAGCATTAACATTAACATTTATAGTACATTTTTTAGAATTTTGCATATATGCAAAATTCATATATTCAAAATCATTTCAATATTTTCATTCAAGTGAAAAATTCATGCTCCGATCGTATATATTGCAGCGATTGAATGCAATGTAAATTTCGCATTTCTAATTTGCCTATATTATGTATTCTTTTGTTAAGCAAGAATCATTGAAACCAAACGAGTCGTTATCTTGCCCATTTTGGTTATTGGTAATATTTGCATTGTTGTGTAGTACGCCTGGTAAATGATTTAGTTGTGTCTTGGTTTTGCCCACAGAGTTGTAAGCGCGTAGAAATGTAGCAACGAACGAACATTTCTTTATACGCGTTTTCTCTCATCACATCACTGTCGTCCGCCGCCGGTTACTTACAACAACGAATAAATAAATAACCAAAACTCGTTTAATTTCTTTAGTATTATAATTGTCCAACTAGAGAAGTGAGAACAGTGTGATATCCACCGGAGCTGTCCAGTTCCTGCCTTTAATTGCTCATCAAAATTTCTATAATGTCTAACGATCGGATTAAAAACTTTAAAAATTTTGGAAAGGACACGGACGTAGGACCATTTTTATATAATAAAATACGACATTTACTTTAAAATACCTTTTTCTTATAGGAACTGCGAAGAAGAAGAACGGATGCATCTGTAGAGTTGCGAAAAGCTCGAAAGGATGAGCAGTTATTAAAACGACGAAACATTGATACGGATGAAATAGACAACGTACATACAAAAACCTCATGCACCCCTCTCGCTGATTCATCAAATGGAACGTCCTCGACTATTAATGAGAATGTGATCCGAAAAATTATGAAAGATATGAACAGGTGATAATAAAGATATACTAATTCAAAATTATTTCACACGCACCACGCCACAGACACGGTATCAATCAACCGCAATAATAATTTAATGTCGAACCTTATAGCCACTACTTATTTATGTGCAATTTTGTAGCGATGATCCACAAAAACAGTTTGCTGCAACCCAACAAGCTCGAAAAATTCTTAGTCGAGAGCGTCATCCTCCAATCGACATTGTAATCGCCGCTGGAGCTGTTCCCCGTTGCATTGAATTTCTCAAGGAAGATAGCAATCCAGACCTTGTGTTCGAGGCAGCCTGGGTCCTTACAAATATCGCTTCTGGGTCCCCAGCGCAGACTGACGTGGTCGTAAGAAATGGTGCAATTGAGCCGTTTGTCAACCTTCTCCGATCCCGATACCCGCATATAATTGAGCAGTCTGTGTGGGCGCTGGGAAACATTGCTGTACGTAAATAAACTTTCTCTAACAATATATATTACATATATCATCATCCCTACATGCTGTTTATTTTGTAGGGTGACGGTCCAGTTATGCGAGACCTGGTAATTGCCAAAGGTATTGTTCCACCTCTGGTTGCCCTTGCAAAAACAGAACCAAATTCAAGCAACGTGAGTCTAATAATTGTCATTCTTCATCAGTTTTCTTATTATTTCGTATTAATGTCATTTAAAGTAATGTAACTTTTTTCCCTAAAATTATGTAGTCTGCTTTCTTGAGGAACATTACTTGGACTTTGTCTAATTTGTGCAGAACTAAAAATCCTGCTCCTCCACCTGAAGCCACACGACAGTGTCTCCCAGCTCTGGCAAGACTGATCAATAATGCAGATATGGAAATCGTTTGTATGCCCCTACTGATATGCTTATTAGTCTGAACTTTATTGTTTGACTTTATGTGTACATATTTCGCATCCTTATTCAAATTATTAATTGTTGCTTTCAGCTGATGCATGCTGGGCTCTATCATACCTCAGTGATGGACCAAACGAAAAAATTGAAGAAGTTGTGAAATCTGGTGTTGTTCCGAGACTCGTTGATCTGCTGGGAGTTGAAGGTCATAATGTTGTAACACCATGCTTGCGAGCTGTAGGCAACATTGTTACTGGAAGTGATGTACAGGTAGGTTAATTAAAAATAAACCAATGTAACGAATTTATGTATCACTAATGTTAAAAAATAACATGTACTAGACTCAAGCGGTTGTCCAAGCTGGAATTCTTCCTCAACTTCTCAGATTGCTGCAGAGCAATAAGGCCAATATTGTGAAGGAAGCTGCATGGACTGCATCTAACATTTGTGCCGGTACTTTGGAGCAAATTAACACTGTGATCAATGCTGGAATGGTGCCCTTGCTCATTACTGTCTTGCGAACTGTAACGTGACTTTCTGATTTCAAACTTATCCTAAAACGCGGAGCTATTAATAATAAGTATGCTAATTATTGAATAGGGAGATTTTCGGGCTCAGAAGGAAGCTGCATGGGCTATCACCAACATTACTTCCGGTGGTGCCATTGAGCACTTGGTATACTTGTGCCAACAGGGAGCTATTCCAGTAATGTGTGACATGTTAACATGTCGAGATTGGAGAACTATTGTTACGATTATGGATGGACTGGAAAACATTCTAAGAGTAGGTTTAAATTCATTTTATTCACTCATATTTGGTACCTGTTTTTTAAAAATAATTGTTATCCTTTATGTTTGTAGGGTGCCCAAGACGTTGGTCAGCTGGATAAAGTTGCCTGTGCCATTGAAGAATGCGGAGGACTGGACAAGATCGAGCAGCTTCAGTCTCACGACAATAACACCGTGTACAATAAGGCGTACTGTATTATTGACCAGTTCTTCTCAGACGAGGTGTGTTAACAAGCATAAAACAAAACTTTTATCCAGAATAATAATTACGAACTTAAATGACACTTTGTAATAGGGAGGGACTGATGAAAATCTTTTGCCCGAGACAAACGCAACTGGCGATTTTCAACTAACTGTGAACCAGTCGGTCCCAGAAGGTGGATTCAACTTGTAAACCTTTGGATTTTGCTTGACATCGTGAGTACTATACAATTACTTACTTGATAAGTAAATCTTGTATTACTAGACTAAAATTAAGCCGTCTTCCATCATCAAACCCTTTCATAACGTGTATTCAGAGAAATCTGTGAACTTGTATAAAATTAAGATAATCTTTTCACAAAATTAGAACCGTTCGTTAAAACAAATTGAAGAAGTCATTCATTACAATAAAATCCGGTTTTTATTTATTCCAGTTTTTGTATTTTGATAATATTCAGAGACAGCAGTATTCTTAATTTAAATTTAAATATATGCCGTCCTTAAAATCTCCAAGCAGAATAAAATGGTAGTGTAATACATTTGAAAATAACAAACTATTTATTTCTCACGAATTAAGGGCCTGGGGGAAGTTGCTTAGAAATCACGTCAACTTTGACGATAAAATTCAGCAATGCACAAGAGGGCAGATTTTTTAAATTATGTTTAATGCGTTAATCATATCTTTAGATTTTACTTGAGTTTTTTTTGACGATCTGCCCTCTTGTGCAGTGGAGATATTTGGTCGTAAAGTGAGGACAAATTGGCTTAGAATTGCCAAATTAATGGCAGGAATTGCATTTTGAGTATCCATGGAACAAAAGAAACAACTTTTTTCAAAAACTTGAGGGACTTGAGGGAAACTTTTTCAAAAGCAGTGACAAAACCAAAGCTTTTGAACGTCCCATAGAAACGGTGTCAATTAATTGTGGTCGTAACCTAACAGAGCGATAATAATCTTGGGGCCCTGGCAATTATTGTTGCTAACATAAAATCAAGTAAATCTTCCCCCGGGCCCTTAAGTTATAAATTTTAGCAGTCGTATTGTATTTTGAAAATACCACACTCTGCGATACTCATCCCCTTGAGCACAAACCATTTCGACTCATCTCTGATAAGTGGCAGGCAGGCTCTCCTTGCCTCCCACTCTTGTTGTTTCAATAGCGAAGGTTATTTCATGGTGACACAAAATTACAAAAAGCATATACAAATATATCAAATACATATGGACCAAAACTCGTTCATGCAACAAAGGAAAGAAAGGGCATTAGAAGTGTGCAAGTTTGCTCTTCGGTTGCCTAGTGACGTAATACAAAACATCCGTACTCTTTTTACTGAGGGGACGAACGTTATAATGGACTGCATTTACGATTAGTCCCCTAATTAACTAACGCACAGACACTTAAATCGTTGTTGGCTTTGCGAGTACAGGGAAAACTAGATGTTGGTCATTTGTGGGTTGCAGAAACCTCTACGTGATCGGATAACGTTAAACGTGCCTTGCAAAGGCGTACAGTGAAGACAATTCGGGATCTAGGTAAGTGGAGTGATTTTTTTCATGCGCAAGCATGAACGAGTACGAAGTGATAACCACCGTGGGTGAAGGGGCACACGGAATTGTTCTGCAAGCCCGTCATTCCATCAGTGGTGATATTGTAGCCTTGAAGAAGGTGACACTTAAGAAAATCTCCACCGAAGGAATTCCAGGTTAGCTAATTGGGTTGTTTCAAATAACTTGTTTGAAAGACACAAACAAATGCATGCCATTTGTGCTGGATATTATGAGTATTATTGCTGTCTCTTGTGCACAGTGCAAATGGTCCGTGAAATCAAAGCCCTTCAGTGCATTGAGCATGAGAACGTGGTCACTCTCATCGACGTGTTTCCTCAAGGTCTCAGTTTTGTTCTCGTGTTTGAATTCATGCCTTCCAATTTATGGGAGATTTTGGACAACTATCGTTTGAACGGTTCTCAAATCAAGTGCTACATGAATATGTTATTAAAAGCTTTGGAATATTTACATGAAAACCATATACTGCACAGGGTAGGCCGAATTGATAGACAATACAAATTGCTTTACACTCCATATCCACTGATTGATGTTTCTTAATTTGAAGGACTTGAAACCAGCAAATCTTCTTATAAGCAATGATGGGTCTTTGAAAGTGGGAGATTTTGGCCTTTGTCGTCTTCACAATCAAGGTCAACATGTTGCTTATTCTCACCAAGTAGCGACGAGATGGTACCGGTCCCCCGAGTTATTGTACGGAGCACGATATTACGACGAAGGTGTCGACCTATGGGCAGCAGCAGTGAGTGTTGCAGTTACACATAATATGCTTTAATATGCATGATATAATGTGCAATAAGTCAACCATTAGCAATTACTTGTTGAGATTGATCATCAAGATGAACAAATTTAATCCATTACATAGCTTGACTCAGTTTTCCAATGAGGCAGTACTACTGTCACAGTAGATTCGACATCGAGTAAGTGAAGCTAAGCGATGGTGGAAGGAGGAATTTAATATCTTTCGAGATATCCGGATATTTTTATCATCAACGTGACTCGTATTTTTCTTATTGAGGGACTATGTACATACATACAAATATTCAGTCCTTGCCCATTTTCTACATGCAGTATCTTGAATCGGACTTATATTGCCCTTCAGGTTTCCATTTCTTTAGGTGCTCTGCCTGGTCACAGTTGACTGTTTCCTCTTGTCGAAGTGTTGCTTTGCTGAGATGTTTAATTTAAACTGCAAAGTTATTCTTACTACTAATTTATGTAAATATATAATTCAGAACTTGTTGCAATTGGGTGCGATAAGAAACAGTACATGTTTCACCTGAGATTTTAAGCATACTGACCTTTCGTATGAATTTAGATTATTTGTGCCGAAATGCTAAAAGGAGAACCAGTCTTTCCTGTGAGTTAATTACATGTTCAGATAAAAAAAAATGGAAGATGGATGAGACAACGATGAGCCCATTTGTTAGCCAGTTGCTCCCTCGGGTCGATCTCTTTGTTTGTCTTCATAAGTGCATATGTACATACGTACTCTCCATCATTTTGTCTTTGTCTCATCCTGTCGCGTACTTCCCCATTACTTTTCCCGATCCAATGATTCCGAGATAAATCATTCATTGCCGTTTGTTTCTGGGTGTCACAGGGAGAGAATGATATTGACCAACTGTACCTCGTAATCTCGAGTCTGGGGACGCCAGATGAAACTTCCTGGTAAGGCAGCGAATTTAATTGTTATAAAAGACAAAAGTATGTAATGCTTAAAGTCCTGTAACTTGTCATAGGCCTGGACGATCCGAATTACCGGATTACAATAAAATATCATTTCGCCCAATGGACCCCGTCCCTCTGACCACACTCGTCCCATCCGACGTCCCGAAATACGAAGAGTTCATTGGAAGCTTTCTCATATACAATTCTAGTAAACGGATCTCTGCAAAAAGTGTACGTTTTTAAAAAACAAAAAATGGACTACGACGTATTTGATATGATGACGCTATGTGATATTTTTCTTCATGTAAACATGTAGGCCATGGATCACGAATTTTTCAGAACCCATCCTTTACCATGCTCAATCTCGGAACTTCCTCCTCTGCCCACCCTTAAATCTGTTATGTTTAAGGATTTTGATTCCCTTAAGATTTGTGACGATGCTTCTGCTAGTAACACGAGCTCATGTTCAACATTAAAATGATAACATTGAAAATTGTGAAATATGCGTATGTTTACTTGTTATTATTTACAATACCTTAATTTGTAACAAATAAAGTGTTAATTACCACATCGTGAAAAATAAATAGTACAAATTTTATTGTTTGAAAATGTCGTTTGGGTGAAAATTTTTCTGCTTCTAGAGATTTTCCTCAGCGAAAATTATATAAGTACACAACAAGCGAGGATTATATTCTAACGAGAATGCAATGAGACAATGCGTAAGATGAATAATTAAATTAGGATTTGCAGCTTGACTCTACAAACTTCCCTGATCCTTTATTGCAATTATGGGATTAACATTGTCCCCCAAAACCGCCACTTGGTTGATCCCACTTGATCCATCCCTGTTACATATCGTATCGTACTACGTACTGTATACATCCTGCTTTTTAGTACTAAAATCTACCCTTTCGGACAATCTGTCCACGTTCTATACTTCTCCGTGTTTCTACATCCAGGAACTTACTTTTACTTTAAATCCAGTTAATTTTGGGGTACATTTAGGCCACAACACTTTTAGTAACGTATACAACCATGCATAAATGGGTATCCAAAGTATTTATATAGGTAAGCTTATCTAACGTTGGACTCATGCTGCTGGCTCCATATTGTATGAAATTAAACTGCTGTTTTCCGGTTGTCGAAAATTTGAAGATGTGTAAAAGGAAATGGAAAGTGAAAGGAACACAACCAGTTTTCTCATATATAGTGTCGTGCGTACTGACTGAGATGATTCGACGGGATGAGGGGAACATTGTACGCCGTTAGAGAAAGCAGCCCCAAATATAAATGTACACATAACGTACATGAATGGTTTACTACCTACAACAACTCACTACTTTGGTACAAAACATGACATGATACAATAATCTCCCATCTTGCTGGTGGGAGCAGTAAGTGTGTAGTTAGTGTGGAACTTACACATGACCTCAAACTGGACGCCTAAAAATGGTTGACGAAGTACATATTACTAAAAAAATTGCCCATCCATGTCCATTCCGTGATCTAGGCGTGTCCACTGGGTTCTCTTTCTCGACATGCATCCACTTTCCCCAATGGCTGCTATTACCGGAATCAGAATCACCGGCTCACACAGGCCGGAAGAGCGACCGTTAGAGGAAATTGAATTTATAGTTCATCCCATCCCACAAACCATCACGGCTCAACATTTTTTTCCAACATGACAGCACACCGAGCAGAATTTTAGTTGCGTAGGTAGATTGATTTCTTCTTCATGTTCATACATACATTCATTAGATTGATACGTGGGAATATACGTATATGTACAAGCAGTAAAATAGCACTAAAAACTAAATCATGGTTAGCCTCAATATTTTGAACAAACTTTTAAATAGTGACGTAATGTAAGCGAGAATTAATCTTGAGATTTTGATATTTATACATTCGCGTACGTATAATTGATTTGGCTTTATATAGCGTGTCGTGGAATGAGGCGTCCGCATTCTGAAAATCTGTTAGAGCTTATGTATTGTAGCTAACTAGCTGCTGCTGGATATGTATAAGCTTAATCCCTTTGGATCTAGGCCGAGCAGAGTAATTTAAGATGTTTACCTCTCTCATAAATTTGCGAGATGGTGTTTATGGGACATCCAGTCCAATCTCATAAAGATTCCATGTCGTGTCCCCAGTCACTGCAGATTAGTGCCAGGACAGTAGAAAGACGGAGGTTGCGATTAGGGCACGAATTAGAGATTATTTGGGGTGGAGGCTGCCCTGGGTGGGTGGGGACTAAGTAGAAATAAATGTTGCTTGCCACCAAAATCACACAACGCCCGTGTATCTGACGTACGACGTATGAGCCCGTAGCGAAACATCAACTACTCATGCGACCACCTTTGATGGGAAACGAATCAGGCAGATATGTGTTGCTGGACCTCCCTGATACTCACTCTGCCTCCATAAAAGTAAATCGGATTACTTCTTGTCCTTTTCTCCAAAAGGTTGCAGCTGAAATGATTGATTAGACTTTTATCGAAATACCCACTCTCTTTACTCTCAAATTGAGCCATGTTAGAAGCCATGCAACAAAAGTAGGCGTAGGAGGTGGTCCTCATCGCATCACACTCAGTCATCAGTCACATGACCCATGACCTATTCATCAAAGAATTTCTTCCTTGTAAGACAGTTGACACTATTAACTTTGAATCACTTCATATGGAAAATATAAACAACTTTTTTTTCATGTACTTGCATAAAGTGAAACATATTTTCAAGGGTGACATAACAATCAAACGGCAGCTGCCATCCATAAATATGACAATTTTTTATACGTATCTTGGTCTTACAACAATCAGTGGAATTATAGCCTTGAAACATGTACTCGGTCAGTTACATAATTGGCACATGTGAAGGATGTCAAGTTGACAAAAACGCCTCTTTGTTGTCAAGCCCAGAATCTTGCTACACACGTTTTCCATAATTTGAGCCGCAACAACTTACCCTTGCCTCAGGGCTATGCCAGGTTTTTATGGTGAAAGTTTCACCCCACTGTCTCGAGCTACCTGTTCATTATCTCATATTTTTCTGTATTTGTGCAACCAAAGTTGATGCCTCTGCCAACATTCATCGCAATTTCCTTACTTCATTCAACCCTGACAACCACAAAGAGCCACAAGGTGGTGAAATTGTCAGGTTTGTTTAGTAAAGTGAAAGTGAAATTAAGAAAGTTGTGCAAGTCGAGAGACAGTTCTTGGAGCAACCCACCACAAACTTTCATCGTTTCTACTACTCGACACATCGTTTCTAGTTTATGTTGGTGACTTGACTCCTCTGAAATCCTGGGAATGTCGTATGGAAAAGAAAAGTCAACCCTTCACTTTTTGAGTGCTCAAGGTATCACACATAAAGAAATGTCTGTAATAAAATGTGGACGAAATGAAATGAGCTGGGCTGGGAGGTAGATGGAAGGTTATCAAAACCCATGCGACGCCGACGGTCATTCCGCTGCACGGAAACAGAAAAGATGTGTCAGTCAAAGCAATCATCGTCTTCATGTCATTTTTTTACGAGCCACGTGCAACGTTGACTTGACATTGAACTCACAATCACGGCAGTTATTATTATCCTTCTTTAAGAAAAAGTGCGTATATATTTATGCCACGTTGCTCCAGATGAACGTGGCTCTAGCTTGTGGTAGGGTAACTACTCTCGGCTACATCCATACTAACTTTCACTAGAAAAAATTTGGTAGAAGAGAAAAATGGAGAGCAAGAATCAAAATGGGCATTCAAATAGTATTTTGTCGTCCATATAATATAATATAATCGATACTGAAGCATTAAAAGTTTGCATGAATCCAAAGAAAAGTGATTATAGTGGAAAACCCTCGAGAGAGAGAAAGAGTTTTGGAAAATCGGAAGCCAATTCCTTCCCCATCGCATTATATTCCACTTTTGCCTAGTTGGTATTGACTGAACACTTGGTTGGCTTCCTGTGCTGGAAGAACATGTTCATCATTTATTTTAGGTCGCTGTAGTACAAATAGTAGGATTAAGAAGTGTACGTAGATGTGCATATGCACTGGAATAAATCGTGTGGTCGTCGATCTGAAAAAGTTTGAAGTGGTTGGTTTTTTGACCGTTCATGCAGAGAGAAAAGTTGGGGAATTAAATACTACCTATTCCTAAGGAGTATATACCCTAAATGGCTACAACGATTGATAAATTAGAAAAAATTAGTTTTACAGAAGCGATACATAATATGCACAAGTTTGTATTATGCACTCCTCTCTGGGTAGACTGTTGGCAATATTTCCACAAAATATACAGATTTATGATTATATTAAGATAATATCTCAGTGGTTATTTTTTATTAAAATGTGGAGTACGTACTCGACTAATTAGTTCTGACTCGAATATCTCTTTTCGGCTGAATAATTTCCAATACAGTTGAGCAGAATTAATTAGAATAGTCGTACCTCAAGTAGGAAGTAAGCTTATGATTTCCTTATCTTTAACATACACATTTGAACATATGTACATGTGTGGATTCAGTGGATACTAACCACCAGCCCCATGCACTACTTTCCCTTCCTTCGTATATTGCTAAAGTCGGCGCAGTTAGTATAAATATTTTACCTATTCCTCCCTGCTCAACATCAACACTTTAGAGTTTAGAGCATCAAGTTGACTTTGATCTTCAGTCATTTGGGGCTTTCACTTTCGCCGTGTGCAGCAGTGCCTTACTTCCCTTTCCTCCTCCTCCCTCCTGCCACTGCTGCCTGGTCCTTTCCAACTTGGTCGACTCGTGCAGCTACGACAAAGAGAACGCTGAATTTTCCAGCTGAGGTTGTGGTCTGCCCCCAAAACCACAACGAACCTTAATTTGAAATGGGAGGACTGGATGCACATTCCTCGCATAGTTAATATTTGTGCACCACTGGATATTATTGCTATGCGGAATTTATGCTTTGACTAAAATCACCACTTACGAGGGGTGCCAAAGCCAGGGCAATTTTAGAGTTTGAAATTAAATTAAACTTGGAAAAATTTGCACACTTATAAATACGTAAGAATTTATAAACTTATTAGGTCAAATTTAAGCATGTTACATACATACGTAACAAATATGTACATACGTCACCATTTGCATCTGGTTAAAAAAACATAGAAAATTAAATAAGATTACCAATAAATCAAATATCCATTCTAAATTTTAGCACCCCATATCTAAACAAAGCAGTTTTGTACACCTTGTAGAAACGCAGCTCGATGGTTTTATTCATTGACCACTTGTTTGTTCGTCATCATTTTTCGTTTTTGTCTGCTTTCTGTGATTGGAGTCCAATATGTGCAAATGTGCACAAGTGAAGAATGGTATGACAATAGGATGAACAAATGAATATGTGTATCTTCTATAAATCATGCATGATTTAACGAGTTGTATATATATATGTATGTACATACATATATAAGTATTTATTTAATGATTCTTACAAAATATTTGACAATTTCATTATTATTAAATTACATTATTAAAGCTGCTGTGTCGCATCATCATATATAGGAAGGACTTTGGCTAACTGTTAAACAACAATTCAAGATAATGAACAATTCAAGAAAACTTCAAGAGGGCTACGCCAATATTATTACGGATTCTTTATGTACACAAAATTGGGCAAATTTTAAGCCATCATACATAAAAATCGTTAGATCGCGAAAAAACATTATTTCATACCCTATATTACAAACATAATGAAAGGAAAGAAAGGAAAAGGGATCATGAAGCCTCGTGACACAATAATATAATAAAAATCTGTGTCGTATAAAAATCCTCTACTTCTTAAAATACTATACAAATATGCACTCACTTAAGCTGAAAGTGTGCTCTTTCCGTGTATTATTTTGACGCGAGCAAATTCAAACAATGAAGCCAACTACATTGTACCGAATGTAGCGTGTGTGTATGCATACAGGAAGGGTGGCTGGGTGTCTAGTGAGGCGCGTGTAAGTAGGTGTGTGGTGAAAATTAACTTTTTTTATGGAGAGCCAGAGAACTTGGTCTGGTTTAGCTTGGGAGACTGGCAGGTCAATGTTTTGAACAAAACGCTGACCAGATTCAGAGTTCCATTTGTCCTCTTGGATAAGGGATTCATCCCGGATTTAACCCTTGACGATTGAAATTGTCCTTGTGTAAAAATGACATAATTTGTAAATTCCATCTCCCGACTTGACGAGTGTGCATACCTCTTTAAAGATTCGGTAATGATATGCCCACGTTTCCGTGCCCTGCATCAAAACGCCACGCTGCACATTGTTTTTCCAACGCCCACTGCACCCCGGCGGCTGACCAGTCGAAATTTTGTTTCATTTTTAAATCCTTGTTAAGGCCATGCGTACGCGCTTAGCCTCCACTTGGTCGATTGGTCTGGGAAAATGGGCCGGATTTTCTTCCCCAATTTGGAACAAAATTTCGAATTCTGTAATAGGATATTTCGACGGTGATTTTGATAATCAAGACAATTCCAACAAAGGAATCAAATTTTGGAGTGGTGGAACTGCAGTTCGAATTGAGCATTTGAGAAAGGTTACAAATAAATTTCGAATTCAGTAAAAAAATACTCTCGTCATCGGGAGATATTCACAAACCCATGAATTGTCCACTTTTCAGAAAAATAGCAGGGTGGGCGACTTGGTGAAAGTCATCCTTCACGGGTACCCAGTCACATTGCAGGACCTCAAAATACCGCTCCACAAGATACAACTACTCGGAAATAGTGGAACCCAGGTACATATTCATATATTTCAAAACCAGAACAATTGCTCTGACCTTTTGACCCATTGAATTTCATGGATATGCAGATTCTTGTCTGGCGGACAGAGTCTCTTCAACAACCCTTCCCAGCGACCCTACGCCTCCAACCGGGCTACAGTAATTCGAACATGGTCGACCTCTGGAAAAATTTCTTTACCGTAATGTATGACCAAATTCCAGTAGATGAAAAGTACAGAGAAAAAAATTACACTTCGTATTTGTGATATATGTATTAGTGAAAGTCTCAAAACTTTTAAGGAAAATGTTGCATATTATTTCATTTATTTGATTTTTACGTAAATAATGGTGCACATTTTATAAGTTGATAAGTGAGTCATATTTTTGCTTGAAGTATAATACTATGGTTAGTCGTGAAAAAGTAGAGTGATTGATTAACTATTGAGATTATATGGTACATTAACATTTGTTAATTAAATATAAATTTAGTAATTTTTGAAGAAGCTCATTTTCTCAAAATAGCACATTTGACATTCTTTCAACATAAAAGTTTTAGTCTGAGGTATGTTCATTTTCTCTTGTAAATACCCAAACTTGTAGCAATTATGGGCTTAATAAAATCAATACGAGGTCATATAAATATTATTAACAAACTTAAAATGTAAGTCATGACGGAAGGAAGATGAAATTTAATAAAGACTATGAGTCAGTTACCTCCGGAATTAAATATGCTTAATGTTTATGAACACGAGTTGAGATTTCCGGTTCCGTTGTTGTTGTTGTACCCCAGCCTGTACCCTAGCCGCTGTATCCATTGTCTTTCAGTGTCTTTGCGAACTATATCTGATGAGAATCCACCTTCGATGATAGTGTAGCGTCGGTCCTCTTTGTGATGGACAAAATTGAAATGAACATTGACATTCTTCAATCGAAGATCCTTGTCTTGGATCGCTTCTTCTCCGTTCCGTCCTAAAACCCGATCGATGTGTTGTCGAAGTTCGGGAATAGACGGATACTTCTTTTTCCATCTATCGCTCGTGGTGTCTGCATGACCATTCATTCTTTTATGAAAGTTTCGGTTCTATATCATAAATCAATAAGAACTTGTATTATGTACATGAAAATGGCGTCAGTTCACGAGGACTTTACGAGACATTAATCAAACAGGTGCATAGTTAAGTTTAAACAATTACATTAGATTCTCCTACGTATGATGCCCAGTTGCCTTCATCCAAGCAACGTTGACAGTAGATTAGGTATACGACGTCGTTAGAACAGCAGGTGAATCTTCGATCCAAGTGGATGACCTGGTCGTCGGATGGACCCCACTTTACACTATTCCTTGACGTCATTAGTTGCTCCTGGGTGCATAGTGAGTCACGGCACCAATAAGTACCCGGGCCCAGATATCCAAATTGTGCGTTTTTGTTGATATTTTCCACGATTTCTACACAAAAAAATACGACAAAATAAAATAAGTTAAAGTATTACGCGCATGTTTCTTTTCTCTTTAAACTTATTTACTTACTAGACTCAGTGAATTTCACACGGGTAGTTGGATCGGTAACACGTAGTGCAAAGTTTGGTGTTGTGGTGTTCCATGGTTGTAATGGGAGGTCATTTTCGTAGACATTGTCGGTTTTGGTTATCTTGATCCTTCCTGGTGATCCAAGTGTCACTTCGATTTTCTTTAAATCGGACTGGAAAATTCTTCGTACTAAAGACAAACGCGTACTGTTAACAAAACCCTTGATTTGTTGGTTGGTTTTGGTGGTGTTCCTCTCGACATTGATGGAACAGTCGATCCAGAAAGATTTTTTGTCATTGTCCATCATCCCTGCTATGAAGGCCCGTCCGACGGGTGTACTCATGAAGTCGTCTGTTGGAGGCCCCCTGGTCATGACATGTCCGGAGTCTGGGTCAAATGTCAAGACAGGTCCAGTCCAATTTGAGGGGAGGAATCTTCGCCATCCTAAAAAAGTTTTTGTTGATTTTAGTTCACGTGGACATTTCTTAAAATCAATGCACAAAGTTTGTTTTAATTGTACTCACCTCTTTGTTCTCGTCCATTCACTGTGATGGAGGGTGGTTCGGGAATTGGCAATCCAGTAACGTCGCACCATTCCCAAAGGTTCAGGATTTCTGGATTCGGATGATGATTTTATGATGGTGATGGTGATGGAGAAGCAGCATCAGCAGCAACAGGAGCAACAGCAGGGGGTGGATCATCGTGTCGAACCATCTTTGAAGTAGAAGGTCCGTCAGAAATTTGCACCAGCTTCTCGGCTGCGGCTTTGCGTTTCGCCAGAAACTTGTTCCACCGATAGCTTGCGACCTCATGCTCTTCTTGTAGCTGAGCCAAGAGCTCGTCTGACATATCGTCATCAGACTCACTCATGGTCCTCGTGAACTATTTAAAATGTAATAAATACATCATTTTTTTGTTTAATAGTTCACGTTAACTTTTATATAAAAAGAAACACTTTGGTGCTTACCTGGTCACGGTCGTTGATGAATGAAGATAAGTTGCAATGATAAATTGTTGAATTAAAAAATTTGATCCGTTGTTGAGGAACAAGTAAAAGAACGTGTGTCTCTTGTGGAAGACAATCTCCGACTGAGGGATAAAAGAAAAACGTTTCGAGCAGGAAATACTGCAGACAAAGGAGAGCCAATCAGAGAAAGGCGCGTCGGATGCAAAGGAAGTTTAAAAAATCGTCCAAGAGGCAACTTGAGACATATCCTCCAAAACAGTAATTATACTCTTCAGTCTTTATGTTTGTTTCATGCACATGTCGTCTTTGAATGAAGCTTTAATTATTTTTTAACCATCTAATTAATTTCTATACATTGCATTTGCATAATTTATCCATTACACAGTTATATTTGAATAAGTTCACGTGGACTTGTCATCGTTGTTTCATTATTTGCAACCAACAATTGAGAGCGGGGGATTAAAAGTAACGACACTTGCAAACACTCACGCCAACTTTGTGTCGTTGTTCTTGAGTTTGGTTGTTGCGTTTGGATTAATTTTAAATAATTGTCCACGGGGATTTAATTATTTTAATACGCATAGGTTTTTTGCTTGTTTCACGCATAAAATATGTATTCGTCCGTCGAAATTGTCAATAAATTCCTGCAAGTAATAAAAATTAAGACGACTAAGAATAAAGGTTGTCGTGTTGCAGAGGAGGAAAAAAATTCTTCTGGAGAAACGCCAAAAGGAGACAAAAAGAGTACATAGTTTAAACTTCTATTACTTATTTACTTTATTATTTCATTTATTTATTTAAATATTCCGAGATATTGTGCAAACGTATTTGTGTTGTTCACGTGAAATTTTACCACTTGTCATTTGATATTCAATTGGTTTAACTCATCATTTTGATATTTTTACAGATGTTCCCGGATCCTGGCACGCCATGTTTTCGTAGACGCGAGTTCGTTTGGACTGATGCCATCGTCTTTGATTGTTGATGTTACCACATAACCAACAAACAAATTCTCCTACAGTAAATATAAAAAAAATGTACATATTTCAAACACATTCTGTCAGCCGAGTCAATGATAGTCAATTTGTACCAAAACTTGCATGATGAAAATTAAATTGTCTATATATTACATCAAATTCTGCTTGAATTATTACTCGCATCAATTATTTATTCCACGTGAACTAAACAGAGCGCGGTTCCAAAATTATCATGAAAGTTTCTACATTAATTAAGTTACAAAATAAACCAACAATGAGAAAATTCCTTGCACTAGATTTAGAGCTATTCCATTTTCAAAATGAGCCTGAATTTTGCATATGACCATATTCATGAATTTTTTAAAAATGAACTAAACAGAGCGCGGTTCCAAAATTATCATGAAAGTTTCTACACTAATTAAGCTACAAAATAAGCCACTAATCATAAAAATCGTTGCACTAGATTTAGAGCAATTCCATTTTCAAAATGAGTATGAATTTGCATATGACCGTATGTATGAATTTTTTAAAAATGAACTATAGAGAGCGCGGTTCCGAATTTTTTATGATAAGTTTCTCTATTAAATATGCTGTAAAATAAACCAACAATCATCAAAATCCTTGCACTAGATTTGGTGCTATTCCATTTTCAAAATGACCATGATTTTGCATATGACCATATTCATGAATTTTTTCCACGTAAACTATAGAGAGCGCGGTTCCAAATTTATCATAATAAGTTTCTCTATTAATTAAGCTACAAAATAAGTTACTAATCATAAAAATCGTTGCACTAGATTTAGAGCAATTCCATTTTCAAAATGAGCATGATTTTGTTTTCCGCATTACAATTCAACATATTAGAAGTACAAATTGAAAGAGCTTATTGAAGATTCTGATGAGAAAATGAACAACAGAATAAAATATCGATGAAGCATATTATAAGAAATAAAAATTCAACTAATCTTCTTCGTTACATGTGGGACATTCCCATTTCCATTTGGGAACCATGCTTAGACCGAGGCACCTCAAGTGGTACCATTTTCGACAAGTATCACATGGCACAAAAAAATCTTTGGCGTAACTGCAGGGGCCAGACATGCTGCGGCTGCACAAATTCCATCCTCTTTCTTTTTCTGCTCATCAGCTTTCTCTTTGCCCGATAGCTTTTCCTTCTCCTCCTCGTTGACCGACTCTTCTTTCAAGACCAACAAATTTTCGGAACTTTGGTGTCGTTCAAAGATTGAACTAGGAGATATTTCTGTAAAAAAAACAAGTTAAATTATTGCGAGATATGCAAATCAGTAGAACGAAAAATGTGATATTACCAATTGCCATAATCTCGACGATCTCACCACTGGACAAGGCAAGGCCATGAGTTGAAGAATGCACCGGCGGAACGATTCCGACGGCACCTGTTTTTCCTTCGAACAAATCTGTTCTATAAAAAAACATATGAAAAAAATTGAGTATCAAAAGAAAAGCAGTAAAAGTTCACGTGAACAAAAAACAATGGATTCTACATAAACAGAACTAATAACAAAGATTAAAATTGAATAAAAAGTTACTCTTTATTCTCCAGTCTAAGCTTGTCCATCAGATCCTTCTTCTCCTCTTCGATAAGTCGAGAATCTTGATCCTTCTCTTTGTTCAACTTTTTCACCCGGAGCAGCTGTTTAGCGGTCTTATCATAACAATCTATCCTCCCGACTCAAAGAATAAGTTAAATTATTTTTTTAACCACGATATTAAGTCCCCGTGGACAATTATTTAAAATTTAGAGGCAACAACCAAACTCAAGAACAAAAATGGGACAAAGTTGGCGTGAGTGTTTGCACGAGTCGTTATTTTGTATCCCCGCTCTCAATTGTTGGTTGCAAATAATGAAACAACGACGACAAGTCCACATGAACTCATTCAAATATAATTGTGTAAAGGATAAATTATGCAAATGAAATGTATAAAAATAAATTAGATTGTTAAAAAATAATTAAAGATTCATTCAAAGACGACATGTGCATAAATAAAGCATAAAGACTGAAGAGTGAAATTACTGTTTTGGAGGATATGTCTCAAGTTGCCTCTTGGACGATTTTTTAAACTTCCTTTGCATCCGACGCGCCTTTCTCTGATTGGCTCTTCTTTGTCTGCAGTATTTCCTGCTCGAAACGTTTTTCTTTTATCCCTCAGTCGGAGATTGTCTTCCACAAGAGACACACGTTCTTTTACTTGTTCAGCCACAACTGATCAAATTTATTATTGCAACTTATCTTCATCATCAACGACCGTGACCAGGTAAGCACCAAAGTGTTTCTTTTTATATAAAAGTTAACGTGAACTATTAAACTCGTCATTATGTCAGACAATAAAACTGATATATATTTATGACATTTTAAATAGTTCACGAGGAAAATGAGCGACACCGATGACGATCTATCAGACGAGTTGGGCGCTCAGCTCCAAGAAGAGTACGACGTCACTAGTCGCCGACTCTCAATATGTTTGGCGAAACGCAAAGCCGCAACCGAGAAGCTGGTGCAAATTTCTGACGGACCTTCTACTTCAAAGATGGTTCGACACGATGATCCACCCCCTGCTGTTGCTCCTGTTGCTGCTGATGCTGCTTCTCCATCACCATCACCATCATAAAATCATCATCCGAATCCAGAAATCCTGAACCTTTGGGAATGGTGCGACGTTACTGGATTGCCAATTCCCGAACCACCCTCCATCACAGTGAATGGACGAGAACAAAGAGGTGAGTACAATTAAAACAAACTTTGTGCATTGATTTTAAGAAATGTCCACGTGAACTAAAATCAACAAAAACTTTTTTAGGATGGCGAAGATTCCTCCCCTCAAATTGGACTGGACCTGTCTTGACATTTGACCCAGACTCCGGACATGTCATGACCAGGGGGCCTCCAACAGACGACTTCATGAGTACACCCGTCGGACGGGCCTTCATAGCAGGGATGATGGACAATGACAAAAAATCTTTCTGGATCGACTGTTCCATCAATGTCGAGAGGAACACCACCAAAACCAAAATTCAAATCAAGAACTTTGTGGCAAATACGCGTTTTTCTTTAATACGAAGAATTTTCCAGTCGGATCTGAAGAAAATCGAAGTGACACTCGGACCAAGAGGAAGGATCAAGATAACCAAAACCGACAATGTCTACGAAAATGACCTGCCACTACAACCATGGAGCACTACAACACCAAATTTTGCATTAAGTACTATCCATCAAACTACCCGTGTGGAATTTACTGAATCTGGTAAGTAAATAAGTTTAAAGAGAAAAAAACATGCGTGTAATAATTTGTCTTATTTTATTTTATTTTATTTTAACACTTCTTGTTGTGTAGAATCAGTGGCACGTATAAACAAAAATGCAAAGTACGGATATCTGGGCCCTGGTACTTTTTGGTGCCGCAACTCTCATTGCACAAATGAGCAACTAATGACGTCAAGGAATAGTGTAAAGTGGGGTCCATCCGACGACCAGGTCATCCACTTGGATCGAAGATTCACCTGCTGTTCTAACGACGTCGTATACCTAATCTACTGTCAACGTTGCTTGGATGAAGGCAACTGGGCATCATACGTAGGAGAATCTAATGTAATTGTTTAAACTTAACTATGCACCTGTTTGATTAATGGCTCGTAAAGTCCTCGTGAACTGACGCCATTTTCATCTACATAATATAAATCATTATTAATTTATGACATAGGACCTCAACTTTCATCAAAGAATGAAAAACCATATAGACACCAAGAACCAGAGATGGAAAAGAAAGTATCCGTCTATTCCCGAACTTCGACAACTCATCGATCGGGTTTTAGGACGGAATGGAGAAGATGCCATCCAAGACAAGGATCTTCGATTGAAGAATGTCAATGTTCATTTCAATTTTGTCCATCATAAAGAGGACCGACGTTACCTCCTCATCGAAGGTGGATTCTCATCAACTATTGTTCGAAGAGAAAACGAGAAAAAATGGATCAGATTATGTGGTAACGGACAATACAACAAAAGTAATGGAACCGGGAACTTAAATGTGGTGTTATAGAAACACCTACAGTGTATAGGTAGTACGAATCTGTACAGCTGTGATTTGAAAACAATTTCCTTGTTTTAAATTAGCAAGGATGTCAAACTATTTATATTAATTTGTTTATAACTATTGTTTGTAACTATTGTTTATAACTATTGTTTATAACTATTGTTTGTAACTATTTATACTAATTTGTTTGTGTCATTACCACTCTACGTAGTGATAACCATTATACAAATGCTAAAAGTTTCCACCCAGATGATCTAATGTAAGATCTGGTTTTATGATACCATTAGTGACATATGTACTCGTTTCGCTCCTCCCGTAGACTTGAAATTCATAATGAAATTTTTTTGAAATTTTTTTAGTATGTGAACTTCTTACCCCACCACCATTCTGCAAATAAAAAGATGCGTAATAAATTTATGATCAGAGATCAAAAGTTTAACAAAATCAAAGTCCCTATCAAAGTTGTCTTCACAAATAAGGTTACCCAGAGCGTAAACTCCACGTACAGTAAATGAACGGCCACAACCTGAGTAAATAATTTATTACAAAATCTGGTGGTGTAATAATTTGTAATAATACAATAACGGGAACTACCTGATTCCCGAGCCACACGTCGAGAACCTGTGTTTATTAGGAAATTATGGTTTGAAAAGTATTTATGACCTATAAATTATTACGTTCATCCGTCTCGTAGGGTTGTATAAGCTCTTCCTCTTAAAAGTCAGGACACAAGCACCGTTCAGATTTTTTATCTTGACGACGAACCCATTTTGAATTATGGTTCGGTTCCCCTTGTAGAGCGGAAGCTGAAGAAGGGTCGCCAATACTTTGTGAGCTGACATACAAACTTTCCCATCAGATTGAGTGATTGTGCAGGAAGCATTTCTTCCTTAAAATTGAATAACTTAAATTAAAAATTGTTTATTAAAATACACAAAAAAAAATTATCTAACTTACTAACACTGGAGAAAGAGTGGCATCATCGACCTGCAGAAATCCTGGCGTGACAAGTTCCATCATTTGGGATTCAAACAGCATCCGTTTGGTTGGATGTCGATGTGAGAATAAATTGGTTCTGGGAAGAACTTATCTGGGTATCCGGCTGGAAAATCCTGGATAATCTGCAAATATTTTAAAATTAAATACTCATCGCATCACGTATCCTTGTTGAAACTCATTATTTTGTACATCACCTAATTTGATTTTTGACTGGGTATTCTTCATACTAATTTTGTCATAAGACAGATAATAAATATTTTACAGAAATACGGTAGCTTTTAAGGTATCTGTTGCTTTTATAGGTTGTTTTGAAACGTGCAATTTGGGACATATTTTATATGCGCGTATATTTTGTATGAGCTTAGTTGTTTGCATTTTTGAAAGCGTCGTTGGTGACAACAAAGGAGTCAATATTGGATATGTATCTTAATGATAAGCACGTTCAACGGTTCAAAAACATTAGGCAGTTTGCATAAATATTTCCGTAGATATTTTCCGTGACGTAGCAACGTGATAACGTAACTTTAATTTTTTTGAGCATACTTTCATGATGAAAGTTTCATCATTTCATTTCTATGCAGAATTTATTTTTCCATCATTTTGGGAGTTTCAAAAAAACGCTACTAGATTTCAAGTCAATTGCTGGAAATTTGTTAATTAAACATTCATCAAGTTGATGTCAATGGTCTGCCGCTAATCATACCAAACATGCCTCTTTTCAATAATCCTCCAACGGGTCAATGTGGACAGGAATGGGTATGGTTGAGTCGTTCGAGAATTGAAGCAGTATTACGTACGGCCAGATCGTCGGACAAGAATGAAAACACTGACATTGATGAATGGTTGTAAAAGTATTATAAGATGCATGTTACGTTATTAACCCAATTCCGATATGTTCATAATATTCATGCATGCATACAATGTATGTATGGTTGATTCTTTGGAAGAGAAAGTTTCCCTTTCTCTCCCAAATCTGGGGTTTGGTGTTACACACCAACGTAATATCCTCACTGAATCGACATCTCCACAGCAGGCACACAAATGCAAATGTGATTTAGCTGGAGCAACCAACAGAGTAGCTGTAGCAGCACATATATTCATTCCCTTTGTGCAAAAATAATTTCTAGGTACGTAATTTGGTTTGGTGCTGCTGCATCAGCTTTTCTTTATGAAAGGTTGAACAACAAAATGTGGCATCGCAGCGCTTCGACATACATACATGCATATATTCATTTACTGGATTTCAGCAGAGATGTGGACTGGTGCTGCTTCATTCTGTCTGATGAGACGAAACTCTGTCATCCGTCGGATTTGGGATTTGTAATGAAACTACTCAAAGCCAGCTTTATTGTCTTTTCACTCATTGCGGTGCGGCATTCGGCCCTGTTTTAAACACAGGCGTCTATTGTTGTTTGTTTGTTGTGGTGTATCCGGATATGATAGGGACCAATGCAGACTAGTTGACAAAATTAAATTCCACTGACTGACTGATTTGGTCGAGTATGTGCTCAAAGATTGGCAATTAATTATGCATTTCACTTTCATACAGTTGCGTATGCAGGCTTGGCTGCTTGCAACAACCCAGCACAATAAATGATAATGGCAAATCGGTAAATGCTCATTCATCTCGACTTGGCAAAATGAGCATATGAACTGATGCAGCGTGGTGAAGTTGCAGTACAACTCCAAATAAATATCTACTTGAGATATGCAACGGTTTTCAGGAATCATGTGCTTAAATGTGTCGAATGTATAGAATAAAATTGCATAACGAATAGTGTAACTAAATCTAATTAAGATATCAATCATTAGGTAAATTCAGTTCCAACCCGGATGAGAAAGCTGCGAGAAAAGCTCCTGGCATACAAAGACACAAACGTTAATTTATTATATTGACACTTTGTGACTCCATATGCAGTCACTCAATGAGGGCAGTTTTCCAAGCTTTGTTTTTCATGTTGGATTTTTAATACTTTCACTCCACATCTTCCCTCTCCGCTCAAGGGGAGAAGAAGTATGCATTTGTTGCATCATAAATTTTGTAATAAGTTTTGTGCCACTTTTTATAGTCTTTGTTGTAGCCCACCCCAATCTGTCATATTGTTGTGGAAAAGCAGGAGGAGCTGGATTCATTTTGAAGTGAAAGCTTCAATTCGATGCCCTTCGGAGCAGAAGAGCCAGACCAAAAGAATATAATTTGTGCATTTCATGCTTGCTTTGAAGGATGGAAAGTGAATATAAAAGACGGCATGGCCCAAGAAGACGAAGCACGCCAACATGCAACGCCATGGGTATCGCGCTATAAACAAAAGGCGAACAAGTGAAAGCTCGCCACCACCACCGAGGAGAACCAAACTGTGATATTGGTCATATATTTAAAACCATCCGAACCGATCCACCACCAAGCCAACCCCTTATTCTAACTATCTTATTCAATTCTTCTGCTTCATCTCTACCCACTTTTTACAGCTTGCCAAACTTTTTGTTTATGGCTTTGAAAGAAAATAATTTCTTCCCATCCCCTTGGCTGCCTTCGTTGGTTGACTGCCACCATATCGCCCCGCTATCTGCGCCAAGCCATATGATGACGATACGCCATGCCACGTTCGGTTTTCTTGCTTGGTTTGCTGCTTAACTCGCGTTGGTTTTGAATTTAGGGTGTCTCTGCTCTGCTACATGCCGGCTGAATGCTCAGAAAGTAGTGAAAGCAACCATGCCAAGCAAAGCACAAAGTTTGAGAAGCTCGTAATTCTATAACCTCACTTTTGTCTCGTAGATCAATTTCTGGATGGGGAACTAAGAAGACTCTCGTGAATCCTCAACACTTGAATACTTAAATCTTGAATGAGTTCTGACTCTGTCATATTGTTCACTGCGTAAAACCGTCATTTAGAAAGTTACCAACTGGAACCTTAACTGGAACGTATTGATGGAACACATATCTTTGTCAAAGTCTGTCACGCCTGACATTTTATTTGCCCAAGTTTTCAAGTTTCTAGATATAAGTTTGGTTTACAAAAATTGTAATAAGCATTGTAATTCGGTTAGAAATTAAAGTTTCAGTAGCTTAAATTATATTTGACTATATAAGTCTTTAGCGCGCACATTTATTTGGTTAAATATTTATGTAAATATTTCAGCTCTATGTATAATACGCATACGAGTGGGATATAAAATAACGTACTCACAGACTTTCTTTCACTCTGTTCACTTTGTTCCGAAATAATTCTATCGTCACGTAAATGTAATTTTAATTTTATATCGACCATTTTTCATACTCTAATTTTTAGCCAAGGCAGGGCTTATGGAACCGCTATGTCCGTGTGTCTGCGACACGCCAGCGGAACAACCATTGAACCGATTTTGACAAACTTAGCGTTAAAATGCGTATCTCAAAAAAGTCTTGGATGAGTTCGAAGATGAGTCAAATCGGTTGACCAGAGGGGATCAAGTAAGAGGATGGGGTATTGTGCCCCAAAATTGACTCAGGTTAATCTGCACTTTAGGTTATTTGATTTATTGGATATAAATACAGGGTAGATTATGTAATTTTATCAATATGTGGCCCACTTATGTATAATAATGGACGTGGTTGATTTTGAGGTGAAACCAATAGTGAAATATGAGCATTAGGGGATGGACGGACCAAGGGAGAAAGTTCTTGCAAGATGTACATGCATTCATAGAAGAAAGCGGGTGCAAGTGGTTTTAACTACTTTCCTAAGTCTCCTCGCATAGGATGTGAAATTGGCTTCATAAAATGCAAAACAGTTTCAACTATCCTCAAGTAATGACCTGTTCTCTTATCTCATCTCCCTCCGACTGCTCCCTTCTCCTCAACATTCAAGTTACGCACAGTTTTCCCTCTTGCTCCTGTTCAACATTCACTTCGTATCTTGTAAACCATTTACTTTTCAACTTATAACAATGGGATGAAATGAGAGTGCAAAGCAGCAGACGAAAGTTGAGGCAAGGCTATCACGGACGCAACATTCGATTCAGACAAGAAAAAAGGCGATCGCTAACCAACTTTTGTGGTGTTTGTTCGTATAGTGCCTAATGCATATTAGGTACAAAAATTACTGCTAATTCTAACTACCATGCAAAGAAGTACTTACGAATCTAATTAAACTCTAAAAATATTTATAAATTCAAAGGATTTGAACATATTGGATTACAGATAGTTGGTTGAAAATGCATCAGTCATTATTAAGAAATATAAAAATCTCTACTTCATATGTACAGTTTTCACACAATATGTATGCTATAGCATACATATTGTGTGAAAACTAAATTAAGATGCGCATCTTATAAGATGCGCATCTTAATTTAACCTGTAACTTCAAAATTAGGAAGGTTTCGCCATCCTCGTTTTAAACAAAAGATACAAAAAAAGCTGTCCGGACCAGCTAGAAGACAAAGATTATTTGTGGATTTTTTAGGTCCGAGTTCCATCTCTAACAAAATTTCAATAAAGGGAAAACAAATTCTGGGTGGGAGCTTCTTCTTTCCGTATTTCACGTTGTTCCAGAAGCCAGCTCAAACTCTCTGGAACAACTTTATGCATAAATACAGTTGAATTATGAGCCTCTCGCTAAAGCTAAACAAAGATATGATATCACGGACAAGCACACAAATGAACGAGCCACCAAACACCATAAACAAAACCCTGCGAAAGTACTCGGCTCCGTTGTAATATAAAACAATACCAGGTCCTGCGTGTGTATAATATTTATATAGAAATATATACATTTTCCAGGTTTCCAGTTAATTTAGTCAGGAAATTTTTCATGTTGCTTCGTTCCCTCCATCAAGTTTATGATCTGCCACATTTGCATGCATTTTACTTTCACTTAGGCAAAGTTAAGCCCCACACCATCCTATGAGAAGTATGTGCTGGAAGGGAACTGGTTATTTGGTTTCCTTGCATTAAACCGTCTCCGCGGTGTGGTTCGCAGCACCTTAAGATGCTTTACTTGGCTCAGTCGTGATTTGTACACCGTTCGTCGCAAACTTATAAGATAGTGTTTAAACCCAAACTAAAAATTGGCCGAAAATCACTCCCTTAGAAGAGTGACAAAAGGTAAAACTGTGGTTGTATTAATACCAAGCACTGTTATGCGCCTCCTCAATTAACCCAAGCTAACGACTAATCCGAAGTGCACATGAATGCTATAGCAATGCATACGTATGGAAATGGCCGTGAAACCCTTTAATGTTTGTACTTGCTCGCCTTACGATATTTTTTATGGTTCGAACATTTCCACACGAGAAATCATTAACAGAATTATGAAACTCTTGCTCATTAAAACTACTCGGATTTTGTGGAAAAATCCTTAATTTCTCGCACTTGAGACTTGAGACGAAAGGCAGATTGGAATATTTGCTGCTTGAACTGCTCCAGTCAGCACTTCTCTCTCAGGACTTGTGGTAGTGTTTAGGGTTAGACAGATTGAAATGTGGTGTGTGCAGTAGTACGTACATAACTGTGTAGAAATATACACTACCCTAAAAAAGAACGTGGAAAGTAATGAAGAAAAAGATGTAGTGGTCGTGGAGGTTCAAACTTCAACACGTGCTTCCTCCCATAACGGCTTAATTACTACGGGGCTCATACTGCTAGAAACCAAAAAATGATTAAGCACCAAAGGAGAAAGTGACTTCATCACGACTTCTTCTCACCCTCAGTTAAACCAACAGCCCCGCTGCCTAGACGGACGAATACTCTTCTTGAGATACTGCACGAACTGCTCTACTTACAAACTGTATGTACGTATACTCGAACAAGCCCCGTGTAGCCTTCTTTCTTCAAGAATGCAGTCATGTTAGTGCTGCATCACTATTACCATCACATCAGAAGTGGCAAGATGTTGTTGGTTGGTGAAGAGGGCAGAGAAGAAGTTGGGGTGGAGAGAAAGAAATGCGGAGAAGGGCAGCCGTTCAAATTACCAGAGATCCAGAGATGAAGCTTTGTACTCAAATTAATGGCTTTTCCTGGGGAAAGTTCCCAAGTTCAATTGTTTTTCAGCCAGCAGTTTAAAACTTGCAAAGTTATTGTTTTTAATTTGAAGGGCTCAGCATTGTTTTTATAACTATAGTCGTATTATATAATGAATGAGTGAATGAGTGAGTGGGTGGTGCCTCTCTTCCCGTGGAGAAGGAGGCAGTGGATGAGAGCAAATAGGCAATCCCTAGATATTTATGATGTATATAATTTAGCACTCTTGTATATAAATTAAATTATCTATATTTGAATTAACAAGCGTCGAGTGGAACACTTGATACCACTCTTGAAGACTTTTGAAATAAATATTTTCAGTTTCAATTTGAGCATGGATTTGAATGCGTATGAATGGATGATTGGTAGTTTGAACCGAAATAAATTGGGTCTTGGTTTGGTCGAGATGGTTTTCTAATATGGTTTTCGGTCGTCATTCATTCCTTCCTAATAGCTTTTCACCCCAGTCCTCAAGAGCTCTATTTCTGGGTCTCATTTCTACTCAAGAAAAAGCAGCACAAGTGGAAATATGTCTCGTTTGTCTCGTGCTGTCTGCTCTCTATCATCATCATCGGTATGATTTCGATTTCCTTTCCCCTCTGACACACACCACAACAATATCTCACCCCACGATAAATTTATTCGAAAATGATGTGCATCCTGTCACCAACAACGTCGCACAATGATTCAAGTAGCATTCATCAAGTTGCTGCTACTTTGTTGGGAAACCATAATGTAACAAATTTTATTTTTTTAGTTACTGATTTGAAAATAATGACCAAAGATTGTAAAAAAATATCACATGATTAGTGTCACAACACTATTTCCTGTCATATAAATCTTTATATAACGAAATATAACAGCAAATCGAATAGGAAATGACGTAAACGGTATTTCACATGTACATACATATTATGTGCTTTGCCCAAAGGGTGACTGACGAGAGGACCGGAATGTTCATTACAAAAGTGTTTATGAGTATCGGACGTCGTGGCGTCGTCACCTTGGTTGGATATGAGATCGCGAAAGAGAGGTGGGTGGGTGGGTGAGTGGGCAGCAGTGGTCCAACTAATGTCACATGTATGTAACACAGTTAGTGAGCCTTGTGATACTTAAGGAGAAATATGGATGGAAAGTTCCAAAAGTTGGTTCTTTCCTTCTTTGTATCAGTGTGGAGTGAGTCCGGTGAGGGAAAGTCCGAGAGAGAAGAGATGCCATTAGATGGGCCTGACAGAGGACGTTTAATGGTGATGACGAGGACGTGAAGGTTGGAGGATCGCGGATGGAGTGAGCAAAGTGAGATAGTAATAAAAGTTGAGATAAAACAACTTGACCCCTGCTGCTTTTGTTGATATCACTCTTCTTCCGCCCATGTTCGTGGTCCGGTGGCTTCGAATAAAATCCGTCCTTTTCGCCCCTTCTCTCACTCACTCTCACCCTCGCTCACTTGACGTCAAATCTTTTAAACCAACTAAATTGAGTTTGATTCTTTCTCGAATAATGCGTTTGAATAAGTTGCGAATGGACTAACAGAATTGTGAATACGAAAAATGTACTGGGTTCATTTTATCCGTGTATTTATGTCATCAAACATTCAGGATCGACAGCAGACGCTTTCTGAAATTCATCATCACTGGAGCATTTTTCTACCACGTAAATCCATAGCTGTGTGAACTCGGATATATACACGATTGTCTTTTATTCCATTATTATTGTTATTATTGAGGAAAAACATACGAGTCAATATCAGCTGTGGTATCTCACGAAAAATGGACAACATTATTAATCTCAGAGACAGTTCATCTTGTGGTTTGCCCCTCTGCCTTTGCTTACTTCTTGCCAGCCAAGAAACCGTTTTTTGCCCTGGTTTTTGTCCCACAATTTTATTTACGGAAAAGATAGAAAGACCTAAACTAGTAGTACGGAGATGGTGTCATAAAGGAGAAATGGTCGTTATTTTCTTGTACTTTCTCCTTACGTTACGACACAACAGAACACAATGCTAACTGTTGCGGCACAACTCGTACTCGTGGCGTGGGTATATGTATGATGGCTCAGTAATATTCTAGCAATTTATTCATATGTTGCACCACCAGATGGTCTCTAATGTCTAAATAATAAATTTTCTTTTCCCCATCAGGTCCCCTTGTGTAACTTGTGTAAGAGATCAGGAATGATTTGTTTTAACTCTGCGATTGTTGTTCTGCGTCATTCAGCTCAGGAGCCATTTTTTAATCAAAAGAGTGCCTGATACTCACACTTCATGTGTATCCATTATGCTATTATACTTGTTATTGCATAGCCAGAAATATGTCTTTTTTACACTTATCCAAATTGGAAGTAGATCCAAAAGCGTAAAGAAATTACCGTTGACATGGTGTGATTACTGAAATTATGTTACAAATTGTAGTGGATTGAGAAGCGTTAATGGTGTTTAATACTATTTCTATTTCACTTGACTTTCTTCACGCGTATCAGAATTCCAATCCCACAGATCAACGGATCGTTAACTAAATACATACATATAGGTACACTCCATGTAAAGTTTGCTCAATCGCATGCCCAGGACTGGAAACTAGTCTCTCCTGTCTCTTGAAAAATCTTGTTTAATTCCAGCCGAAATGCGATGTAACTGAGAAGAAAAAAGGATGGCTGGAAACTGAGAAAAAATTGGAGGTAAAAGTAGTGGATGAGAGAGAGAGAGAGAGAGAGAATGACAATCCCAAGAAACACGTAAGCCCATTAAATGGAATGTTGTTTTTCTGTGATCCTTCTACTTTTCTTTCTTCATCTAATTGGTCCTACAGCTTACAATCTACAATACTTACCAGATCACGTGAGATTGTTAAAAGAATGGGGAGAGACAGACAGAGAATGCTGTTGGTAGAAGAGGAGAGAGAGAGCTGAGAAACTCGAGACTCTGGGGAAAGTCCAGTCGCAATTCTCTGGAGGTGCGTCTCTCTGCTGCCTCTCGTCCTCTAAAGATTATAAGACTCGACTCTCAAATTTACTTTCACCACCACCACCACCGCCAGCATCATTCAACCAGTCTCGGCGTAAAACTAACAAGTAGTTGTTTGTGCAGCAGTAAGTAACGGAGCTTCTATATTCCATTTTCCAACTCTGCTGCAGAGAAAAATAGTGATATTGTTTTACTTCATGAATTCTCTCCTTTTGGTCACTCACCAGTGGAGGCAAATAAGTACATGTGCGCAGCTATCTTTTCTTAGTATCCGGTTTCGCAGTCTACAGGTTCAGTCATGTCGTGACCTTTAGTTCCGAGGTTGCTGATCTCCCAGCAATTGTATCCGTCTGAATTTCGTGATGGGAATTTACTGGCTGACCTGATGTCTATATATGCACTTTGTTATGTCATCCTTTTACTATACACACATATGTATAACTAAGTACCACTACATAATGGTTGATAATGGGCAATTTGAGTCAGGGTTTGAGTTTCTTGTCATCAATTGTACTTTCAATAATTTATTCGGGACAAATGCCCTTTGAAAATTCGCATGGATAAGGTTCGACCATTATAAAATATTGTAATTCTGGTGTAATTCCATATCATCAGGACACTTGGTGCAGGAATCGATAAAGGATAAATGTCAAGCAGACAACTAACAACGCACCCCCTTCCGAACGAGCCTGTTTATCTTTGTCTGCACTGCTGTGCTCCCACATTTGTGGACACACCACCGCTCCCACAGACACTAAATTACGAATCCTACTCAGCACGTTTCCTTTGTATCATCGTCACACAGCATTTTTCGGTTAAAAGACAGGTCAAGCTGAAATCGATAGGAGAACAGGTAGTGAGAATACTTGCAGTGGTTCTGGTTGGTATTGGCTGGTGGGTGGGTGGGAGAGGAAGGAGAAGAATGGAGTTATGGCTGGTGGTGTGAATTGAGGTATAAATGGATAACTGAAGCGACGGACTTATTATTACCTCGATACCGCAAAACTGCCAATCCAATCCAACTCCCTCAAGTCTCTTTACGTCTGTTTCTCCAATCTTTCTCTTCCTTCTGGGTTCGTTGGATCCCTTCTATTCATGCCTCCACTTTCATCAACAACACCATCGGCAAGGGTTAAGCTAACCTAGTTCTAGATCAATTTCGATACGTAATCCGTTTGCACCTCACAACTCCCAAAGGTCCTTTGATCTTTTGAACTTGCTTGTCTTTTTTTTTATTTTTTCAAGTATTCAACACATCTTTTTTTCATATTTCTTTCTAGAGACGTTATCTTTGGAATCCACTTTTTGCCAAAAGATAAAGGTGACTCAACATAGTAGTTTTTACATTCGGTATGTCTTATTGGAAAATGTGTAGCAAACTATAGTAGACTTTGTAGTTTTTGAATAGATAAGCTATATCCTTTATATAAAATAAAATCTTAATCGGTAAAATAATAAGTATATAAACTTTTTAAGAAAAAACAAATGTGCGATTGATGTACATTCTAAAATCCAAAATAATTGTTCGTCTTATCATACAGAATTGCGTAATAGAATTTTATTATTTATTTTAGAATTTCCAATTAAAAATATTTAGTTTACTTTTAATTGAATGTTCGGAATTTGAATATTATAGCTAACATTATCAGGATATCAACTTATCCAATAGAACATAGTTGGGTTTGACAATGACTAAATAAATAGTTTCCTTGCTCAATTGTGAGAATCTTGGAGCTGAAAAGAGCATTTTCTTGAAATAATGCACAAATTGTAAAAATACAAAATAAATTGCATTTAGTTCCGAATAGACATTTGTCGACACCTCAAATGTGTATCGTCGTGTATGTATTTAAGTAATACTCCATTTGTGATAAATTTTATCCATCCTTACAGGCTTGAGCAAAGTCTATTTGCTTTCTCACTTTCCCTCCCCCACATAATTTTCACGTTCTGTTCCCTGAGATTTCCATGCTGATGTTTGTAGTAGTTTGGGACAGCAAAGTGACTTGATTTGCTGCTACTCTTTAATTGATGATCCTGGGTCAGATTGAGCTTGAACTACGTAATAAATCATGCTTCCTTGATTTGAGTTTATAATCCTCACAGAATTAACTAATAGATTGGGACAGGATTACTAAATAGATTTCTGCTAAGCAAAGTAATTGGACTGGAAAGGAAACTTCCTCTCCATTAAATATTGATGATCAACATTTTGGACGTTTCTTGGAAAAATTACAAATTATTACTGGAACGAGAATCAAATCTTACAAATCTTGCATTTATGTTGCGACTAGAATTTTTAACATGTGTAAGTCTTAACGAAACCTTCATACATATTACTACTGTACGTAGTGTACATATGTGTATGGGTTTAGAATAATATAGTATGCATTGTAGATAAACTCTGCAAAATGGTGATATGCACGCTGTAGCATTTATTTATACGGGGACTGCATTTCTATTTAATTTAGGTTGTCACCACATCTGCAGTGTGCATAATAAGTACTCAAGGTAGTCGTATAGACCTGCTAATTACATAGTTAATTTAGTTCTGAACGTTCATTGGATTGAGGTGTCTGATTATATATTTAGTGACTGCGGGAGGCGATGATAACTCTTGTGAAATGTATGGTGGGGATGATTAGAAAGTGAATAACCGTTCTTACAGGAATACTGGCTGTACGTTTTCACTTCATGAAACAGTGATCACATATCAAGCGTTGAGGTAATTGTCAGTCACAATCTCTGCGGTTTACTGTCGGGGTCGCCTCCTGGGAAGGTGCGAGAACTGTCATCAGGCAACAGAATCAAGCAAGTGTAAATCTGCGATTGGTTGGGGTACGGATTCAGAAATTGAGGAGCACATGATTATTTCAGAGTATTTTATTTAGATTCAATCGTTATTTCATTACACAACACATTTGATGAATTTTAAATACATAAGTTCTAATTTCTTCAAAATCAGAACTGTCTGAATGCATTTAGCCTTTTACGACGGCTGTTTTTCACAATTGTTAACTCAGTTGATACCATTTTGAGTTTATTGGTCAAAAGTGGGAGCATTTCTTCTGTTCACTCTTTTCTTGGATCGAATGAAACTGTGTGTGTATGTGTTTTGAGATAAAACACAATTTAACAACAATGCGAAATCCAAAAGTATCCTCAGATTTGATAGGAAATCATTTTCCCATGGGGTATGATGAAACGATTCTTTGGAGCAGACTCTTACTCAAAACACAAAACAAATTTTACTTTACTTTCTCCTCTGCACACTCACTGAAAGAGGATGAAGAAAGTGAAAAGAAATTCGAATTTAAGAAAACATGTTCAGTATTTGAATTCATATTTTCTTTTCTCAAAACTTCCGATTCTACATTTGATTGGATTGGTAAAATACGGAAGTGGGGAACAACGCAGGGAACGATGCAGAGAGAGCAATAGTACTCTTGTAACAGCAAACGGCGGATCCAAAATCCAAAACCCAACCAAACCGTCTCGAGGGATTCATCCAATCGATTTGAAGCATTTGAAGGGTTTATTCGACTTTCAAAGAAATATAGAGACATGAAGAGCAAAACATACTTTACTTTCTCCACTTGTGCCAAACACGATTCAAGGGATGACTATTGACCGTAGTAGAGTTTAATGTTGAGAGCAAGTGCCAATGATGCATAGAAATGGGGAACATCGTTTAAAATGATCAGATGGAGGCGTGGGGTGTCATACTAAATTGTCACTTATGCACATACACATGCAACCGGCCAGCTCATTTGTTTCCATAATATGATGCAATGAAGAAGCGTCTGTGTGTTTGTTTATTTTATACATGTACCAGATACATACCAGTTTAATTTGAAACCTAATAAATTAGCAAAATAATACAACAGTACAAATGATAGCACACTGACTCTCTACGAGCATGCACATACGAAGATGCACAGCTCAAAGCATCCAAGACGCATCTTGCATGTTTCAAAAGGCAAACAAAAAAGTTTTTAAATATCCGAATTCATTGAGCAGTGAGTTCCACTTTCATTTTGCTTTTATTCATTTTGTTGGAGCAAGAGAAAGGAGTGAGGGAGAAGCTCCGTTGGTCTAATTCCGCTTTCTCCCAAGAAAAGAGACAGACAAAAAGATATGAACCAACTTTATGGACTTGCGTCAATATGGATGCGAATTTGACTCAAAGTCATCAACTCACCTCATGTCCTTATCAACTAAACTCTGAAGGAACTTTTTCATTTTGTGCAACTTGATGTTCCACTTATTTTCGACTCACTCTAAATATATACGCAAGTCAAATCTAAAAAATTCCAAAAAAAGTTGAAGACAAGAAAGAGTTAATTGTTTGCTATTTATTTTGTTTAGAAGTTTTGTGTTATACAGAGTTGTGTATTTTTAAATAGTATTCGGACATTTTTTATATTTAAACCATATTTGTTTATCAAATTTATCCGAAACTTTCTTGCTCCATGCGTGCAGTGCTTATGGCATGAGAAAATAAATATGTATGGACATCAGGGATGACCACGTTATGCGTATTTGTAGGAAATTTGGTTGGAAGATATTCACCAAAAATAAAGGTCACACACCCATGAATGTTGAATAGATAAATGTTATGTGTAACCGTAATCTTTGACAATAACAATTCCGGGTAGAATAAGTATGAATTGGATTCAATCGGATAATCCTTTCGAAATTGGAATTCTTGACATTTGGCCATAATAGGGATATACTCCTTGAAATGTTAGACTTTGTGGAAACATTGGAAAATTCAAAGTTTCAAAATAGGTGGATGAGAGAGAGAGCGAGAGAGGAAGCGCGGAGGCGGCGGGGGGATGAGATCCTATCGAAGAGGAGGATGGAAGTGGCTGAGTGATTTCAACTTTGTTTTTTACAGCCTTCACTTTGTAGTACAACTGACAATTGCAATTGTGTTCTGTTCAGAAATGATTCCCTCATCGAATATTTCCATCCGCTAGCAGTTCCTTTTCAACTTGGGCCAACTTTGGGCAAGGCTTTGGTGTGTAAGCCGAGTCAATCCGTTTTATTTCTGGACTTGAACATTTTAGTGGCATCACATCACATCACACGTTTTCATGTTTAAAGGACACAGAGTTTTCTCACTTCAAGTGTGGACTGCATCAAATAGAATTTCTCACCCTAGAATCACACCACCACCATCACCACCCCACAGCTTTTCCACTTTCTCCCTTCCCACTAACTTTGTTCACATTTTTCGCTAAATTGACTGCACTTTTTAACAATTTCGCTCTACACAAACTTTTCTTATTCCAATATCACATACACTTCGAATACGGGAGGGTGTGGGAATACTCGGAGCACACGTATGCTTCCAGACGCGACGTATGCACAACAACACCACGGCTATGCCATGACCAGGATAATAATGGTTTGGCTTTGTTTGGAGCTCGGAGACTTTTTTTGACAAGTTTGAAACGCGTTATCTCGTTGCTTCTCTACTGTCTTTTACGGGAGAAGCGGCTGCATTGTGTTTTCTCCTGATATGGAAAGGACGTGGAAATAGGTAGACAAAGCAGGACTTATTTTTCTGCGTCCGTGAAACAGAAAATGAGCCGTTTTTATCCAATTTTTCTGAAGGCCACAAAAGCGATATCTTTTTCATATGGATCATTGAATCCCAAATCGGGTATAGTGGGTGTCAGATAAGTTCAGATTTGCCCATTATTTACTCCAGCTTAACCGCATTTCAGGACAAAAGCTAACGCTGAAGGAGAGGAGGTGGTAGGAGAATTGTGCTGATTTGTACTGAAATTGTGTGCTTGTGACTATTTGGAAATGCTGGAGTTATATATTTAGATTTTAAGATAATCCGATGAATTTTAAATATACCAATTAATGGCCCCAACATAACAGTCGGTCAGTTACTACCGGCTAGGCTAAGATATTATCACCCATTTGTAAAATCTAAGAAAACTACTTATACATAATTGTGTATCGTATAAGTAAATACGTATATAACTACAATCCTTTATTAGCATCGCTTTTAATACTCCGAATGTTTTTTTTACTAAATCATCATTATTACACAATTTTTTGGTAAATTCCCATTTTTCCCTGGACTCCCTGCATGCTGTGGTTTATAGGAATAAAATGTATCGTAAAAATTGTACGTCGTTTTGTTGAACCAAATTGTGCGGAACAAATTTTCGTATTAAACGGTGTTCTTATACTATCATCAGAATAAATCTTTATTTTCTGGATGAAAGAATGTGCATCTCTCCGAAATGAAGATGCACGTTGTCTGTAAGGCGAATAAATACTGTTTTAATAATGTGCAGGACAAGCACATTATGCAACATTAGGAACTCATGGCCATGTAAAACGTGATATATTGTGCTGTAAGCTGTCAAACATGAATTTGAGCACAGCGAAATTTGTATTTATATATTTATTTATGTACATATATGCATATACTTACTTGTTTGGCTTTATTGTGGTTGTGTCATATCCCTCGGTATCAAAGTTGCAGTGATGTACATAATAAAATGCCAGTAGAAATTAATTTCCATATTTTTCTGGTGCATAAGACTTACTGACAATGAGGCCAAACTGGTTGATAAAAAGTAGCTCAATCACAATAGGGCAATATTGGACAACACAGATAAGCAAGCAACCTGTGAAACAAGCAATAATATGAAAATAAGTTTGAAACTATAAAGTTTGGAGGGAGAAGGTGATCTGATAACAGCAGGAGAGAGATGGGATGATGATGGTGGTTATCTTTTATGTCAATCACGTTTACAAATCTCATGTATAACATTAGAATGAGTTCTTCCCATCATCCTTTATATTTTAGATTTCATTTTTCTTTGGCCGGGACGTGGGAGAGAGAGAGCGGGAGGCTGCTGGCTGCCATGAAATGAAATTCTGGCAAATTTTATAAGACTCGTGAACAAAATTGGTAACATGATTCTTTTGCTTTCTCTCCTCATCCCTTCCTTTCTCTGCTCCGAATCTGGCCCCTTTTTCTCTTCACCATGGATGGATGGATGAGATTGGAGTGATGAGCTCATGCATGCGGGGCGCAATGGAATAGTGTAGGACACGATTCATTGCAACTCGATCTATCCGATCTTGATGTGATTTTTCGCCAAGTGTTGTTCATGTTCACATTTGTATGCTTATTGGAAAGAGAAATGACCACAATTTGCGCAGAAGTGGCTGGAAGTTAGTACACAAATTTTCTGGACAGGTAGTTCCACGAAATGTTATCATTTCCTTTCACTATTATGCACTTTTTTAAGGCAGCTATATCGACCATAGCAAAATAGTAAAAAAAAGTTAGTAGAAGTACGATAAAATATAGATACTTATTTAACTACACCAGTTATCTAAAGACTGGTTCTTATTTAAATATACGCATCCATCTACCCAAACTGTTGCATTTTTCTATTTTAATTTACAGTGAGTATATATATCCTCCCAGTTATGTAAATATAACCAATGATGACACATTTAACTTTACAATTCAGGACAGGTCGAGTGGGAGAGAGAACTTATGTATACGAGTTTAAGTGTCAGGCGTTGTACACCTGTCCGTTCTTAAAGTGCAGTGTCAGTCTGATTAGTTCTGTACCTCGTCCAAGTGATACGCTGCGAATATGTAAGGACCACGTCGAGTCGACATTCAAATTTGCTCCGACGTTAGAAATAATGGCTCCTCCAGACAAAGGCAACCCAAAAATTGAAATATAATTGTTTGATTTCTAAAATCCAAACCTAATTCATGATAATTATATAGTTATCATTTTATATATTCCGTCCAACCATGTAGCAGAATGGAAGTTATATGTGGCTTAATACGCAGCACGCTATATGAGAAACTGCCTGTGTATAGTTTGCAATATTCGAGATACAATGGGTGGTATTCCCATACCAACAACCAAGTTGATATGAACTAAAAATGAAGAGCATTGCAAAATAGAACCAAGTGTGGATTGTAGATTGGATCGCCCAGTAAAAGCAGAAGCTTTTTGAAACTTTTTCAATTTTTGGTTTACTCACAACAATCACGTCTCGCACGTAAGTATGTGTTCCATCAAAGATGAAGGAGAAAAATCACCTGCAATTTTTCCAAAATATAGGGGAGCAGTTTTCTCCTCAAGATTAGAAAAGGTGCTGGAGTGGAGAAAGTGGGTGCGTATGTGATGAAACTCGTCGTCGTCGGGTTTGAGGTTTGGAGCTGGAGCTCACTTTTCCTCTTTCATCTAGCTTTAAGCCTGGAAATGGAGCATTTGTGGCAATACACAGCCAACCAGCATTCTCTTAAAACCAAACCAACTCACTCTCACGTTTATACTTTTTTCACAAACTTTTCCAGATTTCCTACAAGTTTTGCTTACTTCCGCACAGCATGACACGTCGACTTTAAAAAATGTAATTGGTTTATTTTTGACATCAATGTGTGTATCATATTGTAGTAGCAATAGTGTAGTAGATATGTACGATTCCTGCGTAGTCAATTTTTCCGATATGCTTCTTGTAATTGATAGTCATGCAAACCGGGCGTTATATGCATACCATAGACCAAGTAGTGTCAATACTAGTGTCGAAAACGCTACTGATTACTTAGTGTTGTACCTATGTCATTATATGTATGTATTATGTATGAGTTATGTATGAGTCCAACAATATGAAGAAATAATACTGAAAAATTATAGGAGAAAATTTAAAAAATGAGTTTTTGGTATACATATAGGTAACACTTGAAGCTGGTCTGGAAAGAAAGTTACTTCAACTGCACGGTAAGGGGGGCGTGGGATCATTTGGTATTAATTTTAATTTTAAAAATGAAATAAAATCTGGTATAAAGGATTAAATGTACAAATGTTTGGTATATAAAATGTTTTAAATTTGATTAAATATTGGCTTTTTAAATACACTATTGTCAATCAATCCGATAAATTATTGACAATTCTATATGTCCATTTATATATGTCCAAAGAGATGAGGATGTCCTGATGGTCTTTATATACATACATACTTACTTTGCGCATTCCTAATTTAGGGAACAGGAAGTTTCGACTTACGTCTACTGATTTGAACCGGCAATGTACGTACTTATATTTTGAGCTTACTTTTCTTTGGTGAGGTGATTTTGTATGATTTCGTTAGCCAATTCCACTTTCACATATTTTGCTTAAAATACATTTTCAATTTCGCCATTCAAATGGAAATTTAATACATATTTTATCAAGAGATATTCAACATCATCACATTGAAGGTAACTTGTTGCTTCCTGTTCTTCTTTGTAGGCTCCAGTTCGCTTTGAAAAGAAATTTTTATCAACTTAAAAATCATTTCAGTGGTACATGTGTTGCGTAGTATAGCTGCTGTCAACTTTTTTTTGTCATATGACAAAAATTGCGCAACATTTTACAGATAAAGTATATAAAAAAGTCAGATTTCTCAAGGGATGACACCTTTGACATGTATGTATCATCGGTGTCCAAGGAAAATCCGTACACTGTATGCAGACACACTTACCTGTAATAAATATTTATATTGCATCGAGTTTTCCCATTTTGATTCGGTCAAATGCGATACTTTTGTAATTTTGGAATGAAAACGGCCATGAGAAAGAAAGTAAGTAATGTATGGAAAAAGATATATGTCGTCCTTCAGCATAATCTTTTATTGTATTTTATTTTTCTCTTTCTTATATAATGAATAATATTGTTACAAGGGAACGAGTAGATAGAACAGCCACGTCCACACATTGTGCAATCCGCCGCAGTTTTTTATCATTGCTCATGAGCATGATTCATACGTGTCTCCCATTGAATTATCTCTTCGTTCGTCGAATGCATTGTCTCAGACTGCTTATTGTACTTACATTGGCAATGTTTTCTTTTACGACAAGGATTATTTTAGGGGAAAGAGATAAAGCTTGTAGATTTGAATGTGAGTTTTCACAGATTTTCACCGGTTTTATGGATTTATTTAGGTCGAGGGTCTCGTAAGGAAATCTTCATGTCGGGCTTTAGAATTTTATGACAAATGCGACATACAAATCTTATCTACGACTGACAAGGAGAGAAAGCACTTATGGAATGAATCCAAGGAAGGAAAGCTTCTTTTCCAACGTAGGTTATTTTGCATACAGAAGATGCAAGACGTCGTCCTTTTCACCATAATTCCACTTCAACTAAAATTGGTGAGATTTGGCTCGTTTTCATACTTTCCGTCCGCACGGGCAGTAAGTCAACGTTTCAATAAATTCTCTCACGACGACATAAAAACGCTTATTTTGTTCCACAAGTGATGGAATAAACCTCATTTGCATACATTCACACATGGACAAATACATGCATACACACATCCTGCTCCTGCCTGTTCGCTCGTACAAAATCTAACTATGCATTTAGAACTTTCTCCGATATACACACAAAGTTTTTCTATTATTCGATACAATAAAACATTTTTGGGTATTAAGAGTTGAATAATATTTTCTTTGCTAATCCCTTTTAGCCAAAATGCCAATATGGTATGAAATTATCGACACGCATTTAAACTCAATGTTGAATGGCCTTACATATTCAGCACGGTGGTTGTTGTTGTTGTAAGAGAAAGTTCAAATTAAGTTTGCCCAACACTCATTAAATGGAGCCCTAAACATAATAGGTTTTCGCCGCGTCTCATACACAGCTCTCGGGAATGTCGACGTCGTGAAGGAGTTTGTCTCTTATGTAAATGGTGTTATAGTCATTGGCAGGGATGGGCGAGTGATGATAATGCGGAGGAGGGTAATCTTTCACGTAATTTTTCAATGTCTGGTACTGGAGTTGATTATGTTGTTGTTGTTGGTGATGTTGGCTGCCTGTTTGGTTTTGAGGAGGATGATGATGAAAGGACCCATTTCCAGCAACACCGCTGCCACCACTCGTGTTGCCCAGGCCGGGAGGAGGACGAGGTCTGGGAAGGGTGTTATTTGCATTATTATTCCCCTGCATCGGGCTGCTGCTGCTCTGCCCATTCTCGAGCGGAGATGATGCAGGGATGAAAGCACCACCCTTTCGCAGGGAAAGCGTTCTTTGCAGCTCGTCTTTATAATCTGCAATTAGAATTACTCATGGATTTTCTGGTATTTAAACATGTTCAGCTATCTTTATACATACTGATGAATGCTATTATTACTAATAATTTATGTACGTATTTAAATAAACTGCATCAACTCTAGTGTATTTTTTTCCTCCTGAACTCTTTGATCATAACAGCATCGCTAAATATTCAACTATAGAGGAAGGAGAAAAAAGTTGTAGACTAAAATTCTTTCGAGAATCAATAACCACCGTCATGCATGATATTTGGTGAGTTTGTGAGTTGGCAAGCATTCAGAGGAGGGGGGTGGAAGAAACTATTCCTAACTTTGTCCTCCAAAACCTCACCAACCCACTTTCTTCCTTGACATGACCAACATCACATGACAAATACTTTGGTTGGTTAGTGAATCTGGAAAGCCATGGTCTTACATACAGTCGGTTCCACTCATTTATTGTTGTGAAATAGTTTTGTGGTGGAGAAAGTGGTTTCTTACCTTTGGTTGCTGGGAAATTTTTGCCATTGGCACCCGGAATTATGTCAGGATTGGCAGCATCAGCCTCTGCTTTTGATTGTGGTAGGGCCCGATACCCAGAGTTCATGTTGCTCGTAGTATTCGTTGATGACGAGTTGTTGGTGGCAGAAGTCGTTGTCAACCCTGACGTCAAGATGAGTGAATTTGGTTTCTCCAAGGGATGATGATGAGAGTTGTTGGCATTGTTGGCTGGTTGGGTTCGCATGGTGCGACTGTTGGCATTTGTGAGACGCGTTCTAAATAGCATGACCAGGAACAGAAGAAGTACCGTTCCCACGATTGCCATTCCTATACCGACGGCCGCCAGTGGAAAAAACTCCATCCGACTCGTACTCGCTCCTGTGTGTCAACACAATCATTGTAAATTGCAACTTTCTTCTACCCATTCTTAATGCCAACTAAGCAAGCAAGTCGTCCTCGCTCTCGTTTTTAGAGCTCGTTAGTTAACGAGATTTCATTCTCCCTAATTTTTGCGGAACGTTCAACCATCCAACGCCGCCATGCACCATGGGGGCATCTCTCCACACACATACATTAATTTGCATTTGGGTTCGTATTTTATTTATTTATGAGAATGGGGCTCGTGATAAATAGATTGCGGTGGTAATACACAATTTCAAAAGCTTATTTTGAACTGGCACATAAAGTGAATTCCATCAGGGAAAGGAGAGAGCGAGAAACAAGGCTTTCCTCACCACTGACATCCTAATAACAATTTCAAAAACTACAGTAGTGCTACTGACTGCTGCAAGAACCACAGAATAACCACGTCCAGGAGTCTCGAAAGAAACTATTAGATTAGACCAATGAGACTTTTCCCACAAAAGCCTCCACAAACGGAGAAAAAACTTCCAAATTCGTGAGAAATTGGCTACAGTTCACCACCACAAATGTCTGTCTGCTTGCCTTTTGCTCTCTCGTTGGGAACTGGTTCCTGCTATTGGCGAAACGTAAATCAATTAAATTGACGGGAGGTTTTTAAAGCATCTTTGAAGAAATGGTCCCTGTTCAATTAAAACTCTACGAGCCTTGCACACACCGTTAAGGGGGTTTCAGGGTCAAATGAACCATTTGCTAGATATCATCTCTCCCCACTCTATGTCTCCATTACAGTGTTCATACTTAAGTCTTAATTTGCCATGGGAAAAGTGAAGATTGGGTCAAATAGATTGTACGTACATGTGTCTGTACAAATCGATAACAATGTACTCATTGCGAAAGCTGTAAACTCTTTACAGACACTTGCATCCATTTCGCCGTTGTATGGATTTACATTTACGTAGTAGGGAAAGCAAATAAATTATGCCATAAAAATATTGTAACTACGACGTGGTGCATAAAGACGAAATTCCTCTCTCCATTTGTATCCAACAAGTATTTATTCGTTGGTTAGTAGTGTTCAAGGAAATGAGAAAAGATGGAAGGAAATGACTCTTCTTGCAAATAGTGGACTGCTGCTGAGGGTCGGTTGACAAAGATAAAAATGGTGAATGGCTGATGAAATAGAGGAAGAACTTGAGATAAGGCCATAATGCAGATGGGTGAGTTATGTTGGAGAAATAGGCCGTTGAGATCCCAGGCAAGGCAAATGCAAGGCAGGTAGATTAAGGCTGTTGCATACGCTGAATGGTGAAAAGTCCAAATGGGGAAAGCAATGCACGGAATGTGAAATGAATGAGCCGAGATGGAAATGGTGAAGCCGTGGGGGTGAAGTTGTTTTACATACGGAGGGATTTGTGCTCCTGATAAAAATTTTATATATCCGCGTCCTCCTTCCGTCCACCGTCGTCGACTTCCTCTGCCTTCGCCGTCGCAGCTCCCTTTCTCCACATTCTTTGTATCCGATGCAATTTTGAATGCAGTTACCTCCTCGCTCTTTTCCCGTTCTTTCCTCGTTCCTCCACCCATTTATTTATGCTATTCTTATTAGTTAACTTATCTCTTCGACAGTCCACCATTCTAAATACTTTCACAGCACTGATAAGAGATGATGGTTAAGAGCTATTGTTCTTATATTCAGGCCTCTTGTGCTTATGAACGCGTGTGGCGAAGAGGAGCGCATGAACCAAGCAAGTAAACCTATTTATTTCTTGAAATGTAGGACAAGGGTCAAACAGGGAATACTTTATGAGAAACGAGAAAAATCTTTGGTCACTTCCTCCACCGACAAAACAAGCAATGATGCCTTCATGTCTGTGCAGTTCAATGAGCAGCAAAAGGGAAGGAAACTAAACCAAGACACATAAACTTGTGCTCGTTCTCAGGTAGGCCTGGGATGAAGAAGAGGAAGTCGGACAACCCTGTGGGAAGCAAGTATAGGCAATTGAGTGGTCACTACCCTGTAAGTATATCTATAATGTAATGTGGTCCAAGGAGGAGGTACGTATCTCAAATGCCAACCGAGATGAAAAGCTGCTTCAATCCACTATACAGTTAAGTCCCAAGCAAAATTGCTTTATTCGCATTGATTCCTTTTCGGCTGGACGCCAGCAGAGGAGGACGGAAGGAAATCCACTTCTCATCGTGTGTCCTGCTGCTGGTGGTGATTTTGTGGGCTTCTATTTCCCTCACTTATATTTTATCCCACATCAATCTGGCCCTGCTTCCTCAGGTGAGCCATTCTTTCCTCTTCACTTTCACTCTTTTTATAAAGTTATAAAAATGGCTCAAGGAAGAATGAATTTCATGCGAAATCAAGTCATCTCGAGATTCATGCCAAATAAACAAGGAGAACGGAGACGTTGTATATGTGCCGTTGTACATATATCCCAATAATAATAGTTTGGAGTATGAAATCTGAAAATTGGACCACCTGATATTACGAAGAAGAGTTTGGAAATTCATCCCATTTCAGGGGATTCGATGTGACCAATATGCTGTGACCAGTATGCTGTGTGTTTATGTAAATAAGCGTATCCTCATATTCATAGGATGCCAATCGTGTACTAGTTTATTAAAAAACGTATGCAACTGATGAAGCAAGTGTAGTGTTTCTCACGGGTTAACCCGAACCATTACTATTAACATTCGGGTTTCGGGTTCAGGTTTCGGGTCCCATGTTAATAGTAATGGTTCGGGTTAACCCGTGAGAAACACTAAGCAAGTGAAAGTTAATCATTTTCGCAGAAATATTTTTGCTCGTTTCCTTACGTCCATTTTTTATGGTAACCAACATAAAGTTATTGACCATCGGAAGGAAGCCATTACCCAGAAACCAAAGCAATTGGAACGACCTTTGCTCGCAAGATATGGATGAGAGGTCCACATTACATTCATATCTTTACATCACACCGGTTCTTGCTCTCTCTCTCTATCTCGTTCGTCCAGCAGAAGTAGAGAAATCGAACTTGCACATTTCATTGTGTGGGTTTGATTGTTGGTATTGTTTGTTTTGTACCGGGGAGCCAGGCGTATTGAGCGATGCCGCCGTGTGGAAGTTCTAATAATGGTGGTGGCGTGGTGTGAATGGGGAGAGTCGGCCAGGCAGAAGGAAGATGTGAGATTGGAGGATTTGCGAGAAAAGAAAGAGATGATATTCATTTTTTGATAAATGACTCTGCACACACAGCGGAGCAATAAGGAAGTTTGGCCAAGTCCTACAATGGGGAGTCATTGCTTATAAAACTTGCTTATGGACTGGGAACAGATAAGAAATATACGAGCATTAATGGGAAATCTTTAACAAAGGCTAAAACTCCATTGTCGTCCTCGTCCCTTGTTTGCTCCCGCTTTCTCCTGCTCCTCGCCTCCGCGTAATTGGAATGAAAAGCCGGTGCTGGGATATTACTGCGGCTTCGAACCAAATCCAAAATATGAATCTGACACATTATTTTATTACGAAATATTATACAGTCACTACACACACATAATCTTCTCAAACACAATGACGGAGCGGTAACAAAAGTTTATTATTATTTTTTAAATGACACAGTTATAAAGTTGTAATGGGGAAAATTACTCCTTTCGATAGGAAATAAATGAGGTCTGCCAGAAAATTACAAAATAAGTTCAAGACCATTTTCTCGCTTTCCTGACGAGAAAATGACAATTTATTTCCCATTTCTTGAACCAGACACTTGTAATATTCGCATGACAAACGAGTCTGAATTTAAATTGGAATACTATTTGTGTGTAAAGTTCTCCAATTCCTAAAAAGGCGTGGATGCAAGAAACCTACGAATGTACTTGAGAAACCTTGTGTATTGAGGATGATGCGTATGCTCGTCGTTCATGCGGAGTACTCTAGAAATATACCGTGCATGCACGTATGTACTTATGTAATGCAGGCTGCGTACATACGTATTGTAGATGGAACATCAATTTTAAGAAATGTTGGATTTTTAAACCCCATTTCATTTTTCATCCTCAGCACCAATCTTAGAAAGAGAAAAAAGCCCAAGAAACTGGAGGAGTCGTACAAATACAATTTGATTTTAGACAAAACCAATTTTCTGGTGAATCAGTGGCCCGTCTCTCACTTTTTCATACCACGCACTCGCAAAACAGCGTACATTTGTTAGAGGAACAGGATGCTCTAGCACAATGCGAAATGGTCGTGCTTATTAAAATCAAGTGACAATGGAGCGATTTGCCGACTCATCATCGTTTACATTATGCTTTCTCTCCGCATATAATAAATTATCCCAATTCACTCGCATGGGAATCCAAATAATTTACAGTTAAATTTACTCTCTCTCCAGACCAACTTAAGTTCCAATCAGATTCGACGACGTAGTTTTATTTCAGCTCATCTTTCACTGTCTCTGAAACTCTAAATTCAACGTCATGTCACACATTCTCATAATTTGGAATCCCACTCGCTCATATCATCAAACCACCACCACCAGCACCCTTGTCTGACAACAATAATGATCCGTTTAGTTGGATTTCCACCCATGCGATGGGTGGTAGTTAAGTTTGGTGGGCTTGTGGCTGATTCGGGGGAAAATCCAATCCAACGAACTACTACTTTTACTTCTATCGCTCATTTTATTCTGGTTTTGTTGGACTGCTACATTATCCACCCAATGATTTATCAAGTGATAAGGGGGGCTTGGAATTGGAGTGATGTGTCAGTCTGCTGCCTGTTTCTTCAATACTCCATACTTTCCAGAACCCTCGATTTCCCTCGCACTGCTGAATAATATTGGTAATGGGCCATTTCATCTTTATACTCTCACGTATAATTGTGAATAGACGTATAATTTGATTACTTATTGCTTATGTGGAGAGAAAATAGGAAAGTTCACATTGTCTCATGTTCCCCTCCTCTAACTCGCCTGTCATATCTATTCCAACGTTACGTTAGTCCAAGCAATTTCGATTTCAAATGTCGTTCAAAATCATTGGCATTATTTATGACATAATTATTTACCGTTGTTGCGGGGTTTCAAGGAATTTCATCTGCAATTGGTTTTGTTGATGCCGTTTCTCGAGCTAAGATTGGATTTCCGACGTGATGAGGGATTAATCGACAATAAAATAATTGTGCAGTGTGGATTTTAATGCTCTTATACAGGTTAAGAGGCAGGCTGAAGAGTACAATCATGTTGATGTTGATGATTCATAAAACAAGATTGTCGAGGAGGCTTGAAATAATGAGGTTTTATGAGAAGTGTATTATGAGTCTTGAGTATCATAGCAGACATCATGCCCACAATACACAACAACATACGTACATATGTATGTACGTACCCCCTCAAATACTTTACCGCAAACAATGTTGCTCCTGTGGCAGTAAGCGTCGCAGTATGCAGTATAGCGTAACTTTAATGATGGCGGAAGTTCATGTAGTTCATGTCTGCAAATAAAATGGAGAGATCAACAAGCAAAGTACAGTCGAGGGTACGACTGGAGAAGGCGTAGAAGAAGAGGAATCTAAAATTACTTAAGCAAGTTGGCTTGATTCGGCACGACTTTTCTTCCTCCTCACTTTTGGGCTCAACTTTCACTTGATTTGGTCTGCAGATTAGACGTGCTTGTACTTGTTTTTGTGCATGAAAAGGAAAGGCTTTCTCCAGCTTAACTTAATAAGCTTTTCGCATCCCCAGAGAAATTTTTTGAACAAGGTTTAAAACGAGGAGACGGAAATACATGAAAAATCGCCAGTTAGTATACTTTGCCTAATGCAACAGCCACGGAACGTCCTCCTTTGTATCACATACCACAGCGCCGAGTGGGAGTGTGACGGGTTCACATTTTTGCAAAGTGAGTGAGTGGTTTGCTGGTATTATACATTTTAAATGGGAGAGGGCTCATTACTCGTGGAGGCCGTAATCCACAGGGGTAAGTGTGTGGGTTGTTGGCCATGCATGAATTTGGTTGGCCCAGAACTTTTCTCCTCTCGAACCTCGCAGCAGTACGTATAATGCTTTAATTTTATGCAAACAAGGCGAAACACGACTCTGCGGCGACTTGGGCTCGCAACTCACGCTAACAATTATCCAGCCTCGACTCTTTTAAGTAATTTAAAGTAATGAATCGTGAAGAAGCAAACAACTAAACTAATTGTTAGTGGGAAATGAGTAAACATTAAAGGGGTTGGAGAGTTCTAATGTTTGAATTAGCAGACATTGTTCAAATGCGATGAGAGCGAGTAATTACTTCAGAGTCGGAAAGAAACTGGTGCATTAATTATCCAAAGAAAGAGGTCGGTCGACCAACGTTTTTTAATTTGAGACAATTGTCCGCATAATAAAGCACGCCATGTCAAAATCACAAAAAAACAATGTGACAAATGTTGCGGCTTTTTTATGAATGTATCAAAAATGGGAATAAAAACTAATTCTTGTTTCATTCTGCACCTGGGGAAAATTACATACAAAGTATTTGTATATATGTATCTACATTCCTACACTACACCAAGCAGAATGTAGATACATACTTAGTTTGTACCATAAATAATATGGCTTATGGAGCAAGTGAAATAGACGATCAAGTAATAACAATAATAGTAATACTCATAGTAAGCCGCAGATGTTTTTAATATTTGAATTTGCATGTTAATATCCAGAAAATTTTGAGAGAGGGCAATATTCAGAGAAAAGAGTTTCCAGACCCTTTTTACGAAGCCATTATTTAACTCGGCATTTCTTGCGTCTACAAACTCCGAGTTTTGATTATTTGTTACAAGACATTTGGTGATGGAATTTACTTGGTAATAATATCATCAGAGGCTTTACTTCTGTTTTCTCTTTTCCACACTGCTCCTCGCTCCTCGCCCCCACGACCACGGGAGGAATGGCGAGAAAAACAAAGGCCTGGAAATGGGGACGCAAGAAAGAAATAATCACGAGGGTGTCATGAGATGGGACGCCAGGACCACCACCGTTATCTATCTAGCCATCTATAATATAGCAACTATGTCTTTCAGCGGCTGTTTGGTGGCTTGGCATGGGAAGGAAATCATGACATGGAATTGGATGGGAAATCCTCTCGGTAAGTCTCCTCCTAGACTGGTGAAAATGTTTCTTTGGCTAGAGAAAAACACAAATTTATAACGTGGTCTACCCATGTTAATGAATAAAGAGAGTCATTTCCCTGTCTTCTCCACAAGATATATATATTTTGTCCAATTCCTGATGATGACTTTCTCCTGAAACTTTCACTCTCTTTTCTTCTACTTTCACTCCCTGTCCGACCCATTTCATTTCCATTTATTTGGCAAGACACGAGGAAAGAAGAATCGCAGCAGGCATTGGGATATACCTTTGAGAGAGCGGAGGAAGAGGAGGAGGAGGTGACTACTGCTCGTGGTTTGGCTGCACATAGTGTTTGGTGGAGGGAATTGAAAGTCCTTAAGGCAGCCCTTCAGCACTCAAAGTGATGCTCAACTATTTAGATCTGTTCCCATCTTGGCTTCGCTTGCTCTATTTTCATCCAAGTTTGTCTCTCATTCGATCATAAATTCAAACTTTCTAATTCCATTCATTTCATGGTGCCAACCTCCCATTAGGAGAAGAACCTTCCAGAAGGATAACAATGTGAAGGAATTATCCACAGATGCTTGGAAATTCTATGCCGTTCATGGCAAATCAATTTTCAAAATTGGATCTTGATTGAACAAAATTCTTGGAAATTACGCAACATTGGGCTACTTGCTCGTAACGTTTGGCCCACTTTAAGCCATGCATATCTACATATCTAAAACCTATACCGAATATTCATTTACTTACCCAGCATATGCTTTTCTGCATCCCCTGCGACAATTGCTTCAATGACGTGGGGTTCCGATTTACCATGAGAATTTGCGGCATACAGCACCAGCCTCAACAGGGATCCTGGAGCAAGTCCTTTGAGACTATTTTAAGGGGACGAACAACAGAGTGAGTCAAGTTTCAAAAATGAAATAGGAAATAAATGCATTCGTAAATTTCCCAGGTGGTTATTGTTACATCGTCAACCCCAACCTGTCGTACGACTTACATGAACACTGGAGTTTCCGCACTAAGATTTTTGCGGATGGAGCGGTTTTTCAGATCCCAGACTTCCATTACGTAATACTCTGGAAAAAGACCATATTGAGCAGGATCTTGGTTGGGCTGTGATGCATCAGTGTCCCCGTGCATAATTCGGAACAAGGGTTGATCCGGAATTTGTGGAAGCTCGCGATGCGCACTGCATTCGATGTGTATTATTGTTGTCGTTTGATTCACGACGGTGCAGTTTTCCAGAGGATGAGGTTTTACTAAAAACAACACAATTTTTCCATTTCAATAACATGCCAAGTTAGAATAGCACATCTAATCTAGAGAAGAAAAAACATAAAGTAGAAACTATCTATCCATCCATCCAGCAGCTCCAACACGCCATTCGATGGATGTGTATTGTGCTAGAGACAATGTGCTGTTGCATGTCAAACGTCAAGACTTTTGCCCTCCTGTTAACTGTCATCTTAAGATTAGACTTTGTAAGGGTTAGGTCGTCAAACTGGTTATAAAAACACAACAACGCGCAAAGGGTCGGGTAGAAAGATACGGGTTGACGACTTTCGCGTGATTTCTCTGTCCTAGTTTTACTCTGTCGTCTGCCCAGAAGGAGAGGAATTAACTGTCCCGTGCACTTTGTCTGTTCAGATATGAAACGACAGGGCGGAGAAAGTAGGGAATGGATACTAATTAGAACCACTCATATCCAACTTTCCATTTAGTATGCACTCTACAACAACTTGCTCGTTACCTCATCAGTTACGCGTGTATGTACGAGATATTAGCTACCACGAAGAGGAGGAGAGCTAAACAAGAGCGTAATAAGGCTTGCAAAAATTAATTAACTAAAGTTGATTATTTGCGTGTCGTGTGTCAAATCAGCCAACTCGAACAAAGCCTTGTTGACTGACATTAAATCAACGAGGGAAATGAAGGAAATCCTCTTTTATGTCACTCAACTGGCTCCCAGAATGTAACTAGTGCAGAAATTTCTTCCATGTACAACACTCCTGTATACGAGTACATATTACGCAAGACTTCACTTTTGGATTGATGTTGAAAATTTAAAGGAAAAATGGTCGCTTAATCAAGCAATCAGGCCACAAATCTGATTGTAAAAACGAGTATGAGCATAAAGGACGATGGGTGAAGGACTGGCGAGTTCACAGGTCAGCACATCGGTCAGTGGATTTGACAGTTGATGGAAGAAATGGTTTTAAGACATTGTGTGTGTGGCGTGTTGGAAGGAGACTGATTGATGATGAATAAAGGTAGAAAGAGGAGGTGACTAATGTGTGGGTCCCTCGATCCATTATTCACTTTCCCACATGATGAAGCACGCTGCTGTACTTCAACTGACCAAGGATTTCAATATATAAATAGGCTCCCGTCATTTGTCCTGTCTCCTGTCAAGCTGGCAGCCAGCTCATGAAACTCTCCTCTAAACAGGGTCCAGTCGTCCAGTGTACAGAAAGTGATTACAAGGATGAAGCTAAAGTAGTTTCGAATTTCCACAGTGGAGGTTTAGACGGACAAGTAGCGGAAGCTGTGTGGTTAACTGAATGCATTCTCTCCAATCTGCAGCTAATGCCCTGGAGAATAGACAGGTCTCCAACCAATCTAGTCAACATTCATTCTGCTAAAGAGCTGGACACCAGACACACACATGCACAAATGGCTTTGTTGTTGTGCTGGCAGTTGTTTGTGGATGTTGAAGGGAAGGCAGGAATAATAATTATTGTCAACAAGACACACCACACGGCGAGGTGAAATAGGAGAGAAAGGACATCCGAGCGCATTAGTATTTATTCTGCGGAGGGTCAGTACTTATGGTCAGTAAATGCTTATCGCTTGAAAATGGAGCAGACAGGAAAAGTGAATTAAACGAGCAAAGTAATCGTGAATACATGATAAATTTATTCCTAATTTGAACTAAATCCCCAGAGATGAAATTTTTGCTGTTTCAACATTTCAGAGCAATTGAAAATACTTTATCTTAAATGCTTTTATGCCTGTTGAAAGGTGTCGAGTAGAAAGTAAGAGAAAATTTTTAAAGTAAATAAATAAATAAATTTTGAGTAGTTATCAAAAACAGAAATATCGTTTGCTCTTTTAATGTGTATGTACGCATGTGACAGGTAAGACTGAAAATACCATTGTTTATCATGCTGACATTAAAAAGAAATAAAAATTGTTGCGGTAAACCGTATTGACGTGACATTTTGTACTTATTTATAGAATAAAAGGAATGTGGTCAGTCTGCGGTAAAGGGGACATTTATTGCCTCTCTATATATCAATTTTCGTTGGACATGTTGTCAGTTTTGATCTTGTCCAGAGTTATATAAATGTGATCAAACCTTGGTCAAAATATGAATGAGTTGAGTTTGTCTTTGTCCAACTTGTGGGGGCAGTAAAGTATTAAAGCAACATATGTGGCGGTACATTCTCGGTAGGTTTTCTGTGCAGAATGGTCTGATTTGTCAGTCCAACGAAAAACAAAAAAGTTATTCCGCAGCAAAACAGCATATTGTTCTCATGAAAGAAGTGACAAAAACAAAGAGAAAGTTGAGTCATTTTGCCACTTTCTCTTTTCTTTTATATGAGTGATCGTTGGTGTTGCATATATGAAAATAAATAAGGTGTAAGATCAAGGATAAAAATATACCAGCAGCGACAACGTGGAACAGACAGGGCTGGACTTGTCGACCAATGTCATTAGTAGCCCAGCATAGAAAAGTCCCAAATTCGGAATCGTGGGTTGGAGAGTATAGAAATCTGGATAGGTCGCCTTGTGACACCGCTCGTCCGGCCGGAACTACGTCCACAGATTCGCCCGCGCCGTGAAATTCCCACTCGAACCTGAAATTGTCCCATCAAAATTACATTTTTATATCTTCATACGCATAAAACTCATCGTCAGTCAAGGACATGAGCATGTTATAAGTTTTCAAGGTTTGTTTAATGAATCAGAACATATTTACATTATTGGAATTTCGTACCTAATTAAATGGTTTTAAACAAATGTACTTAACATTAATCAGGAATTATAGTACGACAATTTTTCTGCCTCAATTCTCACTAATTTGACATATTTACCCAAATGACGGGAAAATACTAAACCCCGATTTAATGTTTTGTTGTAATTTTATAATTTGCAACAAATATGAACGTAGAAACACATATATGTACAAACCTTAAGGCAACAGGACTGGCATCCACCCTGTGAAAAAAATTCCATTTTTTATTGAGGTAAACTTAGGATTAGACGATATTTTTGTATCATCATTTCATTGTTCTATGTACTTACCCACATCTCAGTCCGATATGCTCCCCTTTCACCGCACCCACCGTCACACCCATTTCTGACTTGCACACTGGGGCATCTGTAATATTCGAATATTTTGTGAATATTTATTTACTTATTTACTATAGTTGGCATTACATATCGACTCGTAAATGAAATCATGAAACCATAAGTGAAATTTACAAATGAGGTGAACATGGACACGCTTTGACAAGAAAGTGTACAAGTTGAGCATCAGTGTATTTTCATTTAAAATAAGGAAGTATATTTCAGTCTATGGAGAACGGTTTTACGGTCGTGGGGTAATTTACGAAGGGAGAGGAGAAAGCATACTTTCTACACCGAATATTCCATAGTTTGATTCCCATGACGGGATCATTTGCATAAAATGTAGGTATTTCAGGGTTCATAACACTGAGCCGTCTACCCGTAGTAGCAGTAGTAACGTTGAAGTTGAGCGTTTAGCATCAAACTTTTGAGCGGATGGACATGATGGAACACGGATCAAAGGCATTCCACCAAAAGACAAAACCGGTTTACTTTCATCCCACAACTTTGGTCGGGCTCGTTGTCCCAAGACCATTTTAAAGTCGCTATTTCTCTCTCCATGTCTCCCTTCCCTCTCAAAACCAACTGTTTCAGTTCCCATTTGCCTGGCTAAATTCATTCGCTTCGACGTTGTAAAATAAGGCCACTCAAAGCGTCGCGGTTTCGACTTGTACGATCAACAATATATCTAAGATGCGACTTTGCAAATTCAATTTGCCAAACTTTAGCCACTACAATGGCATTACAACTAATTTTAAGATGCATACGCAAAAACATATGTATTTTACCGTTGTATTGTACTTTCTCTCTATCAACTTATCATCATTCTAACCTATGCAATGCGAACAGATATAATAGGAATTTTTATACACAGTTGTTTTGCCCATTATTGTTCAAGACACACATTTTACACGGCTAGTGTTTGCAGATCTTTGGAAGAAAATGTGGGCAGTGGAAACCGGGGAAGCGGCTGCACTGCTGTTGTGCAGTCGGTGAAAGTGATGGTCCCAGTGGTGGTCTGGCAGGGAGGGTTCGAGTACCAATCTCATAACAAACAAAGCCCCATCCAGCCAAGTCACATCACATCATCATAAACATAAATACATGCTTACACTCCTTTATCCTGTAATCAAGGATACATTTATTTATATCAACTCGAAATTTCCTAACGACGCTTTTCCCTCTTCACTAAATAAAGCTTATCTTCTCCGCTCCTTTCACTGCGGCTCGTGTGGTGGTGGTGGTGGTGTAGATGGGGGTTGAGTTAAGCAAATGAGAGATTTCACAGGGAAGCTCAAATTGAAGAGAAAATAGCTATTTCCTCCATTTCCCTCATCGTCATGCTAAAGTAAAGCCTCACGGCAACACTTCTCAAGCCATTATTTAGACTCGGAAGGCAAAGCAATTTGTAGTTTGGAAGCTTTATATATATGTCGCCGCACTTTATTAAAATTGTGAATCATCGCGATATCCTGTGATATTTTAGGTCCCCTGCTGTTCCCACGAGAAGTATATGCGTGCACGGCTGCATAATGTGATCCATTTCGACAAAGTAAAGATTATACAGGAACATTTTGACAGCAAGACGCCTATGTGTTTGCATGCAGTGCATTAATTATATGCATTATTAATCATAAGTAATAATTTATTTAGAATCACTTTTTCTGTATTGCCGGAAGTCAGAAGTATGCACACTGCCCCTGAAGAAATATGTACCTTCTCCTCTTCCTTTGCAAGAATAATCAATTCTTTTAGAGCTGGAAGTTATTTAATTTTATGACATAAGATTCCATATTTTTTAGAAGTCTTCCTCACGAATAATGAATATACACAAGTCCATTAAAGTCGCAGTCAATATGGTATTCCGCTCTGCTACACAAAAGTATGCTCAGCTTGAATTGTAATTTAGTGTTCATTCATTGCAGCTAATTTCTAGCGGAAACTGGAAGTGATAGCGAAACCCTGAATGAAAAGGAGAAGAAAGTGGGAACTTGCGAAATGAAGAAGGCGCTCTTGGGACAAAATGTCACGAACGCTAAGTAAGAATGTGTGTTCCCTGTTTGTGTCATACATCACCAGCTTCCGCTCTTTATGCAGGACTTCTTAACACACAGTTTTAAAAGCAAACTTTGATTCTGAAGTAAAAGTAAAAAAATAAATGTGAAAATGTGTCAGTAATCTGGAAAGCATGTTGTGTTGGTGTATGTACACTGCACGATAACATGGAACAGGACATAGCTCCGAGTTGTATTTATTTTTTACATGTTTGAAATGAGGCAAAAGTAAATCTCAAGTGACGACCTTCTTTGCCTGTTCGACGTTACATAAATTATGTGGGCTTGAAAAGGAGGGAGAATGGGACTATAAAAAACTGATTTTAATCTCCAGGATATCTATGATACATGTGTAAGTAGGTAGGTACATAAATTACTCCAAGTCGCCGTCAGCCCCGATATCGCATTAACACTCTGATCACGACCAATACGTAAACTTGTTGTTGAATGTGCTACAAGAGTATGCAAAATGTCTCGAGGTTTTACTTTGAATAACCTAATTTTTAATGGTAAAGTTGTTAAATTACTCAATCTTAATTCATTGAGACAGTTCGGCTAACCGAAACCAGGCCTGTTCACTCTCTGCTCTTTCACTCAGGGCAAATCCAGCAAAGCACTCTCTAGTTCATTACATTAGACCATGTTCGCAGTGTTGCTGCTGCTGTTCCTACATACATGCGACTTTCACCCTGCATGGCGTTGGCTCTGAACTCTTTAGTCCGTCGGATGAATGAGTGTAATGTAATAATATTCTATTTAGGAGCTAAGAGCTCTCAAAGTAATTTCACGTGGGGTAATTTATGGCACTCACTATGCTTCATAGTAGATACGTAGCAGGGTTATATGGGACACGACTTGGTGAGGATCCCGATTTGCATGCCATACCACATATTCGCACGAATGTATGTGAAAGAGAAGCAGAGAGTGACTAGAGCTTCTCCGTAATACTCCACCCAAGCCACGGGTAGCCAGTAAGTAATTTAAGATTTTTCATATAAATATAAAGTTGAACTTTATTACAATTTTAAACACTGCTTCAGTCCACGTTTCTACACATTTATGCAGAGCACTTGTGCATTTAATAATGCCGGAGGAAATTGGTTTCCCCACCATCTACTCATACAAACGGGACTGCTTTCACTCGCCTTCAGCGCATTTCGTAATCTTCTTCCCATAACCAGGATTTAGAGCCGGTCAAACATTTTATTTCTGTGTTACACGCAGAGTGGCTTCAGACCAATACGTTTAGTCAAGAAAGTGTGTACATGTGCAATTGGCTGCATACCTTAATCTACAATATATACCTTCGTTCGTACCTATGAGTATATTTACCATGGAAGAGAAAGCCGTGTAGATTTTCAATTACAGAGAAAAGGTGTTGTGATTCATGTCAATTTTATTCCCGTGTTCCTCGCTTCCTCTGAAAACTTTTGGGTACAATATTATACGTAGGAGGAGGGAAATGCGATATTGATTCTCGCCAGGGTTAAGGCCGGCCTGTCGATCAAGCAGATTTAGTGGACACGCCCACCTCACAAATTACCAGTTTTTCTCAACGGGGAGGAAATTCTTTAAATTGGATTGTAAATTAAAGAATCCTAAGATTTGTTTCATTTACTCATGCTATCTCGTGCGGCGAGAAGTTGGGCTGTGTGTGAAACCACGCGTGTTATTTGGTCAGTTTTATTTCACTTTTGGTTGGGACCCTCTGTCCGTCACTGGCAGTGATTGAATACAATGTTTGCTCATAAAATAAATAACTCTTCACGCATTTTCACCATGCATAAGCATATTAGAAACCCATGTTTTAAGACTCGGAACACGGACTCCAAAACGGCAATTTTTTTGTTCAAAATTTGCAAGGAGCAAATCCTATCATATATATATATTCTTGACCAGGGTGACCCAAGGAATGTGCATAATGGTTTTTGTGAGGTCACACCCCCTGGGGGGCGAACCACCCCCCTGTTGGGGGAAGTTGAGACTGACCCCAGAATAGTGTTAAGCAACTATCGTTGATGTTACCTGCCAAATTTCAGAATTTTAGCCCTCAAGGTTTGGCTGGTTCATGCATTTGAAGGTCATAAAACAGGCGTTCTGGGGCTGTTTCGACCACACCCCATAGCCTAACGGGCAGACATGGGCAAATGTATTTGTGGGGGTTTGACTCATCCCATCGAGTACTACATACGCCTATGAGGGTTTCTTGGAATCGGGTGGGATGCTCTAGATATCGCATCTGGAAGTTTTGACAAAAAAAATCGAACTTCAGGTATTTAAAACCATACTAAGTTCGAAATTTTTTGTCCAAACTTCCAGATGGGAATAAGTACTTTGCGTATTACTTTACTATTTAGCTTTCTACTTCTTATGGACTGCTTATGCTAAACATCATGTGTGATCACAATTCCCAAAATCAAAGCAATATAAATAAATGCTTACATTGGACATCAAGCGGGAATATATTGCTGACAGTTGTCCCGACCATATTGGATGCCTGCAATATTTTAAATATCATGGCGATTATGTATGTTTTCTTAACGGTTGAAAAGAATTGAGTAGGATTTATTATTAATATTGGCTACTCTGATGGTGATATTGTATCAATTTTTTCTGGTACACGTGTATTGATCGTATAATGTGCAGATCCATTACTTACCTGACATGTATAGTTTCCTCGTGCAGTTCGAGTGATGCCTTGAAGAACGAGGCTTTGATTGCTCATGATTATTCCAGCCGTCGGCGTGTGTTTCAGCTCATCTTCCTGCAACACGATGAAAAAAAATGTTTTGAAATTTATTTATCCGAGCATCTTCACTTTATTATTTTTCAAAACCAACGGGAGCATGTGTTGTAGATCAGTATCATCCTCGGCCATCATTGTGGCACAAACACATGGAGTGAGTGGCAAGGGACACAATCAGAATACTTAATGTCACACATTGCAACGAACCACCCACCAGTTTGAGATAGTTTTCCCAAACAGCAAGAACAATAAAGGGCTACATACATAAGATAACTTTGCCCAAAGACGAAACAAGTTGACTGGTGTGGTGTAGTTAACTTTGGTAAACTATCTTTAGTTTCATATTATTAGAGCATATTATTCCTTTATTTGAGCAAGACTGGCGACGTGAGGACTAAACTTATAGTTTGGAGCAAGTTTAGAAGTTATCAAGGAAAGAACCAGTGAAACGGTGGGACACAATGTACAACAAAGTTTAATTTGACACGAAATCGATCTTCTCCTCCGCACTTTTGCTGCTTAGCTTAGTCGGCATCGTTATTAACAAAATAAATGAAAGACACGTTTCCTTTGAGACAATTTGTTCACTCCTCGACTCAAAGGCTGAGCCAAGTGAGGAGTAAAACACCTTTTCATGAGACTCTGCCACCATGCCTGCTTTTCTTGCCAAAGTTCAAGTGCCAATATAAGTCCAGCCACATCTTTCTCTTCTCGTGGGGGCAACGGAACTTGGGTGTCCCTTCCAGTTAGCATATCTTTCCAATGGTAGCAGCAACAAACAGATTATTTGCACATGTTTTTGTAATATGATGTAGGTTTCTAGGCAGGAGTGCATAAAATATTCGATCAAAATGGTTTTTACTTTATTACTCGGCCTAACCAAACTTTATACAGATTTATAGCGATACTTATTCACCACTGGACCATTGATCAATTCCACATTAGCAAAATTAGTCATGCAAAATATGAACGCACATTATGCATGAATAGACAACTGCACTATGGTACATAAGTAAGTATACGTATCTCCATGAACATTAAAATTCAGAAAATAAAACCACATTATATTGCTGTCGTATATATCGTGGAAGGAGATTACGATTTTGCGATAAGTTTCGTACATGTGTGCGTGTGTATATGTGTGTGGGGGGAGGGGGGGGGTCTTGAGTTATTATTTGACGCTGTTGCAATGGGGGCATTAAATCTCTTTGTGCTAATTCAGGAACGTAGTCATGTTTTACATTAATGTAGAAAAGACAAGGCAAAATTATGAACAGAAGGCACTTGGATACATTCACAACCGACATCCATTTGGCGCATTATGGTGTTATCTAAATTTTATATTCCATGCATGATTTAGATTAGTCTCTCATATAAATTCAGATTCCGTTTCATCTGCTGTCAAACTTTACTTAGTGCTTCCTAGTTTTCGAGTAATCACAATATATTTTATAAATCTTCTCTTCCACCCGTACTCGCTGGAAGAACTTTCTCTGGAGTAAAAAGACGTACAAGAGCTCCGCCAGGTTGCAAAGCAAGCATATTGTACATTGAATACACTTACCTCCTCCGTTTTAAATGCACATACGTACGATGTATGTATCTCAAGTCTCAACAACTCAACTCTCAACCAACTGTCTCAACTTTTATACAGAAAAATTTTCCCCAACTTTCGTCGTCGAAAGTCTGATGTTCACTTACGTTTTCAGGCTAATCTCGTTTTAATTGGAATGACTCTTATCAGCTTTTGCGTTGTCAAGCATTTAATCACTTAACTAGGAAACAAAAAGCTTAACTATTACGATCACTCTGCATCACAAAACACTAGACGCATTAAAGTGATGCTTCCTACTCAACAGATAATTTTGCATTCTTTGTCCAAATAAGAGCAACTCGTCTCTTTCCCCACTTTCCACCCAATAATCAAGTCAAGATTCAAACGACGAGGAAATAAGTAAGTGAGAGGTGGAAGTACCGGCTTAGAATATGATATCATTCTTGAAGGCGGAGAAAATTAAATGGAAAGGAAAAGAGAGTGACTGACGGTGCATCCTCAGAGAAAGCGAGAAATACGCACCAGTCGACCTGAGAGAGAGAGAGAGGAAGCCTTTTAATTATCACTCAAACCACTACTGCACTACTCCCTCCTTCTCCGGCCAAGAAGAGCCCGTTGATATAAAATTCTGTTTGATCTACATCCGTGAGCCTTTTGCGAGTTTCATCAATGTGCTCTGAGATGATCTCACCCTAATTGGCTACATTATTAATGGCAATCGTCCGTTACACCTCGCCTTCCTTTCCTGTTCTTGATTTATTCACCCTTGTTAAACATCTTACACTGCAGTATAATAACCTGTGTCGAAACTTTGAAACTTTCCCCGTGATTCCGTTCCATTCTTATTTCTGTATCGAATCGAGATTTAATTAAATATTTGACTTTTCCTTTCCCATCGGAGGAAGCAGGTCAACGATACAATTTGTTACTACACCCGAAATCAATATGTGTTCAAAAACTGGCACAATATACTTACTACAGGGAACTGCTAGTTGTGGTACACTTTTTATAATGCTCACCATTTACCAGCGCGTTAGTAAAGTTTCGTACCAGTGAAAAGAATTGGGTGAGTGAGTGGTGGAGAAGGCAGTTGGACTTTTATTTTTGAAACTTGGGTAGGAAGAAATCCTCGTAATAATGCAATACACGTAGAAAATGAGAGAAAGCAGGATTCATTTCTGACACGCTTTTAGCAAACTTATATAGCCAGCTACCTCGCGTTTTTGGCCTTCTAAACAGACATTTCGGATCCAGCTCCTTCCTGGGTGGTTTTTACTGCTCTCTGTGTTTGAGTCATCTCTTGAGCAGAAATATACATGTCGTATATTCGCTCGCCATTTCCATTCCACCTGCTTTCTCCCTCTCCCTCTCGCCTCCCCACAAGGAGAGGAGGAAGAAATAGACAATAAGCACAGCAGCAGCAACAACGCGTTAGTCCTGCACCAATGCACTCAACCGATTTCCGTCAAATACCACACAGTCGACCAAAAATTGAGCAGGAAATGGAAACCGCCAACCTCTCACACACCAACATTAAAAAAATGTCTATATTCTCAATAGGTACATACGCACAGATCATACGCAGAGATCCGTCGCTCAATCTTTTTTACTACATGTGAGTCTTGTCCTAGTATCCTCTCTACTTTATTCCCTCAGTCTGATCGTCTTCTAATGTTACTAGAGAAAAGAAACCACTTGATACTGCAACTGATGCTACTGGTGACCTGGATCAGCTAAACAGGTTGCGAGGCATCGTGGGATTTTGCAGGTAGCGGATCCGCAGTGCTGGAGCAAGGCAGACGAATATCGTAAGGCGCTGTAAGTACGGATAATATTTCATAGGTTTAGCTAGATAGATATATATTGTGATTTCCTAGGAATCAAGATTACTCTGAGAGAAAGTTGCGATGCGATGCGAAAATGCTTCCAGATTTTGAAGACAGCCACATCACTAGGCGAAGCAAGCGAGCTATTCGTGATCTGGTTTCCTTGGTATAAATGTCGTACTAAGGAATTGTAGACTTGAGTTTGAGAATGGCCGGATTTGTGGACAGTTCTAAGACGATTGAGAAAGGACTAAAAAGTAGATCAGAGAAATTCCATGCTAAGAAGTACATACGTAAAGTGGTATAAAGAACGACTTGGTAGTTCCATAGTTCGGTAAAATCACCGTCTTTGTCAGATTTTTCGTATCCCTGCCGACCTATGTATGCTTGGTTGTGTGCAAAAGATATTTACATATGTGTGCGTATCTAAGATATATATCATTGCATCATTTTCTCAAACTTTTGACTCACTGTGATAACTAACAGTGACTCAATCTCGCTCAAAGCAGAACCTCACAGCGAGAATGACTACAAAAAGAGAGCGAGTAGAGAACTTGGTCAGTAATGAAATGGGAGGAAAGTCTTAAATATTTAATAGTTTCACACAACCAGACTCTTATATTCATCTCATCCGTTAATTACCCCATAAAAGAGTGGGGCTTAACTGCTTAGCCGATTTTTAAGCAGTGAACAAGATCCCCAACTCCTAACTGCCAACTCCCATAGTCTTCTGCCTTGTCTCCGCTTCGACGCCTTTTCCTGCGTGTGTAATAGAGTACTTTCTCCCTTCTGCAAACATCGATCTTCCCCAACTACAGGAGTAGTTAAACTTTGCGAGGATGGAAGCCAAGCTAGCTGAGCAGCAGTAGAGCAGTGACTCATTACCTCTCCCGTGGAGTCCAAGTGTTGGAGGAAAAGAGGCCTTATTCAGCTTCTGCCGCCTATTGAAAGTAATCCCTCCTTGTCATAAAATAAAACTAAAATGAAATAATGGATGTTCTATAAACTTTCTCTAATGACAAATGCAGGTGCACAATGAAATTAGCCATGCTTCTTTCTGGTTATTACATAAACTGCAGTCGGAAGCACTTGTTCTTCGCCTGCTTGCTTTCTTTTCTTCGCCCCATCATGCATTGCATCCCTGGTTGCTGGATTATTAATAGGCACTCACTTCAATGGAGGATTCTGCATTTTCTTGCATGTTGCATGATGAAAATTCTCACTTGTTTTTTACTACGTGGTGGAGAAATAAGTCATTTGTAATTGTAGCCAAGTTTCCGCTGTCCCTTTCTTCCCACCAGTTATTGTTTCACTTTTTATGAAAGAGGCTGCATACATATGTACGTACACCAATGCCCGTGTTGTTCGTATCCAGTGGTGTATTTGACATGAAATGTTTACTCTTTATGGTAATGTCTAATTTACATGGCAATATTTTTATGACTGAATGCACCCTACTCTTAAAAAAGAATTTATTTTTCCAGGTTGTACTGCACATAAGTAGTTATGTAACTTTGTAGATTAGGGAGATATGGACGGATGCAGAGCCATTCGTATATAAAGCCATTCCTGCTCATGTCTAACTTCACACTAAAGATTGAATCACACACACACGCCAAAAAAAGAAAGGAAAAAATTGTTTCACGAGCGAAGAGAGCGAAAGTAGTTTGTCTTAAAATTCTTGGATCTCTCGTCTCTTCAATTCATTATTTACACTCGGCTAATTGCCAAACGAGTTGGGTGAAGAAGTTGGCTTGTGCTTTCAACCACACATAAATTTTTACAAGATAAAATCATTCAGCTCTTCCTCTCGTTTGATCACGTTAACGTTAACAACCGCTGCTTGAAATTTCGATGGTGAGGCAATGCTTGCTCTCTCATCGTGTGCTAACCAGATACAGGGACGGATTAATGATATGAGGAGAAGTGGTTTGGATAAAACGTACCTGGAAGAACCACCTTATTCGAGTGTAAGGTGGGGAGGCTCGTATGTGACATTCAAAATACAGATCTGTACCTTCTTTAACAAATTGGGGGTTCAAAGTACTCCCTAATGATAACTTCACTTCAGGTAAATCTAGAAAATCCAAGAAAGAAAACCCGTGTGAGACAGTTACAAGTGCTTCAAGCTTCAGAAGGCAGGCAAGGATGCGTTCAGAAACATAAGAATGGAGAATAAGCAGCAGGCTCTTCTCCGGAGATTAAGCTACGAAAGCAAAGAAAAATCAGTCAAGTACACAACTCGGTGAAGCAAGCAAAATCAACATGGTACTTGGACAAGAAAGACAAAAAACGCGTCTCTCTCTCTCTTATTCTCGAATGAACCCCACAGTAGACACACCTTATGACCATAGACATTGATTTTAAACCACTGATTGTGGAGTTTGGATATTGGCTTCATGATCTTTGGGACTGTTCTGGTAGTTCGTCATCAATTTAGTCAGGCAGGCATTTTTTTACTCCTCGTGTTAGATATACCATGTTTTTCCTAATGATTTCTCATGTCGTGCGTAATACTTGGACGTTCCCTCTGCCTTTAGTAGTTTTATATGAAAAACTCAGGTTGAAAATACCAAGAGAAAGTCAGGTGCGTACTACTATGGATAGTTCGATTTATAAAATAGCTTTAAAGTGAAGTTTAGCACCAGGTAGGACTTGATAGGACCACGAATAAGGGAGGATGGACAACTAATGACAACAGTAGAGTTGGTTACTATGTTGCTGTAAAAAAAACAATTACAAACGGGGGTTTGACAATGATTTTCCTGTGATAACCCATTGGTTCCAATTTCTTTTGAAAGTCACATTGAGTTAGATGAAATGTGCACGTTGTGTTCTTGTTTTTATTACCAAGGAATCAGACGAGGCAAGCCGAGCCGGGTTGGGTCAGGAAGAGCAGCACTGATGATTTGTATGTATAACACAAGCCGGGATAGATGGACGCATTACCCTTTCGTTCGTCTTGTTGTCTTTCATTATCTGTTGTCAAGCTAAATTTCTTGGCTTGTTTTTTCATAGACATCCCAACAAATAAGATTTTGTTTGGAGAGAGGAAACCTTTTTCTCTTCATTGGGAGCATCTGTACGTGATTTTCATTTCGATGTTTGATCTCCTTTCCGTTCCTTTTATCGATGAAATCCAACTACAATGAGAATCTTCAAGTTGTGAAGTAAAAGAGTATCTTTGATTCCAGCTTTGTTGGGTGGTTGGGTGGGTATAATGTTACATCTGGCTGGCTTAGTTAGTCTGTGAAAATAGGGGGAAGCTGCTTCAAGAGGATGAGTTGGCTATGGCTGGAACCCATACAAAGTGAAGGCAGATAATGTTGAAGAGAGAGAGCAGTCCTTGATCTGCTGCTATGTTCCATCAACATCAACTAACAACCTGTTAAGTCATGAACTCCCAAGACACACAACATAATGCCGATTCTCTTTCCCTCTCCAGGAGAAATCAAAACCAACAAAATCTTAATATTACGACATTCACCCTCCGCCGTTCCCCAATGGTATGCAAAACGTGATTTCCTCTCGTGAAGCAACGAGTAAATACCGCTCTTTGGAATACGAGGAAAAAGAGAGATCTCTTGCAAAACTAGAAAGTAGTAGGAAATCACGAAATTGAAGCAAATCACATCTTGTAGGACAATGTATGCTCGAACAGTTGAGATTTTCAGTAAATGTACATACGAGTCTGCTACACAGTTTGACGCAGGTTTGGTTCTGTTTACTAAGGATTTCCTAAGATTTAACCCATTATTGCATATGTATTATGGGCATGGATCATAAAATTGTGAATTCCCAGTGAAAAGATGAGGGGAAATCTAAATGCTCATTATTCCACTCTGTATATCCCCCTCCTTCGCCACTGAATATCACCATTTATACCCGAGAATAGCAAATGCATACAAAGTAAAATAAATGTTGATGTTGGAGGACAATTTGATTTGCTATTCAACAAATACGCATGCATGAGATGAATGCCAAACTTCGTATTATTGAAGAAAACTACAACAAAGAAAGGGTAACAATAGAAAAGGCTGAAATATATTGCGTCGTATCCAAATAAAATACACAACATACTTATATCGGACTATTCTAATTTGCTAAATTCGAACAAAGTTTAGAAAGCAAAAGTTTTTCAACTGTAACACTACATAAAATTAGTGAAAATAGCCATTTTTGTAAATTGTTGTTCATATGCATAATAGCGGAAATGCGAAATTCTGCTCATCTGCAAAAATTTTTAATTGCAAAATTAAGCAAGCAACAAGCCGCGGTCAACATAACCAACTGTGAAAAAAGGTTTTCAGTCTTGTTCTTCACTTACAGACAACATTTATTATCCATGATTCTTCGAGCACATTGTACGGAGCAGTGGAACGGTTTAGCCATGGGTTTTCAGCTCGACACGTAATTCTGGCTCCATTGTCGCGCGGCGTTGGCACGAAGAGGAACGTACTTTGGGTTACATTCCCTGCATCCATATCCTGAAATATCCATACATGAAACGTATTTTGAGGAGAAATATAGACAGACTTTCATCGGATTTTTTAAATCGCTGGTCTGAAAAGTACATAAATCTGTCCTGCCTTTGATATCATACAATCAAATCACACAGACATTATTACCCTGTAACTGCTTTCACCAACCAATGCAATTTGCATCCCTTTATACCTCGAGTAACCACTACATACAGGAAGGAAATCTCCACACTTCACTGACCACAAATGCATTGTAAATCTGTAAATCGTCCTCCATTACCTTGTTGGTTGATAAGGTGAATAGATTGAGGAGGAGAAAGTGCGGAGAAGTTGGGCAAGCATGACCATCATTTCCCCCTTATTCTATCAGATATTCTTCCTCATAGCTTTCCCCATAAATCATGTTTTATCAACCTCAAACCAAGCCTCAACTTTTCGCCCATCCAGCATCATTGGTCCTAATATGATGGAGCACACATCTGAGTACACATTACAACGAAAAGGCATAGGCGTCGTTACTGAAGGACTCTAAAAACTCGAGGACAAACAAAGTTGAAGTTGTGCGTACGTACGTAAGTCCGTACACGTATCAATCTTGTGTATTTCAAATTCCAATATTCTTTTGCTGCAACCAAAGCTCAAAAGTCAACCACTCAAACAGGATATGATAAAATGTTTCTTCAACAGCCCTCCTTCTGCAAAAATATATCTTCTTATAAGGTTTATATTTACGAGTCTATGTAACTGCCTATGTATGCATGTAGGGTATTTAGACTCTGAGAAAGTTGTGTGCCTTTCTTCGCTATGATATTAAAACGTACGTAAATGGATACATACAAAGTCAAACCTTCACTTGTGCTTCACTCTGGCATAATAATAAACCTCACCACTAACTAGTTTGAGTGGAGGAAATTTGTGTAATATTTTGCTGGACGGGGAAATCTCTAGGTAGTTGTGCGAGCAGATAACTATGTATGAGTTGTTGTACCGCAGCAGTGTTGCGGTGTGCCACAGTAAATCCAGGCCCAGGAGGAAATGACAACAAGAAGCAAACATTTTCCGTCGAAAACATATCTACACGTCGCCGTGGAGAACGAGGCTGCTTCACATGCACATACCTCCCTGACTCGATGTGAACATGGAGTAAAAGCCCGACTAAAGTGTTAAGAATCGAGGAGAAGGAGGATTCATCTTCTCGATGGTGATGCACGGTGACCTGACCAAATGTGTGGCGGATATGGAGAAAGCAGTTGGGTAAAGTTGATTCAAATTCAAGATATTCAATTTCCTTGACATCCTCTCTCCCTGTAATAAATGAGCCAAACTGACCTGAGTGGTGGCCTGGTGGGTAATTTCTTTGCCTGCCTTTATCCATTTTAGCACGGCTGGTGGTTTGGACCCTGCTGCCTCACACACAAGACGATATTCTTGTCCGACGACCAGTTTGTCGGCCTGCTTTTGTTTTACCTTCACGTAAAGTGGCTTCACTGTAACAAATACAAAAATTATTCAGCATTTTATTTGTTACCCGTAAAGGTACCTAAATATTTCACACTTGAATTAGACTATATTTGCATTTCCAGTAGTATGGATTGTGGCCATCATGCTTATTCTGCTCCCCATAACTCATGATGGTATTTGATGAATTGGGAAAATCCAGTTTACGTACGTATACTGATTCGCTCGCCCCAAGATATTTTAATTTTTTCAGTGTTTTACTCCTTGCAAATTTTATTTTCTAGATTTCACGGCATTTAAGAAGGTGTTGTGCGGATGAACCACTGAAGGCAAGCGGATAACGAATGCAAGCGTAAAACTCGGGACGCGGGCTGTCACATGATCATGAAATACCTAGGGAGGTGACCCCCCTTGCAGTAATAATTCTTCTCTTGCTGCTGCCATCATGGCATCCATGCTACAGTTTCAGATTGTATGAGCATGTTTGTTTTGTGGCCCGTCTCTTTCGTCCCAGATGAAGAAGATTCAGGCCACGCATAATATTATTCCAGCCAGCTGAGGAGATAATGAAATGAGGAGGTAAATGTGGGAGTAGGGTGCGTAGGTGTAGCTATGCATATATTGCGATTGTAGTAGGTTAACGTGGGTGAAAGCAGATATTTGTGTAGTTAATTTTCATTGTAAAGTACAAAGTATTTTATGTTTGCTTATTCTGTGTTCTTTTATCCACCTACTGGTATTTATTCCCTCGTAGATATATATCCAGAAAGCGGACGTGTGTACAAATCAAGCACAACAAGGGTGTATAAACCTTGTCTTATTTATGCAAAGTGCCGTGTCTGAATAGATCATTAGATTGGAAAGCTGTACAAACTCTAGAGGAGTCTCGATTGTACACTGTAAGTTTGTAGGGGACGAAGAGTTCCACTTTCTATCCCCGCTCAAATCCTCCATATAAAATGCAAAATAATGTGGGCAGCCTGCTGTCCAGTCTACAATGTCCGTTTCCATTTAATGAATGACAGCGGGACAATGAAATTGGACACAGACTGACAAGATCAAGTGAAAGTGAATCGAACAAAATGTGAACAAACGGACCACCATGCAGAAGGTTCTGCCACCCACGAGAAAACCATGCCCTCTAACAAAATTCGGCAGCAAATTAGTTCCCTCTCTCTCTCTCTGCTGGCCTATCAAGTTTCCGCACACAATGACCAAGAATGCATATGTACGAGCATGTCCAACATCCAAATAGGAAAGTTTTCGCTGAATGAAATGCAGAATCTGGGAGTGCATGTCACCCTCCTCTATTATGTACAGAACTCGCTGCTTTGTGGTTGGAATCACGCATTGTGGCCAGTAAGCAAGAACAATGGAGTGAATGGGTTTAGTAATTATGGTTGCGAGGTAATTTGGAAACTGTTATTGTTCCCTCCTGTTCTCGCAGTCACTTGTTCTTTGAGAGCGAAGAGGTGCTCCTCTTCCTCCCACTGCACTCCAAATGCAAATTCTCTCCGTTTTCCAAAACCATGGCCATTGAACATCAACATCATTCATGAGTTAAGCCCCGCATAAGAGAACGAGCATTGTTTTCTTAGTGCTCTTAGTTCGTCATGATCGGCTCCGCTGCACTGCACTCACTCCTGCAACGCCCAGATCTTGTGACTTGATAGGATTTATGAAAAGATGGGGACATTGAAACATCAACGGACAATGGGTTACGTAAACTAGACAAGGGTTACTTACAAGGGATTTAAACCTAAGAACACATAACAATTGATTTCGAGAAGTGTTTAATGAATTGGCTTGAAAATCGTGCCCTGTTCGTTCTGTAAATTCGGCGTATATTTATCCATGCATATCTCAAAGTACATGAATAGGGGAAAGAGGGTCCATCTCAAATTCTAATACTGTGCGTATAAGAGTTGGTTGTATATTTGTAGCTGAATATTTTATTTAGTTCATTGTGTGCGAAAACGAGTGGCAAATTTTTAAAAACTTTGGTAACCTAAATAAATGAGCAAGTAGAGTTTAAATGAACAAAACAATTTAGGTGTGTTTAGAACCAATTTAGAAAAAGTTTAGCTCCCAACTTTTTCCCTCCAACCGGAGCAATCGATAATCTAAATAGGCTCTCAAGCACACAATGTCACACTTGGCTTGGCTAAAACTTGGAGTTTCAGGTAGGAAAGCTCGTTTCGCGGCAGGAAATTTGGGAAAGTGCTGAAGCAAATTTTGCTACGAAGTAAAAGTCTCCAAAAGAACTCGGTTTCATACATTTTCTTTTTTATGTAGGTGTAGAAGGAGAAGTAGTATCAACACCATTTCCGAGGTGAAGGAAAGTCAACGGGTCCCAATAACTCTGCTCACACTCGTTCAACCTTATTCCAGTCATTCCTTGGTTGTTTCTTGTATGGTGGAAATTGCAGTTTTTGTTGGTATTCCTGGAATACGAACAAACTCAACTCTGCGTAAAGGGAGGGAAACAATGAAACCTGAAGAAAGTCAGTCAGACTACAGCTCCACTTTCATATGTACATACGAACGTATGTCCACATGCTTACCCTCTCCTTACTTTTACTACATTGTCTTCGTTATGAAAATTGAGTCGCAAAACTTCTCAATTTGCTAGAATTTGTTATGAATTCAGAGTCTATGCATCGAACAGGAAATGAGATACCCGACCTCATGTTTTAGAAACAAAAAAATTTAAATCAACTGAATATCTAACGTCGCCGACAAGTGGTAAATATGTCGACGTGCTATTCCAATTTCTCATCTCTCGTTCTCAAGAGTAATGTGTAACCTGTGCAATGTACATAAGAACCGTGCTCCTGGACTTGTGCTAATTAAACGCACTGTTGATGAAGGAAGAACTTGAATAATTATTTAAGTTTAGGAACCCCCCTTTATTCCCATTTAGGCAACATCGGATTTACAGTAATTGAAGTAAATTATTGCCAGCTTAAATTACCCATTAATTATACAAGATCAATTACAACACTTCTTGAAACCTGGTCATTCCATTGAAACGCCACACCATATTTATTTATGCAGCGTAGCAGTGTTAGCATAAAATATATTTTCTTGTCTTAACAAGCAGTTTAATGTGAGTTTTATTACTTGCAACGATAATCCCCGACTCAGAACAACCCTCGCCTCACTCTTTCCCTCTCTCACTCTTTAATCGCATTTCACTAAAAATATTGCATGCATGCAACCTGTTTTTTGGCATCAGACCCAGCAAGCAGCTTATGTAATATGCATACGCCAGCTTGTTCTTCCCAGTTAAGTACTTCATTTCCTGAATTTTCATCAGTCACTTGCTAGGTCAGGTCCAAAACACAACGTTTTTGCCGTGCGTGAGAGCGAGTGAATAAATGAACTAATCTGAAATCAAACAAGGCTGTCTAATTAAAATACTAACCTGTCGTATCATGACTGGAAAATCATGCTCGTATTTACATACGCACTTATTCTACTACTATTAGAAATTAGATTACCAGCTAAAATCCAATTACACATTTTTAGTGAATATAAATACCTGCCCAGTATTTACGTAGGAATGTATAGTCAAAATCATTTCCAACACCTCACAAACAAAACAGGATTTCTTAACACGAACAACAAATTTGCCATAATATGCACATATTATGCCACATTTTTTCAAATCTGGCAACCCATACACACACATCATTACTTTTATACCACAACATATTATATCGCAGTACAAAATAAAACCTTTCAGGTTTCCGACGGAATCTAGGAAAGAGGTGTAACAACGCTGCCGTGAGATGTGTTGCTCTTGTTGTGTGCAGAAGTATAACAAAAGTAAGTCTCAATCGAACTTGTATTGGTACGCACGTATGTAGTTTAGAGTGGAGAAAGTAAAACTCGGTTCGTTGTTTGTCAGCTGCGTGTCACCTTGTGCAACTGCGGCTAATGGAAGGTAGTCTCTTTTATGCGAGGAATGATTCCTTTTGATCTTTACTTAGATTTCCAGGCCTGCAGATTAGCGTTGTGCACTTACATATATTTAATATAGTAGACCGGAGAAATTCCCAGTGTTTCATTAGTTGGATTTGGGATGAAAACCTCAGACCAACAAACGAACGGCTACATACATATTGCTGCTGCGAGTGGCCAGTGGCTAAGCACTAGACCGCCGCGATTGTATAGTATCCACGTGAAGAAGTAATAGTGTTCAGGCCGTGGAGGGATTAAGTAAATGAAAATGTGGTGGGGAGGCGTGAGCTTCACCATCCATCTTCCCATTTAATGACCTATCAAATCTTTCACCTTTTCTGCACCAATACATACTTCAAACTATTTCGCTCCCTCCAAGATAAACTTTTATGCTGCTTGGTGGTTTAGCCACAGTCCCAAATTTCTGATGGCGGAGGTACAACATATTCCATTCACAGCAAATAAATACGGATTGTGAACATTTCAATTTTTGAAAATCTAAAAAGAAATAGAACAAGGTCGTCGGGATATCTAAACACAAATATTTCATGGTTTTGTACATGTTTCTTCAATATAAGATTGATGTGTAGTCCTTCACCTTTTAATATGGATCAAAATTAGCAATTTTTTTCAAATAAAGAAATAGGTCAGCTCAATCAGATCTGACGTTATCAAGACCGTGTCCTGACCAAATGCCAGCAAAAGAAACGTGAATGTTAACTGATAAAGGTTTCGCACACGAGAAAAAGGGGCACACCAAACATACGCTATTCTAGACCGAACTTGGGCCAGATTATGTGTATGTATGTATGTAATACTTCACCTCATGTGTGTGTGTCAGATTGGCCACTTCCTATTTCCGTAACCCTCGTTTTCTTGCCCCGAATCAAGCCAACTTTTTGTTCGTGCTGATTCTCAACAAAAATCAGGACCAAATGGAAAGAAGGTGTAACTCGAATCAAGGTGCACAAGCAAATGTGTATCGTCATCACGTTCTGTACAAACTTTTGGCTCAAAAGTAAAAAAAACACAAAAGTTTGCTCTCAAACGTGCCCTCACTCTCTCATTCGTTTCTTCATAGTCCCCTGTTTACGGAAAGTTTGATTAAATTAGTAATGAGATTTACGATACGATGCGATGGAGAGATAACTGGAAAAGGAAGTTGTGTTGGGGTTACGCAGTTCTTCCCCTAGGAGTCCGTCGTACGTCGAAAGGTGTTATGCGCCTATTTGCCTATATGCTGAGTAGATGCATGACCAAGGGAGCAGAAGACGCGAGAGGCTACAAGTAGTTGAAAGGAAAGTTTGACTTACGATTTAAATCAAGAACAACCGACTTCTCCACCTAGAATTTTAAATATTAGATTAAAACATAGAAAAAACTGCACAACAGTTGATTTTTTACCCAGTAGAAAAAGTAGTCATATTCATACGAGACAATCATTGTAACTCTTTTTCGTAGCAGTAAACAAATGTATATATATAAATAGACGACATTTAATCTTTTAAATTGCTACTTGGATTTGCTTAAAAACACAAATGTTCCCGTGCAATTATTTTAAATTTAAATTCCCACATATAAATATACTAACTCATCCCGAATTTGGTATACAAAACTAAAATGCTTTCTCTTTTGGAAAAACGTATGCATGCAAATATTTCTTTTTGTTATGGTATACTATTTTTTATGACAATCCATATAAATTTATATCTTGAAAGCATGGTTTTCTCACCGGTTGAATGAGTCGTGTGTTGGTGGCTTTACACGAGAACTGGGAGTTGAGATTAGACCGGTTTAGCCCCTTAAATACAAATTCATTGATCACATTTCCATATCGGTCAGAATGGTATGTTCCGTCCTCCAATTCTCCATTGACGTAAAACACGACGGACGGTTCAGGTTTTCCTATTTAAACAATGAAACTGAAATTGAATAACAATGAAATTGCTGCACTTTCTCGGCTCGTTCGCATACAAATGCCATACCATCATGTGCCATGTTATGGCCATCCCCGTATCAAAGTTCAAAGCAAAGCATCACCAAACCAACTAACAACAACTAAACTCGGGAGAATGGTTGGTGGCGGCTGCTGACAAACAACCGACCGCAACAGCGGCAGAAAACAGACAACAAGCACAAGAATAGTTCGATTTGATTGCAAGCTAGACGAAGGCGAAGAAGGGCAAATGCAAAGCAGGCAGGTCGTCGTCGTAGTCGAGAACGTTGGGATCGTTGGCTTGCATGACGATGGTGGTGAAAGTGGAAGGAAACTGCCAGTTTAGAAGGAAAGAGATATGCCATAGCATCACAAAAGGAATACAATGCACTCTGCACAATGTGAAAGCATAAAGGGCGCCATAACAAAGGGAAATCGTTGACACCACACCACGCAGGCAGACATTGCTATTGCTTGCAGTTGAAAATTTGAAGAAGCTATGAGCAGCAAAGGTCTCGAGGGAAATTTATTGTTCCGAGATCAAATCAGCCACATGTAAACACAAAAGTCGCCGAGTTCTCGCATTTACTGGAAACATACTTTTTCTACGATTTCCTCAAGACCAACAATTTCAATTTTTTAGCAATAATAAAAATACAATTTATAAACTTTTGGTTTCTTTGGTCTACTTTTATAATTGAATAACGGGAACATAATCTGTCATACGAAGCATAATACGATTTTATCACCCGTAAGTATCACATTACAAAAATTTCTTTGAGCCTTTACGTGTTTACTTTCAGACCGACAAGAGCCATGTTTACCATTTCCTGTCAGACATGCCATAATTTGATACGATACCGTACCATGTCATTAAAAGTTGGCTAAGAAATTGGATAATTTTGCAAAAGTTTGTATGGATTCGGTAAAAGTTCCAGCAAACATATCCTATTGAATAGCAACCTGGCTTGTGCACATAACAAAACCTGAATGAGACTTGCACTACTTCACATTGGTCAACCAAGTAAATATTACTGCACATTCTCGTGTCCTTTCATTGGAAGGGGAAGGAATATTGAAAACTTTGTTTGGTTTGCTATTTACTCAAAAGCTCAATGTTTATCAAACCATCATCTCATTATTTACATTATTTCATTTTTGCTATGTATGTATCAACAACACTAAAGAAGCACATACATATGTCTCCCTACAACCCTAAGCCCGTGTATATGAAAGAATAATAAATCCAAAGAAAATGGCAGGGACGGAAGCGAAAACCTGTGAAAAGAGATTATTATTATTATTATTATTTTCACGTGTCTGGAGGAATCCAATTTAGTTCCTTCGAGGGCTGCTTCAGTTATGAAAATGCTATTCATTGTTAATTATTTAGTACATTTTGGTAAAGTTCGAGTACTACACCGTCAGGAAAGCACCAGCTTGCTCAGAATTGAAAGTTATAAATGCAAAAACTTTAAAGCACAATATATAAGCAGGAAAATTATAGATATGACAATGTTTTTAAATCTGCTTAGGATTAGTACAACGGATTATTTGCATCAAGTGTGCAAATGTGAAAAGCGTCATCAAGCATATATCATGACATAAAAAATGTAAAAATTCTCGCTCCCGAAAATATGTTACCTCCGAAAACCCGGCAACTTAGTCTAACATCTGAGCCTTCAACGTACGGGCCCAACACGGATGAAACCTCTTGCCCCGTCTCGTCGTAAATTACAGGCGTCGAGGGTGGTACTGGAAACAAGAAGAGTGACACTGTTAATTTGTACACAAGCAATTTGTCTGTCTCTTCCTGATACTAAACATAAAGTGGTAATAAAATATGCCTAATTTCTTCTTGAAATTCACCCTTCTGAGCAATAAACCATCTACCCAATTTTCAATTTAAAACTATTTTGGGGGAGGACGGGAAAGGTGGAAGATATATTCGTGGTAAATGCTTGAACATAATTTTACTATCTATTTAGTGGGAATCAGATGGTCCTGCAAAATGGTGTTGTATGAGAGGATGCATAATTCAGAAAAATTCCCCAAGGTCTGGGGAAGATTGTTATTTAAATTGTGAAAAAATGGTGGTGTTGTTGCTCAATGACGGTATGACGACAAGAGTAGGGGAATGTAGTCTTTAAAGTGCATTTCTCTTTCTCTTGAAGAGAAAGTGTACGCTACTTTTAAGATTCCGTGTTAAAAGTATCAGCACTATTTTTTTAATTGGCTAATGTTAACACCTTATATTTTACAACGTTTCTTGGTTAGATGTTGGATAAGTGTAAGTTTTTATGCACTATTTCTTTGATATTACTCCTACTTTCGTGTATTTCCCATTCTAAGAAGTACAATCAACCTGATAAAATCCTTTTCATTTCTTGCTACAAAAATGAAACTATTTTTTAACCTGTATATTCTGTGTGCTATGAATGTTAAAATTACTAGTATCAATATACTGAAAACATTATAATGTTGACTATTCACTATTTTTAAATAGTTCACTGCACGGAGTCCAAAATGGCCATTTTTTTGTTCAAAATTTGTAAGGAGCAAATCCTATCATATATATATATATTCTTGACCAGGGTGACCTAAGGAATGCGCCTAATTTTTTTTGTGAGGTCACACCCCCTGGGGGGCGAACCACCCCCCCTGTGGGGGGGAAGTTGAGACTGACCCCTGAATATTGTTAAGCATCTATCGCTGATGTTACCTGCCAAATTTCAGAATTTTAGCTCGCATGGTTCGGGCGGTTCATGCATTTGAAGGTTGTAAAACAGGCGTTTTGGGGCTTTTTCGACCACACCCCCTACCCTAAGTGGGACGCATGGGGAAGTGAACTTGGTGCTGTCTGATTTACCCCTTCGAGTACTACATAATCCTACAAAGGTTCCTTGGAATCGAGCGGGATGCTCTAGATATTTCATGCCGAAATCGTCCATAGCAAGTTTTCAAACTTAGGCAAATAATGTTATGGGAAATGGTGAAAAAATGGTGGACGATTTCGGCATGAAATATCTAGAGCATCCCGCTCGATTCCAAGGAACCTTTGTAGGATTATGTAGTACTCGAAGGGGTAAATCAGACAGCACCAAGTTCACTTCCCCATGCGTCCCACTTAGGGTAGGGGGTGTGGTCGAAAAAGCCCCAAAACGCCTGTTTTACAACCTTCAAATGCATGAACCGCCCGAACCATGCGAGCTAAAATTCTGAAATTTGGCAGGTAACATCAGCGATAGATGCTTAACAATATTCAGGGGTCAGTCTCAACTTCCCCCCCACAGGGGGGGTGGTTCGCCCCCCAGGGGGTGTGACCTCACAAAAAAAATTAGGCGCATTCCTTAGGTCACCCTGGTCAAGAATATATATATATATGATAGGATTTGCTCCTTACAAATTTTGAACAAAAAAATGGCCATTTTAGACTACAACATGTTGTAGTAAAGCTAAAAAAATATGCAATACGATTTCTGTAAGATAAGAGAATTCTTGTAATTTCCATGTGATTTGTATCATGCATGTTCTCAATAACTAGAGTGCACTTTGAAATGAACGAACGCGTTAATTGCTACTCGTCACGTTTAATGGAGCTTTTAAAGTCACATCAATGCTCTCGATATAAAAGTTGATGGCATGCAGTTCATGAGTAAAAATATAATGACTTCATTGTGCCCGTGCATGCATCCGCAATTAGTGGTAAACACTGAGAAATCATCCACACTTGGCTACCTAAACTTACATTGATATGCAGCTGGTAGCTCAGAAATGGTGCGTTAATTCTTTATGATTACCAATGTATGTGCAACTCTGATCATAAACATGGTAAAAAATGTGAACCATAATAACAATCATAAATACTGATAATGTATGTTTTTGCATTAAAAAAACAGCTTTGACCTTACCAACTACAGTCAGATTGACTAACGCATTACGAGTTGGGGAATATCGATAATCCACTCTGCATCGATAAACACCTTCATCGCTAAGCTGCAAATCACTGACGAGAAGATGTGCTGGGTAAGAGCCTGCTTGGAAATCCGCTCGTCGATCAAATCCTGTTTTTGTAGACGTAGTTTTTGCCGTCTTCATCCCACGTCCTCGAACATCGAAACTGAAAATAATTACTTAATTTATATAACTTGTAACATGGGGTTTAAACTTTTAGGTACGTGTTACCTCCCCATAAATAACTTGCTTCTTACCGAAGACTGCTATTTTTAGCCAATAATTAATTGTACGCAGCCTTCACTTTTAACTCGTCCCTAACTAGCCCACAATATTTGATTCCACATCTCATATTCCATGCCCGAAAGTCTTTGAGAGCCTTTTCTCCATTGTTCCCAGACAATGGGAGAGAGTAATGTTATTACGTACATACACACGTCTATTACTTTTGAATACCCACCGCCACGAGCATCGTCCCATCATCATTCGCATCCCCGCACTACTTGTGTGTTTTCAAACAAAAACACAAATGTAAAAGTTGGATTCCATAATAAACCGCACGACTGGTAACACGATACTCGACTACATTCATAACCGTGCCACCTACATACTTGCTTACATCCATAGGTACATATATGTACGTACATGTGCATGCATGTGTATCAAGAGCAGGGAGTAAATCGCCAGTCCTATTTCACCACCGCACTGCAGTTGTACATTGGCCGGAAAAGCACCATCATGAGTGAAAGTGCAGTGTGTTGTTGAAAAGCGTCAAAAGTGCGAAAGCCGACTACTTTTCGCATTACATACTTAATAGGAGAGCCCCAAACAGCGTTACTTGGCCTGGAAAAGGTGACGAATCAGAAGCAGCACTACTTTACTTTCCCTCTTCGTACACACGGAGAGGAGATAGTCGACGGATGATTATGCACAAAAAGACACTTGCTTGAAAGGGAATGGTGAGTGAGCGAGTGGGAGAATGTGCGGTTCCACATGCTTTTATTGGTTGTGGCTGACATTTTATCAATAATGTGGTAGTGGAAGCAGTATGCAGTCGTCAGCCGCCTCTTCCCCGTACGTTGTGTGGCTCCGGTAAAGCTTTGTGATGCGGTGATGGTAATAATATTCCTACTTTTAGCATCCTCTGGGCTGAGATGACTCGCTACGTTGTACTCATTTGGATTGAATTTCGTCTTTCTCTGCTTTCTCCCCAGTGATCACCTCGTCTCGTGTGGGGTTGGGTGTGGTGGTGGTGAGAGTGAGTACAGGCTATGGCTGAGAGTACATATTGCACAGAGGTTGGTGGACAAAAAGTAAAATTTAAACTGAGAATGAAAAAAGCTTCTGAAATTTCCATATGCGAACTGTCTCTTTAATGGAAGAACCGTGTCATATATTTCCGGTTCGGGAGATGATCATCAGCCCGCTTTGATTAGAGTCTGAGTAGGGAATGGAATTTCTGGTTAGTTGCCTCTTTGGTTGGTATGGTTACTTGGTTCTTCATCCACCACCAGACTCGGAGTACATCATATTATTATCGTCCCTGTATACAACACGGCAGACAGCAGGCTGTACATGGCAGTGGTGGTATGGCATTCATGACAGGAAAGAAAGCAGCTAAGCAATACCCTGCTCTCTTGCTTCCTTGTCTGCGTAGTAAAGTGAGATGAATACTTTTTCTCCATTTGCTCAAAAGAAGGGATTTCTCAAAGAAATTCGAATCTTGAAAGCAGGAGCTCAATTTCTATTAAAAATATGTACATACTCACATCCAAGATTTGCATGAAAAGTTTTATTTACTTGGCTCGTGGTATTACGTATGCAGGTATTAGTATTAAATGTTTATACGTATGCATATAAAGTAATTTAAAAATATGTAGTACAACGAGTTTAAAAATACTATACAACATCAAATATTGTCCTGCAGATGATGGAATAGATGCGGATCTGTATTAACATTAAAGTACTAATTCACCCGTCGCCCACGTTCTTTGACTTCATGAATAATCGACTGGACTACATAAATACTTACATGTAATACAATCTACCGTGGTGCTAAATATTGTTTATAACTGCAGTGCATTGCAGAGATAAAAGCGAACAGGATCTTTTTATAGGTTTAATAGTCCAACGGAGACGCAATGTCTGGAACCAGAGGCCACGTATGATTTCTTTCACAAAGACCACAGAAATCCAAGGTTTATAAATACAGCGAAATATGATGATAAAATAGATGCGAACGGATAAAATGAATCTGCGTTTTTTTTTGCTTTCACCATTATCCTTATTTTTTGGCAATATTAACCAGTCTAGGATTTTCCGATTTTTCTCTTTTCTCTCTTGGGCGTCAGGGTGATGTGGGTTTTATGAGGATATCATGGTTAATTCACCTGTCTATCAACCAGTCAGCCTTGTTAAGCAAGAGATTGATATGAATGACATAATGCTGTCAACTACTTTACCACTTGCTTCAGTACATCATAATGCAATTTTGAGACACTTGCTTGATAGGATGCCAGATTGTCTACCCAGAATGTGCAAGAATGTCCTCCGCTCAAAGTCACTTGCTTTCCTGTTGGGCTTTCTCCCCTGCGCTGTACATGTCAGAATCGCTCTCTTATTATAAAATATTAACTTTAAAAGAAACTTGTTTCAGGGCATCAAAAAGAGCTGCATATATTGCTCTTCTCCATGCCCACAGACTTTCCCCCATGTTTGTGTGTACAATGCGGCATTATGGTTTGCATATTACGTACAAACTTTGCAAAGTTACATAAGATTGTCGTCATTGCGAAGCGCCACAGATTAACCAAATAGTGCAGAGTTTGTATATTTGCCCTGAAAGGCTTAACAGACAAGAATTGCGTTCTTCTTACCTGTAGAAAGGTTTTCCAACATGCTCCCGGAACCCTAAAAATACATAAAATTTAACATTCATAAAGTATTTCTGCACATTTGTTTACAAACAGCTCACTAACCACATCATACATCATCGTAAAAACTACTACTCAATTTTTCATAATTCTATACAAGAACATTAATAATTACAAATTGCGAAAGGTGGACTTACATAAGACCATGTAGACTGTGTCGTCTCGTCTTTTCGGTGTGATATCACAGGGCATCTCCACTCGGTGACCCAAAACCCCTTCGACGTGAACTACTGGAACTGTTCCCAAAGAAAATAACAAGTCAAATCCGCTTACTTTCTCTTTCCATTTAAGGCGATTAATTTTCTCATTTATTCCCATCCTCTCACTTTCGCTCCATTACAGTGGTAACTAACTAACCTCGAGTAACACTAATGCTAACTAATGCTACAGACTACATACAGTTAGCGGTATGTGTAGGTTCACGGCTGCACATACGTGCATGCAATGTACGGTCGTATATTGGTTCAGCCTGCTGAGTGAGATGCCTTCTTTCAGATAAAAATTTTCTCTCCTGATGCCAAATGAAGCGAGGGTTTGCCATAAAGGAATACCTCCTCCTCATTGGAATTACATGTGTACGCGTTTACACATCATCGACGCTTGCTTGTTGGTTTCTTCATGAATCTTCATAAGTCTGATCTGAACTGGGGCCAAGAAAGTGGCAGAGGTGGGAGTAAAGCTGGCAAAGAGCGAGCGTCCTTCAGCGACTGCAGCTCATTTTGTGCGAGATAAGTGAAATGCAGGAGCGACTGGGAGAATGGGAGAGTGGAGAAGAGGATGAGGGGATGTAAAGAAGAAGCTTAAGTTCTTTTCTTCATCCGACTTTCTCTACAAGGCTCAAATTATCCACTAATTCCTAAACGACATCTCTTTGACATCTACTATCTGCACTCTTGGCTCGTACGCACTCATCGCCTACAGCGTCTGACGTACCATGGGATCTCCTCCTCCTCCTCCTCTGCTTCCTTGCAACTAATAACGGTGGCAGTGCTAAGTAGCGATAATTTCATTTATACGCCACCACCCAGAAGTCAGTGTGCGATTTCTCCTTCCTTTCCGCTAGTGATCATAACCTCATTAAACTTATGGTAATCAGGTTTAATTTCATTTTCCACGCTGGTTTACGACTCCGTGGAAAATTGCACGCAATATGTGTGAAATCATTTCAGTGTAAAATAAAAAAGGAGAGAGTTTGGTCAACAAGTGTAACAGGAAATTGGAGACGCTGTGTACTTTTGTACTTGTGAATATGTCGGCTGTCCTCTCGGTAGTAACTCCTCAGTTTCGTTCTACAGTGGTCAGTGGAAGTACTGGATGCAGAAATGTACTGCCAAATTCCACGGCTTGGGTGGATGGGAGAGAAAAGTAGATTCAGACGAGTAGTAGCAGTTCTTAGTTTAGTTGCTTGGAATGAACTCGGTTTTCTTGACTACGACACATAAAACTGTAAGTGGTCAAGAATCATTTGGAGTAAATAGCCAATAAAACCTCATCTCTTGAGCCTTTTACTGCCATTGCAGCATTACACAAACCCACTACTCTCGACCAACACTCTCACATCAGCCACACAGACTCTCCACATTTTCCAGTATCACTCCATGTGCATACACTTTCACGACATTTACTCCAGGCAGAAAGTGACCCACTCTTACTTAACACATGATTGAGCGGTAAACTACATACGAAGGTGCATATACGTATTCAAACTTGAACTTTGACAGTAAAGTTCCTATTGTAAAATTAATTGTAATTCTTGAGTTATATTCATGGTAGGTGTTCGCCTTAATATAAGTACACAGATAGCACTCTCTCTACGTTTAGAAAATATATTTAAGGTCAGTACGGAAGAAAAATAATTTTCTTTCAGAGAATCTAATCCCGTAGTTTTTCTTTGCGGAGTCTCAAAGGAACCAAAAGCATCCCTAAAGTGGAGGAATTGTTCTAAGCAAACCATAGTTATTTATCAGCCTGTTTCTCTCTCGGATGCTTTACTTTCTCCTCTATGAGCCTTTATGCGCGGACGATGTATTTATACGTCGACGATGTGCTTTCCACCCTCTACAGCGTTAGATAAAGGAGAAGAGAGCGATATATGTGATTCTGCATTTTGGTATCATCCTCCATCTGGGTAGGTACATATATCAGGAAGGCATTGCTGGGAATAGAAACAAACTGCAATGAGATGAATCTGCTGATGTTAGAAAATGGGGAAAGTGGAGCACAAGCATGACTGGCTAAATATATATATCATTGCATTCTGCACAACCGCGTTTAGTACACGCCACGCAGAACGCACAGACATAAAGGGACTCGTTGGAGAAAAATTACTCGAGTAGAGCAGGCATTCGAATTGCATCCATTTTGCTCTCTCAGCGAATTTGCTCCTCAGAATCCCGGTGAATCGAATCACATATGAATCTGCATACCCATTTCCTCTCGAGTTATGTAAGGATTATATAAAGCGTTTATAATAGAGAATGATGGCTCCATTTCCGTTTGCGAAAGAATTACTTTTACCAACAGGGAGAAAAATCAGGGAGGAGAAAGTCAAAGTCCAATCACAAGTGATATGATGACGATGAAAGTAGTTTTAAATTCAGCTCCACTTGTAACACCAGCAGGAAGAAATGGGTATTGGATGAGATGGATTGAACGGATAAACTGGAATTGGATAAAGAGGAAGACGAAACAGGGAATTTGTTGGCCGGGAGTCAATGTGTGGAGAAAGGTGGCTGCATGAAAGAGTATCGGAATCCACGTCTGGGTTGAGACCAGAGAGATTTTCTTTCTCAAAGTTTTGTTAAGTTGAGTCGATGGAGAGAAAGAGAGAGCGATGGCTTTGCCCCTTTGCTATATTTCCATCCATGTTCAGTTCGCAGTGGTGGACATGGTAAAAGTGTTTGGCAGACAGGGGATTCCCCCATTTCATCCCACCAAAGTTTGAAAAAGGCTGATCGAGAGACATTCAAAATGTGTAAGTACCATCATAGCAAATGGGGACGAGATGAAGTTGGATGGAGGTAGGTAAAAGAGATGAAGGAATTGACGACGCCATGTTCAGCAGCTTTATTGCAGATTGAAAACGTACAGCACATCTTTGAAGGCAGCCCGAGCCAGGAATAGCATTCATACGTACGTAATATCATTATTATGAATTATCTACTAGTTGACTACCATGCATCACCATGACCCAACTAGCTGATGTCATCTCTCGGAAGCTCAAATATAATGATGAGCAACGCTGCCATGTTTCGGACATCCTAAATTTAGTTACGTTCAAGAGAGTCATCATACTTCGGAGGGACGAACGGACAGACAGATATGGTTACATGAGATTGGATCGGGCTAGAAAGTCAATTTCTCCTAAACTATACCATTTTCTCACACAATGTTATGCATCTTTTCGATAAAATCGAAGAGTTGAATACAAATTTCTCCATTTGTAGTTGGTTTCCAGAAGTCCTTGCAGAAGAGGCAAGTCAACTGCTTCCGAATTCAGACACATGTTTCTCTTTGGTTGAATACATCATCTGTGTAGGCGGTTGGGAAAGGTTGCTGCTAGTTAGTGCCTTGGTGAATGGTGAATCCACACAAATAAATATGTTAGCGTCGCATGTGCCAAATTGCACAAACACACAGGTAAGAAGAAGAAGGAGACACTTCGAGCAGAAACATTACGTCACAATTGTATCCGAAAAGAATGGTTATATTGTATGTTTGCATTGAAAGTGGTTTCCCATCTATGCCGTGACAGTCGCGTTGTTCTTTTTTTACATAGGTTGTTGAGGTCCAGGCTTCTCCTGGCTAAATGGATGTGCATGATTCAAATCGCAACAATTGGAATTTTTACATCTTCGAAGAGATGCATTTGCGCTCAGTTTCTTTTAAAGTCAATTGTTAGTCACAGATTTTGAAACTTTCAAGAAGGTTGGTGGTTCTGGAAGAATTTGTTATTGGCACTCGAAACATATTGGATGGATGGATTCATGAAGTACTGAAGCAGATTGGAGGGCAATGTATTTATCACATGGAGGGATTTCGAGAATCCATCACATCCAATCTTATCACCCTCTTCAATACCACGAAACATGATCTAATGTTAAAATTATACGACATTCAGAAAATCTTGGCCCTCTCAATTGCCCCGTCAACGGGATTGTGCATTTGGTCGTCCAGCTTGCTTTTTAAATTTCTCCTTCATTATTTGTTACTGTAGAACGGGACACATTTGCGAGCAGACACCTTTACGAGGACGGTAGAACAGGGAACATGAGGACTATCACACACAACGCCATTTCCGTTTACCAGGAATAAAAATATTCATTACCATTTACTCAACATTTACTATTAATTGCCATTCCGTGATAATTTCACCTTTCACTAAAATTATGTCTGAAAAATAGCTGTAGTTTGACAGTATCCGATCGCAATTCATTTATTAGAAGCATGTTCGTCCTCCTGCAGTGAGTTGGGAGGGAAAATCATTCATGACCACGAAATGAAATCATGTTGAAGGTCTCAAAAATGAATGATGTTATAAATTACTCCAGAGTTAGCCAACGCCCCTCGCTTATCGTATCGACTTGCTACAACCTGAACAACAGCTATTTCTCCCATATCGGAAAACCATCTCGAGCAGTGGTGTAAGTTGTAATATTGTTTGTTAATAGTTCCCAGCACGACTCGTGTTGCAAAAATGTACACAAAGTTCCTCCACTACGACGTTTACAGAATTGCTATTATAACATATTTGACTGCATTTCTTTTATTCGTTCCCCGTTCCAGGACCTGTTGTGGGGAGGAAAATCTCAGAGGCCACATTTACACTTGAGCCGAAGGGAAGGAAGTTATGGAGAACGGCTATATTACTTGGCGATAAAGACTAATAACAATACGAGGCCAATGGCGAAGATTGAGAAAGGAAACCTGCCTCTCACTTCATTCCTTTTAAACTGATCGTTCTTGGATTTCCACAAAGGAAATTACCTTCAGTTTCAAATCAACACGGAACATTTTGCCAATAATGTGAATGCCTATCCCGCCACCACGCCGTGAAAGACTAGGCAATAATACGTTCTACCAAATTTATTCTCATATTGTGACCTAACGCAACCTACATTCATGCGTATGCACAAATACAGAATATGTAGAAGGACTCATCACTCGTCATGCTTCTTCATGCACCCATGTGTAATTTCGGAAGGAAGAGGGCAATTCCATACTAACAAGAATATATACCTGCCCTAATTTCGTTAGTTTTGCCCGGTTTGCGTTTCCTAATAGTAACACGGGAGGTAAAACCATGGGACTGAATGCTAAATTGTGAAACTCTGCTTCATGCTCGTTGATCCACGTCGTCCATTTCGAGTCTGAATGTCATAACTGTCTGACAAAGTCAGCAATATAAATGTTACCGTTCTAGTATCTGTCATGAGTGCGCTCCGTTCAGTCAAATCAGCTCCGACCTCCGTTCAACCCTGATCCATTATTGTTATCGCTTTATGTTCGTAAAACATTCCCTCATTGTTCACCCGTGGGTTCGTGAAAAAGTAAAATTTCTGCAATTCAGTATTTTTGTTAAAGTCTAGAATTATCTAGAATTACGTAATTTTTTATTTTAACATTTTATCACATATAGCGCTGATATTTTGCATCATAAAATGTTCCAAGGCACCCTAAAATGCGTAATTAAAATATGAATAAAGATTCTCATCCATAATGCATACAAATGCACATACTTTTATTAACTACATAAGTAGAACGAAGGGTGATAAACATGGTTGTTGGCAATATCGGAACCTAAATATCCGAAAGCAGTAAATCAAGCCATTACATATTTTCCTATGGAGTCCCAATAACTGAGGAGTGAAAGTGTGCTTTCATCCCTCAGTCAGTTATTTGATCAGGCTGAATATTGTGCGAGCGGAGAAGGAGAGAACACAAGATATTTCTCATTTCGCCAACATCAAAACATTCTTCAAATTTTCCATCACGCATATTCTCTCACCTCGTGTTCATACCTACAGACCGCATTCGCCATTGAGCCCCCATTCTCCTCTCACTTACATGCACACATACATATGTGTATCACAACAATAAATAATATTATGCAAAATATTTACAAATATTACCATAAATACAACTTGTAGTGGTGTGCACGGAGAAGAAATGTGCGCACATTTACATTCACACATGACGTGACAGATTGTACAGTCTACTTTTTGGTTGGCCTGAGGAAAGATTGCGAAACGAAATGAGATATATTCCGTGGAAAAGGAGAACTGAAGTAGCTGGCTGAATTTTGAATGCATAACAGTGAATCATCGGATCAACATTTAATGAATACAAACGGGAGACAAAGTATTCAACAAATAGGGTAAAAGGCGGCAGGTGGGAAGCTGTATAATCAAGCGTGGAGCTTGAATACGTATCACAATACACACCACTGCACACTCCAACAAAGATAAACTATCCATGCAAAAAGTATTCCGCAGGTAGGGAGGCAGGCAGGCGGGCGGGCGGGCAGGGAGTGAGTGCGTAGGCAGAAGCCATCGTCATTATACGCGCGTTTCCATTTCCATTTATTAGGACGGACAGTAACAGTCCGTGTTTGTCGAGGAGAGGAAGGTGAAAGCAAGGCAGGTGAAAACTACTCGGCGGCTGCTGCTGCAAGGGAATGGATCGAAGGAAACGCTAACTGCCACTGCTCTGACACCACGAGCAACACAAATACACCGCCCGTCCTCCTACTGCTTAGGTGCAGGAGCCACTTTTCATTTACGCATCCTCTCCGAAATCCTCGTAAAAGCACTTTCCTGCTGTGTGATGCAAGGTATTCGTAAATACAAATGAAATATGAATAGAAAAATCTGCTAAAAGCCGAAGAAAAGTCGGCTTTCATTTTTCCGAGAGAATTCTTCAATTATTAAAGACAAAAGTTGGCGGCTGCCACTTACTTTGTAGTTTCAACTTTCTCTTCTCATTTTCCGTCCTTTCACCAGCCACGCTCATGCTTTATCTTTAATCAGAAACCTGGCTTTTAGAATTATGAAAATGGGATAACTCTCGTTTTTTATTGTTGTTATTAAACCTGTCTGATTCCTGTGCGGAGAGAAGACTTTCCCTTTCACAGAGTGGTAATTAAAAAGTTTCTTTTGCCAAAAAATAATTTTATTGTTGCATGCCAATTTAATTTGGCGGTAAGTAATACAAAGTAGAGAATTCTTAACCACATTCGCACAAAATTCTTCCCTTCTTTAGCATAGCACTTGCAATTTCACACATCTTGGCTTATCTTGATTTGTTGATCTTATCACAACAAACTCTAACCAGTGTAAATAATATATGATACAAACTTGGCATACATACATACGCAGATTTCATTCATTGTGGTTTTGGTAGATGACGTAGGATAATATTTCGTCTTGCTAATTTGCATATATTTCATTGTGGAACACTTTGGTTGTCTAACCACTGCGTACTTTTTCCCCTCCTCAGCCCCACAGTGCAACCAACCTTGAACATTAGCGGAGAAGATGCATGTGGATGAAAGCAGCAGCAGTTTGACATGTGTCACTTATATTCAATCTCTTTCTCTCCTCCATCTTTCTTTTCAACTCCAAGGACAGATGTACAAATAAGTGTAAGTGAGATGACAAAACAGTAAAGAAAACGGAATATCATCATCATCATATCACGACATTCAACCTCTTGGCATTCGTCGTTGCATATATCACAAAAATCGTTAAACTCGTGCACAGCCTTTTAGCCACACGTCATGATCATTCGGATTCAAGGTTTCTCATACATATTTGTGGATTGAGAAGGCGTTCTCGTGTGGAGAACGTTCTCTGAAATAGTGAACTACACAGCCAGACAGGCAGTCGGCAAGCTTGGCTGTATTTTCCCTTCTTTCGAAAACCTGAGGGAAATAAAAAAAATCATTTTGTCGTCTCTTTATTCATTCCCTTCCACCACTTATTGCATCTGTAGTCCAGTGACTCGCGTTGACTGTCCCATGACAAACATACATTCCGACCATTTACGTTGCAACCAAATAACGGGGAGATCCAGCAGAGCCACATTCTTAAAAGTACTTAAAGGACGGATAGGTAGCTAGGAAAGCAAATGACAATTTCTAAGGGAGGAAAAGTGCAGTTTGTACTTTCTCCTTGGCTCCTCGAGAGCCCTCCTCCTCGGAGATGGAGCAGGATGGAGATGGTGAAACGGACGTTTTGCTCTTCATTCAATGTAGGTGGTTTAGCCCACAGAGATATTTTGTAACCTTATGGTTCTCCTCTTGAGCACACATCTCATCCCCTCTCATACATCTTTTTTATACATCCTGAGTGTCTTATAGTGAGTGCCATTTGTACATTAGGAGGGTACAAGTGGATGAGGGTTGTTGCCTCTTGGTTGTGTATCTGTATTCATAAGACATTCTCTGTCTACTCAATACCTCAATATTCGATGCTTTCTCCGTACTCTGCCTCTCACTTGACTTGACCTTTTGGCAATGGAGTAATAGTTATTGCAGTGCCAGCAAAGATGCCACTCACACAAATGTGTGTCTGTATATCTATATCTGCTCCCTATTGAAATATTCCCCGTCTTAAATTTCAAGTTAAAGTGCTACTATTACATTAGGAAGGCTATAGGGCACAGTAGTGAACGAGGCCCCATTTGGGACGGTTCACCTTCTCCCTTTCCTCCCAAACCCTTCACTTCTTTCTCTGACTCGGTGTCAAAAAAAGCCATAAAATCCTCGAAATACACAGACCCGCTTTATCCCTTAGCCAAACTCTGGGGTGATTTATCACTCTTTTTAAACGTGTTGCAAGTTCAAGACCGACTTTCCTCACGTATTTAAAATTGTATGAATGCTACGCCTCCATGTTTGTATGTATGAGGTGAATTCAGATTTGATAGACAATGAAATAATGCAACTTTTGTAGAGAGATTGATTTTTGAGCTCCCCGGCACCACGCCTATTCCATACGCTATCATAAAAAAGTTTGGAGACGTCTCCACCTCAATCAAGTCGGGGAATAAACTAGTATATATGCTGATTTCGCTAAAGTTGGATCAACACCCTCAATCTGCTCACCAAGTTGGTTCGAGTTGGAAAGTATTTTAATTCGGCAACATATTTCTTTTGCATCATCATGATTCACTTTGTTGATGATGGCATTTGGTTGGGATTTTTATTTGGAGCACATTTCCAACAGTCAGAAAAGCGGGTCGAAGGTTATTGGGTTCGTTGTATAAACTTTGCAAAAACGAATGGGGCAGATTTTTTCACTGTGTTAACTATATTTACAATATGTGGATAACTATGCTACCGCAAATGCTATGATAACGTATCACAATGACCAGAGGCCTATATTGTTGCATTGGAAGTACAGATTTCTCTATATTTTTTTACTGAAACTTTATCCGCCAGAAAAGAGCAGGAGCAACACGATTCAACTTCTATTTGTAGTGGAGAAGCAGTTACCTCCCCCAGCAGAGAAGAAGTGGAAATATTCATTCATTGTGTGGCACGGTTAATAAAACTCGATTCCCATGCCCTTCGCGTGCAAACCCAAGATAATTTATTTGTAGTAGGATTTAGTCGTAAAAATGCTTTTCCCTCATAATAGTGCTCCTGCCAGGGGCGCGGATGTAATGTTACGACGCCAAAGGCCCGATGGCACAATAATGTGTTAAGATAAGCATGTCACACTTTTATTGCGCTCCGATGCAGTTCCCATCAGTGAACATACACACAGATGCTCAGCATGTACAGCAAAGTAGCGATCATAGGCACTGCAACTTTTCATTATTAGCGATATATCTATTTTTCGGTTTTGTTGGCTAATTTTACTTGTATCACGGCACTGATGAATATTTGACACATATATTAGGATACACAGGATTATTAGTTGTATTAGGGTATTTTTTGCAAATTGCAATCTAACGGTTTACCCAGCGTTTAAAGTACATTATACACCCTTGGTTTGTCTAGTTAAATTGATACCCCTTTTCCCAAATTCCTTGTATAGTCGATAAAAAATTCGTAACGAAATGCATGTTGAATGTACAATTTTTTGGGGGGTGGGTAGGCCGGTTTTTGCAGAAAACCAGCCAAGCTTCATTTCAAAGTCATCAGAGCAAATGATTATTTCTTCAACTGTAAAGTTGGCCGTCAATCAGTCAGTATTAAGTTTTTAGAGAACGGAAATGTCATAGCTTCCAGTCAGTCAGCGTTGGAAGTCGCCTCCTCATCAGGAATTTAATTTAATTAATCCTGATGTCTCTCTGTTGCTCATTCTCATCTGTCTCCGAGAGCCCAACGCCGCCACTTTCTTTATCATCTCGCTTTCTCTCAAAAAGGTCCAACCTCCGCAGGCCCAGATGCCCGCGTCGTTCGCACTGTCTTTGATTCCTTTTTCTTCACTCCTTTGTTTCCGTCCCCTTTCAACTCTGCTCACGACTTTCTCCGGATGACTTGTGCTCCTCAAATCTCCCTTTTATGTTTTCTGCATTATGATCTCTCGCAAAATGATAAACACCAGCGCTTTCACTCACTCTGGCTGGATCACGGTGGCGTTCTGAGAAATTACTCATAAGCCATATTAATTTCTGCGGTGTAATGAAGCGAGGAAAAATGTGGATCATTTCTTTGATTTATAAAAGTGATGAAAAAAAGAGCTGTTAATGCTTCAACTGCATTGTGACTGCAATCCTGGATGCAGAAAAATTTCATTAAACACTCAAAAGAATAAACTTTTTCTAGAATGATTCAGTTATGTCTGCATTTTTAATCTGCTTTTACACAGTTTTACATGCAATGGTTATGTCAGGAGGTAGAATAAAATAAAAGTTTGCTACCTAACTAAACTATGAAAGATATTCATGCACAAAATAAAAACTAAACTAAAAACTTTCATTTAGGTAGTCGATATTTCCACTTTTAGAAAATTCTAATTGTTGGTAAATCCAACCCACCAAAAATGTGGAAAATTATCTGGTTCTCGCATTTGAACCTGGCATTCAGACGAAGGGCAGTTAAGAACAACGATTTTTGCATATAACAGCCTACGAATGTAATAATACTTTTGATGACTGAACAATTGGACAGGGGGAAGAAGCAAGTGTAGTGAGTGGAATTGCCCGTAAGCATTAATTTAAGTAATGGTAGACTGCACAACTACAACGACTGCATGTGAAAAGTTTCATGGTTCAAAATTTTCTCCTTTTCGCTCCTCCGTTCTTTACTCGAACGTAGACTTGTTTAATGTATCAGTGAACCAATCCATGTTTACTAATTGATTAATAAAACAAATTTGCAGAATTGCCTTCCCTTCAATTTGGATAAATGTTGCAGTGCGTGTTTTATGAACTTCTGTGGCTGTTTGCGTCTCAATTTCAACAAAATCGATACAAATGTCAGGACAAATTTAGCACCAATTTAAACCATGTCCAATGCTTTGGATGTTGTGGTTTGAAATCCATCCAGCACCTCACACCCACCCACCCACCACTCACCAAAACTTTGACAATAACAAAAGTACGTGAGAAGAAGAAGGGGGAAAAGCGAAACAAACTTTGCTCATTGGATATGCTCTTGGAAAACCGGAATCAAGTGCGCAATATTATACACAGTGCACTCCATTCTCTCAACACGAGAATGGAGTGAAGTTCATTTGTTCCTCTGTCTCTTTCAATAATTTGAAGACTGGAATAGGCCCAAAGTTGAGATTGGTGGAGTCGCATGGAACACAAAACTTGAAATTGGTTAGAAAGTAAGATGATGATTTTGAACATTTCTTGAATTGAGTGGGTTGTTGTCGTTACGCTTCGTCGTTCGTTATAAGAGGGGCAGAAACATGGGGGGTTCATCGTGAAATCCGCAAATGAGCAGTCGTAATTGTCTCACAAGTGAGGTAGCAGTTTTGTGTGTGCATACTGCACGATGTACAACAGTTAAATTAATGTTTCATCAATTCAAGTGAAAATATCAATTATTTCTCATGTATATTTGATGGGGCAGGATGGAGGAAAACTTTAATCCCAAGTAATTCCTGCCCACTACTCTGTAGTGCCTTTGACATTGGGAAAAACCTCCACTTGCTCCAGCCTGTCTCACTTGATAACTTAACCACTAATCCACCAACCCTCGCACAAAATGTTGCATCATCGGCCAACTGAAAATATCGTGTATATTTTCCCCGACTACTGATTTCAGTCTAGTTTGCAACTTGCTGATTCACTAATGAACTTGTAATTTCATTTTCATTTGAATTGAAACATCGTTAGGACATTTGTGAGCTTGTAAAATGCAAGATAAAATTTGCTTTGTGTAAATCTTAAATTCATGATTACTTTCCTGAGGTGAGTGCTGTGCTGCATTTTTATGGTCTCATTAGTTTATTTGTGATCTTGGTTAACCAATTCTAAACTAATTCTAACTATTCTATAATTTATATCATAATTGAGAGTTGAATGCATATGTTGAATTTTATACTCACACATACATAAAATAAGTAAGACTTACCTTTCCCAGAATCATTTTCAGCATAGTATGCCTTCTTAGATGCAATGGAGCTTGAAACGCAGACTAGGAGAATGGTGACAATAAACTTTTTCTGAAGAAAAACTGAATCCACAAACATAGTTGATAATGACATCCTGCCGTTCAAGTTCCTAATTAGTCAAGTCTCGATTAAAAAAAATTATTCCTTGTTGATTGAGTACACTTCAAAAATGAGATGTGTCAGTCGGAAACACTTCAGGATTTCATATCATTATTCAGACGACATGGTCAAGAAGGACAGTCTTTCTGAATAGTGAACCCTACTCATCACCTACTTTTTGTTGATTTTGATGCTTCTCGCAGTTGGCAACTTTCACCGAAAACGTATCAGTATCGAATATTGAGTACCTAAACTATTACTTGAAGCAGTTGACATATAGCCGCTGTTCTTGACCGGCAGCTCTCAATCTAGCAGTAGTTTGTCGTAATAATAAGTGTCATTCGGAATGCACATAGGCAGCGACCGGTATAAATGTTCGTCCAGAAATAATGACAGCTTCCATTAATAGCTCCCAACCAACTGGACACACAGTCTTCACTTTTGTCAGCTTTCTCTTCTGTCCACGCTGGAAGTTCAATGCTGTGTGCGTGCGTATAAGGAAGTGGGGAAGCAACGTGTCAATGTTGATTTTGAGTAGTGGGGCCAAATGCAAACTGGCACATATGCCGTCTTTCCACCTTTGAATCCGGATCGAGCGAGTCAATCTTTTCGTCGTAAAGCAATATTGTTCTGCTTTTTTACTTCACTTGGACAGAGTTCAAGTCAAAGAGAAAGCTAGAGGAGAAAGCTTAATATCTCACTGTTGGCTATTTATCCCAGTTTCAGCAGCAGCTACCACCACGCTCAAAAGAAAGAAAAGATGAATGGGAACAACAGTGTTACACGTGTCCAAAACCGTATGTAATAAAGTCACGCTTCATTGACTTTGCCTTTTCAACACTCAATAAATTTCCTTAGATGACTTTTACTTTAGCTTTGCTAGGCTCGGGTCAGTTCCAAACTACGAAAAATGTAATGTCGTTCCCCGTCTCGAACACGTTACCAGAAACACTTTTCCAAACTTGAGTTCACCGGTCTCACTTTTCACTTGTCCAGCTCATGAAGCAGCAGTCTCTCTCAACTCAAGCACTACGATGGGATTTCACCTAAATGATTCGTCCCTTCACCATAAAGGTTCACAATTTCCTAACGTGTATCAATTTATTTTGCTAAAATATACAATATCAATAGCAACTTGCTTTCTGGGGAAATTAAAAAATTGTACAATTTCAATTGTGTCGAAATGTATTTAAATGCGGGAATGCTTTATTTATAGGAAATACAAGTTGTATATGTAAATTTACAGGCTGGGAATGTTGGGACAAGTGTTGCGTTAACAAGTGAACAACTGTCTACTTTCACATCAAGCAAGAAGTGTAATATTGCCGACGGAGTCTAAACGACTGAGACCAGGAGTCCGCTCCGAGCTCCGCTTTTACTCAACTTTCCTCCACCAAACCAGATTCCCATTCACCCTTCGGGGAAACATAAGGCAGCTGGTTGGCTACCTCTCCTCGCAGCAGCAGAAGCAGAGCAGCAGGGTAAAAGGAAAAGGCAAACCTATTCATCCACCAGCAAACTTTGTGTTATTCCTTCTTCGTGTGTTGCGTGAGCTCACTTTCTCCTCGCTCATATTGCCTCTGCCACACGGGTGGAGTGTGCCTTGTATGGGCTCCCATGTCCGATGAGTTTGTAATGCTGCGGTTAGATGATGATGGAAAAAACCGGAAGGAGTCATCTTGACGTTGTGTTTAAGAGCGTGTATGAATGCCTTGGGTTTGCGATCAAATCCTCGTGATTTTGTCCCTTCCATGTCATGTCAATACAAAAAGGGATAAAAGTTTGGTGAAAAGTGCATATTTAATGGAGTGGACATGAAACTGGTTGAAACGTGGACTCAACATGTGGTTTTCGTGCTTCGTCTGGTCTTGAGACGACGCAGCTTATAGATATATAATTAAGTAGTAGAATGAGACATGCAGCCTCTTTTTGGCTGCATTATTATCTAGGGTTAAATATTGGATAATTATCTCATTAATGCGATATAATTGTTACTATGAATACAAAGTACCGCAAACCTTCTGAGATAGAATTAGCGCTTTAATTATTTACAATCCAAAAGTATGTCCTGAAAACTGGGAAATATTTTTATGTATGTTGTAAGTGTATATTTGTGGAATTGATAATCACAGCCTATGTTTAATGTTCAGTTTCTTGCGGGTTTACTGATTTCTTTTTGTCCTGTAAAGCAAGACGTAAGAAACGGTGCCAGAAACTGTAAGAAATATGGGCCAACTAGCAACGCGCTGTAGTCAGGGTTTGGAAAACCCCGGGGTTTTTGTAGAAAAACCCAACCCCTGGGGGTTTTCCGGGGTTTTTGGGGTTTTTGTGGGTTTTTGGGTTTTTGTGGGTTTTTGTGGGTTTTTGTAGATTTTGGGGCAGGTTGAACCAGAATTCCTAAAATTATATATTAGAGATAAACTAATTTTATATACAATTTTAACATGCAATTTTAACCGTTATCATTGATTTGGACTGTTACATCGAAAATTCATATTTCGCATGCAAACTTGGAAATATGCAATAAAACTTGGAAATTCAAGTCGCACATGAAAATTCTCAAAATTTCATGATGAATCCGTCAATTTAATTAGCATTGATTTAAGTTGTAGTTTAAGGGATTTTGTTTCAATCTACCTCAAAATCCTACAAAAACCCCGGAAAAACCCACAAAAACCCACAAAAACCCATAGTCATGAATGCAGCCTCTATATTTTATAACATGCGTTGCATAAGTATTTAGCTCTTAACAAGCTTATCATACGTTTAAATTTAATGAGGCAATTCACGCCCTCCTTCGTAACTACGTAAACAGCGTAAAATCCGTAAACTTACAAACGTTTACAAACTTTTACAAAAATTGTCAAGAAAAATCAGTTTACAAACTTTTGTAAACTTACGCAGCTCACAGGCGTCTTTTAATTTTGTAAAGTATTTTGTAAACTCAATTTGCGGAAGAAAAAAATTTGTTCGATACAGAAATTTGGCATAGAGGTTGCTAACCCGATAAAGAATGATATTTGGGCCATGTATGGCTTGTGTCTGGGAACTCTGGGAAAACTTGGAAAAAATTTGATGTGGGAAGTATACTTCGGCCCACCCTTGGCACAAAGGTGGTATGCCGAATGTCAACTGTGGACCACGATTGGCCCGTAGTTGAAACCCCAAGTTTGGTTTTATTATGTGTCCACACCGACGGGCCATACAAAATATTTACCAAGTTTCCCGAAAATGAAATTGCAAATGTGGCCCAGAAATGGGACATAGTAGATTTGCCCCAAGTCTGGCACAGTCCGGGATATCGTGCTTTGGCCCCGATGATCCAATCCCATCGTTGGCCCACGTTCCTTTGGCTAGCTGCTGGCCCTATCATTTTGGTGCGCTCGTGATTAACAAATTAGGTTTAGTTTTTTCACGTTGTCGTCGGGAAGCAAGATGTCTTCTCCGCACTTTTCGTCGAAGTTTTCAGTCGTAGAGTTTTTAGAGGAAAAGTCTTTTGCCGCTGTCCCCTCAACTTGCTTGTCTGAAGAGGACGATAAGCAAATGTGCTATTGGCCTAAGGTGTAAAGCTTTTGGAATTGATCCATTACTCAGAAAGTAAGCCCAAGTCAACTTGGAAAAACTTGGAGGTGAAGATTTTTCGATCCTTTGGAAGTGGTAAGTAAATCATATTTAGCAGTAATTATGTACATTGTAATATGAGAAAACATTATTATATTTAACCATATTTATAGATGACTACAAGAGAGCTAATTCGAATGTGGACGAAGCAAGATTTTTGAGTTCTGGCGAAACACAATCAAGCTCCAGTGACTCGGAAAATTTGAATTCGAGGAGAAATAAAATTCATTCGAAGAATCCAGTTGAAACAAACAATTTACCCTTCAAAGCACCGGGTAAGAACTCAAATGGTATTTTTTTAGTATGTTATTGTTTTTAATAATTAAGTTTATTTTCTAAGCATTCAATTTATTATCAGGCCAAGCGACTCCTTCCTCGTCATCGAGTTCAGCTGGATTTTACTCCTATTACAAATTCGACAACAGAAGAGGATCCCTCTGCCCCTGGCTCCGATTTAAATATCTCAGAAGTTACTCTATTTGTTATATACAGTTCCATCGGAGTTTGATAACAGTAATGCACATTAGTAATTTTTAGTTCATTTACAAGTTTTAATCACTACTTTTAGAAATAACCGGCATGGAAAAATATTTGACAGTCAATGTGATTTTTATAATTATCCGTGTCCTAGCAAAAATATCCAGGTTATTCTATGTAAAGGTATTCAGAAATTAATTTCTTTTAAAATTGAAGATATTTTACAAAAGTTATTTAATTCCAACCATATCTGTTAATGCGTATATATGTATGACTTAGCTTTAATTTAGTATGTAGCTAGAAATAATACTAATTATGTATATTTGAAATTAACGAGGTGCAATAAAAATATGTATGTAAACAGGTATTCGGCAAACATATGGCAAAGTTATGTCCAAAGTATGGCACCTTAATAGTAGATACAAGTGGCCCATATTAGGGCCAATTAGGGGCAACCACGAAAATGACTATGCGTCCCAGACTTGGGCCAGTTCTGTGCCTGATTCATATGATCTCGGGGAAAAGTATGGCCCAGCTTTTCCCCAACTATGGGTCAAATAAGGCAATAATCTCCGGTGCACTATGTTTCCCTGATGTCAAACCCGTACATAGGCCATACTTGCGGGCTACTGTGCCCCAGACACGGCCCACAAATAAATTCTTTATCGGGAATGGCTCCTAATGAAAGAATATGAAGTGAAATTGGAAAATTTTTCATCTGGAGGTACCCGAAGGGGTGACCCATACCGATTTTTCAAAATCATCCAATCGAGCTGAAATTTGGTATAGAGGCTGCTAAAGGCTCCTAATGGAAGAATATGAAGTGGAATTGGTAAAAAATCACATCCGGGACCCGTTGGGGTGACCCATACCGATTTTCATAACTTGTCTCAAAAAGCTGAAATTCGGAACGGTGATAGCTTCTCATGAACGAATATGAAGTCAAAGATGAACAAAAAATAACCAGATGGGCAATAAGGGAGGGGCACCGATACCGATTTCTAAGAAGTTATATATTCAGCTAAGATTTAGTGTGATTTAGGATTAGAATTTAGGAGGGTTGAATTTCGAAATTTTTATAGGAACAGCCTTCACTGTTCGTGGTATTTATTATATCAATAAATGCAGCTCCACAAATTTCTTCCATTAATTTCCGTTTTCTGAAAATGATCGGCATTTTGTTTCAATTATCAGATAAATTTTTACGAAAATAATTGCGAAAGTGAATTCACGGGAAGCTGTTTGTAAACGTTTGTAAGTTTACGGATTTTACGCTGTTTACGTAGTTACCAAGGGTGCGTGAATACCCTCATTATAATTAACGTTTTGAAGCGTTTTCTCAAAATAACTAAAAGTGACTGATAAAACTTAAGTAACTAAAGTAAAAAAAATTGTACAACGTTATAATTTCTGGACAGCTTACTTGATCTCGAACTTACAATTATGCAAGTGATTAATTTCATAAGTGATTTCATGTTTTGAGAATCTACTTTTGTAGAATAACTTTAGCACTAATTTTTGGAAAGCTGTTTTCTTTGTAAACTCATTTATGAGTCCAACACGTCTCAACATGTGTTTAGCTTTTTGGCGATATTGAGACAACTCACTACATTCCTCGAAAGATTCATACGTACACTCATGGAATCCATTAAAATTTTAAAATTTATGAGAATTTATGAGCATAAAAGTCATGTCTTGCTTTTCACCCGACCTCCGTGAGCTTCTTTCATAGGTAGTTTTTTTATTATTCTCGTTATTCAATCTACATCAAACAGTTTGTAAATTACGAAATTTAGGGTGCATAGCGACTCTCGTAAGTAGCGTATATCCACATTATTACTTTGTGAATATAATGATGGAGCTATTAATCTTCAAACGAGTGAGATTGAAGAACAAAACATAACTCAAATCATGAAAAGGGTCATTGCACACAAAAGTGAAAGCAGGCACGTTAGCACTGAGAAAGTGTTGAGCGACGTCTGCTTTCCAGGTTTGGTAACCAGCACCGCTATTGAGAAAGTTGAGATTTTGTTTGGGAAGGTGGCATTGAGGAAGTCGGGTCGAGATTCGTGGCCACCGCACGCTCCTGTTTGACTACACCCAAGTCAACCGTGGGGAAAGTTGTTTCGCTGCTCTTTACTGTTTCAATGAGATGGCAATGCGATTACATTCTAAAGCTCATTAAGAGTTGAATACACGCTTTGAATCATCTTTACGAAGTAAATGATTTAAACATAAAGGAAAGTACTCTCCAAGGCTGGTTTTTCGGCCTGGCTCAAGAATTTAATTTTTTTAATTGATAAAATATGTCATTGGCAACTATTTTGTAATATGGTTCAGAAATGAATGAACATATTTCCCGAGGGTGGGCTTATGTAACCATGTAAGTCCGTCTGTCTGTAAATTAATTCTAAGTCCCATAAACCTTAACCGATTGACTTGAAACTTTTTGCACTATGTTTAAAATTAGAAATTGAGTTAGAATATGGCTCAAGTCTGTCATCAGGGAGACCCGTGGCTCTATTCAGGCCTTGTAGACCATCATTTAAATTTAATTTAGATTAAAAACTGTCAAATGGATTTCGAACTTTATACACGAATTTGAATGGCTCATCGGCGAAGTATTAAAATCGGGTGAGGTTGTTGGTTCAGAATATTTGAAATGGTCATAGACGGCTAAAATTCGGGACATTTGTGTACTAAAGTGAATGTCATCGACCAAATTGGCGACCCCCACATATTTTCGAAAATGGACACAGAAGGCTTAAATTTGCATTAACTGTTGGGGCAGATCAGATAACAAATAAGAAATATGTAAATTGTAAGATTTTTATGCCAGGGGACAAGGTGACCCCCACTGGGTCTGGAAATTAGTCGAAAAGCTTAAATTTTGCATACTGCATTATAGGAACATTTCTGACGCTTATGAATAGTAGTTAGTACGATTTTCTGCGAATATTAATAGTCAAAATTCCTTAGAAAACTTCATGAACTTTATTTGTTTTTTGGGAAACAATAGAAAACAAGTCCAAAATCAGGGTAAGGAAAATCCCGGGGTTTGGATATTGAAAACCCATACCCCGGGATTTTATCTGGTTTTTGCGGGTAGGCGGGGTATTTGTTAAATTTGCTACCCCAAAACCCACCAAAACCCGCAATACCCAATACCCCAAAAACCCGGGGTAGCATACCCTGCCCAAAATAAGAAGAGTGGGTTCGAGCTTTTTCCCTCTGGCATTGCAAAATACATTGTTCGCCCATCTCGAAACTTCGCATCGAACCTGTGGGGGGGAGAGGGCTAAATCGGGAAGAAACCGCTTATTAGTTGATAAAGATATTTTTTCTGAATTTTTCTACGTTGGTCCCAAATTTTTTCGTACACGGAGATAGGGTGACCATATTTGTCCTTACTAAAACCGGGATATTTTTTGGCAAAAATTTTTTTTCCATAATATCTAGCATAATATCCAATTTTATTCATCTGTTTGGCTTTTTGAGTGGCTGTGGCGGGTGTGATCATTGAGTCAAGCAGAGAGTAGCTGGGCCGCATTTTTTCAATGCCCAGCCAAGCCCAGCCCGAATTTCTTGGGCAATAAAATGCCCAGCCCGGCCCATGCCTAATCCTTAAAACTTGGCTACAAAATTCCTCTTCTATTTCTTTTTAGCAAAACTAGAAGGTTCCATAGGGTTAATCTCCTAACTGAATTCTTTACTTGAGATATATTAAGTGCACACAAAATTAGAAGTCAATCAGGTAAGTTTTACAAGACTTACTTATCAATTTGCCGAAGGACAGACGGACTTAGTTACATAGGCTCGGGCTATTCGAAGTAGTCTAAGAAGAGGGATAGAACTTCAGTGAAAATAGGTTGTTCACGACAACGAAACACTTGTAAAATTTATTTATTAATTATTTTCTATCCCAAAAAGTCAAAATCCGACCTGACTTTGTGCCGTCGTAGCGGTCCTTGCCAAAATCACCTTTCTTAGCTTTTTCGCTCAGAGCTAGTTAACATTATAAACTAAATTTAGAGTAAAAATCTAAGAAAGGTGATTTTGGCAAGACTTGCTACAGACGTTTCAATTTAGCCGGAAATCATGCCTTGGACAGTACTTATCTTTGTGTCATCCACTGGGGAGAAAGCTTAATAAATGCCTTTTATTGCACTTTTAGCCTCGTCCAAGCTATTTTTTTAAGATTTTGTTTATTTGTTAGTTTTGTTGGAATTATAGTCACCAATTTAAGCTTTAAAAATCCTAAAACTTTTAAACTGACGAATTGCTGAGTAATTGGTCGACCTTGGCAACATAGTTTATAGTATTTCTTCACCACTAATACTTTCTAAGTAAGTTTTTACAGATTTTTGGGTTTAATTTTTATATTTTTCTTGAAAATATGGCTCAATTTATCAGTGAACATTTTTAATGCATTTAATTTTTTTGTTATCTCTCAACAACACTCTGCCAGTGCTTTTCTTAAATATCTCTGAAACATAACTTTTTAGCCTCGCGTCCAAGCAGTAAATTCTAATTTGCTACAATTACTCTGACTGAACATTTATTTCTAAATCGGATGAAAGTTTAGAGAGTACTGAATTTATTAAGCCTCAATCTCATTTAAGAAAAATACAAAATTGACCCAGGATACGAAATATATTATATCGACGATAAGTGTTAGATAGAATGACAGATTTGAAAATACATGCTTTCTTTTTTTCCGATTTAGGAATGTGTATAAAGAACAACAAAATATTTCAAAAATCGTGTCCGTAAAATCACACAAATGGGCATTGGAAAGACCATCAGTTCATAAATTTGCATAATGGAATATTTGTGAGAAAAACAATATACTCTCATTCAATTCAATCGGCCAACGTAACAAAACGAAGTGTGTACTTTATACAAGGCCAGAACTACTGCCTCATATTTTGATTGTGATTTTGAACCACGAGAAAATTTAATTAATTAAAAATACAACTTTTAATTAGTTTACAACATCGTAGTAGACTCAAGGACTCGTGTGTTTCGTCTGAATTGTTTTTGAAGCATCCTAACAATAACCTCTGTACCAATCTCTCAAATTAGGCAGCAAAACAGTAGCTGATCCATTAAAGCTGATATGCGTGCTCTGAACAATGGTTACAAATGATGCCTCTTTCCAATGTTGACAGGGAGTCAAACTCGTTTTAACTTGAAACTGGGAACAACTACCCACTCGAATGTTGCTGGTTCGTAATTGAATCTTGACTAATGATCAGATCGTAGTGAAATGAAGTCTAATCAACTCTACTGCAGTTAAGACGAACAACAACAAGATTTAAATAATTTGGTATTTGAGACGCCACGACATGATTCATGATTCGTGTAAGTAAATATGTGTGCTCATACATTTGCCATACTTTCAATATCTATCCTTAAAATTCTATGAACATAATCGATTAAGTGTTTTAGAACAAACTTCTGCTCAATGCTGTGTCCACAGATATAAATATGCCATACAAAGCTCAAGAATGTAACATATTTAGCTGAGGCTCGTATCATACACAATCAGGCAACTTTACTCTAACTGTTGAAATAATTTTTACAGTTTTATTTTAGTTTTCGAAAGCTATATTTACGATTTTCATCTATGAGCTAAATACGTAAATTTAGTGTATGCATATTTAAATGAATTTATCTGTATTTAAATTCTGAACATTGCAAATGACACATTTCTACTACCGAAGTAAGGACACTATATTACATACCTATATTACCTCATCACAGAAGGCGATATACATAAGTATGGTGACAATTTTCCCAATACATGCATGAAAATTTGAATAAAATAGGGCACCTACTGTTTGGGCTTCGTACTTCTTTCAAAACTTCAGAGGCGAGTTTACTAGACGGTATTAATGGAAATTCTATATTCTGTCGTGATGAGATGTCCCACACAAAGTGATGATGCAATGAACTATTGAGAGGACTACAAGGGTGAAAAATTGGATGATTTAAATTTCAAATTTTGCTCACATTTTAGTTTTCCATTCGACATTTTAATTTTTCGGGTGGGCAGTCGATTTGATTGCATGTCAATTTCTTTACTAATAATTTTCAGTGATGACGTATCGCAAAGAGCTACAAAAATGCATTGCTTCAAAAATTTAAAAAGCATGGGCTGGTGAATATTAGCGCGATTTAGCAACTATCTGTACATGATTTTGCACGAGCTATTGTGTCTTAGAAAATAAATCAAAGTAATGGCAAAGGTCAACAGTTTTTGAGTTGTTGATTCTTGTAATGCTCTCCACGAGAAGTAACCTTGCGAGTGTTGCTAAGTTTTCGATTACACTTTGAAAATAAGTGAATAATATTTCCACATGATTAATCGCAGCAATGTAATGCTCTAAATGAACGTTGGAGCGGAAACCCCCAAGAGTGAGGCGACCCTGCCCAACAAGCGACCAACATTTTTTGATGAATCGAAACTTCAAGAGAATAAAGCACCCCACATTTATTTCCACTGCAAATAAATAACTGTTTCAACCATAATGTTTCCATATTGTTTTGTCTGGGAGGAGGAACAGAAACAGGTCGTAACTCTCCAGCAACACCGAAATCTCTCCTTGCAGCATGGGCAAATAGCCGCACATACACATTACACACCTTGCACTCCAATTCACGTACGGCAGGAGGACGTTAGACGCTCTTGTCTAAAATGAATAACTTTCAGAGTAGCCCAGGCCAGGCCCAGGTCATTTTTGCGTGATAAAATCAAATTTCGCCGTCTTGCTTATTGGAGGTGCAGGAAGTCCGTAGGTAACTTATCACCATTGTTATGGGTTAGAGTGTATATATACACATAGAGCATGTGCATACGTTCTTACGTATACACTTATCTGTATAGTGAATGAGCGAATGAATGAATTTCTGCTGCATTTGTTTTTTCTGGCACGCAACTATGAATTTCACAAGTGAAAAGAGCATTATTACTGTTTGTTACGCACTGTCAAAATATGTCATTAGGAGATTATAACCCCTTTCATCCTGTCGCAAGATTAAGTAATTTATTGAATCCGCCTTTTCTCTTGTAAGTCTAAAAGAATGTTACACATATTCATAACGTTTTATGTGACTTCAAGAAAGTGCGCGGTGAGAAAGAAGTTAACCACGGAATTAAACTATATTACATATAGTTTAATCTTACTTGATCTCATGCAAATGCCATAGCTTACTCAAACATATTATTATTTTTCCTAATGCACAAAAGATATTTCAACTGAAAAATATTCTAATACGAATGACAATGTACTGGCTATATTTCATTGTAAACTAAATACTATACCGAAAAACGACCAGCCATCTATTAAAAAAAGTAACATGTAGCAGGCAGGCAGCCATTCAAATCATTATCATACTAATACTATCTCAAATATTGTGAGCGTTAAATTGCTGCAATTCAAAAAACTTGATCTCGCCACACCACAAGGAGCGTTCGACAGCCAGAATATTTACATTTATGAAAGAATTCATGCTAGTTCAAAACTCCTTTTTATCCAACGTGATTTTCGTGGCTGACTTTCACCGGGTTGAACGGAAGGAAAAAAACTTGCAATCCTGGTTTACATATTCTTGATTTATGACCTCATAATATATTCGGCTCATTTCTCATCGTGTATCCGCTCTTTCATACTTCACCAACCTAACAAAACCTATGTAATAATACCACATTATTCGGAACAGAATTATTTTTTATGATTATTTTCACTCCAAGCTAAACTTGTCTCGTAGATTATTTTAATTCATATTCAATCTCAACAGCAAATATTTATCAGTGGTATTTTGGATATGCAACTGCAAAATATAATCTTACGGACACCAGTACCGTAGGCAAAGACACGCCATACTATGCAATTACATCCCCTCAGAGAGGCAGACAAGACACATCAGTAGAGTTGTCAATATGTTGAATGAAAATTTGATGAAAAATGGTTTTTAATATTGAAGGGGAAAACATCTCAATTTTTTCTCTTTTATTTAGGAAATGGGAAATGTCGTGGACGGTGGTGGTCGTGGTGGGATGACAGAAATGCATTTGTTGAATTTTGAGATATAGTCGCCATTTATTTCGTCACTTTTCAAAGACGTGGTCCCAACTTTCATCACTCCACTTCAGTGTGGTCACTTCCCATTCTTCATCTCCCCCACCGGGCCGTGCACTTGAACTCTTGTAGCACAACACAAATGGTGTATCTCACCCAACCTCGAGAGAGAGGGAGAGATCGTTTCCGAAGTTTGGTCCATTGTGCACACTTTGTTGCAGAAGATGCAGCAAGAATGCAAGCAGGAAAGTATCAAAACTTTTTACTACGGAAAACCTTTGTATCCACCCGCTACCCGTTGTCGGGTGCGGATATAGGCAATTTTCAAAGGCTCAAAAATGAGAACATGGAAGCGGAGCATATTGACACGTCAGCTTTATTGAACTAGCAACGTTCACAGTCTATGGACAGCAGACAGAGATCCCATATTTATCGTGTTGGTAATTTCTAAATTTGGCTGCTCCGAAAGGAAGGATCCTCTCTCTCTCACACTCGCTTTCTCTCCGGAACAAATTCACGGGGCATCTGAGCTTGAATAATATTGTACAAAGTGATCTCTTCTGCGTAGAAACTCCTTACTTTTCTTCAACAAACAAGAATAAATCATGGGAAATGGCACTTCAAAATGACACCTTTTTTGGGGGTGACCCTTTGGCTACTTTCTCTCTCTTCCGTCTCCTGCATTTACCAGTATGTAAAATTTAACAAATTTATATAGATAGTATTTCTTAGGGTGGAAACTTATATATACTTTTTTGCAATAAAACCACACAATTTTTGTCATTACTTACTGCGAATTTTTCTCCTGGTCCAATGATGTGTAAAACACTTGAGGAACTTTATGCGTCTCATATTTGGGTCAAATTTATTGCACGTTTTAGCAATTTGAGTAACCTAGCTATTAATTCTATACTGCCAGAAATTCTATACGGTGGATGTCTCGGGTCCTATTAAAACTTTGGTAACCGTAGCTCATCAAAATGCAGTGCAATATATAAAGTGTATAAAATATGGCGTAGAAAAAGTTGGCTGAGAAGGTATAGCCAGGACAGGAGCAATGTGGCACTATGTGAATAAATTGCACTTTTACTAGTCCTTAATGGACCCAGCCATCATGTCGTATCTGTCACACACATAGGAAAAAAATGCGATCCGCCAGCCAGCTCAGGGTCAATATTGTGGTGCTTGGGGCGAAGCTTCATTTATTTTATTAAACGACCATTTAAAGACTGCCGGATTCAAAAATGCATTAAATCTCTCTCTCTCCGCACGATGCGTGGGCGTTGGTTCATCTACACACTTGATGGTGCATTAGTAGTTTTCCTCACACCTCGGTGAAAATCATGCCGTGCTTCTTCCTTCCGAACACTGGTAAAAGTTACAGGAAAGAGAAATGCATGCAAAAGATTTATTGGAACGATTTGAAGTAAAAGTGCTTACTCTGATGTAACTATAATTTATTGCCGATTAGTGGATTAGGGATTAGTTATTTGTCCAAATGGAGTGTTCTTTCCACTTTAAAACTTCCCGATCCGATTCGAGGGCTAACTAAATGGAATAACTAACGACGCCCTTTCCGAATATTTCAAAGATTTCCATCTGTCCACTAAAGTCCTTAAGGCCACACAGCGTAAAAAAATAAACACATTCATACGTAAATACATCCTGTGCATAAAATAATATTTTCTTTGGTTGATGTTTAATACAGTGGGCAGCCAAATAACGCAAAATAACGCCGACTTGATTACATTGCATCATCAAGTTGTACATATTTCGTTTATAATTGTACTCATTTTGATTTTGAAACATTGCATGAGTCCACGTGAGCCGTTTCCAGGAAGGCTTGGCCCTCAGCCATTGCCACCCACGCGCTACAAGTCTAGCTAGAGTTACGTGGAATAACTAATGTGATGTTCTGAGTTGTGTGTGGTGTAGACAAAGGGATTTATTTTCGGAAACTATTACTTAACTCTTTTCTTGCCACTATCAACCAGAGTGCTAAGTGGATATTGCTACGGCAGGTGGTAGTGGTTCGTATTTAGCATTGTTCAAGATTTTACTTACCTACGAGTTATAATGAAGAAATAGGAGAAATTAGTCTAATTTTCGCCCACGGAATGTTCGTGTTTTGAGAAAATTAAAAGGATTGTCAAGATAACAATGGGGAGACGTAGTGTACATACACAGCCTACATGCATGAAATAATGAAGAAAATACTGCCTCGCAGCATGGAACACTATAATATATCGACCTTTCTCTTGTTCACATTGTCCTCAGGTTAACCTCTTTCGTACTACTGATTTTTAAATAAAATTTCCCTTCGGTACGATTTTGATTTCATAATTATACCTGATAGCAACCAATTAAAATTTTCCACCAGTTTGCAATATTCGAGTTTTTGACGAAAAATACGAAAAAAACATTTTTTAACATTGGTCGGTATAGGGAAAATTCCAAAATTTTGGGTGAAAAATATCGAAAAAAATCCACTTTTCACCATCGAGTTTTCCACAAAATACCGAAGAAATATTCTTTTTTTAAAGAAATTTTGGTGTCAAGGAAATTTCTGCAGTACACACATTTGTGTATTTCGTCGTCAACGGAAAAATAAAATACTACACAAATGTGTGTACTTCGCCGTGAACGGAAAATAAAATAACTACACAAATGTGTGTACTTCGTCGTTAAGAGGTTAATATATGTTGCGTTGTGTGTGTGTGCCTAACAGTTATGCTGCCAGTCACTGAGAGTTGACCAACAAACCTACAGAAACCTGAGAAACCATGGGCTGTATCATAAAAGAAATTACAAAGCAATCTGTGATAAGGATGCCATCAATCAAGCTGGACTCGTTTCCTGCCTTACTTTCTCCAACATTTGGTTTCTTATTCAAGGTGGTAAATGAAAGGAATTTTCGGGTCAGTGCGGGTATCAGGATTTCCTTCTTGCCTAATGCTTGCTAAGGTCAACAATTTCAACCTACTCAGATATTGCAATAATATTTGCATACACGTTTGTACGCACATGCTCCTTGACGGAGCTTGTCTATCTTGAGATTTTATTTTCACACTAATGGCAACCCACAAACTGGCATTGGTATGCTGCTGCCTCGTGTATTTTCCAGTTGACTTATCAAATCCTCAGGAAACCTTATGACCTTGAACTAGAAACAGGCTGTTGTTACTCTTATCTGTCAAATGCGTACTTCTGTATTTCTGTGAGCATGAGAGAACTATATATAAACAAATATTAAACTTTATGCTTAGCAAATTGTAGAATCAAATTTTGGAATAGTAAAGAGCTGACGTAACAATGTTGGCTTGTTTTGCACATGCTGATCGATTTATTCATTTTGAACAAACACACGAAATTCGTCATGTCAAGTATGTGCTTGGATGACAAATCGGCATCCTCTTTTACATAATCAAGTACATAAGTACGTCGCAAAAATTATATGCATATACACCTGCAGTCCAATAACTTTTAGTAATCCTTGAAACTACTAACGCCATTTCTACGCCATTGTTATCTAAGAACTGCTTCATGAAAAGTTTAAATTGACACTGGAAAGTAGTCCGGATCGAAAATACAAATTGCACTTGGTTGGTGCACACAACTATTGATCTTGGATCTTTTGGAAGTAGCGTTGCAAGCCAACTCGTGTAGTATTAGTTACGTAAGGATTCGATAGTTGCTCCCCGACGGTACATGAGCACATATGCCATGGCAAAGAACATGAGGAGGCAGCATACCGTGTTCATCCTAGTTAACAAAATGTACAAGGACTGATTTAAGCAGAAAATCAGATTTAAGCGAAAGTGGTCTCTCTCTCTCTGGATTTTATTCAGTGTCGAACAAAGGCATGACAGTTTAAATTAGAATCAAAGATAACAAATTAAATCGAGTTGTGCAGGGCGTCCGGAGCGTGTGCACTTGATTCTCTCCAGTCATCCAGTCACGGCTGACAATGGACTCTTTCCTTCCTTGGTCAAAGTCAGCCATGCCACCATCAAAGTCACTCAACCTGGGAAACAATGGAAACTTCACTCCTCATCATATATAATAACTTGAGAGTAACAAAAGCGAGTCATAAAAGTTCCCACATGGCAGCCCACATAGTTCCTGTCAAGAGTTGACTGATTGCCATTACTGCAATGCTCGCATATTCCTTCACTCCAAGAAATATTATTATTATTATTGTCTCTCTCATGCTGTTGATGCTTTGGTGGCTGAGAAGACGACTTGAGAAGATTTTCTTCAGGGAGCCGTGCAGCAGGATGAGATTATTGAATTCATTGAATTGGGCTGCTGGAGAAACATGACTCCTGCAGCTTTGTTTCAGTGTTGTATAATATTCAAATTGGGGGATGGGTGCCACCAAGACGAAAACGACTCACATACCACTCAGACCTTACATGCAGCATGGTCATCATCATGTTTGGTGTAATGTTTGTGTTGGTGTTGTTAGTTTTTTTTGCTGGTAATATTTGTACAGCCCAAATAATCGCATAATTGAGCTACACTGAAGTATGCATGGACTACTTAACTAAGTAAGTCATAAAGCAAAAAGTCCAAAAGGCGCTGCTTATCCTGCTTGTATTCCATCATTATTATTTTCTTTCAAGGTGTAACAAGAAAGGAAATAAGTACCGACGACGACGAAGGAAAGGAAAGGACGACCAACCCAGCAACAACATCACAAACTTTTTTTTGTAGCCACATAAAATGTATTTATACAGCTAGAAAACGTACATCGTTCGATGATATACACCTCTAATTTATATTCTAATTCACTTTTGCTGTACGCACGTAGTTGGAGCGTAGGTAATGAGACCAGGTTCACACACACAGAGTATTCACTTTCCTTACTGATCAATGTCATTTTCTGGAGGGAGAGGACTTTTCTGCTCATTAAGACTTTTTTCAGAGAAATCTTTTGTCGTTAAATTCAGATCATGAAATGGATCTGGATAATTTGCATCATTATTGCGTTTCCCAACTTTTATTAGCTAGTAACGTTTCAACTTTTATCTGAGTAATAAATGAGCATTCAATATAGTGTTCATTGTGTGATCCAAACTTCATCTGCTCTTCAGAGATCTAAGGAATTGCCTAATTTATTTCCTCGGAGCAGCAAAAAAAGTGCAACATACTACGATGCCGAGATAAAATCGTAAAATTTGTTTGGATAAAAAAATTGAAATTTTATTACCAAGATTCGTTGTCTGATAATAATCCTACATACAGATGTACATGTACATATATGTACATATGTCTAAGAGTGAGTTTTAGGAACCACCAAAATTTAACAGTCTTCTGGCATCTTTGCAAATGTTGTTGTAGACAAAATCGTTGACATGATGGAATGGACATAAAAATTAAAATTTTGAATTAGTAAACAATTCGTTTTCGAGTCAGGCCTCTATAGCTCAGAGCGATGACTGGTTTTTGGAAATTGGATGGATAGAACTGCTCGCATTTTTCTTTTGCAAATTGCAACGTAGGAAAAAAAGTCGGGACTTGGAATCAGTTTTTCAAGTGGAAACTTTACTGCACACATTGCGAAGATAATGATTTTGAAATACAGAGAAAATTGAAGACTGAACTTTGAGGCCTCCATTATATCAATGTGTCTGATCTAATCCGGAGGATAATAATAATTGAATTAACATGGAGGATGAGACTCCTGGGCAGAATACATAAACAGGACGCTGAAAATTCTTCCTCGATTAAAATGCTGTCTCTTCTTTAACGCAGCAAAGTGTGCCCACTGCCATGCTCCACATTCGCTTAATTTCCTTCTCGTCGTCTTCTGCCTCACATCACCGACATCAAATTATTTTACATTGCAACATTTGTTGATTTAACAGGCGTGCATTTACTTTTAAGTAAGTTTGTTTATCTTCTTACATCGCAACTTTACTTTATTTTACTTTATTTCATTCCCATTATTCTTATTTATTTAATTTGACTGTTTACCTACTAAAACCAAAGTTTAGGTCGTAGACCTAAACGTCGTAGACAATAAATGCAAATAGCAATCAACCTCGGTTAAATCAACGTGATAATTAAGTTTTATAACTTTTCGAGACATTTTATTTGTCTTGTATTTAGAGTTGATACTCTTTTGTGAATTGCATAAATTTCACCCAACGAGCATGGATATTCATCAAGTGAAGCGTGACTCTGAACAATACATGGAAAATGGATTAGTAAAGTGGAACTAAATAGTCTGCATCTTCAGTTTTAGGTAGGAAATTCCTATTATATTTTAGATGTCCATGTTATACACACATTTTGTATTGAGTTCAACAGGAGGCTCAACAATGTGCATTATCGAAAAATACAAGAGTGCGAATTCCAAACAAGTACTCATTATCTTAATATTTGTGGTTTTGTGTGGAAAATGAGTCACTTTTTACCAGTTATCAAGCACGCCAACACCAAATTTTACCTCTGGCGTATTTAATTGCAGGGCTTGATGATGTGAGGTCCATCGTATGTGTGTCTAATGCCCAATGTCAGTATTAATTTCCTCTCTCCCTGTGTAGGAAGATCGTAACGTTTTATGAGATTCGCACCATTTCTTTGATTAGACTATGTACATGGTCACACAAACAAATTTTGCCTTAAAATAGCTAACTCCCTAATTTGGAATTGTGGTTCAAATTTCAAAAAACATTAAAAAATCTCAAGTTTTATTCTTTCGTCAAAAATATTTCAAGACGTCAAACAAGAGCAAAAAACGAAATAAGTAAATATAGGAATAAGTTGAGTCGCATCAATTCTCACGGTGGTTTTGGTGGAGGAAAGCAGCGTTGAGACGAGCCCACCAACCAACATCTCAAAGTCTCAAATTCAACAAAACGCAGGAGTTCTCTCCAATCGCCTCTCAGTTGTAAGTCAGACGCGTGTGAGTGCACTGTTCCCAACTCCTCGAGACCGGTTTTTTTCGTGGACGCAGGAGGACAAACAATGTTCTAAATACTAGAATTTGTGCAGCAAATACAAATAATTTAAAGTGATTTAGATTTAAATACTGATGCATTAACTGACCTGCGTCAATAAATTTTTTGGTGCAAAATTTAATATAATCTCTTTAATCGTTATCAGTGATTCATAAAAGTAAGATTTCCAGTGAACTTATTACCTCACACCAATTATATTCGTCACTATATGTATAAAACACAATACGTTGATACATGCATTATAGAAGTTTTTATTTTCTAATGATGTGTGAATTTCCCATTAATGAGTAATCTCAAAAGGATAAACGACAGCTTGCAAAACTTAAGAAAAAAAGATTTTGAGTGATTTTGTGGTTTACATGTTAAAAAGTTTAAGCAGTGTGTACCAATTTCATGCCTTCTTCTCTGTACAATTGGCTCGTCGTAAATGCAAGACAAGTGATTGAAATGCATATCTAGCATATCTACATAATCTCCAATTACGACAAATGATATTTTGTCTCGTTTTGGGAACCAGACATATTATACGTTAAATACCGTCTTGTTTGCGTGCACTCTGAAATTGTTAAAAAGTGCAAGAGGGGAATAAGACGAGAAAAATTGAATATTAAATGCATTTCAAATTGCGTAAATTTTTTACTTGAACAAAAAATTAATTGTTTAAAAACTGCTCCAGTGTGCAACTTAAAACTCTTTCCAACTTTGTTGGTGGTTTGTAATCTAGAAGAATCTACAACTACAAGTTTTTAACTCGTATTACAAGTGACTTTTGGGTGTTCGCCGTTGTCTCGAGTTCGTCTCATCGCATATCAAAACCTCAAACTTTTGACTTGCTTCTGCTGTTGTTGCTCTTCTCTTCTCGTCCATAATGACCATTGTTCTCACAAGTTTGCAAATCATCTTTCCCAATTGAGGATGGAGGTTTGTTCGCTGATTTTTATATAAAACTGGTTTTACGCTGCTGCATTATTACGTTCTCAAATTAATAAAATTGCATGTGTAAAGAAAGATTCCAGGTTTTATTGACGCATAAAAACGTATGAACATATCTATGCATACTTTTGATGCGAAATTATTAAATTTTTTATTTGCTGATTACATTAGGTCAGCTAAGGTGAATGCCTTTTTGTCATGTATACGTCATTTGGTGATAACTGATAAGGAATAAATACAATAAGAATAAATTAGAAATTTTGGCAGAGACAGATATCTTTGCTTCAAGAAATGTATTAACTAATGTGCGATTATATATAATATGGCCTAAACATGGCCGAACTGGTTGCGAAGATTCATCTCCTTCTCATCCTTATGTAAACAGCAGCACCTGCATCTTAGTAAACACACAGACAATAAAATGCCGAAAGTTAGACGATCCACGACACAAAACGTACCTAATAATGCGAAATAGCGCAGATTGCAATTTTATTACCTGGCATTAAAATTATGCATGTTCTCATTTTGCCTCAGGCATTTGGATAGAGTTTAATTCTACTTCACGAACAAGGATTGTGTTCAGTCTGTCGTTTAATTCATTTTCGTCCATTCTGCGAAATTTCTGAATGATGAGACTCCTTTACGACTTGTGAATACGTGCGACACATGAAAGCAATACGGAAAGATGAAACAGTAGTTGGATGTAGTTGGTCATGATGATTTAATGAAAATGAAGTCACCCTGCACCACCAGTCACCACGACGCTACTGCCTCCAACTTATTCACAGCGCATTAGTGTGCAGGATATATATAGTACATTCTTACATATCAGTAACAAAGATTGATGGTAGAAATTACGCTGTTAGCCACTAAGGGGGACAAATTGCTATTCATCATATTTTGAGTAAATTTGGAGCGTTATGATTGCGAGCACTTGACAGTTGATAATTCTCAATTTCGACTTTGCAAATTGAGTTACAGATAATCAGGAAGGGGTTTCTGTTACGTTGGGTTGTGTGATAGTAGCCAAAGGATTGTGCGGTAGGCAATTTATAGATATGTATGCATACTACGTTGAATGGTGGTTACAACAGCGGCATAAAATATTTCTCATTCTGGACATGCTCTATCTCGCTGTGGGAGCTGTCATACTCTGTATGTGTTACAATTTGAATGACAAGAACCTGTGAAATGAACTGCAAATTAACAAATTGTGAAGTGATTCATATCTCACTCTGTTTTCCGTATGATGAATTATGCAAGTGCGAGTTTGTGTTGGCTTCAAATTTTGGCGTGCACATGGTTTGGTGTTTGGCTATCTGCGGGATGGCGATTTACACACAATATTGGAGGAATAGCTGATAACTTTATTAATTGTTGCTCATCAGGTTTCCTCTCTTGTTGGTTTTGTGAGACTTGCATGTGTTGACCATTTTTTTGATTATTAAGTGGTGGAAGCTACGTTTTGTGATGGATTTGTCCGTCCGTCCGGCTGTCCGTCCGCAAGACAACATTCGAGCGAATCAATTTTTTAGATTCTATGAGATCGAACACCAAAAATGCAGAATTTTTAGGTTTGATAATTTTAGACGTAGTTTGGGCTAGGGATTTCAAAAAACACGATCATCTCGATGTACGTCGACCTAATGACCGTATGCAAACTTGGTAAAAGGTCCAGAAATTTCGAATTGTCAAAGATGACAAATTTTGTTTTTCAAAGCACACGTGTAAATGTTGTAGCATATTCAATGCAGAATTTTCAGAACTTGGCTTCCATTACTTTATTATAGCTGTTGATGGGGTTCATTTCAATTGGCTCAACAATCTTAAATCTTTGACAGAGTGGAAAAGCCGTGAGAGGATGAATAAACATACATGATACCATTTATCTAAAGTATCTGCCTTTGATAGGTCAGAGAAAAAAGGTGTGTCCATTATCCTCAGAAAGGTCACGAACAAGAATCCCCGCAGCTTGCGGAACTCTGATTGATATTTAATTGTTTTCGCACGAATTTGTAATTTTCTTAAACCTGATGAAGATATGCAACATAACGAGATTGATATCCCAGAAGAAATTATGCTGGTATGCGCAGCCGTTATTCTTACATGACTTGAAAAATTTTAATTAATTACCATCACGCAAATCTAACCGCTTGTATTTACATCCAAATTGGTTTTAATTATGTGTGTTTTGCGAAGGATAACTCAATTTTGTGCAAAGATGCGTATGCTTGTGCGTAATTTGTGTCGTTATGCGTATGTACCTGGGACGACGAGTATGCATTTCTTGTTTGCGTTCTGGTGGAAGATAATTCAAAGTAAGGCCTGTAAACAAACCACATAGAAAAAAACTTGGCAGGCTTCCTTTCTTGGCAGAAACCTGCAATATAGAAGGACGATTAACATCAATCTTTCTACAGAGTGTGCATTTGCGTGGTTTTCTAATGTTGTGCATCACACTCGTTTAGAACGTGTTACATCTGATAACTGTGTTTTATCTGAGTATCATCACCTCTCCCAGTGTTAAGGACTTCGTAAATCTCAAACTGACACTCGTCACGGGATGCTGTCATACTATGTGAACCTATTTCCAAAAAAAATAACCAATGTTTTCAGCTATCTATAAGGAGTATCGTTATAAAAAAGCTTATATTTATTCCCATTTCGGATTACCCTTGACATTTTGTAATCTGTAATTTTTTAAATAAACACCCACGTGTATGACTAAAATAAAGTAGTCTGGTGATGAGGTTAATTTCATATGTAGGTGACTTCACAACAACTGGAAGGTGTCCGTTGACGGAAGCAATTGTCTACTTACATAATTCGTAAAGCAGGAGAGAAATGTGTAGACAGATAAATATATCAATCCTTTGTGTTCATATGGTCAGAAATCTCATGCGCAATTTAAATATACTCCAGAAAATAACCCAGAAAATGGAACGGTTGAAATAAATCCCAAGTTCATAACGGTTTGACTAAAGGATTATAAAAAGGAGGAATTCCAATTCGCATTTATGATATAAATACGAATGGGATAGAGGGATTCTGTCCACGCATGCAAAACGCCATAACACAACTACACACTGTTCCTTCTGCTATAATTGGTTGGAGTTGTACACCTTGTACATGGACGATATTTGCTCCTGAATAAGTTATTGAGAACATGCGGCTATCAAAACGATATCTCAAGTACAAGTTGATAAAGTGGGTTTCCTCACTCAACCAACTTTGCTACTAAATATATAAGACAATATTCTGACATGGGAATCCTGGTAATGGCCACTGCCCATTTTATGCATGTACGTGTTCATAAAAAACAAATGAACCAATTCATAGTTGACAATGGAGAGTAAACCCTAGAAATTGCTCATTTGAATCAAAACATGAATGACAACTTCTTTAATGTGGATTTCCAGTCCAAGTGATGAACCATGTTCATTTATGCACAACAGTCCTTCCAATGTATAGTGAATGTCAATTTGAAGCAAGACAGGATTTCCTTGGTGTTGCTGGAACTGAAAATTGGTGCTTAAAAAATAAAATAGAATTCCGAGCAAAAACACGATCGATCATATTAACCTACATATAGAGGCCGTAATTACAAACTTACTTCGCAGTTTGCACAGGCACACAGCAATACAAAAAATGCAGTTGTTTCTTTATTCACTTTTACACAGTACAGCAGGCAATCTTACTCTCTAGATATCAATCTCATGAAATTGCTGGGCAATTTTCTAGCGTTCAATTGAAAATAATCCACTAGATTTTTACTTATTCCAACGCTTACTGTAATACTACGTAAAAATTCATGCGCGACGTATGGTCTCATTTTTGTGCTAGTTATTTGGATTGAAAAACGTCCTTGGTGTGCTTTCTTATACTCCATTGTAGTATTATTTTTGGTAACATGCAGCAGTCCACATGTTGATTTCAGAAGGAAACGAGACTTGCTTAAATCACCATTGTCGTTGAACAATTTAGCAAATCTAGAATTTGAAAAAATTTTCACCGACAAGTAGACATCTGAAACCGTGGATGATTAATTAAATTAATTTGGACGAAAAGTTGTCGTGTACACATCAAGCTTGAACAAATCGATAAATGAATTTTTAGGAAAACTCACTGAACTGAAGCTTTCACTGGGGAAAGGTTTGCGTAAGTGGGAAGAGTGTGGCCTTCCTGTTTCCATTAATGTAGAATTCTAATGGATGGGTCTTAATCCTAAAGCCAAACAGAAGTTCGCTTTCCCTCAGGATTTATTTGGATTTAGTTGTTCCAACTTTTTCCACGTAGTGCATAGTTGAACCAAATAGCAAGTTAAGGTATTATTTAATTAATTGGAGAAAATGGACACATTAGTTATAATAAGAAATATTTGAATGTCACTAGTACCGTTGGTTCATTTATCAATGTGAATACGTATGCACTCAGGTGATGCGAATGTATGTATATGAGCAATTAAGTACAATAGTCGGATACGTGTTACGCCTCAATTGATTTAATAGTTTTTTTATATGAGACATAAGACTTTTCTTGCGTATGTCTGGCGTAATATTTGGTGTTTACTGCTCCATAGTTATTGGCGTAACATACTTATTTATGTATGTATAAAATATTTATGTATTTATGTATAAAAGGAACATTGTTACTTGCTATTTACAGATTTAATTTGCACATTCTGGAATGCGGTGGTCAGAAACTGCATTATACATACCTTCAATAAAATGCCATACGAATGTGCATATTGTATCAAAATCAAGCTGATGACATACTTTTATAAGTAACGGGATGAACTGCTCAGCAGTATAATTGAAATTCTCTTCAGCAAAGCAAACAAAACTTTAATATTTCACAAAAGCAATTTTCCCTTCACAGAAAAGTCTTTGCTGAAATTCCACAAGTAGAATAAACTCCGAGATTGAATTGTTTGTACGTTCAGACAAACGAATAATTTCTACGTATACGTCCTTCACGCGCTTAGGTAAACAGCCAGCAGAAACCCAAGTGCAAGTATCAATTTCTATTTCAATTCACTTTTCCCTAATACTTGTACCTTCCAACCAAAGGAATGCAACAACAAAACCAAACCAGAAGACACACCGGCGAGCAAGGAAATGAATCTTTTCCTGGGACTGAACCACATTCTTCCGCTATGGAGTTAGTTGGAAAGCAATATCATGGCAGGGGCCACGAGATGTAGGAGACATGAAAGGGAAATGACATGTTGGAATTGAAGATCAAAGACACTCACACAGCCAACCTTTGAATATTTATCAAACAGTTCCTTATCCACCTACATATATGCCGGCCCAATAGCCAGATACGTACTTATCCAGGTGCATTGGTAAGAATGTTGCCAAACTCTGCTTGGTATTCAAATGTATATACGCATGTATGTAGTACATGCCTAGCTAGAATTTTATTACGATTTCTGCAGTGCTTTGGAGGATCTCGACATGAGCTTTCCCTTTCAACACTACATAAAAAATATTTCATACCAATAATGAACACATGCTTGGACGGGTGGAGGATCCGTGCAACGAATTTGGCAATCTGCGAAATTATTTTTGGAACTAAGGAGAGGTTTCTGGGGTTCTTCCACGAGTGAAAGCAAAGTGATGGTGCTGGATTGGCTGTGACTTTTTTTTGACAATTTGCAAACAGTCTACCCAACACGAGTCGTACACAAATTCATGTCTGTTGCTACGACGCAACTTGTCAATCATGCATATCTAAACGTATGCATGAGAATTGTAAATGTTGGTTTTGAGGAGGACAGGACAAACTTGCCACACTTTGTAGTGCAGTTCGGGAATAATTACCTTTCCCGATGGCAAGCAAAGCAGACGAGTAATTGCAGTCGAGCGGGGTTGCTGTTGTGGTTGTATAATGGGGTGTTTCACTCGCAGCAGATAGATCACCCACCCACTTTCACCAAACAGGAAATAAGGTATTTTCGGATTCTCTTCCCTCTGTGGCTTCCTGAATTTGCATTTGCTCTGCTTGCTTGGTCTGGGGATTGAAAGATAAAGAATCTCATAACATGGGCAATTGGATGCAATTCCACCCAGACTAGTAGAACAACAACAAATGGGACGAGCTTAGGAGGAAACGCAAATACGACACACATACACGTCGTTCATAGTACACACGAACCTATATACATGCATACACAATAGAGCTTCGGGAACTACTACAAATTGGGAGTTGTGGAATTTCAATAGTTTAATGCCTTGAGGGACGAGTAGGAGCAGAGCTGTTGGATGCAAAACAAAATCGATTTCTGCTATTGACATACTAATAACCTGTCTCAAGTAAAGGAAGACTTTCTCCATGTTTCGGATTGAAACTTGGCATGTCTAAGCTCGGCGGCCTCCTTCCGTCTTATTTAGTTTGCTAAAACACGTTCATCTCCTTCAAATTGTGTGAAAGAAAGTTTGAGTGGTTGTGAAGAAAAGTGTTTCGTATTCTCACCTTTTGCAAACTTTCCTCCTTTCACTCTCTACTCTGACAAATAGGGCATCGAGTTCCTTTGGTGCCAAATATTTACTCATTACATGGCATGGAAAAATGTTGGCAACAAGGACGTGGCCTTTCAAAGGAATGAAATAAATGACAATGTGCAACTAGTTCTGTACACATTCTTTACGCATAAATTTCTAGTAAGCTCCCAACAAAAAATTTACCTAACGGATGTATTGTATCGATTGGCAAATCCTTGTGAATAGTTGCTGTACAAATTTTGTAGCGCAAAACAATTTATTTGAATGCATACATATGCACACATGTGGTTCTGTCGTACAGGCGTATCTTTTATTTAAATGGTCACAAGCATAATTATTCTTGTTCCATAATTGAAGTAGGCAAGCTCGAGCTGCTAGTTTACTAGCAGGACGCTAGTAAACTATGTAATTCGCATGCAACGTATTATACATTTACCATAGTTCGGCTGGGATTAGGTTACTGACAACAAGTAAGACAGGAGATAAATTCAGTTAATTAAATCAACGGAATGTTGGGTTTTCCTGCAGGTATTTATAACTACACTTGTTTGTGAAATGTTATAACCATGCGACAAATAGGTACATACAAATATGGCCAGTTTAGGAATATTCCTCTTAATGGTCGTTACTCTTGCTGCATAATATGATATTTTTCTAATACAAATCTATGTTAATAACTATTTTCAGTCAGTTTCCAATAAATTGTGCAATACGTCGATAAATATTTATGATGCTAAATTTACAAGACAACGATAAATATTGAACTATTATTTCAATTTGTCGTTATTTCGAGATAAATACTATTAGGTACGGAATTGATTAAAACGAACACAACAACAATCATGTGAACCTTGAACTAACGTCTGCAATCAGTAACTCGTTAGCAAATTTCTAAAGCTTTTTTTAAAATTATCCAACAATTTTTAGGTACTTTTTCGAGCTGATTTTACTATGCTGCCAACTTTCTGTTAGCAAAGTTGTATAATTACTGATTTCAAATGCGAAGTCTAATTATCCAGTGAAAACTTTTTTAACTTTACTCCCACTCAATAACAACTATCTAAATAATACGGAGTGGAGTCTACCATTCGAAATGAATAATTTGATACAGCAAACCAAATTCGATACGGTTGTATCATAAATAGTCTTTCGTTTCATAACACTCGCTGCTTGTTTTTTTTACTGAACTTGAGACATGTTTGTTAAAATAATAAAGGTTATAACTGAAAAGTATTTATGGAGTTTGATAACCATTCTTGTGCACAAAGTTTCAATGGAATCGCAATTCGTGAGGGAATTGGCTATTGAAATGAAAACCATTTTGAACCTTTAGCATACAACAAACGAATCAGTTGAGCATATTCATATGCACATATGTATACGACCAGTAATAACGGTTATCATATTTATGGTCTTACACACATCACGCACGACGATAGTGAGTTTTAGAAACAAAATGAAAATTGGCTTTCGATTAAGACCGTCTCGTCCAAACTTGGTATTTTTTATCCTGTCATTGTTCAAGTTATTTGTCAATACTAGATAACCGCGACCAAGTGCTCGACCAAGCAAGCTATTGAGCAGACTGAAAACTTGATATCTCAATCCATAATTTAGTGCTTTTGAAAGCATTAGTCTGAAAGAAAGCACCACATACTTGCAAACACAAGCAAACACACCACCGCACCACCACCGTGGACGTAATGCAGAGAGAAAGAACAATCCAGTCAAGTTGTTCCACTTGCCCTCCTGCACTCACTACGAGTAGAACCACAAAATACGTAATAACATGCAAATGACCTGCTCATAGCAACTACGGATGGAATGTGTCAAAACACAAGAAACAAACTCAGCGTTGAAAACTTTTCCTGTCTCTCACTTCCTTCTCCCATTCAAATGAACGGAACTGGTTGACACGCCAGCGGCAAAGCCTTGTCAAGTTCTTTACCCTGATGACTGAGCAGCCAGCCAGCCTGGTTCTCGGCTGACGAGATGAGGGTGACGAAAATGAAACTAAACGACTTTATTAAACTTCCCCTGCATAAACATAATACGTCCTTTGTGTAGCAAGGTATTATGTAAACGGCGCTGGTTTATAGTATCGCTGAACAAGTTAACTTACTTAATTGGGGTACGTTCGATTCAACTCGCACAGTTTGTTCCCTATGCACACACACACTTTATGTAGTCGCTAAACTTGTGTATGCATTTGACTTGCCTTATTAACGCAGACTTGGAACCAAACTTTTGCTAGATTTGTTGTACCGATTGCGTAATTTGACTTTACCAATATTTCAAGTTGAACAACTTGCCCAACACAAGTTTTCAGGTTCATGGTTGTTTGTTGTGCCCTTGTTAAAAGTACGCTACGGAATATGTTACTGCCAACCCATATACATGAATATACTTATTTGAAACCTTTCGCATTGAATTAAAGAATTGTGACATCAGCCTGTTTGATGCTGGATGATGAGGCCAATTAGGATAACGATGATGGGAATATGTAAAGATTGAACATTAGGAACAAGAATTTCTCTTGATATGTACGTGTTACATTGTTGTCCTATTATTGTAAGGCGATGCAACAAATCCACTTAAATTGCGTACGTGAATACACAATGTAAATATGTATGTACATACCCAATTTCATCTTCATAAGTAATCATATTCCATCCAAATCTTAATTCACGACTTGCACGTAACTTATCATTCCAAGTTGACAAGCTACATGAAAAAGTTGAACAGGTTTGTATTGTCTAACTTTATTGCACAATGCAAAGAAAAACTTAAAAGCGTATGTAATTTGCTTGTTTGAATATCTATTAGCAATTTGTCAGTAAATATATTTTTGTAATGATGGGAGGCCGGAATGTGCGTGCGTGCTGGTGTCTTCTCACGAGCCGTGTGTTGAGCAAAACAGAACATAATCCATCCTAACAAGTTTTGATGGGTCATCGTACATCGTCTCGTGCACATACGTTCACATTTATTTGTATAATGCCGAAATATATTGGGCGGTAGTTATTACTTGCGAGAGATTGCGTTGCGTATGTGTGTGCATGTACGTCCATAAAGATTTATTGCTAATCCGTTTTTCCCTGTATGCTCTGCAGATCGATGTGGACATAACAGGATTAGTTTGATGATGGATTCTGGCATTCCCATTACGAGTCTTTGAATTGCATCGCAACCCTGCACCCACCAGCCCAACTCAACGAAAGTGACGGAACCACTTGGCCACTTCTTTGTCATCATTACTGTCATCCTAATCGTCACAGAGCGAAGTACGAAGAGCTTACAAAGTCGTCAAGTGAAGTGCGGTCCGTTCTTCCTGTCTGACGAGAAGTGTGTTTGTATGGGAAAGTAACTGTGAAGTAAAGGACCATTTTGGAAATATGGGGAGATTGAAGTCCCATAAGTTGGAATTGGAGGCCCATGGGGCCAGGCTGACCATCCCATTGTCATCATCATTATCATCAAGTGCAGCAGTGACAACTAAACCAACACTTTAGCTTTGCCCCACTGTTGCCAACGCTATTGTCATCCCTCCTCCTGTCCTCGTAGTTTTACTCTCTACTCGTCGACTAACTTGGATGGATGACGAATTCCCCTATAGACCCATCAACGGAGTCGCACTTGGACATTTCTCCACTTTCACGCACATATATATCTCACAACCCTGCTCTACAAGTAGAGTTTGCTCCAGTGGTACACAATTTATGGGTTGTTTGATGTTGTGCAAATGCAACAATTAAGTACGTTAAGTGCTCCTCGAAGACAGTGTCACAGTTGTTCATGTTGTAACATTTAGTTTCACGTTTCAGTGAAATCATACATTAATCATACATTAATGAGTGCGCTGTCATGTCCGCCATTCATATGCACAATAATAGTGACAGTTAATTGTTAAGCAGAGGTTCCACGACAGTGTTATGAATGCATAAGAGTCATCTCATCAATATTTTAGACTATCATGCAAAATATCAATATTTGACACTTAAACTTGTGCAAAATACTAGATGAACAGCGTGTCAACTCCAAACTTTTGAGTAAATGTGAAACTACTGCATAAATGCATTTGTATCCCCATCATTAGAATCCTACATGTAGCAGGGGTTCCCTTAAAATGAAGAATATGGCAAACCTCACAGGTGGAGGTTTAGCCACCGCTAAATCTAAACAAAGGAACGGCTATCGGAAAGCGATCAAGATTTTAGACTTGAATTTGAATCTTGGTCGCACATCGTTTGCCGCGACATGTGTCGCTCTGCTCCTGCTTCTCACCACGAGGGATGGAGAATGCAGCATCGGAGACGAAATTTTGGAAGCCGATAAGCCAAGTAAGTCTAAAGATTTTGTATTCTTCTTTTCTCTGTCTCTTCTTTTCTTTGCCCTCATTATTCATCCTGTTAACTTTGTTCTCCTTTTATGCACAATTTTAAGACGCTGATTATACCCGTCAAATACTTTTGCTTTTACCATTTTCATCCCGCCATCTTAGCACAACACGACCAGTGAAAATTCATATTATTTACGGAAAACATTATGAGTTGAGCTGGAAAGCGAAGACATGCAAATTTGTAGCAAGACACACAATCCATTACGAGGACGAAACAAGAAGACAACTCATTTCAAATCTGCCAAAAGAAAGTCTTCCGACCCTGAGAATTTAGAATTTTTTAGCAGCCAGCTACTTTACTTTTGTATCTCAAAACTTGAGATTATTTCCCTGATGTTGGTGTCTTGTTACAAGGAATGCAACAACCAAACACATTATAAATATATTGGTGTTACGACCATGACTCTCGGCTCGACTCGCGAGAGGAAGGACGTGACACAGGTTACCGCAGACGGAGGCGTTCTCGTAATGGATACAGATCCTGAGTGAGCTGCAATGCTGCGACTTTTGTGAATATAATTTATTTTCTTTTTCTCCTACAACTTTTTTCACCACACGCCAACCAAGCTTCACCATCTCCGGATTATTCGTCCAACTTTTTCCCATTGGCTAGTACTGAAACTGGAGTTGTTGTATGGGCTTGAAAACCAGGCTAATGATAATATTCAAGTAAGATATTTTGTTTCATACAACTCAACAACCGAGTTTCACCCCTTGTTGGCTACAATATTATTCAGGAGTCGAGTAGTAAGCAGATAGTTCTGCTTTCCATACCTGTCCAACTTTGACACGATAATTTACCGACTGCAACATTCCTTTAAAAGACAGGCCACATATGAGCAGAAGAATAAGAAGAACCCAATTACCAACAAGAAGATTGTGCTCCATATCCATTGACATTTATCATGCCAAATGCACCGTGAAACACATTTCTTCTTTTGATCTGCAACACTGTCTTGCATAATAGACTCGTGCATACTTACATACGTATAGTCGTGCATACATATATTCATATAACCAAGTTTTTGCTTTAACCACATTGCAATAAATTTTGGGCTTTTGGTGCGAAGTCGACTAAAAACCGTGCTGCACAATATCATCACTCAGTATGACACCGTAAGTCAAAGTTGCAAGTTACTGCAATGCTTTTTTGCTAAGTATATTGCAGTGACCTTCTTATTACTACTGGTTGATTACCATATACAAATTGCCGCAAAAATTGCTCAAATGTTTTCATACTATGTCATAATTTGTAATGAACTCGAGAAAACATGCTAATTCGCTGTCACCCGTCATAAATTAAATCCAAGCACACTCATGGCACGGTTTGGCACCTTTCCTCAATGTAATTATACACATCTTTTTCGCTGTAGATTTATGGCCTGCTATGCGTAATGTCTTGTATCACTTTAAAGATCCGCCCTTGGTGAAGCATATGTGCTTGATTATCATCACTTATCTATTTATCTAGATTTAATATTTTCTTCTTTGGTCATGATCATGGATATATTTTTGGGTGGTGTGTGCGTGGCGTGTCACAGCGCAGATTGTCTCAGAGAAGAATTAAAATAGAGGAATCATTACAAAACTTGTACTTTTGTTTATGCTCAATCAGACAAAAATAATAAAATTTCCGTGACATTCATACAAACTTCTTATATTGGCTGCTCTCAACATTATTATTAATATTCGGTAACAAAAACTAGTCTTCATTCCAAGTAGTTAACCTTGATGCAAGCCATCCAATCCTTAATTTATTTCTACAGCTAACGTCTTTTACACAATTCTCATAAACCACGTTTTATGCGAAAAATTTTACTAAAAGACATCGAATTTGTTGTGGTTTGTGCCTACTCAACAACATGCACGTTGGTGAAAAAATGAGAAAAATGTACCCACTCAAAGCTTTACTTATTGGGATTGAGAATCTTCTTCTCGTAGTGAGTGTTAGATTGTAATAAGACTGGCGGCTGACTGGGTTGATTGTTTATATTATTTACGATTGTCACTGATTGCTATTCTAATTTTATAATGATAATGAATTATTGCAAAAATGCAATAAAATAAATGCTATAAAACTCTATATACGTATAACTCCCCTCACGTAAAAACACACGACGCATATAATATGTACACACAGTTAGCACATGCATATGTACGTAAAAGAATGTTGTCAAGGAATCATCATCTTACTCAAATGCTTAGTGATTTCCTTATATAGAACCACACACCGCATACATATTTTCCATTTTGAACATGCAAACAACTTTTACAAGTCAAGAGTGAAGTTGCGATTCTGAATTAATCACTAACGACGGCAAAGAGGGATTCCTTTGGCAGTTCAGGTTTTATATGGCAAGCTTGAAGGTTTGTTTATGTGCCCGTTAATAGTTTTACTATTTGTATACAAAGTGAACGAATGAGTATGTGTGATACGCACCCTTAATCTGTATGATGAAATTTCCATTTTTAGATACAAAAGTTTTTGATTGTATTAGTTTGAATTATTTTTATCCATTCTTTGTCATTCGTCATGCCACAGTTAGAAATTTCACTAAAAGTCGGTTAAATTTCTGCTTTCGTAATCCATATAATGTTCACAATAAACTAAGTAATAGATTGAGAGGATCATTATGGTTAATCAGCAGTAATGAGTGATGCGCTATTTGGAACGTTCCATGAAAAGCACCTTGTATACAGTTTAATGTATGCGATAAAAATTTCTGTGGCTGTTTCACCAATCATGGTATCGCCAGCCCGGATCATATAATCCCCCTTTCATCTCCCCGAAACAAGCCATTTGGTGGAAAAGATGGATGCAATATCTTCGTCCACCCAGCAAACTTATGGTCAAAGTCGTTACAAGTAAAGAAGTTCTGAGCTGTAGTCAAAGTGAAGCACCCACTACGATTTGGAATATCTTTCCTGCGAGCAATCCTCTCCTCCAGAACCTGCTAAATGACTCCATAATTCTGATATACGGACCAATATTCACCAGTAAACTTGGGCCAAATGTGAAATGGAAGAGTTCTCAACATCATCGCCATACATATTCTGCCTAATCTTCAATCTCCAACGCGATCGTATCGCCCATAATAATCTCGGAATCACTAATGAACAGAAGAGATTATCCAGCGTCTTCTCTCCCCGATCTCCCTCCCGCTGCTGGTCCTGTTTCTGTTCCTACGTCCACAATTGAAATGGGTCTGTAATCGTGCTCATCTTCAAAATATTTCATGTTTGGGCCCAGAAGAAAAAAGTATACCGCATTATATGAACTCAAAATACGTAAAACTTTACGGCATACAATGCTTTAGTGATATGCTCAAGTTTTCAATCCACGCACTGTTCACGGTATAAAAGTGAGAGACAAGTTCGCTTTTAAATCATCTTCCAGCCATTCGTTCTCTAAAGATTTTATCGGAATCTGATACGGTGGTAGAGAGCAATAAATCATTCAATACCCAACCATATAATGGGAGACCCTGTTTTGCCGTGCGGAGTAATTGATTTTCCATTTTCTTTCTTTGAGCCATAAATGGACAATTTGCCTCAAAATAACTTTTCATGCGTGGAATGGCTTGTGCAATTAATTTGCAAAACCACCTCACACAAGAATCCTTAAACATGTAACAAACTGCCAATTACTGAAACGTGTCACACACTCCCATTATGGCATGCATACCTATTAATTGTGCGACTTAAGTGTTGGCTGTAACTTCGAATGACATTTGACACCAGAGTTGTCTCGATTCCACATATTCGAATTTATATCACAATGAATTTAAATTAATTGATATCAAATTGACACGGATAGCTCCCGACTGTCTGCGAGTTATGTCACTCGAAACTGGTTTGCTATGCTTTTCATTCGAATTGATTTCATATTTACAGAGTCTAAACAGAATTGCCAGGATCAGGGAATTCGACCCAAATTTTACTATAGGATAATTCAAGAGGCGTGTAGTGGAGGTCAAAAAGTTCAAGTTGAAGCGAAGGAGAGAACGGGTTGGTCATTTGCTTGCTTGGATTGTACAACATTTCGCAGAACGTGGAAGACTATCGATTGGAACGAAACTGAAATTGGAAGTAGAGTTGGAAAGTAGGATAGCCCAAAACACAACTGAAAAGAGGAAAAGGTTCAAACTTCAGTCTTGCCTTTTGATCATGTTGGTGTGCGGGCAGGTTGTTGGTGCATAGGAGGTTGACTATTGTTCCAAGATTAGGCTCATGATATAAAATATTAAGCTATTATTTGTGTGCAAAAACAGCAGTTTAAATGCTCCAAATAGAGAAGTAGGTTTTATAGTGGTAATAAAACAGTTTAATTAGAGACAGAGTTAGACTCAGATTACGGACTTGCTAAACCCAATGCTGCCAGAAGGCGAACCTGAACAGTGAAAGCGAGCATGGAGAGATTAGTTTTGAAACAGAAAATTCATATCTTGTTCCTACGTAACAAGCATTCGGAAGAAGGCACTTTCCTTCTGACTTTCGTGGGCTACATGCACTTTTAATTTCCGAGATTACAATAAAGTACATGTGAACTTAAGAATACGCAAGTCATTCATCGGAAGGAAGGTTGAGCAAGTAAGCGAATAATATCTGTGATGCGGGGTGGGGGTGGTTATACAGATGAGTGTAAACCGGCACTCGGATCCCTGCCCTTCTCAGAATTCGTACTGATTTATTCATTTCATTATGTTCGGCAGTTGCAAAATAATGTTATAAAAAGGATGTGCAGGAAACTTCCCTCAAGCCATGAATATTAATGAAGATGCATTATACATAGGTTCATATATAATACATGTATGTAAATATGTGTGTTCCCCTCTATTCCATATAGGATAGAAACTTTGACCCTAAATTGTACCATATTTATCTGCATTGTTATAAATCAATATTTTGTTTGAATCTTTGAGTTTTGTATTAAATCGTGATTTGATAAGTTGTTGGTGAGATACAAAAAGTGCATCATCATCGATACCACCAGGGATTCACTGTAAAATCAATACTCGCCAAGTTTCAAACGAGGTAGCCGGCCTTATTGCTAGACAAGTCGTGCAATTTACGATCCAGCTTTTACGAGATTTTCTGCAGGCTTAGCTCTACATACATATCTCGCGTACTGCCTCCAAGGCAAGTGTTATAAGCTAGTGGTATCTTGACTCTTTTGCAATAAAATTGAACGGAGGCACCCGGTGAATGATAAACGAGGTATTAGAAACTTTGGCTAACTATGAAATACCACCTATTAATTGCTCGAGGGAAAGTATCGCATTTAACACGCAAATACCATAAAAACAGGCCGACAATTGCCATAATACTCCAATCAGTCAAATATATACGAACTTTAAAAAATACTGGGAATGTAAAATGCTTATTAGCCTTCGTTCTAGAGTTCAACAATTTCGGCAGTAAAAATTTCATGGAAGAAATGAAATAAAGCAATTATTTTGTTTTCGAGTCTTTTAGCAGCACTTTACTAAGCAAACTACACATCAATAAAATCTTTGAAAGTGTAAGGAATGATAAAAAATTACTCACTTGGCAGTTTTGAATAAACTGTGCTCCCCATACGTTGTTTGCAATGAATAATAGGAGGTAGCTTCACAACGTAGATTATGTCAGTAAACGACTATATTTTCTGAGAATTTCGTGCTTGTGGGTTTCATAATTCTTACATTAATCTAGTTTTAAGGAGCAATAATTCGGATGATGATATTTCAGTTTAAAAAGATACCAAATGCAATCTGGAAACACTGCGGTGTGAGGTTATCATGCAGTCTCGTAAGTCACTCATAAGTGCAGTAACCAGGTAGAAACCGGAGTTTGCATACACTGGATAAAACCATAATTACGGTAATAAGCAACCTGAATGCAGGAAATTATATGTTTCAAATCTGTCTCGCCTTAAATTATAAGGAAATTTGGTTTACGTGTTCAACTGCCAACCCAATTTATATCGTTCTAACCGAATGCAAAGTACCTCATCCACCAGGAAAGAAATACTTTGGTTCGCCATTGAAGTTTCAAATTCTTATTTTTCACACACATACATTGAACGCGTATGAATATACATTGATCGTTCTGACACAACCCCCGGCTCTCATTACCTCCATGGCACGACAACTATTACATATGTATTACATAATAACATTATGTCATTAACTTGGACGAATATTTCAATGAAAAAGTACGAGCTATTGTTTTTCTTCTTCATTGCTTTAATCCAGTTGCACTGAAGTTTAACTGTTGGGAGTTTGAAATGACTGGGCATTAATACAATATGCATTTACATATGCATCTATATATTTGTTCATTCAGCGTACAGAGATTTTTGGGTTTTAGAAATTATCCGAAAAGACAAAGATGAAAAATGGAAACCCAAAGTTAAATCGTCTTTATTCTTGAAATTCTGAGATCTAAATGCAAAATCTTCGCTTACAGTTCACCATTTGAATTTTTATGGCCGCTTGAGCATAAAAATGCATGCAGATGAGATGGTGGGGTGGGTGAAAAGCGAACAAATGGTTTACGGAACTACAATTGCAGAAAAGGTTGAATGGTGCACTAAACATTTCAAATTCTGCATGGCAAATCTCCATCTTAACGCTCGAAGTGGCCCATCATGCGAAATCTTATGGGTCAGTAGCCGCAGATTGCAGTTTACCTACTCCTTACACGAGTTATTACCTTGGAGAAATGGCACGATTTAGAATTGATTTTCGGATTTGCGTAAACAATTTCTAGAATAGCATCTTCAAACGTAGTTTTCGTGGTGCTCAGAGCGATGGTGGTGAAATAACCTAAAATTGGACCAATAATGTAGTTGTTGTGATTCAGCCCGATATTATTTCCACCGTTTTTTTATAATGGAGATATTAAGTGGGTTAGACAATATATTAAACAGGAGTGACATATCAAATGATTCGATCAACCTGCAATTTTGTGTACCTATTACGAAAGCCATCTGAACAAAGCTTGTAGGAAAAAGTTTGCTGGGATGTGCATAACTGGTGCGAAGGCCTATGCGATTTCTCAGAGGACGACAGAAAGAAGGAGTGTGGGAAACGACTTTGGTCGTTTAAAGGGATTTCTGTAATGACATCTCGTTCTACGAAACCTCTTATTACCCAAATCCCCAATAATGCTTTTGTACTTGAACACACTTTTGTTATTTTTTGATGATGACTGTAATGGGAAACTCTGTTTTGGCGTTGCATCACTAAAACAGCTCTGGAAATTCGTGCATATCTTTTTCTGCCATCACGACTAACTGCCAAAGTATCAAACTATCATAGTTGATACCATTCACTATTCAGCCATTCAGTTCATTCATTCATCCAATCCTCAAACTCCTCTTTGTTAAAAGGAATAATGCACACTCTCACTCAACTCACGAGGGCGAATTTTAGGAAGCAAATGTTTGCTCATTAGTTCTTATTGCCTTGTTACGTGTCTGTGAGCGGTGCCACAATCCTTAAAACTTTCTATACACACAAGTTCTCCTGAAATGCTGGGCCGGATTTGGAAACTACACATATTCATTCTTCCACTTTTTGACATTTTCACTTTCCCCATTCTGAAACCTTTTTACGGGACTGATATTTGATGGTATCTAGGACATTTAATTAGATGTCGTCTTGAACCCTTTTTCTGGGATGAATTGAATGAAATGAAATAGAGGGATATATGGGAGCCGTGTGAATGGGCAAGTTTAAATTCTGAGATGAAATAGAAATTAACATTTAAACCGCATGTTCATTCTCCGAGGATTAAACTAAAATAAAATGTCACGAATTGAGATTGACAACAAAAAAGTAGCAGATGTTGTATGATCCTTGCGTGTACATATAATTAAACATGGATACAATAAGCTTGCGACTGGCATGAAAAAAATAAATAGAGAGCATAAACTTTAATTAGTCTAATAGTTTCTCATCCCCAAAAATGTCACTTGGATTTATTATTTTATATCAAACAAAAAGATAACGAAGAGAAGATGGAGAAAGATCAAAAAACCTGAAAGTTTTTACGAGCAGGTTGAATTAACTAAATACGCCTGAATTTTTACATAGATATCATGCCGCCTTGGTAGCTTAAAACTCCCTGGAATCCTGCTTGCAAAAATATTTGCCGAGTAAATATTCCATGTGAAGCATTCTCATAACCAAGTGAAAACTATTCTCAGCTAAAGACAGGTTTTTTTACATAAATTTAATAAGGCCATTTGCATTAGGAAAGGAATAAAACCCTGACTGCTGCCGTTTGAAGGATAGGCAGACGACATGATTAGGGTTTGTAGTAAATTTTAGTTGTTGGACTGCTTGGTACGCAAAAAGTGGACATTCCACAATGACCAGTTCTCCTTGCTCTGGTGTATTCTAATACCTATTCAATTTCAATGCAACGTGGGGACAATGATTTTTTAATTGTGGAACGAGAGATTGATTGTCTGTACTTTTGTTTCTCTCATTGTGTCAAAATTCAAATGTGATATTGTTGAATAAATATTGATGAGTGTTATATGTTAATGGAGAAGCTGGTGCATACTTGCTAACCATTTTATGTATGAGTTTGTCGACTTCTGAAAATAAATGCAAAATGGCAAACAACTTCTGCCCACTCATAATTTACCCCTTTTTACGTTGATAATTAGAATTACGTATATACTTTTGTTCCAAGAATATTTAGTAGAATGGAATACATGCATAATATTTGCGCGTGGATACACATTTGGTTTCTTAACTATTAGACTTAATGTGATCACCTGCTGTACATGGGGATACTGCTAAAAATCGTTAAAAAGGCGCACTAGAAAAGTTAATTATACATATTTGTTGCTGTCACTCATTATCAGAGTGGGAACCAAAAATGATTAGTTTGGCATCCACTTCTTGACTAAATACTAGCCCACCATCGTTCTGCACAACTTAAATTTTGATCGTCAACAGGCCAAGCGAATTTTCGCCAATTGCTGAGTCAAACAATTGCTGAGCTCACTTAATCACACACACTTAATTTTTGAGGCAAATTCAGTAAAGAATGTACATTTGATGCACTCAAGCGCAAAAAGTGTCCTTGACTTGACATGGCGATGGCTATAATTTTGTTTTCCTTTCAGTGTTATTGGTGCATTAATGTGCAAGGAGACGATGGAAAATTACGATGAGGACCTTTATTGCAAGACTGGTTGTAGCTCATTATACAATAATAATGCTCAAACCAAGCAGCACTATGTAAGCACTCCCTGCTGAACATGCAGAATCATTAGCATCCTCCCACAAAACATAACAACGATAGGCAAACAAATTAAAGTTTTGGTGAAAAAGCTGTTAGCCTGTACACCATTAATGCTTTCCAATTAATCTCGGTGTGTTGAGATGGTAATCTTATCGCGTTGGGCAGAATTTACGAGTTCAAATTCTCACAGCGATGCAGCCCAGTTGAATGTGGACAGCTCGAGTACACATTATCATAATGCACTTGATAAACCATTGTCTATCGAGTGGATGATGGGGACGCAATAAGATTTTATGGATATTGTGGCAACGCCAAGGAAAACTAACATCAAACCAGTTTATCCTAACGACTAGAGTAGCACACAATTTATGCCAGGTTGGCTGGGATGTTACGTTTTCTTCATAATATTATGTGTCATTCAGTTCCCGAGGTTATTACATTTGTATTTTTTAAAGTCTACCCAAGTCAGCATTGAAACGAACTCAATTTTTCTCTAAACTATAACCTCTGGATTAATTTTTTGTTTCCCACAATCAATATGCTACTCCTCATAATGAATGCTGCCAGTGCAAGGTTTAAATTGGAAAATATTTTGAGAGAGAATGGCAGGAAATTAAGCCCATAATAGTGCACGATTCAGTGGATTTTGATCAATATACGTAGGAGACAAAATTTCAATAATGTACGCTAGCTGTGAACAAGATTAATTGCAATTGTACACGAGTACGTTTGAGTATACCGTTCTTCCAGATTGCGTTTTCGGTAAAGAAAGCTTATGAAATTCGGATGAGAATAAAATGCAGAGCGATAAACGAGCGGAAATTTCTCTCTCGCTATTGCACTTCATTGATCCAGATCCATATTCATTCCGTCACTTTTTCATATACTTCCATGCACCCACCTTCACGATTTCTTCCTCTCGAGAGGAGAATATTTCACTTCTTCTTCTTCTCGAATTCTCTTCCCTCCTCTTCAGAAAGATTGAATAAAAGAGGGACGCCTACTTCCACACCGCTCCGCAGAGGAAGGAGAGGAAGCCAGAGAGAGAAAGAAAAAGGAGACTGACAACACAAGGCAGAAGGCCACCACCCAGAAAAGTTGAGGTTACTTTGTGTGTACAAAACTGTCAGTCTGAACGTGGATCAGAACTGACAAGCCAGTCAGGGAGAAGTGTTGACAACCTCCATACCAGAGAGTGAAGCGAGATATTGAGCAATTCCTTAATTCAAAACAAACCGTCCTCCAAAATCAATGTTTACTTGTCACATTTTTTACCCTCTCCTTCTCTTAAAATGACTTTTCCAGCCCAGCTTCTGTCTGCTCTCAATTTTTTATAAACACACAAGTTGGGAGTTTTCTGCGGTACGGCCGACGGGACGCTGCTGCTGCTGAATGTGGCGAGTTATGTACATACGTTGCCACAATGTCTCCCACCAAGAGAGAGAAAAAAAAACTTGGAAAAGGTGAAACTGAAACTGCAGACTCGGACTTGACGAGACCCATCACCGGAAATCACGCTTGAGTGAAAGCTTGGAGCAAAGTGTGGAAAAACTTGTTTGAAAATATTTAAAATATTTACTTCCTCGTGGTCTGGTTCAGTACAGAAGTGCGACTAATGTCCTCCGCAAACGGACCCACATTACTTTTCTTGTATAGTAAACATTTTGAGAAGGAAAAGGCTCGGGTTAACCCTTAACTTCGTCTTACATTAGTTGAAGAAAGTATCAAAGTTGGAAAATTGGTGGTGCGCAATGGCTTATTGAGAAACTTTTTCGTTTTGTCAATGTCTTGCTGTGCTTCCCTAATTTCAAATAGACAGTTATGCTGTGCTTACTGAACCAAAGTACATTGGACGGGTGGCTGCTGCTGCTGCTGGGACTCTTAGTCAGTAGTAATTAACAATTCTGTCGTTGGTGTGCCAAATCTAGACTAAATTAAGCATGCAGAGTTTCAAAACGTAGGACAATTATACTTTTGTTTCTGCGTGTACAATTTTAATCAGAGTAAATTATTATTGAGCCGTTACAAATTCGACATTCATTATTTTGAAAGCACTGAAAATTATTAGGGGATGGTTGGTGATTATATAAAGCGATTTCACCTAACGCATTTTACTCAGCATTCTCCCAACTCCTGTAGAGCTACATAAGTATATAGCGAACCAAGCTTTCTGGAAATATGTATGCTCTCTGCAATACAAAGAAATGAGAAAAGACCAAGTTTGTAGAGTTTGAATGGCCACAAACCACGAGCGTTACATATATTTTCCCATTCATGCTGTTACTACAAAATAAAAAGATTTCTGGTGGATGAGGCGAATTCAAATGAAAGATTCATTTTTAGGAGAGTGGGAAACCAAGTGGTGTATGCGAGTAGCACAGGAAATTAAAAAGAGAAAAGTTCACAATCTCGCCCTTTAAGATTCTCTTCTTTGATTACAATGTCACATTTTTCTTCGCTCCTTTGTTCTTTGGTGGTTCACTTATTTGAGGATGAAGACTTTCTCTTCTTCGTCTCCTCCTCGTTTCGCTCCTTTTCTCCTCTCACACACGGAGACCAACAAAATCACCTAAGAACTAGACGACTGAATTCCACACCACACCGCCATCAGCGTTTGACTCATTATTTTCCTCGGTTACTATCACGGACGTGATATGGTAGTAAATCTTTGAGCTGCATGTGTTTGTGCCGACTACTTCTCTTGTCTTAAATTTTTGACAGCCTTTTATACCTTGAGCTAAGTCTTTGAGTGGAGAAATCGATACGCCCGTTTAATATTCTCTCGAGGATTACATAACCGAGCACTTGAAACATTCTGGATGATGTGTTGGGTGGGAAGGATTAACTTTATACAGTTCCTTATCGTTGGTAATAATCGTTTGATTTCCGGTTTTTGATGAAAGACTTGGGTGTAGAACTAACTACACAAAAAAAAACCTTCAATACAGCTTCACAGAGCCCGAGTCATGGAGTGGCAATATTTCATTAAGTTCTAATATTACTTATTTAGCACAAACTACTATATTCTGAAATTTGGAGCCTATGAATTTGGCTAATCCGTTTTAGTCTGTTAGGAATTGTGAGGTCACATTTCTACAATTTTTCTTCACAGTTGTCATATTATAATTTTTAAAACTTAGTACAGTTGCCACGGAATGTTCCACCAACCATAATTTATAAACTGATTTTGCTCATCCTCGAAATTGTTCTCTTATTTTGCCTAATATACATAAAAACCTGCTAAATTTGAAAATCTATCGGATACGTGTCAAGCGGAGTTATTGTACTTCTAAATAGACAAACGACATGACGATTATGTAACCCCTTTCTTGGCCGAGAATGTGAGGCCATACCACGATGACAACAAGAAATCAAACTGTAAATCTTACTTATGTTGAGTAATTGCTTCCGACCTGCCTAATCTGCTGTGTTACATTTCTGCATACGTCTTCCAGGCTTGAAGTACAGCATCGTAAAATACATAGAGTAGCAAATTTCTCGTTATGCTTATTTGATAATTTGTTTTACTTGTACATATTTGGCGACATTATTGTTGACAGCAAAAAAACTGAATTCTGCTTATGATTGCTTATACAAAAGTAAATAAAATTGTCCCGAAATTCAATCTCACTGCTAAACCCAGCACCCAACCTAATAAAGTTTGTTGGTGAATAAAGTAAGTAATGATTTAATTAATTATTGATTGTGGAATATAGAACCAGTCGTGAGTAAACAGTTGAGGAATTCGCATTAATTCAACACGGCTCACTTCTCACTCGCCCAGTGTCACGTTCTTGAAAATTGCCGTTTAAGTAAATTGAAACTGGCCATTTAAAGGTTAATTTCAATTTAGGTGTGAAATTTCGTGACAGTGTACAATCTGCATTTGGCTGTATTTGTGAAGACAGAGAATTTAAGTCATTGTAATGTGGGTCATGCAATATAATACATTAATACAATCAAATTGTAATAATCCACCTACACGTATACTGTTGTTGCCAGTTATGATTGATTGTTCCCTGTGACACATCATTATTCAGGGGCCGGTCGTGTCATATCGTGACAGTCCAGGATTTATTCCTTAGTTTATTTAACTCGTGACCAGTTTGCTCGCATAACACGAAATATATGCAAACAAATAATGCCATGCATTTTGTGAAAACACACAATTTATATAAGAAATTGTACGCGCATACATAAATACGTGCACACATAAGCGTTTGAAATTACGTAATAATAAAATCAATCAATTTGGTTTCTGGCGACAAGTTTATTGTTTATTATGTAATACAACCTCGCATTTCAGGTGCTGAGATCAATTATTCACGGACTAATTATAGAGTACAAATTATTAACTTATTTAAGCATAATTATAATCATTTTAGACATTCGCATTATAAACTGTTATACATTTTCAGTATATGCAATCAATAATTTTACATTTGCGTAATATTTTTTAAACTATATTATAATTTCCATGAAATACTGAACTGATGATAAAATAAGAAAAAAATGAAGAAGTGTTTCCCTCCCCCTTGCAGAAAACCCGGAATTAATCAAATAGCTGAGAACTATAGTGTTGATGCAATAAATTAGCTCTTGTCGTATTTATCACCATGCAAATATTAAAGTTTTTATGAACGAACAGATTGTTAGATTACTCCCTGGTTGGCACTCATAATTCTTGTTGGATCTCCTTGTGGATTAAACAATGGGACTTGGCTATTGTTTGCGTCTCGGGACCATGCCGAAGATCCATGAGAGTGACAGTGCAGTAGTAGCCAGACTGCAATCTTTTAATTAGGATGAAACCGAGCGTAAAACAATAAAATAATGATGTTATGACAATGTTCAGTTGCTCGAGCTGCTAATTTCTTGGGGGAACAGTAACGATCCCAACAGATACAGGCTCCTCACCATAATCATAATTCCATCATTATCTGTATCATCATTACTCATTATTTCTACACACAACAGCAGTGTCTAAGACGAGGAAAATTTTGTTTGTACATTAATTTATCATTCTCGACAATAAAGGAACTTACATAATTCCATCATCATCATTCGCTTCGAGACTCGATTGAAGCCCAATTCTATTTAAAATTTATAATTGAGCATTGCCAAGCGAACCAAATGGAGACCAGAAATAATTTTCTGAGATTAATTTAGCGTTCAAAGAACCGCTGGGAGCATAACAATAAATAATATCAGACACAAATTATGTGCTCGTATTAACACATTATTTAATTTTTAGACCAAATTAAAATAGTGTTTATTATGCACGTTAATAATGATTTTTTAGCCTACTCGAGTTTAAACTATAGTCATTCTTTGAGCTGCTCATACGTACATATGTAGGTACACATATGTATTTCAGAGTAAATTGACGCTAATTGTTTTCATACTTGCTAAAATTGTGTCATGCTGATTGAAATTATTTTCCAATACAGTTAAATACATAAATAATTAGTATTTGCTACTGTGTTTTACATTAGAAAGTATTTGAATAATTGAAAATCCAAACGTATGTATAGCAAAATCATTTTGTGAGTCTGAATCTATCAAAGGATTGAAAAGTCGCAACCATTGTTGGTTGAACTGGGATTGTGTTACACGTGTAATTCTCAAAAGCCTCTAGGGTTCCAGCCAGAGAATTGGGTCGTCGGGGTGAGAAATACTTATAGAATGGTTCCTACGTAGGATGAAAGTTGTTGGAACACATGACAGGAAAGGAACTCTTGTCTCGTAAATGTTTTCCTAGATTTTGGACCAAATCGATAATTTGAGGTAAAGAAGCAGGAAAGTAAGCAGAATAAAATCCAATAGACTAGCACCGTCACTCCAAGACGCATAAAGAGATACGAAGTGTATATAAAACAAGTCTCTGCCTCCAGATCTTGTCCCAGTCTTCTTCCTGCATGTTTCGGTTTGGTGACTTTTATGTTACGATTGACGATGGATAATGGACAACGTGATATACCCGAAAGTACGAAAAGTAGCTTTGCTAAATCCCTTTTTATTCCAGGAAAGTTGTACTGGTGGTAAATGCCCTTGGCACTTAAACTCCGCAAAACACAACACCTGTGCAACAATGATGTGCCCATCTCACCTGAATAAATTGGTCAAAATACGCGTCAAAAAATTCAATTGAATGATATGTATTTAAGCTCACAGATATTGCTTATACTTAATAACGACCTTATAACCTCACAAATTTTAAATTTCGATTGTAAACGTCAGTGGCTTGCGATTGATATAAAATATAATCTGCCAGGAAGACATGTTACTCAACCACAAATACGTACATACGTGTGCCGTGCTCCACGATTCACTGACAGATAAAATTCTGGTTCTCTTGAGAAATAAGGAAACTAAATCTCCCCGCACGTCCACCCTGCAGTAACCGGACCCTCCGTCAACCAAACCCCACACAACTTTATTATACCTGAGCTGGAGCAATAATTCACTTCAGTTTTTGTTGCTGGAAATACATTGGAATTTTCATTTCGAAATTTGACTTAAAGGCTCAACTTTGCCGAGTTAGTCCGCCACCACAAACAGACTCGCGTCTAGATTTCCGTATAAAAATCATCAAGTCAGCATAAAGACCTTTTGTCTCTCGACTGAAATATTGAGGATGAAATAAAAGCAGAAGCGGAGATAGCCTCCGTCTCAATGATGCCTTTCTGGATGCCAGAGCAAACAAGGACTCATCGACTTTCCTCAATTTTTCTCCTCGTGATGCTCCTCCTGCTTCTGCTGATGATGATGAACCGCAGCCACCTCAGCAAGACGGCCTTATGGTTCGTGGTGGCCGTTCTGCTGGCATATTATTTGGTCGGATGCCACGTTGTAAACATTACGACGACCAAGCACCACAATATGTGCGAGATATATGCTCTTCTTACCTCCCAGTTCCGCTATTCTTCTTCTATGGATTTATTGCTCAATCCGAATTATGCTTTATACCACCACCGTTGCGCTGCCATCATCTCAAGGAATCTCACGCAATCCAAAATCTAGCCAGAGCAGGAGACAGTGTTATATCATTTATTTTAAAGGATGAGGAAAGGAGCGTGATTTATCGTCGGAAAGCTCAGTGAACCGAGTGGGCCTATAATAATTGAATATTCTTTCCTGAGCTTGAACACGAACGGCCTCGTTGTTACCCCATTTCCACGCATAAAAAAATAATAAAAGAAATTCTCTCCCAAAAATAAAATCAATTCATAATGGCCCACACAACAAGAGTGGTGGCAAAAGTATGCAAATCATTCACAATTCTTATAAATCCGCAAGACAAACCACACTTTTGAAGAAACTAAGCCAATTAGGAGTATTGGATCGGCACATATTTTTCTTTAGAAAACCATTTCGAAAACATTTGGTTTCCATGTAAGGATCGCTACGTAGTGAGAGAGAGAAAGTGAGAAAGAGAATGAGGGGGAGAGTGTGTAGTAGTAAACGGAACTCGTGACTGGAAGTACAACCAAAACCACTTTACCTGGCATACAAGTAATGTGGCGTAAAGTACACCGGAACGAAACCCAAAAGAAGTTTGGAGAATGAAAGTTGGCTCATTAGTGTTGTTCCGTGGGGCCAGCGACATGGGAAAGAAGACTCGAAAGAAACTCTTTAAGCTGTCGCAATACCTTTGTTTGACTTGTTGTACGAGTCGCAGAATGTGCAGTGGGAGGAACAGTGGTTGTGGTTCCACAAGAAATGGAGAAAGTAACAGCGCAATAAATTTCGCTCATTGCGTAATCGGCTTGATACGAATTATAAAATCGGCTTTTCCTATTTATTTCGTTGCAGTCAGCCCATCTGGAACCCATATCGTGCTGCTCAAGCCCTTTAGAATTTCGTTCTTGTTATTGTAGCTTAAAAATCTCTTTGTCAAGTTCTTCCCTTATGGTTCGTTTGTCCTGTTTATTAATTTCCTGCCAAATTTACAAATGCTTAGAACTTACACAAACTGTCGTGACCTGATTTATTAAAATTGTCAGAAATAATAACAACACAAAGGAAAAGGTTGATTAAATTTGAATAGTACATATAATTTTCCAAGAGTAGTACATACACTCCTTATTTGTAAGCAATTTAAGTAGTTGTTTCGTCTTAAACAAGTCTATCGATAATACAGGAGATACGACGCAGGTTGAGCTTAACGTTTTTTTTCAACAACTCAATTCTACGTCATACTTATCAAACACAAAGAAGTAAATATTTGTAGTCTGTCAGTTGATCCAACACACTGATATAATTACAAAAAAAGTCACAGGCGTGCCAAGGTCCATTTAAATGGCTACGATGAGAAAAATTGAAGATAGCAATGTAGATTGGAAACCTGCAAAGGACCAGCAGACTTAATTGAGAGAGAGAAATAATGGGGAGGAAAACAAGTTGGAAGGGAAAGCACGGAGTATAGAGTGACTTATCACTTACAATATAACGTGACGTTATTAACGTCCATGTGCTCGCTTATACTCATGGAAAGGTAAAATCGCAGTGAATTGACGACAAATTCTAGCCCAGACGAAGGATGAATGCATTTTAGTAGTGGAACAGGCAAACCAAAGTTAAACAGAAGACGGATTAAGTCACACGCAGTCACTCGTCGTCGACTTTTACTGTGTGGCGAGGAAGCAAAGGGTCTCATCTATCCACCTCATTGAATTGCTCCACTGACTGGTTCTGATGTGCGGCAGACTCCTCGTTGTTGAGATGTCTCTTCGTGTGGGCTGAATGAGGTGCGGTCTCTGCTTTCCTACCTCTCCGATAGACTCGAAAGCAAAAAAAGCACGGTGAAAGCTCCACGGAAAGAAATTAAGCAGAGCAGGAAGGCTGGAAAGATAAAAAGGAATTTGATGAGACAAATCTCATGACTCTTGGCTCGTTTCGAGGAGGTCCAAAATCTGTTTGAACTTCACATTGAAATGTGAAATTTGCATAGACAGTGCTCCTTTTTTCTTGTCACTTGCTAAGAGACGAATCTTTTTTATATAATAAAATTGGAAAGAAAGGAGATGGCGAAGTGGGTGGTTGTATATTAAACCGGGTTTCGCGTTTCAGAGAATCTCGAAAAAAATCGAATTGGAATGCAGTAAACGTTATGGTGCGGGCTGCGGCTGATTGTGGATGAGTTGCTGCACTAAAATCTTACATAACGCAAGCAATGATCAATGTCCGCATTATTCATGCCATCAGAATACTAATTTTTGTAACCATTTACAAATTTAAATCATATATCCCAACGGCATATACGTCAAGATTATGATTGCGTCGTATATATTTATTATGTTTGTAGGTTCCTTTTTGGTTTATGGTTATAGTTGGTGGTTGCATAACCATTCATCAGAGATTGTTTTCCATCTCCCAATTTTTATTTGAAAGTGCTTGTAAGATAAAATACATATATCGGAAATGCTTCAACTGTTATTTTTTTCTGCATACAATTTTGGTTATGTCACTATCCCGAACACAATAGCAACATTTCCTTAATGTTGGTTGTCTGAGAATGGAACTCATTTGATGAAGCTCATCTAGTTCTTCGCCATTGTATTTAACGAGAGCTGCAGGTTTCAGGCCAAGAACATTTCAGTAGGTCTAAATTTCCTCCAGGTGGTTGAAAGTGTGCTGTCTTCCTCCTCAGAATTTCCAGTGCAAGTGGAAAGGAAAGAAAGTTGTAACACCTCGGTCACGTTTAGAGTTTGTCATTCTTTTGTTCTATGCTCGTTCTCCGATGTAGGAATTCGAATCCACCATCCTCGTTTACGCCAACAGCCTCTCCTCCAACGTGGCGCAGGCAGTTGGTGAGTCGAGGAGTTGAGCCCTGTACGTTCCATGAAAGTATACCGACTGCCAAACATTTAAAAGGCGGCTGAGTCTAACGGACACACAAAGGTCTTGAGAGTCTGATTAATCTTTTCCAATTTCTTGAATCTGACACCTTTCTGGTTCTCGGAGATTTGTAAACTTCTCGCAGCATCATTTCACGCTTGCTCGTAGCCAAGCGTGGAAAATTCTGGACCAGTCCTATTTTTATTTCGTGTCAGATTGGGTAGGTTACTCACGCTATGTACTCTCAAGGCATTCAATCTCCTTACGTATTGCTCTGTCTTATTTACGTAATGCTGCCCGTGCACAGTGCGCATGGGTCTTAACTAATTAAGCTTGCAGTGTTTTAATAGCCTTAAAAATTAAATCTTTCGAAAACATAAGTACAATTTCTCAGTTTACTTTGAACCCGCTAATTTAGCCCGTTATTTATTTTTAAGTAGACTTGAGCCATTAATTCTTGACGGGCTAATGAAGACATTTTTTTCAGTCTGACGAGGCAAACCATAATTAACTGATTAAAATGTTTGTTGGGCGCTTTCAGAAAATTGACCTGATGACTATCAAATATCTTCCACCCTAAACTAAATATATGCTTACAGTTCATGGGAACAACTGGGATAAAAAAAAGTGGGTTCCGTTGGAAGAACCAGTTAAGATCTTATCTCATCTCCAGTTTCACCTTCTTGTTTTTTCTCTTGCTAACTTCACCACTTCCTTCATATTCAGTTAATGGAGGGCAAAGTTTTTGGGTGTGTACATAATAATTCTCCGCATTAGATATGCATACAAACACATTGCCCATTAGCCCCTTCCTTCCAGCAGACCGCTTGCATCTCGCTGCATGAAATTAAACCAACTATCAGACAGAACAACATAACTCAATATATACGTACATACATTTCGTGGTTTGGGACAATAAAAAGAGTGAGAGAGAGTGCAGCCCGGCTTGGGTTAAAGGTATCGTCCATGTTTAACGCGGGCATAATATGGCAGCCCGACACCGCTCGGGCACCTTTTCATACTTTGGGACATAATAATGCCCAAGATATCGATAAAAATAATGGGCGTGGGGAATGGGTGCATTTGAATGCGTTCCATTAATGGAAATTAGATGCGAAAGTGAAGGGCCACGCCAAACCACTGAGTGTCTGACTCAAGAATGAAATACTGAGTATCGTCATGTAAAATACCAAATACTCAAAAAGGAAAAAAAAGTTGGGGAAAGTTTGCTTTTCTTTTCATTATTGGCGTAATCTAAGCGCTGTAATGAATGCACGACTTGTGTGGCTCGTTCCAAAAGTACTTTCTCCATCAGTGTCTAAGACATATATGGGCGCTAAGGTTTTCAATGGTCGGGTTGCTTGTAGCAACTCTCAAATTTCATCAAAAGTTTGTGGCTTTCCAAAGTTGCAGAAGGAGCACTACTTGGACAAATCGGGTCCAATCTGGTTAAGTAAATATGCGTGAGAATACTGCCGGGAGTAATTTACTTGGTTTGTAATGGGAGTTTGATCATAGTTAATTCATACCTTGTACTTACTGCACTAAATTCGCCATCATCATCATCATCATGAGCATGACAGAAGTTGCAAACTGTGCATGCTATACGATTCGTAAGGTAGCTGAAATTGTTCACTGTTCTCTCGGCTGCAATACACAATTTGTGGAGAAGTTTGGCTAGGTAGAATAATGAACAAGTCAGAAACTCCTGTACGAGTTTGGTGTGCTTATTGTTAAGTACAAATTTTGAGAGTATTTCCAATATGCAAATTTAACATTGATTGAGACTTGACATAATATTTTTACTTTCACTGTCCGGTCAAAAGTTGTAGAATCGAAATAATGAGCAATCATTGTCATCTATTAATGGCGTCCAGTGCTACATCACCAAGTGCGTTCGTTATGAAAATCACAACGGGACCCACAACTCATTTTCGTTCCCTTTGAAATAAACATAAGACATGAAGACTTCACCAAAATCAATATTCAACACGGCGTCATTTTGTGGTTGACTTTGGTTTGAAGGTTGGTTTGGTTCTGGTCGGAATGATGAAGGAACTCACTAACAAGTAAGTAAAACAATGGCAACTCACTTCCTTCCCTTTCATCCACTTGAGTCAGACCAATCTTTGATTCATTCCTGTCTTGGTTGACTTCAATGTAACGATCTGTAAACTAAGGGGAGAGCAGAGCAGAGGCAGAACTAAGGAAGCTACTAAAACCAAAGCTTCTTAAATTGTGAAATGCTGTCGCTGTACAGCCGAGAGTGGAAATCCCTTCTCACACGACTAAGCAGGCAAGACAAGCTCCAAGCCAAAAGGAAGAAAGGAGGAAGGAGCACAAACGATACTAATAACCAGTGAAACCCGGTTCTGATTGTTGTATAGCCTGCCTTTCTTCCCGGCCTTATACTCAAGTGATCACTGCTCGTGGCGATGGTGGTGTTTGGCGGGCGTGTGTAAGGGCTCTACGACTGACGACTGAGGAGGCCCAAAGCAGCAGGAGTAGCAGTAGTGTGTACAATAGCAGTGCTAGAGATCAATAAAATGAGATTGCAACTTGGCACCAGACCACCACCTCCACTTTCACAGGGTGGCTGAGTGAGTAGTAGCACCACTCCACCCGCGTATGTACACCTCAACCTTGGTCGTTCCTCATTGTTAAGTGGAAGAATTTAGAGGCTGGTGGATGGAGACTGTAGATTATGGATTCCATACCTTGTTGTTGTGCCCACCACCACTACAATTACCATTGTTGTGCTCTCCCAGCTTGTAGTGTTGTGCAGAGAGAGAGGAGAAAGTAGCGCAGCAGCCCTTAGCATTGGTCTCTCTCTCTCGTAGACATTTCTGCCCGTTCCTTTGTTCCCCGCTGTGTTTGACGTGTGAGTGAGTGAGTGAAGCATTGGTTTGCTTTTCTTCCAGAATATTGCTTCCGTACTCACATCACACTTCCTTCTCCTTGGCTCGTACAAAGCAAGCTCATACTCTGACCGTTTCACTCCTTCTTGGGGCACACATAGAACCAACTCAATACACAAACCAACCACATTAAGCACATCTATATTCTCCCACGGTCTTATTGAACCTGGGGGCTTGTGTTTCTTCCCTGAGTACAAATTCCATGCCTCCGAAGAAACGAAAGTAGCCATGTCTATTAACTACATTGTTTTTGTTTAATCTTAAAACGCCGCCTTAAACGAACTCAACACTTGGCACAGTGGTGTTGCTCCGGTGTGCATTTCCTAAGGCTGGCTGGTTGCCTGGTTCTGCTGCCGTGAAAGGAAAAAGTAGCATGCATGCATAATTCATTTGGTAACAAAATATGGACTGTTGGCATTTTCAGGCAGCATATATTTTATACCTGCAACAACAACATCAGTACACTCGTACTTAAATTATTGTATGTAGCAAACCTCTCTCTTTGGTGGTTGGCTACCAACTAAGGTTGGGAAACAACTTGGGAAAATTAAAGAGGTGCAATACAACCGTATAGACTGGCCACCAACCGTTTAACGCAAGTCGGCTCGCATAACCCCCCTCACAGAATTGGTCAAGCTCAACATTGCTGGTATGGAAGTGAATTCTGCACTGCCACCCAAGAGTCATTTGGACCAGATTGTCCCGGTATTCGACATTAATTATATCATATCCTGAGATCTAGTCAATTGTATAATTATGAGATTTCAAGAGAACTTGAAAAACAATAACAAGCAGGTCTGCATGCGACGACTGGTTGGAAAACCATTCATACGGAATATTGAACCTTCGATTTGCTCCTAATCCCAAGGCTTTCACGAGGTTAAATTCCACACATAAATTTGCTGACACGAAATGCATAACAATTATTACAAAGGCATTTTTATTATAATCTGCCTCAACCTGGGTGAAAGTCGCTCCCTGCATGTATAAAAACTTCTTACGATCAGTACATAATCTTGCTGGTAACCTTTCTACATATACAAGGCGAGTTCACACCCTTTAAATTTGTGGTTGTTTGTCACTAGAATCTGAAATTACATATTTACTATTTTATTCCAAACTAAACTTTTAGGTTTTGGCGTAGTTTATAATGACTTCTGTGTCAGTAATTCGCGCTAATTTGCAATGACATCTGACAGGTTGTTGATTATTACATAACATGCAACTTTTCAAATTAAACCAATACTTAACTCAGCTCATAAATAAGAGCTAAAAAGCTTAAATAAGATTAGGATTTGGGGAGGAAAACTGGAATACGATTAACCCCCGTCTATAAACTCACCATAAAGGTCCTTCATACTTATTCGTCAACGTTTCTTCAAATAAAACCTCGGAATATATAATTTAAAAGCCAGCTCGGCTCAATTGGTAAGTATAGTTTGAAAATATAGATGCTTGTTGATGCAAATAAGTATTTTACAAATATCAAAGAAATTCAAAAGGCTTTAATCAAAACTTTAAAACACTTGTTACGAGTGAAAGCCACAATCGCCACCTTTGATCATCGTTTACATAACCAAACACTGTATAAATGCGATGAAAGATGGATATTCATATTTACTAGTATGCATATAAAAGAATCGAACTTTACTACTTTACAACAGCGAAAAGTAGTTATTATTGCTAACTAAATGCAGTCAAACTCTTATATCAGATTGTGGAACGCTGCAATTTAAAACCAGTAAATACGTATTTACATTGTGTATTTTGTTGGTTTTCCATTTATGACTTTCCCTTCTTAACATGTTAGAAAGCGGTATAGTCGCCAAAAAATCACAAGGTTTAAACCAAATTATAGGGTTTGTCCTACATCAGAGCCACGTCAATTATTGTGCAATTTATCTGGGCGGTGGTAACGTAACTTTTATCTTTTTATTACTCTGAAACATATCAGCACACTAATTTTGCAAATTGACCTCCATACAAATATAAAATTGCACAGTTGATGGCGAAAAATAATTTTCTTGTCGTTGTATTTGCACTACATCATTTTTCCTAATAAGGATCCACTATGCAAATGCTGATGTTATTACATTACGGTTGAATACGCTTTCTACCACCGGATCCTTTTAACACTCGGTGACATGAACATGCCCAACCCCTATCTTTTCGTGTTCTACTTTCACCATCCTGGCCCAATCGACAACGACCCTTCTCCTTTGTGCTGCATACACGAGTCGCTAAGAAGAACGGATGGTGTCTTAATATAAAAAAGTGAGATATTTCGTGTCACGATGATTTATCTGTCTGTTACAACCTCTCGGACTTTTTCACAATAGTGTGCTTCGAGTGACCCAAAAAAATGAAAAACGTCAATGTCACCGTGTGTGTGAATTGTACAGTCAACAGTGAATGAAGCGATCTCGGTCTGCATTCTAAAAAAATATCACAGACTAAATTTTGCACAGTTTAAATAAAATGAGAGACACAGTTAAGTTAGTTTATTGTGTGGAATATTTTCATAAAAATGAGCGTAAAAATAGTTTCCTAAAAGTAATACGTAACATATTTTATGCAATATTTGCCCAATCTCTCTCATCTTGGGTGGATATTGTTATAAACTATTATGAATAATTATTCCAATTTAAATATCAACACTTGATTTTAATAAACTAAATTGAATTAAATCTTCAAACGTTCCATTAAATATTAAATATTGATTTTTGTTTAAAATTTATAAAGATGAATCCCCTCATAACTATTTTGGAGGGTAGAGAGCAAGAAAAAGCATTCCGCGTTTGTTTGTTCAACTTTTTTTATTTCAGGAAAAGGTGAGAATGAATTGTAAAGAGGTTCTTTTGTGGGAGTCGTGCTCCAGTGGGAGAAAAGTAAAGTATCTGAATTACTCTGAATACGAAAACAAAGAAAGAGCACAAAAGTTGGGGGACTGGGCAAGAAAACAAAGAAACTTGAAGAAGGATGCAATATTCATAGCTCCGCCAAGACAAGTTGGTGAGAGTTATAGGGACGGAATGGGGAAAGCAAGCTCGGCGTGGCAGTGGTTTTCAATTCAATCCACCGTTCAGTGGAACAAAATGTTCGATATAAGTATGTACATCGGAAGCAAAAGTTCACTTTATAATATTTTCATGCAAAGAAGAAAACTTGAATGTGTTGTGAACCCACAACAAACCAATCACCATATTTGAACAAGGTTCAACCACTTTTTTTACACGGTTGAACTGGAATTTGGGGAAAGTAAATGCAAGTGAAGTAAGCACAGCGGGGGAAATCCCTATTAGATTCCATAATGATATTGCATTTCCTTGTCGTGATTCTGGAACAAGATTTCCGTCTGATGCCAGTCAATATTACATCATCATCTGTAGATAAATTTCTGAACCACGATTCGGTTTATTTCCGAGTTAAGAAACTTGTTTACGTGGAAAAGTTTGGCTTGCTTGATAGATTGGATAATTATGGTTGGTTCTTTGGTATCAATTTCTTTCCTCATTGGATGAGGAAAAGGGGAGATTTCCATTTCTACGAAACCGTCAACCGTGAAAGTTCAAAGCCTATTTGAAACTTGGACCTAAAGTTGTCTGCCTAAACGTGATTTTCAAAGTTTCGATTTCATTTTGGGCTTCGTTCGTTTCGGAACCAACTTTTATCAAGACTACTTCACAAACAAAATATTCATGATAGAATGGAGCATAAAGTTGGTCCAGGGTTCAATCTAATATGAAAACACTTTGTAAACTCGCGAGGAAAGCTCCAATGCAACTGTCTTGTTAGGTAAATACACTTAATACTATGGATCTGGGTACTTGGGAATTTCTGCTAAAAAATGAAATGAACCATCTGTTTAATCAGTTCGTTTGTTGCTCAACCATGCAGTCTAAATTAATTGCGGGAGGAAATCCTGGGTTCCAACAAACAAGGAAAGTAAGATTTCCAAGTTAATCCCAGTCCCTGAGCCGAGAACGCTTATTAGCCAGTAGTTAAAGTTGAGATTTAGTGGGTGCACAGAAACTGGTGGGGGAGTCCTCTCCTTCACTCTGAACGCATATAATAAGAAGTATGAAAACAACGTCCCATGAGCTAAAGTAGGAACATTACAACAAAATTTATCATGACCCGCATGCCGAATGGAACTTAACTCCATTCCAAGAAATAAAACAGACAAATTGCAAAATAGGTGAAAAGGTTGTAAATGCCACTTGCATCCAAAATCAAAATCTTAAATGCACGAATGAAGTAGGTTTGGTGGCATCTGGGGCTAATTTGGACAAGCATTAATCACAGATAAGTTTGAAAATGTGCATATTGTGCATCATAGTAATAATAAGTACATAATGCGTTGTCATCCCCCATTGTCGAGCCGACAAACTCATCATGGAAAGAAAGCCCAAGTTAGAATTCCTAATTTTGCGCACAGTTCGTAAAGGAAGTTTCTACATTTATAAAACCATATTTACCAATAGTTGATTGGTCAGGTAATGAAAATTATCTTCTGGATATTCACACAGGTTTCCTAGACCAGACTCCTGAGTTGATTTTCCCCAATTTATTGCTCTCGACACCTAAAGTTGTATAGATTTACTCATATTGCAACATCTGTATTTCTGTCAATAACGAATTGCAACATTTTTAAAACAAAAAGCTTATTCTACTCAGAAAAAAGTGAGAAACCGAGATTTCTTGCGAGACTGAAAAGATCCGCCTCTTCACTATACTTTCGCAAGATTGGATGGTGAAATTTAAAACGCACGTGGAAAAGAAAGGAGAAAGTATACACAGGACTTGGCTCCAAAATGGCGTCACTCCAATTTCAGGTCACGTCCTTTTCATATATGCCCCCTTCGATTTGTGTACGTCTTTAGCCTGCATGAAAGTAGATCTACATTGTGCTGGTACACAAGTCATGAACTACTGCAAGGATGCGGCGAAAATATATTATTTTTATTCCTGATAAGTTTCCGATATTTATTTACAAGCCGACATATTACAGAGCAATAATATCAACGCGAGATAAGAGTGGAGAGGAGAAGAAAGTGATTTTCCAGCAGTTGAAGCATTCATTAAGCATTTATATCAAACCTTTCATCGTAACATGAGAATATGATTTACATTTATAAACGCCATAACCCGAAAAAAAGTAAATTCTCTGTACGTCGTCGTATTTATATTGGTAGACTTTCACGGTGATACAAATTTGATCAAATCAAATAATCTGCATTCATTTGCAATTCTACCAAAAAATGTAAATTGGTATAAATCTCTCAAATAATCCGGAATCTGGGATTCAGTTTAGCTCCGTTCATCCTCCAGAAGACGAGATTCCGTTGGTCGTGGTAGGTGGTTTTTGGAGATTTACTACGTAAACGTAGCAGAGCTGGGAAAAGAGACGGTGTTTTCGCATTCATTCCTCTTATCCTGTGCCAGAGGCAGAATTTCAACCTGATTTTTGCCTGACTGCTACTAACCAACCAACACCATCCATGAGTCAACTTCATGCTTGTAGAGAATTGGAGATTTCAAATTGTCGAGATTCATGAATATTTGCTGGGAGCGACACACATATAGAGAGACACACACACACATACACACACAGCGTTGAAGTTGACGACTCTTGGGAATAGGAGACATACGAAAAGGAGTATTTTCTTACTTGTTCTACTAGTTGACAGTCTCTTCAGTAATAATACCATCCTGCCGCAATAGCCGTGAATTCATATTCGGCTGGCTTTCCCCACAGAATCCAACCCAAACGAGATAGTGCCTTTCCAAAGAAAAACTCACTCTCGCACTCTTCCTGCCAGGACCGGTATGTTGCAGCACGGGGGCTTTTGCCGGATGTCACACAACTGCGTATTTTGTAGCGAATTTACTGTCCTATACATGAATAGATAGATATACGTGTATGCAATGACAAGCCCACTTTCTCAGCTCGATCATTTAGCGTGAAAGCAACTATAAACTTCAAAACTACATTTACCTTGATTGAGTCAGCCAGAGCCTAAAATTGGAAAATCGAGTTTGTAATTTACATAGTCATGAAGTGGAAGTAACATTTTCAGTGCAATGGACTTCTGCGTTGCACTTGAAGTCGACGACGACGACGGGGACGGGACGGCTTGGCTCCTACTTCCTGCAAATCTCATTTTACGGATAGATATATAAATAACAAAAACGTGTTGCCTTTCCACTCGCAACATTTGTCTCCTTTTGCAGGCGAGATTGAAGTCAGGCACATTAGCGTCAAAGTCAGTCGGTCTGTCGGTCGGTTGGGCGAGATACGAATTCACGTCCCATGATTACAAACGTAAAATTTAAAGTGGAGATTTTGTGGGGCTTTTTTGGCCTCCTTGCCACCATACAGTTATTGTTTACAGGCTTTGTTCTTGTGGGCACATTGCACATGTATTTTCATTGTTTGTTTTTCACTGTCGTCCGTTATTTTCCCAACCTTGAGCCATTTTTTTCTGTGTAGCAGGCAGGCAGCACGAAGCATATGGTACGTATCGAGAGCGTCCTTTTTCTTTGACAGTTCCACATCCGAGTTGCCACCATTCTTGGTTGCCATAAAATGTTTACGCATCCAGTTTAATGGGAGAAAGAGTGAAAACAGTTTTTTGTGAATGTGATTTAAATGTAAATGCATGCAATGACACGGTGCGGCACGGCTTGGCCCAGTTTTATGTTGATTTCTTTCCAGGTAACTTGTTCTCAAAGAGAATTTACGGTTTTATTATGGCACTCAAACTCTCAACAGTGAAATAGCAAACAGCACAATTAAGCCAGCAAAATAAGGTTCAAGGCAGTGCTGAGTTTTCTCATTTCCTATGTCTTACACATACACATGAACTCAAACGACCCTTGTAGAAGCAAGTTGTAAACGAAATTGTGGAGAAAGTCCCGAAAAGATGGGGACTCAAAAATGGGAAAATTCTGTTTCGTCGTCCACCGTGCATCTTGCATTTATTTGGTCTTTATTCAAATACAATTTGAGTTTCTTGTGCCGTGTAGAGAAAATGGAGATTTGAAATGTCAAATGAGCCAAGAATTTGTTTTTTGCATGCACAGCCCCTGTTAAAATTAAACAAAGGATGAAATTCCTTTCCAAGAAGGCGTGTGTAAATGATATGTATATAGCACAAGCACTTGTAGTCAGCAATAATCATATTTTTAGCCTCCTCACTTTACTCGGCTATTCCTCAGTCCTCACAATATCAGGAGAGGACACAGATTGGATTTATTTTCCCCACCACAAAATACGTGTGATTTAGAAATTCTCCCCACATATTGAAATAAAGCAAATCTGTTTCCTCTCCCAAAGTTCCGTGCCATTTGTTTCCAAACTCAAAATGACATTTGTCTTATGCCAGTCACTACATTACCCACCAAACGACCATATAGTGGCATTTAATGTGAAACCATCCACGTATGTGCAACGAGAGAAATGCGTAATATATTTGCACAACACAGGAGAATGCCATTGATGGATACACACATGGAGAGTTCATGTTCACCTTTCTCATCTCGTGTTATATTCCTGTTTAAACCTATGAAATTGATGAATTATCAGGATTACTATGAAAAGAGAAAGTTTATAAAAATTTTCCTTTTAAACTCCGATACATGGTTGTATATATTCGGGTCTGCTTACTCGAGTGGAAGTAATGGGATCAGCCATACCGAAGACTTAATTACATTAAACTGCCCAAAAGTGACGGGCGCCCGTCAGTCTCAAATGTGGAGCGCAGTGGAGCTAGTAGTACTTGTCTTTTCTCGTTAATGGATGTTAAGCTGAACACGACGACTGGTTCAACACATGTCAAAAGTCATTCCACAATAACCCTGGGAGTGGAATGAGGGTGGTAGTCGTATGGAAATCCGATCAGCCAAGTTGAGTTAAGAAGATTCGAGTGAAAGCTCAAAAATTAGGTTATGGGCCTTAACTGGAAATCAACAAGGGAGGAAAGGCGATGATAGTGGCGGAGGATGAAAAATCAAAAGTACACGCTATCCTGCTGCTGGTATTCCATCCATCCTGCCACTTACCATAAGATCCAAGAGAGACATGGCAGAGAGGAAAAGATTCTCCAAAACAGCAGCATCTATTGAATAAACTAAACAAGATGATGGACGGCTAGACATCTGCAGAGTGAGTGAAGCTGGGCTGGAATCTCTGGAGCATCTTGAATTTTAATCCAGAGGCTGAAGCTGGAGGATCTCCTTTGTGAATGTGGATGTGAGCAATCTTGTGGAAATTGCAAATGATGAGATGAGATGAAATGCAGAGTTGAAGTGAACTGTCAGAAGATGAAAATAAAACTGAACGATATGGCATATGATATGAGACCATGTATTGCTTTACACCACCAACCAGCCAACAGCTATATAAATATGTTGGGCGTCCTGGCTGCATCATTTTAGCAACCACACAGAACAGCAGCAGCTACCAAGGACCAAGTGAGTGGTGACTACAGGATGGGGAAAATTTCATGCTGATTTTGAGTCTGTCTGCCAGTCTGCTGGCTGGTGCTTTTGGCCTGATTCTGAATTGCAGCAGCAGCAACTCTTCAACAACGTTGTCTGTCCTCGTGTTCTTGGTTGGTGAGAGTGAAATCAATGATGTAAACCCCACAAGATTACATTCTGGTAGTTGGACGAGAAAAGGGGGTTGGCAAGTTGTGTCCGCTTGAGAAAGCAAACCTTGTTCTACAAAATATTTCCCCATGTTGTTGTTGCTACAGAGTGGTGCAAGGTTATCCAGGCCTTTGTTAGTTATTAGCCTTGATGGAATGCCAGCGACCCCTTCAAAGTTCTACAACTTGTCCTTCTTAGACAACGGTTATAGCTGGTGTTGGTGAGTGCAAGAGTTGTGAACAGGCTTCAGCCAGCTTTCCTGGTTGAGGTGAATAGATGCAATTCCATAACTTTATATTTACTGCAACTGCTCTGTCAAAAGGATTCCGTTTCTAATCCATTCCTGGATTTGGGTCCGAGTGAAATTGATTCTGTGTACTTAGACTCAAAATAAATCCAACCATGAATCTATTTCAACTGCTGAGACGCACTCGGAATTTAGATTTCAATCTTGGATAGAGATGATTGTGTCAGAAATTGGGTTAACCACTTCAACCCTAGGAGACGAGTTTTTTCATACCATTCACCCCTAGTAACCGCGAATTTTTACCTCCCTTGACCCCGAAATTTTTATCTACTGCATGACGTTAATTCCTGGGCCATGAATTAAAAAATGGTGTTCCCACCGGAATTATTCTGGACACTTTTTTATGAAAATTGATGTGAATAACCTTTCAAGAAGGGATTTTGAGTTGTAATTTGCATTTTTGAGTTGTGGCGAGCCACCAATGTTTATAGCCGAAAATAGCCAACACGCCGAATTTTAAAAATGATTGTAATTGCATGAAAAGTTAGACAAGCATGCAGTAATACTTGCATATTAGTACGTAAACTTGCAAATATTGATTATAGCGCCTAAAGCGCCTTAGGAGCCGATTTTGGGCGGGAAAACCAAAAATCCTTACAATGACTTTAAATACACAGCAATGACAATGAATAATTATCCCGTGAGAGGAAATTGCTCGAAAATAGACTATGGCGCATCTGGTGAATAGAAATCAATTTTAAGCGGGAAAATTAAATTCTACTAATTCCTGGCAATCTCTCAATTTTTAATTTTCCCGCCCGAAAGATATTTCAGCGGCACCCGATACGTAGTCATTAATTTTGAAGTAGTTTACCCTACCGGCAAGATTATTTGTGATATATAATTAAATCCATGCGATGATGCAATTCATCAAACTTTTAGTTTTCTCGCTCAAAACGCCCGTTTGTGCTACATGCGAGCAAAACAATTTCTCTAATCTTATCGTAAAGCGTTGTTGAAATAAATCGGTGTCGAAATTTCCTTGCAAAAAACAGTTTTCACAACTCGGCGTGTTGGCTAGATATAGCCACTTGGCTATAAATTTATTTTGCATCCCTTTCCAATGTTATTTCCTAAGAGACAATTTATCTTCCCGCCTAAAGGGCGGGTTGTTGACTCATAACTCCTGCTTTGCTTTGCTTGGAGAGGCAATGACCTAATTTTTTCCGCATACGACACATAGTCGTAGGCCGGTGTGAACGGAAAATACGCCACATAGTCGTATCCGTTGTCAAGGGTCAATACGACACATCGTCGTATTCCGGTGCCAAGGGAACTTACGCCACATGGTTGTACTCGGCGTAAAGGTCAAATACGCCACATAGTCGTTATAGGGGCGAAGTGGTTAAACACAGACCTTCATCTGTAGTGGTGCAGACATATATCAAAATCTTGCTCAATTCCAAAAGGGCCATGATAGCAGAAATTGCGTAACGTCTGGATAAACATTTGAGCAAATCTTTATTGTTATGTAGGATCCTGACTTATTGGATTCTGAGATTCCATTTTGGGTCCACGTTTGATAATATAAACAAAACGTGTACAAAGTGAAAAACAAAACAAAATTTGGTCCACTCATAATTTTTCCTACTCCTAAATCTTAATGCATATCTATGTAGTTTGACATGACGGTCGTGCGAGTAGCTGATTTTAGCTGATGCAGCTATCTAATTTAAATGACACAATATTTTGGCCACGTACATATTGATTATGAAACAATGTATTAATTCTAATTTCACAAGCTGGCCATCATACTCACTCTTAGGGTTAGATTAATCAAAAGAATGGTCTCTAAGATAAAAATTGTTTCGTCATTTATTATTTCAATTTTATAAAGATTGATTGACAGGGGCTCAAATCGCCGAGAGCATGATTTGCTACAACAGAAGAGCGATAAAAATTCAAACGAATGTATTAACCTTAATATCCAAAGATATTTCCTACCTGTTCTCCTTGTTAGCCTTGATCAAGATAAGGAATGCATCTAGATTCCTGCGTTTTTAAGTTGATAATATATCAAGCAATTATTTCAACGTAATGAATGACACGCCTGAGGGCTGCGGCATAATGTGGAATTCTCTACTGACTCAATAATTATAATGTTCAGCAGCACGCGGTGAATTAAATTAGAGAAGAAAAGGACGTTAAGAAGATCCTGCTTGACTGCAATGCACCATTAAATACATCACAACACAGTGTAGCATTTTTGTCTTCAGAGACTGGAGTTCAGAAAAACAGAAATTTTTCAATATTGTTTTCCGTGGTTGCAACTCTTGCTCATTTTAAATGCTTATATGTACTTTCATTAGACGCAACTTGTGAGAACATTGCATTACCTACTTGTCAATACATTGAGGGCGGCCTGTAACTAACTAGCAAGTGATAAGCCAAGGTAATGACGATACAATTATGAACATCCAATGTGGAGTTCCAAACGGTTGCGAAGCTCATTTACTACATTAAACATACTTTAATTTTGCCTTCCCATCCTGGATAATTCGAAATCGTTAAATGTTCCTTAATCACGCACACAAATTGTCCACGCAAATTGTAATGGAATGAAATGTCAAAAATATAGCTCAGTATTTTCATAGTAAAAAATTTAACCTCATTATACATAAATATATTATTAGAGAAAGTATGTAGTGGCTTGAAGTAATATGGTCAATCAGAATATTCGGCATTAGGTTAGGTTACCAATACTAACTAATACTGACAGCTGGACTCCTTGGAAGAGGTTTTAGTGGATAGATTTATGAGCAAATTATTTAATTCCATGTAATTTGTGGGCCTCTTCCTCCACAACTTTAATGCTGACTTACCTTCCAACCTCCATCACATAATTACGTACTTTCTGCCATGTCAAACGCAAAGCTTTTAAAATTTTGTCAAAAAAATTAAAGTAGACAAGAACCACACAACAACACTGAGTCATGCATTGCATGTAACGAGATTTTCCCTGCTGCATGAGATCAAACATGGCCAAGATTATCTGAGAGAGAGATTTAAATCGGCTTGGTTTCCAACCTGACTGCATTACAATATCAAATGTGAAGGTTTGACGGACGGTTTTTGAAAGCATGCGAAGCTCATCACTTTCAATTAAATCTCCTGAGATGTGATGCCTTTGATGTTCTTCTAAGGAGCTATTAAAGTCTATTCTGCCAGTTAAAATCTTAATGCAGCCGCCCAGACCTGCTAACTAATATGTAAGAGTTTTTATTCGTGAAAATTCCACAAGCTGGAGGTCTCCTTACTCACCATACTACAAAAAGAAAAAGATAATTACATTTATTAGATAAACTCCTCTTTTACAGCATTCTCGTAAATAATTTGCATTTATTTTTATAATGTTCTGAAATAAATCTAAAAATAACGTAAAAATGGAATGGCTGTCCCGAGGGTTGGGGTCATTCTCAGTCATTTTCAGTTGGAGTGTGTCGGCATTCTTGCTGATTGTTGACAACGGAACATTGTCCTTTGTCCTCCTCTATTATGAAGCATACCTGGCTGACAGTACGAGTTGAACTTTCTCTCAACTTGAGCGTGAAGAGCATGACATGAGGTGGTGTTGGGAAAGAGAAAGCATTGACATTTGAGCCCAGGCCTTGCCTTGGTCCCACTGACTCCGTCCATATGTCATCCGTGACAATGCAGGCAGGATAAACCGTACAATTTGCGACGCGATATGGTGGCACTGCATCCCTTGAAGCAATCTCGCCGTTGACAGTCGGTGGCCTGTGCCGCTGCTACTCTCCTCCCTGTATTGAATTTCAGTTGAGAGGTTGAGCTGCGCGAGGTGATGTTGATGTTGATGTTGACAAACGGTTATTGCATTGGAACATTGTATGGTTGACCGTGAGAATGAATTTCAAATTTGTTAAGCATTCTCTCTCTCTCTGCTCCAAAGTGGATTGCGACTGGGTGGTCGGGTGATAAAGATCCCCCCCACAAAGTTGCCCGGAAACGCACGTTTTGGGGTATATGAATGGTTATATCTTGACCAGGAAATTTTTTAAATCCTCAAAATTTTAAATTTAGAATCAGTATGAGTTTCTGATTCCAAAAATATAAAAATTTCCTAACCACACCCCCTGGGGAAGTGCCTTCCCCCACAGGGGGTGTGGTCATCAAAATTTTCAGGAGTGCATTCCTTGGCCACCCTGAATTATAAATATGTATATTTTTATGGGGTTACATCCCCAGGGACTTTTGGGACCTGCCTTGGTCTTAATTTACACTGTGAGACGGACAGATTGAGTGGTGGTGGTGGTGGCTGTCTCAAACTTGTCTGCTGCCGATACAAGTTGAGACTTGTTATTTAGTGCGAATAAGTAAACACACAGGCAGTGAGACGAGATTTTTTCAGCTGTGATTATTTTTCTGTCCAGTTTATCATCGATAAGTGCATTATCAAAAACGATTCAGGTAATTATTTATCATAATTTCAACTGTTGAATCTCTCTTATGTCATTTCTTCATATATTTTAGAGTGTTTATTGGAAAATGTCGAGGAAACGAGAGTCGAAAGAAAGGAGGGACGGATGGGAGCAACTAGATTTGAGTAAGTTGCAATATTAATTTCTCATTATTGTCATCATGTTAATTTTAACTAAAACTTTGTAAAGATGGTGGTTTTGAGGTTGATGGCGAATTCTACGCCACACTTGATGAATATGAGGAGACTTGTGAAGGTAGGTGGTCAGCTTAATTGTCTCAACTGTTGAGTAAAAGAAGCGATTAGTTGTTACAATAATAATTATTGTTCTTATTAGCTAAGCGGAAATCCACTGTATCTGTGACCCCAGCCCAGTCGACCTCCTCGAGCAAGGAAAACGGTGGGGACGATGACGATACTTTTGGTAAACACATATTCACCTTTTCAACTGTTGAAGTTGACCTAAAAATATTTATTCTTACAGACGACGGACTCACTGTTGATGGCGTTTACTACGCATCAGTTGAAGCGTATATGGCTTCAGAAGGAAGTGTTCCACCTCCCCCGTTGCTGAGGAAAGAGCCTCCCCCTCCAAGTGTGACCGTGTGGGCAACCACCTCCTCCTCTTCAGGAAGAAAGCGTCTCACCCCAACTACATCAGCTCGTGTCCCTCTTCGTACCGTTTCCGCCTCTGCTACTTCGATCCGTCCACGAATTATCTCGTACCACGAGTAAGCACGGAGAATCAAGAGGTAAAATTTGTATATTAAATTAATAGCATCTTGTTCCCAACAGTTGGGGTTGTATTTAATTGTTCATTTACTATCAAATTGTATAGGAGGAGACAAAAAAGGTGCCAAAACGGGCAGCAAAGCCGTTGCAACCGTACAGTGATTATGATGATGACGAAGAAGAGGTTGACGCTCATGCCCTGTTCTCGTTCGGTGAAACTCCTCCGGAAGAGAAAAGTATTGAACAGGTCAAATAGCATTTATGTACTTTCAACTGTTGAATAATTATTGGTTGTGAGTCGTCTAAAATAAATTATTATGTAGGTGGATGAGTTGGAAATAAGTGAGCCAGTGGCATCTACTTATTCATCCTCTGGACCTGCTTCTAATCCACCACTGGTAATAAAAATGCAAGAAAATTCGCATTATTAAATAATATATAGTTTACTAATCAGGAAATTCTATTTCTTGCAGTATTCGCGCAACCCAGAAATTGAAGAGTACCGGATCCAGTTGGTCGAATTTGCTAGGAAGAATGTCACAGGGAAGAAGGAAGATAATTTGGAGAAAATGCTCGAACTTTTGGAAAATGCTCAATGGAGAGTTGGGCGAGCAGGACAGACTAGACACGATAACTGGAGAAGTCATCCTGACGATGTCTACTTTGAAAATGGACAAGGATATTACAATAAACAGGTGCGAAATGACAGACCAAACCCAAGAAAATTTTTTTTTGCTACGACCCTCCCTTCCGATTGGAAGAACAAGTTAAGGGATAAAACCCGGGATAGTGCAATAGAGTACAGAACAAGTGAAGTTGGACAAGCAAATAATGCGGAACGTTGTCACCAGTACAGATCTACCTTCACCTCTAAACACATCTTCTATTTCATTGGTATTTCCCCACCAGTCCAAACGTTGGAGAGATCTGCTTACTTCGCAGATCCCACTACTCCTAAATCAGTTTATCCGGGTCAGTACGTTAGTGTTGTTGAAGATGAAACTTCAAGAAAAGATCATTTCTATGATCCTTCAAGTATTGTATGGAAGGCAGCTCATGCCAAGAAGGGGCTCCACTGCTACGACATTAAGGCGATTGTATGCTTGGCGAAGTGCTCACGAGAGCAGGGTGAAGCATTTGTAATGGTATGAGTTGTTGAATTATTATCTCAACAGTTGAGTAGTTTGCATTATTTATGTTAACTTTTATTTGCTGTTAGATATACTGTCGTGAGTGGAACCGACTGTACCCCGACAGCCCCTCAAGATTCTTGGTCAGTGGAACGGTTGCGCTTGTGGATGAAATAGGTGATTTGACAAGGAAGGCTAATCAGTTAGCAATGGACAGGATCTGGATTTTTGAGGCGTATGAGGAAGGAAAGGCAGTCCACCCCCAGAAGAACGCTACTATTTCAGATCTCCAAAAGATCCCCTACACCCTGATTGAGGAGAACATTGAAGAACATTTTTTTCCAAAAGATGGGGGTTCCAACAGTTGGAAGAAGTAGTTTTGTTCTATAAGTTATGGAAATTCATTATTTTTTTAAATCATTAACATTCATATTATAAAATCTTTTGGATACAGTGTGGTTATTAGATTAAATTTAAGGTTTGTTTGTAATTTATGTGAAGCTTTTCAGAATTATTGACAAATTTTGATTCTTCTTGAGACATATGTCTGTCTCATGAGACCCATGCTCCCACAAATAACACAACATTTACTCTCATTCCAATTTAAAATACCTCAGTCAGACTGACTGAGCAGTCAGACATTGTGGTGGGCTGACGGCAGCAGCAGCCCGACCAGTTTTCCCCCAACCAAATATTTGATGGGCTCAGTTCATATCACGCTCATAATAACATCATCATGATCTAATCTGTGAGGAAGAGACCAAACATCTTTGTGAAGTATCTCTATAGTCTCCCTTTGTATGATTGTTGACACGATTTCTGCCTGTTTTGCCCACCTACCTACATAGCATATGCATAGCAGTGTGCCTTTGTAGACAATGCGGTGTCCCACTCACAAATATTTTCATTGATGTTGCACTCATCGCGGTTGGTTTCATTCAGTTTCGCCCCAGAGTAAATAGATACACCAAATGCGGAGGTCCTGTTTACAAATCATCAGTCATGAATGAGCACGTGGGTAGAGGAGCTAGCTAGTTCTATAGTTATTTGTAAAACTAGGCACGTCCAGAATGACATAATGTGACAGATGAAGTCTGGACTCCCAGTCTTCATACAGTATGCATGGACGCCGTCTTATCATTGTACACATATAAATAGCAATATTTCTTCAAGACGAGGAGAAGGATGCGGGGGTGATAACATCCGATTCGAAATGTATTCAATAAACAGTTTGACCAAGAACAGAACCCGATTCATCTCGGAATGCATTTACGCGGTGCAAGGAGAGGAGGACCCCTCCTGGCTGCCCGGATGATGCGGACATGTGTCTACCATTCTATTGAGAATGAAATCAAGGAATTTCCCATCTCCACTTGAAGTGGGTTGGTGTCCAACCAAATGTGAAGGGCGAGGAGGCCTGGGGAAAATTATTTATGGATGAGGACGAGAATGCTACTCCGCGTGGTGTTGAGGAGAAAGTCTGGGGAAAGAAGACGCCGCCATGTCATCCCTCAGCACAGGGCAGCACGCGTTAGGTGGAGAAGAACAGGAGGTCTTCTTCTACGTCCCGGTATCTCTTCTCCTTGGCGTAATGCTGGGTTTTCCATTCACGAGGTGATAAACAAAAAGCGACAGTGACAAAGTTGAGCAGGTCAAAGTACGTTGGATCACTGGGAAAAAGAAGGGAAAATATCCAGGAAGGAATTGCTTTGACGTGAAAAATGTATTCTTTACGTGAACCAGACTTCATCATATGGACTTTTCTTGTACCTGCTTAGCGTGGCAATCTTTCTTGTGAAGCCTGAAACATTTTAAATTAATTTCAACTTTCACTCGATGCAGTTATGCAGTTTCTTGGTGAGTGGTGGATGGGGTTCATGTTGTTATGTCACAAATTGAGTGGTGGATAAATGTAATTATAATCCAACAACTTGTGCGGATAAATATATTTTCGTATCGCATCGACTCCACCTCATACATGGGTCTCAGGCATTTAAATTAACTGTAAAATCCATCCCTATGCACATTGTAAAGCGTAACCAACCTCTTTCACATGGCTCTCAACCTTTTACTTAATTTATTTGAAGGTTGATTGCTTGACTATACGTGTGTTATGTACGAAGCTAGTTTGGCATATGTACGTCTATGTGTACGTATAAATGCATGTATTAAACGGGATGGGAAGGAACTACTCAGTTTTTAACGTAACGTTCAATGCTTATGTATTTGCCGAGCAGAAGCACTCGACCTGTTAAGCAAACAAATTGTGGTTGGTTTTATCGCTTGCTTGCCAGGTTAAAAGGGGTCCGTAATAACAATTTATCAAGACTCTGAATTCCACCTCTCAACCTTTACCACCACGGAAAACAGGGGTAATAAATGACACTGTTAAGGCGGACGGTAACTATTATTTCTGTATTAAACGTGAGTGCCTCTTAGCCCCAGTTTCGGTTAAATTTTAATTTAAATTGCTAAACTTTCGACAAACGACTGGGAACCGAGATATAAAAATTTCCTACAATTTGATTAGAAAACAACCCTCGTAAAATTACAGTTTCCATTATTAAAAAGGTTGAAATATACTCTCATATTTCAATTCCAACATTCACTTCTTTACGCGTGCTTATCCGCTCCAGTAGTAACTTATTTACAACAAATAAGGAATGTTTGCCAAAGTAGGGAGCCACGTTCTCGAGTATGAAACGAGAGTTGTATATATTTTTTCATGTGTGAAAAGTTACTCGGTGCAGAATGGGCTGGGAAAATGAAAATCTCATTGATACACCTTTCTGGTTGGGAGCCCAAATCAATTTCTTCTCAATATATTGGTTCCTGCTCCTGCTTACTTCTGTACTAGGCTATGTATGTATTTGTACATTTATAAGAAAACTGCTGCTCTCTGCATGATCGACCTCTCGCACAAACAACCGACTGACTCGTGAGCCAGCAGACCAGTTATTGTCGATGTGGTGCAATTCCTTCTCCTATGCTTTCACCTTTCGCTACGAGCCAGTCCTCATGTGTCATTATCACAAAGTTGATACTCTCAAAAATAGAGTTTCCAAACATAAAATGAGCATTCTGTGGCAACAACGACATGAAAGGAATGTAAGAAATCTAAAGACCAAGTCGTTGGTGACTGAGAGGTCTAAGTGAAAACTTTGGCGCATATATATTCAGAATAACTTTATGGAGGAAAAGGAAAAGAGAGAAAGTGAAGGAAGGTATTTCTAAATAACATGAGAACTTCTCCGTCCCGGAATGGTACACAAAATAAAATTGAGTGAGGCACTTTACTCTTCAGCCTTAAAAGCCATAAGCTGTCGACATGCTTAGAAAAGATCGTCTGTATATTGCTAAACTCATAATATAATGCTCCGTCACTTAATGCTACGTCGAATCCTGAATTGAAGCCAAGTTGCCCTTTTATTTGCATGTTTATCCATAAATTATTTCATTTATTTGGAAATAATGTAGAATAAAGTAAGTTTCCAAGCAACTTTTCCCGTTCTTTTGCACTATAAACAAGTAAGCATACGAGCCTCGCTTTTCGACTGCGACGTTGTTGTTGTATAAAGTGAACCGGGTTGTAAAATTTATATATCTAAGTATTGTATCAATCCACTGGCTCACTGACTTTAGCAGCCTTACGAAACGAAAGCACGCAAGTGAAAAATCAATGGGCACAACTAAATCCGTTAAAAGGCCAAATCATAATCGCATGTGCGCAGCGTATGATTATTTACGTAGGGAATATGCATGTCTATGTGTGTATGCAGTGCATATACAATGCAATGCATATGCAATGCACGAAATATGTAAGAGTTTGTTACTTCCACGGGCTATAAATCGTCCAATCTGATCATTTCCAAAAAAAATTGCAAGCTCGTAAAATCGTTAGAGGAATATAGTGAAAATTAAGCTGTTGATTGCGTATAATGAAATCACTGTTTACTTGACCCTCATGATTGTTTGAGTGTGATACGAGTTATTATGTGTTTACGTAGAGTTTAGCATACAAAATATCTAACACTGCATCAATTCTACCAAAGGGAGATAATTCTTGATAAACTCGTAACAACTCAATATAAAACTGGCCATCGTTATATAATGAACATAAAGTTGGTCGCCATTACTTGGAAAATTCTCCATTCCGCCCAATTTCTTATTCTTGGTGAACAAAACGCTACAGTTCTGAGGAATAGAGGAATTTATAAATCCAATGCTATGAATAAGTAAGTATGTCATAATTTAGCTGGATTATGCCAGCGACTGTCTTGTATTTTTCAAAGTTAATTTCTGACGAGTTTGGTTGGTTTGTTTTGTGGATTTCTGAAGGACTATTATCCATGGTTGAATTTTGATGGGCACAAGAGACAACTGGGCCTGCATTCAGAGAATTACAGTCAATGTGCGACTAGACGAAACGTAGAAAAATGGTATCAGCCAGGTGAAGTAAAAAAGAAGAGTTAATATCCCTGGGGAAGATGAGAAAGGATATATGTGCCTCGGTGAAATTGGTTGGTTGAAGTACATGGAAAGAAAGCATCACCCTACATAACGGTACATCCGGTAACAATATTAGGTAATTTGGTTGTGTAATCCACCAAAGGCACGTATGATGGACACAAATGAACTTGGCAGTTTTTTCTCACATTCATTAAGTTAACATGACTGTGATGACTCCCACTACTTATATATAACATGAATGATTTTGTAGCAACTTTAGCAGTCGGCGGTTGTAAATAGCATTTCACTTTTAACACAATCATGACCTTAGAGTTGCATAATCTACCAAACTTCAAAAGTAAACTATAAAAGCATTCGACTATTTAGGGAGATGCGACAGTTTTATGTAAAAACCTTTTATACACACATATGGAAAATATTAAACAAGCGAAGTATGCAAAAAACTTAAGATTGTGTATTTGTTTCAGGAGGCAACACTTATCAGGTTAAAATTGTAATATTCACCTGTTATTGGCATTTTTATATGTATGATAAAGATTTGGACTATAAATTGGCCTTTATAATGCTAAAGTTGATAATATTTGCTAATAATGCTAATATTTTGTCCGGCATCAAAAAAATTCCACCCGTCTTAAATTATTCCTTGTGGGTAGGTTTAACTGGAATGAATTATTTTTAATAAAAGCATCAAGGAAGGAGGCATAAAGAGCAAAAGGTTGGTTGGTTGGTACAGCGGACGGCGGAGGGAATGGAGAAAATAAGTCATATTCACTCATCCCTCTTCTGGCACTGCTTCCGGAAAGAGATCCAGCAGAATGTGCCCTGAGAAAAGTTTCCTTCTCCTCGAGAGAGATAAAGAAAAAGTATCGTGGAACCGAGCTTGAAACATTTTGCATTGTAATGGCTCTAATTAGGAAAAATGTGAAGAATGGAATTATACCGTTATGCTTTCCTTGCGGACACACCCACACTGCCACCATCGCACTGCTCCAACTCCACGATTGAAGTTGTGGACGCCAAGAATTCCAACAGACCAGCATCCCTTCAACGACGTAATAATCTTTTTGGGCATGTACAGAAATTCAGAATGTTGAAATATTTCTTCTCCATCACATTATTCCTTTCTCCTCCTCCTCCTCCTTCTTCTCCTTCTGCTACTTGTGTATTCCTTTCCTCGTCCAACACAGACACCAGTGGGCCAGCTCATACAAGAAAAAAAGACTTGAGAAGCAAATGACGACGCTTTGCATTTCTTTTTGTTTAACTTGAGGCTACAATAGAAGGAAATGAAGTTAAAATGTTCCAGCGTTAAAAAATGCATACACATGCGAACATGTTGGATACAGCTTATAAGTCTGAGCATAAGCCATGCTCTGTCACATTGCTCATATCCAAGACTTTTGCCATGTATTTAGATGTGAGCGAGGGAAAGACAGAGGATCGCATTCTCATCGATCTGTAAGTAATGATACAAAGAGCCAAACGAACCAGAAGGGAAAGTTAGTCTAAAGAGAAAATTGATGCAACTTTTCTGAATTTTTCATCCCAGACTGTAAAAATTATAAAGCAGATGTTGGTAACAAAGGAAGGCACCCAGTTAAAAGGCTACTCGTTATGTTTGATAAATAGGAGAAAGCAAACGTTTGAAGTGAGACGACAAGGAAAGAAAAATAAAGGGCATAATTTGGTTCAAAGCTCTACCAACAACATGGAGAATGGATAACACATTTAAATGTTTTTGCTAACTCTGATTGTGTGTAGGATGGAAATACAATTTTAAACACAGCACAACTTTCAGCCCGTATCCAGGGCCATCAAGAATTTACAAGATTGGTCATTCACCATGTCAGAAAGAGAGCACTTTCTCTATGCTGGTCGTGTCTGTGTTGTTTTGTCCACTCGGCTGCGAAATGACCCAGTATGCACATTAAGCTGGGATATAATGGAACGAATGATGGTAATAATGACAGGAATGTGCTAATGTCCAATGGGATTTAACAAAGGATGGGGAAGGGTGACTAGATAACACACATCATAGTCACTCAGTCTCATCCTCCTTGATGTCTTTGCTATTTCCAGCCACCATGACTTCCATATTCACATGCCTCGCTTTCATCTCCGACTCTTTCAACTCTTGCATATCACCTTTTCATACATAGGTCCACACACATTCGAACAGAGGCGTCTTGCACAAAAGTATGGATGGCGTGGCGGCGGAGGCTTCTATGCTGATGAGATGTGAAACTGAGCCTATCTTTTCAAATGAAGTGAAATGATGCGACAAGGGAGGAGCAATATGTAGTCCGTAAGTAGACACGGGATAAATGGAGGGAGAGAAAGAGTGGAATAGGTAACTTGGTCCGAGACTTAAGGACTCGGGGATTACTCCTGTGGAATGGGAATACAAAAACCACTCCCGTACAAGGAAAATTATATGGCAAACTATGCCATGCTTTGTTGGTGAATTCCAGACCACGAATAAAATATCAACAGAATACAGATCTGTTTGGAGAATAAAGTGGCACAATGCATGAGTCTTGTTGGAAAACATATCATCATGTCGTGCCGAGTAGAAAATATTATGCTGTCATTCTCTTGATCTGCTCTGCAAACTTTTACAGGAGGAAGTAAACGGGCTTTGTTACGACGATCCATGCCCATCCTTTCACACATCCAGCTGGTTTTCCTCTGCGTGTCCACGAACGAGTGGGATAGGGCTTTTAAATGATAGTTGATGATTTTTCATGATAAACTCGTAATTTTACATTTAAATTCGGCATTTATTTCGGCCTTGTTGTTTGTTTTCACCATTTCGAATTGAAAGGGGAAAGCTTATTGTGGAGCGAGATTACTGGGCCAGTCAGGCGGATAGTTCGACCAACGTAAATATACATAATCCCCTGTTAACAATGTTGGCAATGTTGGTAATGTTGATAATGCTATTATGTTATTAATGAGCAAAAATTCGAATTAATAACTAAATCAAATAGATTTGGAGAATATACATAGCCAAACCTATGTAAAAAATAAGTAATCGGATAAAGTAGACAATAACTAGGACGAAACGAGTATCGATTGTGTAATAATGGCAAAACGACAATCATCAAATATCATTAAAATTGCATTATATTGGTCCTCAAATAAGGTTTAAAGTGAACCAAACAAGAAAAAGCATCAAGTTTATGACATGACATATACTTTAAAGATTCTAAAAGGGCACTAAAACTTTTTTCAAAGCGCACGTTCTTATAACGGCTCCAGAAATCACATTTTAATAAACACATCCTTTGGCTTCTTTCACTCGAAAGAAGAACTTTATTTCCAATTTAGAAGAGGAGGTAATTGGAGCTGAAATTCGTAGAGTTGTAGAATAAGCTATCTTTCTACTGAATAATGGCATATTTGTGGATACTTTTTTTTTATCTGGGTCCATTTATTTTATTTTCTTCGATGGAGGGTTCTCCGTCTTCATCCCTTTCTTTACAGAAAATTTTACCTCTTGACTCCTGTTGGAGGAGAAGTCAAGATATATCACTATGAGATTTTGATTGTGAAATATCACAAGTAACCGCATTCCGTCAGTGTTAAAAAGGTAGTGAAAGCATGTGGGGAGAGAAAGGAGAGTTGAATAAAGAAATGGTGATATGAATGAGACATATTATACGTATTTGTTGAGACTACTTGTACAAACGTGGTGGCCTTTTCCATGCATGACTGGTCCTTGGCTGGCTGCAATGGTGGGAGGGAAGAGGTGGTGGTTGTGGCTAAAGAGCTGGATGATGGCCTCAGTTTCCCTCCTTCTCCCATGTTGTAATATAGGATAATGTAATACTTGAGTGGTATTCTACGAGGAATAAAGTGCGTCTAAAGACGTAAGAAATGAGAGAAGTCGGAGGAAATGGAGAAAGTAAAGAAAAAGTGCGAAAGTGAAAAATAGGATTGCAATAAATGGAAGAAGGGAGACTGAAGTCAAGATGCAGGCGATTTGAGGCGTTATGTTTCCGGGAAAAGCCACTTTCAGATTGAAAAATGGTTGAATGGCTAGAGCCGGAAAACCCCATTTTCGCATAACCCTTCTTTATTCCCTTTCTTACTTCTCCCCCATACGTGGACGGACACCTTTCTTTTTCGTGAAGTCGCCTAAATTTGACTTGTGCTCATCCACGACGACGACGACGACCAGAAGTACCACACGAACCCAGTGGTAGTGATACTAGTGATGGTTGGGGCCAGCAGAGAGAAAGACAGGCCGGATCTTGTGTCAGTAAAAAAGATCTCAAAATGCATCTTGACTTGAAGTGCTTCTTCTTCCTTCTTCTTTCCGGTCGGAGTATTTATTCCTTTCGTCCCACCTCGTAGGCTCGTAGGCTCACATTTTATGAATGTGTATAAAAAGTTTTCATAAATTTAAATGCTTATGAAAGAGAATTTTTTAGAACGAATACAATCCCACACTCGAAATAATAAATACTTTTTTTATATTTTGGCTTACGATGTATTTAGAGTAGGTACTAATAAAGCCGAATCAGAAAACTGGTGGAGATTAGGAAGTACACATTGTACGTCTTATATTAAGCATGCATACCAATTATTTTGAAATAGTCATGCAAGCAAAATTAATTTTTTTGTCTGCTTTTGTTTGTCTGTATCAACATTTAAAATATATTTGGTCTTAAAAAGTGACTTTTATGTTATTTCTCACAAGGCAGACAGCTCGTATTACAGGAGCAGTTAGGGAAACACTTGTAACAACAACAACAATCGTCTCAAGTGAGTGTGGGTAAATGGACTTTGTAATATTAGCCCGTGAGAATTTTCTTGCTTTTGCCATACTCTGGAGAACAGAGAACAGAGGAGTTTACATACTTCGACGGGAGAGAAGATCCTCCGTTTGCGGGCTTCACGGCCCAGCGAGAAAAACAAATAAAGTAGGTAACGAAAATCATACGCTAAGTCCACCTCGTTGTTCCGGAGTAAATTCGTCAGCACTGCTCCTATGCGGAAACTGCGGGATTGTCGTGTCTGCAGTAAAACGGCAACTTTGCATGCAAAGCGTGCAGCCAGCAAAGAAAGTAAAACTTGAACAGCAGCAGCGGCGTGCAGAACGTAACGCTCAAAGCCAGCCGTAGCCTCCCTTGTCGACAAAGCAAACACCAAACATCGTAAACACAGAATTCTGATATCTCACTGAACAAACTACAAGGTTTTCCTCATATGTGAGAATACTTGCATCCTTGCTGACTGCTTGTTACGAAAATTGTGCTGCTCAATCCACAAATTATAAACGGAAGCCCTAAGACCGAAAGGAAACTTTTGCCCTCACTAAGAAAAAATAAGTATAAGCAGTGGGTATGCAATTTTCGATGCGATGTTTAATTAAAATTGAATTTACTTGTGAATTTATGAACATGATATGGCGTCAACCTTCTCGTGTCTCGTGTTGTACTGAAAATTGAACATGAAATAACCCAATGAATGACCAGTAGTCGTATGTGTTTGACTTTACTCGAAACAATTGGACAACTACTACAGTGTTAAAAGTATGAAACAGTATTGACTGGCTAATCTAGGAAGTCATGTTGCAAGTTTGTGCATAACAGGGAATTACTAACCATTCATGAAAATTGAATAAACAAATAAGATTGCTCGACCATTTGGTGGTGGTGAATTTGACTGTCTCAGGTTTTTCAAATCTGGGCTGTTTGTTTTCTCTCTCAATGCAGTAGTAACCGTAACCATAATTGTTATATCCCCATTCTAAATAACTCTGTTTGAGACTTTGGGAAAATCTTTCCGAGTTTCTTGGCGTAAATTATGTCTCGCACAAAATATTGCTTTCAACAGTTGAAAATTAAAACATCTGCATAAAAGTGTTAACCTGTCGGTTTAGAACGAGCACTCTGTCACGTAATAAAGTACATGAATGTGTGGTTCAAGTGCAATTACTCCAGTTTAGTGTACATATAGGCGTGCGATGCTTTGACAGCACTGCACAAATCAATGAGATGTAGGGAATCCTATCTACTCATTTTCATTTTCAACTCCTCTGGGGTAAATTACCTTATATACTCTTGTCGTTGTTGGAAGTTTTCGGTGGGAGGGTTGAGGTCAATATTATCTACGTTGGATACATGCATATGTAGGAAACCAGGTCCAAGTAAGCAGTCTGAACTACTACCCATCGTAATATCAACAGCCCATTGCAAGGGAATGCTCTTACTCAGAATGTCCATGCTTATTGAGGTAACGACAAATTGATGATTCTTTGGTTGTTGTAGAAGAGAGTGAGCTGCTGAACTTCAACTTGGCCAAACAAGGGCTGGTTCTGGGCGAAGGGAGATGAAAGGCTTACTTTGAAATGGGATGTTTTGTGTTCAGAATTGAAATTTGGAAATGTTCGGTTCTCAAATGTTGAATGTGAACTCCCTCAAGACTTGATTGGTGGTGGTGAGTTTTTGTGTGGTGAAGAATCAATTTACGAGTATTTCCTGTTCTTTGCCATCATAGACCACGCAAAACGGAACGCACGGGAAAGGATGCATGGTTTTCATCCATTATATAAAGTACGCACATCACCCTTACCAATCCATCTCTGAGATTGGGAAGAATGGAGAGACGCGTCGAGTTCATTTCCAGGTCGCTTTTTGGTTCTCTCTTCTTTATACTTGCACCAGCAGATAAGATGTATAGGCGCTGGCAAATTGAGTTGTTTTCTAAACCAACAATACCAATAGAATTTGTACCCAATTCACACCCACCCTAGATATTTGCATGAGTCTCAAATGACATTTGAATTTTCAATCTGTGAGAGTCTACAAGAAATTTAATCGTGAATATTTTTTTAAATGGACAGAACAAAGGCTATGAAATATATGAAATATGTATACTTGCATAAAGCAGATTTTGTATTAATATTACATCACGAAAGATATATTTTCCCTGGAACAATTGCACCGAGTGAATAGATGGATGGTGGATAGCTTCACTGTACTAATTAACGACTATTCCTCCCGGGATTGTGTTTCCCGTTTTACTGCCATGACTGTGTTTGTTTCATTATGATTTCATTACATAGTTGACAAAACCCTAACGAAACCACCACCCACGAGCTTTGCGAGAGATTACCTTGTTGCAAGATGCTTAACAAAACAACCTGCTCTTTCATTCACAAGTGGGAATCTTAAGTGTGTCTCGTTGTATGGTTTGAATATTTATGGTCAGTTTGGGTCTGTTTAAGATTCATCGGTAGTAAAACGTTCTCTCAGTCGTAAAACTGTTGAAACCAACTTTACGATTTCATCTCAGGGAGCTTGAGTTGGTTGTTTTATTCAGAAATGAATGGAAACAGTGCAGTTGAAGGTGTATCTAAATATGTATGTGGATACATGACACGACACTGTTTCACCATTTCAAATAATATGTTTACTACTGTCAACTCTGTGATGCCAAATAAATTCTAATGCTCATGTATATATTTGCATATTTGCTTTCCTTAAATCACTCCTTTTGATTGCTTTTCCATTTCCTAAGTATATGTGTTCCACATTTGCTTATATTATTTTATGTCCTAGTACTCATGTCTCAATATGTACACGTTTCTGTCTACGTAGGTACATATATCACTAATTTTGTGCTCTCTGAACCTACCGAATTCAAAGCTTGTGATGAAATTCTAAGCATATTTTTGTAGGTTTGCCATTTCTCTTTACAGTTCCAATTGAACATGTGGAAGGCGTGCTGGGGTCTCGTGGCAAGCTTCCCTGTGACGTCCGGGTGCCTACTCGAACGGATAAACTGCATATGGTGTTATGGTTTCGAGATAAGGATGCTGAACCCATTTACAGGTAATGAGAACCTTGACACTTCACTCTGTATAAATTACTCATTCGCATGAAAGTAATTACTTTTGACTAACTACAGCTCATGAAGCAGCATTAGTTTGTAGCTCTCTGGGTAGCAAAATGTTATCACATACGAATATCATCCTCGTGCATTGTGGGGGTTGATGAAATTTTGCTGATGGCGAACTCTTCTGCATGCAAGGATTCCGGTAGTGAGTTTCATGTGCTGGCGGTATTAGGGAATTGATGATGTAAATACCACAATGCATGATAATCCCAAAGGGATGAGTAAGGAATACAAAAGCGCTTTCTCATTTATTTAACTGTACAGTTCCCCCAAGATCTCATGTGGAATTAATGACTAACTATTAGTCTATGGCGGATGGATGCTATGGATGTGTACGTTAAATCTATGTCCTGTCAGACGGAATTCAAATCCAAATTAGTGACCAAAACTTTATTAGGCAGTGACGCACTCTGTCATCATTGAACTTTAGCTAATTTGATTATTCTGGGAAATTCTTAATTAAGGATATTTATTTATACTTAATTCTAAGATAACTACGTCGTTATAATTACGGATTAACTGACCCGTAAATATCATTTCAACTTATGCATAAAGACATGCTGCATTTTGCAGATGTACCTGTACTCATTTTTACGTTTAAATTATTTAGAAAATAATAATCTGAATTCGGCTGGATTAATGCCATATTTTATTTGCTTGCTATTCGAGAACTTTTTCTAAGTAGAGATGAATATAAAACGATTTCCATGTAGCTGTTCAGAACAGCAAAACTCGCCGTTCACCATACATTTTCCACCTAGCAGAAAATAGACAAGTCATCTTGAATTACAGTTCAACGCAACGTCTGCCTCTCTCCATCAGACAGGCTGCTTTATTTTCCGTGGGGAAATATGTAAAACTTCCGGAAGAATCTAACCGGATGAGAACTTTGTATACTTCCATAAGTGAACTAAATTTGCTATTCACTCTCTCACCAAATCCCACCAAACCCATGCCGAGAGTAGAAATGAGGTCGGACACTGTACTAAGGGACACGGGAACTTTGTAAACCAAACCAACACGTTGTTTGACTAAAAGAGTTGCAATCCGTTGGCGATCCGTGTGCTTGAGTGCGTGAGGAGAGCGCAGGGGAGGAAGGGCCAAGATTGGCACTAAAATGTGGAGAAAGGTCAAATTTCGTATGTTTGGCTTCCAGTATGGGATGAAATGAGGTGAATTTGGAAGTGGAAGAGGGAGAATTACTGGCTGAATGACAACACTGTCAGCCTACTTTATGACCACCAAAAGTATTCCTGTGAAATAAAATGTTTTATGGGGGCAACTTTGGAGGTATGCACAAGGAGAGATATATATTCATGATATGACTCTACTTATATGCACCATGCATATCCTTGCATAGATATCAACGCAAACCATAAGGATGAAGCAGTAAAAGAAAGGATTTATAGGAAATGGAATATGAACTGGGTGTAAAATGGACGTAATAGGTAACTGGAGTGAAAGTGGGCTACTCGTATCACTACCACGCAGATTTACCAAATTCCACAAATTCACGACTTTCTTCCTTCGCTCACATTTTGCAGAGAAAGGTTGACATATTTTTCTCTCCTGTAATATTTCCAAATTGAATTTTCAGTAGCGGATTTATTTTACGCGAAGCATTTTTCACCAATGCAAATTTTACTAACTGAATTCAATATTTAGTACTTCAACCGATAAAACATTTATAATTGTAAAAAATTAACTAGCTCGGATGTTATTAATTTAATTTCACTGTGTTAAAATTCTAATTGCAAAGTAAGTTATAAGTGAGCAGAGTCCAAGATGGGTGTAACAATGGCTGCGAAGGGAATATGTGGGCATGGCAGAACTCTTTAGGCCATGATAAGAACTTTCCCCATCCCATTACTTCAGACAACATATCAAGATAACAGGGTGTGACATTTCCTTATTCATTTTCGTTATGCGGAAGTAGGTCGTGCATTCCTTGTAGATACGATCCTTCATTCCTTCATTCATTCGCAGACCGATTCGCATTGTTACAATTAGATACGAATTGAATTTATACTCGATTTATAAATATTGAACGTCTAGCATTTGTGGTGGTGGTGGAAACCGTAGTCGAAAGTTTGTATGGCTCCTCAGTTTGAGAGGGTAAAGTGGCGTCTCTTATTCCTCACACAGCACACATACTCGGTCTCGTTCGCATTCAATCTTGTTGCTAAAGGGGAAGAGATGGATCGCATGTTCTGGATGCCGTTAAGTTTAAAAGTTGTATTATTGAATGCACACAACATTAGAGTTAAAGGAACAAAAATCTGTCTAGAATACGAATGGTGAGGTATTGATTTGCAGTAAATTTTTTGTCGACCAGTCCGTGCTGATCCTTCATCCATTGAAATTTTTATTCTCTACATACATCCACCAATTCCCTGTGGATTTGATCCTCTTGGTTCTCTTGTCCTGTCTGCCATCCCACATATACCACCGTGTATTGCCTGCTACGTTCAATAATCGTAGTTTGTCACAAATATGATCTGCAGTAACATAATTGTAAGCTGATTATTGACGGAACAATCAGATCCTAGAAGAGAAGATTGGTTCATCTTGAAGTTTATACACATTTCCAACTTTGTGGTTCAAAAAGCAAATCCCAAAGTTCCTCCATACATAGTCCTTCCCAGACGAATAGGTACGATCATAAGAATTTCACGATTCCATTTTTAGTGCAATATGTATTTTATTCTGCAGCTATCAAACTCCTCGTCCCTCTTTCCATTTCAACTGCGTGCATACAAACATATAAACCAGTGCGGACTGGAAAACCGAATTGTGCTGGACACGTTGAAAGGAAAAGCCCTTTGTCGCTTTGAAGTATTAGGCTCGTATCTGGCTAAAACCGACAAGGCCATTTGTTATTCTTTTTATTCGTGAGTTGAAATCCTAAATAGGCTGCGTTGGACAGACGGATTTTGATGGAAGGGGAAAACCTTGATAAGAAATTCATCGGTTTTCTTCTTCCCATCCGTCCAACACGTATGTATGAATGTATGCTCAGTTAATGTCTTATTCTTCAGTGTTATTCTAGTGCACTCGTATTATTGTTCTGTCCTAGTGATTGTCATCCTTTCTAATTCATAACATTTGCATAACTCCTTGAAAAATTAAAAATGCGGTTACATAATTCCATTAAAAGGGAGTTCTTTGGTGGAACTATACATTTCTGTCATCAATATTCATCACTCACTTTCCCATGGCAAGTAAAAAGGGCTGTTGTTTGTAAAAGGCTGCTAACGACTAATGATATATAAATATATAAACGAATCCACAAAGCAAAATCCCTGGTGTCCCTTTGGACTCCATTATACGAACGGACGTAGGCATGTGTGTATGTACAACATAAATAGTCAATCGCCCTCTTTCACTATGCGAATATTATATGCTCGCTAATGTTTTGGGTACATTTTCATTCTTGGTGAAAGTGAGATGAACATGATCACTTAATAGCGAGAGACAGTGAGAACGACGTGCATCCGCCGTTGGTATTCGAGGGTGAAAATGTTTCCAGATATTTATTTATGTAGGAAAGGAACTAAAGTAGATAGAAAACACTGCGTTATGCAGGATTTTATTGTGCTCGTCTGCATTACAACTTATTGCATAACGTTCATCTTCGTTTCCGTTTCACATTCAAAATTCAACATCAACATTCCACCAATTTAATGTAAAGTACAGTGTATAATGGGGAGAAAGCATGGGCGTGAGTGTGGTAGGTAATGCGTGCAAGTGAAGGCAAATCCCCAGCCCACATTCACAGTGAAATATTCACATGTTACATGACAAGGGAGAGGGAAGTGCTTCCTTGACAAAATTTATTTATGACCTTCCGTCACTTCACGTACCTCGAAGCAATATGGATTTATGAGAGTGCGCCATAAGACACACATCCTCGAGAACTAACACTGCATACTCCAACCAACCAACTGCTTACTTATTATACACAGAAAGAGTCGAGAGTTGTTGAATGTTCCAACTGTTGTTGTGTTCAGGTACGACGACGACAACGACGACTTGGTTATCTTACTTACACTGCTGAGCAAAATTTTCCGCCCCTCTTTCTCACTATTGCCAGATTCTGAAACTCCGAACATTTATACTGTGTGACACGAAGGTTGTTTTAGGGTGGATCCTGTTTCTATTTTGAACCCACAAGAGTTGTAAATTTTTAACCCTGTTTAAAAATAGTGATCAAAGGTTTCTATATAATACATCAAACTTGATAAGACGAGTTGCTCTAGGTAGACCACAAAAAAATAAAACCACTAATTGTAAGAACAAATTCGTTGTGCTGATTTTTGGTCAGAGGTCCTCAAAAGCTAACCTTTGCCCTGTGCATGCATAAACGGGATGCAACCACAGATATCTTTGACTACCAATTTTGAAACATAATAGTCAGAAACGTGGACCAGCACTTTTGCTCAGGAGTGTATGTTCAGGATCTAACAGAGACGTACGTATGGTATATCCGTGAATAAGAAAACAACTCGAATACGTTTTCTCCTTGTCTTTTTCTTTGCATGGGAAAATAGGCATGACGAGAACATCACTTCATTTTTTATTACTTTTACGTTCTCTCGTCCATTTACCAAATGAAATAACAACAGACGTTCCACGGTTTATTGTTGTACTGTGGGGAATCCCTTTATTGTCATATTGCTTACTTTTATTTGATGCTCATGTCAAGGTGGGGCAGGAAGTACGGAGGTATACATTTGTGCGATGTATTTATACGCTTGCATTGATATCATACCTGCAACAAATCGGATGGAGAAAACAGAACAAAAATACCGTAGTTTTATCGTACCGTGCGTAAAAAAGTACCTGTATGATTTCCAACTTGTGGACAGAAAAGCAATTTCCAAAACTTTTAATTTGAACTGTCGCAGAGATACAGTTTTCCAATTGTTAATATTTTATGACATAAAAGATAAAAGTAAACATCTGAATTCCAAACCATCTTCAATTTTTAAATGGATTTACGCACAAAGAGTGACGAAAAAGTAAATTCACTTTTGCCTCTAAGTCTGCTGGGATTTGACGTTGTAAACACCACACCAACGCAAAAAGGAAGCACAAAAGAAAATTTCAAAATGTTCAGAATGTTAAAAAGTTTCATTGAATAACTATTGACCAATATACTGTCAGAATTCACGAGTTCACTCACATTCCATGTTTCCTGTATGTGAAATGTAAATATGTCGAGATTCGATGTGTTAGCTGGCAGTCAACAACAAAGTGGATGCGTTGTGTCAAAGTGTGTAGTGGTGATAGTAGAATACGTACAGAAGTAGTAGGAGTGAAAGTACGCACTTGTGATGCAAAGTTTTCCTCTTTTATTAAACTTTTCATCACTCTTGAGGCTATAACCCCAGGAAAAATCTCGACACTTGGATAGTTAGTTACACAAGAGGAGTGCCTTATATGTACAGGAAGAAAACGGGAACATTGGATCTTGTGGGAAACATCATCTTCACACCGAGGTCGACTCTGCGACCAAGAATTCTCTTATGCCGCTGCTTAAGCAGTGATAAGCAACACTTACCACCTTCTCTCCCATCGCTTTCATCCAACTCTTGCACAGAAAGAAGAGTCAAGGATTCGGAGAAAGCACAAAGAAAGGGCGAAGAGCAGCAGCAGCAGTAGTGGTTGCTTGGCTCCTTCAATCTCAAAGTTGGGGACGCTCCTCTTCTTCTTCTTCCTTCCTACTTAGCGAACTCGTGTGCTGCTGGTTCACGACAATGCTGGGTAAAATTTCTATTATTAGGAAGACCACGATACTTGTATGACGATGACTATCAACTTTCAGCCACACTTTTCCTTCGAGTAATGGTCGGTGGGGAGATGCATATAATAGTGCTAAGCAAATGGCGCAACGGCCATGATAAGAATAATCTGCACATACAAATGACAACAGAGGAAAGAACAGAGGGAGAGGAAGGAATGAAGAGGCTGGGAAAATAATTTTGTTGAACTTTCACTTTGCAAATGAGACGTTGGCAACAAAAGTGTTGAAATTGTTCAAGTGTAAGCACTCAGATAATCAAGTAAGAAAAGTAAAAGAGATAGTTAGTAGTAATCGCAGTAATGTGACATCGTGGCCATTAGTGTATGAGGCCAGATTCCTCCAGTTATGCTTATGTGCTTGCTTCCTCGCCTTATTTCGATACAAACTGCTCAAATTTTGTGCAATTGAAAGAGTTAAACCATTGTTTTGTACAATTATGGCAAACGTTTTGTTCTTGTGTGTCCAGAAAAATTTATTTCTGAACCGAGGACTTGTTTTATCATAACCATGTTATTAATGGAATGACAAGCTAAATTTGTTAACAATGAGATTCAAATATACGTTGATATGGACTTTACTACGAAACTAGTTGGTTTTACTGCGTAAATCAAACGGTTTTATCAGTTAAATAAGTGTGAATAATATCACAAACTTGTCGCTCGTTGTTCTTTTGAATTTTATAATTTTGTACCCTAAAAGTGTTCTTTTCCGAATAATATGTACCTCTTAAATAAGTATTATTATTAAATGTAGAATGGGGGAAAGTGAATGAGCGTCAGCTAAGCAAATGCATAATCATAGCATGGAAGAAAGTCAGCTTGGATTAATCAGAACGAGTGAGTAAAAGTTGGTAGGGAGGGTGTCGCGGAAGCCCCTTGACTAAAATATTTACTACGATATGATTAGAACTTTCACACCTTTAATTATGATTTGACAGAAAATCTGATTGACCTCCACATCAATAACCAGTGCAATTGGAATAAAGACGTGCGAACTTGGTAGAATATTTAAAAAAAACAGGAAATTCAATTTTAGACCTTCCTTTCATACAGCATAAACTAAACATTTTTGTATTATATGTGCAGCCAAAGTTATAGGAATTAGATTAAATTACACGTTTGGTTTTAAATGAATGATTTTAAATGAATGTTGTATTTTTTGCAGATACGACGTGCGAGAGAAATTGTTAACGGACGCGAAGAGATCATCCGTCTTAGGAGAAAGACTATATTTTCAAACCATGTCGGATCCCGCCCACCTATCCATTCAAGATCTCCAAGCAAAGGACGAGGGAATTTATCGTTGCCGGGTGGACTTTAAGAATACTCCGACCAGAAATCTCAAAATCAACCTTACCATCATCGGTGAGTCTTTAGTTGTCTTGTCCAGTGTCATTTGTAATGTCATTAGTCTACTCAGCTTTGACGGCAGACAATGACCATTACCGTTACTCATATCTTTCTCCAGGCATGGGGTTGGACACCATAAAAACTGATATGACAATGACACGTCAGCACTTAGCTCTTGCTCTTGTAACACACTGACAGGAACGTGACAATTTTTTATGAACCATTTCATAAAGAAAGGTCTCCTCCGTAGACCAAGCGTACGCCACTGATAACAATGCTAAAGCTTGGATAACTGTGTCATCATATATGTAATGTCGTATTTAGCTGCATCGATATCATCATCAGCGACTTGAGGATGAATTGAGATGTCAAAAGATCTCATCGACCCAGCCTCAAGCTCTGATTTCCTCTTCGTCGTATCAATCATTTTAGATTCAAGTATTTAAACGCCCAAGAGTATAATGTGTTTTCGAGCAAAATTTATGTAATTCATGACATGAACTCCTCCATATGATTCGTATTCGCAACATTTGATAATACATTGAATTTTGATATAGTTTCTTACTTGTCACATTATGTAGAACACGACTTGCATTTCAAGCCATATTTTACACTTTGAAGTACCAATACAGCAGCACCCGATCCTTGTTAGAAAACTATGCACACCTGCTGAAACTTTTGGTGAGGGTATTTTCAAGTTAGACGACTAAAAATCGTAGCTTAAACAAATTAAACTCAGTTTCTTTCTGACAAAAAAACCGTGCCTGACAAAGTTGGCATGACACAAAAAGGAGTGTGGCCCCGCTTTAAATAAACCATTGTAGAGTGTTCTGGGATAAAAGGGAAAGGTACAACTCTCATTCGGGAGCAGACAAAGCAAAAGTCATGCAGAAAGCAATGGCGGAAACCATTATCATTTGTGAGCATAATTTCTTTCTCGTCCTCGAAACACTTTACTTTGTATCACTTTCACCAAAGGGACGAGGATTGCTCCGTCGAGACTTTGAATCCAGCTTTGAAATTAAATCTTGGAGGCAGATAAGAGCACTGAATGAGCTCCTTGTTTGCAACAAATTAATGAATAATGAGAGCACAAAGGCAGGAAGCAATTAGAAATCTGCATTCAAATTTCCATTCGGCTCAGATGAACATTATCCACGATTGACAAATGCACCTTGTCTTTCGCATAACTCGAGTAAATTATGGTTAGTCGTGTGTAGATGTAGCTAAGCTAGTAACTCGGTTGGATCAGCTTAGGAGGAGCATTAAACACGATGCTTCACGGCTTCACCGAAGAGAGAACCGTGACCAGAGTTGACGATAAGTCATCAAACAAGCGTTAATGCACTGTCGTAATTCCACCCTATTCCGATTACCAGAAAATTTCTACTGTCTGCTTCTCATCTCTGCAACCAACAGAACTCATTTATCTGCTTTAACCGATGGTAATGAGATTAACACCCACCCGCAGCTTCTCATAATTGCCCCACCAATCTATAATTTTCTGGAATTTTCTGAAAGTCTTCGTTGACGACGACGACGGCTCTAATTTTTTTTATATTTACCATAAGAAAAATAGTCGGCTCAGTATTTCTACCAGAGAAATTGCAGGTATGTGTCTACATACATATATTTAATAAGGCCAAGGTCTCGAAATAGTCGTAATTTCCGATTAACAATTGATGCGATAAGGTAATCTCTGACAGCTTGTTGTATGCGCTGTTGAAGCCAACGTCCCGTCGCCTAGCTCTTCCCCACTCGAGCAACAAAGGAATGAAAATAAAGAAAATTGAAACAGGAAATAAATGCCGAGTTGCAGGGAACAATAAATGAGCAAAGGAAACACGACGCACCATCAAATGCGCTTATCAACTGATGCACAATTTTCCTTTTCGGGAAACCTTTCTTTGTATTCCTATTCTCCCACCTACAGATATACATGCATGCTCTGCTACTAGCATTTCCACCACGGCCGAGACTCTTCCCTTCACCGGTCTTCAAGATAAATGCAGCAGATAGGCGCTCTCAATTGCATATTTATCTTTCTCCACTTTCTGCGGGGAAAGTAGTTTCGAGCAGTACGTACGTGTGGTGTGAAACCATTGAGTTCAATTACACTGCACTTGCCACCCAATTGTTCCACAACCCAGTCCATACTTTGGACATACACCAGCGTTGAACATCCATACGAATATCAACCTCGAATAAAATCAAACCCGTCGAACCGAGCGTTCCTTCTTTTCTCATGCTCCCTTTGTGCAATGAGTCGAACGCAATTCTCACAGTGATGGCAAGAAGGATCTGAAAAATGTAGTGTATTTGTAACAACCAATCCTGTCCGCCTCCTTCCATGTTTGTATCAAAGTTTGCTTTAGTGAACACTCAACAATGCCTACTCGCACTGCGAAGGAAATCAATTGGCATAAAATTGAAGCTTTTCCCTTTTCTTGCTCTCCTGGTTCAATCGAGCCATTTACTGATAGCCAATCAGTCGCCTTGTTGGTCAATTCTCTCCGCTAAATATTTCATGAATGAACGTGCTGCCCATCAAGCTCACCAGCTCTCTACCCTTTTTGTGTTCAAATGTTCCTTTTCTGGTTCCAAGTTCACCTACATGTGTGTACGTGCGAGAGAAGAGTGGTTAACGGCTCAGGTAAGCAAGGCACCAACTACGAGATGCAACTTTGGAAGATCATGCACGTCAATATGTATGCAAAGTGCAGGGGAAAATTACTGAATTATAAATGCATTCAAAGGGGGAACATCTGGAGCGCGAGGACATGCATAATTTTAAAGAGTGGGATCATACGACAACCACAAAATAATATGAATGAATCAAAACTTGTGCGACATTAGCACGAGTGGGAGAAAGTGAAGTAAAGTGGCTCTCACCACACCACTTTCAACCTATTTGCCAGTTTGATACCGATTTTGGAATTGGGGAGGATGAAAGACATGTCCTCTGAAGATGAGAATTCTGAGTCTAAAATAATTGGATCACGTTTCACTGGGATAATTTAAAAAGTTAGAAGTAGGAGAAAGAAGGGGCACAACGTTGTGTGAACCAAAGAGTCCTTTTCACTCTGTGTTGCGTTTCTGCCTGTGTTCTTCCTCTTCATCTTGAGGAGCATAGCCTGCTCTTTTGCGGATAACGGGGGAAAATCGATAGGTGGAGTAGGGACATTTCTTTAGGACGCTCATCTTGTCAATTTAGTTCCAGTTCGTTTTGGCGTGGATTTAAGATGAAGTGAGTGAAGACACTTGGCATCTGTAGAAAGAAATTATAGCGATATAAAACGTCTTCTTCTTAAACATTTCTGCGTGGAAAAGACCAAACTGTGCAGTTCCACCGTCCTCGTAATATCATAACAGCCTTTGCAAACAAGGGGCTCTTGGTGGTTGGGCCAGAGTGCGGTGGTCTATTGTGCTATAGATGTCGATAGTAGTGGGGAGAGCATATAAAGAATAACATGAATCAGAGAGCGAGAGACTTACTTTAGGTTGACGCTTGGTTGGTTGGTCGGACGTTGCTGTTTGACTTTCTTTCCTGGTCGCAAGGAGTTGGCGAGTGACGCTGATATCGTTTACACGTTGGGTTGAGATGGACGGCAAAGTTATGTAAAGGGACAAGGACTGTTGGCAATGCAACTTTTCTCCAAAAATGGGTTCCACATTCAAACCACCGAATCGTATTCCTTTCCTTTGCTGCCTGGCTGGCTTGCGACTTTGGAACTTTTGAGAATTTGCTTTCTCTCCAGGGAAAACTTGTAATCGGAAATCAATGCTGAATCTAAAACCAAAGCTTTGCGAAATGCACTCGTTTTTTCCTCCTCCATTCCACGGGGTACGTATAATAAGACGAAAGTTCAAAAAGTTTTGTGTCTGGTGTTTTTATAAACATGAGACATCAACTACGGGCTCAGTCGGAGGGGAGACATATAATTTGGAAAAGAAATAACCTCTTTTAGTTTAATAAACAAACTTCTTTCTCCGATTGCCAGCCATCATTGAGGAAATGTAAGCGTTATGGATGAAAGGAGTGAAATTCGCAAGGGTATAATATCAGAATAAGGTATGTATTTTTCCTCTAGTGGCAGATTGCATCATCATGTTTCTTCATGCATAGGGTTAAAACTTTGAGAATGCTTTCAATCCACACTCGCCCCCACCAAGTCAAGTGGTGCAGTTACTGGAAGAGGAAAACTTTGGGGCTTTGATTCAATTTACGGTTCAGTGCAGGTTACTTTGCAATCGATATACAAAATGATTATGTAAAGTCTCTCTTACTTTCGTGCAATTGAATGAATTTATACTGCATCTACGTCATGTAAATAATGCTCAAGAATAACATCAACTTATTCTGACTTCAATCCAATGCTCTTGTATTGCACATTTCGGAAAGTTTTCAGTTTTAAAAATTTATTTTTCACACCCGGTCAATTATGTGAAGATTTCTCATTTAATGATGCAAAATAAGACTCGAATTAAACACAAATAATTTTACTCTAAACAATATTTATACAAATAAATAGGTATCTACATATGTACATGCATATTAATCTTCATTTGTTTAAGCATACTTTGACATAAAATTATAATCACAAGGCTCCACTTGAGACAACCTCAGCATTAGAATTACGGGAAGTCAGAGATTTTCAGCCGTGTCTATTCACTAAAATTGAAGAGTTATTGAAGGGCCTATATCTGCATATGAGCAGGAGTGGTCTGGGATATAGATTACCTGCATTTAAACAACTGGAAATTCCATAATCCGAACATTCGGGGCGCATTGTTGAAAATAACTCTTTCACCAAATCAGCCATGTGTGCATAAATCTCTCTCTCGTTCTCTCGCGTATGAGGGGAAAAGTCTGAAAAGGAAATTCAATCATCCTGGTTTTAGTTTATGGTCACTCAGTTCAACCACGAATAGTTTGAAGTTGAACTAATATTTATTTGCTTGACCTCAGCTCAAACCCAGCCATGCTACAGCAATATTGAGTTGATTGTGATGAACCGGATGCCATCATTATTTATGCCGTGGAGGATGGAATATATAACCAACTGGGAGCCGGCTTTATACGCTGAATGCTACACAACCGACCGCAGACTGAATAGATTGACTTTCTTTGACCGCTGCGTTGGCGTTGGCAGAAAAAGATGGCTAGGTAGCAGAAATGGACGTGAGGTGTATAATAAAATTACTCTGCGGGAAAAGTTGCTTTATTTGGAATACAAACTCAAACAAGTTAAACATACAGAACGAATAGAGAATGATGACGAACACACAGACAAAGTCGCACACACCACTGGCTCGGCCTGACTGATGCATTTCATGGTACATGCAAGAACGAGACCTCGTTTTACTAGTTAGTCGTCTACAACAAGAATACATACATATTTTAAAACAAGTGGAGATTAATTATACTTTAGAAACAAAATATGACTTTACACAAATAAAGACTAATTGGCAATCCTAACGACGCGTATATTTTCCATAAATGCACGAGTTACAAAAATTCTCATTTTCAAAATCATTTGTTCTTTTTTACTCTGACCTCGGAACCAACGCCAAGAATTTGGAAGGAAATTATGTTTTCATTATTTCTTAGCCTGACTGATGGGCTACGAAATCGCTTGATTTCTGTCCGATTAACAACATCCGATGTCCTTCAAGCCTTGATGTGCTTGAAATTTGTCAGACACAAAATAAGAAATCTGATTTCAAAATGTCATGGCCGGGTGACCCACATGTTTTTTCTAGAAATTATGTATATGAATGGTTCAGGCTGACATGGAGAAACCAATAATTAAAAATGAAAATATTGGTTGAACTCGTTCATTTTCCGCAACGTTATGAAGGAGCGATTGCCATTAATGACGGGGTGAAAAGTGGAACGGAATTAAAAATTGGGTCATATTGTCATGTCATCCTGTCTCTACCAGGGAGAAAGTTGAGAGAGAGAAAGCACATTGTAAAGTGACACAAACTTTGAAATGCAAGACATTATACTACTTGTGATGCATTTGTGTTCTGTGTTTTAACATAACTTTCTGACGTTGACTGTCTTGTTTTATTTCCAGTTCCTCCCGAAACTCCGGTGATAGTGAATGACGCCAATGGGATCTTAGCTTCCAACAACCAGGTCGGACCCTACAATGAAGGCAGCCCCTTACGGCTAACTTGCGAAGTTTCTGGAGGTAAGCCATCACTTGCGCTTATTTGCTTTATAATATATTACTTAAGGGTGTTATACTACGTCAATGTACAACGTGTAGTAAACGTAATAAGTCATCCGATTCTCTCAAAATTCTCCACATCACAATGGATAGAGGAAAATCGTACGAAATAAATGCACATAAAGCTAGAAACCATAAACACTACCTCAAACTTTAAATTATGCCAAAAGTTAATTTTAATGTTGAAATGACGAGATTAAAATTACAAGAATTTTCCTAATTACGAAATGTTACCAAACTTTTCCGAGCATTAAGCCTGTGTCGTAGCGACATGCGACGTGACTGATTTTAATACGTACATTCGAGGGCTTCATGATTTGTCAGAATTTGTCAAGTGAAATGATGTGCAAAATATCCAATGACATCCGACTTTAATGCTAATCGACCCACTGTATAGAGTGATATGGATGTAGGCCCAGTTCATACGTCCATAAAGTTTCGGTGAGGTGCACGAGTGGCAAAGTTGATATGCATCTATTTGATTAGAAGTAACAGCGTGAAGAAGAAAACTTTTTACCTTGCGCTCTAAGTTTATATTGCTAATGAGGTTGAAAGTTATTAGCACTTCCTTTGCGGAGAAAAGTTACCCAGTAATCTTGATAAACTGTCCATTTAATACTTTACTCGAGGTAGTCATCGTCCTTGTTGCTTTCTTGCTGCTCCATGTAGACAAGCTGAAATGCTCAGTTACGTTGGGCATCATGGCCGTATAATAAAAACTTTACGCGCCTCTATTCATATACAAGACTCAATTTTATACTTTATTGCAAGTGCTTAAATACATGTAGTATTGCACTTCCTAAGGTTAGGGCAAAAATGCAATAATTATAATCAAGGTTTACAAAGTGTATAAATACCATTTTCAGGGTAAAATTGCAGTTTTGTGCTAATGTGGTGTCCGTAGAATTGGAGCCATTATGGATATTATTACAACCTGCCTGTCGTTCTAAGCAAACCATTTAAGTAATTGAGACAACATCTCTCAGCCGTCCTTCTGACCTCATAATAATTACAACAACCATGCACCGCTCGCCTTTCTAATAGATGAAGAAATGAGGCACAACTGAGTAGAAAGCCAGCATTTCCACTGACACATAGCGCTGACTTGTCAATGCTACGGAAAGGAAACTTGAGACGGTGAAAGTTGTGTGGGAAAAGGGTGTTAGCCAAACATTACTTCATTTCACTGACAGCAAACCGAGGCCATAATATTCGGAAACCAAGTTGGGTTTAGTTTACTACCTTGGGAGAATTGGGTAGCAACGTCATGAACCCATTAGTCAAGGATGCGTTGAGGTCTCTCTCTTCCTCTCAGGCACAGAGTTACAGAGTAAATGAATGGACACAGAATACCAACCAACCAGCCAACAACTCTCACTCCTTGGAAAAACACATTTGATTTTAGTCACCCGCAGCGTACACACGTATGTTCGTACACATGTACATACACATCGAGCTAAATATGTACTTCTAGAAGAGGAGAGAACAATGTGGAATTCCAGAAAACAGTGTTGGAGTCAGTGACCGAAGAAGAAGAACCACTTTCCCAACCAACCTTAGTCCAATGTCATGCTTTTACTATTTCGTAACTTAAATGCTGTTCAAGAAACAGCGAAATCATCTTTGGCCTTTCCTTGCTCAATGAAAACTCTGGCAGTTGGAATTGCCAGAGTTACTTTTTCGTTTCGTATGAGATTGAAAAAAAAACCCTGCTTTCTCTCAAATGAACTTGAAGATACTTGGAAAGTCGTGAATTCATAATGGGGGAAAAAGACCACACGTGGCAACACCAAACTTTCAAGGTTGTCACTCTTTTATCGGGAATGACTGTGTCGAAGAGTTTTGTTCAATGAGTCGGACCAGCGAGATGAAAGCAGCCAAAATACGAATTTTATTTCAACCCGAACCGCACTAAAACAATGGCATTGCTCCTCCTCAGCACCGTCCTGATCTGTCTTTTGTGTCAATTTCCAGCTCACCCAGTCTCCTTGAGAACAAGTTTTGTAGTGTCGAATCCTTTACAAAATCTTGCAGCTGTGGGGAGGTGAAGAGGAGGCGAAGACATCTGCTATTAACGAAGAAAGTCCATTTACGAATTTACTATCGTACGCTATGGCAAAATGTGGTTAACATCTTCGTTTGGCAGCGCACGGTATAAAATAAATTCTAGCGTTAATTCGGTTCAAATGAAGTTCAACTTTGATTTTCTTTTATCAGTAAAACCGGATAGAAAGGTAACCATAACCATACGGCCATGGGTATAGAAATAGCCATTAAACCAGTACATATGTATCTCCAGAAATAACCAGTGCACAGGTCAAGTAACCACAACATTCATCAATGGTGCGAGGGTGGTGGTGGTGCTCAAAGAAGAAAAAGCAAGGAATTTTGTAATACTTCTTTAGCAACACTACGTACGTAGTTCTTATAATGGCGTAAATTCTATGGTGAAAGAAGACGTGAAATCCATCTCCAATCCATTTGTAACTCTTGTCATTTGTGGTCACCCAATTACACTCTTTGGGCTTCATCACTCACTTTCTCTAGTTTTTCTTTTATTGTGTAGTTCTTTCCGTTTCTCACAATTTTGCACCACACGGCAGAACAGAGCGGTCATCAACGCTCTTATCTCTCGCAGAACAAGCAGACGAGCGCGGACCGAGGAGAAAGAATGAGGTGTGGTGGTAACTAACATAACAAATTTCTTCCTTGGTCGAATGAAGGAAAGAGTGAAATGAAATCCGCCGTCTTTTGTGAGATTGAGAAAAAGGAGGAAAAGTCGGTGAATGAATGCTTTCCTTGTTGAACACATTTAGTCTGGAAATATTTCCTTGGAGTAATTAAGGGTTGGTTTGGCAGCAGCGGTGGTGGTGGTGAACGGGTCGAGCTTAATTTTGCCTGCCCACCCCGACTAGTTACATTAACTGTGAGCAGTGAAGTGGGAGAAAGTCGTAACATTTTTTTATTCTCGGTCGTTTCCTTGACCAAATCAGATCTCAGCTAATCCCTCTAACCTGGCTTATCTGACCTCGACACGCATCATTGCTCATTGGTTTAACTTTCTGCTAAAATCTACACCAAAAAATCAATACATTCATACAAAAGAGCATACATGTATGTCTCGTTTCTCTCGTAATTATCTTCTACATGTAGCTACATATTACGTTTGCACTCTTTGAAGTCGGTTGGATTATGCAACATTAATAAATAATTACTCCATGTAACCCGTCGCTTTCATTACATTATGAAACTTATTGTCTATTAATGAGACGACTAACTAATGAGTAGAGCAGTCAGTTAAAAGAGTGAAACTGACGTTGGAACCCCCCCGTAAATCCCATTTTCATTTGTCTAACCAAATTAATCGGATTTCATTTCCATTTTGTTATTCAATCTTCAACACGTATGCACCTTCGCTGAGAGTGTTTTTTTCGTGGATAACACACAACACGCCATATTTTCATTCCATTTAAGTAGACGAACTGAGATGCAATCAGCATTCAGCACTTTTGGTTATGTGCACGTATGGCATAACATACAACCCATCAGTACGTTCTCGTCAGTCCATGTTCTCACAATTCCGGTGGAACGGTCTACACGCATGTTACGTTGTGCAGGTGGACATTTGGACAGTCAGATGTCAATAAACCGAAAGTTATGATACACGCCTTTAGTTGATGAAGCAATTTTGTTATGACTTACTTTGAATCGTAATGTTATATATACTGATATTCGAAGTTATGTAGTAACAACAAGTGGCGGGAACAAACTCGTTCATGAAAGCTACTTTATGCAAACATTTCACCCGTCTGTCCGTTTATACGATAACTCTTGAACGATACAGCGTTTTGGAGTTGTCTTTCGATGAGTACGAATATGAAGAAAATACACGAAAGTAATAGCCAATCCGACAATGAACCTAGAGTTACACAAGTGCGAACGATACTAGTGGATGGGTCAAAGGTCAAATGTTGAATTTAAGCAATTAATCTAGTATCGTTCAATCGTTGAATGATATCTACCTTTACTTTTTTATATCTGTTTAGTAGAGCTTTTATTCTGCTACCTGATTAGTCGATGTATGTGTGCACGTGTGTACATTTGTACCGTTTGTACCTTTATAGATATGAATGAGGTGTAGTAGTTTTGGTGGCGAAAATGTTCACGCGAGACGCGGATTGTGTGGAAATCAATAAAATTTGTTTTTGTTTTGTCGATTAAGGTCGTCATAAAATGAATTTGCCTCATTGCAGGACAACCCAGACCAACTCTGAAATGGTGGCTAAACGAAGAAATGATTGGGGGAGCCTGGGTGGAGCGAAATGACGGAGTTATTGTTAACACCTTAACTCATCCAAATCTTCAACGGAAAAATTTAGGTTCTAAATTTGTCTGTCAAGGTAAAACAGAAATATTAAATTATGGCTTCAAACTTATGATGGGGGGGTGAATTAATCAACAAAAATAAAAATGCGTAATTTGTTTTATTTAATTTTCAGCATCAAACACCAACCTTCAACCTCCAAAATCTGCCAGTGTTATTGTCAACCTAAACCGTAAGCTTTTTATTTATTGCTTATTATACAAATATGTATACATCCACATGTACTAACAATTGTAAGTGGTGAAAGTAACCTTGTAGAAGAATATTTTACTCAATAAGTATAACAAATCAAGTAAATGTCAAGTCGCCCCAACATGCTTGCACATGTATGTTATAAATAGTCTTGATAAGTAGTTATCATCAAAATACAGGAACGTATCATCTATTTTAAACCCAAAACAAACTTTAATCATTTCCTTGAATAAACACGCGGCATTATGATTTATCGAACTGTAATTCAAAACTCGATGTTCATATATATATATATTTACGTATTTGTAGGTATTTCCAATTGTGAAGAGGCTTTTGCAACCAAATCCTAACGCAGAGTGGTAATTGTGAGATTGAGTAATCACGATGAGCCTCTGAACCACAATATAACCTTTATTGCACGTATTTGTACAATGCATATACTTAAGTACGTAGGTTTCTACCGAATTTGGCTATTGTTTCCTCCACAATAGCACTCAAATTCAATTGATTTTGGATTTGCGTTACATGGAGAATCAACAATGAATGATTGAAATGCGTCGGAAGTTTGCAAATTATTAATTCAGATTTTGAATTATTATTAACTGAATAGTGGTGAGACACTGGCTAAAATTATCACAAAGGACACAGGCACTTGTGGAAGAGAAGAGATATGAATTGTTTCACGAAGGAGAATATCCCTGAGTGCTGTTGGCTGTATGCGTAGAGTTTTATAAATAGGAACAAGTAGACAATTTTGAACTGAAACCCAACTTTTTTCCCATTCGGAAAATGTATATTGCAAATTAATTTATTCAACGACTTTTCAATAAGCCAAAAATACTGCGAGACAGGGAGTGAGATTTGGGCAGGAAAAAATGAAATAATTTAATTTCGGAGTTCAACCTGTTAACAAGAACCTATTAGCAAGAACACTGCTTTTAACGGGATATGCATGCAACTCCGTGTAAGAACTAATCCAAGGGCAACTGTTTTCAAACTGTTTTCACGTACTTACGACTTTTTGGTGTACGCATCTTGTGAGTTGTGATGCTACAATTATCTAAGAGTCTTGGAAAGACTTTCAGAATGCTTATTTTGGTGTGACGACCGTTGGATGAAATTGTTAAGAATGGATGGTTATTATGTAATATGACAGGCAGATACATAGCTCAGAAATAAGAAAGTCTCGACGAGTTAAGCTAAAAATGTTTGCGTCATTACTTCAAGCACCACTAAATACTAATCATATATAATTATTCGAATGTTGAATTAACTTATATTGGATTAATTAATCGATTAAAAACGTATCCTTAAATACTAATTGTACACTTTAAATTTCAGTACGTCCGCTATCCGTGTCGATCTTACAACGACATAGTCGACTCTCTACCCACACTCATTACGAAATTATATGCGAATCTTCTGGGTCCCGCCCTCCTCCAAATATTCTTTGGTTCTTGCAAGGTCAAGAACTGAAGGGGGTTACAACAGAGGTATGTATATATCTTCACTTGTATTAGTGATAGCTAAATTAGTGAACTGCAGCTAAAAGTCCATAAAGTTCGTGGAACAACAACAAATAAAGACATTTATGAATAAGAAGTTAGTAGAAATACCAAACTTATCAAAACATTTAGACCCTTAAACGTTCATACAGGCATTACAATTTGCATATGCTAATACATGTATTATGTAACGAAATTGGTTAAAGAATGGAGTGAGACCCAAGTCTCGAGAGATTCTCAATCAAACCCGTCACTGTGAGCTTATTGGATTATTCTCAGGAGCCAAACTCGTTAATATCAATTGTTGTTCGTTATTGATTTCGAAATCAATTTAAACGGATTACATCACAAGGAGTATTTATAATCCTTTCAAATTACAAATTCCTGTTTTTGTGCACAGCCCGATTCTGATGACCTTAATATCACACGAAGTATTCTGAGCTTTACCCCCGCCGTGGAGGATGACGGCAAGATTTTGACGTGCCGCTCCGAAAACCACTGGATACCCGGAAGTGCGATAGAAGACCGATGGAGACTAAACGTTCAGTGTAAGCTCAACTTTGCATCGTAGTTTCTCAATGCATATTTAATATACATGTGTATGCAATTATTGCACGAGAAATAAGTATCCACGAAATGGGGTCAGTGAGATCTAACCAAGAAGACGAGCGAGTAAAGGCAGTTGACATGATCATTTATGTGTTTGCGTTTTTGGAACATTTGAATTTTGTCCTAGAACATATGCATTCTCAGACAATCCAAGTACCAAGTTTTCATGTGCACATATTCGTTGTAAACTATGTACACACATAGTTTTTGCTTACTTTACATTTCATGCGAAACATTTTACCAAATAAATGACATTCTGCATCACATCAAGTTTACAATTTATTTACAAATATGATACAACGCTGTATGTAATTCCGGGTTTAGTTATAGCAGTAATAGGATTTAAGTTGGCTTGAGAGAAAAGTCCACTTTAAACAAGTGCACTCAAACGCTTTCCAGGTAATCTGACAAGCTGAACTAAATTTATGTCTCAATTTTTCCATCCAGCCATGGACATGCAAAATGCTTTTGGAAGGGATAAAGTAAAAGAGCCGTTGGCTTTGAGATAGGTTGGCAGACAGTAAAAAATGAGTTTCGTAGACATTTTTCTACCAAAATACTTTCGCCCCAACACAAGAACAATATGGACGAGGTGCACTCACAGCAACCACCTCCGTGTCTCTCGAGCACACTCCGATGTATAGGTTACATTATCTCATTCAAAGTTATGACTTGGGATGTCGTGCATATTTTATATCTAGTTTATTAGCAGGTTGATCTTGTCGAAAAATGAGTACAAAGCGTAATTTATACTATGTACACACACATTTACCTTGCAATTTATTTGACCCCAAAAATTGTATAATTAGCAGCATGGATAAAGTTAAACTGTGAGCATTTTGGGTTAATTTATCGATTTCTCTATTCTCCAGATGCACCGAAGGTTACCTTGTCACTTGGAGCGAATATGGTGGCCGACGAAGTTAAAGAATTTGACGATTGCTACTTTGAATGTTCGGTGAAAAGCAACCCATCGACTGTAAAGCTTGCGTGGTATCACAATGTAAGTTCTTTCACTTTTGACTGTACTAAAATGAGGTGGTCATAAAAATAACATACTTTTCATGTCTTAAAATCTTATTCGACTATGTCTGCCAGACATCATCAATAATTTTCAATTTTTTAAAGTGAATCATCAGCTTTTAAATAACGAAGGCAATATAAAACAAATATTTGCAGGCAATCTGCAAATGAATAAATTGAGACAAGAGGTCACTTATAAATTTATTCTACTTTATGAATATTCAGCAAGTTGATATAAAGTAAAAGCACACAAGTATGTATGCAAGTATACGTACATATGCATCCACTACCCGTACAAACGTGCCTCGAATGATGCTCAATTTGATGCTCGCAAGTTAAATAATATGAAAAGTGTTATTGACAACTTTGTTAGATAACATAACGGCTTGATTTTGAAACAAATCTATTGATTTGCTGAGTTGAAATCGGGTTATTTTAATGACAAGAGCAAATAATTTGCCGTGAAAACCGTGAAAATCCAATTTTAATGTAAATATATTTATAATTTTTTAATAATTAATAATAATAATAATAATAATAATAATTTTTTAAGGTATGTATATTCCACTGACCATGCTGAATACGATTTGATTTATTTATTGAGTCAATTCAACAACATTGGAAACGCTATTTATTTATAAAGATAAAATACGAAACCAATTGTTTATGAATGAATGCCGGGTATTCTAACCATAAGTTTTTTTTTTTGTACTGAAGTGCTTACGTTTTCGCTCCGTGATTGACGTTGCGACAATTTGATGCAATTGTCAAATTAAAATCAAACTGTTTCGAGAGAAATGTCGCGTTATATATATCATTGTTCTGCGAAGGGCGTCAACCCCGTAATCCTGCCTTTTCAAAGTTCTACCAAATTGATTAAATTTTATGAACTGCTTTCTACCTCTTTTTCTCTCTCAAAGCAGTTTTGCTTTGTTCATTTTGTTCCATCCTCCTGTGAATGTCCTCGCCCTGTTAACTGTCTGTGTTGTGTAGGTGTCAATAAAGGCAAGATAAACACAAATACTCAATTTGTTTGAAACTGGATTTGCAGAATGTCAAGTTTTCTAGAATAAAGTCGTACATTTCTATTTCAACGTAATCCAATAATGAAGGCTCGATTCGGAAAAGTTCACAAATAAATTGATTTACCCAATTTCACTTGTTCTTTTTTTTCAGGGTCGTGAACTTCGACACAACGCCACTCAGAGAGTTATCATGAGTAATACTCGACTAGTTTTACAGAAAATAAGTCGGCATACTGCTGGGTAAGAAATAAACAGCTAAAATCGTTAATAACGTTGTTACAACTTTTCTTTTAGTAATTAGCCATTGTTTTATATCACTAGCAATTACCAATGCTCTGGACAAAATTCGGAAGGGACCACTCTCAGCAATTCAGTTCTTCTTCGAGTAAAATGTAAGTTTGTCAGTAGGTTTTCCTGCGTTTTATGTGTGCATACTTACAACATTGTCGAACTTTCCACGAAGGAATAACTCTGGTTGAAAGGCTTAGTAACCTCATACGTTTGTAAAACCGAATCTGTTTGAAGTTGAGACAAAATATTATGCTAAAATTTTACAAATGCTTTAATTAAAAACTTTTTTCCTAACAACATTACAAAAATGTGTGCTCACAAAGGAGCAAAAATGCTGGCTTGTGTGTGGGAGTACATGCAGTACTTATATGTACATTCAGTAGCTATTAATATCTCCGAGTTCGCATTTCCTTATAACGTTTTTTTTAATTATTGCAAACTAGTCATACTTTATCTTCACGCAGTTGTTAACCTATTGATGTATCCTCCAACTCAAAAATTCGTAATTTAAAGCAATTTTTTTCATTTAAGAATTTCAAAAATCTAAAGAAATGCCAAAAACTCTGACGCACCACACAGATCAACTGTACAATGTACGATACGATGTACACTACGCGAGCAAAAATGTGCTCGAGTCTCGTCACTAACAATGCTAATTTGCAAAAATGAATGGGTGCTTTCTCCAAATTTTTCAGATGTGCCAACATGCAAACATAACACAGAGTCACTTGTGGGAGCCATGAAGCAGGAAACAATACAAGTTATATGTGAAATGGCTTCAGATCCACCACATGTCCAGGTAATATTAAACATTATAACGTGAGCATTCATGATTTGCATCCTTGGCTACATATTTTCTTATGTAGCCATATTTTCAGTATGTTCGTAAAAATTATTGGATACAAATTACTAAATATAGTACAGTAAGTTAACACTTTTCAATTTTATCGTATTCAGTTCAGTTGGACGTTTAACAATTCTGGGAGCGAAGTTATCCATGTCCCGCAGTATCATTATACGTCGTCCGGAACTACTAGCACTCTCACTTACACCCCCGTCACTGAAATGGATTATGGTAAGCATAAGTGGATTCTATAGCTGAAACTTATTTACCTGGCGTCAAGAATAATTCAAATTGATGCATTTGGAAGGGCAATTTTGAGACATTAACGCAAGCTTCGAACTTGTTTGTGAGATTGTGCTGTGAAATGTAAAATGATTAGCAGGCTTAACCGTATGCCAAAAATTATGGGATTTTTGACGTTGGTTTACTGTTACTATCCAATATAATCCAATACAAATTTTGTGATTTTACATACTAGATAAGTATGTGCATACATAAACTGTAATTTCAGCAACGCAGGTTTTTATTTGAAATTTAATCGCTCAGAATATCATGCAAAATATGAATCAATTTAGGAACCATGATGTGCTGGGGTTCAAACTCTGTGGGAAAAGGAGTGGCTGGACCTTGCTACTTTCAGGTGAGAATTTCTCCACTTTCACTGCAGTCTAAAAAATGCAGCCGTTACCCCCCGATGACTGATCTTTCGTGCAGTATCAGAAATTTAGTGCAGCAGCTTGCATTTTATTTATCTACTTAATTGCATCTCTATGCAAACTGACGTTTACAATAGTAGTAATCATTCATCATTCATTTCCAGATTGTATCTGCTGGACGACCCTTCCCTCCCAAAAACTGTTCTATTTTTAATAAAACTGAAGACTCCCTAAGTATAGCGTGCACGGAAGGTAATTATCTTAATTCTACTATTCCAATTAATTCCTAATTATCATTCTAATACAGAGAAAGTAAAGTAAAGTAAAGTACAGTAGTTGGTAAAGTACAGTATGGCTTAATCCATCCGTACTTTATTAGAATCAAGGTTAATGGGTGACACTGGTATGTCCCAAAATGTGTATAATGTTGGAGGGAAAGTGAGGAGATTTCAGTATCAAAGTCGCCTTCGTCAAGTTCTGAGAGTGTTATGAGAATGACCATAGTGTCGTCAAGAGCATAATATTTTTTTCATCGCCCAAGAATAAATATGACAAATGCGGGTGTTAGAAAATGAATGAGTCATCAAATTGTGCATTTCTTTCCCACGAAATATGAGATCTTGTCATCACTAAATGTGCATGGAATTTTTTCAGGATTCAATGGTGGCCTTCCACAACACTTCAATCTCGAGGTCATAGATCTGGTTTCCAAAAAGATCAAGCTCAACTCTTCGTATAAGGTAATATTTGAGTTGGGATTTCATAATCTATGTCAAGGGATTTGTTTGGCAAGGATGTTGCGAAATGTGCTGCAATTTAAAATGGCAATGTGTCAAAGGAAACATGTGAACTGTCAGATGGACAAAGAATAAAGGTTGAGAATTTTTGCAATCTCTACAACTTTGAGTCAACTAAGCAAGTCTCGTCTCATTCGTGTATCCGCGTTGTCTACACGCGTGTTTGCAGTTGTGATGTGAAATCGTAGAACGAACGAAATGGACCAGTGCAACTTACGATTATTGATGTTTGTTATTTTTTACAGATGCCATTGTTTTCCGTGGACGGGATGGAGCCTGGAGTAGTGTTTCGGTTTATAATATACTCTGTCAATGACAAGGGTAGATCTGAGCCCTTCATCTTAGGTGGGTTTTTGATATATTTTAGATATATCTTGGATGCATTTTGTATTTTATTTTATTCTAGATGGGATTACGTTTCGCGGATATTCTAAACTAACTGGTATGTGCGAAAATTCTACACTTCCATTTCGATTCGAGACGTGAATTGACTAGCAAGAAGCATGAGACATAAAGTGGGTGACTCGATCTTTCCGAGTCACTTTCGCATTCTTTCTCACTCTTCTCCAATATTACGCAATCTCTTCCCATTCCACTTTAGTCCATGACTCTGCTCAATTTTATTGGAAATGAATGAAAATGAAGTTTTTGTTGCTGTGACACCCTTCCCCCTTGCCTTCTTGGGCTGTAAGATGAAATTCCGATCGGGTGACGAAGTGCCACTGGCTGGTTTCCTTGAGAATACTCCTTTTCCTCACATTTCCTTCATTCTTTCAGGTCCCACGGCAGATGCAGCAGAGATTAACCCCCTCTTCGCAGTTCTAGTCGGCTGTACGTTAGTCCTAGTAGTTGTACTCTCAGTGGCCATAATCGCTGTGTGGAAGCGATCCAGGAGGAAGCCCCCAATCGCAAAAGCGTACAAGAGGGAAAATGGCAACGGGAATGGAGATGCCAATTTTGAGACTGATGATTCCGCCCTGACCAAAATCGAAAATGGTCTTGACGAAATTGGCAACCCGGATGTCGTCCCCAACAAGAACGGAAAAGGTGAGGGACTTGATTCGTTTCTTTATTTCCTAGTTAATTCTCGAAAGTCTTTAAAAATCAAACACTATTCTAAAATAAAAATAAGCTAATTGTGTAACATCTCATATATGTACATAAATATTTCCAAAGTGCGTAACCTTAACTTCCACCCACACACGTGTTTGATAAAAGTGCAGCAAGTGAGATGGTATCGCATCGTTTTTAGTAGAATAAAACTGAAAGTGGGAGAAAGTTTCATTTGGCTAATAGTCAGCATCTGGGAACAATTGGAAATAACGACGAGCTAAGAAAGGCTACTACTGCTGCTGCCCGTGCTATTTGCTAATGTCTAGCAGCCAATTCTGGATGGTACAAAAGGGTCCAATGTCTTGTTTCAGAGGAAAATTCGATTCAATGAAAGTCGAAAGTGAAAGTGAACCCAAGTTAAGTAAGTTGGCCAACCTTGTCGGAACTAATGTCACACGATGACTACCAACCAAGCAAGCAAGCAAGGATGAGGTAACGAGCAAATGCCACTTCCACACGCTCTCCACAGCAATATACCTACATCACAGTCAACAGTGTCTGTATAAAAGCTGGAAATGTGCAACATTCGATTCGATTAAATGAGATGGAGCCAGAAGACGACGAGGACCAAGAACCAAGAATGCGATACAATGTCAAGAGACTAAATTCCGTCAAGAATACACTAAATTTACTATAGTCTTACTTTTACCTTTCACTCCGTGCTACTGAATGCGAGTCTGTGTACCTACTGGACTAAAGATAGAGTCAGCGTGCTGGCTTTTTTCCTTCCGTATCGTAGCACTCCCTTTATACAGAGTTTAATAAGGCCCACAATATGGAATATACGAAGGGAACCATATCGAGAAGAACTAAGGAATGCGATGGCTTGCCATTTTCTTTCGAATCCATGCCGTCTTGTCTTGAAACTTGACTTGGAACTCGACTGGACCCGATTTTTTGTGTTCTTTCAACCCTTTGTTCTAGCATTTTTTTCAATTAATTTGGCATCACTTCTTCATGGCCCATTTCAAACAAGGAGAATAGATACAGTATTGAACTAATTTACAGACAATGATATTTTAGTAACTCAACAATTCTATATTTAAATTCTTGTTATTTCTGCATTTGAACTTTAGCTAAACTTATCCTAAAAGTAGTTCTCATGTGCATCTGTTTCTGAATTTAAGGAGAGTTAACTACTATGCAAATATGAATACTATGCGTAAGTATACATGTGCAGCCCATGTTATTCATATACCGGCGACCCTTTACATCTATGTCAACGCCCTCAATTGTTAATTCCAAAATAATTTACAATTTCAAAAACTTGGCAATTCTTAAACATCAACGACCTCGAAGTGGTGTGGTGTGGAGTTGTAAAGCAATAATTTTACCCTTAAATACGATTCCATTATGACTTAACTATATAAGCTTAACTAAATATGACTAAATTTGGTGCTGCTGCCGAGGTGGGTGGCTGGGGAGTAAAAGGAACGGGTCCAACAAAGATTTTTGGTGAAATGTTTTCCATTGTGGTTCCAGTCAAAGCAGTTTAGGGAACCCCGAGCATAGTCCAACTTTAAACTTGTCTGTATTGTGTTTTGTTAATGTTAGACTCGTGCCCCTCCAATCTCTCTCCAATTAGAGCCAAGTCTGAGAGAGTAAGAAAGGAGAAGGTCGTTAATTACTCGTCTACCCTGCACAAGATGAAACTTACACTAGAAAATCCTGCACTGGTGTTTGTTGTGTTTGTGGTAACAAAGCTATGTTTACATATTTCTTGCAGACCGTGGCATCCGAGGTTTCATAAGGATTCACAAAACTCCTCCGGCCAGAAGAAGAAAAAAGTTGGATTTGGAAGTAAAAAACAATGGGGAAACCGTTGCGCTGACTTCTTTGGTTGAAACACCGGTAATTAATTGCTATCTCATTTTCCCATCTCTTCTCCCTCCCTACTCAACCTGCCTGCCTACCTAGCCCCGTCCCAGTCGAATCATATTTTCAATTTTCCACTTTTAATGAGCTCAAATATTCATGATAATGAGGAGACTCGCTTTGGATCATGGGTTTCGTCTCACCCCTTGATTTCTTCTAATTTGTGATGAATATTGACGCCTGAAAAAATACGATCAATAAATTTCACCCAACTCACAAGCATAAATTATCACGCTGTTAATAATTTGGTACATTTGATACGAACGATTACGAAACGATTTCTGGAAGAGGAAAATTTTAAAATTGACTGAACATACATATGCATGCAACGTAAGAGATGATCACTATTTAAACCCAGTGTCCTTGCTAGCGCATTATGTACAAGACAAACTTTCCAGAATTTTTGAGCTTGGTAATAGAAAAAAATATTTCAATTATCTTTTAATTAAACGATCTTGTAGAAAGTAAGTAAAGTCTTGTTAAGCAAACGGAGTGAAAAGTTCTGCAGAGTTGACATGACAGGAAAGAAATCTTTCCGTGGAAAGAAAGATAGAGGATCCTGCAGCAATGGTGGGGGGACAAGGAAAGTAATGAAAAATTAAATTTTGATTACAAAGTTGATAACAGTGTCTCTCGAAATCTTGCAACGTTTGCCGCTATGAACTAACCAACCAACCAACCTTCTTCTGTGGCAAGAAAGAAAGGGAGAAAGAGAACCAGACTCGGTATCATATCACGTTAAACCACACCACCAACCGACACGGCCGTGAAATGAAAGGAAGGGAAGCAGACCATTAGATTATTAATGAACGAGGTTGAGTGAGAGCAAGTACATAAGTAAGAGATGCCGGTGGATGGTCTGGAGAATGAATTCCTTCTCACTTGCTTTTGGCGTGTCTCAAGCCTTGCAACAGTCATAACGCATAATGTGAAGGTTGGTTGGGTATCAATATAATTTTAGATGTGGGAATGAGAACCCGAAAACAAAGGGTGAGCAAGTGTTGTTCTAAAGCGTCTTCCTTCCAGACCAGGACGTAATGGTTGATGGTTCTAGTCTGTGAGAATCTTTTGAATTTTGAATCATGTGTCGTGTCTTCGAAGATGCATCTTTCAAGGCTGTTAATTTTGTCCGTGATAAAATGTTTCAAGGCTAGAGTTTCATTGTGAGAATAACTGGAGGAAAATTAAAAGATTAGTCGACCCAAGTTCAAGACAGAATCGGATTTGTTTTATGCAATTCGCTTGAGCACTGTGAACATTGAACTATCGAGATACAATAGATTATAAACACGATAAGAACTTGTCAGCCTGTGTAGAATTATGTTGTTGTGGTTGGCTGCCATTTTCTACATGCAAGCACCTGGAATTAAAGACAAAATCGGTGAAAATACGAGATCTGAACCACTACGAGTAGCACATAAGGCGTATAATCCTTTCTAACAGGGGCAAAATGCATTCGAGAAAGAGAGTGCACATCTATCTGTATTGTGCGAAAGCTATAAACCACGTATCCCAATCCATCTATACGAAATTTTGTGACAAGATAAATCTTTGAAAGGTGCTTGGGAGGGCAGTAAACAAAGCCATTATTTTTGCACCGATTGGAACGACCATATTGTCAATTCTTGTACGTCTCCATTACATACATTTTTTTCCTTTATATTTCAGGATGGAGTTCATAGGAACCATAATCATAAATCATCTTTATTGACGTCTTCGAATCACTCTTCTGCTACTCCACGGGAAAGTCGAATATGATCTTACCTCAATCTGATATTCCACTCCCGGCCCAACGGGTAAACTAATATTTATAATAGGATAAGTAATTCGTGCTCGCCAATTCTGTTCTGAGATTCAAAGATTTATTTCTGTACTTAAACAACTTACTACCACGTGTGAATAGATGTTGTTATGTATGCAAATGTACAAATAATGTAAATTCGTATGAGAAGTGTGTGAATTTGTATACCGTCGTAGGAGGATTCTCCGATCGGTCGTGAGTGTCATGGGCATTGGAAAATTGCGATTTCCAATCATATAACTAAATCAAATCATATCTTACGAAAAATTTTACTCGTGCATTAAAAAAGGAATCCAGGACATTTATTCAAACTATATACGAAACAGTTACCTCCTCCTCCTCACGTTCCCCATAGATTGACAAAAATATTACTTTTCCACTTTTACAATCCAGCTCCCAGACCCATGTCGAACTTTACGAGATCATCATAATCTTGTATTATCATTAATATTACTATTGTTGCGTGATCTACCTCTCCAGTGATTTAACTAAATATTACTTAGTTATAAATACTGTCAACCACAGTCGCTGTTTACTCATACAAATATTGTTGTTCAATAAAAGGTTCTAAAACTTAAACCATGTTCAAATTAAGATGCATGCGAGTTTTTAATTGATCTAACATCTTCATTAATGGCCTTATTGAATCTTCCGTATTCTACATTCGCCTCTATTTTCACTGGAAAGATTAATGTCAGATAACGGATATAATTAATTTTGGGGTAAGTCAAGAAAGCCATAATTTGTTCCCTGTCACTCCTGACAGCACGTGAAGGGTTATTACTGACCATCATGGATTACGTGGATTACAGCTAACACTCGTACAAATTAATTTGTGGATAAATAATAAAAGAGGTAAGAGCATAAGTGCGTGTACTAAGCGGCGATTTTGGAAACCCAAATTCCAAGTTAGTTCACAAATGACCTATGTACCTTGCTCCAGACCAGGACAGGAAACATTCCTGCATATGCCAACATAACTTTTGAGAAGTCAGAACGAAATAAACTGACTGCGGAGCGTAGCGTACAGAATAATATTTGCAGTCCCATTGATGTCTTACTCTAATTAGTCACGTACAATAGTGGCTGTATTTGGATGAGCTCATTCATTAGCACGGAGCAGATCTCTGGAATGGCGGATTTAATTATTTCATTTTACGGCCGTTGATTCAGCCTCATCCGCTATACTCCATGGGCTATAGACTCCTCCTACATATGCCGGACAGTCTCCAGACCCCTGATGTGGTGTAACACGCACAATTTGGATGAAAAATTTATACGGCTTGAAGAATGGATCTCTAGTGTACCACTGTTCGTAAAAAATCAAGCATTTTATTTGCAATAAAAACTAGTTGAACCTTTACAACTTATGATTAATTCAGCCATATTCCTCTGCATTCCCTTTTATTCGTCTCTCTTTCTCTCTCTATCTCGAGAGAGTTTTGACTCTTACCTTTTCTTCTCAAACACAAAGGAAAGGTGGGCTCAAGTTTGATTTTTATATCGTAATATCCTCGTGTAATTACTGGTGAAAAGGAGCGTTTTCTAAAAAGCCAACTCCTCTTCCCTTGGGCTCCTGAGGACTCAAATTACACGTGGAGATGTAAGTTAACAAGAAGTTATCCGCAATTATTGGCCCCAACGGACGACAATGAGCAATTTCTGAAGAACATAAATAATTGGGATGAGGGCATTGTGTGTTCTTGTATTGAACACAAACACACACCAGCCAAGGAGCAGTTAGTTGATATGATATCCGCGCATTGGTCGAAACGAACCTTATCCAAGTAACGTTCAAGCAGATAATACTAATATCCCACCCACCGACCGTGCACCAGCACATTGAAACCTCAACATTATTGCGAGAAAGAGGCAGCAGCAGCAGCAGCAACATTATTATTGCCATTGTCCCGAATAGATTTACCCAGCGACCCAGCCGACAGACCAAAAGGAACCAACTTGAAGAATCATTTCTCGTTGTTCGTGGAGATGACTAGATTGGATTGAATCGGAAGCCCGTGCATTAGAACGTGCTCCCTTTGTTTCAAACGGGGAGAAAGCGTGTGTGTGCCGTGCATTTGGGATGGGAGAGAGGAGCAGAAGAGGCATCTTTATGTGATGGAATGGATGAAGCAGCTCATCTTTCTGTTATGGGATGTTGGATGTATTACGAGATTATTGTGCTTCATATGTAGTACGGCGGCCGAGTTGGTGGATTGGCTTCACCGTTTTCAGATCATTTCATTCATATCATATCATGGAAAATGATATTGGAAAGAAGGAAAAAAGGAAAAATTTATCGATTCTGGCTTAAGCTAAGTCAATTCTTTCACACTGTGGACGTCTTTATGACTACTTCTCTTCCTGTAATATCAGCCTCGTGGATGGGAGTAGGAATATAATACGAATACTTGTTTTCCTTTCAACTCCATTTACTTAATCCTATTGGGAACCAGAGGGTGAGAAAGGAGGCAAGAAAGTATATTTTATCTATTATGTATCAAAGCACATCATGAAGTATTTATGTTTTGTTTTCTGTCATAAATTTTTTTGGATTTTTCGCTCCACTCGCTGCTCACAGACTTTTGGGAAAAATTCATCATTAGCTGGAACTGAAAGGACATCCTCCAAGGGGAACTTTCTCCACACGATTTTGATCCCCACAATTTTACTCAAAGTTTGTACGAGCAATACAACTTTTGCATATAAATTGCTCAAATTTGTAGCCAGAAAGAGGGACGGCCAAATTTAAATGGGTCGTTCAATAAATTCCATTTGGATGGCAAAACAATCGGTGATTTTGAGTATCGAGGGCTTACTTCGTATATAAGTGGAATATTTTCCCATTCCAAATATTTTACCCCAGATTATGGATAGATGTTCATGTTTTAAATTGGGATCAAAGGTTCCCATTCCACAGATTTGTTCTGTTCTTGTTTACTTCTACCACCTGTACCATGAAAAGCGCAAGTACAGAAATGTACATACAAAACAATTTATGCATAGGTTACATATTTAATTCCAAAACAAAATATTAAGGATTTTCCCTCATGCACTTTCTAGTTTCGCAGAAATGCGGGCCAGCTCTACCTCTCTCAGAGAGCGAAGAAATCTGGCATTTTCTTACCGCGGCATGGTCGTGAGAAAGATTATTAATTTTCATTTAATGAACTCAAAATACTGTAGAAGCACGCACCTACCGCCCATAGTTTCCAGCTGTTACTGCCTGATTTATAACTCTCGTGCCTTCACAGAAATGCACCACCAGATTCGGCCCATGCTTTCTCTCCCAAATTTAGGGCTGGGCCTGCTTTACTCTGAGCACTATGAATGCTGTTAATGCTGCTTGCAGCTTATGTCACATTTCAGTTTTTCTTTGCTTTCAACTTTTTAACATTTTTGGAAAGTCCACACGACTCGCAAAAAATTACCTTGAGAGTGCATTCATTTGGTCACAAATATTTTATAGCTTCTACAATATGTACCATACAACAACAATCTGCATGGATAAATAAATAAAATGTACATTTCAATGCAAGCTTTTTGATAGTCGTCCAGGAGCAGCAAACAACTAACATCAGGGGTATTGACAAAAATGTTACCAAACAGCATGCCTTGCGTAACTCTAAGTAGCTAATGCTATATCAAAGCATAACCTTCTCCAAATATTTCCCATGATGTAATAGGCGAACTTCAAAAAGTAAATATAAAGAGGACCTCGTTCTTCAAATACCTCTGATATGCATATTTCGTTAAATTATAAAGTTGGCTGTTGACTGTTGAGTTATTAAGACTTTATGCATGCAGAAGAGACTCTCACCCCAAACCAAATATACTCCCAAATCGAACAAAGTCGTGTTTTGTAATCAAATAACTCTGGCTTCCGAAATTCCCTAATTCCCTTCTTTCTCTTCTGCGCAGCCAGTTAGTGTGTAATGAAATTGAGAATTTAGACTCATTCCACATAAACAAAGATTTTAAACAAAGTTTCTGGCCCCACACGTGACGCGAATAAGAGATGAGATCGGAGAGTGAAATGGTCACAGGAGGTAATTCAACAATGCTAAATTCCAAATCCGAAGAATACCGTCTTGCACCTCATAACAATAATGCTAATCCCCCATATAATAATAAAGCGAGAAATGAGAAGGGAGGAGAAAGTGGCGGAATATGAGCCAGCAAGCAGTGGCCACCCGAGCAGGAACTATAGGAAGGTCATCACCTCCTCTCCTCCTGCTCTCGGACATTTCGCCATTCGTTCAACTTGGATCGTGCTAGTGTTTCAGCATCTACGTAATAAGGCCCGGAGAGCGAAGGGAAAGTGAAGTAGGGTAATTTTATTCAATGCACAAGAGTCCCATTGCACGTTCCTCATTTCGAAAAAAAAACATTCGTAGGTTGGTCATTGGATGAAAATGGAATGGAGCTGTGAGTGCGAGTTTAAAATGAAATGATTATCTGTGAGGAATTCCAGCGCAATCTGTGAGCCGTGTTGTTAAGAACTAATCTGATGCTTTCGCTTGCCAGATAAAAATTCAATCCTCATACAACATCTCATCCGCACCGTCAGAGGCAAGCAAGGCAGCGACAGGGAGTGAGTAGTCGGCACTTTCACTCAATGTCAACCGTTACAGAGATTGTATCGCGACAGAAACTAAATAGTGGATGTGTAGTCGTCGTAGTGGTCCTCATACAAATTCAGGCATTAGCCACTGTTTACCCTGTTTTTTGTTCCTGGATGGTGAAAAATTATCCTGATATGCGACAACAATGGGAGGATTATTCTTCCTGTAGTTTTTTTTTGTTCAAAACCTGGGCCAAACTAAACAATAACACGAGAATGTGGAGGAGACGTGAAATTTATACGGAATCAGACAACGGAGAGTGAAAAGGAATCTCCAGAGCTTGTAGGGTTGAAAAGAGTCAAGTATGAAGGATTCAGATCAGGCAGGTGAATGAAGTAAGTGTGTCGCAGTCTACATAACGGTGGTGGTGGCATCATCATCTCTTCCTCCGCAGCTCGGCAAAACAATAAAATTCAGTTCAACGGGACGCATGCTGTGTTGGCCACCTATTTCGTACGTACCTTTGCTGCTCTGTGTAATTGCAATGCTTTTCTGTTGTTACGCTCTTCTTGGTTCCATCCATTTAAACATACATACGTCATTCTTTACTTTTGTGGCACGTCGTCGTGTCCCACATTTTCCTTTGAACAAAGACTTTCCTTTGTCAAATAAATATTTTCATTTCGCTCCAGCACTTCATCATTCCCCACTAACTCGAACGGATAGCAGACGTTGGGCCAAGTAAGTAATGTGTGGAGTCGGGGAAAGTAAACTGCTGGGCTTTACGCACTCTTCGTACCCTGGTCGCTCTGTGTTTCCTCTCTCTCTCGAAGATCCATTACCAGTTTATGGCACCCGTTTTAATGTTTTCCACGCAGAGCTATGAACTAAGTATTTTATATGATGCGATATCGTATCTGTGCCGACATGGCGTGGACTGACTTTAACTTCTTCTCTGGCTTTCTCCTTCCGCGTGCGTGCATTTTTTTGTTGCACGCTCACACTTTCACTTCCTAAAAGTACGATGGAACATCATTACGGTTGAATAAGTATAATATTTGACAAATTAAGTTGTTCTTGTAATTAAGGGAAACATATTTAATGTTGTTTCAATTTAATTCAAACTTTACATCATTGTAAAAATTGCAACAATTAACAAAAATGTACATTGGCATTAATATTCTCTCTCAGTAGAGTATCAACAGTGAGTATTTCTATTATTTTTTGTACATTGTATACTTAACACGTTACGCTATTATTTATTAACAATAGTGATTTTTGAATTATATTGATTAGAATAAAATTTGTATGCAAAAACAGCTCAATAACAAGCTCAAGTCATACGCATTGGGATACACTATTTATAAAATGAAAATTTCTGGAATTTTGCAGACGTAGATACAATTACATCATAAAGAAATGATAGAAAACTTAATTTGGAATCTTGCCTTGAAATCTTATGCAGATATGCACATTAAGTCATCTACATGCAAAATGCAAATATTCGCTTGACGTAGTATAAATATGTGGGTTTCGTGATGTACTAGTCACTTAACTTTTTGTAACAAGATTGACGGCAACAGGAGTTTTATTCTTACTTTCTAAATAGTTCATGGCGCGGATGAAGATATGAGTCACCACATCTGTATGAACATATGTATGCATTTGTAAGGCAGTCATGCACGAGGAGACAATTCCTTTTTGTTTTCTCACTATTTTCTATTTCCCCTCCAATATCAATTTGGCATAAAATAAACAAGTTAGTTTACTTTCCATAGATGTGCATACACCGGATTTACGGCATCTTTCGAGCTTTCTCCTCGGGTTCTATGAATACGACGAGGCTGGAAACAGGAGACATCAAGTACATTATCCCATGCCCATCAGACAAGCAATAAAATGCCAAGAATTTGGAGATCCTTTTATTTCTTAAAAAATGAAACAGTTCTTGCCCTTCAGCCTTGTCGTCTATAGTTTTTCTTAAAGGTAATTTTTATTTTACGACAGGCCACAAGGAGACAAGCACACTTTGTCTCCATTGCTGTCAATACACCCACACCCCCACAACTCTTCGCCCACCATATACCTTCCATACGCCTGTAGCCCATCAGCAGGACCAAACGACTGCCATATACATACGGAAGACATCCTACACTACTCGTATCAACCATAAAACAACGGTTAAATTACATGTTTCTTCTCAGTCCCCATCATGATCATGTGAGCCCACTCTCCTTCTCCAATCTCCAATCCTTCCCTTGTACAAAAACCAATGCAAAAGTATGAAAAAGGAAAAAAAACTTCATTTAAAACAACGACAGGAACTCGCGTAGATTCACCCGCACACTTATCCTTAGTTCGGCCTATTAAGGTGTCTCCACAAGTATAGCCGATAAAGAACCCAAAAAGTAAGAGTTCACCGTGTACCTGTTTTCAAGAAAATGTTGATTTTCCATTTGTAGAGATGGTAACACATTTTCGTTGAAAGGAAGGAGGAGGGTTTTCCTGAGGTTTAGAATGCGTTGTGGCGTCGGACAACCTCCTCATCTTCATCTTCCTCAATACTTCCGTATCCGTGACTTGTACTCGCCGTCGTTGAAATAATGGATGTCGGCGGAGGTGGAAAGTTATTCTGGTTAGAAATTACAGTAAAAGTCGTAGCTTCCGAGGTAAGGTCGTAGTACGAGGCACCATCAACACTGCTACAACCATCATCCTTGAGTGCGTAAAAATTATTCAAACTCAAGTCCTTGCCAATTGTACATATTGGGTGCTCTTCAGCCTCATGGCTGTGGAGAAAACTGGTGGATGCACATTTTTCAATGGCGGATGATCTAACTGATAGTGAGTGGAGTGGGGTGGGTGGTGGGTTTTTCGCAGAGAAAGTGGTGGTGGGGGAGGAGGAGGAGGAGGAAGGAGAGGAATAAGGTGGCCCATGCTCTGCTTGTTCTTGTTTTTTGTTGGTCCTTATGATACGCCGCAGTTGTCTTCTCCTTTTTGCAAGCATGAGAGCTAAGAGGGAGAGGCCGACAATAAATATCAATAATACCGTCAGGGTAATGCCGGATGTCATTGGCAATTTGGTAGGGACTAGAATTCCACTTTCTCTCGGCTGGTCCAGCATCGGCTTCACATCGCGTCCTGTTTGGAAAGTCCTTGTCAAGCTCTCGTTTCCTCTCCTATCACCCTCCGCTTCATCTTGATTTGCCTCCGTCCCTTCGAAAAAAAGAGGAAAAATGGAAGATGAACAGCCGATCAAACGCAATCTATGTCCCGCTTTTTTGTAATTTAGAGAATTTAAGGTACTGCCGATCTGTTCGTTCGCTTTACGTTTTACAACATAAAATATGGGACAAGTTTTCAACTGCTTTGACTCTTTGGTTATCTGGAGGAGTTAGTTGGGAACAAAGGTAGTTTGCACCATTCTCCACAAAAACAAACATGAATTGAATACAAAAGAGAAGGAAAAACTTTTCGGCGAGTTTCCACTGCCGAAAAGTTTGCAGACTTTTGATCGAGAGGAATCCTTTCCACTTGCAGTGAGGCGAGAGTCCCAGTTTTAAAAAAGTCTCGAGGTGAAAATTTTTCAAAACCCGGAAAAACACAACCACACCTGCTGATATATCTACATGTAAATGCACTCGACGTGTAGAAAACATTATCCGACCTACATAATTAATTATACTTTTGCATGGTGGCAGTAATTAGTGTAGAAAGAAGTTGGCATCAACTCGTTCCATGTATCTCGCCATGGTCTATCTACTTTGTGCTTTTCCAATTTTGCCATCCATAAGGATTCTCACTCGCTGCTAATTGAAAATTATATTTTCAGATGAATTTATTGCCTTATATTTGCCTTGCCCTGTTTGAATTGACAGTGTTGCGTGTGCTCTATTGTTGCGAGAAATGTTGAAATTTCGCTTTATTTCAATGTTTGCCAAGCTAAATTAAATATGCAAGAGTTAATAGAAACTATGTATATACATTTCTAAAATATGAGCAAAGATTCACGAGACGATCTCTTCTTTGTTGAACGAGCAGCGGTTGAAATGGATCTTGTTTGAGCATTTCTCATGAATATTAAATGAATAACATGATATGATTCTCATTATATAATTTGACGAGATTTGCACATAAAGATATCACGAGGAAGTAGGAAGAAGCCTATAGAGTATGCTGAGCTATTTAATGGTGTCAACAGCTGGAAGCTCTACATAATACTCTCGAAATCTGTATTGTTGCTTTCAACATGTTGCTTTGTCCATTTCTGCATGTTCGGTGAGCGTCATTAAATTCGCAAACATTTGGAAAATTAATTAAGCCGTAGGGAATAAATTGATGCATTTAGATTACATAACAGGAGAAATAACTGGCAGGTATTTTGCTTAGGGAAAAACTTATATAATCACCATTTCACAAGAACAAAATTATTTTCAGGTATTTTAACCTATTAAATGATTGAGAAATATGCATAAATCTGTATGCAAGTATCTTCATGTGTTTGCTAACTCTATGTGCGTCGTGTATTGCAGCCTTGCATATAATTCTAATATATTTGACAATTTAAATTTACCCATTAGTGAGAAATCAGCCTAAACTTATACTTGGAACTATATGTATTTGAACAAGTCAAATCAATATTTGGTTTGCCTTGCTCATGTAAAATCGAGAAATATTTCAAATAAATTTTATTAAGTAAGTCAAGGAATGATGTTGAGTCAAGTCTAACTAACCAAATATTACCAGGAAATACATATGTACATAACTGCATAACATAATGCATGTACATATGTATCTAGGATTAAAATTAAGCCGCTGATTAAATTATCTTGGAAAAACTGACAAGTTTTCCTCATGTCGCACAAAGGTGGAATGTGATGCCTGCCTTCCTTAGCTGAGCTAATCAGAGGGATCAATCAGAGAGAAAGTAGGTGATTTGAAGTGAAAGGCGGTAGTAAGTAAGCAGGCAGGTAGGCATGTGTATGGCATTATAGCATTAAGTTTCAGGGTTGAGTTTCAGGAAGGATGGATTTCAGGATTGGTTCGACCATTAAGACCAAAAATCAGCCAGAGTTGAATGAAAGGACGCTCCAGTTCCGTGATCATCCAACCGATGCCAATCTACTATTCAATCTAACTTATTAGATTTCCCAGGCCCCTTGCTTTATTTTACTTTCCTTTCTCCGCTATATGGGCTCCTTGCTTAGAATCAACTAAACTTATTCACCCACCTTCTTTCACCTCTCGCCACTGATGATTATATATTTTTCCAGTTACAAATGTACAGAATTTTACGTGGGAACATGGCCTATGAGATTTATTCCATTCATGAATTTGAGATCTGGCTGACTCAATGTAAATAAGGTGAAGAACCAGAATTAAGCTGATCTGATTTAAGGATTTGTTCTTCATTAGTGACAGCGAGAATAGGCTGCAACTTTCGTGTAGGATTTTTACTCGCTCTGCATTTTATTTTATTCTGCTAATACTGATATTACTCCCCACGATGGGAAGTAAAACTTTAGTTCAATCTATTGCATAAAACTGCTTCCTAAAAATAATTTATAGTTTTTCGTTACAACTAATACGTATGAAATTTAAGTTACAAACTCTGCCACCTGAGTTTATTTATGGCAATTGCGCTGACAATATCGAGAGGAAATCGAAAATACATATTTATATACTTTTCTTAGCGTGTCGCATATGTGTATCTACGGAATCATCAGTTTGGTAAATCTGAAAGTTACTTTCTTTGGTTTGTGTGTGCTGATGTGAGAAAGGGTAAGTTGGTAAAGTCAGGAGACAGAGGAGAAAACCAACAGGGACCAAAGACACGAAGCCAAAAGCGAGAGAAAATATTGCAAACCAAGGAGAGAGGAAATCTCAAAGTATGAATCGAAAAAGTTGCAAGTAAGTTGTGTACTTTTTGTCACAATTGCAATCTGAAAAGTAGCGAAACAGTTGACAATCTGGGAGGAACTACATTGTATCTGTATCAACATTTCGCATTCTCCACTTCTGACTTTTTCCTGTGTGGGGAGGGGTGAAAGCGGGTGTGTGATGGTTGTGATGGTGTATGACATAAAAGAAGAAGAGAAATAAAATGAAGCCGTTGCTCACTTGATGGAATAATGTGGAAGGAGCATGGAGAAAGTTGTTTCCCGAAGGAATTTCTCGCCCAACATTTCACAAGCCCATAGTCGCCAATATGCTTGATTGTATACGAGAGGATGGCTTCGTGATGAATGTTATCTAGGTTGTCCTCTGGGGGTTTCCATATTCCATACAAACTCTCACCACCACCACCGCCGCCACCAACACCGCCACGGGAAGCAGGACCAGACTTGCCACCACGGGAATGGATTAGTACATCAGGTCGGCCTTTCAAACCGTCTTCTTTTTCATCCAACAACTTTAATTCCTTCTCTTGTACCTCCTCTGACTTTCTCCACATCCTCAGGTAGTTATCGGTGGCTTGCCCACGGTGGTGGTGGTGGTAGTGGTTGGAGGTCGACGCTTTTGTCGGATTTCCGTCCGATCCGCCCTCTGATTTTTCAGTGTCTGTCAAGCTTAACCCTGTTCCATTACGCCCAGTTTTGTCGGGAAAGGATGATCCCGTAGTAAAGTTTTTTGCCTGTGAGTTTCCATCCACGGCCACGTCACTATCACTGACAGAGTCTTTCACTCTCGACGTTGAATCACTTTCCGCTCTCGTAATTGGAAAAATGTACTCATCAAAGTCCTCTAAAGGGATGACCTCAATAGCGCCTTGGGTATGATTCCCCACAACCATTGGCAGAATTGGAACGGTATCATTAGATCTATTAGATAAGGTCCAATAGAAATTCAAATCTGGTGGCCAGGCCAAAATGTTGCAACTCAGCTTGTGAGATTCTCCAATGGCCAGCGGAATGCTCATGACTTCGGCTGAGACGCACTTTGGAGCAACTGTAATGAAACCAAAGACAACAACAATTTGTGGGTTAACATTACTTTAATAATACGCACACGTACATATTCCGCTAAAACATGTGATCAGCAAGCATTTTTTAATGAAAGGACATGATCTGATATTTTAAATTGATCTTTGGGGAAAAATAAAAACCATAACCAACCAGGAGCATCATTACTAGAGACATAATCTTGGAACTCGTGTGGAACGACTTGGCACAAGCCATTAGACTTTAGGATCCTACGACCTTAGTCGATTCCACACTGTGCGGCAGTAGTCTTCTTCCTCCTGAAGTAGTCATGCTGTTGTTGTTCCATTACTGCGTGGAATACTCTAAACCTACCACAGGTCGATGGAAAATGGCTCCAATTCGTACTAATTAATGTTTTCGTGCGCAATTTTGTCAGCCAGGAGAGCTCCATTTAAAATGGTACTCAACCAATGATTGAAATCTGTTTGAATCATGCTAGACCAAGATTTGGATCAGGATTTAATTGAGTTAACTCGTTGAGGCTCAGCTGACCTTGACTAATGGTGAAAGTAATGACTCACTGACTTAATAATTAGTGGGCACGTGTATCAATATCCGTATCTATCTACGCATGTGAATTTGTATCAGAAGGTTGAATTAAATTGGTGATCTTCAGTGATCATCATTCCTTCAATAAGAAGAATAGAATGTGCATATTAAAACTACTTAAATTAATCCACGAATATTTACAGAATATCGTAACTTATTTATGCGATTAAAAAATTATCATCAGAAAATTGTCAAGAAAATATAGTCAGCACGAACTTCGACTGTAAGGGTAAAAAAATGTAGACGTAGAGTTCAGGTGTTCAAGTAAATTATCACCGATTAATCATTGTCTGCTCTGGCCTTGTCCTCACTCAGCGCGTTTAGGTTATCATAATCTAAGGACTGTCACATACTCTTTTTCTCCACAGTCCTAAATATATCACGATCGATATACACATATCGCAAGGTTGACTTGGAACAGTTTTTAGTTGATGGAGACTCAGGGCGGACCCAGAAAAAATTAATAAAACATGCCACGATAGTTAACTAGGTGACAGACCTGTCAAACGGAAGGAAGGTGTGGTGTGGGAATGTGCTGAAAAATATGAGGACTACATAACTTGGACGCGACTCCATTGTTCTGCTCTTTTCCTCCTTCGACAGCAGCAGATGATCTGCTTTCATTCTCGCACAATGTGATGCTGTGGAATCTGGGTTTGGCGAAACTAACTCAGCAACCTAGCGAAATGATGATAAAGCAGTGAGAAAGCGAAAAAAGCTGTCATCTAATGGGAGGCACGGATAATATATCTGAAGCCATAATTTATAGGCGTTAACAAGACCTGAGACAGTTGATCATTAATGACACGCCATAAAAATCTCATCCCTACTTTCTAAACCAAAGTGAAGCTACTGCGTATACATAGTCAAGGTTTGCCTGATGCTTCAAGCAACAAAAAACGGTAAGCAGTGAAGTATCCTTGTGTCATCCGCATTAATGTGGGTTTAGCCTCTTCAAATAGTGTTCGTTATTTCGTAGCCTGACTCTCTTGAGTTCTCCTTGTTAACAAGAATCATATTTTATACGATTCTCCGTCTCACTGAATAATACATATTTACAGGCTACGAATCCATAATGAGTAAACCAAATTTCGGCTATTTGTCTAAATGACCCCTTTTTATACATATGCATACTTGTGTCAATTATTGTCAACCGAATAATAAATCAAAACAATGGACCTTTCTAAACTTAAATACAAACATACTTTTTGATTGCAGTAAACAAACATATTTTGATATTTTGCAGATAATTAAAATGTTGAGTACATGTGTATTGATTATTGTCCACTGCATTACAACAGTGTGCGTGTGAGGCAAAATTGTGTACATGTTTCGCATTTCATGTCAAGCAACTCAACACTTGTAATTTTGTGAAATGCAAATAGCTTATCAAATACTTTATTCATGGAAGACAAGACAGCCTTCACATAACGTGTGGGCATATGTATGCAAATATTGGAATTGATTTACAACCCATCGTACTTGCTATGCAGAATATTACTGGTGCAACTTTGAAGTGGAGAAAGTAGCATTTACATGGGTTTCGAAATACATTTCCGACATGCCGCCTACATATTTTCAATGGAAAAACAAAAGTTTGGGTTAAACTGGGCACGATAAGTTCGTCTTATTCTAAGAATTTGTATCGTGTCTCTAATTTCCCATTTCAGTCATATAATAATAGACCGTTAAGAAGTTCGTGTATTTATGTATCTTGGTTTACAGGAGCCAGAATATGACATCATGAACAATAACGAAGTGCAAAGGCTGATATGTATCTATAAAGGTCGTGGATTTTTTAAGAATAAGAAGGTTTTGCAAATTGCGTGCTTGACTTTATTGACTGACTTTGTTGGTTAATTTTAGTTTTCGTGTTTTGTAGGCTAAGTCCTCGTCAAAGTTGTTCTAAGGTTGAAAATATACAGTGAATTTAGCCATGACACGTCACTCATCCTTTCTCAGTCAGTGAGCCAGTTTGTCCAACCTTTAATCTTGAAATCTTGTTGGTGTGACTGACATTTTCTCCTGATTTAGACCATATGCCGGCGTGGAGGAAAAAACCGTTCGATTTTGTTTCACTTTTTTTTGTATCCTTAACAATGTAAGATACTACTTGTACACCACATATGTTGTATGATGACTGATTGTGAGCGATGCTACGCTCCATAAGTGCACCAAATTGTTGTGCTTCTAATGAGATATCAGCAATTGCTACATATTTATATATGTAGTCATGTATTATTAAATCTTTGTCGTAAAGATGTGGACGCAGAATTGCCACGTTTAAGGGATATTGCTGTATATAATTAAGCTCTTTTGCACCATTGGTTTATACGTATCATAGTTTTCAACGACATTAAATTCAGTTAGGAAAGAAATCAAAGCATTGTCAAACCGCATATGGCTTTCTATTTCTCAAATATTTGAGTTGGTATGCATATTCCTCAAATAAAATGAGGGACCGCAATATATTGGCATATTTAAATCCGATCTCAATCCATTCTATAAACAAAGCTTCGAATTCGATGCAAGATATTTCAAGATTCTTAACATTTAATAATATGACAAAAATTGAATACTTTGGCAGGATTTTCAACCCACACGCAATAGCATCTGGGCTTTATTGTTGCACTTTGTGGAACACCCTTCGGTGCCCTAAGCAAGTTATTTAAATCAACTTGAAGAAAGGGAGAGACCCAAGGCACAATATTAGCTAAAGTCAATTGTGCTCCGTTTCCTACTCACCAAGTGTAAATAAGATTATGGAGGAGGACGGAGATCTTTATTCTCGCTCTGCCTGCCTGGGTGAAAACTTGGAAAGGGTGAGTTGTGGCGTGGCGTGGGTTAATCCTTCTTTATTGTAACACAGAGCTTAGCAAAATGTGAAACACTTTTAGTTCTTTCCACCATCACCGAGTCACTACTCACTCAACCACTATTTTCATAAAGATAATCATGTCGGTAATAATAGCGTCATTTATGGGTGCTTTAGGGTGTACTTTGAAAAGGACTCAATCTTGGCAGCAGCGCAAAAACGCATGATGATGACGGTAATTTATGAAATGGAAGTTGCGTGCAGATGGATTAAAAGTTGAGTTGTATCATAGGATTTGTGTCGTGTGGTAAAAATACAGTGTTTTGTCCATCAAACTCGCATGATCAAATACTTTTACTTAAAATACGTACTGTTGGACCAACAAACACTACAATTCAGCGGAATAGAGATCTTACTGTTAAGCTCAATTGTGAGTGGATTACTCCTTCCCTTCCCAATGACGTTTGAGGCTTGGCAAAAATATTTTCCCCCGGAATTTGTCTTCAGATATGTCAGAATTAAGGTCATTCCGGTAAGGCGAATCCCAGTGGTTTCATCGTTCACCAATTCGTTTTTCTATAGATTATTCAATTTTGAATTAAATATATATTTTGGTACAATACTTTACAGCATGTGAATTTATAAATAATCGTATTTGGCCCTAGTATTTGGCCCATTCAATTGCTCAGCAGGTTTTTAATATGTTTATAGAATTTTTATTTTGGGCTGCTTTGTATAAATATTCAGAGGTAAATAAATATTTTTCTCAAATGCACTGACTGTTTGACGTGGGAGTGGGGATTTTGTGTAGATGCACGTACTTATATATTTAGTAGACTTGGGATTGACAGAAACCATTTAACTTGGGTTAGTGGGGGTTCTATGATAACTAGAAATCGGATTTTTTTTGCATAAGTGAAAGTTAGTTTCCTGTGTATGATGATAATAGCCCATGTGTATAGGCGCTTGATAAAATTGAGCACGATTTTGTCGAAATCTCAGGAACTTATTGAAAAATTTCCTTTCTGCATATACAAATAAATCCTTGGTAAATTTTTAAATTCTTGAGAAAGTGTCACATGAAATGTCTCATGTCTCATATCTAGCTCGACATGATTTTGGTAAATCCACAGTGAACGGACACATTTATCTAAAAATGTAAACGCTTATAAATATCTCACCCCGTGGAACCAACTTAGCGAGAATATTGGAGGAGAGCTTCGTACATGGCATTCCATCAAGCAAGTTTCCCCTTCGGTGAATTCATTGGTTTTATTTTGGCCAAACCGCAAAATGGCAACTGGAGTGTCTGGAACAAAATATCAACTTAATTAAGTCCCACGTTTATTTGTCACCATTAAAATTTACGATGCACTTCATCCTGTTAAAGTGCACCAGACACGGCTAGTTATGGAACCTACTGTCGAGTCATTCAATCTCTACATCTTGGTCCAACCCACCCGGCAGAGGGTTAACTTTTACTATTTTTAGTAAACTAAAAGTAAATAAGTATTATTACTTGTGAAGACCAATCAATGCTAGTTGTCAGTTACTTCACTAATTCTAGCTTTTTCTGGTATGTCAGCAGTCGATGACAATTACTGATATTTTCTTGGAAAAGGTATGTCTGCATACATACATATGTTCAACAAATTGATTTGACCGATTTTAACTGTTAAGTACTACTGCTTACATTATAAGAATTGTTATTTCAAGTTTTTTAAAAATAAAAGTGTTTATTTTTTACAAGTTAGATTGGTCTGTACAATGCGAAATATAATATTGCAAACGAGGCTTTCATCTCAAAAATAGAAAAGATGCATCCCCAAATGTCTTATTACTTACGTACTAGTCAGCAAAATTTATCTACAATACAAGGACAACAATAATGGCATGCCATGTAACTTCTATGAAGCAAAGTAGAGATGAACAGAGTGCTAGGAATCTTGGAATATGCTTAGTCTGCGGCTAAATGAATGAAAACACACAACATGCAAAGCCTGATAATTTTAAAACAGCTATTGTTACATAAGCATTTGCTTTGTCTTGAGCACTAATTCTTTCTGGTTATAACGCCGGACATCTTTTATGCAACTATTTCACGAAACCATCTCAACGATCCTTCTTGCATATTGTGCATCCTTTCACAAGAATTTTTGTTTCGCAATAATGCTTACGTATTAATATAATGTGTATTATTGTCCAAAGTTGGACAATGAACATTTACTTGGATGAGGGGACGAGATTTTGTGCATTGCAGGGATTGAGAACGGGAGATAAATGTGTTGCCAAGAGAAGAATGCAGATGATGGAAAGATAGCAAAAGTGATTTGATTAGTGAGTAGAATTTATTACTTTGACACTCCCAGTTAGTGCCCGAATCCCTTCCTCTAATCTCATATTTGTCTTAATCAGGACAAATTTCTCGAGGCACTCAAAATTGGGTGGATGTAATATGTAAAGCTTAACGAGATTTCGGCTCCTGGTTTTTATCTGCTTGATCATGTTCGAGAATGAGAAAGGCAATGAGAAGCGAAAGATTTCTATTTCTTCTTCTTGTGTCAACAAGACGACGACTCCAACCGAGATGAAGATGCAGCGGAAAAGATCAATTTTGGTATCAGGGAAATGACTTAAATCAGAGCTCAGCCAAAATGGCACCAAAATCTCAATACGGTAAATTGTTTCAATCAGTCATGCCATTTCTTAAGTATGTAGCTCAACATTAAGTAATAAGCAAAAGGATTCAAATTCTGAATCATAGATAAAAAAATATCGACTGTCAATATTTAGTAATTATTCATAAAACGAGGATAACGCCAACACGGGTATCAACGCAACTAATTCCATAGAGATTTTATTTTACGATTCCAAGAATTTGAGGTGACAATCTTACATTTTATCCGCATGGTTTTTCTTGCCACCATCGGCTTTTCGTTAAGCCTTGGATTTTCTGCCCTACAGGATATCGTTTCCTCGTCATCGAGAATTTCCGGCTTGAAGAGAAAGTTGTGAGTTGTCACATTGTCTGCCTCAGATCTCTGAAATATTAATTATTTGATGTCACCCATCCATTTTCATAGGCCAACGATTCGCTGAAGTAAAGGCTCCAAAAATAATGGGGTTAAATAAGAAACCAAAAAAATGGAATGTAATATTCTACAAGGTTTTAAGTTAAAGTGCAGTACAGTAAAAGTTGGTGATTCGATTGGAGTCCAAAAATATTGTCAATTTCGAGGGATGATTAGATTATAGAGCTTTATTGCTTGTATGTTAGTCGCAGTAGAAGTAGCAAAAATAAAGCAGTCAGAGTACTTACAGCTTGATAAGTTGGTCCCAAGCGTTTCTGCATTTTCCAGAACTCTATTTTTATTTCAGGATAAGCGCCTACTGATTTGCACCGTATTAGGTACTCGTTCCCTGCTGTCATCTCGTCTGGGACTTCCAGATCGACCTCCTTAACTCCGACTAGAACGACATGTACTATTCATTCATTTGCTATTAATAGTATTCTAGAGTAATCTCGAAGCCATAGTCGTTTTAATATGAACTGAAATATTATTCGCTAATTGTCAAAAACTGTTCACAAACAGGCTCACTCAGCTCATGTCTTGAAACGTACATACTCCTCGTTCTCACAAAATTAACAGTGTATTAGGTTTCACTTTATTTCATCATCCAAATCTACCAAAAAGTGAGCCGAGAAATTTTAATTACAGAACTTACGGTAAACATCCAAGTTGACGTTGTGAGAAAGTGCTCGGCTTTCATTATTGTTTGAAGCTTGGCATGTTAGCAAGTCGGCAGAATGTGAACTCCCCAAATTACTTATGCGTAACTCATTCACGGCATAATTGCTTCCGACGAATTCATACGTTGAGTCAATCATCACTCCGTTTTTGAACCATTTTACTTCAGGCAATGGCTTTCCTGAAAGTTATACCCACCAATATTTAGCATTAGGTATTTACCGTACTAAATAAGCAACAATAAGTAGCATGCTAACATGTTTAGCTAAATTGAAATATGTGAAGACAAATGATCTTTTACCGACTAGTCTTATTTTTAAAGTGTGTACATAAAGTTGGGGGTATTGATGCATGGTTCAATACATGAAATGCTGTTGGTACGTGTACGGTATATGCAGAGAAATGGTGGAAAATGACAAATCCATACAAAGTGTATATATGTATATAGGTATATATGTAAATAACTGCCTTCATTTAGGCCTTCTTGCTATGTTTAACAAGTGACTTGAAATTAAAATTCTTACCTCCATAAGCATTACACCTCAATGTCACATTTTGACCTTCCAGGTAAGGCCCCATATACGTTATGTCCGAGTTGTGACTTGTAGATGATGAGATTCTTTGATCTGCAATAGGACGGGAAGTGGAAATGTCCAAGATTTCCAGATGAGAAGGTGGTTCTGTAGCAAAAATGCAACTTATTCATATGAAATGTCCGAACTTGAACGTATGTACATAGCTGTAAATTTATGTTCCAAACTCACGAATGACTTTCAACAACATGAAATAGTTACTGGTCGGAGCACTCCGATAATCCACACGGCATCGGTACACCCCTCCATCGCTGTAGCATTAAATTGAATGTTAGTATAAATAGGACAATTTTTGTCACAGAAAAAGATTTAAACCATGAAATAAATCCAGTCACCTTGGCTGAATATCTTTTATTATCAAGGCAGGAGAGCGTCTCAAATTAAACACTCGGAAATATAGGCGAAGGCCCCAATCATTTTGCACAGGCAGGTGTCGCGGCTCTTTGTCCAATCGAGCGTCATAACTGCGAGACATTGAAAGTATATTGTTTGTAGAATAATTTTCTCCAGCTCTTCATGGATCAAGAAGCAGAGTTAAAAGTTTGAGAATGGGGAAAAGTTGTGTGGGCGGGGATGATATTTAATATCAAACGAGAGTAATCAGAACGGATTTAGACTGCTCCCTTGAGCTCAAATGACAATTTTGTATCTTTGCTAACATTTTGCAAATAGCTGCAGTTGACATTACTATGCACATACTCGTTTATTTTGCGAGGGAGTACACGTAACCGAATTGAAAGCTATTTTCAGGAACTGCTCCTGACATCAAAGTAAGAATAAGAGTTATGAAAGTTTTCAAGTTTTGTCTGAATGCTTCAACTACACAGGAATTGTATATTTTGCAATTGATTAACCTTTAACCGTTCGTTATGCACGTAATTGAGCTTTGTCAAAGACGGTGTTCATTTGTTCAAAAGCAGTGTCTATTGGTCTGGTATATCGACTAGAGTAAATAGATATGTGAATGATAAGTACGTGAGACTTGTTGAAAACCTAACATGACAATTTACCTGTAGATTGGTAAACCGGAAGAGTCCTTGAACCACAAAATCATGGCGATATCATCAAAAGATCCAACCGGGCATGGTAGTTGTGCAAGGTTATTCGTCAGGCTAATTATTTCTCGAACTGTTTTTCACATAAATCCACACATATTAAATTAATTAAATAACTGCTTTCTGCGTTTCAGCGTGAAAAATTTAGATAACAACTTACGTTTCTTAGAGGATGAAAAATTATCACAGCTTGCTATCCAAATTAGGAGTTGGAATGTAGCCAGTTGAAGTTGTTTTATTTTCTGCATTATTATAAATGCCACGCTATGATAATGTAAATAACAGGCCCACTATTTTCTGAATCAGAATCGAGGCTTAAAATTCCCCAAGCACAAAAACCCTGTTGTTGAATTCCCATTAGGACAAATTTTATGAGATTTCGGTTAGGTTTACACAAATATGCTCATTTAATATCAGGTTTGGTATGTCAGCTCAGAAGAAGTTTTAGTAGCACTTATTTTATTTAGCATAGTTGCATATGTATGCATTTACAGATAAAGGAAATCTGTGACATGACCGACCTCGAAATAACGACAACTTTACAACATTCTTGCAGCCGTTTAAATCTTGAATACGTACATATAAGGATTTTTCACAGTGTACTATGCAATAATTTTACATACTGATAACGAAGAACCAAGAAAGGTATATATGTATTTATTCGGAATCATATTTGTCATAGACTCGATATATTTATTACACAATAACAACACAATAACGGGCATTTCGGGTCACAGAACAATTTGGCACTTGTACAATCAATTTGGTTATTCTATACATCCTGCACCCGGAAGTGGAAAATGGCACAATTTAGAGAACTTTTGTTGATCACTGCACTCTTAATATTTAGACCGTCGATTTACTGAAACGTTTCAATTCTAAGATCTGTGCATTATGTTTCACTCAAATTTAAATTTGTATTACTTGAAATGTAAGATCAAAGTTATTGTGCGTCAGTATTTCTCAACCAGTGAAATGCAAATGCTCGTGTTTCCTTCCGTCAAGTCAAAGAATTTCGGATACAAGTACATATTCTCCCGAGTTTAAAACATTTGAGGTTTGAAACAAGTCATTAGTAGTAGCAGTAATAGTGGAAGGAAGTACTTATTCCGTTTCACTGTCAAATATTATAAGGTCGTCGGTTCGTTGCTGTAGATATGTATGCATGCATGAGCATATCTTGCACACATCGGCACATCAATTCCGTATCTTTGGGTACAGGCAAGTGTTGCACTGATAGGAATAACAAAACCACGAGTCCCCTGTTTTGTTATGTAACGTTGATGTTTTCGAACACGGAGACCCGAAAAACTTTAGTGCATTCAAACTTTAGTTCTCCTTAAGTTTACGATGATACGGTATGAGTTGCGAGCAACGAGCATTACCATAAGTACCATAACCAGGGAGCATATATAGATAAGACGATGGATAAGGAGAGGCAGTTCAAGTCAGAAAGATCTCCGAGCACTAATACGAACCCGCATTATTTTTTGCATTAAGAGATACACAACCCCTGATAAACTTTTGACGGAAAATGCGAAGCCTAGTCGCCACACAAGCATGCATGCGAAGCGACATTCTTACTTGATGTCAACTAGTTCTACAAGTAAGATATGCACATACCGTCCTCGGATGTGCGTGCAACTGGTTTGATACTCGAATCATGGTAACCGGCGTTTCCTGCTATTTCCTCATCAGCTTTGCACATCAACATCATCAACCGAGAAATCTCTCGGATTTTAGACGCCTAAGCGCTTTCCTGGAACTTTGGTGAGTAAACATGCATATATTATTAGCCACAAGTACCGAGAGGAAAACGAAAACAACTTGAATATTTAATGCGAGAATATGCATGTATGTAAAAGTAACCATATTTATCCAGCATTTTTTTGATCTTCCCTTGAATACACATTTCCAAGTAAAGCGCAATAAATAATGTCCAAATGAAAAAATAAGTAAGTAAGCATACAAATGTATGAAACAAAAACGGTAGAACATTTTTCTTATCGTCCAGTACTGAAAATAATGGCAATCGTACAAATTAGTATGAAATATACTTTGTAGCACCTAGATACATTAACATATTGATTTTGACTAAATTCATAACATGGGGTACATATGTAAGTATCTCACAATCAATAAATATAATGATGTAACTTAAGATTAATTCCTAAATATTGTTTAATCAAATGTTTATTTAAAAATCAAATTTATTGAAACGTCTCTGAATCCAAAGTGCAGAGGACGGGAGGCCAAGTTAAATATACGCAACGCTTTATGAATGTGTCCAGAATTCAATGCTCAACACAGATCAGAAAAAAATCGTCAAATATTTATATATGTATAGTAATCTGCTCCTCTAGTAGACATCGGCGGTGGAATGGTGAAATGACAGTATGGAGGAATTCGTGGTGGATTCATCCTACCGCCGCCCATGTCTGTCTTCTACTGAAATTTTAAATAAATAGCTCGCACTTTTAGACGTGCTCGATACCGATACTATGTATGATGGAAATCGCTCCAGTTTCCCAAAATTTCCAGTCCGCGTTTCTTGGTCGAAACGCTTTCAAATGAAATCTCATCAACTAGAAGAACATGTTGAAGCCAATCTTTCCACACAGCCAAAAATCTTGACTCTCCGTCGTTCCTATCTATTACATACATTCTGCTCCATGGAGAGGGTCGTTTTCGGCAGAATAGTGGCAGTGGCTGCTATGGGATGATGAAAGCTTGTAATAAAAGAGCGGTGAGTGATATGTGACTCGAGAGGCAGTCATAATAAGTAAAATCCACCAAAGCTTTTTAGCATTTTATTGATCTCATATCTCAGACCAAGTCAAGTGATTTGGTCTTGGGTTTGATCCGTATGATCTGCACTACCACTGCCTGGACATAGTTGGAAGTTCAAATTGGGTGCAAGTTAAATTTGAAAGAGTGCGAAGAGTACACGAAGGAAAGGATGAAAAACTACTCCTCAAAGGACAGGGAACCCGCAGAATCCACGAAATATTTTCTGCGTCTTACACTTGCTACCTCTCTCTCGGCCGTTGCAGCTTCTCTCTCTCTCAAGAGACTTGCTTTCTCTTCTTGGTGGATTTGTTATGAGGAAGACCATTTCGCACTGGCTCTGCTGTTTGTGAACTGAATCTTCTTCTGCGTCGTTCTATTGTTAACCGTTCGTTTGGCCGTGACTTTTCTTTTCTTGCCAAGTCTGCTTGAAATCATGGAATGAATCTGCTGTGCAATATCACATTATCTGTTTCTCAGAATTCTGTAAAACTTATTAAAGCTCAAAGGTTGATATTTTCCTTTGTTGTTCTAATTGCGAGGCATTTGAAGTAGAAAAAGTCGGACAAGGAGGCACACTCTGCTGCACCACGATTTTCGCGTGAGAGAAGAGAATAGAAGGATTTTATCTAATTTTTCTTTTCTTGAAAGTGGCCAGTGACCAAAATGCCAACCTTGAAGTTGTTCTGGTTCTGATCGCTATTGTTATTTTGCAAGGGATGAAACGTCACCAAGCTCACAGCCAGCAAGAATTATGTAGAAATAAAATCAAGGCTTTTGTGTGTAGTCTTTCCCAGCTGCAGTTTTCGTCATGTGATCCGACGAGCACCAATAGGAACGGGTTTCGTGCGGTGGTGGCGCACCCGAGTTGCACCCGAGCTATGACTCGGGTGCACTTCGGGCAGTCACGTGACGAAAACTGCAGCTCAGAAAGACTGCACACAAAAGCCTTGAATAAAATTATGATAATGAGCCCAGTAGATATTACTCGGGTCACGTAACGTATCCCAGCCAAGAGAACATTTTTACGGGGTTTCTCGTTAGCTCCCATAAGAGTTAACAGTGAGGCCTCGGAGTCCTACGCCTCTCTGTTAACTCTTACGGGAACTAACGAGAAACCCCGTAAAAATGTTCTCTCGGCTGGGATACGTTACGTGGCTGCCGTAATAACTAAAAGTTCGTATCATCAAATGGATTTTAAATAAAAGATACCCTTCCTTGCTGACCCACTAACCAACAAAACCCGTATTCAACCGATTCTCCCTTTGTGGACCACTGGGACAATTTAGTTCTTTGTCCTAAAGTCAAATATAGCCCAGATGTCAAAGGTTAAATTTGGCAAGGTTAACAAACTTATGCGACATATTGGTAGAATTGATATATACATATGTACAAAACTGGGACGAGTACATGCAGAAAGTTACAAACTCTTTCATTACAACAACTCCATGAGAGTATGACTTTTCGTGTTTCTATTTGTGATGAAGATTTGAGCTGGAGAGAGATGTTTGACGGACGAATCAATTCGCTGGACTATATTTATTAAAAGATTGGTCAGATTGCAACAAAGGCTACATGCAATGCAATAAAAGGTCGAATCAACTTTTCTTTTCCTTTCAGAATGGTTTGCACAAACAAAATGTAACAAATCTTTGAAGATGGATTTTGCACGAAATTTTATTTTATGGCACGTAATACGTATTATTGTTAGGAATTATTGATCCGATTGATTGCCTGCTTCAAGGCAGCTCTGTACTCGTCTTTAATAATCTTTATGCCTTCATCCGTCTTGAACCATCGAAACTCTTCATGTTCTTGAGAAAGACGGATGACCTTTACGCACGAACTTTGCAACTTTGCTGGCCAAAGAGTTACTATCTTGCGGATGTTGGAAGGATTCGTGTACTGCAAAAATTTATCAACAGACAGCCAGCATTATTGTTAATAAGTGCGATTAAATTGTAGATTCCTTCTACTTGAAGCTTACTTCTAAACTGACCTGGAAACAAATGTTGTGATGCAACAACTTGAAATCCACTCCTTCAATTAAACCAGTTTCTTCATTAGTCTCTCTGCGTGCCGTTTCAATTTCGTTTTCCCATTTTCCATCAGATTTTCTTTCCCGTTTCCCTGTAGTTCAGTGGAAATGTTATTTTTGCCTGTTATTTTTACTTAAATATTCTTACCCTTTGGCGGACTCCAATCGTTTTCCAGTTTCTTTTTTAGCAACAAATATTCCATCGCACTCTGACCTTGGTTTTCGCACTCTTGATACACAATAAATCCGCGAACATGGTTTATTTTTTGTCTAGACAGAAGTTGATACTCCATTTTCAGAGTTTACATGTGGAGATGAATATTGAAACGTTGTGAACGCGTCAAGCAAGCATTCAATATGACTCGAAACAATGCTCTTTACGTGATTGATTACATATGCATTGGAGTACTTTTTAAGGTACTTTAGACCTGTTGAGCAACATAATTAAAATATTTGACACTTCCACCAGCACAAAAGTAGAATTAACAATAGAATGCGTAATTTTATTCAATACAATGTCAGCAATGTACATTATTTTCTCTAACATAAATATATTCATAATCAAACATATTGCCATTTACCTTGACTCTTTTATGTACTTGGTCTGTTAAGCCAGACAGATGCTCTCATATTGTTGATCACTAATAATTACTGTCAATGTGACATTGTCACCAATTTCTCTAAGCTATATCCTGTCTCTTCTCTGACTATGATTGATGATCAAGACTCATTTTGTGAAACACACGAGTTTTCATTAATTTTCTAGCAATATCTGTCAGAATTTTGTATAATTGTGAAAGTATTAAACGGCTGAAAATTTGATTATGTCGTGTAATAATGTAGGTTAATATTCTGTCCTACATTGAAATAAACGTCAACACTGCGCTGTGTTTGTCGCACAAATAAATAAATCGGACAAGCCAGCAGAACGTATTTGGGGGAAAGTCGGAGAAAGCGGGGCATGGAGAGAGTAACACATGGGAGAACAATATTGAGACTTGTGACACTTTCCACTCTCGTTTATCTCGTTTCATTTTATTTTGCATAATTCTTCCTGGTGTGGCGAAGACTAATATAAATTCATAGAGAGAGAGCCTGCTGCCACACTTCCTCTCTGCTCTCGAGATTCATTTTCAATTTATTTTGTCCCAATGTTGGTCGTGTGTTGAATGTGTTTTCATTTTCTCGTCTCATCAAACCACACGCCGCTTGTGCTGCTGCTGGTTTTATCCTCATTTTACGGGATTCGTTCTTTCTTTCTCTCTCTCTTCTCGGCCTCTGGGAAGTTTGCATCTTCTTCTTGGAGAAATAGCCTGCTGCCAAAATTATTTGAACTTAGGGTCGACCGTCCTCATTTCCACAGCGCAAAAAGCACTACATTTTCTCGTCTTTTATTTGAAAGAAAGGTCGGAATTTTGCTAGGCGCCCTATTTTTATGCAAGATGTCTCGGAGCATTTAAATGGCTTCATTTACGTTGGACGTGTCATGCTCATTAAATTATGATACATTTCAAACTGAATGAGAACCACGCCACACCTTCACAGAAATGTATATGTGCTCTACGTACCTCGTAATGTTTTATGTCGCAGCGCTAAAAAATCCGCAGCGAGAAGAGGAGATGAAAACGACAAAGGACATGGAAAAAATGTTTGATGATTCAGAAAAGACAATTTACTGGGTGCTTGGAAATCAAAAGGGCAAAGATATGATGCATATACATACATACATACACATGTATTATTTGCATACGTGCTTATGTACATATTCGTGCTCGTAGTGCAATATAATATGAAAAGGAACTTGTTCAAGATTAGTGTTGCTAGATTGATTTTCTTTGTTCAAAATTTTCCATCAATTTTTCTGCCTGAATCTCAATGTAGCATGATGATGTGCATTTTGTAACTTTATTTGATATGGTGTACGACTTATTATTGCCACGTTTTCTAAACAAGAACAGAGCAACCCATTATTGACATTTTTTATTATTAAATATCTTGACAGGCGAGGAAATGGCTAAATATGTACACGTTAGGCAAGAGACCGTGCTCAATGTGGACAAAGTACTCTTCATTGTCATGCAAGGTTCACCATGGTTCACATATTTGAAGAAAAGGAAGAAAAAGTTCTCTTCTCCCGTTACGCCAGTTTTATTTATTAATATATTCAGCTTATCTCTGGCACGCATCACTGAACTTTAATGTGTGGAACTTTGTATTATGATGGGAGATTGTCTGCTACTACTTTCGTTGATTTCAGCTTGGTTGAGTTATCTCAAGATTTCTTTGAATGGCTGTGCTATGCATTGTGGAAAACTTTCTCTGGCGCAAGACTCGCCAAATTAGACAAAGCTAGCCAAGAAGGAGTGACTGAGCCTGTTGTAATTTCACTCAACAAAGAGTTGACCCCGCTGCAGCTCAGGCTTCGCTACCACTTGAGGTGACTCGAACATAAACATTACAATGAACTAATAGCCACACTATAGTTACAACTACGACTCCTAATAAGATCAGGGCAGAGCAATGAGCACCATTCTCGGTGGCCACAGATAAATTAGCTTGACTTTGCTGTAACCTATTCAGCGTTTTAACTGCCAAGTCCAATACAGGGATTGGAGGACTGTGAAATGCAATGAAGCACAATTATAGTTACGTACATACGTGTCAGACTCTTGGCAGGCTAAATACATTATTTTATCAAAAATAGCAATATTTCTGATATTTTGGGCAGTCGAAACCACAAATCCTGGAATCGTTTGTCTTAATAAGTAGTAGTAAGTAATACTTGGGGTAAAAGTGCATTACATTAATGGACTTACATTTGGCCAAATTATTCTCATCTTATTAAAATAAGGAATAAGAATGCACTGCTGCAGTGGTATGGTTCACATGGGGAATATGCGACAAACAGTAAAACTAGCCAAGAAGCATATTATACTTCGAAATACTTTCAGACTTCCTGCGCCATCTCCTCCCTGCAAATCTAGTTCGGCGCCCAACCTTTCATTCCGAGTTGTGAGTAGTTTCTAAAAAGCTGGTGCTGCGGAGTCGATTTGAAACTGTATCCTGTCTCAAAATAGGACAGTCAAAATAATGTTGTTACAGTACAAAATTTAGGGTATACATAAACATAACGGACCATTTTTAACCACTCGTAATCGGCATATAATTAGCGACCATTAGCATGAACATCACAGTTAAATTTTACGAGCTTGAAGAAAACGCTGCATTCCGCAGAGATTATAAAGTACCTCAACCGGGGGTGAACCGCAATACAGTAACATAGGTTTAGCTGATATGCTGTATGCAGATATCAGCTTCTGTCTCAACGCTGACAATGATGAGATTATTTATTAAAAGATGCAAAATGTGTGTGGAGATTAGGAAAGTGGTAAGAAAATACTTCTCATATTTTTTACTGCAATAATGTCGTGCATTTGTGTAGCATGCCTCAGTCGAATTTTATCCCTTGCATAGAATACAACAATTGCATACATGGGAAACATATATATTTATGATATTCTTAAATTGTGATAATATTCAGTACAATGTATTAATTGAACTGTGTAAGTAAATAAGCTCAAGATAAGCATACTCATATTTACTGACTCACATTTGCTGGAAGTCTTCAAAAATGGTTCCGGAGGAGGAAAGTGTTGAAAGCCTAATGGCACAATTTGGTAAAATTCTAAATTGAATTATTCTCCTTGAGTTTACAATTCTAAAATAATGTTTCATAAACTGAGCAGGAACTACGGGGAAGTATCAGACCAGACAATATATTCTACACTTCTTTGTTGCCTTTCTTTCTGGGTATGCATATTTATGCGCATGTTGAAAATTTTAAGAAGAATGAAGGAATTTTGTGTTTGTATTACAAGAAACTAATTCGCAACGTTTTTTGCACAGACTGCACATGTTCTCCTTGACCTTTATCGCGGCCACACCTCGTCATAGGTAACCCCACTTTCTTTCCATGGTCAATCTTGATCATCCAGTCAGTCATTAATTGAAACCGTCAATCCAGATGCTACATCCAAGAACTTGACGCTGGACTAGCAGACAACAATAATGTCTCACTTTTTGAGAAAGAGATTTTATCCCGATACATTCCCATCAAGGCCGATGGAGAATTAGATTCGTGTCACCGATACTCTGCTGAGCTGCCCTTTGACAACGGCAGCGTCGATGCCAAAACGACGTCGAGGTTGGTGGAGCAGTGCAATGGACAGTTTGTATATGACACATCAATTTATCAACAATCGCGAGTCTACGATGTAAGTGTTCGATATAGGTTTGAGATAAATCATCATCACGAGATTTCATCCTTGTACATAGATTGATAGTCAACAAACGTTTCCGTTAGTATTGATTCAAGGAGTGAGTGGATATGAGGTGAAATTATTACGTGTCATCAATGTGATTTATATTTCAGTTCCACATGGTCTGCGAAAACAAATGGAAGAGAGCTTTCATACAGTCTATTTACGTTTTCGGAGTATTTAGTGGAGCCTTATTTTGCGGGTCTTTGTCTGACAGGTGCGTAAATACTCTGGGATTTAAGGTGTTCAGACAGGGTCACGCTCACACTGACAAAGTAAAAGTATCTCTCGATCCTTCCTTCCTTCCTGTCTCCCTCCTGGATTGGTGGGAGTGGGGATTGTGTAAATATGGGGACAGGGATTGTGTGTAGCCGCTTGGTGCCCAAATTTAATCCCGTCTTGGTCAAGAATTGTTGTTTCACTGTAACAAAATTTATGTTGTTTTTGCTGTGCGTGGGCTCAACTTGCAGATATGGGAGGAAAATTGTGCTCTGCGGTTCTGGAATTTTACAATTTGTTTTTGCAATTGCCCAGCCTTATTTCACCAACTTTGTGCTGTACAGTGGATCGCTGTTTTTCTACGGGATGTTTGGTTCAGGTTTGTTCATCGTGAAGGAGACTGACCACGTGTGTTGATTTTAATTTAATTAATTCTGCATGTTGTATTTTTAGCTGGAGCGTATGTCACAGCATTCGTCATGTGTAAGTGCTTTCAATTTGCGAGATATGTACATAGGATACATATCTACACGTATTTATGAATATACATGAGATGCGAATCAAGGCATATTTATAGCAATGGAACTCGTGCACAAGAGCAATCGGACATATTGCGGAGTCATTTTCAACTCGAGTTTTGCCGTCGGAGCATGTTTTGTTGCTATCTATGGATATTTCATCCGTGATATTTGGCTTCTTCAAACCGTGTATGCCATGCATGCTGCTGTATTGTTAGGCTACTGGTTGTAAGTTCACTACAAACTAACCGAATTTAACAAAACAATTTTTGGGACAAAGTTGATGCGTATGTACATACGCGATATTTACACCACAACATTTTCCTCCAGCCTCGTAGATGAGTCCATTCGTTGGTTGTGGACTCAAAAGAGAGTCGAAGAGGCTGTGAAGATTGCAAATAATGCGGTGAAACTTAATGGAGGATCATTTTCCAATAATTACAAAATCCCTCAAACACATTCGACAGTCCAACCGCAAGGAAGCAAGTTTGGTTTGTCAGACTTGTTTCGACTCCCAATTATGAGGTTCAGAGCCATAATTACAGCCTTCAATTGGTTCGCGATTTCCTTATGTTTTTATGGCCTGGCTTTCAACATGGAAGGTCTTACTGGAGACCCTCGTTCTTCGTTTCACCCGTACCTGGTGTTCCTGATTTTGGCATTTGCAGACTTGCCAGGTTTTTTGCTGGTTGCTCTCCTCTTTAACAAAACTGGTAGAAGACCTTTGAATTCGACTCTACTTTGTATTGGAGGTGTGGTTTGCATTGTAACCACAGTCATTCCACGCGGTATTTTTTACTTATTTTAACTGCGTACATAATTGCATCGTAGTTGACTGTTGAAAACAAAAGTTGCCGCTAATTGTAGGTATGCTGGTCCGGACGGGGTTGGCTATCCTTGCCAAGGTTATTTTGGCATGTAATTTTGCCATCATCTACAGCTATACCGCTGAATTGTTTCCAACGATGGTGAGAAATTCTGCGCTTGGATTGTGTACAATGTCCTCCAGGTTGGCTGGGACCCTGGTGCCACAAATCACTCTGTTGGTAAATAATATGACCCACTTATTGCTGCTCTTACACATATATACATATGCAGCTATGCAAGTATTACCATCCACAGGTTATACTTATTATGTAACCACTAATTATTGCTTAGAATTCCATTGATAAATCCATTCCATCGCTTGTCTTTGGAGGAATAGCAGTTTGTGCCTCATTCGCTTTTCTATTTCTTCCCGAAACTCTGAACAAAGAGTTGCCGCAAACATTGGAAGATGGAGAAAATTACAACAAGGATGACACCGCATTCAACACTTTGTGCAATCAAACTCGCGACAGTCGAAAAAACATGCAGATGAATTCAGAAGTTCATGACAAGATGTTGGTCGAATAATTAAATTTAGCTGATCAAATATTACTAATTATTTAAGTGCTGTGTTGTACATTTGTTTTTGAGAAATGCGTGATAAATATATTTTGTTTGATACATACATATATTTAATTTTATATATTTAAAAAATTAAAAGATATGGCTATAATTACGGCATGTTGTTGTTGTGGGATACTTAGCATGTTTGTTAATCATTGACGTAATCGACAAAATCAATACATATTTTACGCATGGTGTACATAACTGTTTGGCGGCGTGAAATTTATAAAGAAAGGCTCTATATTATTACACAAAGCGCAATTCCTGGTTGGGCCCTTTATTACCCACTTATTCATATGTAGTATGCACTTTATTGCTTTCTAGCTATGTTTCTATGCCATTCCATTCGTTACAAAACTGGGAACATGACAGGAAAACAATAATAACAATTAGAATGAACTGCCTCCCAGCAAGAGAACAAGTCTGGTTTGCAAAATTAATGCGGGATTAAGAACTTGTTGTCGCAATAACTTGCAAATGGATAGAGTAGCAAAATCTTATCCTTTCATCGTACGCTGCATTTGCCGTCGTATGTATGTAGCACAGCTATTTGCATGGCCCTTATTTTCTCTCTTTCTTTGACTGCAATACACCGTCATGGGGTTCATGTGCAATTATTTTCGTCCTATGCTGATCCCACTTTGGCTTAACTACGCTCGAGAGATATGCTTTCTTGGCGAATACTTATGTATAACCCCAATCCGTACTGTTGTCGATTTTCGCTGCGAGTTCAAATGTTTCACCAGCGAAAGAACTTTACAAGAAATATTTATCGTATGTAATTGTCACCACAAATTGTTTTTCGAACGTGCTCATTGCTAGTTGTCCCGGTTGTGTTATTTTATTATAATTAATGATCAGACTGTTGTGATCAAACTCTTGACAAATACGGACATAAACTGTAAAAGTAATTCTTTCTCTCTTTTAATGTGCCACACAGATGTAGACAAGTTGACAATACTTACATAATGCCACTTTGAGAAAGAGGAAGAATCTGTCTGTCGGATTGTAGTTAGCTAACCACATAATTTTTAGGTTACATGCTGCTCACGCTAATATAATGAAATCAAACATTGTTCAACAACGAATGCAAAACTTTTGCCCAACTTTTTTCTGTCATCTGTTTTTTTTCTTGAAAGAGAAAGTTGAAGGAGAAAGTCTGGCCACACAGCTGGACGATATCAGTCACACTGCCAAGTAGGCGCCCAACGCCGTATTTCTTTCTTTATCCAAATATTAAAAGTAAATAAATGAGACTATGGTCATAATAAAGGTTGGAATAAAAATGGAAAGCGAGCTATACGCACCTAGCAGATCTGTGTAGAATAGCAAGTCACAGTTGTCTTTTAGTGTTTTTTGGAGGGTTGTTGGAGTTTCACTGAGAAGCAGTTATAGAAAACGAGGAATGACGCAGCGAGGAGAAATGGTAAGTGAAAAAAGTGGCTTCAAATAAGTGTCCAAAACTCCAGTGTGGTGGAAGAAGGAACTCGTGAACGGCAAACGGATTTCGGAACAGTCTTTTACTCTTTAGTGGTGGTGGATAGAAGTCGTAGAAATAGAGGAAATACATAAAATAAAATATTAGTCTTATGCGGTTACCATTCCGTTCGAGATCTCTGACAGCTCGTTGGTCTTTAGGCTTTCTCTTTGGTCTGCTCCTGATGATGGAAACAAGACCACAACGACTAACGAGGAATGCGACACTACTTATTTCACCCGTGCCATAAGAATCTTAGATTCCTCCAGCCAATTCTTAGGTCTCTGCATTATTCCGGACTTTGCCTATATGTATGTATGTACATATGTATTTAAGTGTTTAAGTGCATGTCTAGTCAAAAGTTCTAATTTCGCATGTACCAAAATATCCTTGCTAAAATTACTAATAAATGCACTTGGTATATTTTCTAATCGATTGGCATGTCTTTAATAATTTATCTTCCTTCTAGACAAATGATGATGGAATTATGTGACAATAATAATCCCGAGCTAAATGGCATGATATGCATACAATGTATTTATATGCAAATCGAAAGTTCTTCGACCTTATATAACTTGTGAAAGTTGTCTGTTTAATCTACTTGATTCTCAAATTGATGCTTTTAAGGTTTCAGTTCATGGAAATCCTTTGAGAGTTTAAAACTTATGAAGTGATTTATTCCGTATTTGTATTTTGTGTTAAGTGGAGCACTTAAAATAAACTCATAAAGCATTTAAGAGGGACGTGAGCGTTATTGAATTTTCTCTGTCATCAAAGTTAGTAATACTTTTAGGAATATGCATGTACGAGGAGAGTAACGACATTATATTCACCCTTCCCTCTCAAAATGCACTATCTGACTCAACGCCCACTTGAAACGACATAATTTTGAACCTAGTTGATGTGGCAATGTAGCACAATTTTTCCGAATCATAAATGTGACTCATATTTTCTTTCAATTTAGCCCTGTAATAAAATTGAAACCATTTTCTCTGGAAATGCACATACATATTTGTACATACATATACCAACTATGCATGAAAAGCAACAAAAACACCTACGCCGAAAGCTTTAGAATGCAGCACTCGACTCAATAGTGCATCGACAGTGTCCTTAACCACTACTTGAACTACAACGGCTCCATGTAATGTAAAATTAAATAGGAACGCACATTTCCATAGACGTGAGACACTCGTTCCCTTCCAAATAGATTGTCCAACGACGTTGGCCTTGTCGCGAAGGTGCTGGTGCAGGTAGAAGTTCTTGGGAATGTGGAGCAAAATAGTGGCAAAGTGGAGGAAGAGACAGGTGCGGTGTGAGACGACACAGGTGCAACTAATGACCACTTTCTCCTCTGTCTCTCCACTTCCTCTCCCAACTTCCGCTCCTCACATTTCTTTTTGATGATCCTTTTGTATCTCTCCCTCCACTCGGCGAAAGTTCATTTACCCAGCAGCACGTCTTCTGGAGTGTGTCGTCAATCCCTCGGTGCGTGGCGAGCCAGGAGTAAGGAGACGGATCCTGATGCTTCTTTAAAAATGTTACAACACGTTTGCACCAAAATGGAGACTTGAAACTTGGACGTGGTGGTGCAGCAGGGTAAAGTACGTAATAAGCAAATACGATGCAGTAATGGTGATACAAACATGCAACAATGGAAGAACATGTAATAACAAATATGCGCACTTATGCTTGGGATTGAAACTCTTTGTATAGTTTTCCTCCACACGAAATAATTAAGAGTGCTAATGCAGCCATTTGTGAAGTGTCTGTACAACTCATTGTTGTTGTTCTTCTAAAATTGGTCATGTCAAAACGTTGAGGATTCAGGCAGAAGGAATCACCTTTAGAATCATCGAGTGCTAATTAGAAGCATGCTCTACACGAGTGGGTGGAGGCGGTTGTACAGCCCATCATCGTGGGAAATGTAAATTACTCGAATTCTGGTTGTGTGGTCGTATGTATAATCGTGAAATTGATTAGGCTGTGGTCCGCACCATACCGATGATGTTCTTAACACACACGTTAAAATTAAAACAACAACGGGCAATAATCTCAATCGTAAATGATCAGATACTCCTCGTTGTTTAACGGAGGTAAAAATTATTTAGTTGTGAAACTGAAATATCCAACTTCAAATATGACAATTTCTCCGACTCAAATCGAAGGCTGCCTGTGGGCGGATACGCGTTTTTATTTATGTTCTTCACTTCATAGAATTAGAAAGTAAAATAGAATTCGTTCCCACAACAACAAACCAACAAATGGATACAAATGCGCCTCATAAATATATCAGTGAGCGGAGCATGGTTATGGCTTTTCGAGATAATAAATAAATTATACATCGTTTAGTTCGAGTAACAAAGGGCTGCATTCTTGTCATTTGCATGATAAAATCTAGTTGTAAATTAAATAATTCTTTTGCCCAACTGTACGTTTTCCACGACCACCCTTCCACGAAGCATAAGTATTTACTTATAAGTGAGAAATTTGAGTGATTTGAAATATTAGAATTTATGAATAAATAAACAAGTAAAGAAATATTTAACTTGAAATTTAGCAACTGCATTTCCGAAAAATGTACGTATACGTATTCCGTAAATAAATATTTATTTGCAATTCGAGTGAATATGGTTGAAATATAAATAGATGGAGAAATTGGGGAGAAATTAGTTGAAAGCGGAGATTATGATCATTACTCGTGATTTATTGAATTAAATGTATGCATGGATTCAATGAATCATTTGTTGAAAATTTAATAGGAGCGTGGGTTTCTGTGATAAAATAAACTGATCACGGGGAATCTACGGAAATGAGGATGTGCCGTGTCATCATTATACCTTGGTTTCGACTGTGTGCAGTTCGTATGCACATTCTTGAGCCGCGAGTAGGAGGTGGCTTTTCGAAATTCAGCTTCCTTTGCCCCTTTCATTTTTTTCATCCTTCTTTATGGTTCATTTTAGTCATTCCGGTGCAAAGGATTCGAATGCTGGTGAAAGTCATTCAATTCAGCCAGTCATATCAGTCATACTTTTGAATCTTTTAAATATAAAATATGCATTAGAATACAGGAGGATGACATTCTCAGGAAGGGAACGACGGAAGTTGAATATTTGAGTGAGGGAAAGTTTGACTTGGCATGGTTACGAAGGAAATGGGGTTTATTTTATTGCAAAGTGCACACGTTGGAGATCTGAGAACTGAAATAAACTTGAAATTGGAATTGAAAATATCCAATATGAGATGCATAACAATTCAACGACAATTTTATGAGGGTTCGTATATTCAGAAAGCCAAATGAAACCATCATCGAATATCGTAAATTCCTTATGGATCATGTAACAATAGTGTAAAATGAATATTCAATAAGACATTCAGTTCAACTACATAATCAAATCGCTACATGAAATATATGAAATAAATGTTTATTTGTGCCATGAATTAATGCAATAGAATTTAAATAGAATTCGAATTCAAGAAAACCTCCCAGCATAGCTTTGAACAGCCCGAGCCAACCCTTGTCAGATATCTTACTTACATATGCACGAGTACGTGCGACCAATTTTAGCATTGACCCAGTGCTTAATTTACTTTGAATTTACAAAAAAATCATACTGTCCCCATTTTAAATTTTTACGACAATTTTCAAAACCATTCGTGTTTGTGTAGCCATGATTCAGGCTAAAAAAATTAGTAGAAGTAATTATAATAAAATCACTTCCAAGTCATAAAATGCATTTATAGCAACCAAAAATGAAAATATTGTCAAAAACCTTGAAGGCGTCTGTATCATTCTGTAACACATTGCTAATAAGGAAGTGATATGTATGTGCGTCTGACACTTTTTCCCATACTCCGAAGTTTTCCAAACCCGAAAGTGTTATTCAAGTTTATATGCAGAAGATACCACACTCTTTCCAACGGAAACCAAAGGAATGGAAGCCGACTTCCGTCTTTGTTGTTCCTCGACGTTGTCAGAGTTCGTGGAGTGCAGAAATGCAATACTTAACAATAGCATTTGTTTATCTGAAGTGAAATGGAAACGAAATAGTCTGGTCTCGTGCTGTGCTTCAACTCATCCAAGCCATTTCCACGTTACTTATGTTTTCATGGCACGAATATCTATATGTTAAATCACGCAAGAAGATTACGGTCTCTCTCTGTGTAACAAATCATCATTTGTATCGGGACTGCAAGTCCAGGACTGAACTACAAATATGCATCCGAGGTGAATTTCTGTTTCCTCTGTGTACACACATACTTACGATTAGGGACGTTTGCATTTAAAAATTTAGTCTACTTGTACACGTGCACAACCTTGCGAAGTTTGGCAATGGAAAGAATTTTCAATTTATTGCATAATTGTATAATTGCGTCTGATAAAAAATGTTTTTCTTCTTGTGTACCCGAAATTGGAGTACATGAATAGTGGATAAGGACACGGGTATGTGAGGCCAACTAGAAATTCTGTAGCTAAGGAGATGAGATTGAAGACAGACCTTCTCATTTAGCGAAACGTATTTTGTTGAATTATTCGTGTAATTGAAGACTAGCAACGACGACAGACAAAGACGCGTACAACACGCAATGGAGTATTTGGTGGATGGGAAATGCTTGGGGCTTCCATTTAGTTTTTCAAAGAACTGGTCCCCGAGGTCACCTTAAGATCACCCTTCTTATGTCTCTCTTACGTCCCATCAACTTTCTTTATTCTATCTCCGCACACTCCAACGCAGTACAAACATACCTCCTGCATTCCATCCAGAAGAAGAAGAAGCTGGGAGACCAACACTAAAACTAACGATGGTTTACAACCCGATACTTATTTTCTCCGGTATCTCTCCAGTCCGTCCAACGTTGGAAAGCTTGCCTTCGTATCAACGTGAGAATTTAGGTTCCACCCTTTGATATCATCTTCAATTATTCCTCCCCGATAATACTTATCCGAGCCAGCCTCGCTTCGTTTTGTCACAGTGATTTCTAAGCCAAGAAGGGCCTTCAGGGTGGGCTCAGATAAATCTAAAACTTTGAAATTGGCTGGCTCGTTTGGTGGTTGCAACTGTTGATTGTATTGCAAGTTTAATAAAAATGCAGGCAGGCTGAAGTTTCCTGGATTATTTTGGCTAAAGTTCCTTGGGTTGAATTATTTTGCGAGTTTCGTGGTCTACTTGATTGCTTATAATGTCATCTAATTTAATGAGTTATACGTTTTATTTTATTAGTATTTATAACTTGGTAGCATAACATGTATGCTGATATATATTACCCAAGCTTAATGCAACTTTTAACTTATGTGTGATTGATGCAAAACTAAAATGCATAAAAATATTCACAATACCAGTCCTTTGATGAAACGTCTCTTCAAGTCCTTCACATGTAGTGGCATGAAAAACACGCTCCTTTTGTATTTTAATGTTCAGTCGGATTAACAAAAAGTGCTGCAGTCACAACCAACTAACAACTTGAGCTTTGATTTATTTGCAGGCGGATAAGTGGAAGCTGGAGGCAGAAGAACAAAAAAAGTTCCTCACCTCATTATTCACTTTTCATAACTTATAAACAGCCTGAATTGCATCACATTAGCGTCCACACCCTCTCCATAATCCATCCTATGTTGCGAACAAAAATATGAAATGTTTGAAAGGGAAGATGCAGTAGGCTTCCTTTTTGAGCTTTTTGATGCTTCCGATCACCATTTTTAACCGGTATCATTTAGGTACCAGTTCCGAAAGCAAACCCATCATCGAAATTATATTTTCTTCGTCCAATTCTTACATATTCTTAGACACGAGTGCATTGCATAACCAAAAGAAAAAAAGCATCACCGAAATTATCAGAGTTTTGTTATATCTTTATAAATTTATGCCATCACACGGCCTTATCTCATATTTAGCGATGTGTTTTAATCAATTTAATGTTTCGCATTACCAAATCAAATTTTACACCATAAGTTCATGGCAGATATCACTGTGGACAAATACTACTCATCGTCAGATAAGTGCGGAGCGTGTGGATATAATAAATCCAGCAAGTCTCATTTATTTAGGGTCTACTTTTGACCTTGCATGAGATGAGACATCCCTATCGTTCCATTTATTACACGAAACGAAGGAAGGTAAAAGATAATCATAATAATAATGATAATGAATTGTGAAACAGGCGGACAGTTGAAGATGGGGGAGTGTATTATTAGTCAGTCAGAAAAGGGTGGTCCCTCTGAATTTGTCTGAATTGTCATCGTTGGATCCTTTTTCATCTCATCATTATCATCATCCTTTAAATCGTTATTGCAAATCGAACGGACGCTCAGAGTTAAGTAACGTTGGTGTGCAATCGGGTTGAGTTGTTGCACTGCTCACATTACGGAATGATGTATCAGACAAAATATGCATATCAGTCGAAAGTAATTACAGCACAAAAGCAACCCGTAACAACTTTTATCGTTCATTTGGTAGTTGTTTCATAATCAAAATATCAATGAATAATAATGATTTAATCAAATACCTACATAAACTTTCCAATATTTACAGACACCATTTACGGACACTTACGAACTTCCCTTTTTCGGCCTAGAGAAGATTTTCGCCCGAAATCCCCCGGCCTCTCTATTTACTCAATTTTCCGAGTAGTTAAGTGTGGTGATTTGCACCAAAATAATTAAAAAGTCAAGTTAAGTTCTCCAAGTAAATATTTTATGAGTAAATTCACTTCAATGCCATTGTTGCAATGCAGCTCATTCCTTGTCCTGAAATAAATTCCAAAAGTTGTGCACCGTCTGGTAACTTAAAGTGTTCTTTCTGATGTGCAAGTTTTCTCATACAATGGATTCATTGCATGTATTCTTAAGATGACCTACGTTGTTTTTATCCAGATTGATTACAAATAATGTTTGTTAAGCATTGTCTGCTTACGATATTCTGTAAATCCCACAAATCTATAAATTCGTGCGCATTCATTCAAAATTGGTATTGAATACATTTTCATTATAAACGTATGTAGCTTATTAATCAAATATTAGCAGTGGGAAAAGGTAAAGCAACGAGAACCACGAACTAAAATTGCAAACCATTAACATTTCAAACCTCATTAAGAAAAACAAAGGGATTTCATGAGGCATGTCAACAGCAAATATTCCGCTTTCTTTATGTTCAGTGCCGTCCATTCTTCCTCTGCGCAAGTTTATCAACGTTCGCCACTTAAGCTAACGACACAATCACGGCTTTGGTGAGCATTGGGTGTCGACTTGGAAATTTGCACTCTGACATACGAATTTAGGTATATCAACCAACGACTAGGGCTTACTAGCACCAATAATTCTTTAATTTGAATTGAAAGCATAACAACCAACTAACGCAATTAGTAGGAATTCTAGCGTACCACTAAAATTAGTACTCATAATGGAATGAGGTTGACTTTGTCTTTTGCTCCAAAATAGCAAAATCAAACCATTTCATTAGTCGTAATTTCGCCAGGAAATTTAGAAATTTGCCACAACCACATCCTTTTCACTACACGCTACACTACATCCACATGTTCATGCATTAAGTCAGTCTGCAATAAAAGGTCACAACTGATTAGACTGAAATCATTGAAATGCCGTCATAAATCTGGAAATAATAGGCTTGCTTTTGAAGACTTGAAAATACTACAAGGGAATAAAGTTCTGTGCGATTATAATTAATTACAATTACATGGACGCCTCACAGTATCTGATGCGGAATTAACATATTCATCCCCACACTTACCATTGCATTACATTATTGCAAATATGTGATACTCCTAAAAACTTTGAAAACCCATTTTGTGTCAGCACAAATAACACGGTAGTTGCGAACAGCCCACGAGGCCATAACTCATTTACACCTCTTGTATCTCATTGTAGTTGTCGAAATGGATTTTTTCAAAGTCATAATCAGATGCCCACCTACCACACTTCTTTTGAGAACAAAGAAGTGCAAAAAACAAAGACTGGTTGGTACCCGTTGTTTTAAATTTCTTCCACCAGTTCCACCCAATTTTACTCTGTTGTTTCTTTTTCCAAATAATCTGTGGTAAAAATGCCATCAGTTTCGTTGAAAATGAATTACCTTCAGCATACACATGCATATTTACAGTACATCCGTATACAATGGTTTATTAGTTTGCCCATTTCTCGCGTTGCATGGTCGTGACTTGTTTTATTTTGTGGCGATATGTAAACAAAATCTCGACACTGCGCACTAAATGCTAATAAAACAATTAGTTTTCCAATAAATTTCAAAGCAGAAATAAGACGGGCATTACAGTGAAGGGAACATATGGTTGACTGGTGAGATTGCATTTTTGGCTTGGTCTCTCTCACTCCGTCTCCGTTATCAAATTGGTCCCTGCAGAAAAGTAAAAAAGCTATTCAGTTTAACCAGAAAATACAAGTAGGCATATAAACATTTGATATGTATGTACGTATGCTAGATTTTTCCTTGTTGACCACCAATACGGAAAAAAACATGGTTTTTTTTGTGCTACAGATGCGATCCTAAATTTACTCGTTCTTGCTATCTTTCTTGTGTTCCTTACGCTTCTGCCTTGGAGAATGACCACTTGGAGTGGAGATTGAGATTTGCCCAACTAAAATATTTTTCTCACGCAATTCCATGCAGAATGAGAAGGAATAAATTTGTCTGTCTGTTTGAGTATCCGATTTTTCCATTAAAGAAAGAAATATTGAGAGGGAAGGGTGCCAAAAGCGTGAAGTAGCAGAAAATACAAGAAGAAGAATGAAGTAGCAAAAGGCCTTTTAAACCCTCCATGTGCTTACGCAGCTTTGAAACTAATATCTTTTACCGTAAACATAAAAGCCGGCACATTCGAGAAACATCTTCTAAAGAATTTGCTCATTCCACAAAAGACTTTAACGCCCATCCTGTGAGAGTAAAGCACTTATGTATGTACATATGTGAGAAAATGTTTAATTTGCTGTATGTATTCTTTAATGAGTATAATTGTAGATTCATTTAAGATGTACAATTTCTGCTAATTAATTGAGACAATTTTACAAATTAGAAATAAAAGTATTTTACATGAGTTGCTAATTTTTACGCAGTATTGTTGAACACTTATTGCTTTCTTAATGTAGCATCAGACTCATTTTCTGCATCTTCATCTTCCTCATCCCCAGGTTTGCTAGGAACAACAACAGGAACAACTTGAGGCAAAGGGGCCGCAGTGACAACTGCAGGTGCAGGCACCGCTACAAATTTTGTAGTTTCTACAGGAAGTTGTTGAACCACGATTGGCTCAAGGACCTGAGGTTGCGTATTTTGGATTGGTAGTGGATTGACGACAACAGTTGAGGACGGTTTCTGTGACGGTGGGACAATGGTTGGTGGTGCCGGGGTGGTTATATTGTAGTATTTTTGGCCTTGTTGTACACCTTGAGTGAGAATGGTGTTCAAGGGTAGAGCGACACTGGTTAAAATTGTGTCAACGCCCGTTTCGGTGTCTTGATCTTCAATGAAGCCTGTGCTCCCTTTGAAAATTTGTCCAAAGTTACCACTAAATAGTCCGCTGATGATTTGACTCACTTGCTCGCCCACTTGTTCAACTTCTCCAACACCATCTTCCTCATCCCCCTGTCGAAGCTTATCTTTCTAGTAAATACAAATTTATTGTTAAATGAATATCTATTTTACAAGTACAAGTGCTACAATTGTAGGTCGGAAATAATGCATACCAGCTTCGTATCTGGTTTCACTGGTTTATTTTCTGTTTCGGAAACTGGCACTGCAAGAGTACTCGCCTGAAATTGCAAGAAAAAAAACGTATTGCAAATTTTTAGAAACAATCACAATAATGAAATTTCTTACAATTATCGCCAGCAACGTAATGATAGTAAATTTCATATTTGTACTGTCTGGTTAAATTTGGTTAACTTGGTTATTGATTATTTGTGCACTCCAACAGACACAAATCTTTAATAATACCGGATTTGTGGAGTGTCAGAGTCTATTTATTTATTCTAGTACGTGCATCTGTATACGTAACAATTGCTCGTAATTACTCAGTTAGCGAACATGTTTCTCGCCTCGTGTGCAGGAATTAACTGTGTTTATTTGATATTTATTTTAATGAGATGAAACATCTTTGTTGGATCTATTCATGCCATTTAATAATCACAATTTCGAAATACTGCTACTCAAAGTGAATCAAAGCAGATGTAATAATTACTTAATAGCATATGCATAATAGAAAGTTGAAGTATTTATACATAATACTGATCAGCTTTGGTAAATAAACTTCATACACACTTTGTTTGGATATTGGCTTTTTTTGCAAAATGTCACCAAATTAATTATTCGCCAATTGTATAAGCAATCAGAACTAAATACTTATTGCTAGCAATGCCAATACATTTACTCATATGTATTTATGGTGACACAATAGCTATTGCATTATGATGGCAGTTGTATTATTGTCATATTTTGTAACATACAAAAATCCTCCCTTACGAAAATGTTCATGCAGGTAAAATGTGCATGATACTAATACTGCTGAGAGAATCTTCTTGTCCGATGTAATAATAGTTTCAGCGATGCAGTGGAAACAAAAATCCAATAATAAAAAACTAATGGGATTTTGGCCCTGCAGCATGGAGCTCATCCATCCGGTTGGGTTTTTCTCCACCCGATCGCTCATAATATCATCTCAAGAGCACTAGTTTCATATTTTTGTAGAAAAACGTCATCATCATAACATTACAGTAAAACTCGTTTTCTGCCTTTGTTATTTTCAAACGTGTATTGTGTATTATTTGAAGTTTCAAGTTGTCCGAAGAAAGTGGACGCGCAGAGACGGTTGCAGCACACGGTAAAGTGATCAGCAACAAAGCAAACAGCTCGAATTGGTTGACTCACGTAACAACATCCAACTTTCTCTGCCGAGCAAAGGCAACTCTCTCTCGGTAGGAAATATAGATTGAAATCTTTGTTTTGCTATTGCTTCGCTTCCAACAAATGCACTGCTGCTCTGTTGGTTGTTTGCAGGAACTGATCCAATAATATTATCCTAGATTCAAGGTTGTGGAAAATGCAATGGATAGAAATGCTCGAACGAATAGCAGATAAGAGTACATGAACTCTTACGGCTTTGGACTCCGGAGGGTTAGGATTAATGATTGCCCATTATTTACAACTCTGCTAGCAACTCCAACGAGGAAGGTACGATCAGCAAAATGAAGTGAAATTGATGAAACGCATGAACTTGATTCCTTCCAATGAATTATAATTCAATGTAAGTACAACGATGCGATGCGATGCGTGGACATAGGTTGATTGCAGAGTTGAAAGGAGTGGCATCATCATCATCAGCATCGGGAATGAGTTAGTGCGAGACGCTAGTGCATACGAGGGTTTGAAATAAACAGATAACTGCAAAAGCAAAAAGGTGCGTGCCAAGGGGTCGTAAAGACCCGTATAATAATAAACATTGTTTTAACGTTGCAAGAAAAGTTTGAGGTGGAGATGTAACGGACCGCTCTATATGCGTGACCGAGCCCTTTATTGCACAGTACCAATTCGCACTGACCAGTGCACGTTTTACCAAATTTGGAGCTGTGCGGATGGCAATTTTCTAAATTGAAGTAACGTGAATGGACATTGAAAATTAAAAAAATCACATTAAAAACATGATCGGTTCAATTTTTAAAATTTAGAATTGTAGGTTTGCCGTATTTTATGAGTCCCATACAGTTATCTTGTACGTAAGTAAACTAGAAGTACTGCAACACAGTTTATCTCTATGACCTCAAACACTAAAAAAATACGCCAATACGTAGAACTGAACAAGGACAAAGGAATGATGAGGGAAGTGGTCCTCTAGTTTATTGTCCTCTATTTTCTATACACACGTATCTGTGCAGCTGAGGGATGCTTGATAAAATCACACCACTTGAGATGATAGAGTTTGTCATCATCATCCATAACTTTGATTCTTCGATCTTGGAGACACTGGAGCTTGCCTAAAAAAGCAAGACAACGACGTCGGAGCGTGCTGCAATGAGAATAAAGCTTAAGACAAGGACTTAGCCTGACTAAGGAAGGATTTTAACTCTCTGATGGCTTTTTTCTTCTGATTACCAACCAAGTTATCTTACGCAGAGGGGAAATGTCATTACTAGAATTCTATCATGCGATTCATCCCTGAGGAGAAAAGGCTGCCGCCTGCGTGCCTGGGATGCATCTCGGTCCATACCAACATGTAAGTACTATGTGTTCTCGTGATACAAGAGGCAAACTAGTAAACTGGAAAGTTATAACTTCGATTCGAATAACTGTTGTTCCCTTGCTCGGAATACTTTGGCAACAATATACACACAGAGATAGACAAGAAAAAGAGGCGACTCGCTTCTCCAGCATTATCATCCCTCAACTCAAGTACACGAGCTGATACTAACACAACTACTAATGCAATACTTGATGGAATTGTTGGTTGGTAGTTACGGCCGAGGGTGATACTCTGTCCAATCAAATCCACTTGACGATGAAAACCGTTTCTTTCAAGGCAGTTTGGAGCTGTGGCGACGAAAAATCCACTCGTATCGGAATGGATATCCGCTGATAGAATCGAGAGGGATCAAACGCCAATAAACCGGGCACTTATTTCTGCCAAATGAGTTTTGTTTCGGACTCATTTCCGAGGAAAACCTCAAAATCTTCAATGATTCTTATGGCAAAGCTGCTTATTGGGGACATTAGGAGCCCAGCAGAAATATTTTCCTCCAAGAATCTCGAATCTTTTCTAAGAGGACATATTATTTATCCTTCAAGTCCTTTCTTTTTTTGGGTAATAATTGAATGTTGGTAATTAAATAAGATACCACGCCGTGAATTTTCTTGTCTTGTGCGTCACAAAAGATAATGTGTATCACAAAATTAAATACTCAGTCAGCCATACATGCACCATTTGCTTGTTTCTTATATTAGAAAACTCTGGTTTATCTGATTTATATTGGAGATTCTTTATATCATCTAAAGGTGAACGTGTATATACCACAAGAAACTACTCGATACGCCATCAAAGAAAAATGCAATCGTAACATTACCCCGTTTCTGGCGAGCATGGTTCCCTGGTGTATTTTCGAGACTGTCCCGAGTAACACCGCCTAATTGCTGTCCTGCTTGATGATCAGACACGATTAAAGAGCGAGTCTTGTTACATGAGCGTCAAGGGTGGTCCATGTGCTGTCACCTTAAGACCTTAAGTCCTTGTGCCACAACAGTGCTGAGTTGAATCCCAGAATCCATTTTCTCGCTAAACTTATGGAAAAGTTTCATTTGACACATCCTCAAATCCTTCTTAAATCGATCCTAAATCCTCATCACCTTTGAGTCACATGATATCTCTGGTAGCCTTACAATTCGTAATACATACGTATGTACCTACGTACGCTTTGGATTACACCTTTCACTGTTATATCTTTTCCAGCAATTCATGGAACAGAAAAATACAATACAAAGTTTGGTTGTCATCAGCAGATTGTGGGCGATAGATATAAGTGCATATTTCACGTTTAAGATCAAGATCTTATGCATACGCGAGTAAGCGTAAACTGATATGTATGCACCTGTGTTTTATGCACATTGCTTAATTAAGTGGGGTACTTAATGCATATAGGGGGCACGAATGCAGTGCCCATTTTGACACCTACGCAGGAATATAACATTAGCCTAAAAACTGGAAAAGCTTGACTAAATCCTACTCATCCATGACATTGTAAATTCGAAGTAACCAACTCTAGTACTTTGTGATGCAAGACGATTCCCCTTTATTCACAGATTTGCTTAGGTTGCGCAAGTAGAAAATTGACAATAAAACCTAATAAGCAGATATAAGAAGCCGACGCTTTTTACTCACACACAGCACAAAGTAATTCCCCGTCGTCCTGGCTTCACTCTCCCTGGAAATTAACCGTCTTCGTATTCATTCTTCGGGATTATTAGGGCGAAAACTCACCCTTCGTAAAACCAAGTAGTTGGCAAATAGACGGTCATTCGGTCTTCGTTCGTCGAATACTAATTTGTGTGCCACGTTCTCTTGAGTCAATCCGAAGGGATTTGTCTCATAAACACTGAAAATAAAATCCGACTAAACTGCCTGCTTGATGAAGCAGTCTTCCTCCCTCTCGATCTCCATGCCTGGTGGCGATGTGGTTTTAAAGTAAGTGGCAAAGTGAGGGGAGGAATCCATTAGAATCCGATGCATTTTGCATTCACTTCGCTTTAAGGAGATGCAATAAAAATCTAAACCGAAACCAAAATTCAAAGCTGCTTCTAAGGCTTTGGGTCTACTCCTTGTTATAAAAACCTTAAATAATCAGTCTTCCAGTAAATCAGAGGAACGGAGAATAAATAAGTGGCAGAGATATGTAAATACGTATCCAAAATTGGGAATATATTTGGTCGCAGTCGGTATAGTTTAAACTTTGAGTATTTACAGAAATAGATTAATTTTGAGCCGCATAAAAAACAGCGGAAGCGGGGAGAGTGAAAGCTATAGTAAATATCTTTTATAGTTTGTTTATTTGGTTAAAACTTAAATGCCTAAAGTAAGAGCTTGGTTTTTTTAAATCAAGATTTTTAACCGTTTGCAAGTGCTGCTTGCTACCTTACTCCCTTCACATCATGGTTCTGACAGCGTCATTTTTAAAAGTCAGAGTGTTTACATAGATTGAGAGAAAAATTTGAAAATGCACACGAGTGAAAAAACAAACGAGAGCATGAAACGTCCTGGAGGAAGCTGCTGGTTGCTGTACAATATTCCAGTCTAAAAAGCCAGAAGACTTTGTCTAATTGGTTCATCATTCAATGTTAAGAATGTGTGCACACAGTGTGTTGCTTATTTGTCGCATAATCACAACAAGGCAGCATGACATCACATTCATAAATTCGTTTGGAGACTCATCTTGATGACTCCATAAATATCAAACATTTTCAACAACTCGGCACTTAAAACTTCAATCAGCTTCACACAATTGGAGCATAAAATTATCTACATCTGTTAATCCTGCTTTCAAAGACTCGGCACACAACTCTAAAAAACTGTCATTTTACAGAAGGGCCATTGGTGTTTCGCACCCTATAAATGGCTTAGAGATGTCATACCTGAATTAGTTTCAGGTGTGGTGAAAGATATGTAAAAGCTGTTATTTTAAAAAGCATGCTGCTATCATTCACTGTAGAGAAAGCTTACTCAATATCTTTCATCGCACTTCTTGTATCGTCAAATGGTGAGCTTTCTATTTGGGTTTCGTTTACTTTGTATTTTAAGATTTTGGTCGTCAAAGTAGACATTAATTTCGCAAGTCTACATAAATTTGATATTTATCTTGTAATATGCATCGACTTTTTATCCGTGTCTTTAGATACGTTAAAAATTGACACTTTGCATAGGTGTTAATTTTTTGGAATCTCCTAAAACACGTTTTTGGTGGTGCTTTTCTTAGCCTCTAGGCCAAGGACCAAGCTCTAATTACTCATAATTAACCTTTATGGTAGAAGTTAGCCCCCTTTCTGGGACTAATTTCATCCAAATCAGATAATAATGGAGGGACTTATGGATCATGGTTACTTTTCAAAAGCTGGGCGATTGCACGCGATTTGTTCTATTTTATACCTTTCTAAGAAAAACTATTATCAAGGACTATTTGGATTAAAACTTCTTGTACTATTTTTATCTGTATGTCAACAGTTTAAAGAAATAATTTTTGTACAACTGAGCACCATGTCAATCAAAATAAACTGAACAGCTATGTATATGTATGAAGGGAGCGTGACGAATGTACTTATTTATGTATAATGTACGTGAAAGACGTATGTCTTGTCCTTAGTCTTAACGAACTTTATATTCACAAGACAACGACTGGAGTACAACAAACTTCAAGTTTGCTCGGTTTGGTAATAAATAAAACTTTTCGCACCTTTTGTTCCCCGGTTGTGTGTTTGTTTGTGTAAAATGTGACTGGCTAGCAATTCTTGGGACAAAGTGGTTCTCTTTGTCTCATTCTTTTAACGTCTCCTTTGACTTTTTTCAAAAGTTATTTTTTGTATTTGCCAGCGACGAGCGAGGGTATTTGTGGTTGAGCGAGTGAATGAATTGATGTACTGCTGCGTTGGGCGTGGATCTTGTTGCCTTTAAAAGATAAAAGTTGAAGGCGTTTTCGATGCAGAATGAAGGCATTAAAAAAATCATCGCTTGAGTCTGTCCACAAATGTATGCCCTACATACTATATATGCATCTAAATATGTGATCGTATTTGGGATGGTGGACATGCGACACGACAAAATACAGCAGCAGCTTGCTCGAAAACTGACGACAAGCCAACACACACTTGTTTTTATTCTTTGTGTATAAGAGCACATTTCACTACATGAGTGCTTCCAATCGCTCTCGACAATCTCATCTTGTGTCTGCTGCAATTCTAAAACTCTTCAATTTATTTCCAAGTCATGTTAAGAAATATGTCTCCGTTGAGATTTATGACATTCTAAACAACTTCAAAGTCTTCATGTTGCACCTTTAGTGTTCAATGTAGCGTTGCTTTGGAGACTATTGATTGAATGCCTACGTACATATTTAAATATATGATTCACCACAATTTATACACTCGAATCATTTTAGGTCCAAAGTAATTAGATGCGTTATTGTTGCAGTTATGCATAACCTTTTAGTATTTATTGTAATGTGTGTACGCAGGTATGTATAGATATGTAAATTACTTGCAATCTTCTGCATTGCAATTTTGTAAGTGGAGAAGGTGAAAGTCGTGTACTCATTAAAAATTTTTAAGTTTGCATATTTCTATAGCATATGCAAGAACGATTATATAAAATCATACATAGTGAATAAGTATATAGTCATTCATTTAATTTAGCTTGAAGCATGCAATTTAACAACTTTCTCCAATTCACAATCATAAAAAAAGTTAGCCGATGTTGATATTTAACTCATAAACAGTGAGGAAATGACTGACACCTTTGGCACCGCTTGTGTACATACCTATGCACGAGTGCATATTTTTTACCTGGATAACATTGCTGTGCTTGCTCACTTTTATTTACGAAATTAGTAAAATTGCAGAGAGAGATTGGCATATTTAAACTTTGCTTTGAAGCACGTTTGTTTGTTTAGGAAATACCACTCATCCATCCCAAATGCATTTCATCACTTCAAAACATCAAGTTATTAAACGACCATGGCTGCACATACACTTTAATTCCGGCCAAGGATTTCTAAGATGGAAAAGGAAGGCTTGCCATTTATGTATCCGTTTAAGTGTATTTTTTCCTTCAAGAACGAAACTTAACTTTGGTAACCTCCAGAATAGGAAGAGAAATTTGAAATTTTGTCACCAAGTCTCTGGGGCCTACTCATAGTGGCTGCTTGGCTGAAATGGAATGAAATGAGAAAAAGCAAGACGACTGGATGAGAAGACTTGGTAACAAGCACACGGTATTGCATGCATATGCATTCAATTTTAAGTTCAGGTAGATCGAGCCATGAACCAGAGGTGTCTGGACGTCTCTCCGTTTGTGTTTTTTCTACAACTTTTCTACAACTACGTTGGGTCATTTTAGATATTCATGTTTATGGTAAAACAGACGCAATGTTGTTGTCTCGTCTACAAATTTAGATTTTGATATAGAAGGACCTGAACCGTAAATATTTTGTTTCAGCTCTTCCATTACACACGCGTTCACAAAATTCTGCTGCGGAATATTCCTTCAAAATTGAGCAGTAAGTGAAAGCAGCTTTCCTTATAATTCGGTTTAATCCTTCAGTTTTTTCCAAGTATATAAATATGATTGGGAACGTATTTAATCAGAAGCTAGTTGGAAGAAATACAATACTTGTGCTGTGTCTATGTAAAAATATTTTTTGTTTACATAAGAACCTTAAATTGAACGAGTACATACGCCGTATTAGTAGGATTTCTTGCAGACTTTTTTTTAAATTTTACTACAGAATACTACGAACCTGGCTGTAGCAGGGAGGAGAAACCTCATCATTAAGTCACCCCTGTCCTGTCTCTTATCTCGAGATTCAATCAGTGTATTTCGTCGTTCAACTTCACCTCGGGAGGAATAGAGGAAGGACAGGAAGCTGAGGAAAGTAAATAATAACAAAGCTGCATGCCAAGCAAGAAATCTCAGAATTTTCCTTTCTCTCCTCCAGCCCTCGTCGCATGTTTGTACAAGGACGATGATGCAAATATCTGATTTTGAAAGATATCACATGGCATTACCCTGACTTGCCTGAACCCCAACTCCACGGCTCCTCGGCATATGATAATGGATTATTTTGTTTTACAAATAAATGCACCCACCAACACCACCCTTCTCAGCCGTAGATATTTTCTTTGTGCTCTTGCAGTCTTCTCGAGATGGAGGAGAGATTAGCAAAGCCAAGTTGCAAGCGGGGGACTTGGAGATATTTATTATTTTCATTTCACGGAAACTTGCTGGAAGAAGAGTGACAGTTCTCCAATTTCCTTGGTAAAGTATGTACAGAAGGAGGAGACTGGGGCATGGTGACAGTAATAACAAGTCCTCTGGTAGTGAGAAATAATAGAATTCAAACTGGGAACCTGTCCTCTCTCACTTGCCCGTCCCTTTAGCAATAGGGAGTCGGAGGAGGAGGCTGGCTGCTAGGTGAAAGCAAGGACATTTTAATAAGAGTAAAGTCGATGCAACAAGATGTGAAAAAGATGTGACGACCTGAATTTGAATAAGACGATATATTTTTTGGGGATGATTTTTTCAACACGATACACAGACACTGGGTAAGTTCCAACAATAACAACGACCAGCAGAGATGGTTATCTTGTAACTCTAAACAATATGGCAACCCAAATCCTTACGATTTTCAGTCAAGGATTCGACACTCTCCTGCCTGCAGGCTAACTTTTTACTAGTTGTGCTTGATTCGCTTTATGAAAACGTATCAGTAATTGAGAAAAATACGAGTAAATATGTAGAATAAATAGTTTGTGTATGTGCATATGTACATTCGATATGTATTCCCAGTAGCAAGTGTAAAGCAAATATTAGATCCTGGATGCAGGTAAACATTTCTCTGTGCGGTGTGAGAAATGCATCTTTGAGTAACAAATTGGAGTTCATTCTATTATTTTCTAGCGATTTCTACACCCTGACACAATCTCTTTCCACGATCCACAGGGCTCAATAGGTAAACAGTAATCCTCTTGGGTGGAGGGGGGAATGGTTCATCATCGTGGGGACACGTTACAGAAGACGTTGCTGGATGCGGTACGTATAGATTCGTATATTCACAGAGTAGTCACTTTCATCCGTCTGTCCAATGTATGCACTATCAACCCGACGATAAGCCAGACAATTCCAGAGGCGGATGCGGTGATAGTTTCTAAATCTCATGTTGGGGGATACTACAAATATGCGCTTATAGCACGCACAAATGATACACCAGAGCATACGGAGAAAGTTAAGTTCTTCCGGACCCGGGTTCGTTTTTATACCAAAAACGTGACAATCTTGAATGAACTCGGCCGTTGCGGAAATAGGGAAAGAATAGAAATTGTGAGGGATGGTTCCGCTGCCCCGTAATGGTTTTGGATTCAGAGGCTAAGAGGGTGGTTGGGTTGGCTTTTATCCTCTTAACTTGACTTGGATTTCATTTCCAAGTTGAAACTCGAACCACTTGGAAATATTCCACGAAATCGAAAAATGACTGGGTTGAATGGCTGGTGACAATCGGATTCATTTCTTGTTTTACGACAAAAAATCTCACCCTCTCACTCCCTCCTCATCCTCATACATTTCCTCCCAATCCCTGTGTACGTACGTATGTCTCACTCAAAGTAGTTGTGAATTGAATGAGCATAAGAAATCGTCTCAAAGAAACTATTTCCACCTTTCATCCAAGGCTTTGATTTACCACGTGTTTAAAGTGAACTGTTCGGAAACAGTTGACATTGGGAGTTTATGACGATGAGTTAATAAACTGTGGATGGGGACCTTCGATTTTAAATATTCTGTCCACGCATTCCATTAAAATAAATCATATCATGAAGTTGCTGACAGTCAATTTGACGACCTATGCCCGATCAATTTTTACAAGTAATCAATCCAGTTCCACTGAGGTTTTCTTTATAAAGGTTGACAGTTTCTTAAGACGCATAGAAAATATGTGGGATAAGAAACTGCACAATCGGGTGAATCATTTGGCTTTATAGCTTTTAGTACAAATTGTAAAGTACGTTGATTTCAATGGACTTTGTAAATACGTTCTCAATGGTTATTTTCGTTTCTTTTTAGAAATTGTAGCGCTGCACATGAAATAAGCCGATGGAAAAGTGTACAATGAATACGACTTTCCAGTTGCAGATTTGCTCGATTTGGTCAGAGACGGACAATGGCTATAAAAAAGGGTGACTTGCAAGTATCAAGCCACAACTGACAACTGAGACCAAGAATGTCAAGAGAGATCCCTTGGTCGATGATCAAGGGAAATATTGAGACTCGTGATATGGACAAACGATAGCCCGAAATGGACTTTAGGCGGACATTGGGATGTCATTATAAAAGTGGTGCAAAGACTAATAATGCCTTCGATCTCGATTCATAAAATGTGAATTTCTATTGCTCGTGTCACTCTGAGAGTGTAGGGATGAGGCTGAATCGTGCGAAGATCCGTATTATGGCACAGCTCATGAAGCTTTGCTTTACTTTGCTCAGTCAATAGAACGTGCTTGGAAAATCTTCCAATCTTTTTCAATAATGCTCACATCCCATTGCTGCTGCTGCTTCATCTCCTTGCCTCCTCCGCACACATGCACGCAGCCAAAGAAAGCAAAGCCCTTTTCTTTCTCCTATCTCATCTCCTCTCCTTCGAGGAAATCCTTTTTTCCATTCCAACTTCCAACTCTCAGAGATTCAACTTCTTGATTCAGAAAATAGCGGATAATGATCTGGATTTTTTAGCGAATAATGTGTATCTCTGAATTTTATTTCGTCAAAGAGGAAAAAAGATATTGGCAATACAGATATTCATCAACTAGTTTCTACGTAGGCCTATTAAAACTACTAATTTAGCAACGCAAAATACGTAGTGCCCATTAAGGTTGTGTAAAATCTGAGTACAATTCTGTGAATTTATAGTAATTTTAGAAATGAAATAAAATATGACCCTCATTGCGAGTCTCCCATTCACTTTGAGCATATTCCTCTTCTGACGAATTTGTTTGCTTTCACTCTTTCACTCTTTCTGTTGGATGGGAGGCTGTATTTTGTCTTTTATTATGAGAGCACGAGGGTACCTCGCGTGGAAGCACTTTCTTCAGCCTCGTTTACTTAATCTCTTTGATCAATCTGGTGAGCAAATTAAAGCTGAGCACTTCCCAACTCGCAATGTGTACTTGCGGACTCGTAATGCGTTCTAACCAAATTAAAAGAGTAAATGTTGAATGGGTGAGAGTTGTTTTTAAAAAAAGTTTAAACTAAAACTTGTGTTGATTTAGAGGGTTACGTCTTTCAAATATAAATACATTCAACAAAAAGTGCAATGCCGTCACGAGAGTATCAAACACAAGCAGCAACTTAGTAGCCGTACTATGATGTGTGTCGTATAATGTACATATTAGCATCCCCGGGCTAAATAATGAATTGGTTTGAAAAGGGATTTGCTTAAAAGACTTGATGAATAAATTAGATTCCCTTCTTTCCGGACAAGTTTGGTCTATGTTTCGGTTAAGCTTGATTATTCGAGTCAAGCTGTAATTCAAGGAAATTGAATTTTTTTATATAATTCAAGGATAAATCTAATTGCTCTCAGATATAATTAGACCGAAATACCGCTGAACTGGAAATCAATCGAACTGACAGTAGCTACATAACCTTTCAAATTATTTAATAAATTTTCTAAATGCATCAAAGGCCAGTACGCCCCACGAAGAAAGGTCAGTGTCAAATTTGGTGTGAAAGTGTTGTGAAACTCTTCCAGTTGTTATTTTATTAAAGCTACGTCACTGCCAAACTTCCAACACGACACGGTGCCGATCACAATCTCCATGGTTCAACGCATACGTGTGACCCTCTCTCTGTCAATCAATTCGGTAACTGTAACAGTTTTACCCCGCAGCCCAGTTTATGCTCAAGCACACATGAACAGCAGAGTACCCACGTCCCCCCAACCTTGGCAGATGAATCGCATTAGGGAGCTTGGACACTTGAGAGCGAGGAAAAAGGGGAAGGTGGGCGCACGAACCTTTCTTCTGCTTAACAATACTCGAGTGTAAAACGATATATTACGCTCCGCAGAAAAATATAATTTTCATTTCGGTTGAACGTGCGTGCGAGGACGGACGCACGTATAGTGAGACAAGTGAGAGTACGGGACAGCAGCGAACATAAGGCTGTAATCTATATCACTATTGTTCGAATTATTTATGACGGCTGTGCAATGTCCTATTTCTATTCCTATAAAGTTTTCAGTGTAATCGTCCCCTCCGTCGAGTGCGGAGTATTGCCACCAAAAACGAGACCTTGAGGACACGAGTTGCAACCACACCGAACAATATTTTACAATGCATCGTCCCACATATTACATCCTCCAATCCTTTTCCACTTGTGAATGATGCGAGTGATATTTTATCCTTTTTACATTAAGCTATATTTCATTAAAGGAGGAAGAAGGGGCCTCAACCAGCTACCGATCTATGTACCACCAAACCAACAACAACAAATATATGGCGACTCATCCATCCTGCAGTTTTGACACAAACAATGACCAAATTGCCATTGGTTGCACCCAACCAGCGCTCCAGTTAGAATGTATACGTACGTACATATATCTTGCTAAATATGCTTCTTTTTGTGCACTGCAGGTCTGGATTTGGGATCAGTGGCAGTGGTAGTAACTCGATTATTTTATTACTTTGTGGTCAAACGAAATTTCAAGTTGATGGATCGTTTCTGTGTATTCAATCCGGCGAAGAAAGTATCAGGCGCAGCAAGTATCGGCAGTGATTGAAGAGGTCCTCTTCTGAAAGCGACTAAAATAATTCGTGTGCAGCATATCGTGTGCATATCGCAAAGAGTCAGTAGTGGTGTGCACTGTGCAGTACGAGAGCCTTTCTCCTGGTGATTGGTGGAGTTGGCTTTTGCTAGCCTACTTCTCACACAACTGCCTATTTATGCCATATGGAACGTGCTAATTGTTCCCATTGTTGAAGAGTGGATTGCTCCGAGGCTTGCTTGTATAATGCATGGCCGGGAGTGAGTGGGGGGATTGAATGAATGGTTACCCAGATTATGAGAGAATGATGTTGGTTGAGGTTATTTGCAGGGCTGGGTTTTTTAAGTGGGCATTATTTTCGAGAGATGAGCTCGGAATGCCCAGTAGTATAAACTCAAGTGAGTATTATTGTATCGCAATATTTGGTGGCACGAATTAGATCCACCCCGTATGCAAAGGCACTGAATAACTTCATAAAGAAACGCAAGACCTTTCCCGTTGCATTGAACATCTGTCCGTTATCGTTGAACAATGGTGCTCGAATCGTATTAATATATTAATACAGCCCCCAATCTCGTGCCACTCCATTATAACGTTACCCAGGCTGCAGAGATTCAATCAAACACTATGCTGCACACTTATTCCTTTATATGCAGCAGTGCTTATGTACATACTTTGACTTGCAGCCACGCTTGTTTCTTTTTCAAGTTTATCTACTACTACAGTACAATGTACTACTATGTACATTTGAAATGCAGCAGTTTGCACTGAATTTAGAATTATATGGGTTCCTTCAATATAAGAGTTTTTGATATAAGTTTCAATAATGAAGTTTCAGCAACAGAGGAGCAGTAATAATAATTTTAGAAATTATGAACTTGATTGCATCGCTCTCTCGCTAGCTAACGACAACCAAGAAGTAATCGTTACTCTCAATTGAATCTTTCAAATACAATTTAACAAAGTACCACCTTCCGTCCTCGCTTTAAACGGCGTTTCATTAAAACTAGGAATAAATGGGAATTATGACACAAGCAAGACCCTCTCTGAGTAATGAAATTAAAAGCTACAGTCCGTATTTAAAGCTACACGAGCCAAGCCCATATTTATAATAACTCTCTGATATTGTCAAATCTTTGACAAAGGTTTGCTTGTGCATTGTTTGGTTCATTTCCAACTCAAATCCGGTATTACGTGGATGCCTTTCCGAGTTCGTTAGTTAATGCAATGGCGACGTGTGCTATTATTACGTATGTACAGGAGCAGTTCCTCATTCATAAATCCCAAAGTGTGTAGGCAGATGCCTAAAATATATGTGTGTATGGAAATCCCCTCCCTTCAAATTAGGAGGACCGATGAGTTGAGATTGAACAGTGTACGTACGTACGAACATGGGCTAAACTAACCTTACGTACCTTCCCACCTTCTACCCGGGTGAGTAATATTAATTGAACAGTGCTGAATGTGCAACAACAACACATTTACTAACAGGATTGGAATGAACGGAGGAAGGAGGCAAGTAAATTACATTTCATTGACCGGGTCCCCTGCACGATTAGTGCACTACAACAGCGTCAGTCGTCTCGTGTCTGCTGCTGCTTTATGGACTTTCCACTGATTGGGAGAGTGTGTCGTTCGTAGTCGCATGTAACAATAATGCTGTATATTGCTTGCGCACTTTTATGACTTTACACAGGGTTCAAGTATGAAGGTAGTGCAAGATTAATCGTCTGCTGACCTCACCTACCCCGACCGAGACATTATTAGTACTAGCCTAGCAAAATACGCAACTACGAAATTGCCAACTCGGCAAACCAGACGATGATGATGAAACTAGGAGATATTGCAATTGACTCATTCGTTCCTCTCCCTACTTTTACTTTCGATATTGCATGAAGAACAAACTCTGCTTCGCTCAGGGTCGTCTCACTTTGCTTCAAATGCAAAAGTAAATCCATTTGATTTACTTGAACGGAAAGGAGGGAGAAAAGCAGAATTATTGTCCCCTGCACCAAATATCGATGTGTTATGTCATTGTCACATTCACTTGGTGCTATATTAATGCAAGGATCACCATATACTTGTAAAGTAAATATATGTATGTAAGCGAGTCTAGAAATGCAATAAAGCCAAAGTACATATATCTAGTTGCAGCTAGCGAGTATACTAATAAACTAACCAGCATCAGTCACTGTTGGCTGTGCACAATCCAATCATTGTCTAAATTTCTGCAGTTAATTTACTCATGAATGTGCATAATGTGTTTGGTTAAGTCGACAATGTATACTTTTCCGGTCATTCCCGATACTCATACATTTTGGGTCACCCAAACTAGAAAATGCATGTGCACAAACAAAATGAAATGCATGAGCTATGAATGCGCACACGTATCGTCATATAATCACGATGGGGAACTCGATATTGTTTGTGGAATTAAGTTGAATAATCGAATCGGTTCATCTTTGGGCTTTAGATTAAAGTTACTCCAGCCTCGGTCCGACCAACACTACCAAATGTCCTGTATTAATGTGCACCAGAAATTTGGGTGTGCTACCTCATTTGACGTGACTTGCTTGATTCAAAAATAAGGGCACATAAATCCGAATTCAGCTGGAAAGATGCAGATCTACTAACAGTGGAATAAATACGAGCGAGTAAACTAAAGCCTGCATTCAGATCTTGCGATACAACAGCAAGAGCAGTGGGTCCGTCTCCACTACTGTGTTCATCCAGCTTTAGGAAGGATTAGTAAAATCAAACCGAAACATCAATCGGTCGGTATGTGTATTGGTCGCATTTCGGTCTTTGGGGCTTACTCACAAAATCCACCAAACCAAAACTAAAGACCTTTCTTCCACTTTTCACTCTCTGTTCTATTCTCCTCTGCCAGGCCACACTCATACGATTGCAGTGCCACTCCAACATGTATCTATTGTTTTTGACTCACTTGCTCCAAACAGTGGCAAGCAAATAAAAAATTTAATTTTCTCCCCGTTAAGCAGATACCGACCTGATGAATAATAAAAAGTATAAACATATGGTTCCATTTTCAGTCATGGTTTATTATTTTATTGAACTTTCCACCCGCAAGGTTTACTATCTAATGCCTATTCACACGTGTGTTTCTAAAATCAAAAAATGTGTTTTTGAAATATTGACATGTTTGTTCATAAATGTTCTGTTTTGCTTCACTTGACATTTTCGAACTGTAACTAGCAGCGTTCGATGACTTTGTTTGGTAATTATAGAAGGCACTGGATATTTATAAGTGCAATACATGCAGCCCTATAAAATGAATCATTCGTTTAGCAGTTGGTCCAAACATTAGAGTCACATTCCATTGTGCATTATGCATGTAGTCAGAAGAAGTGTATGGGCAAATGTGAGTAAAGGGAATTGTTTCACACTCGCTCTCTCTTTACCTTGTCGTTATTAATACCGGGAGAAATGTGAGGGGTGTGTACCACCGCGAAGTGCAGTTAACAATGTTATTGAAATATTCATGAAAATTCAAGTGCTTGTGGGTGCAGTCGGATGTGAGTAGTCGTCGTCGTCGTAGTAATGGAGGTGGTGCAATATGTAGCTTATTGTGGCCATCATATGCCGATTTCATTGTCACACCAGAGAACCGCACCAACAACCCCGAGACCGAGAGCGGGGAAAAGTCGTTGGAGTCTGGAGTTGAGAGCTTCGGCGACAGATTTGAAAGTTTGAAACAATGGTGGAATGATTTTAAGCACTTTATGTGCATGTGCGTTATTATTTATTTTAATGCCCGATCTAACCACGGCCATAGAGCGGTATTCATATACATCTTCTCCCACATATTTCACACACTTCTGGCCGTTATATTTGCCATCGCATTTCCAACTTCCTAAATTACCACCATGTTCGGTCTGGCTGGATGTGTAAATTGCAGTATGTAGTGAGTCGAGGATATGTAAATGTCAACCCTCGGAATTATAAATGATTTTGTTGGTGCTCCGTTCAAGTCGGGAGATGAAGCGACGCAGCAGAGTGAGAGAGACAACTGCATATTTAAACTTGTAGGAATTTCAACAACTGAATATCAGAACTGTAAAGGTTGTGGTGAGATATTTGGATTGGATTGAAGGATTGTCTGTCAAAAGTGTTCATGTCTTTCGCACGGGATGGGTTTGCTACTCAACACTGCATTTGTGTTATCAGTATGAATGATATACATGCGGAGCTAATATATGTACATTTTCGCGTGGAGCCAGCTTTCCACCACCTTTATTTAAATAAAACAGAGCGAAGGTTGTTGTGACAGTCCAACATTAATTGAAAACGGGAACTAATAAATTTTTGGCCGGTATAGCATTTCCATTTTCATTAGGCTCTCACGTCTGATGTTGTGCGAGAGGCGTTATTGATTTTGCATTTTTGTAGCTACATATGCATACCTACTCTACCTACATTTGGTAAACATTTTATTATTTTTATGAATATATTCTAGTTGTTGTGTCGTCATAGCTCACAAACCATGCTCAAATGATGATCTGATGTATGCAAGTCCAACCGCAACGTTCCATTGTTTCCTTGTGCGTGATTAACATCATATTAATTAAACAAACAGATTAATTGCTGATTTTGTTGAAAAACCATACAGATCTCATTTAGTACTAACAGACTTTTAATATTTGGCACCGTTAAGCATTGGTCTGTATTACTCTCAATATGTATTTGAATTTGATAATAAAAATATAGTTACATAATAAAAGTTGAACTATTGACTATTACGCAGTATCTGAAAATCGTGTGTTACGGGCTGCAAAATATTAAAAGCAAGATGAAGACCCCTTTATTACGGCCGTAAAACAAACAATTACCAAGCAAACACCCCTCCCTCCTACGTTAAAATTGCGGAAACGCAATTTCTCCCTGCCATCGTGGCTGACGTTTCCATTTTTCATGGAAAGGAAAGCAACAACATTTTTATTGAGATTGAGTCATGCACGACTGAAAAAATGATTTAAAAGGTCGCCAGCCCATCACAAACTACATTGCTATCATATTATCACATCGCACACTTGGATGTAGGAATTACTGCACCGCACCGAAACTATGACTAACAAAATAACCCCCGACTACTTACATGTAGTGCGACGATAGACGATGAATACTGAATCAGGTCGTAAACATCCCTCCGCCATCAAGAAATAAAGAGGGGAAAAAATATTTACAAAATTGTTTGAGCCGCTATCTATCCCAGAATTTGCTCTTACCTTATTTATGGGCATACACCAAGGACCTCATTTGCAATTATTTTTAACAAGTTGCACTCATACGTACAAGAAAGCGTCGTGTTTCTGCAGTCGGCGCGAGAGTTATATGTATATTGGTCCCTTTGTGGACTAATTATTGTTGTGGGAGGGCTCCTTGCAATTCAAAGTCGTGTATAAGCTAGTTCCCTCTCCCTCTCTGGTGTAGATAATAAAAGCGGTGGAAAAAACGTCACCTGTCATGTCAGCAGCATAAAAAATGATTAAAAAGCGGAGGAGGGTTGAAGGGTTCTTAACAAAGCACACACCATTACGTATCGTATCATTTGATCCCAACTCAGATCACCATACGGACTCGGATGGATATGCGAGATCCTTTCATCCATTGCGAGATACAGCAAATCAAGCGAGCGTATGTACATATGTATGTATGCATAGGCACAATAAGGGTCCAATGTAAAAAAGCGTGTCTGTCTGTATATCTCATCTTCCAGACTAAATCTTGTTGATGCACTTGGACCCACCCAAATTCTGATTCATAATCTTAGTGCATCTTCCAACCATGCACAAACGTAATAAGACAGCAATCCTGTCAGTTTCCTTGCACTTTAGCATGCAACACCATTCTATTGGATTAAATGAAAGTTGAGATGGGAATTGCATCCCATAAAATATTTCAAGACTCGTTTTATCAGGAGAGAAATTGCTTTCAACTTTATGTTATTAGAGTTCCGGGTCTTGCTCAATTTCAAATTATTATTGCATGCATACCGGGAAAGGCGTAAATAATATTGGTTCGCTTAACAACACGAGGGGACAATTTATTTAAATCTTATTTATTTTGCTCGTCATTCTCTGAAGAAGAAATCTGAATATGGGAAGACTGGTTCTCTAGTCGAACCTGTAATACGTATTTTATTCAGTAAATAAAATCAGGGTAGAGAAATTTACCTTATAGTGACTTCATTCCTTTTGATTTGATTAAGGCAAGAATGAGAATCACAAGAACTGACCTCACTCGTCGCTGTCACTTTTTGCAGTAAGCAATGAATCAACTTTTTCACTTCTTTTGTGATTTGTGATGTTAAATAATGATCTCTCGAGGGAGAGAATGAACAAAACGTGCATACACTTATCGATCGTCGCATTTATAATTCAGCTTGTCTCTGAAGAGAAAATTGAAATAAGTATTAAAAGTTGTACTTTTTTGAAATAATTATTAACAGTTATACGTTTATGAAATTATACTTATTTTATTTTAAAACTAACCCAGGTCGAGTTCTTGGTCGATTAAACTGGCCAATCTGCTTCTGTCGTTCTCGAAAGCGAAGGCTGCTCGCTCTCGATTGCTCTCTACAGAGAAAATAATTATAAAATCATTCTGGTTTTTATCATCATAACAAAATATATTACCTCTGTGCGATTTTTTTTTCTTTTGAAGATCCGTATTTAGAATTTGGACCAGGTGGGCGATGATATGATAATTTAGATGACTCTCTACAGAGATATTAATTATTTTACTCATTTACTTAATAATAATGGAAACATTTAAAGGTGCAAAATAATTCTGGTACCTGTTAGCGATCAGGCGTTCCTCATCATTTGCACGCCGAATGTATGTCCGGTTTTTCTCCACATATTCCCAGGGGATTTCAGGGTTCTTTTTCATGTGGAATCCCCTGTCTGCGGCTACTCGATTATATTTCCTGTAAAAAAACATGTATTAATCTCTTGGGAGAATTTACTATAAATATAAGCGCATACCTCCTCTGCTCCGGACTCATCAGAGACACCGGCACATCGAAGTACGACGCCACCGTACGATGAACAACTGTTCGGCTTGCACCACTTCTCTGTAGAGATCCAGCTGACGACGTTGAAGGTGGGGAAAGAACTGCAACTTCGTCGTCATCATCGTCATCGTCATCCTCCTCGTCGTCGTCCTCCTCCGACTCACCGTCAGTCAGCAACGATTCACTGTAATAAGGAAATAATTGTCAATTTCTAAAAAAAATAATTGTTATTCTCTGTAGAGATATTTCAAAAAGGTGCATTTATGAACAAACTTACTTATCGTCATCCGGATCGTCGAATAAATCGACTTGCGTACCCTGACATTCATCTTCCGACTCGTCTTCCTCACTGTCAGACACTTCAGTGTCGTCCACCACGACGACGTCTAGGACACGATAAGCTCTGCAACAAGTAAAAGAAATAATTGAATAAATAATTATGACATTTCTTCTCTCCAGATATTTTACACACAATTATTGTCATCAAAACTTACTTTTCAATCTCATCTTCGTCAGATGATTCCAAATCCAGATGTGGTCTCTCGGGAGAATTCTCGACCGAGGCTTGTTGACCATCTCTCTGCTGACAATCACTGTAATAATAATAGCAACAAAAATTAAAACTTTGAATTTTACTCACTTTTCTCTGTAGAGATATGATAACTTACTCGTCGGAATCCACAAACGCGACGATCCTCCTCTTCTTCTTCTTTAAATTAGGAGAAAAACTCATATTTTTAATAATTGTCTATTATTCTGGGTGTGGTTGCAAAGAAAAACAAAATATTTTTGCGGCCTTGTTGCTGCTCGGCTTGCAGTTTGGAAATGAGTATCTGCAGGCCTCAATTTACCCACGCCATCAGCAGACGCCATGAAAAACAAGATAAAACTTGTCTCATTTTGTCTCTTTAGAGAAATTGTATGCATCAAGCAGAAAATCTCATCTTTCCCATCATACCTCCAAGTTTGAATTATTGCCATCGCTTTGATTTCATTTGAGAGGGCAACTACAACAATATTGTAATTTTAATTAATGGTTTGGTGAAGAATAAATATGACCGAGCCGTTTCAACTATGTCATACGTACGAACATACATATGTACGTACACTACGCCAACCGTATAATGTAACCGCTTCATATTTGGTAATAATCATGAAATATACGAATTTGCCTTTAGGTGTGAATTTTAAATGATGATGTCAGGCACGCGGCTAACTACATATTATGTGTATCAGTATTCTTAAATGCGTTGCCACAACGTATGAGAGCATGTTGAGGTGGAATACAATTGGAAATAACGAACATAAGTAATGGGTGGAAAACCATATTACATTTTACGACATTAAAAAAACAAAGTTCCCTCAACATATATTCGTTATTATTTAATTGCATAATAATTACAATGTTCCAATTTACCGGTGCCGTGATTTTGGAATAAATTATATTTATTTCTTACCGCATAACAAAAAATTAAATTGTTCGAAAGAGCAATGTATTGCAAAAGTACAAGTTTGTATATGTACACATGCATCTGAGAGTGTTTAGGAGAGCTACAAACAAACGTTAAGCACACCCTAAAATTTTCTGATTGCTAGTTTTTCGCCAAGTGTCACTTACCCATTACTCCTAATTTATTGATGTGCCGTACTGACACAATGCTATTCTGTTGAAAACGCAAGTTGAATAAAACAAACAGAGGCGCGCCAAACATCAAAGAAATATATTTGTCATTACACCTCCAAAACTAAAACTGCATGCAATTTTTCGATCAAAGTCCAATTCGATGCCAATTATTTAGATCGAGTTGGTGATAAAAAGTCGCGCACAAAGTGATTGTAAGAGCAAAAATATGCAATAAACAATAAGAGAATAGATCAAACGCTTTCCCATGAGCATTTCTGCATACATACGTAACCCACCATTGAATTTACCTTTTGAATTGTTCCGATGTGTTATCTTTGGTGCAAATGCAATGACTAATAAAGACGTAATTTGCCAGATATCAAACATTGATCCGTACGGAAACCTACACCGTTCCTTTGCTATAAGGCACTCACACTATCATAATATTTCGCTCCACCACACACACCACATAAATATCCCACTGAGCCACTTCACTCATTGGCTTTGATAGAACACAACCATAAACTTGCTGTGAAGAAGAGGGCAAGAAAAGACGACCAAATTTCTCAATCGAACAAAAACCAATTCGCATTCTGGACAACACATGGAATCGAACCGCATTTCCACTTTCTTTATCCAGCGAAATAGGCATCATCGTTGGTGTTCCTCCAAAGAAAACAGAACGTGTAGCGTGGAAGGAGCAGGGCAGCGGAATTTCTTTTTCCTCTTTCTTCGCCCTGCACGTTGTCGCCTCGTCTTTGTCCCACTGAGCCAAAGCCAGGAGAGAGAAAGAAAGAAAGCAAGCAGAAAAGAAAGCATACATGTTGTTAGCCTGGTCGCTGGATTGAGCCGAAAATGTAGTTCACTTTCTTTCCCTGTGACACGAGTCAAAAGCTCGCTCGCTCTTCGCCTGTAGCTGTAGCACGGTGAGACTGGAAGAGTTTCAACATGCTACAACCTCGCAGCAGTAGCACGGTCTCTCCCCAAGTTTGTTGAAATAGGGGAGATTTTGGTAGGTTGGATGGTTAGTTTGCTCTTGGTGGGTTTCAGGCAAGGCTTTTTGTACAAGGAAAAGAGAGACTCTGTCAGCTCGACCAAGTTGAGCTTTTCAGTTTGCTCTTCAAGCCCGTGGGGGTAAGACGTGACTCTGGTTACTATCATCAAAGTTTAATAATTGTCTGAAAAGTCAACTCACATTCGTTCGTGTGGCGATACAACAACTTTGGAGGCAAAGGTACTTTTTTCGCTAAAATTTGTTTCAATTTCATGACTCAATTTATCTCGCTACATAGTGAAATGGTGTTGGCTAAATGTCGTGGTTATGGGGCTGCAGACTTGTAACGATCTGCCGGAATAGCGGATTTCATTTATTCTGTCTGTGAAACTGTGGGCAGGTAAAAATCGCACTGTAACCGTGGGTTGTGAGGAACATGCATTTGTCTCATTTTCTCAGAATGCAACGCATAAATCTCTTAGATATAAAGTCACGGTTTTCTTGGCTGTTGTTTGATTGAATTTAGAATTTTATTAGACCTTGTTAGACCAATTCACCAAGTGTACGACAACAAGAAGGAATTCGATGAATGATATTCATTAATAATTCATCCCGTGTGCGCAGTTTCTTGTTCCACTGGGTATAAGCATATTCAAAAAATATATAATTTTGGCCGAGCAATTCCCATTATTTGTCCATCACCACACATTCAGATGGATGGATGCGAGTATTACAGTTTGTTTGATCTGTTCAAACATGTCAGAGTCAGTCAGCAGGCGAATTTGTTGTTGTCTTGATGAATAATGAAGCACCCACAAATGAAAAATGCCAATATATATTAAATTTACGTGTCATTAAAATTCAGATCCATTGGCTTTAAAAAGCAAACAAACAATCTCCACTAGGCGACTCACCCTCGTAGCGTAGCCTCAGTGCGTAATACGAGTTTTCTCAGTGAACTAAGACGACTGTTGGCCGACTTCCATGCAAAAGACAATTAACATATTTCCCATTCAATTAATTTGAACGAGTCAATTTAATTCCTGCAGTAATTACAAATGTTTAGCTTGGCTTAACTACTCCAGCCAACAGAGCGGAACCTCGTTGGACTTGTTGTTGGCGTTTGAAGTTAGCATTATTACTCCAAAGTCGCTGATAATTATTATAATCACGCTTGTCAGTTGTACAAATATGTTAATGAATATCCTCCAAAGAACAATTCACAATTTACAACATTTTCATGTACAAGTAAACTAAGGCATGAGCCAGCCAGTCAGTCAGTCAGCGAGCCACTCACATCCACAGCGCATAATATGCTTCCACAGACAACGTCCGACTACGACGACTCATGCACATCATCTCGGAGCTTGAGATTAATTTATCTTGTGTCTCCTGCCTCCGCTCACTCATTATTCTCTCGTCTAACTTGCAGATCTTGGTCATCACAGCAGCAGCAGATTCAAGACATTCCTAATTCGTGTATCAAGTGTTCCCATTCTGAATGCTAAATAGCACGAGATATTAAGAAACTGAAGAAAGGAGTTTATAAGGAGTTTTGACGTTTCATTAGTCTCACTCTGTGTGTGTGTTTTTGGGAATCGTGCTCACCATTTACATAGAACTTCTCTCATCCTTATGCCACACGTGTTGTGCCAGCTTTTACGCTGCTGACCGTGAAACAACAGCCACTTAGACATCGCACCGTTCCGTGTGTTGATGCGATTTACGAGGATAACGATATTTCCACACAAAAGACGTCAACTTGAAAAGTGGAAAATTTAATGCTGACTATGAGAAAGTGACACTCGTGGTGCTGATGCCGTGTGTATAACATTTCCATACGCAAATAAAGGCAGACTTATCTCCACATATTACTAAAACCTCCTCCACTTCGTGGACCGAATACGGGAAAAGAGAAGCAATGAAGCTTGTCTGTTGCGTATGAAATTCAATTTTCTCCTCAAAACCTGCACCACAGGTGGAAGTTATTGAGACAAGTGTTTAAAAAAATACATGGATTCATACATCGCGTATATAATAACAATAACTCATTGAGGGCAAATACCTACCAGAATTGTTACATATGTAACAGACATTTGCAGATAACATCTCAATTCATCACAAAACTGGAGCAAACAACAAGCACGAACAAATTAGTGAATTTCCTTCTTGGGAAGCTAATAATTCTACATGTTTAGACAGATTTGTAAGTAATAGAGGAAAGAGAACGCTTCTACTGTTTATGTTTAACTGAGTAACTGTTACTCTAGTTTGTTACTGCGTTGTGAAAGAATATTTGCAAATTTCTTGCAAATGAATAAAGACTTGCTGAGCGGAAATCTTGCCAGCTTTCTTGCCTGCTATCCGTTTCTGGAGTAAGAAAGTCAAGCTAAACAAAGTAAATATTAGGTCTGGAAGTTGCAGCGTTATTTCGCTTTGATCGTTGATAGCGAAACAATGTGTCGTTGTTTATATATACGAGTTTTATGTATGTAGCTAAGGAGGAGCGTGCAAGAAAAGGGTCAAGCTCATAGTGTTAACTTTACAAATTGGACAGGAAGTTTGTATGAAATGGCGACTATGTGAAAATTAAGTGAACTGCTGGTGATTTGCGCAATCCGTCATAAAACCGGATTTTACGTCTTTGATGTATGTTGTAACTTGTAACTCAAAGCTTCTCTTCTTGTGTATTTACTAATCCACACTCCTCTACGCGTTCCTTCCTTTGAATGGAAAGTAGTGAAAGTGAAGCAACATGAGCCAACTCTAGATTTCATCTTTGTGTATGCCATCGTTTTGCGGGGAAACTTGATATATTTGGAGAAAGTGGTCGTGTTGAATGCAAGGACATTCTGACTGGATGCCAAACAATCTGAGAAAGAGAGAGAGAAAGCACAGTTGCCAGTGCTACAAACCCAGAGCTGCAATAGTGGCAGTGCTGGAGATGCGAAGGAACTGCAGTTTCCACTGGATCCATCATCGCCAGTCGTGAAAGGTATTGTGTGCACCCCGAATCCACAAGTTCAACACAACTTTTGGGCGAGAGACTTTCACTTGACAAAGCAAGTCTTAAACTTTCTCAAAGAAGCCATACGACTGCTCTTGAGATTCCGCCACGATAAGAAGTTAAGTGAGTGAGTGAGGGTAGTGTAGTGGGCAACTGGAATCTGACTTACATACACACGACCAAGGCCCCTGGTAGTGGTTGTGGCTGGTATACACTGAATCCGATTGTGGTTCTTTATAAAGCTTTTGCCGGTTTGGCAGGATCCAAAGAGATCAAATCGAAGAGTGAGAAGACGGACAGATCACCGAAGAGGAAACCAACCAACAAGGATCCTCCTCAGCCATTGACGAGGAGGAAGCAGATTCAACTCCCAAGTGGTTTCCCTACCACCGCCGCCGTACATATATTCACCAAAGTCAACTAAATCACAATTTACTGCAACAAATAGATGCGATGCCGTCGTCGTCCTCCTCCTTCCTCCCCGTCCACCTTGATCATAACCACTTTCTTTCTTTTGTTGCTGCTGGTGGTGGACAACGAAAGAGGATCTGAATTGGATTAGACACGCATTGTGTCATCATCTGATGGTTTTTTTGCCACTAATGCCCATACAGCTGATAAATCAGATTACGTACATACCTAGCACCAGCAATGAGACTTTTTATGTCGTTACATTTAGAAATAAATAATCTCGACTTGACTCACTGCATTGCAGCAGTCCGCACGGAACCAAGTTATTTCTCTACACCTTGAAAACTCGTGTCAAATTTCGCGAAACTTTATTTGCCACAAACCCGAAATTACGATAATGCTTGCCGATTATTATTATAAGTTTATTTGACAACATAACAGTCGTTGTGGTTGTGAAACTACTCCTCGAGCACATAAGTGGCACATTCTATATGCAGTAAACTAATGAAGTATTGCAATCCCAGGCTGGAAAATAAATACCATCGGCAGAGTCGAAATGCTTAGGGTTCTAGGGTTGTAAATAGGATTTGTTGCCCTGTATATGTGTCTGTGTGGGTGGGAGAAAAAAAACTGTAGCCAAGTGGCAAGTAAGTGGAAGGTGATTTACGACCGATAATTTTTTTCATGACCTATCACAATGAACCATCGACATGGTTCAGTTCAAGACACTTTGATCAGTAGTGGTAATATTGATCATCATCCGTGCTGTTGGCTGGAAGGCGCTGATGCTGATTGCCACCAACAACACTACTTTGGATCTCATTCCTACAATACCAAGCCCAATATTTGTTGTGGCACTGATTCGAATTCCAAGTCGAGTGGTGTCCGTCGCGGAAAACTTTCCCCAATTTCTCCAAGAATGATTACGTCTGCTGCTGTTCATGACAGTGGTTTTAGTAGCAGCAGAAGCAGTGGCATTAGCAGTGCGACTTGTCAGCAGAGGAAGAAATCCACTACCCACGTCACCATCATCAACCAGTTTCACCTCGCCTCAGGAAGAAGGATGGATGATGATTCTGCTCCCATTTCCGATTATCTTCATCCCCACAGAAAAAGTGTACTTTCACACAATCCCAATGAAGTGACCGGTATAAAAAAGTCTGAACTGACAGCAAAAGTCAATCCCACAACCATGTTCTGGTTCATTTGTGTAATGAACCATTTTTTGAAAAAATTGCCAAAGTTCTTTTCAAACTGTAACTATAAAAATAAGTTTATTGTATGTTCACTCTTTTGGAATCTGCTTCTCACATTGTGTTGGATTAGCCCGAGTTGTGGTCAAGGTAAGAAAAAAGCTCACCTTGTATTTGTAAATAGGTATTTTAAAAGTAGACATATTTATACCACACACATTGATAAAATCTAATATTGTAAGCGAGTACCCATTGGCAAATATTTGCAGACAAATCGATTAACACATTATGCAAATGAACCTTGAGGTTCGAGTGTTGTCTGTTTGGTGTAAGTAATTTTATGTATGAATTTATAATAAGCAAAGCATCACGAAACATTGATAGTGTTCCTGCCACGTACTCACTTGGCTGGTATTTCTCAGTAGTGGTTAATACGCTTTAATTGTGGCTGGTTGGCTATTACCGGTAGTGGCATTAATAATTCCATCGGGAATATATAATGCTGGCTGACAAGTCGCAAATAACTTACAGGCAGCGAAATACATACAAAAAGCAGGTACGAAGAAGAGGATGTTACATACATATTTCAACCCTCTTCTACAAATGTTGATTTGATGCTCACTTCGCATGATGGTACAGTTAAAAAATAAATTAACGAAACACTGAAGCCTGCAAATGACACGAAAGAATGAATAAATATTAATATCATCAAAGTATATGTAGAGAAAATTAAATACAAGTTTGGAAACAAATATGTATCTGCTGGGTTCTTCTTCCTTTTCGATGCGTTTTGCGAATAATTTTCTATCCGTGAGGCATCATATTCGTGAAATATTTATATAGGTTAAAACTATCTTGATGCAATTCTGGAGGTTGGCATTTTAATTCTAAAACACAAGACTAACAATTATTGTTATGAAAGTTGCTTTGATGAAAATAATAGTGAAACCTGCAAAGCCTGGAAAGTTTATTTGCCTCTGTCAACTCAATGTCAGATCAAATCAAACTCTTGGTAACCGGAAATGAGTATGTGCCAAGTTTTCCTTCATAATTGAGTTTCGATTCGCACCCGCCAATAGAAATTTTACGCATTTGGTTAGACAATATATTATTCATGGTCCCAAATACCGTATTTATTCGCACCAAAGTCGATTGCAATTTTAACGTCAAAAGTGAAAGCACACATATATACAAAAGCAAATAGTGTGAGCCTGCGAAGCCGTGGAGACAGTATTATTACCGTGATGATATTGATAGCCAAGATCACACCAAGTTAGTCGGGTACAGCAAAACCCATCACGCACCGTCTCAAAAATCTCTTCCTTTTTGTAAGGTTGCGTGCACATGACGACAAAGGGAACAATTCTAAATAATAGAGCTAGGCTGACGTCCTGTGGATGAAGATAAAACGAGGGATAAAAATTATTCAGAGTAATGATTCACATGGGTTCCATCTCAACTTCCAGACGTAGTTCATTCATAAAGCCCAACGAAAATATTATGCACTGCAGCAGACTCTCTCTCTCTCTGCTGTCTCTGCATTTGCTCCCAGTAGTCCGAAGCAGAGTATTCGGATCCTTGCTTTATATGCGTGTGGAGTATGCATATAAGGTATCGGAAGGGATACGAAAAGATCACTGCCAACCAGCGGGTGAATAAAAGTAAAGACCGATTCGATGGTAACAGGGCTCAAAATTACCCCATATTTCCCAAGAGGGTTTCAGTCATGAACAACGAGCGGATGCTGCCCGGATATGCATCCCAAAGACCATGTACTTGGAGATGGGGTGAGGATTCCCTGCTTGCCTGTTACGTATACGTAACATTGATTGGAATGAGCACATTGACAAGGACGCATAGGAAGATGTATTGCTCGTGCTGGTAGTGCAACTGGCCATATTTGACTGCTGACTGGAGAGATAACAAATTCGGCAGTTGCAGTTGCACACTTATTCCCGGTGCGCCAAAGGGAGTACCAACTATTTATTACTGCATTGAAAAATTGGATACGTATGACTAACGTTGTTTTGGTCGGTCGATTTCAATTTTTTTCTTAAACAGGGGAATAAGAATGGGAATGTACTTTGCTCAAAACGGTTCAAGGATGTATCGTCGCGTATGTAAATCCCTGAGCCTTTGCTCTTTTTAGAAATATTAATCAAAATTTAATCAACCTGACAGGATTGGAATCAAAAAGGCTTGGTAGGACGTCGGTAGTAAATTTGCTCGTATGAAAGGAGGCATTGTTTCAATTCAGCAATAAAAATATTTCCAGCAGACAACCCCAAAAGGTTCGAATAATTGTTGTCCAAATAAAACAAGCATCAACCTAAAACCTGAATGACTATTACATCCAGAGCACACACTTAATTCTTGTAAGTCACGCTCCAGTTTATTTGGATTGTCTCTCCCCCCATGTAAATTCTTGGTGTATGTATTTGGAATGTGTATGTACGAATGTACGGTAAGCGCACCAGAGAGTAAAAGTCAACGCAAAGAAAAATGCAATTGTCTCTCTGTTGCGGAACGTGCTCATGTAGATCTTGCTGTTAAGGATGCAAAGTTGAGCAACACATTCATCTTATGCGACTTGTTTTCTAGACACTCACTCTGCAGCCAACTTACTTTGATACTTTTTATTCCGTCACATCTCGTTACTTTCTTTCCATGATTCAAGAGAGAGAAAGAGAGAAGGACAGGCGTTGTTAGCAGAAGAAATCCTCCGGCTCAACACTCGCGCGTGTGTTGCAATCCATATGTGAGTCACAGAGCAATTTGCAATACCTTCGTAGCAGCGAGAAGGTGAGCTCTAAATTATCATGCCGCTCAACAACAAACTTCGTAATCATATTGCATCACATTACACTTAAATTGCAAAAAGTGTACCCTGATGTATTTTTATACATGAAAGAAGGAACGAAAGAAATGTATACACTGGTAATGAGCTTTCTCCATTTATTTGAACGTTGTCGTCGTCTCTCTTTCCCAGAATTCGTACGAGTACGAGTTTTATCAGAATTACTCTTCGAGCTTCATCATTTTTCATGTTGAGACAAAGTTTGTACTCGATTCGGTTTGCATTCGTCAAAATGGAATATGCAGATAGCACTCAGCTATCTCAACCACTCGTCAGTACTTCAATCAGCCCAATGTACTTGTGCACATGTAAAGTTCTGTCATCCAATCTTGTGCAGTTTTTCTTTTTATTTGTCATACGAAAGAGTAAATTTGATTTGACATTTGATTTACTCATTTTTATCTGCATGACGAAAAGTAAATGTCTTTGCTCAAGTTCTTTCGCTGCATTAACATGCTATTCAAAAAAATATCTAGAAAGCTCTGAACTGGATCAGGAAAATAGCTGTAATAACATTGGATTGCTAGCTTGCATATCAAAATCTACCCAGCCAGACTCTGCATATTCGTAATCAGCAAGGCACAAACATATTGAGAAATCAGTGCAGTAGGATCACAGAGAGGAAAACTTTTTGTATCTAAAGCACAAGTACGAAGGACGGCATTGCTGCTATGGCTTTATGACTCTGTTAAAGTAACACAAGTTGCATTAGTACTTCATTCTATACGAATTACAAATGGAATAAAGCGGGTTTTAGAGTTTTCCTTCCTTGCTCGGTTGGTTTACTTGAGAGTTGAGTTAATAATACGTTTCCATTCCGTGAAATGGCGGTGGAAAGTAAAACCATCTCATGACCATATCTTTACTGCCGTTTTCATATGGTGGTGGGGTTGTACTCCTAAGCACTACTTCAAGAGTCAGTAGACGCGAATCGAGCCGATCCTTGCAGAATAAGTGGGGGTAGTTCCATTCTATCCCGTGCATTATGCTCTCCATCCAACTATTTTGCAATGTGTCTCGGCCGCATGCCTTATCTGGAAGAATTTGACAAATATATCCAGTCACAATTTCATGCTTTCACTCTCTCAGCACTCTTTTATGGGGCTTGGTTGTCGGCTGGGCGGGCATTTTTATGACGAATACTCTTAGCACAAGTCAAAATTCTCCATTCTGTCCCAAGTATGAAAGCAGAAGGAGAATGCCACGCAGCAGCAGCAGCAGCATCGACGTGTGTGTAGGTTCCTGTGAGTAGCAAAGAACGAAAGTAGTGAAATGCTCAAGGTTTTTTTGTTCACTTTCTCTGGTTCGACACTTGGGTTCCGGTTCACATGTGGAATGGCAGCCCAGCACATGTAACAGCTCACAATCATAAAATAGCCTGCTTCCTTGGATCATTTTTCTTAAGTAAATCTCTCCTCAGCCGTAGAATCAATGATGCTTGAGTTTGATTTAGGGGGCCATGCTTACAATCATTCATTACTTGTGCAAAGTATAATAATACATATATTCCCTCATGCACGCAGTGAAAGTAGAAATCGGAAATGGGGAATTTTTATGAGACCCTGAATGCTCAAATGGATCATTGCATCCGATGATAATTTTTATTGTTTCTTCTGATTTCTGCCCCTCCCACCCTTTGCCGACTTTGCTTTGCTGAATGGCCCATCATCATGAATAGCAAACATGTTACTAAACTCCCTCACTTGCTCGTAAATCTTTGAAGCAAGTGGGTATATGCTGATGTAGAATTGTGCACACACACAACGAGAAAGAGAGAGCAGTGGCATGGCGTGTTTTTAACCAGATTGGATTTGGACTTCCGGCTTCCTTCTAATGGGTTGTATGGTGCACTAAGCGTTAAATTTTTCCATCAATTACCTACAGTCCGTCATGTCTATCAAGTACGGGGCAAGGGATTTGCGGAAATCAAAGAAATTAGCTACCTTTCATTTTTCTTTTCAAAATGCGTTTCTAAGAACACAAACAACGCCTGATTTTCCATGGAGGAAGGTGAAGAAACCGTTTCAGTGCAAGTGGAGTGAGGATTCGAATCGATATTATTAAGAAAGCTTTAGCTGGGCACATATTGCCAAACCAATGCCAGTATCCGTTCAATGTATTATTACGTACATGCCAATTTTAAGTTTTACGATCCATTTATACCTCTCGCCAGTTTATGATGACTTGATGAGGTTGAAACTCGAACCGTATAAATAAGGCGGTCGGGCATATTGTGCCTCATGATGAAGTCGGATTGGATTGTTTTGCCCGAGTGATTTGAACTGTATGCTTAAATGATGATTCGTAATAAAATCCACTTTTATTATTTTATCATTGTCCGGCTTTCTCTCCACCTGTGACTTCATTTAAGCCAGTGAGTATGCATGTGAGTAGGCTTGCTCCACTATTTCCGTGAGCTGTATTTTTCATTAGCTACACGAAATTTGATATTGCCTATTACCGCAGTATAAATTTAAGCTGCGCTCTTTTTTCCGTAAGGAAAAAAAACTCTGCCGAGGTTTATGTTATTTTTCCAAACTCAACATGCACAACCAATAATTAGTGACATGCTGAAAATGTGTATAACTACAAATAATTATTCAATAAGCCAACATGTATGAATGTTGAACAATGCTAAATGAATTTCTTCCTATAACGTTGTCATAAAAAAAATAATAAACGGAATTATCGTCGATTTCTCAAACCCTTTTAAATTTAGAATGAAAGTGAAGAAAAATGGGGCTACCTTTATCTCTTTCCAACTCTGAACTATTAAATTTGCAATGTCATTAGCGAGTGAAAGAAGGAAAATCAATATAGAGCGTTGTAAGTCAATACCCAAATGAGAAACTCGTGTGCTTTGTCTGCGGGGCGATGAGTTAGCTCAAGTTTTACAGAGTAGCAAAGTTCCATTGGATTGGTTGTTGTGTGTGGGCTCAAATACGTACGTGTGTGCATATACTTCAGCCGACTCATGGATCGAAGGCACCTGTATAGCGCATTGTCTCAACTTTTGAAACTAAATTCTTCCATGTAAGAAAACCACCAGTACCTCTCTTTAGTCAATTTGACTGAATTGGAAACCTGGAAGGAAATGAGATTGAATGGATAGTTTTATTCTGTGCGACATACATGCATACATACATTCGATCGTGCATACTCCATGACACAACTCGCTTCTCATGGACATGCTTAAAAATTTATAATGCTCACCGTCCTATGTACCTCGTCGTCCAAATGTGAATCCTTAAATTTGTATTTCTTAATTTCACATTGGTTCACGCTTGCAGCAATTTTGCCACCGACGTGGGAATATGTACGCCTCATTCATGTGTTATACCCACGTTCATTTATTTATATTGAAGAATAACAATCGGTGCCATTGTATTGCGTGAGATTTGATGTACATAAATTAGTGGGTAGAAATTATAGATCTAGTTACGTGTTTTTGATTGTCTTAGGAAGGCATGTGGATACAGAAGACTGCTGAAAATGTGGTTTAATGGTTGTCAAAATTAATCAATTCAACAAACCTATTACTATTTGACTTGACAGCCTTCCATTCGACAACTTTCACTCGCTCGTTCGAGCATTTGAAAGTTTCTTTCGAGTTTATGAAGCCATGTTCAACTACATTAGATAGCCAGTTTTCGAATTATATAGCTTTGAGTTGGGCATACATCAAAGCCATGGTCCAGCCAGAATAACGTGAAAGCTCCTGGATTAGTAATATGTATCTAACACGAAGGACAACAATCTTAGTAAATGATGAACATAAAACGTGCAAAGTAAATAAACAATAACTTATCATACTGAATATTTTGTAATTATGCAATTATGCAACAGCTATCATTTATTGGTCACGCAAGAAAGAAAAAACATTGAATTGACAAAAACACATCAAATTCTTAAAATAATGCAAAATGTGTGGATGTATTCGTGTATATATAAAATATTCGTTTGTAAATTGCTGTTAGTAAAATGCGGAATATGTACTTCGACTAACGTGTAATTGCGTTGATTTGTAATGCCGTTTAAACCACATACACAATGCAGTAGCAAACCAGTATTACAAGTTAATAATAATAATTGCAGTTCATAACGACAATCAACCTTCAACCCGTAGGAATGAATGATTGCTTATAGAAACACCAATTGTGTGTGAGGAAAGTGCTTGATCGCTATTTCAATTGACTGTGTACAACCGTCGGTTCCGTACTCCTAAGAAAATGAAGTTGGTCATGAAACCCTTGGCATAAAAAAGTACAAGTTCGGCTGAGGAGCGAGCGCTAAATATGCACCGTCTTTCGTTCCATTAGCGCTGCGTATACCAAGTGCTACGGAACCCTTTAAAGATGCAACCAAAAAAGTATGTAGTAAGCAAGCAGAGGCGGTTTTAGATATGTATTAGAACTTTCCCTTCCAGCACTACCTCGTCGTTATGTGCTCAAGAGCAAGAACTGTAGAATCAAGAATTATGATGAATAAGAAACACGCGATGGCATAAAAAAGTGGAAAATTAGGTTGAAGTTTCTGCATCAGAAATTGCCTCTAAGTTCTACTCGAGCAGAAAAGTAGTCGTACTAGAGGTATGTAGAACCCAATGGATTGCTTAAATGTTACACGGACAATGGCAGTCTTTAGTGAAAATCGAGTCTTTCTTGCCCGTGTGCGTTTGGTGCTTCTAACGCGAAATGTTCAGGTTTCTATGCGCTCTGGCTAGGTACATCTGCACATAAAACGATAGCCGCTCAAGTAACTTGAACTAATGCTTCAATTTTCATCAGCTCACTTCACTTTCTCGTGTCTACCTTGTTTGATGGAAATGATATCAAACAATCTTAGAATGATGATGCAAAAGTCTTAATTTTACCTCCTGAATTAATGAGAAGAGTGCCATGCGTACCTAACTGTAACCCATACTCCCTGCCTTAGCCGTTTTATAAAGAAATTCATGCCCAGGCATACCAGGTCTTGCATCAAATATTAGATAAATGGGTGCATTCACACATCTATGGCAAAATATCATCAAAAACATGGGGAAGCGATTTGTGTCAAAGCTTGTGTGTACCTTTTGCTTTGTTTTTACCCACGTCTCAATATGCTAAATATATAAATGCCTTACATAATTCACAAACAAACCAATTTGAATACTTTCTCAGATGTTTTATTTCAATCTAGAAAGTAAATATGTCATTAAATCTCAATTTAGAGAGATGGCCAGGATGCTAAACAACACTTCAACTTTCAGCAGTGGAATAACAGCCAAGTTGAATTTACATAGCTTTAAACCCACACACGAATTTACATTCCTTCCTTGTAACGCAATGTTACGAGCAATAAATGTTCCGGGTGATTCAAACCTTCGTTCGAAAAATCCAAGTCGCGTTGAGCAAAAATTGGCAAGCAAATTAAAAGTTTAGATAACTTTGTTTGTATGAATCTGTCTCCAACCAGATGTGTTTTTCAACTTTTTTCATGGTTTGAATTTTCAGAAACTAGAAACGAATGTAGATCGATAGGTTACATGTGTCTATGCATTTAATGCAGTTCCACAAGTTTGGACTGTAATAAATTTGTGTGACGATTGAAGGTTTAAAACATGATCAAAAAATTGTGTGATTATTGCAATCATCTCCCATTGTTCGATAGGCGTAATACAGTTTCCGCATTAATGTCTTCTCCCCAATTTTGAAAATCTACGACAAAACAAGTAATAACATCCTGGATCCTGGACCCCCGATGGTTTGTCTCATCATTCCGTTTATCATTGGTTTATGCAACATCAAAGCGCATGCATGGAGAGTGAACGAAACGAGGATGGTGAACGACGATGTGCCACAGGATTAAACTACACCATTACGTAATGTGTATGTGCAAGTATTTCTGCTCGTGAAGCGTGTTGTTGGCCTGGTCTGAATATCTAGCAGAATATCTCCTGTCACTAGTTAACTAGACACAAATCACAAAATTTAATTGGATTCTCTCTCTTCGCTCATTTAAACCATTTGTTCATCTTTGAATCTCTGATGGAAAAGAGCACGCTAATTCACCAACTGATTCCGGGACTGATACCGTGCAACGGAGTAAAGTAATCTGAGCACTTGTGTTTACATTGATGAAAGAGAGCTCCCAGAGAGAAAGAAGAGAGACTCCAAGTTTTGGTTAGCCTGATAAATGTGATAATATGCCAATATTTAAACCACAACTTTGTTAATAATCTGTTCAGTAATTGCATGCTTCATCGAACTCGGAATAAGTGTGCATGATGACTGTGTGCACTATGGGAGTCCCCGATCCAATCAAACTCTTTGTTTATTTATGTGGTGTCAAGGTTCACACGACTGCTGGGAAGGGACATGCGTTCATGTTGATTGTGCTATTGTTTTGTCCGAGTGAAACGTAATTTATGATTGTTTGTCAACATAAAATATACAATTGGATCGTTTTTTTTTGCGATAAAAAAATTCAAAGATTTCCATATCTCGTTTTCCTTCCATCATTCCAAGGATTCGATGTATCGATATGTGTTCATTCGTCAATATTTAGTTGGAAACAACTACTCATCTGCCCCATAAATAAAATATATGGTTTTCTTAAAAGTGACATTAGTGCTGAGCACCCCAATCGTTACAATATGTCAAATGTATAAGAACATTGATCTATTGCCCACAGCATGGCAGAGCTTACAACATGAAAACTTTTGTTTAATATCTTTTGACATGAGATGGATCGATTAGGGTGGAAAGTAAGGCAGTAGTTGTGAGTGGTGTCAGGCAAGTTCTGGCATTTGCGCTGCTCTAGAGGTTGATTCTTTCGTGATGCAGCAACCGTGCCTTTACATATACGCTTACATATATATTCTTTAAAGATTGCGTAATAAAAGAGAAGAAGATATAAATTCATACAAAAGTCCTATCACAACAAAAGAGACGAGACATCAACCTTTTAATACGTATGTGGAGGTAAATGTGGGAGGATGGAGGGTCAGGATGAAGGGTCAATCAGATATTGCTGTGACAGTGGGTACTACGTGCTTTGAGTGCTAAGTGCTCTCCAATGATCCTCAAATAAAGGATGATCTGCTCAAACATCTTTTACATTATTCACCATACGACACCGTACATAAGGCTACAACTTCTCATAAAGTGTATCACAGCAACAACATTAAACGTGATGTGGCTCTGCTGCATTCTGCTGTCAGTTTAAATTGTAATTTTCCATGATGACTTTTACTTAACCATTAGATTTTAGTTGCATTTCAATTCATATAAAAATGGGGATTTTTGGTTACAATGCATAACTTGTATTCTATTCAGGACTGCTTGCACTCTGCTGGACCGGAACATGAATTTAGTGAAAGAGCTCTCAGAGAAAAAGGAGACGTCACTAATCCCAAGTTATGTTTAGCTTGATCACTGCGATACTATGCCTCTGACGAATTACCTGCAAAGATATCATCACAATTCGAGATTGTTGATGGTTGACGAAGGGTAATATTTTCTGTGAATGTCACTTACGCCCTCAGATAATTTTTTTTCGTGCGTTACGCGTAGGCGACAAGAAATGTTCGAAATATTCCAAAAATTTTAACTCTTCAAACGAAACTCGAAAGCACAAAGAAAGATAAGATAACACTCATCGCATTTTCTTTCTAATTTGGTGTGCTTTGACTGAAAATCGGAATTTTTTCATTCTTTGCTCTCTTTATTGGACATTATTTATCTCGTTTTTGGAGTTTAACTTGAATCTGGTGTAAAAAGAAATAGAAAAAGCGATGCAATAAAAATTCTGGAATTCCTTCGCTTCTGAAACATCCGTCCATTACCGTCCTGACAACACTTCTCCTCGCTGTTTGTCGTGACTATGCCCACGGACTCGAAAGACTACGTTGGTTATAATATCCAGCAAATAATTGTAAAGGCCAAATTTAATTTAATTTGAAAGTATGTATCTGTCAGACCCTAAAATAAAAGTAATTGTTTTCCTAATATGAAAATAATAAATTTACGGACTCCCTAAAACCCTCTGCTGCTTGATCCTCTCCAAAATGCATAGCACTCGAGGTCGAAACCAAAGAAAGGTAATAAAGATCAAAGAAAAAGTTGTATGATTTATGAATCATGAACCTCATCTCTATTATTGCCTTAACATGATCTAATTATAAAAATTAATGTTTCTATTTGTTCGTGTTCATTTATCTATCGTAGATTTTCTTGCCTACAAATTTCCTTGCCCAATTCTGCCCACCACATGCATCATACTGATATCTTGCCACATTACTATGCCCAACTTTAATCTTCTCCATGAGGCTGGAATGTTTTATGGCCCGTTTTGGTCCTTGTCTACGTTTATTATTGTTTGTAGCATAACAAAAGAAAAGTAGGTAAAACAGGGAAGCGTCGTCGTGTATTAGATCTTTAAAACTGTTTCTTTAAAAACTTATCAGTATTCAGAAAAGCTAAACGCATTATATTCTTTGGCTACATTGTTGGTGGGATAAGACGGACTGGAGGAGGGAGATAGAGAGGGAGCACCAGCAGCCAAGACTTACAAATAATTTCTCCGGACTTTCACCCAAGATTTACGAGTGGAGTTTAGTCTCTCAAGAGACACCAGGTAGCTGTTGTCGGGTTTGGTGAATTATTACGGTCTTATAAACTATAGATACTCGTATAGAACGAGCAACAATGAAATCCACTATCTTGGGAAGAATAACCTCTCTCAAAAGAAGAAATGACTTCTTTTCGAGAATTGGGGTAAGAATGGAGATCATATGGCGCATAATGCCCCATTTTATACCATCGTCTCAACTCCTTTAGTGGAACTGTTCCAACGTTTTTCGTGTTGTTTGACGGTTTAAACTTTGAACTGTTTCCTGCTTGCCATGGTTCGCTTATTTTGATTACTCTCTCGGAGTTCATGCATACACAAGTACATTCCGTGGCCTCGTCTTTATTTCTCATACAACTTTAAGTGTGACGAACCATACGCACTTCAACATCTGTCCGTTTTCTGTTGTTCTAGTAAAAAGTGGGCAGAGCAGTAAGAAGGAGAGCCAAAGTTTGGAACAAATTTTGCAAGTGTGGTCTCTTCTTGGAATCATGGACCACAGTGAGCTGAACTGAAACCTACCTTCTTTATACGTACATATATACATACTTGCTGCTTATGCCAAGTTTGAAGTTGACTGCTTGAATTTCATGGTATCTAGCACATAACACAAGTTTCGGTCTGCAGCCTACGTTCACAATTAGATTAGAAAGTATAAACTCATTCCCTCAAAGAAAAGTAAAATATGAATTTACATTTTGATTCTGAAAGTTACAACAAGGCTGGGAATATATGTATTTATGAGTACGTACACCTCCATCGTAGCATTAATACCGTGCTAATGCTTAGCCAGTCAGAATTATCCAAATGACCGTGCCCTGAGATGTTTCTACAAAAAATTACGTATACAGCAACGCTAATTAATATTAGCAGTTTACTTGTGCATATGTCGTATATATATTCAGTCGGAGATTGATTTTGATTTTATTGATAATTGATTTTCAGAATACTGTGCTTTTCTACTATTCCAAGAAAAGGACTTCAATTAATTTTCTTGGAACAATTCTCACCCTCGAAACCCTCGAATTTACAGAGTCACAATCTTGATTGCACATATGCAATAAAATACCGAAATATGTGCTCAGTTTTGATCTAATAATATTTCAGAATTGCGTCATTAATAAGCGCTTTACAAAAGTGATGCATCAAATACCAACGCGTGTAGTATGTAGATATTTGCTTACGTACAAATAACAACAAGTAACATACATATATGCATAAATAGGATTTATTCTCTGTTAAATTGAATTAGTTTACGCTTGACAGCTTTATATAGGCCATTTTGTTCGTTGTGTCCAGTTGAAAGGAACACAAGAGCAACATATCTCGATTAATAAATAATTTTGAGATTGTGGACATTCCTTGATGGTGCTAAATAGACCATTAGCATAACTTCTTACCATATCACCAAGGACATAGCTGCACACAGCCAGTAAATGAATTCCAAAAATTTATTGCAAACTCATAATACGAAACCACTCTAAAATTACTTATCACATAAACTTAGGGGTAGAGAGACTCGTTACCCGACAAGAACGGCATTGTTACACATAGGTGTTTGCGTACTTGCAACGTTTAGCATGTATGCATCCACTCGTATTTATTGGAGGACTCTCTGCAAAGTTCCTACACTAATTGCAAGGACTTCTTCTTGCACGCCCACGATATCGTGGCTGGTAAACGCTTGCTGCCATAATTCTTGCTTATTTCATAATTTAGGTCCCACATATTTTAAATATTTAAGAAATTATCGTAAATAATGGGTCTGCTCGAGTATCTCCAAGATTAAATTCGGGTCCGTTAATGGGAAATGGAAACACTGATCATGTACAAATTGTAATTTAAATATTTACTTTCTCCTAGATTAGTTTTATTACGAAAGGTGAATTTTCTGAATGGTAGACATTTCTTTATATAACCTCTTCACTTTCCAAAGAAGGCTTTCTACAGAAATCTATTTTCGATCTTATTTAGCCATAAATTGAATAGAGGTAACTTCATTTGCATACACTACATAGGTTTAATGATTGGTAGAAATGAGTACATGGCTGCATTACAAATTCAAATTCATGATTGATTTATACGGCACAGTGATAAGAATAATATTTGCAAATATATTTGGGCGTAGAGTGTGCAATAAGTATGTGTGGAAAGCTTTTCAGAAATTTGTGGATTTTAATTCACGAAAAGAACGTAAATCACAAGGAGAAAGCGAGTGAAAGTTTTATCGCTTTATAAAGTGAAAGCCATCACATTGTCTCATCGTCGTCTCCTCGATTTCGCCCTGGTATGCGGGATGGAGGCGACGGCTCTGGTGCTATGCCTACATATGCATTCGCACCTACCCAGCGCGTGTATGTATCTGGTGGAGAGACATTCGATATTCAACTCTTCTGCACACATTTACTCACTCGAGCCAAACTCGCTTCTTTCTTTAAAGAATCATGAATCATTCAATTTTTCACCGAGCTGTGTCAAATTCTCGCATTTGCATGCATTACCCTAACCCCACGGTGGATTGCCACACACAATGCGTCTCTCATTCTATATACTTTTTTTCTCTATGATAAAGTGAACTGAAATAAATACTTTGAACTGGCTTTCAAACATTTTTAACAGGGCTGAGAGACAGGCGGGATGAGTAAATCTCGGTGTTGAATTTTTCAGATATGACAATGGATTTTGATGCCCGAGTGGAATAAAAGTTTTAAATCTCGCATGAAAGACAGATAGCGTCTTGTCACCACCACGCTTCCAAATTGAGAGGTTGAGTTGTTGACTTGAAATGACATGAAATGGAAAAGCATGAACTGCCACGCTTTACTTTCTAAAAGTGAGAGACTTGGATGCCAGAGTTTGGAGTGAATGTCAGCTTCTCACATTTTGACAGTCGGGTCCTGATTTATAAATAGTTTAATAATAAAGCAGCCCGGAACATACTTATAAGCGTATTGGGATACATATACTCGTGCTGGATAGCATTTCGGTGTGATGAAACTTTCGCCGACATATTTATACCGTTCCAGGTCTTGTGTTTTTTCAAGTTGTCAGGTTGTTGTAAAGAATTTTGGAACTCAATATCATTTACGACCAACTAGAATGACGCGGATCGGCAATGAAAGGAAACAGAAAGGATTTGTTGTGTCAGCATTTTATGAAAGGCGAAAATCTACTCCGGCATAAGCGCTATTTAATGGACTTTCTCAGTTTGGTGAAACTTTAATATGCAAACTTGAATGTCCTTCGAGAAGAATATTTAAGTTAAGCTGGCTGATGAAAAACCTATAGCTGTAGCTACCTTGTTTCCGTGTCGCTAAAATAAATATGCTCATTGTGAAGCTCATTTGCATGTATTATGCAATTTGACTGGAGTAAAACAAGAGATCCTTATGAAAGAAATATTGAGCGAGTCAAAACTGTTTCTGGAAAAAAAGTGTTTGCTGTAAGACATATGTAGAACGAACGATCTGACTGCACGAAGAAAACAATGTTATTGTTAGCAGACCTTTCCTGTTTTTGTTCAAATGTTCAAAATCAAATCTGGCTCTCGCCCCCAATCTGGAATCTATAAATCTTGAGGCACTTTGGTTTACTACCCCCAAACCAACACGAACTCGTGCTTTATTTTATGGCACAGTTCCCCAAGATTTAATCTTATCCATCGAACAGCCCGAACCGTCTTGAGAAGAAGAAGAACAAATGTGCGGCTACTGTTTGCTCGTCTTGGATCTGGATGTACACAAGAAGAGTTCAACTTTTGAAACCAAATCCAAACCACGTTTCCCTACTAAAGCAGTTATGGTTCACAATAGAATGGATATCTTCGACGACTGCTACTCTGTATTCAATTGGAGTCTTCCTTCTCGAGAATAAGTAAAGATCCGAACCGTTTAGATTGAGTACTTTGGAGATGCATACACGTATATGCATACACACATATGTATAGTATATGGTTCGGAAATGGGGGAAGGGGGATGGCAAAAAATATTCCTAGTTCTGGCGATGCATGCACATTCATGGCGTGGTTTAGTATTAGAGAACTGTATGGAAATAACGAGCCATTTTCCATTTCGACATCCCAGTCCAGGGTTCGCTACCCCGGGTTTTTGTGGGTTGGGGTTTTTGGGGTTTTTGTGGGTTTTTGGGGTATCAAATCTCCGGAAAAACCCTAATGCTTAATGGGGTTTTTGCGGGTTTTTGTGGGTTTTTGTGGGTTTTTCCGGGGTTTTTGTAAGATTTTGGGACAGATTGAAACAAAATCCCTTAAACTACAACTTAAATCAATGCTAATTAAATTGACGGATTCATCATGAAATTTTGAGAATTTTCATGTGCGACTTGAATTTCCAAGTTTTATTGCATATTTCCAAGTTTGCATGCGAAATATGAATTTTCGATTTAACAGTCCAACTCAATGATAACGCTTAAAATTGCATGTCAAAATCGTATATTAAATTACTTTTTATCTAATATATAATTTAAAGAATTTTAGTTCAACCTGCCCCAAAATCTACAAAAACCCACAAAAACCCACAAAAACCCAAAAACCCATAAAAACCCCAAAAACCCCGGAAAAACCCGCGGGGTTGGGTTTTTCTAGAAAAACCCCGGGGTTTTCCGAACCCTGCATCCCACATTCTCTCAACATACATTCGCCCTGTCTACTTTTGCACTTTTTTCTCCAGTCCACATTACTTCCAGCGTTAAAAGGGGCATATTTTGTGTAACAACAACTATTGGAATAGAATTATTACCAGAAGGAGAGAAACATGCATAAGCACGTGTGTGCATACATATTTGCATATGTACTCCCTGTGCATTATGACTTTAGCATCGCATTAGCATAAATACTACATGCCGAGTGTCTGAAGTTGATTCTGATTCAAAGTGATTCTTTCTCGGGCATGTTTTTCACTGCCACTTATTGAGGCACTCTCTGTCACACTTGATTAACCAGCCACCGGTGCATAACTAACGTCTGGTTGAAGGACACCTCTTTATCTGTATGCACACACGTTCGATCGCAAAAAACTCAAGGTCTCCCCCACATAAATAAGTATGCAAAGTGGCAGTCAGGGCTATAAAAAGGTGCACGTTTTGTCCAAGTTCCACACAGCTGCCCACTGGAAATCTAATCTTTGTCTAATTGCTGGAATTATAACTCAATGATATTAACACGAAAATAGCATGCACAATGCAACGACGGAGAGAGGTAGCTCTCTGACGACGTGGCACGACCACTTGAGAAAGTCAAATGGAATGTGCCGTGACCAGTGGTGGATGGGAGCAGCAGTCATATGCAAAAGAGGAATTCAATTCAGAGCTTATGGTAATAAATACTCTGTGAGATGTGAAAGCAGAGCGAGAAGGGCTGGTTGGAAGATGGTTCAAGTTGTTAATCTAGAAATTGCCAAGCGAGAGTATGGTCGGGTTGGTAGAATATAGTCGAGGTTCAAACTTCCTTTTTAATTTCATGGCCTCGTCATTCCATCCCATCTATTATCCAGCGTTCCTCCACCAGACCCCACCATCCACCACTCCTCCTCCTCCTCCTTCCACTACTCGGCAACTATTCACTTTGGCCAACACACCGAGAACGGAACCAAAGTTCAGAGAAAAGCCAGGAACAGGACGACGGCATCTATTTCTTATATAGTGTCGGAGGTTGGTGGGTTCTTCTTTACGGCTCAGCAGCCACTTTGATGCTCCAAGATGAGATGCTGGATGTGCAATAAGGAGGAATGGAAGCCACTTGGCAACCGATTCGAAAGTTGGGATGAAACTTGTTCAGTTTGTAATATTTGTGGCTTTCAATGTCCACTCGCTCCCTGCTGCTGTACTTTATAATGGTACATTTTAACTCGACTATGTAAATCACCCTCTGAACTCCTACACTTTTAGCTCGTACAGACCAAAGTTATTTCAACTCTATGCTGATCTTCACGGTGATTCTGTTTGATAAAAATTCAATATTTATGAAACTCTTGTGGGCCTGTGAAAGAAGCTGTTTTAGTGGTGGCGTGAAGTAATACAATGGCTCGAACTTCCATGTTCTCCTCAGAAAGACAACATTTACAACTTTATTTCACTGCATCCTAACAAGGTTGGAACATTTTTGAGAAAACAATAAACGCCGTGTTGGAACAACTTGTTGTAAGGAAGTGTAAAGTATGCAAGTAAACAGGAGAAGAGACTGGGCGTACAAAATGGTTTATATAGCGGCCTGTTTTTGAGTAAAAACCGAGGTGATCTATGCTCTTACTTAAATAAAATCTAGAACCAAAAAGACTGGCGCTTGGTATTCTTTACGTGTAACTTTTGGAAATGTCCTGCTGCGTCCAGAGTTGAATCCCTGGGCTCGTAACCAAAAATGAGACATACCAACCAACCTCTGTGCAACAACATAATCAGAGTGCTGGAATTCCTTGCTGGTGCTATGTTTGAAACCCCAGAAACATGGAACACTTTACAGGAGACCTCAAAATACTTTTTGTAGAAATGTATGGTACACATACTTGCAATTAGACCAAGAAGCAGGCTTGTTCTTTACGGTAAAAATTATTTAGCCAATATTACGCGCTGTACAAAGCTGATGGTAAATATGTATGTAGTCCAACCACAGCAAAGCCAATTATATTTACTGAAAGCCCATCAACATGAAACGAGACTCAATTATTCTTCTACATGTTCGTATATATCGTTAGGAAAGGACGCTGATAAATGCAGGAAGTTTATTATTAAATTGTTGCGGACGGTTAGGCATGAAAAATTGGGGAACCAGTGGGATAGCAAATACGAACACAGACACGTTCAACGTTAAGATTTCATATTGGATTTAATTTTCCCTGCTGGATGAAATGAACGGAGGAGCACAGATTTATTTAGAGATTTCAGGTGAAGATGAGCTCGGCAGGATTTCTCCGTTGCTTATTGGAATCCCAGGTTGTGGGAGAGAGGAGGGAGCTGAAGTCGTTAGTTCCACAAAGAGCGGATGAATAAGAAGAAATATCTGACCTGACCTTACGGTTAAATTTAATACTCTGACATTTTCTTGATATCAAATTCAGCCTTTGTAAATTAAGTCTGCTCATGAAATCATGGTCACACTCAGTTCTTTTTGTTGAGCAATGTAACAAAAAATACATTGTTGCTGGCTATTCAAATTATATTCTAGTGGATATTATGATTCCTGCCAACCTCAGATTTTGTCCTCGGTCAAGAGTAATTACGTTAAATTGATGCAGCTGTGAATATATGTGCATTTGTATCAGTGCTCATGCTGACGATGAAATGAAGCCTTCATTCTTGCTTGATGGCATTTGAATCCGAATTCTGAGCATTCTGAAACCCGTAAGTGCACTCCTACAGCGACAACCGTTTTAAGTTAGTCATGGTCACGGCTCCTTCTGCGTTTCACTTTACGTAATAGTTATTTCCATTGTCCAGGTGTAGAATGGAATGACAATGACAATGTGATCAACAATGATGATCTGCTTCGCAGTGGATTATGTACATTGCTGTTGCTCCTGCTTCTGTAGATCTTCGGAAATAAATCTCCACGGATTACAAAGTATGACATGCATCGTACATGTTGCATGTACTTGTGGTTGATAAGTGAGCATGAGCACGCTGCTTAACTTGTTCATGACCAGCATGTAGAAATAGATTCGATGGAGTTGGGTACAAGCAGTGTAAGGTTTTTGGTAAAGACGACAAATGAGAGCTTTTCACGTCCAGCTAAAAAATGCTGTCATTCGAATTCGCACGGATTTACATCAAAAACCTGGTGATGAGAATAGTAAGTTTTTCGTTATGAACTATCTCACGAGAGAGTAGAGTAAAATGAGATTGTGGTGGAATTTTGTGATAAAAATTAAAGCCCATTGAAACTGGGATGGGAAATGGGTTTATCTCATTATGTTAATGTTCTTTAAATGCAAATAGACTTCATTTTTCAATGCTAAACAAAATGCTAAAGCGTTCATTTTATACGAGATTGGTTGAGCGGAGGGATGATCACAAAAGTTATTCTCGCAGCGGTAACGAGACGAGGTACGTGATTGAACTTGGGCACTTGATTCACTTGGAGTGCTGTATTTATGGCCATTCTCCATCCTCATCTCCCCTTAAGGCGGATTTGGCACGACGTGTCACATAAATCTATTATCACTACTCCTACTCTCGCATAGCTTCTGTGGTGGCAATTGCCACTTTCGCCGTAAACAAAAGAATGACTCGTTCTTCCATTGGATTAGTTCATGTAGAAGCACCCAAGCAATAGTGATCACAATATTTTTATGAATATTTGAACTATTATGTTCCTAACAAGCGGAAACTCTATACATTTCGATACAAATGATGGATCAGCAATGAAAATTAATGGAAAACTCCTTTAGCATTTTTAAAACCCTTTTTTAACAGGCTCGCATGATTCTGTCTGGCTGTGCATTTAATTAAATACCAACAGTTGAAAATTGATGAGAGATGGATGAGTAAACACTAATATTTATGATGACAGCCCACCATTGTGCGAGAGCTTTTATGATGATAGGAAAATCGAACAACCACTTGTACCGAAGCAAATTTCACAGAAACGACATACCCAATAATAGACGGTAATAATGTTCGTTCGCACAAAAACCAAGTGGCTGTAAGAAATTGCGAACATAACTTTTCGTTCTAAATATAAATATTTTGAGGTCCTACAGTGGCTGGAATTTCGCCCACTCATGAGTTAAATTAATATTGAGTAATATGGCGTCACCAGCAATTGTTCATTGTTCAACTGGTTCTTTCGTAATGCACATTTCTAACCTTGTTTTATTGATTGAAGGATAAGTCAAACCATATGCAAAACATGCTAAACCCTTAGATAATATTCCATAATATGCTTGTCACGATAATAGTATAAGGAATGCCCTAGTGGTCGTATGTATACAAGTATGATCTCAGTGTTGTTTGGACTCTTGAATTTGCAAAGTATTATAACGCGGACCTAGTACAACGGAAAAGCTATTCGAACGAGTGTGTATCCCTCGATCCAAAGTAGCACTGTAATTTACACATAACGGATTTTCATTTTAGGCAATTTCAGGAATTTTATTCATTAAATAGACTAACGAGTCTTCAGTCCGTCTTTCCAGGCAAATATGCATCCTTACATGTATGCATGTCTATTATTACTCTGTAGTTATATAACAACATGCAGATAAATAGGCAAACCAACACCATTGTGCTTTGTTGGAGAACAAGGGTAGCCTGATATCTGCCGACGATTAATGCTTCCCTCATTCCAAACAATTCTCTCTCCCACTCGCAAATTGTTTCCCAGAGATTCATAAACACTGCATATTACTGCGTATTACTGCTCACTGTGTACGCTTCTCTGCCAACGCTGCATAGCGTTACTATTTGCAATTTGGACGGCCTCCTTCTCATTCGAAAAACTCATTCGTTCGTTGACTCCCCCCAAGGTTTCATATTCGTGCAATTATTATAACACCTGTGATGCGCCACTCAATATCCTCCAGTCGGTGATACATGTATGGGATTTAGCTGGTTAATGAAAGAAGTGAGCAAGAAAATGTATCATGAAAATACAAATAACGACTCTATAACTAATCCAACAACACAAGTAATTTCATTCTTCTTATAATTGACTGTTCAACATATGTGTTTACTTGCCTTCGTGGATTGTAGTTCAAAAGAAATAATAGTCAGTTGCATTGTGCAACTCAAAATAGCTTTAAGAAAGCACAATGTTTGTAAACAAGATGGGTGACAATTTTAAATAACTTCAAGAAATACTACGTAGTTTTATGGAAAGCTATTTGTAGTGAAAGTAGCGTTTCAAATAAATTAGAAAGTGAAAATAAATTGCTCGTAATAACATGAAACGCGGTGAGACGTTATTGTCCTTTGGCAGCACTGGTTTTGCAGGAGACACGGGTTTTGTTTGTAACAATCTCAGATTTTCCATTAAATCACTCTGGGAAGCTCATTATATTTCTATAAATTAAATCCAAACCACACTCTCAGTCCGTCAAGGGAACTTTCTCAGTTGGCCTCTGCACCATCAACCATTGTATTACATTACGTGGAGCATTTTCTCTCCACAGAAATCCCATAAAAAGCATTAAGATCCAGTCGTTAACATTTTTTGTGTAAAGACGAACAGCGACAATAATAATAAGATGCGATTACGGAGAGATGCTCTGTTCAACCACGGCTTTCTTCTCTTGGCACTTACTGTTTTGTTCTCCTACTCGCAGAACAAGGAGAAATGAAACATTATGCATTTCCTATATAGTTTTTCTCCGCGTGTAGGCACAGCTTTCTCTCGGGCACATCTCTCGCCGTATTGAGCGTCATTATTATTAGGATTTTTTATGGTGCTTTTTATTTCATCCGACAAGAGAGTGAAAGACGAGGTAGAGACACATACAGAAATGGGCAAAAATACAGTGTACTTCTTATATATTCCTGCTGCTCCAAGTACAAGACATGTGAGATTGGTCCAAACCAAAGCTGATTGGCTTTTGAATGTTGCACAAAGTCCACGCTTCTGCTGATGGTTGGAGTAGAAAAAAAACTAGAAAAGTATGTATGTACGCCGGACAGAAAGATACCCAGGCTGGACGGTATTGGAAGAAGTATGATCCATCCATTTAAGGTTCTCATGGGTGGGTGACATGTGCGCAGATCAGGAAGCAACTTCCACTGCTCGAAGTATTGTTAAGAATTTTCTATAATGGGATTTATTCACTTGGTTCCTTATGTTTCCAGCTCGAAATCCAAAAGCAATATTGCTATATTCCACTCGAGTCTCAGGCTAGATTGCCATTTTCCTAAAATCAAGCCCACCACGGCACACACCGTTCGCTTGATATATGACATTAAAACAGGGCTCCTTGTAAGAATACGTGAAAGCCAAAGGAGATTACATTACAAAAGTGAATGGCCTTCGCATTATTGTCGTGATCCGTTGCCGTTGCTTTTACCCTGGGTGGCGGACTTGAAGTCAACCCAATCTTTTGGTCTCACTCTGTTCTTTTCTTGTCCACCCGTCACTATGTTATTTTGCTGGGACTCTGCTGCTGGAAATCTTTTGTGAGATACCACACCACCAGAGCTCCATTATTATGATCAATAAATTGATACACTCTCCCGTCGTGAGTGGTCGATAAGAATGGGTTTTCTCTCCTCAATAATAATGAAATCGGGCCTTGGTTTTTATGTGTGTGTGGTTCGAAGGAGGATAAAGAAAGCATCCAACCCCATCCATCCAGGTGTTATTATTACTATTACGCTACCCATATACTTACATATTTCATACCCTGCCTCTTGCCCACCGTGCACGATACCTGTGGCCTGACGGGGGATTCCAGAGACCTGATTTATTACAAACCTACCAAATCAAGCATAACCGATGATTAAGTTGAGGAGAAAAGTGCTACTTTCAACTTTTCTAATTAATCTCATTAATTAATTCGAGTCTTGAATCAACCATTTCATCCGTACATTCTTATGCATGTAAGCATTCACTGTTCTGCGTGAAGACAAAATAGATCGATAACATTCCTGATAGGATTCTATATTGGATTATTTTCGTTCAAAGAAGCTCTTTGTGATGTGGTTTGGTTGTTTACAGAAATTGTGGGGCAACGTAACAGCTCATTGTTTTGCATACATCAAATCATACTCGTTTTTTTATACTTGGTTTGTGGGCCAGGTAGAAATTAGAACTATTCCATACATACGCGTGTCTTTGTGGAATAGTGAAGAGTGCAAGTGCAAGGTTAAGGTTGTCCCATTGAGATATTTTGGTCGGTGAGGAAATGAAGAATTTAGGCTGGGGCTGAGGGCTTCTCATTATTGTAGTTCGTAAAATGTAACGAGGTAAAGGTTTGCTCATATGGGAATTGACTGTAAGAAAAGAAGAGGAGACTGGAGGCCGAGGAGTGTAAAATAATTCATGGTACGTAGGGTTCAGGTGCGGTGGTGGCAAGGTGCTTGGGCGTCTATATAATATATACATGCACCACTTTTACGAGCTCACAGAGACTCAAACAAGTGTAAAATACACAATTATTAAGTATTAAGTATTCTCTGCCTTCTCCACCATTACGCCATACACGACGATGAGCTCGGTTGGCAGGAAAGCAATTTTCTTCCAAATTCATTGAAGGGTCTTACGAGATCCCTTGTAAATTAAAACAAATACATTAAATATATGCATCAAATATAAAATAATTGTTCCAATGCGATTAGAGGTAGACAACACCATGGCTTTATCTTGTTTTTTCATGTACCTCATATGAGTTTTGTTGATGGTAGTCGTGATCTTTAAGTCGGTGATCAAATTCCAATACATACATGAGAAAATATCGAGATTTTTGATCTGATAAAATATAATGCTTTATGATTGTAGATAAAAAAAAGAAAAGTACAAATGTGACTCTATTGCGTGGATGTTTATCGAATAATAGAAAATATTATTCAATAAAAGTTTACACAGCCAATATACAAATTGTACTGCATCTTCTACATAAATGTAATTTGTGCATGTCTCACAGATCCCACAGCGCAAGTATGTAATTATAAATAATATTTTTTTAAATTAAATAAAAATACTGAAATCCAATACGAATTTCCTATTACATCGCTGTCAATTGGCACCCATAAAACGAAACCACTAAGAAACTCTCTAAATTATTACTAATAAATTTATGAAACGACTGAAAAAATTTGGAAAATGCTAAAATGGGGCGAAGCTCCACGCCGATTTTTTCTTAATTTATGAAACGACTGATTTATTGTAAACACGAAAATTCAAATCAAACATGGTGGTACATAATACAGCAAATCTAACCCATGTAGACATCATTATTTTGAGTAGGTGGAGGAGGCATAATGAAGCCTGGCTTCCACCCAGCGAATGGAGGCTTGAAAGGAGCAGCGGAAGATGTAGAAGTAGTGGCAGGAGTAGCAGAGTCCTCTTCTTTCTTCTTTAAAAACTCTGCCTTCTTGGCAGAAGCCTCTTCTTCTGAATATTTGCATTCACTGTAAAAGAACAAATTAAATTATAGCTAATAGAGAAAGTTGAGTCAGTAGTTTAAGCATGAAATGTGTAATTCGCTTACTTTCCGTAATGGCCTTTCTCCTTACAGCGCCAACATCTCTGGTTCTTCTTGTTCTTGGCTAAAATTAAATAATAATAAAATTAAAAACTGGTATCCCTTTGCATTGTTTTAATTTTTATAATTTGGAATTTACCCTTAACCGTTCCACCGCTACCGGCACGCTTCCCACCACCACCACCGCCACGCTTCCCACCACCAACGCTACGATTTCCACCACTACTGCCTGGAACGTTCAAAGTAAATGCACTCCCGAAAGGGAGTCCACTCACCGTTACCTGATGGTTATACTTTCCCATCTGTAAATTTAAAAATAATATTTTTGTGATTTTCCTATTTAAGAAAATTTAAGATATTTACATTCTCAGAATGAATTAAACTGACGATCCAAACCGTCCAGCCAGCAAAAAAATATGGAAACACCGACGATGGTTATGACGGAGTCAGCAATCCAATTTAATACATTACGTGATAAAATTAATATGAAGACTTTGGAAACCTAGCTATAATTTGATTGATTTCAATAAAAATTTTAAAGAAATACTTACCTTCCAGGAGAAACGAAAAAAATGCGAAAAATCGACGAAAAACGAAGGCCGCTGGAGTAACTCTCGATGATAAACCTATAAACCCATTAATTTATGATTATGATTTGCTAACATAGCTTTAATTTGACTGATTTCAATAAAAATTGTAAAAATACTTACCTTCAACGAAAAAATGCGAAAAATCGACGAAAAACGACGACCAGTGGGAAGAACTGTCGATGATAAACCTATAAAACCATTAATTTATGAATATGCTTTGATAACCTAGCTTTATTATTAATTTGATTAATTAAATCTAAAACTACTTACCAAACAGCTGAAGACAGCAGAACACCAACTATTGCGATGATGACGATGATTATGAGAGGAGAAGATAATAGTAATGAATGACACTGCAAAATACATGAATTATTATTATTTATTATTATTTATTATTATTTATTGCTTATTAATTAATTAATTAAAAATTACCAAATTTCTTCCCGAGAGAGAGAGTTCCACCCTGTACGTTTGACGAGAGAGAAGTGAGTGAGCGAGCAGCAGTGGTGGTGGTGGTGGCACTCAAGTCAACGTTTTTGACTGCTGCTCGCTCACTCACTTCTCTCTCGTCAAACGTACAGGGTGGAACTCTCTCTCTCGGGAAGAAATTTGGTAATTTTTAATTAATTAATTAATAAGCAATAAATAATAATAAATAATAATAAATAATAATAATTCATGTATTTTGCAGTGTCATTCATTACTATTATCTTCTCCTCTCATAATCATCGTCATCATCGCAATAGTTGGTGTTCTGCTGTCTTCAGCTGTTTGGTAAGTAGTTTTAGATTTAATTAATCAAATTAATAATAAAGCTAGGTTATCAAAGCATATTCATAAATTAATGGTTTTATAGGTTTATCATCGACAGTTCTTCCCACTGGTCGTCGTTTTTCGTCGATTTTTCGCATTTTCTTCTTCCCTCCTTGAAGGTAAGTATTTTTCTACGATCTTTATTGACGCATTCAAACTAAAGCTAGGTTAGTAAATAATACTATTTTGTATTGATTTGTTACTAATCGGGATTGCAGGATTATCTTATCGGCGTCCAGTCCAGATCGTCTTCGTTTTCCTTCGATTTTTCATTTTCTTCTCCGTGGCGATTGGTCTAGATCGAGGTACATTTGGACTTAAAAATTACAATAAAACTAGGTTAGCAAACTAATTAAACTATAATTTGTGTGATTTGTAGGGAATATTCGTCATCCTTCTGTCCATCGTCCATCGTCGGCTTCGTTTTAGATTTATGTATTTATATTTTTATTATATTATTTTTATTCATTACATTTTAAAATAATTGCTATTGTGCGATTATAAATAAATAATTGCTATTGTGTGATTATAAATATATAATTGCCTTGTTCGATTTATGAAAATTTGAAAATGTCTCAAATTCTACATTATCATTCCTGGAATGCTAATCGCATCAATGAAGAAAAAATAAAAAAGATGATGCCGCATTGGAGTGATAGCCACCTGATTTTTATTCAGGATAGTCAACTTCAAAAGAAAGATCAACAGAAGATAGCTGATTTTGTAAAACAGCAGTATGGATATGATTCCATTTTCCATTCATCAATCCAGTGGAAATCAGACCCAACCAAATCCAGCTATGGTGTCTGTTTGTTTTATAAAAACGTCAAAGTCCAACATCTGACGCTTAATTCATCAAATCCTAACCTACCAGTAAATGCTGAAAGGCTTATGAAGGTGAAGGTGAATTGTGACTTGTTGGATAAAGAAATATTGTTTTTCAATATTTATTTCCCATCAAACAATCCTACTATTAAGAGTAGACAAGCTGACCAGCAGAAATGGTTAAACACAATTGAGTTTTTATGTAAACAACATAAAGACGAACACTGCATTTGGCTTGGAGACTTCAACATGCAAAAATTGAAGCCTCACAAGAAACCAGACTCAAGGTCTATGTTGTTTGACCAACTACAGAAAATCATAAAGAAGTATGGCTTTCGAAATGTAGCAGATAAGCTGTGGAAACCAAACGTCTTTACCTGGCGTGGTCGACGTGCTTCTAACAAAGATAATCATGTCACTTCCACGTTGGATTATGTTATCACATCAAAGTCAATACAAGACCTTAATCAAACTTGTATCCCCTTGTATGATATGGATTTGAGTCTTAGTGACCACGTAGATATTAAGTGTTGCAATAAGATTGCAACAGCTCAAGATCTGGCTATGCCATTTCTCAAAAGAATCGTCCTACACCCTCCATCTATCGCCAACAACAAAGTTGTAAAGTGTGATAAATGTGGATATACACCCACTTGTGAACCAAAATATATCCGCAACAGCATGAAAATCCACGCTGCTAAATGTAATGGCCCTAAGCAAACAGTGTGCCCTAATTGCAACAAAAATTTCGGAAGTGTGGGTAATTTGGCACGCCATATATCGATGAAGCAATGTTCAGGGACGCCATATCCAGCAACAATTTGTTCACGCTGTGGCAAGGATTGCAAGAAACCTTCCACCCTTAAAGATCACATGAACCGAAATAGTTGCACAAAACACCCTGTGTGCCCAAATTGCAATAAAAACTGTGGCAATATGGGTGGTTTGGCCTATCACATAAAAGCTGGGTGCTAGAGGTAGAACCGGAAGTCACAATAACACAAAGATGGACGTTGAAACATCCCTTGCATTAAACTATTGGAATTGTTATATCCCTTCGAATTTTAAACAAATAAATTATTTAGCCGTTAATTCTGTAGAACTAAATAGCACAACTAAGAAGAAACTAAATTTATCTGAAACCTAACCAATTATTTTCATCCAACAAGATTATTGTTGGCATTTCAGATTCTACTGCATAATCCGCCTCCTTCCTCCTGTGCACGACTTGGCTTCGCTTTTTGTGGGTTTCTTGGGCTGTTGTCATGAAGGAGAACCGTAATTCCGTGTAGATTTATGTAAATGAAGGATATGAGCATGTATCTAATGTTTACTCTGGTTGGGTGTGCTCCGACTTGATAAGTTTGATTGCAACAAATGAGCACTTTTCCCTGCCCCAGAGCACTATCTACTTTCGACGCTACCTGGATTCAACCCGTCGAGTATCCAATCTAGAATTTTTGCTGCGCTATGATCACGTCCCATAATAATGATTCCTGTGTCATTTACACCATCCAATGAACCCTTACCACCACCAATACCTATGCATTAGATCCTCTGGGTACTTCAATTAAATAATTGGACTTGCATTATAAATTGGGCTGGCAAGGTTCCACCCTGCATGAGTTTGTAGATTGATGTACGCATAGATCGACCAAAGCTATATTCCGATTAATGGTCTACTTTAAATGCAGTATGCAAACCTGTCTGGTTTAATTATACTTCATTTTTATTGCATGAAAAATTACTAGAATGCTAATTTAGATAAATCTCAAATGATGTACAGTATATACACGACGTATACATTGTGGAACTTGTACGCGTATGTAATTACTTACTTGTATTTGCATATGCATGTATGTAAGTATTTATATCACCCAATTTATATGCTGGAGGTGTATATTGACGGCTTGAAGGATTCCATCAGCAATTATTTTTATTATCACGTGTTTTTTTACTCAGTAATTACTCCCACTTGATGAAAAGTACAAGATTAACATCTAGCATAATTAATAGACAACCATGATAAACCTAACTCGAACTTCCAATTACGAATGTGTTGACGTACTTATGTATATGATGGTTAATGCATACATATGTTATGCACGGTGCCCACTGCTACATATGTACATACGCATGCAAATACGTGCTAAATTCAGATCCTGGTAAATCATGCGTGTACAAAGTGTCGCCTACCTAAATATTTCGCCCTAATTGTTGGTTCCGTACATTTTAAAATATTGCTCCAAGTTGAAAATGTGATTAAGTGTCAGCTACAGACGGCTGCATGGCTATCCTATCCAAGAAGCAACTGTGGTAATTAAGAGGCGTCTGTTCTTGTAGGATTTGATTGATGTGATGAATGCTTTCCCACGAGCTTAATAATGCACGTGTAAGTGGGAAAGTCTCGTTAATTTTGTTTTTGTGATATGCACCGCTGCTATCTCGTCCTTGCAGCCACTAATTATTATACAGCTACAGACTTCTACCCAGGAAAGTATTCACTTTGATACAATGATTACATAATAATGCTGATTCAAATTAGCACTTGACTTCTGATGGCTCATTATTCTTATACAATTTGGCAGGTGAAGGTGAGTGAAAAACCAAAGTGCTGCGAGCTATGCAAAGTAGCATGCTAAATTTGAAATCATGATTTGCCATTACCATGTACAAAATTTAATTACATTCAGATTTTCCTCATCAGCGTCAAGCGTCGCATGAGGTTGGAACTTTAACGTTACTTAAGAAATACATTAACCTTAAATGCGGAAGTAAAATTTCTCCGAAATAAGTTTGTCAAAAACTTTCATTAATGACTCTTGAGAAAAACTTATTGCACCAGATTTGTTATTTTTTGCGCGTGAAACTTACAATTAATCGCACCTATTTTACTTTTTTTGGGAACACAACAGCCTATTCAATTTGCAACTAGCTCCTTATTATGGTAATAAAAGTGACTCTATGCAAAATTAATGCAACAAAACGAATTTGAAGTGATATTTGTGAAAAAGTTAAAATTGTACAAAACATACATACCAAACAAATCAACATTCCGAATTATATTTATTATAAAGAAATTTATCATAGTAGAAATGATAACTACAAATTGAAACAGCCAAGATAAGCTCCTGCAAGTGCCAATATAATAAATAATTTTTTGTGGATGAAAGATATCGCGGAGCAAGTCCTCGAAGGAAGAAAGGCTGGGCTTCGACGCGAAGTAAGCTTCTCGAGAGGGGAGCCTTATTGTTTGTCTTTGGGCTAAAAGAAATTGAGGTCGCGTATCGTTCGTTACCTTTCATATTTCACAACCAACACTTCCTTCCTTTTGCTGAGTAATACCAATCGTTCCCCTGCAGACTTGCACGAAGAGATTTGCACGAAAAGAGCAAAATCCGTGTAAATAAATGCATGCGTGTATTGAGCATTCACACAAGGTTGTCTTGCAATTTATGTATGTTTGTTAACTATAGTATTGATAAATAAGCTTTGGCCTCAGCATAGAATATGTTGACTCTGTAATAAAAATATATCCATATGTCTGACACCCTTCTTGCAAGTATGCATGAAGAGAAAGTTGAATTATGCAAGTTTCACCGTTCGTCGTTTGGAAATGTCATGAAAATAAAATGACAGGCAAGTGACAATGTGTCAAAACATGGAATTAATAAATCTAAGATGTTTCCCATCGTCGCCTCTAAAAATTTATGGCCAAAAATGCATTTAAATTTGTGAGGGATCGGAACCCATATGCACACACTTGCCAGCTTGGTTTCCGTATAGTTTATATGATAATGAAATCCAACAATGAAAAATAAAACAATAGGGGTACAGCTAGTGAAAAAGAATGTTGTTGTGTTTATTCTCTGATGAACAGAGAGAGAGAGAGAGAGAGAGAGAGAGAGGAGGAAAGGAAAGACAAGAGGATTTGCAATTCAAAGAAGCTCACCCAGTTTTGCCCGTCATCTGCAATATGCGAATTTATTCCTTTGTGAATTCAGCTGTCTTTCCTAACACTCCATAAAAAGGAAATATTTTTGTGTCAGTTATATCACATCTGCCATTTCCAGCCGAGGCAGGATTTGCGTGACGGCGAGTACCAACCAATCCTTCAACGAAAATACTTTAATCATAAAATAATGCATTCGAGGTTACTTACACGAGTTTATGGAGCTGTTGATTTTTATTAAACCTGAACTTTTGGCATTTTTGGTTTTAAGCAGTTTTACTTACAACGTTAAAATTAGTGCCAATTATTTAGTTCCATTGGAAATGGCTGATGGTCGATTACTTGACGAAAGGTTGGGGAACCCAACATACTAAACGTAAATGTACATTTACCTCCCTATGTTTGCAACGATTCCTTCGGCATTTATATTTTCAACTCAAAAGTTACGCTTTTGGAAGGTTTTTGGTCTCACAAAGCAGTCGCGGAAAACGGACCAGGATGTAGAATCAACATTCATTCATTCATTTCACTCTTTGCAAATCTCTCCATGATGTGAATTGGCCTGGTGGGTTAGTGGGTTTATATGACCTGAGGTATTTGTGCATAGCAGCATTCAACATCTGCGAGTTTCTTGTGTGATGCAAATCAGGTAGAAGAATAACAGCAGTGAATGGATGATGATGGAGAAAGTAAAAGGAAAGCTATTCAGGTTTTATGTTGAGTCATAATATCAAAAAAGATGATCGTGGTCGTGATCTCACGAGTGCAGGCCAGAAAATGATTTCTATCTCCCTTTGCTTATTGTCCTCCTGGAAACAGGCAACATTGGTTTTTATGACCGGAATAAATTTCGTATTATGTACCTTGAACCCTTCCTGTTTACGGATTATAATAAACATCTTTTCAAAGTAAAATATTTACATTCATATATTCATAGTTGCGTAAATATTATTATGGATCTGTATTGTCGAGCACATTTCATGCCCATCCGAACCGTGTAAAAGTTCAGGTGCTGTGAATCGATCGCGGTATTTATATCAATACAGATATTTATACATTTTTATTTGACACAATTTAGTTAAATTCAAGCTAACATTCTCATGTCTCTGATACATATTCAGGATAAATAATTGTCAACTACTCACATAAATACATAAATTCGCGTATAGCAAACTAACTGGTATGTGTATATGTAAATATATACATCTACATCGCCTACTATCAGTATACGCTCCACTAACGATGAATGGGGTGCATATTAAAGCACGATTTTTCCAAGCAAGCTGTATTATTTCTTAAGTCAACAGAAGAAATGAAATTCGTAATGCTCAACAGCATAGAAAATTTTCATCTCATTCTTCTGGACTGTGAAATGGTACTTTTAACCAACTTCTATTGTACTTTGTCCTTGGGTTAACAAGTCGAGTGGTGTTGAGTTGTTCTTGTAATGGCAAAAGTTGCTCTATTTCCTAACTCTCTGACGTTTCGCTGTGTAGCAAAATTATTCTGAAATCGGAAAGCTCAGTCAAGAAAACAGCTCCGGAGAGAGTGTTCTATCTGCAGAAATTTGGATTTGCCAGGTCCACGCTGAGCTCAGAGGTTTATTACATAAGTTTGTCAGAATTAAATTTTATTTCCTGGATTTTCTTTCAAAATATTTACCTCATCCTTCAATATTTATTCCCAAACTTTTATGCTGCTGAGAAATACTGATTAAAATTATTATCCTTTTCATTGAAGAATTGTAAAGACTGACTTGGACTCACACAATTCCTCAAATTGTTCTAGTCCAAAATTGTTAAGTGTAAAAGTTTACCGTAGTAACACATCTGTGTATTATTTTCATTCCAGGAGAAATAAGTCCAGATATTTAATTTGTTTCTTTCCTTGGCTACGTTCAGTGTAAAAGTTTAGTGTATAGTAGGATTTTAGGAATGGTCTTAGTTGTGGAGTAAACAAAATTATGACAAAAGCAAATAAAGCAAATCCGGCTTAAATTTTGAAAATGCTTGGTTTTTAAAAATTGGTATATGGGAAATACTTTACGTGAGCAACAACAGAAATACATTGAGGCTGCTTCACAACGATATGCTTGACTAACAAGAGATATGTTCACAGCACTACTGCTTGTGTCTGGTTAATACGATTTATATTTCTCGCACACCAACTGCGAAACATTTAAAAATCAACTACTAGAAAACTTTCTCTCGTAAAATATAATATTTACTGCGAGGCCCATAGTAATTATTAGTCAACAACGAGCTGGTTTCCCTTACGTTACTAGGAATGGGTCGGCAAGCAGAGAATGAGTATTTAATTATGGTTTCTAAGGTCTAAATTTACGGGTTACGTTGTGCAGGAGAAAGTCATAAAATGAGTTATACTCGTTATTTCTTATCACGTTTAAATACCTATGAATCCCCTAAAATTCATTTGTCATCACAAAACTTATAACGAGGGCTATTAAAATATTAATCATTTCCTGAACCCAAATCATGTGAAAGTCTTTTGCTTGATAACGTGATAGCAATAATACTTCACTGCTCAAACTCTAGTTGAAGTAAATTTTGTGTGAATTTCCTCCCCTTTTACAATATACGTAATAATACGTACGTATATCTACCCTTGGTCGACCTATTATGACGAAAATTCTCGCCTGTTTCTGCAGTCACCTTTAATCATGTCGCGATCCCAGCAATAAACCAAGCGTGGCTCCGTCCAACTTTATTGCTCAACTATTATTGCTTATTGTAGTAACGTAGTTATTGGTTTTTGGAGTAAAAAATTAAGCCTTGTCTGGAGATAAAGTTGTTGGCACGATATCTCCATAAGTGAAATTATTATTTAGATTAAATTTTGTGAATGTTTTTATCCCAATTTTCAATAATAAATAAATGCTCGAAATTTGCGCAATATATTTTAATTGATGACTTGTTAATTGATGGTCGTTCCCGTTGACTTTCTATGTTATGTACGACGATAATACTAAATCGTAACAGTATAATTAATGATGGAATCAAACAATTGATTCATGAAAACATAAAGCTTAAGGTCTTGGATTGCATTTATAATGTCACAAATACATATGTATTTAAGTGGATCTCAATCTACTTCAGCTACTATAAAAAATGATTTAATTGAATATTACATTAATGAAACTAATATAATTTACAATGTATTTCTTATATATTTTTAGGTCCAGTAGTTGACGTCCTTGCTGTTGCTTACAAAAAAGCCATCCTGCCGTGCGATATTGTTGCACCATCCCCAACAGACTCAACAATCCTCGTCCTATGGTATGTATTTTTATTCTTGTTTATTTGTAGAATTTTTATGAAATGCGTCTTCCCTAAATCAATCATTATAAGCCAAATATTAGAATTCGCATCGTTGTCCAAATTTGAAAAACAAAATATTAAAATTAGTACTTTTACTGCTATGATATAGAGTATTTTCATATAGATATTTTCATATAGTAATTGACACTAGTTATTGACAGCTAGTTTCACGGTACATGTCAGCTTATACTTGAATATAACGTATCAATTTCTAGTTTGTTTTCAAACTTATTGCATTACTGAAGATAAATAAAAATAATGAAATGAATTACTTTTAGGTACAAGGACCTTGGAGACATGCCTATATACAGGTGAGTACGAATATAGCACATGTATTCTGTGTATCTAGTTTTCATTTTGTTTTAAGTCTATTGAACCCACTTCTCTATTCACATTACTTTTGGCTCACTTTTAAATACTTTGTCGAAATTTATGGCTTCCTGATTCACATCCGTTTGGATTGCTGGCCCATTCAGTATTCACCATCCTGGTTCATTTCGTGAGCGCCTCGACGACAATCTTTTACACATTAATTCTCCACTCTTCCCGAGCACATTCCAAGTCAGGTGTCGCATTCAAGTGCCACGTTTTTTCCTTTTCCACCATCACCTCAGCCTTTAAATGGGGTCGAGGAAAGAAAGCGTCATTTACTGCCAATGCAGAGTCAACCGTTGTAGACCAGGCCATCTAACCCTTTGAATGAGCCTTTTAATGGTTACTGTGTGAATAATAGGCTATGTAGCTGATGTCTCAAACTCGCAAATAAACCTTAAACTACCCAGTTGCGAATTTGAGTGTGCTTTTAACTGTTGAACTGAGGCCTTGGGCTGGTCTTCCAATGGAATGGAATTGGTGAAAGTTGAGAGAATGAAGAAAGCAGAAACTGTGGAGTTAGACACTTCATTTATTCAAGTCAAGCGGTAACCCGATTTCTAATTGCACCTTAATTTCTCCAGATTCAATTAAGCAGCATATTTTAAACGACCAATTGTAAGTCGTTATCATTCACTAACACCCTTCGATCGTGTGCGTGGCACATTCTCGGAACCGGTTGGAACATTGCGCCGTGTCATTTCAATGTCAATCACCTAATTCAATGTTACCTAACAACTTGGAGGTACACAAAAGCAACGCTGGAAAAGTTAGACTTTGGACATGACTGGGTGGGCGGTTGGTTGGCGCTAAGAGAGTGCAAATTGATGAACGTTGTTATAATTACGCCCAGATGCCAGAGGAAAGCCAGCTGCGGAAAGAAAATTACATTACGTATGCTTGAGTAGAGCAATATATTTTAACGTCTTAAGAATCAAGTGGTGTAAAACATATTGCTCCAGTCATGATGAGTATCTTGGATTTCAGTAGAAGTACTGCGTGTTGTGAGGAAAATATAAATTTTTTACAAATTAATATAGAGAAATTTGTTAGTTGAATTTTTAGGCTAAAATTGGCTAGGTAATAGAAAGACCGAAAAATAAGATACTAGCACATGCACGATCCCGTGAAAATGGCAAGGAATTATGTGGCCCAGCTGAATTGACAATTTTTTCTAAAGACTGGTTATTCTTCCTTTGAGCAAAAAGTGAAGTCTAGCGAGTTTGATTTGGTGGACGTTGAGAAGTCAGTAACAGAAAATCCTCTGGTAGATAGACAGGAAAGGATTACACTGGTAGAGAAGTATGTACATACGTCGTAGTCGAAGTCTATGATAATAATAAGCAAGATGAACTACCTTCACAAATTCCTTACAGAGAAAAGTGGAGGCATTAGGTAAGCCGAGCAGGGTGGCTCTATTGGCATTGGCAGATGCTAAGCCCAACTAAAAGAAAGAAAGTAGTCCAAAGCAATGAAGGGAAAGACCTTCTACCATCCAGCCCAAGGAACTAAGCGTGTTAGTTAAAGTCAAAGAAAGTAGTGGGTACGGAACAGAGTGCGAGATACGTTTGTCAGACATTTCTCGTGTAAGGGATACACTTTCTCGCTCAAAAGAGTCTAATGAGCAGATTAGTCTCACGTAGCATTAGTCCAAGAAATATCCCTTCGCCTGTCGCTGTGGTAAAATCCACTTCTTTATATAGATTTGAAAAACTAAATGCCTCATCCCTCGCTGGTACCACCGACATATCCAAAGCCCTACTTTTGGCACTGCGAGAAATACGCCGAATAGTCGCTCTCGTTACTATAGACCTAAGCTCATATCAGATAGGACAGGATAACTCCACGGAAATACATATGTGGCTCAGTGTGCATTATGCCAGTCAAATTAAGTAACTAATTGTAAGTATTTAGGTACTGGTAGGTATTAATCTTGAGGAAGTTACTAATTTCAAATGCATTCCTTGAAACAAACATCGTATTAATCAATAAATTCGTAGTTTACTATATTTACACTTTATCATAAATTACATAATTTTTGCAAACTTTTTTCAAAATATTTTTCATCATCGTCCATACGAAATAAGTACATAGAATAGTTTATTAGATGTTATGCAATTCTGACCTTGTTTGCTCATAAGAAAGCAAAAACGAGAAAGGTCGCAGTTAGGACGAATATATCGTTGGTGTTGGAGATAGAAAATACGCGGATTTACTCCAGACACACATACGTCTCCGACGTTATTGGATCGGGAATCACTTGCCAACCTTTCACCTTTCTCGTTTCCTGCTTTCATTTCATCACTGAATACTTGTCTATATTTTATGACTTCTCATAAAACCCACCTATGGATTTCCAGGCATATCCATGCATTCAAAAAATGTACACGTGAATAAAAAAACAAAGGGAGTTTTATGAATAGGCCACCGTTTAAAGCTATTGAGCTGCTGCTACATGGCTGAAGCCTTCTTTTCCTTTCTTGAGTCTCCGCAAGTCTGCCAGTTTAGCGAGGATGGATGAAATGGTCTCGAATTTCAATTTTTCATTCACGTGGAAATCTGCAACCTCACCCTTCCTCCCTCTCTCTTTCTCTCGCCCATTGTTTGCATTGTTTTCTTAAACATCACATGAATGTTGAACGGATCTCTCTTTCTCTCTCTGGCTGCCTGTTTTCTGACTGTTACTTGCATATTGTTACCCTGCTCGTTGGAAGAGTGAATTGTTGGTTGGTAGACTTGGAAAACTCGAAAGATCAAAATCGGGTAAGACGCAAGCACAAAAAGGAATAAAATAACAAAACAAAATTGGAGAGTCATATGCTTATTGTGAAGCAAAGGGCAAGTATGTCTGGTCTTCTTGCGAATTGCGTCATTTGTGTAGAATATAAAAGTACAAAAGAGCGAATTAGCAATGGAATCGTTTTTGCATGGGTTAACCTTATATCTAAAACACGAGGAGTTTGTCTATGGAAGTGCAGAAACTATATGTCTAGCAGCTTTTGTAAACAATATTCAGACCGTAATTTAAAATGTTGATCGCAGTTTATGTGGTTCGACTCCTCGCAAACCTCAGCCTGGACTTTCACTCTCTTTCTATTTTTAATGGGATGCTCCTCACAGACAACGGGGGTTAGCTTTGTAGAAGAGAGCGAGCGAGAGAGAAGAGAGGCATGGCTGAACTCAACTTGAATGGTTTTGATGTGAAATATGAACGAAATGTATTGAAATGTTATGGTGAAAAACGGCTGTCAGATAGAGAAAGAGCGAATAGAATGGAAAATGGCGACCAACCATCGGTTACTTTACCGCTCGACGAGGACCTTCATGCGTGCTTTTATATATATTTTCATTCCCAACTCGATAGTCCAACTATAAATTTTCAGCATGGAAATGTTAAAGGAGTGAATGGGACGAAACGATTCTATTTCAAATTTTAGTATCCGTTGAATATTGAATGCGAAATGGTGGCGTCGAGTTGAAATTCTGCATTGGTTTCACTAGTCTCTCCTGTCTGCTGGCTTTCAGTTATCTGTCAAAATTTGATGTCATGTTTTCCAGTTATCTTTATATCTTCACGAGCTCATTTCAAACCAACCTTGCAACGAAACTACGCTACCATCGGGCATGGTAATATGGTTGGTTGTACTTTTGTCGCTCTGTGCCGACAACTGACAACCCGTTCTGCTAATGGTGAAAGTACGTAGAGGCACACCAGGAAATATAAATAGGTACATCCCCATGTCAAGAAGATATCCTGTACTTTGTGCAAATGAAAATTTAATACTCAGTCCATTGGGTTTTCACTAAAAATTTTACTAAAAGGCATTAATTTTGGTATGATTATGATTTTGAGCATTTCGATTTATACTTTTAGAGTTAAGAGTGTTGGTAGTTTTGTATGCTGTGTGGAGACATAATTGCAATAATGCTGAGACACTCTGGGCATTATAGAAGAACGTGATACGTTCGCGTTGTACGACTATAAATAGAGATATGCATGTAGAAGGCTAGGTATATACACCATCCACCTTGTTCTGCTTTCACTTTTGTGGTTTACCAAACCAAATCCATGTGATTGAATTTAATGTTTGTATCCTGTGAAGGACGTGGATATTTTACACGATTGGTCATTATTGGTTCATGATCAGAAATTCAATTCAATTAGGATACAGGGTTTTAGTAAATGAGCAACTGAGCCAGCTCAGCGAAGCTAAATAGCCATCACGTCTTGTTGAATTTTATCCGCCTCAGTACTTCCCTTCTACTTAGGAGGGGAGCTTGCGAGGTTGATAATAACAGATATTGGTGCCCTTTGGATATGTGGTAGGGACCCATGAGTGTACTAAAACCCTGAAGTAGTTTGACTCCATGGCCACATTTGCGCCCGCCACACCCACTCAAAAATGTCCAAAAAACGCTTTCACCCCAGTTTTCACTCACTCAAATCCACGCCAAAAATCCAATTTTACTCGGATTTTGAAATTTCTTTCACCATTATACTCCCAGATAGTTGCTTTCTTCAATCCAATATCAAACTCAATTTTTCGAAATTTTTAGTATTTTTAAAATTTAAAATTCTGAATGAGCATTGTTGTAGTCATCAACAAAACAAATTATGTTTGCGAAATAATCATCAATAAAATTGAGTTTGATATTGGATTGAAGAAAGCAACTATCTGGGAGTATAATGGTGAAAGAAATTTCAAAATCCGAGTAAAATTGGATTTTTGACGTGGATTTGAGTGAGTGAAAACTGGGGTGAAAGCGTTTTTTGGGCATTTTTGAGTGGGTGTGGCGGGCGCAAATGTGGCCATGGAGTCAAACTACTTCAGGGTTTTAGTACACTCATGGGTCCCTACCACATATCCAAAGGGCACCAAGATCTGTTATTATCAACCTCGCAAGCTCCCCTCCTTAGTCTCGCCTGATTTCCTCACCGTCTGCTGCTCGCTCTGCTCCACGACAAATATGTTGCCTTACATTACACTTCTCCTACTTCTTCTCAAGAGAACTGGCTTAACTAACTATGGCGTTACTGCTGGGGGCGAACCAAGTTAGGTTACAGATCTACGTACCACCGACACTGCTGATATGTTGGAACATGTGCCATATGTTCAGCCGACCAGGCTACTCCCCTTAGCCTTATATATATGTATATATTCTCACGGTATATATTCATATCTGACATAGACCTCGGTATCCGCTCAGCGTCCAAGTGAGTATAACGGAAGGAAGTTAATATGTTTGAGTATAACATGAACTGGATGACCACGCATAAACAGGAGCTTCAACTGGGAACGTGCATGGTTGGTTCAGTGGAGAAAGCATCGATGGCACGTTAAGTTGGAACTGGGATAGAATTGGGTTAAGTAAGGTTGGGCAAAATATCTGAAGCATTAATTCTCCACCGAGTAGTAGTTTCCGACTCACATCATTGACATGATCCTGTTGGAGACTAGAATTTGCATGAGAGCCATCACAGGGCCAAAGAGCATGGTCGGTTGGCTGCTGGTCGTGTGGGTGTGTTGTGACCGAGCCGGATTCATTTTAATTCAACCAACCACTTCAATAGGACAAATTTAAATCCACGCACGTTAAGCCGGATGGGTTCAAACAATGAGCAGAGTGAATTATGGATGGACATGCAATTACGTAGTAAAATAATGACCTATATAGTCTGATAATTGAACTGAGATATTAGTCCTCCCACTCTTCCCATCTGAACACACATATAAACTGGAACTTTAATCCACATTTTGTATAATTGACACAATTACACCGTTAAATTAGACAATATTCATAATTTTTGCACTATATCCGACTTCGGTGGGAAATAAATTATTATTTTTAGTGTGGATTTGTGTATTATGTTTCAGCAAAAAAGTTGGAATTTTACTTGTTATTTCGTTGTTTGACATACTGATAAGAAAAATTTGAGCTCATGAAACATAAATGCGCAGTTCGCAAAAAATGTTTACTACCGAATTGAAGTTTCAATCCTCTAGTCCATACTTATATAAGTAATTTATTCTGAATTTTCCAGTTATGATGGGCGTGCAAAGCCGGGCGCTCATGCGAAAAACGAAGTTTTACTGGGCCAAAGAGCTTATTTTCGAACAGTGACGGAGCCAGCGTCCCTCTCGATAGACAAGGTAAGTTCTGATTAGGTAATAATCAGTCCAAACCCACCTAAACCTTCCTTTCCACACCTTTACATAATTCAGTATATTCAACCATAAAAAATTGACATGCAGCTCAAATCAGTATGTTTAAATGATTTGCACACGTTATTCTATAACAAACTTGACCAAATGCATTCTAATTCCGAAAGAGACAAAGCCGCTAAGCACTCATATTGATTTAAGAGCTCGAGTAGATGTATGTATGTTGGTTGAATAGTACACGAAATTTGCATTAACATGATGTTGCTAAGACCGCATTTACTATTCCAGGTTAGCGACCAGGATGCCGGACTATACCGATGCCGAGTTGATTTTCTGAAATCGCCAACAAGGAACTCCAAAGTCAATTTGACAGTGATCGGTAAATTAACAAGTTTCATTATCCTTTTAAACAAACATATTCATCTTGAACTTCTACGTCGCCCGACAAAATAGACAAAATCGCAAAAGCAAAATGATGCACATTATAAGTATACTCGTATACTCATACACATAATTTGCTTCACGAGTTTGCAAGCGGAAATCTCAATGAAGTCGCAATGCTTCCGTTGAAAATGTTGCAAAAAATGTGTGTTGCGAAAATGCACGTATATGACATGTACCTCCAGCACTTTAAATCAGCCCTGTCCAAGGGGGATGGTTATCTTGGTGAAACTGAGCTATTTAACCATACTGTTACTAAATATGTACGTATGCCGTATCCATATTCGTGGTGGGTTGCTCGTCCTGGAGATTGTAGAAGCTGTCTCATGGTGTTCTCTTCAGAGATTTAATTCGGATTCTGGGTACACTACTGCTCCACATTCATAAATCATTGCTTGTCATTCACTAACAAGCCTCAGTCAGCTAATCATTTCTCCCAGATTCAGCTGTGTCGTGATTCTAAAGGAATGCAGGACGGGTGAATAAAACGAGGTTAATACTCCTGCTGCTCTAGCACATTGTACACTCAATTGTATATCTGTATCTATTCGCAACTGAAGCCATAAGTTTTTTGCTCTGGCTGCCAAGACTCCTGCGTTGCATGGTGTTATCTGCCCAAGGATGATATTGATCCACGGATTCCAAATCATGCACGGAATGAAATATTTTAGATGAAACAAAGGTTTATGTGTAGGAAAGAGTGGATTGGTTGGATCAGGACGGAGCCCATAACTGAGAAGAGAGCGGAGAAAGTAGGGCCCTGTTGAGTTTTGACGTTCGAGTGCGAATGGAATATCGACATGACGAGGTAATAGGAAAGCCAAGTTTAAATCTTTATTAAACATCTATTACTCCGAGTTGAAGGGACGGGGGAATATTGAAGAGAAATTTTGCAGCCAGAGTCAAAATGAGTTATGCTTTCTCTCACTCAGACTGTGAAGCTAGCATTTCGCAGAACACGCTCCGCTCAGTTGACTGGCCAAACTCCATAAATTCAATGCTCTATAAAATTCATAACTCAAAGTTAAACTCGACTCTATTTCACCATCAATTCACGAAATGGAGTGAAACAGAGCGGCCAAATTCGCAGTGATTTGCATCTTTAGCCCGGATCAAAGTTCAATTGGAAAGACGGCGTAAATTTTTAGGCTAAGGACCACCATCGCTGGCATTAAATTCCAGCCCGTCGTCGTCGTTGCCGTCCAAATGTTGATATTCCACCACCACCGTCCATAACATATGGATCTTTCTCTGACCATTTCGTCCGAGTGAATTGAACTGATCCTGAGATGTGTAATCGTTTCGGTGGAAAGATATCAATAAAAAGTGAAAGACGCTTTGTGCCGCTTTCAAGTACGCAGTTATATGTTGCCCGTAAAAGTAAAATGAAATGAAATGAAAGAAAAACTTGCGAAATTTCCTCACATTCTTTTACTCTAAAAACTTCCAATTCATTTCGCTTGACACTCTTGGGCACACTCTGCGTATACTTTTCCGCCAGCAAATATTTGAACTGGGATATTTTTTAGTGGAAAGGAATTTCTTCCTCCAGATTAAATTCTTCCAACTGGACGGTTGGGTGTAATACATGCTTCCACTTGTGATTTGGGGAATTTTATTTTCCATAAAATTGACATGTAAATGTAAATAGGTTAAATGGCTAGGTTGCAATAATTCGTAACACCCAGTTCAGGCTTTTCCGTATAAATAAATATATTTTTTGGCAATGAACGGCATTCATGTTTCTGTTTTGCACGTTTCCTATTCGCCGACATATTCGCGCGAGTTTCTTCCGTCGTGGACTTGGAGAATGGAATTTTAATAGAAATGTGGAGAGAAATGGAGCAGGAGGAAATATGTGTTTATAACCAGTAATGTGTATGTATGTAGACTAAGTGAAAGTGTCCAATTTGTCAAGGCAGACTGTCGCCCTCCAAGTGCAGGCAGCGAGGGTATAGATGTCGAAAGCGGGTCGTAAAGTGGCTAGAAATCCTGTTCCGTGAGGAGGGAAAGTGTTGTTTGTAGGTCTTGCTAATTCAATTTCAGCCTGGACGACTATGTGGTGAATATGGTCTCTCCAGTCCAAATATTTGGTCAAGTACGCACTAGGGAGTAATGCAGGGATATGTTGTAGATAACAGCTTTCACTCACCACTTGACAGGTGGCAATGCACGCGATCCTCGTCCGAATTAAATTAATATTCCCTCCACTCCATCCATAGTAAATATGCGTTGTGCTACACGGTGACCTTAGCCGTTCACTTTTTGGCCTTCGCCAATCTTCCGTCTTCCCCCCAATGGTTGCATGATGTGTGTGTGCATATGCAGGGAGGGACGGACGGCACGAGTGTGACGAGGGAGGCGAGCCTAATTTATTTCTCTTCAACTAGACTAACTTGCAATTAAAGAGAACATTTAGGCCTTAATTATTACCAACTTTAATGTGATTAAGTGTCATAGTAAGCAATTTATTAAGAGGGAGTAGCTGACTGCAAGTACTGGGAATGAATTTTAATTATTTCATTTCAAAACTCGGCACATCGGCGCACCTTCGCTGCCTCGTCATGGCATCGTGCACAGGTTCAAGACACTAATATTCTGAATATATTGTACTCATTCGTGAATAAGCTCACTTAATGTTGCCATGTTGTACAATATTAGTACTGTCCATTAACATTTATGAGGATCTGGCTACCCTCTGTGACCATCATAATTATTTAGATTATATGATCCCCCGCAGAGATTATACCGATATTTTGTTCCATTGTCACCGTTACCAGAAGTACGCAATGTATAAAAGACAAAGGTAAATTGTTTTGGTGAATATTCAGCGTCTTACAAATTGTCAACTGCGATGCAATGTTTAGTCGAATAATTGAAACGCTCGGATGTAAAACAGCCTTCGCGACAATTAAAAAAAATTCAACCTAGTTACATTTAAATACCGTTTTGTAAAAATAATTGAAAAAATTTAATTTCAATTTTAGCCCGAGTCAGGCTTATTTTGAAAAATCAGTATGAATCACTCTGGTTGCACTTTGCTCACTTTTAACTTCATATTCTTTAATGAGAAGCCATTAAGTATCATTCTGCCGGATTTCATCTTTTTAAACAATTTCTAAACATCGGTATGGGTCACCCCATAGGGTAGCTCCAGATAAAAATTTTGACCCCCACTGGTCAACCACTTGACCAATTTCGCCCATATTCGAATTCGTTTCCTAACTTTGCCCATTATGCATATGGTAAAAATTTCAAGTCAATCGGTTCAGCCGTTTTGGCTCTATCGTGCCTGACAGACAGACGGACATGACGGTTCCATAAACCCTGACTCGGGCTAAAAATGAAATGAAATTATTTTTCAAACGGTATTTAAATGTAACTAGGTTGAATTTTACAAAAAAATTGTCGCGAAGGCTGTTTTACATCCGAGCGTTTCAATTATTGTCGTGTGCGAGAAAAGGGTTATAAAAACTTTGTGTTTTACTAAAAAATCACGAAATATTTGTCATACACAGATATCGAAATGTCTCTTTATTCAACAAAGCAAAATTAATAAAACCAGAGTCACTTGGTATGAAGAATTAATCTGGTTATGTTAACAAGAGCAGATTCAAGTAATAATTTCAAATCGGTTATTACGGCATGCATACCATTTGCAAATATGGAGCAATAAATATAAGAGCACAATTATTAATGTTATAAACAGGGCAGTTAAAATTGACGAAAAGTAAATACACTGCAGTAATAAGCAATATATGTATTTTAAGAATGTTGTTGAGTTAGTTCCCAATCAGAATATGCTTGCTCTTGGCACATTTTATTATTTAGTACGACCAGTGTAAGAAATACCTTTGAGACCGTTGTCGCATGTTTGTCACCACCTGCGAGAAATAATAACAGATCGTTTCCCTTTAAACATTGGGGTCTGATTATCAAAATATTTATGGCTTTCCTTTTCAAGAACTAGTCCACCATTCACCACATTTCAGCAAGAACCTAGCATAGCACGTCCATTAGTTACTTGAAACTTGAAAAAACGCAACACGTCAATGTAAAATCTGGCTGGATACTAACTATGTCCATGCAGAATGTAGAATTGCATTTATAAACACAAATATATGTACTTATTTTCCGATTTTATCACGAACATAATGGAATTTTAATGAATTACCGTACACTTGTTTATTTTCATCAATGGATTTCAAATTAATGATTGCGGCAGTAGGCAACGTCAAACCACATGTGCCTGCAGCGTACCGTGTAGACGCGCACCACACAAAATCCGTCAACTTTCTCCTTGTGTTTATACATTTCTCAAAGTTCAAGGTAGGGTGATGATGACATCACAACACGGCAAGAAAATTCTCTCCACTACTACAAACTCATTCATTCATGCCCCAAAGCAATTGCAGCCCACGTTGCAGAGGAGAGTAACAGTAAGTGCCAACTTTCAAAGCAAGTGTGTCTTTGTCTTTGTGTGAAGCAGTAAACTTTTAATTTGATATAAGCTCTAAAGAAAACTCTTTTTGACGTTCATTGCTTGCACTCCCATTTCGTCAAAGTCTCTCCCACGCGATTGTCCTTAGGAAAGATATCCGTCTTCCGCCGCAGAGAAATTGCTGCTTTCTTCAAAGTATTTACACTCAGTCATCCTTTATGGGAGAAGAGGCATAATATTATTATTCCGCGTTTTTACCTGGTACAGACACTGGTCTAAAACGCATTATTACATTAGTGCACAAATGAAGTTTCTGGCACTAGGGAAGCCAGTGCAGTGCGAGTAACAGGAGACAGGGGGATGAGAATGGGAGGCGACAAGGCCATTGTTTTTAGTCATCGTGTGGAAGATTGTGGATTGTGGACGATAAGTATGATGATGATAATATAAAGCAATAGAAGATAAAAGCTTCGTCGCTCTTCTTCTCGCGAGACCAGATTACATTACGTCCACGTCCTCCGCTGGATTGGCCTGGTGCACTCTTTGTTTATGTGAAAGTGCTGTTTTTACGAGATAAAACAAAACACAAAGCAGAAATACCCGAGAAGTACAAAACTTTGCAGATTTTTTTTCGTCCCTCCCTTCCATCATATTTTCATATTCCGGTTGCCACTGCATTAGCGTGGTACACTCTGCTCCGACATACGGAACTATATATAGTTTCAACTAAATAGACATACCCACCCAGCGACCAACCATACGGATTGCGTTCCGACATTATCATCTTACAAAATAGAACACGAGAGTACTTTTCTTGATAGACTCTGCCCATTTATTGTCTTGGAAAAAAGTATGCACTGGACGAGGACGCACACACAAGTTTTTCTCACCGTATTATTACACCGACGCCTGCTTTTAGAAAGAGTAGCGTGATAGCACGAACATGACGCAATACAATCTCTCTGTTTTTGCTATTCTGTGAACATCTAAGAGCATTTTATTTCGAATTTTTGCTCCGTATGTACTCGTTTCGCTTACTTTTTCTCAACATAAAATATTTGCGATGTGCCCAACAACTGTCTGCGCTGGCGAAAGTTGAAACAAACCACGAGGAACGAAAGTAAATATAAAACTATGAACCTGCAAGCTTTAGATACATACAAAAAATGTCTACACTGAGCTATATACTTTTCTTAATTGTGTTAGTAGTTCAAAAACTTCGGTAGTTGATACAAAACAATTTTCAATATGCTACGTGCATTTAAGATGTGTTGAAAGTTTTGATTAAAACTTTTATCAGCAAGGAGTACATTTACAATATGTGTAAATATAATATTCACTTAAAATCACAACCCACGTTATAACTGTCCAAAACTGAATGCGCCTCATAATCGTCGTATTAGTTCGGATTTGTCGTTGCTGGGTTTAGTTGTCGTCGTCAATTGAATGCTATTAGTTGTAAAGGAAATAAGACGGTGTCTGAATGCATAAAAACTGTCATAAATGGCACAATCTGAGGAAGTGGCTGAGCTTGATGATGATACCTTTACTACTGGGATGAGGATTGGGAGACAGCAAGAGATCGTCTCCCCCTTTCACTTACTGTTAAAGTGTTGAGGGCAGAGTCGAGATAATGTCTTCACCAGAGGAAGATAATCAAGTAGATGTGAAATTAGAAAGGATCCAGGAAAAATTGCATATTATCAAGCAACTTTTTCTCCCAGAGACAAAGGACGGGAATGAGATCATGGAATGTCCCATGATTCCAGGCAGAATAAGAGGAGAGAGGAGAAGGAGGAGAGCGAAGGAGGCAGAGCAGGGTTAAGATGAAGGGGAAAGTGGAGAAAGGAGCATAATCACCATTATTTTCCTTGGTCTCTCTTCCTCATCTCCCAACCAACAAACTCTGGCATATAAACCAGAGAGAAGTAAGCACTTGAGCATTATCCACTTGAACATTAAACGCTCAAGAAGAATTCTCCTGTTAGATTAGATATTACATAAAGGAATCCTTTTCTCCATCTCTGATAAATTGCCATGGAACAACAATTTCTTAAATTTTTATCTCATCCACTTGGGAGATCTTAAGATCAGGGGGTTTGATGGCTGTGGTTGGTGGTTCGCTGGTTGAAGAGATTGTGATGCAAAATTATGATAATGCTCTCTGATTTTGATTGTTTTTTCTTTTGTGTGTGGGAAGGGAATCCTTTCCTTGTCATCTACTGGGCTTTTGTTGGGCTAAAAACCTGCAGGCTCAAGTCGAATATTTTTTTCCTAGAAAAGTGGAACAACTTTCCTTCGATATTTTGGTGACCGAAGTATAATATTTATTACCCGTATGTGTGTGTGTATAACTTGAAGGATTGAATCATGGAAACGACTCTGATTCAATGTTCAGTATTCCGTTCCATATATTATCTAAGCTGTCGTGCAATTGCAAAACTCCACGTACAATTATGGTTCCACACCTTGTGTAGCAAAAACTCCATGCATACTGCAGACTTACTTATGTATGTACATACGTAAGCGGCGTTACACTTACATAAGGAATAAATACCATAAAGTACATGTACCACAGGCAAATTTTACTTCTCTTTCAACTTCATGGTAAGAATTAAAGTTTAATTCAGCCGAGCAAGTTTTGAACTCTGCGGCTCTGTGGGAAGCAATTATTCTTATTACAGCTCGCAGATGGTCGGGCTTTCACCACTTTTTATATAAGAAATCGCTCATCGCTGTCTACCACATAAATAGTTCTCTCCGAGTATGTAGTGAATGTTGTGCATTTTTTGAGTGTCTGTTCTTTGGGAAGTTATTATTATCTTGTTTGATGTTCGTGACAAAGTTGTGTATGTTCGTTCAATTTGCAATTATAAAACATTTCAGAAAGTGTGTCAAGTCGTCCAGAATTATTTCTCAGTCCGTGACTGTCCTCTTGTCTACCGGAACTTCATATAGATTGAGATGTAGTGATTCTTCTGGTGAACATGTGATATGTGACACATATAAATTATTGCTTGAAAATAGGACTATTGAAACTACAATATAAGGAACTTTTAAGATTTTACCAAATTATTTACTGTCTCAACCATATGGTCGTGATTTGATAAATATACGTTATGAATAGGCGAGACATTTATTCTTTTTGTTAAATGTCATTTTTATATAACTTTTTTGTTTGAAAGGTTGAAAAATGACTGTAAATTTCATCACATAAAGGGGAACCTCCCAAGTAACCTCGCCAAGTTTAAGAATGTGTCTCATGTATTTATGTGAGAGAAATTGTGTGCTTCCCAACAACGTATTTTGAACCAGAGACAATCGTGTATCCTCTCTTAGCTCTTTTTTGTTGGAAAGGTATCCATCCAAGACAGTACCTCCTCACTTTCCTGGAGTCATTCTACATGCCCAGAAATGTTAACGCACACAAGTCTAACAAGAGAAAAAAATGCCAACTTCTAGTGGCAATCAACAATGGGGGGAGTGTCCCAAAATTATTAATCATCATGAGTGACTGACGGTTTCTATGAATTTTGCAGCACATTTTTTCTCACAGCCCACTCACTAACCAACTCCAACTTTGTTGAAAGCAGGAGGATGGAGGCAGCGTGACACCACTGTGTTGCTTCATTAATTGTGTGCGACATTCTAACAAAAACATGAAAACCTCACACGTGCAATTTTGTATTGAATGCAAGACAAAGCTAAATGAATTGGCAAAAATGTACGATATTTTCTTTATTGTGCGTGTCGTACGGTTGATATGCACATAGTAAAATTAGGTGCTCCAGTTCTCCTGGCCTGCGAGATAGAGAAAACACCTCAATGGCTGTTGTATTGATTAGTTTATGGACAAAAACCACCATTCATTCCTCCACACTTTTAACGCCAGGCATAATTTCGAGTCACAAAGTCAACGACTGTTCTTGGTGGATTTATACAATTTTCTCGGGCACAAGTCCCGATCAATCAAATGCAGGGTTTATGGCAAAAGAATAAAGAAACCAAAGGGTTCAAAGCGAATAGTAACAAAAGTTACACACATGGACGACGTGATCAGCTACAAGAAACGGAATTGGTTTTGATACATTTTGCTGTACAAATAAATGACGATGTTCACAAAATCTCACTTCATATCTATAACCTATGACAATGTTCTTAATAAATACATAAAATAAGTTTCTTTCCATTGGGTTGAACGAAATTACTGTAGTGAAAGTTATTTACATGAGAATAACAAATAGTAAAGTGTCGAGTTACAAGTTTGAAAATTATTCTTTTCCAAAAGTAATTACAAATACAATGTGTTTTAATCTGTCCTGTTTCCTTACTGATAAAAAGCTCGACTGCCGGAGGTTGTTAGACAGCGTGGAAAAGAAGTCAAGAAAACTAATGTAACAAGAAGAATAAAAGAGTACAAATAACAAGACAAAGTCTGACAAAATTAAAGGGTACAACTTAAATTTATGGCTAGGAGAACACTCTAGTGAGTGTTTATATACGCATGTGACTGGGCTATAGCAGCACCTCCTAAATTTATATGTAACTGCAGGTTATCCAGTTCAGCCTGGAAAAGTTGAGAAACAAATATAAAATGTTTTGTTCTTGGTTCGTTGGTTGGCAGTTATACTTTTGCACATTCTTTAGTCGTCGGTCTAGCGGTATCGCTTTCCGCATTATTCATCTGCAATATAAATTTTGTGTTGTGTTGGTTTGCCGTCTTCATGTGCATACGTACTTATTACTATCATCACTCGTATCATAGATCTACATATGCTTGCATAAACTCTGCAGAACTGATTCCGCCAAAAAACATGTGTAGGTTTCATAAGGTTGTTTTTGTCCTCTATCAAAATAATAGTTGTCGAAAAGTTATCTGTATTATTGCTTCATTTCATGAGGAACACGTTACTTTTATTCCATGGCAAACCGAGACAGGCTGCCAGAGTTGCACACAAGACAAAGTCGAAACTTGCAGAAATGAAATAATGGGGAAGTTACCGTACATTATGTAAAGCTCCAGGTTTTGTAGAGTAACAAGGACGAGAAATAATGTCTGTAGGCTTTCTTGACAATGGCAATAAATCTTACACATGGATTTAAATAAAGTAATATTATTGTTTTGACCAAACTGCCTTAGCCTTTCCTTCCTGTTCAACTTTCATCCGCACAATTTTGCCTCCACCATTCCTTGTTCATTCAAAGAATATGTACGTAGAAACGAATCGCGAATCTTGAAATTCTTCTCCTGCTCTAAAGAAACCCTGTGTTCCTTCGTTTGAAATACTTTGCTGAGTGAAAGCTGCTTAACGCTGTAACGGTGTGAGCATTATTTTCTGGCATTAGTTTACTTGTATATATTGAAGATGAGAATTCTAAACTCCATTTGTTTCCTCCAAACTACACAACAATTACGTTATGGCAAAGTTACAAACTCACCCAACTTTTCTCATGTCTCTCTTCTCATTAAATAAAAATTTTGGTGATTTGCTTTACTGAAAAATTTTCTTTTCCTCCTCAAGATCCTTGACTTTTAACCCTTGGGGAAATCCTTGGGAGGAGTTCAACTTTTGTTGACTGTGTGAATGTTTAATGATGACAGGTACTGCTAATGCACCACTACACAGTTCAACCACGTATAATAAGAAGGCTATGGATATGTCTGCTTCTATACATCCTTCTCTCGACTAGAAAGGAGAATAACATGCTGCATCAGTCTGCATCCAGTTTTGTTGAATGTCAGTAAACCAGACCTTCAAAGTGTGAAGAAAGAGCTTTTTTCTTCCCACGGAATAAATACGCAACGAAAGAACGTACAACAACTGCAAGTTTAGACAGGCAGTAGTAAATGACATTATTATCCCCTGTGGCTTTCTCCGAGACAATTTTTCAGGGATGATTATTCAATTATTATCCTTCCCTGTGATCACGTTAGGGACGAATGTGGTGTTTTCAAGGTTTTTCTCGAAATATGCACACACTTCGGAACATCAGCGAGCAGGAAAAGGAAAGTCAGTCCGCACATATGTCGGTTTGTCAGTCTGGAAAACGGCAGAGGTGTAAACTAGTCATGTACAGAGTGAGTGAGTGAGTGATTGAGTGAATTGCGTTGATGGAGGGAGGGAGGGGAGGAAAAGAAAGTAGGGAGAAAGTGTGCACACCTTAATACAGTTATCACTCTGGCTGATTCAAGCAGCCAAAGAAATGCAGCTAGCCGGCTAACCGTCCATAATGACACCGTGTGGAGAGAAATAATTCAAGTTTAGTTCCCGCAATCAACTCTCTCAAACAAAACAAAAGAAGCATGAAATGAGCAGAGTTTTACAAATGATGTGTGTCGAAGTACGACCAACGTGGCTCAGCACTTTCCAAATAAAATGCAAGAGATGATGATGAGGGAGAGAACCAACCCTCCTCCTCCTCCTTCCATTCGACAGATTCTCCTTCAATATCAACTAACCAAACCAATTTCTTTTCTTGATTTGGATTCTTATTCCAGAAAAGTGTGGAACAAAAGAGTGAATGAACGCGCAAGAAGTGAAGGAAGAGAGAGAGAAATTGTTGAAAGGGTTCCAAAAGAAAGGAGGCAAAAGGTAATTTCATCGGACATAATTTGAGAGAGCGGCAGTGGGGATGGCGGTGGTGCGGTTGCAGTTAGTTAGCTAAGGTCGGATGAGCACTGCACTTTCTTTACACAGCGAGAGCGAGAAAAAAGTCAACTTTTCTGCGGTTATTAGAACAAGTGGAACTTTTCAGGAGTTCGACGTAAAGAGGAGACGGTTGGATGTTGGAGATGTTTTGTTTTCTTATTTTGGAGAGTTCGGGATTAAATGGTAGAGAATGCTTGAAATGAAATGGAGCTTCTATTTAGCCGCCTATCCATATACATTGATCTGTATTATGTGTATTGATATCATATATAATGCAATTATGGTGGTACGTAGATATGTATTCACTATTCTTGAGATTCGTTTACTGGGAACTAGCATGTGCTGCACTTTTTCATTCGTTTATCAAATTGAAGTCTGTGCAAGTCATGATTTCGATTCAAGCTGGTCTCATTTGTTACATTTTTATAAGATTTTGTCGCTTTTATTTGTCCCACCAGTCCTGCGTCAGTCTTGATGATCGTCTGATACCTGTCTGATTTATAAGGCTTCATTCTTTAGCACTGTTTGGTATCTCTAAAATATAAAAATAAATTCGTTGCGCGTCGTCGTATTTCGCTTGGTCAACTTCTTACCTGAATACTCTACTTTCACTAAAGTAAAGTTTACGAATGGTGTTCTGGCACACTAATTAAGCTTTTCTTCCCCACCATTGATACCCCACAACTCGAAGTTATTTCTTTTAATTGAATTTGTCATTGTGGGACTGTGAAACAAACCCAGTCTTGATCATCCATCATCCTTCTCCAGCCATAAAGACTTCTATTGTCTAATCGTTTCAAGGTTCAATTTATGTTTGTAGCTATCATTCACACAGCCTCATCCCATTAAGACAATCAGAAAACTGCTCTTGGAAATATTTCCATCGACTTTCAGTGTGTAGATTGAGAATTTTGCACTGCGCTGAGCCCATTTGTCCAAAGCAACGTGCTGTATGAGTGTGTCATCCCTTCTCCTTATTATCACATTTTCACCTTTATCCCACCAAACGACGCCGTCCTAGAAAACGGGAATAAAGTTGTGACGATGTAAATGCGGATGTCGAAAAGATGATAATCCAGTAAACTCGAGTAAGTTTGCAAGTGTTCCAAAAATATCGGGCTGGCATCAGGATACATTAAAGTATATACATATATTCAGGACGAGGCTCATACGGTGGTGGAAAGTGTGGTAAAGTTAAGTTTTGTTGGCGTTAGGAAGAACTTTGTGGATGAGGAAAGGACTTTTCTCAAATCTTGAGTTCTGTTGGTGAAAGGATGAAATGAAAGTAAGACTGTTAACTCGTTACGTCGTAGAGTGACTCTTGCTGACACCTTCTTCTTTATATAGACATTTCCTCCCTAGAACCACAGCCTTGTCCTCCTTGATGGTGATGGACATTTAACTCAAACTTTAGGCAAGTTTCTGTAGACAAGAAAGGAAACTAACTTGCATTGTATAATGTATCAATTTCAAGATCTCCAGCACACTTTCTTCCACCACTTACTTGTTCCCTCGAGGAGGTTATTCAATTTTATCCTCGGTGGCATACACTGCATATTCGCGCTCCGTAAGAGATTTTGTGCAACTAACGACTAACATCAAAATATCGTTGCAGCCATGTGCCTGTTTACTCGCATTGTCCATATTTGTTATCCACATTACATAAAGTAGTTCAACTGGTTATTCAGAATTAACTGAGATTTTACCCACAAAGAGTTATGTAATATCCAATCTACGTGAACAGCCATCGTGCACAAGTATGTACATACTTACAACTTATATAATGTTGATTTTACAAAAAAAATATTTTATTTGAGCAAATATATATCCATCCAGAGCATGTCTTGCCAAGCAATTTTCTCTGTTGCACAATTCGTAAATAACATAGCTTTTTATTTGCAAGTCATGAAAAATACCGCGACATAATGAAATATGCAGTTCATTTTTCTAGACAAAGCATATATGTTTGCCATAAATTGTGTAGTTTACTTTTGGAGGAATTTTCTTCTAAATTGACCCATTTCGTTGTTTCTCCAAACTTGAAACAGTTTTCGAAAAGGATAAATAATCCTTGCCACGTCGTACCTTGGAAAATAGAGTAGTATTTGACATGCAAGACTGTTTTACTTCATGAGTTTTCCTCCAAGAACACGCAGCCAACCGACACGGCCGATAGCCGAGGATAGTGACAAGTTGGACAGTGAACAACTCTATACGTAGTTGTTGCAGGAATCGGACAGGGAAGGAGAGTGTCCTGTGTAATGTGATGGTCAGAGAATTTTTAGAAGAAAGTGAAGTGGAGGCTTAGAGTAGGTCAAGCTCTGCAAAAGTATCTCAAACCCACGCTCTTCTTCCAGGAGTCGGTCGGTGGAAGTTGTTATTCCACGTACACAGCACAACAAACTTCTTTCGCCGGACTGGAATTTGTGATGTTGGACACTCAAAACTAAACTCTCTATCTCTTTGGTTCTATAGTTTCGTCTTTTTGAATCCAATGCTCTCCCAGGACGAAAAGTCTGGACTTATCTACAGATTTAAGTTGGTCGACTGGTAGTTGTGTTTTGTGTGGAAGGAATCCCTGAAGAAAATATGAAATGCAATGTGGTCTCCAGTCCGGATTTTCTGGGATAAATAGATACAGCATTTTTATATTGTGTGTGAGATGTGATGCGAGTTGGGAAGTGAAAGTGAGTGAGTGAGAAGAGTGGAGCACGAACTGTATGCTTAGGTGCGCTTACGTATAATCATGCTTATACTAACGGCAGAAAAAAGCAGCAAAAGTCACTGACTTTCTCCTTGAGGTTTACAAAGCAATCGATCCAAAGATCTGAAAAATGGGATAGGAAAAATTGAGTTGTTTCAGATGCAGTATATTGGATTTTATTTTATTTTCAGAAACTTTGATTGCTCTATTCTAGTACATGGGCAGATGACACATGCATAATTTATGACACATGCATCTGCAATTTATTTATTTCAAAACGAATACTGGAAAAATTTATATAAAAACATTTCTTTTTTAAATTAGTATTTTTGTTTGGATAACATTATTAATCAGCCAATACATCGTGAACATGTTTGTTCTCATATTTTCTAGTACTTCAAGAATTTTGGTGTATTGAAGGCCGTGTATAGTAAAATAATATCCAGCAATAAGTATGCACTTACTGTATGCAAACGATGATCTGGTTTCTCGTTTTGTTGAAGCTCTGGCACGATCCCTCCAGAAATGTAACTTTTCATTAGCAAACCTCGAACTGAATCGCTAACTAACTGGAAAGTAGTGAGCGAACGTGCAGATACATCTGATCAAGAAATGGTGGTAAGGGAATCAAAAGTCTGCTGATCCCTCTTATTACTAGAATTCTATGCTGCTTCGGCTCCTGTGTATGTATTTTGTAGGAATCCACAACCAAACCAAATTGCGAAACTATTGACTCCACTTCACGTTTCTCTGTATATTGTGAGACTTCATTCCATCCAGATCAACACGACTCGCAACCACAAACATGACATCATTTCAGCCTAAATAAACCACAATAAGTATAAATCTCAAATCTCCAATAAATGAAATGCAGAAACGCGTGCTCCCTTTCAAACCAAGTCCTCTAATTATCCATTTTGAATCTTGATACCAATTTTCCCAACTAATTACGCAACAAATTGCAAGGGATGCACAGCGACATACTTTATTCAAATTGGTGTTCCGTAACAAAGATTATTCATTATTCGTGTTCAAGATTATTCAGAATATCACCGTTAAATATTCTGTTGGATGGTTTGTCCATGAAGGCAGGAGACCGCAATACAGATAGCTCCATAGGCCATACGTAGGTCAATAATGATTTGTCTCTGAGGTACTTGACCTTAAAGTATAGCCAATAAACTCGAATTTTCTTTCACAAAAAGCCTCATTATGTTTTCGGATGGTCGAGATAAACTGCGTCGATACACAATGTTGGCCTGTTGTAACTTTTTCTATATGATAAAGTCAATTTAATAATAAAAGTCGTGAGGCCTTTCACCCTCGTGATTAGGGGGAGATGCGTCGGACCAGTAACAATGAGTATCAGTGCTCGATAAGTTATGGTGAATGCGTTGCACTTATATATTCTCCATCCACGCATATTGGGTGGAGGGGAAGGGGCAGCGAGTCGTTTCTGTGTAATGCAAACCATCAAAACAAAGGACGGAAGAAAGTAAATTCTCGAGGAGCCCATGAAACCCTCGTTTTCTCAGATAAAAGTCAGAAATCGTACTAACAATAAGTGAAAGATAGGAAAGGAGGGTAACTTGGGTAAGTATCAAGTTTACTTTACTTTCACCCGGTCTGGGTGTGTCTCTGTAAATATAAATGGGTGCAAGTGTATATTTCTTGCTTCCCAGTGAAGGACCGAGTTAAGTAGTAATCTGTCGTGAAAATTTATTTGCTATACAAAGAATTTCCTATATGTATGAGTATGCAGGGAGTTGAGTCTCTCGTCTCTCGCTTTCTCCTCCGCTCGGTGGTAAACTAGCTGGCTAACGATTTCTCAAGATGTATTTTTCTCTCTCTCACTTTTTCAGGAATCCAGTGCCGGCAATTCTCCAAATGCCAAACCAAAGACCTATTCAATGAATTGCATTGCATTGCAAGCATTGGAGGAAAGATATATCGACGCTCCATTTCTGTTTAACATGTTTCACCGATACCACGTTGTTAACCCCGAGCACTAAGTCCCATAAGGCACCTTAACCAGTTTGAGATAGCAATATTATCTTCCCAGCCTTATTGTAACTTCTGGCTTCACCGCTGCCGCCTTAATCAACGACCTAAAACAAGATATTTTGGACGACGTTTCGTGATAGAAAAATATGCTGAATTGGCGTTTGACACAGTCGGATGACGTACGACATCAATTTTCCTCGCGATTTACGACGGCTGGATGCATCGAAGCTAATTTTTCTCGATTCTCAAATTTTCATTACCAAGATAAACACTTCTCTGTGTGGATAAGTCGTCAAAATTGCTTTCTTTTGGAACTCGAATCGATCCATGGATTTTACTGAGTAAATTCGAATGCCAACCTAACCCACATAAAAATCACGAACTGGTTTGAACTTTTATTTTTCTCCGTAAATAAGTTACTACAGAAGTACGTATGCGTTTTTCTGATATTGTGCTGTTGCTAATTTAATTAAGAACAGACGTTGTTGTTTCTCACAATGCGCATTTCATGCTATAATACAAGAAGCTCTAACAATAATCGATCAGTACTTCATATGGGTCACTAGATTCTAAATTATGAAGATGTTATCAATCTTCATGCATACATATCCATTTCCTATCAATTTTTCAACATTTATTTAACACCTTCTTACAATAAAATCATGGCTATAAGATTTTCTCCTCCTGATCGTAAAAAATAACCGCTTTGAGTGAAAATGTATGTATTACATTATAATTTTATGTGGCGTGAATTTGTTGTCGTTCTGACTGAATGTATACTTCCTGTGACGAAGGCATAATCGCAGGCACAATCCATGTGATGCAAAGTTTTTGCAAAAGTGATAAGTAAACAGAGTAAGGAAGTTGGTCATTCTTCTCCCTCATTCTTGGTTGACAAGAGAAAGGAAGTTCTTGAGAGCGGGTTCTTGCTTCATCTTTATTCATCCACTTATGTGCGATCCTATGATAGCAAGCAGCCAACCGCATTGGGCATATAAGACCCTTCGCCCGTTCTTGCAACAGGATGGAACATTTGCCAGCTTCCCCTTCCTTCGACTCTTTCCTCACGGTTAGAAAAAGAGGGCGGAACAACAAATAGTCCCAGATGAGTTCCTATATGTCCTCCATTGTTGAAAAATTATGTCCGTTGAGATATGCTGATATTGTTCCCAGGAAATTTGGTTTTGGAAAAATGGGAGACTAATATTTTCCGTTCTTTTGTGCTGGTTACCGACTTTCACTTAAAATGTATGACACCACTTACTTTCATTGTCCAACACTCATTTTTCACATGTAATGGTGCTCCTTACATTGGTTGGGAATATATATTAAGCATTTATCTGTCTTCTAGTTAAGCTGTGCGGTGGTTCCTTACCTGCCCTACTGTTTCTTGCACTTGCACTAACCTCTTTCGAGCCGATAAATATATTGTGACCTAAAAAACATATCACATTGAAAGCAAAGGATCCAGTAGTTTTGTCCAAGGCTAATAATAAGAAATCTGGAATTAAAGGAACTTGGTTAAGATATAAATACAAGTTTTCTCTTGTCATGCTAGATATTGTACCTTGATGGTCATTTCTTCGCCTGTGTTGGTTTTTTGTACAGTTTGCAAGGATAACAAGACAAGTTTCGAGTATTTCTATCATGTCAGCACGCACTATGGACAAGAGGGGAAAACAATGAGTGTTTCAATCTTTCGTAATATTGGAAATGTTCGGAAAATGAAATGGAAGGTTGTACCTGACCGAAGTGAAGTGGGGTGAATATGTTTCCACAATAACCATGCATCATACATATGTTCCTGCCAACCCACCAAGTTTCAATCCTAAATCCCCCCTACTCGCCATCATGTTATCACTACGCTTGTGAGCATAAAAAATTATGGAGAAGCAGAACGAACAGTCTTTTCGATAAACTTTTCATCGACATGGAACCATCATCTTCACAAAATGAAAAGCCAGTCTGACTTGGTAATCATTCGCCGGCCGTCTCACCTTTTATGTTTACCAATTCAATTTCACCATCGAAAATCTCCCCTCTCCGCGAGGTAGTCAAGTCATCACACACACAACGCATTCAATTTATTGTGTTGGCGTATCGAATATTTCCCCAATATTGTATTATAACAAGCCGACAAATATGGGGAACGAATCCAATTTTAGATTTTTCTTTGCATCCATTATTTCAAACTTACCCTTCGCCTTTCGTCACGTGTATGTGGCATTTTAAACAAATATACAAACTATATAAACAACTTGGGGTTGGAAATATGTGGGGGTGCACACGCTTTTTTTTCTTTGTGGGTGGTGAGCTCTGGCTCATTGCATGCAATCGTGTCGATGTAAGCAGTTGTCAAAGTCAATGACATGCCTCCTACCTTCAATAAAACTACTCCAATGTGGTATATGTTTCGTTGTCTGTCGAGGAATTGGGTGACAGCGGATATGACATGAACTGCATTTGCCCATTAAGTTATTGGAATAATATGCTCTTTTCACGAGGGGATATTTTACTGGGAGCCTGATAAGGGGTGAATACACAGATATTGGTAAATGTCTCGTCGGTCAGAGGAAAATTTGGGGTGAAAGCTGGTAGGAAATAATGCCGGATCTGAAGTTGAGGTGACAGAAGATAGCTCAGGTTGTTCAAAATTGAACTTTCTTGGCAATTGTTAAGTAACATTAATAAGATTGGAGGAAATCAGACGAAACCGGAAAACAGTGAAATGGGCGATGTGCATCTTGTCGTCAAGATAAAGATCCACATCAATATCAAATAATGCACTTCTTGCACCAACTGCTGGATCTTGTCTTCTCAGACCACCATCACATTTACGACTCTTACAACTTGAAGGGAACAGATGTGAAAGCATTTCGTGATCTTGTTGGGATTGGACTGTTATTGACTTCTTCTTGGTACCCCACAAGAATATTGGAAAGCCACAGCGCCACAATGCACAGCGTGGTTACAGATAATTTATAACTTATTGTATCTAACCAGTCAACGAATATTACCAATTTGAGAGAACAATCTTGTCGGAAAATTCACATTCGTTTTCAGGATCATGGTCTTTTGATGGTTTGGCATTAAAGTGTTACGCAATTTGTAAAGGGTACTTGCAAAAATTATTAAGCAGTTTATTGATACACATTCGCGAATAATACAAATAGTACGAATGCAAATAATAAAGTAAATACCTGACTATGATAAATAATAAAATATAAGATTTTTAAGACAAATTATGAAAAGAGAAAATTGGAATAACAAAGAAAATGTCATGGGCTCACTTGTAAGCAATTTCACTTATAAGAAGAATGGACAGTAATAATGCTAAGAAAGGGAGAAATTCCACTGTAAGAAATTCCTCAAGTTGGCATTGGTGGGTAGCCCATAATTTTTCCTCGTACGGCTAATAAAACGTAAATTTGGTTTGCCCGTTGACTTTTCATCTTTTGTTATTGTTGTGAGGGTGGCGGCAGTGACCATCCATGAAGTCACGAGCCAAGTTTTCCACCCCAACAATAACATAATGCGGTGTGATACCATGACCATTCATCCCGCGGTAATATCAGACCATGCACTTGAGCTGGCTTAGAGCACAATTTTCCAAGACAACGACTTAGCCTTCCCAGCTCGTTCCAAGAAATGTGAAGGAAGTGAAAGTCTTGCACCAGTGGAAGAAAAATGCATCGCAGCGGCTATGACAACATATGCTGTTCCTTGAGAGATAATGGGAAATTGCTAAAAGCCCTTCCATGCCAGAACAACACTTTTCCGCTCTGTCATTTCCTAACATCAACATCTCGGTTTTTTATGAGTTCGCATTATGCTGTTGGCAACAAGGTGCATAAGATCACCTCAACAGTTTATGCCAGGCTGAATCTGTAGTATGCAATAGTTTTTTTGTACGGACACATTACTATCAAATTATTTTGTTGTTGTAATTTTATTAAACAGATAATAGCTTAATAATATAATGAATACCTAACTCATTACACTTTTGAGTTGTGCATGTAGTTATGTAAATACTTGTCTCATGCTAAGCATCTGACTATCTGAAATACGCATCTGCAACTCTGCAATGCTTCAAAATAAACGAGTCCAAGTAGACAATCTAATAAATTTGCTCATTTCGGAAAGTGTTGAACCGCCCACTTTAAGTTACGCAACAAATGTATTTATGTATATTGCGAAACGTATATACTTACATAGACGCAGTTCAAAGTTAAAGGGTAAACTAGTATAAAGCAGTTGTCCAATTCTCCAATCTTTCGTAAGTATTTATATAAATCCTATAAATAAATACCATAAATTAACACTAGTCGTTCCCCGTGGAGTTTAAACTAACAGTGTGGCCCTGGCATTTAAGGAAAGTTCCACGTGTAAAATTTTCTAATTATTCCAATTAAATGGATGCCTTTGTATTCACCTCGCTATGCGAATGTATGCATGTACTTATGTAGGTGGACATGGTCGTATCCTATGTAAATTACCGCCTACATACACATACTTACGTGTAATATGCAATCTTCATGTATTTAAGTATGTAACGAAATCGAAATCCAGCAATAAAATCCATGCACTTATAGTATGCATGTTGACTAAATATTACATAAAATAAGGTCCCTGCACAAGAAAAGTCCGATTATAATTATCACGTGCAATTCAGACCTTCCGAAGTTCTGATTCCATTACAAGAACGTTGAGTTCGACCACGACCGTGTCAACCAAAACTTGCTTCTCAATTTATCTCTATAACCAAGCAAGAGAATTTCGGCATTTCAAATGATGAAGAATGGTTCGGTCTCTCTCTTTCTCTCGTCTTTATCTCTGACGACAGTCCTTAGTTTTGTTCATTCTTTTCCATCATGGGCTCTACTTTTGCAACATCAGCAGTGCGTATATACCTATTTGTATGCCTGCTATACGTATGTACGAGCTTCCTTCCACAAGGCCTTGACTGACTGCCAAACTGGAAGAGTAAACTCGGCTTCAAAGCTGTTGTCAAAACCTCGTTAAGTGAAATGAATGGTTAAAATAGGATTATGAATTAGTCACAGGATGCGATGGTGGATTGCTAGCACGTTTATTGCTGCATAAGATTAATCATTATAAAACGAAGAGGAGGAGGAGGACCAGGATGACGACGACGACGATGGGGAGCAAGTTATAGTGAGTGAGTAGCAAAGTCGCGTCGACACAAAACCAAACCACACGAGACGAGAGAGAGGAAGGAAGGGAGCAGCAACGAAAGGTGGTCGTGGTGACTGGTGGAGAAAGTCGCTGCATAATTATGAACATTGGTCTGCTGCAGCTTTTAACTGCTAAATGCTACCCTCTTATTCGGCTGTGGTGGGTGGGTGGGTGATTACTTTGTGATGTGATGAACTCAGCAAAAAATATTAGGGAATAATTTTTTGTGCTCTGCTTGTCCTCATGGTTAACCAACACGAAACAATGGGTTTTGGGTGTTATATTGGTTGATGACATGACGTGTGGTTGGTGAACTTTTAACTTCCCCTAAATTAATTTAATTAATTGGCTGCATTGTATTAGGCAGTCTTCCATAATGTCAAATTCTAGCCATTTGCGTCTATTTTGTCATGCAATTCGTAAACAAATACGAACTCGTGATATATTTATGTTATGAAAAGCACCCACTGTCATCTAGCCCGAGCTATGGTAGATATATATTTACAATAAGTGTTTAAACTACCTAAGTTGGTCGTTTGACAGAGTTTAATATAGACCAAATTTCCACTCGATCGTACAACTCTCATAAATATGATAGATATAAATATGTAGTGCAGACAGACAGACATTTATATATACATGCTGGCTACGTAAGCCTTGCGCGAGTCACGAATTGAAGTATTGTATGACGTGAGAAATTTTTGCTGGCTGTTTGTGCATGATTTGAAGTACTAAGGGGCACCTTCAGTGGTGCGTAATAAGTCAAAATGACGCGTCTAACAACCATTTGCCACCATTATCAATAAGCTAATCTCATTACTTTGAGACCTGGTGCGATTCATTTGATTTTACGAGTATTTGGAATGCTAAACATTCCTTCATTGCCAAACATGGCAGAGCTTATATTAAAATTTCTCTACTGGAATAATAAAAAATGCTCGATTAGTAGTCAGGTTTACGAGTTGCAGACAAATTGACTGTGCTAAGTTGAACCTTGTTCTTATCTTTCCCAAGATCCAATTTACTTAAAACTTGTAATTAAATTATACTGCCGATGGATTGAGAAGTTTTCTAACCAACATTTCGGTTCTGTGGTAGCAAAAAGGATTTTGTCGTTCAAGTTTAAAAAAAATCACTGACTCTGCCAACCAACAGCCCACCTCTTTGAGTTCACCACCATTCCTCATAGATCTGAGCTAACTAAACTTTTAAGGATTTACGTCATTAGAGGTGATGTTATCTGATCCCGTGGAGATTTATGACGCTTTCACGCCAGACCTACAAAAGTTGTTACCATATTTTCCAACTGCACTCAAAACTTCTTATATTTTCAGACATGTTTGTAGGGTTGAAGTAGTTTCATGCAGGTCAAGATTGTTACAAACTCATCGTCATCATTGTATTGCTGATTTAGCTCTGAAATAATTCATGATGTTTATTCTAATTACAGTGCCACCTCAAACTCCTGCAATCTTTGATGGGACGGCAAGGGAGCTGACTGGCATTGCGGGGCCGTACAAAGAGGGAGACCCGATGACACTCACATGCATCGCATCCGGAGGTAATCTCATACGCCTCGAATTTGCATAAATGTTACAATTGCAATGATACATATATTTTTTGTAGTCGCCAAAACCATTTTGCTCTGCTACATTGTAGTAAATGAAAATATTTACTCTGCGAATGTTTACTTTCTGGCGTATAATAGGGTTTTGTCTAAAGTCAAATTTTAGTCAAGTGAACGCCTCCGGGCAGAAAGAGAGAGAGCTTACCTAAAGTGTATCGTGTTATCAAGAACCAAGTGCTTTTCCTATCTCGGTGGTTGACGCCAACACTTTAAATCTGCAACGTGCGAGAGAAAGGAAAGACAGAGAAAGCAGCCAATGGAATCTACTTGGTGCTCCACATAGACAGGCCAGCCTCACATGAAGTCAAATTTAACCGGGTCAAATTTATTTGATGCCGTACTAGGAACAAGCAAGGGCGGGACTGGGTGGCAGTGTAAAATTGATCGCATCGTGTAGGAAGTGCTGGTTAAAATTGCTCAACATATGCAGACAATCCCGAGAGTGAAAGTAAATCATGAGGGAAGTGCAGAAGGGGTTGAGTGGAATTTGGTTGTGCAATTTTCCTCTTCTTTCAGCAACCAGCTCATTCACGGTACAGAAGAAAGGTCGCGTTTCGCAACCATATTTCCAAGCGCTTTTGGATAAAGATCTAGGAATTTTATATCAAAATTCAAGCTTTCTATTGAAATCTATGTACATATGTAGGTAGTCATAAATACGTACAGCATTAGGTTATATGTAAGTAGTACTAGATTACAATTTCCAAGTGCGAGTGTTTCGTTGTAACTGTTGTATGAACCGTATTGCTTGGACGCTAAAAAATTAACGCTAAATACTGACCTCTAAGAATTTATGTATTCATTCCGATGCTAATTTTTTTATTCAATGTTGCGCAACCCCACATTTAGGAGAAATTATTTTGATCCTGCCGACCGCGAGTGTATAGAAATATTTAATGGTCAGGCCCTCCTTCCACCGCTGATAATGTAGGGAATATTTAATACGGATAGAAAGTTGGCGTTTGGATTCATTTGTGAGAGATACGCGTGAGATATTATCACGGTTGTTCGTGCCGAGTAATAGTTATGTGATGTTCTAATAATCATAAAACGTGTTTGAGACCCTTCCCGTTCACCTAGAGACTCAACACGCATTGTAAAGTGTTTCTGCCTACTTTGAGAGAAAATGGGAGTTGAAAAGTAGAAAGTGTAACCCAAGCAGCAAGCAAGTAGGCGAGAAAGTACATCTACGACGTGAAAGTGAATAAGGTTTTTGGTATCCGTATTTCCCAGCTAAAGTGTTTTCATGAGATTCATTCTGAGAATTTTTTCTCCAACCGCAATGGTTTATTGTTATCGCTTTTCTGTTTTATGCTGGCCAACCTGTGCTGCTGGTCCCACATATATGCGTAGAGGACCACCTCATTTTTCAAGGAAAGCAGATGCTATGTGCAATTCCAAATCCGCATATATGTAGTCGTACAAATATAGGCATTGTAAAACGGTAAACAAAAAATGCACCACTAAATCCGTTCCATTAACCCATAAAAAATGATAAAACTGCAATAATGGTATAGTAATAGATTCAAAATCCATGTTTAAGTATTTCCCAGTTATTAAACTATTGGTGAACCGATATCAAGATAAATTAGCCTTCAAAGTGGATACAACAATCAATTAAGCCTGAATATGAATACGTCCAAGGGAATTAATCATTTTCCGGAATCTTTTGTCCGATTTTCCATACATCACATGTCCTATTTATTACATGTTCATAGTACAGCGTAGCAACATTTAATAATTCTAATCCTATTCATATTGTGTGGCACAATGGATGGGAGAAAGTTCAATCCCCAAAGAATTTGCTTCCCCCTGGCTCAGATTCCTTCAGAAGTCATCCACCATGCAACCAACGGGGTTAGTCCCCAGTTTAGCAAGGGATCAAGTAAAGTGGTGTGGCATTGAATTGAAGCAATATAGTTCGCCGTTTAAGTTATTGTGATCTGTGGGAAGAGGTTATTTGTTCAGCGGATTACGTAGTTTCCATCTACAAGGCAAAGCAGAGAGAAAGCATAAGCCGACATTACAATACTTCACTGCTGGCCTCGTAATAACACAAGTTCTCGGCTGTGGAGGCGCATAATGGAGGAGATGAATTCGGGGTGAACAAAGGCTCCCACCTCCACAACGCTGTCCAATTGACACTTGATTAGATTTAGTGAAATATTTATGGGGATATTTAATTGCTCTCCCTGCATTGAGTTCACATTCTTCCCATCTTTCTCTCTCGCTCGCCTTTGTATTTCTCCTCCGAGAGCAAAACTACAAACAAATAGGTGACTTATACTGTTTGCTTGATTCGAGTCAAAAGCAGTTTGGCTGAAGCCCCTGCCAGCCAACGACCACTACGAGCACTCAAGAATTCGGGCGGTTTAGAGCTCCAAGGAGAAAGTGAAGCAGACAATGGATTCAGATTCCGGAATTTCTTCTAATGTTTACGAGTGTTGAGAACTGAACTGAACATTTTGCATCTTAAATTTTGTCCCTTTCTTGTTACGTGCGTACATACTTATATAAGTGCATACTTGGCTCTCTCAATCCGCGGACCTCGCGTTATTATTTGGCATAGTTGCAATTCTTGAAGAGGAACGCATATTTTTCGCCAATTATGCTCACAATGCGACAAGACAAAAATCGTACCATGTATGAACATACCTATTTTCGTGTTGTAATACAAATGGGTGAATATGTTAGCTGTTTATTGATCATTAGGTTAAACTAATAAATACATACGGTCTCATTTATTATCAATAGATCGTCGATAGAAGTAGTAGATCGCTGATTCACCAATTACAAAAGGAAATACCTCGAAACACTGACTGCGAAGGAGTCACACATTTAAAATTCTAACCTTCCCATTTTCCTTATGTTGCCATATATTTGACCTATTTGTTTGCTGCAACCGGACTATGCATTGTTAGCATTCCTAGTTTTATTGCTAAAGTAAATGCAATCTTTGTCCAGTAACGTTGCTCACCAGGTTCAATGTAGAAAGTGGAACATCTTGCATTTTATTTTATTAGCCCATCACAGTTGTCACCACTTTAGTATTAGTAATTTCATGAATAATAATACAATCAATCAGCTTGATTAAATAGATTGGCGTCGTCTTCTGTCTTGTCATTCATTCTTCGCTTGTTCTCTGCTTCTTTCATTAATATTCATGTGATGGTCCGCGTTCCATCACTAACTGGGTTCTGCCTCCAGAACCCATGGCAGAAACGATGGCGTTGTCCCTGCTCAGCTGCGAGCAGCCAAGTTTCTAACGAGCTTTCATAGTTCCAATTTTAAAGCAAAACGACGCTTTATCAAAATGTAAAATTGTACACTGTCCCAAATTGTGTGCTACATATACTCGGAACATGGAACATGGGAGGTTGTCCTATTTGGCTGTCATCTATATGGACTTTATGGGGTTGAGATTTGACTGAGGGCTGCTTTGACATAATATGGGCTGTCGACATCCCAACTTACCCACAGCCGGCAACAGCATTAATATGTGTGTGAGCCATGCATTGAATTCCGCATTATTTGTCTGTATCGCACCGGTCAGTCCTGTAAAAGATTGATGAGGGAATTATTCATTAAGCTTTTCATTGCTGAGGAGAGAGAGGGAACGAGAGAGTCGAGGTTTTGATAATTTATTGCCTTTCCCAACACAGGAATAACGAATCACTTTAAATCTGCCTGATGCTCATTGAATATTTATGTTCCGTGTTTCATAGGTCGACCACCACCAAAGGTTACCTGGTGGCGAGGAGGATCCCTAATCGATTCTTCGGATAAAGTGGTACGTAACATATTACTTCATATGTCGGTCAGTAATTTCATGCATTTATAATAAGAAACATTATGACGACCCGATTTTGGTCTACGTTGTATGTTATCAAGCTTTAAATTTCAAGATATTTTGAATCACAATGACGTAAGTTTCGTGCATTGAATGCTTTCTCTTTTTATAGATTTCTTCTGACGGAGCAACACAAAACACAATGACGGTGGACAAACTCTCGAGGTCAGACTTACGCGCAATTTTCACTTGCCAAGCCAGCAACAACAACATGAGCGAACCAGTCTCGGCGTCAGTTCAGGTGGAAATGTATTGTAAGTCATTTCAAATTCAAGTTATTACGAAATTTGGGAGAAGTGTTCATTCCCTCAGTTTTAATGTCTCCGTAAATATTTGAAGCTAAGAAATTGAGTAAGATTGATCTGGTCCTATTTTACCAATGTACCCGCTATCTAACGAAGTACAGTCTGTACATATATTTCGTTCGTGTATATACCACGGGAACTATAATGAGAGAATGTATGTATAGGAATGAGTTGCTTCATTCATCCTCCTCCATCATTCCATCATCCACTCAATTTCTACAGTTTCCCTTGTTCCTGCCCTGCTGATAGTGAGCAGAAGGAGCTGTTAGACGTTCAATTAAGTCAAAATCAGACTGCCTTGACTTGGCAGACGAGCAAAGTCAACCAGACTCCAGACTGTATGAATAATCAGTTTAGATAGTAATAAAGTTATAATGGTTCCGAATAGTCTTTTGGTTTGCTGAGCTTTCTCCTTCCGTTTATAAATTATTCACTCGAAGCAAAACCCAAACCTTACCGCAGCAGACTGATTGCGACTGTACCACGACTACTTCTACTACCGCTCCCATTCCGCCAGATCCGACTTTAATTCTGCATTTTCAAATCCATCCATAAACCAGGAAGGAGGAACAGAATAGTAGGCTTCGTACTTCCAGGACTATGCATTCGACGTATATACATTTACTTGCACCACCGTATTTTGTAATAGGAACAGAATTAAAGCCTGTCGAACAAACCATTCTCTCCAATTTCAAGGGAAGCAGCCACAAGAAAGTGAAGCTGTTAGGAGAACATAATAAAGTACTGGTTTAGGCCTCTGGCATAGCAGTTCAAAGTTTATTAAACCGTTGTATATTAAACTATTGTGTAAGTTGACACCTGATTAGTTGCAGTAATGTACAAAGTTGATGAACATACAGAGCGCACACAAAGGTACAAGTTCTTGCAGTATGAATAAGGTCGTCTTCTTTTCAGCGCAAGTAAAGAGGACGAACTGTACGGGATGCGGAAGACGGGTATTCATATTTCCACTACAACGTTCTTTACGCCGCCACGTGTTGTGAAACTTGCAAAGAAGATAACGTTGGCCTGAAAGGGGAATAATGCAGCAGAGAAATATCACAGCCAAAAATCTGGCACATTTGTGTATACACACATTTCCACACGCACTGCATGAATAAGCAGATGATACGACAAGTGGGAGTTTTCTCTCCTTTGCAGATTGACGGAAGGAAGGGAGATGAACAACATTTATGAAATATTGCTTTGGCATTGCCACATTATACGAGAATTTTCCCACTCTTTACGTTTTCATTGTCCAACGAATCATTAATTTGAAGCGAAGACGCCTATCATTGAAAGACACATTTGTCTTGTCCTTCTTCCTCCATCCTTCGTCTCCCTTTATCGTCTATTCTTCTGCAAGAATGCCATTCAAGTCAGAGAGGTAACCAGTGGGTTACTAAAATTTAAATTGATTCCTCAACAAGGACTGACTGAATCCAGCTACCAACCAACACGACCAACCGACACTTGAGTTGAGACACGAAAGTAAACTGTCTCTGAGAGGCAATGGCAATTGCAAATCAAATTGGAATGAAGCAAATCTTACACTTGAGTTTCTAGAGTTGGTTGACAGTCTGTGTAGCAAGAGTAGCGTTTGGCTCGGGGACTAGCTTAGCGTCTTGATTTTGTTTGGCAATGTAGTCAGTCACCGTCGCCGCGCCGGAGTCGTTCTTATTATCTTATTCACGAGTAAGTCAAATCGTCAAGGGTTTTTCATCCTTCATTATCTTAGATTTAACTCCAGATTGCAGTGTCTCAATGATGTGCTATGCCGTGGATGGTGCAGATGGTTGCGGCAGTTGTCACAACGCCGCTTCATTAGTTGACTTGAGTTGCTTGGCTATAATGCAGGGAAGAAGGTGAAGTATGAAGGAATAAGAAGGACATGACGATGGCTGTGGTCTTGGCTTGACAACCGCCTGTTTTGTCGTCAATAAAGCATTCGCATTTCGAAAGAAGACAGTTCCATGAATAGATTTTGAAAGGGGAGTAAACGGATTGACGGTTAAAAGGATCGTCAAAGTGAAATGAATCAGTTATAATGAAGTGAAAAGAAAGGCCGTGAATATTCTTCTGCTGCTGCCATATTTATGTTGGAATCGAATATATTATCACTTACTTATTTGCCATCATTTATTTGCATGGCATAACAAACCGTATATTGTTTGAATATTTTTGACAAATTATTTTGGAGCCTCCTCCTTCTCCGCTGTTTATTCTCGTATCACCAACTCACATATTTGTTCACGCACAAAAAACCTCGCAAAATATACTTTTAGATTTTGCAATGTCAGCTTACGCTATATATCTCATGGAAACTATGTGGAAGTAAAAGTTCAAAATGACACCGATCAAGACTTTTATGGACTTCATTTCCAGCAAGGGTTCCATTCTACCGATAGAATTGGTTTGGCTGCTCATGTGATAGCGTCAATGTAGTTATACGACTTTGCAACACTTTCAAGTGCGAATGCAATGCAATGAGACCGACCCACACACACGCGGAGACGAGGGCACGAGACTTAAGATAATATCCTCATTTACTGTAATAGCAATGAAATAGAAATGGGTAATGGCGAATGGTAATGTCACACTGATCACAAATAAGTCCTGGACCAAACCAACGAGGTGAGATGTGCAACTTTTTTGTAGGACTACTGCAAGTAATGACATTTAGAATAATGGAAAAAGTCAACTTGTGCTCGTGCAAACTTTGGTGTGGAATGAGCTTCCCATTTCACCTATTGCACAAATGACAGTGGTGGGAAGAGAAAATGTTTTCACATATCAATTCCCCGACACCAGCAGCAGCAGAGAGTCAGGGAACTTGAAACTCGATGAACAAGGATTTTATTACGTGTACGAAACTTAAAACAGAGCCCCAGATGAATGTATCCACAAGGAGAAAAACAACAGTTTTGTCAGTGTTACGAAAACTTTGGAAAAATCATTAATAAATTAACCAACTCGTTGTGTACTTGTTTGTACAGCAAAGTTTATAGGGACTCATTGAGCAAAGACTTTGCAAAAGTTATTTATACAACACGGAGATATCTACGTATACAAATGCGTGAAGAAGATAGCAATTGTGTTTGTCTGCTGGCCTGCATTTGTTTATTAAATTAGTAATGAGTCGTTACTAATGAATGACAATTAGGTCAAACATTGATTGTACCAGAAACTTTGCCCATTGTACACTATCATAAACTCGGGTTATGCAATCGTGAATGCATAACATCTAAAAGTCTTTAGTGCACCTTCCAAATCTGAATTGGTCTAAAAAGGAGACGTCTGAGAAAGGACGGGACGAGATGAGCTTCGGAGGGGATACGTTAGCAAGTAAATACGAAGTAAGCTTTACTGTGGGTCGGGTGGTGGTGGAAGGAACGAAGAAGACGCAAATTTCTCGTAGGTTGATTGTTATTGCGTTCTTCCGCTCTCATGGCTGCACGGTGGAAAAAGACAAAGATGTTTCCAATTTGTGAATTTGGCAATATTTGCGTATCTATAATGCTCAACGAGCCGTGCATCCACCTTCTCATCTTCTTCTTCCTCTCCTGTTTGTGGTTTCTTCGCTTGGAGCAACTTTCTCTTCTTGCGGAATGAGGTTAGAGCATAGCCAAAGTCCCGAGTTCTTGTGCACTCCTCTACAAAAATAGCGCAGATTGAATTCACGGGGTCGGTCCTTACGCCTTCTCTCCCTCGCTCCGTCCGTACTCTTTGTATTGTTGATTTGAAATTTCGACCTGTGCAGAGGTGAATTGGATGAACCTCGTCGACTTTCTCTGCCATGTTCTCTCTCCTGCTCGGCTCTTGTTCTGTATAATATTTGTTTTCGGTTTCCCCCGCCCTTCCATTGTTTTCCTTGTTTCTTCTTTCATCCTCAAAGGGTCGGGGCAAGTGTGTCTTTTATTTTATTAGAATTGGTTGGAGAAAGTTTTTTGTTTAGTTAAGGAGACCAGGCAGAACCACAGCTGTCCCGACTCTTGTATTTTTATTTTATGAGGAGTGAGCAAGCAAACGAAAATCTGTGGAGCGTTCTTCTCGCCATCGTCGTCGCCCCCGTACTTTGCTCCTGAACAGACTGACTGGTGGTTTGTTTGGCTTGGGTGAAAGTGGGTGGTGTCCTCTTTGGCAAGTTCAATTCGGCCATGGTAAATTTCTTACGCTGTATGTACATACTTAGCTCCATGACGGCTGTTACTGTTCCTCACACTCTCCACCACTTGCTGTTAGTCACTTTGTTACGTCGGAGTACAGATAAATTTTGATATTTGATATTTAGCATGATTTATTTAATCCAAAAAAGAGTTTTAAAAACACATAATTTTCATTATAAACTTGTCAGACCCCATTGCACATGGGAAATTACCTGATCAAGCCAGGAATAAATGTTACTCAACTAGTAGTATTTACAATTATGTTCACATGAAAAATGCATAGTGTGAAAAGGGCGTGGTTTTATTTCTCCAAAAATTTCATGAATATTACATCTTTTTAAAACTGAAAGGGAGACATTTTTCATCATACTTATGGAAAAGTTTGTTTATTATACAATCGCCGCCATCAGCTTGTTTTTTACCATGAGGTTTAATTTGGCTCATCCTCGTCAAAATCATCTCCTTACATAACCTTATATTCGTGTTTGATGAAACAGCAGGCGACGCAATATGGAAAGATTAGATGAAATTCAACGAAGGAATATTATTACAGATAATCATGATTTATTTCTCGTTTCCAGACTGAATTCCAGAATCTCTCCAGAGTTTTGGGGAAAGTTTTGCTGGTGAAAGAATGTCTACTACTGCTTCTACTGGTTGTTTGATACTCAATGGTTGGGGTGGACGGATGTGATGGAATGCGAATGAACCAAATTATCTGGACCCAGAATGATGTTGTGTGAATTCCTGACTTGTACAACGATTGAACGTTATATGTCGTTACGTCCCATTTATGTACAAACTATCATAGTCTCACTTTATGATTTCCCCGTTTTCCATAAGGTTCTGCTATTTTGTGGTGCACATCAGTGAGCCGGCTTCACAAAATATGGTTTAAATTGACGCAATGAAAGTGAAATACGCGTAGTGGGGAGGCTTTTGCTTGGGTTATTAGTAAATCCTCCTTGGATTTATTCATTTTCAGTGCTTAGTCTTTACATTGATAGCACGCTTTATGCGAACATAATTTAAATTGATTGTGAACTTTGGAAGTATAATGCACCGTTATGAGCGAGTGTAATGTAATATACACACATGTGCGATAGAATTTTGTGGTGTGTGCAGTTATAAATTCCGCCCATAAAATACTATTTCAATGTTGTTTAGCCCATGCTCAGCGACTTCAGCGGGGTCATAGAGTCTGATGGTGCAATGCCGTTTAGTTATGGTTGTTACTTTTGAGGGATGGTTGTCGGGCGTCTTCTTTAGCTGGTCTTTGCCCAATTATACTAATCTAATTGTCTTTCCAGCTAATATTATTCCATACGTGTTTGGTCGTTATGTGCGCTCCCAATTACGCCAACTTCACTTGGACTTTGTTATAGCTACCGCTTTTCCCACCGCACAGGAACCAGCATGAAAAAGATTAGAGGAACGAAGCCACGGGATGCAAGAATTCCGTTTCGGTTTGGTTTGGTGTGGGATGGGAGGATTAACGGGAAACGAGAATTTAAGGTGGTTAGAAAAATCTCATTAGTAATGGAGGAATGTGCATCTTGGAGGGCTTAAAAGCTTGAATCTATTTGGACTGGGTGGAGAAACTAGTTTCTAAATTCTAAAAAGAGTCATTTCCTTAACTCTCTCTCCCTCTTTCTCTCGCCCCTGTGTTACGTAGGCCGTGTTTGGACTGGGAGGATGGACTGACAGAGACGACGGTGAGATAGGACAGAGAATGATGAGGAGTATAATCGTTATCTGAGAGTCTCCAAGCAGCATTTCTAAAATTGAGCAAATCAGTTGGTCCTGAGTCTCGCTTTCTCCCTATTACTCGTACATGCGGAGGAGGAGAAAGTTCATGTGGATACCTTGCCTTGCAAGTTGCACATTTCTTGGTCATGGTGCTTCTTGTTCTATCCAAACTCATTCTAATCGTGAGAAGATGGAACGATATCACCCAAGTAAATAGGCGTTTTCTCAATTCCTACATTTAGTCTCAAAGTCACGTTTAACGTAGTGGCCAAAATGTGTTATCGCTTCCATACTAAGAGTAAGATGCCTCCACATCCAGAATCAGGTTGCGTAATTTCCCTCTTTTTCTTCACCCAAAGTAGCGACATTCTACAAGTTTAACAACTTATATCAGTGACCAGCCAGCAACTCAATAAGCCAAATTTAGTTTAGAATTTCATGTGAACGATATCTGGGGATCAGAAAAAGCCCGATCCCACCACTCTAAGTGGAAAGTGGACCACCGAGAATCATTTCATAACGCCGGATACTCATTTCTTCTCCACTGCATACTTTCAGTTCAAACTTATTGTTTATTAGTAAAAATTATTTGACTCTATTTCCCATGCACTTGTCCTCGTACTTAATTTTGTTAAAATTCAACTGGTAATCTATCCCGCTCACCTGAATCATTTAAAGTGAATGTTTCCTTTATTCATTATTTATCGAATCGTGAAACATCCCGATATGTATTTAATATACGCTCTGAAACTCGGCCGAGAATATTTATAGAATAAAACAGTAAACGATACGTGCTTTAATGTTGGCATTCGCTTATTCAGTTCTTGACGTATACGAAATGTCATAGTTCTTCAGGATATTCTCGTGTGCATAAATATTTTTAGAATTTTTTGGGTTGATTGGTTGAGTTGAAAGACTACTCTGTTCTTTGTAGTGATTTAGTCCAGGAAACGTGGGCGCCTTTATTAGAGTCACCGACATTCACTTATGACACATGCCGGTGTGTGTATACATGCTATTATATAAAGTTGTGGAAATTCCCTTCATTTGGTCCGGTCGGGTAGACAAAGAAAGCCCATCTCATTTCATCCTGGAAACTCATCGTCCACAATCAACTCAGGTCATTTTCCGCTTCCTTCCTTCATTTAATATTGCTGCCATCTCATCCTGCAAAGTTGATACACGAGTTGAGAAAACTTGTGTGACACAAGAAACTTGAGACAAAACCGAGGAAACTGAAGCCAACGGGACGAGGAGAAAGCCCACTCTCTCTCTCTCTCTGCCTCCACCCTCATGTGGCGTATGTAGCACAGGCGAACACATCTCGATTGACCAAGGAAAAACGAAGTTAAGCAGACAACTTGAATTTCATCTCATCGTTTCTCTGTGGGATTAAAAGTCTTTTTGACCATCTCATTCTTCATTGGTCAACCAAAAAGTAAAGTTAAGTCTGCCTACTCAATCTAAATCCAGGCCAGAGAATCCAGAGACAAAGAAAAAGTGACTCTAGTCAGGTTTTCACATTATTACTCGAGACTAAACTACCAACGAAACCAAACTCTTCTTCCTCTCCTTCACGGCAGAGTAACGACTTGTGACGTATACGCTCATTTCTTCGCTGCAATGTTGTTGACTATACCATTTCCGTATGATACACTTCATCCTGCCTGACCACAGCAATCCAATTTACGGACTAACTTGACGGAACATACCGGGGTCGTCCATCTTCCGCTTTATACTCGCTATGTGCTTACACTCCTTACCACTTGCTTCCTCATACGTACTTGCCTACCCACTGAGGAGAAACGCATCAACATCACCCTCATCGTCCTGGGGTTCAGCCCAATATTATGCTTCACCGGAGAAAGCATCGAGAAAATGTAACGAATAGAATTTCTCAGAATTTGTTTAGCTTACTTTTACCTCATCGTCGGTTTCCCTTTAGTTCCGGTGTTCTCAAGGAGAATAAAATGTGATGACCTTTTCCTCAAGTTTTACATCTCGTATATATTTTATGTACATATATTCGCAGCTAAAGGTTAGCTCATGGTTGCGGATGCCACGTGCCTTTCTTTTTATCCGTTTGATCAGTTGGATATTAGATTAATTTTAAGTTCTGATCATGACGACTACGTGGTTGGTATGCAGCGAGAGAAGGAATTTCCTCCATTATTCCAACATCTTGTCCTAAAGAAAAACGTTGGGAGACGTCTGTGTGACTAGTGTTTTGACACTTCTGGGACAGCTAATGGCACCGTGTCAATCCTTGGGATTAGTTCACTCACGTGCTTAGGATGAGAATATTAAGAATAGCCATAGGTTCAATACCTCACTGATATTGATTACATTCCATTTGTTTTACTCGATAAATTGAGACATTGACTTTGTCTGAAGAAAAATTATTTCCGTGAGCATTTTTCTAAGGACAGATTGATTCATACTAAATAGAATTAGGTTTTAACCCAAAGCATTGCTGCAATTTTTTATTTTTCATTATTGAATTTGAACATACAAAATAATCATTGTGTGTAATATTTATTGAAATTGAACTTACGAATGTCATGATGATTCTAAATTTTTTAACTCGATTTTCATGTGCTTATTTATTTATCTAACATTTCAATTATGTAAACATGTATTTATCGGAATTTTGAGCGATTGAAGTTCACTAGCTCGGGACGATTCATGACGATTTGTGGCGCAACAATCTAGTACTACATACTTGTTTATATGTTGTTAATAATGTTTCCTGGTTTGAAACTTTCTATGAGAACCTTTGCCTGAACAAAGTTTTTGAATTACATTGTACTCTGCTTTCTTTCAAATATCAGGAAACTCGACACAACAAGATTGTGTTAACTTGAGCAAAAAAGTTATAAAAACTTAAATCATTGAAAAAATTGTTTAGCAAAAGTTGGTTCTTCGAAACAAAGTTTACTCAAACGGTACAAATTTCGAATCAAAATCATTTTGTTCATTGACCACCTTTGAAAATACCACTTTGTATTCCTTCAATTCTAATTTCTCGTGAAATGCAACTTCTATCTTCTTTATAGTTGAATGAGTTGTGGCTTACAGGAAAGTTGAGCAGTTTTTATTGTGGCACTTCCAAATACTGGCGAACAGAACATCAATGATGCTAATGTTTGAAACTACTTTTTTTAAACAAACTTGATTTGATGGAACGACGGTCTATGCAGCAAAGCACTTGGTGTTTGCTGCGGACATTGGTGAATCATCAATTGTTGAAAACAAATGTAATATTAAATCAAGAGATGAAATGAGGAGGAGGAGAGAAAGTTTGTGCATAGGAAAATTGAACATATTATGGCTATTACTTTCACCATTTTCTATAGTTCAACTTTAACATGGAACATGTTTTTGGTTCTCTTGCAGTTCGTCCTCTGGAGGTTACTTTGTTAGGGTCTAATCAACCCATGTCGGCTCTGCAAGAGATTGAAATCGTCTGTCAAAGTGTCGGGTCACGCCCACCGGCCGAAATCTCCTGGTAAATATGATCATGATGCACAAAAAGTACAATCATTCAAATATAATATGCTTTTCTCCTCTCTTTTTTTAGGTACAAAGACGGCATGCACCTCAAGTCAAGCCGGGAAGAGGTTAATCATCTTTATTATTCGTTTTTAAATTTTCCCTTCCCATTTTTCCCACGTGCTTCCCAAATTCCAAAAAAGAACACCTACTGGCAATTGTACATAGATCCTAAATACATTTTATACTGATAATCAAGCGACTTCTACTAACTACGCGTGTAAGTAATATCCCTGTTAGTCGTGCATATGTATGTAGAATGAGATTGAGTCGTGTTATTTGCAAAGAGAAGGAAAGGAATGGTGGTGGAAAATGTGGAAATGATTTCACTTTCAGTCAGCCACATCCTCGTCTGCAGCAGAGTCACCGAACCGAATCTGACGGATCATTACGGACGTCACTCTCTTACATGCATACAATATGTACATATTATAGTTGATCATATCCAAGGGAGTTGGCCAATTTGTATGGATGTTTATGTTGAGAATTATGCATGGAAGAGTGAACCAGGATTTTTTCAAAGTCTTGCATTAATCTTTGTTAGCTAGTTGGTACGCATGTAACTGAGGACCAAGTAATAAAGCGCTGTTCCTACCGTTCTGCGAACCAAAGAACAGGAAAGAGGAATGCCCAGTTATATTAGAAGGATTATGTTACTCGTATTAGAGGGAGAAAGTTGGAGGGAAATTTCTTCATAGAATCTTCCTTCGCGTTATTACAGAATAGTTGAAATAGTATGCAACAAAAAACTTTGTGAGGCAACATGGAAATTAAGGACGTATAATAATGTGGAGCTCGGACAGGCTGCCAGGAGTCATGTCGCTGCATTGTTATACAAATCCGTAGGCGTAGGCAAGTGACATCACTTTATTTGAAAGTCTTACTAATGAGGAATAGTTTTGAGTCGAGACTTTTCACCAACCAACCAACCTCGGTCTGCAATAGAGCATGCAAAACCACAACGCAACGAAGCGAGATGCCCCTCAGCCAGAATTCCAAATTCTCTCCTTCCAGCCATCTATCTCCCCAAGTTAACCTACATTCCCAGTCCCCAGTCCTCGCTTGCCCTTAACTTTATGTGACTATTTTATAATAATCCGTTTACAAGAGTTCCAGTTTGGTGGACCAAGCCGACTTTTGGCTGATGTAGTGCTGACTTGTCACTAGAGTTATGTGCAATAAAATAGCTTTACTGAATTCCTTTTTTTTGGGATGGCTAACCCGAAAGGTGTCGCCTACCGGAAATGTGTCCACATCCGTGTTAAAATTGACCCCTCGAGTTGGAGATCACGAGAAATCTTTAACATGTCGAGCGGAGAACACCCGTTTGGATGGGACCGCACTGGAAGACAGTTGGAAATTGGCCGTATTCTGTGAGTTTTTTGATCGATTTTCTTTATGCTCAAAAAAAATATATCACGAACGATGATGACGATATTCTTCACACTTGCCTGCCGTGTCCTTACATCAGTCGCGTAGTTCGTGGATATGAGACACGAATAAGAGAACGATAACTGATAGCCTATATTGCTACTACATACGTACATACATATCCCTTGCTACCTCATTTCTTCTCCCACGCCGGAACCTATAACTTGATCAGTTAGAAAGATGTCACTTCAAGTGTTATGTTTTAGTATTAGTCATGTCGGTCACACTCGTCCTGGCTGCCTCACCACTATCAGGTTCGAAAGGCTCGTATTACACTCATACCTTCGCTCCTTCTTCTTTCTTTCTTTCTACTTTAAGCTTTCTCCACATAATGGTATTACTTTCGCCCATGTCCTACTTAAATCTCCTTAAATATATGGCACACACACACTTTCTCTTTCTGACCACAAATAAGTACCTTTTACCCATACATACCGACTCCATTGCTGCCGAGACAGTTTGAGTGAGCCAATAGTGACGACGGACGACGGCTTTCTCAATTCGCCGTGGACTCGCACGAAAACGGACACGGGTGTTGGACTCTTTTCCTGTAATATGAAATCCTATCCATCATTTTTACACCGTCACCTTCAACCATTTTTCTCTCTTTTTTTGGAAGGAATGGTTGCATTTCTTTTTCTTCCCATCCGCCCAACTCTTTTCTATCCACTAGATCCTCCTGCTGCTGCTGCTATGTGCTGCCTGCCACTACTTCACATCCCATCACGTTTCATCATCTTTAAGCCAACATAACATAACAGCATATAACGCAATACATTATTACATTATGAGGAGATACCTCTTCGCAGCAAGGCTTCCCTCACTATAGTTTTGTAACGTAAGCCATTCAACGATCCAGCCGTCATTCTTTCTCAGAACGAAGGGAAAAGATGATGCACAGACCGCTCAGTTCACGTTTTGTAGCGTCATATTATTTCCTTTCACCACCCTTGCACAAGAGAAATTCGCACATGCCACCACTTGCTCAAAGTGAGAAGAACTGCGAGAAGAAACCTCGCTCTGTTCCTGTTGACTGAACATCAACATGTCTCGAATCAAGTATCGAATCTACCGACCAAGAAAAGTAAAAGCTGCTGCTGCTGCCAATGCCGGGTTTTGAAGTAGTATTAAAAATATTTTCAATATGACCCTTCATTCTCCTTTATCCGTCTCAAACTTTCGAGCAGCTCCGCACACTCCGTATAGGAAAGAATAATAAGAAGACGAAAAACAAATGATGCATGCGCCCGTCGGAAACGAACCTTGCATTCTACTACTTTGCACGAGAGGAATGTTATGTACTTACTTATGTAGGTATGCGTATGCACATATAGGAGACGAGGACGACGTCGGTGAAAGTATTGTTATTCCAAGAAGAGGCAGAGTTGAGTATTGCTTACTTCTCTCGAGTGTTACGTGACTGGTGGTGAAGACGAAGGGAGGAAATGTGACAAGAAGGACGTCTGAATGAACCGAGTTGAAAGTCAAGATTGAGATGAAGAGGAAATAAAAGGCTTTTGTCTTTTAGTTAACGGAATTCTTTCCTCTTTAATCTTTCCATGCAGCGACGGACTTAATTAGAGACTGAGAGGCGTGAAATGCAGAGAAAGTGGGGATAATGCTCATTTATTTTTCTCCACCGTTACCCTCCGTCTATAATGACAGAAGGGTAGCACCAGGAGAAATATTGAACGTGAAGTAAATACTTTATCACCTTCTTCTCAGGAGCACTTCCACCGTATGAGAACGAGTTTTTGATGAATTCTTCTCATTCTATTTGATAGTTAACCTGTTTTAGGGTACAGAATATAATAAGCGACTTTGCGTTTAAACTTTCCCAGTTGCTTTTATTGCCCACGTACATTTTATAGGCTATACATATGTGTGTGTATGTACGAGTAAGGACATACTTATACGCACTGGCTTAGGATTAGTCAACCATATAATTAAAATGGAGAAAGATTTTCTGCATGTTCCGAATGACGAAATGTGTGGCATAGTCAAATTTTCTGTTTTTCAATGCTTCATGAAAATAATAAAATGCGCTTGTTTCTCATTTGTTCTTGGCACAGGAGACGACGTAGGATGGAAAAGTGGTAGGGAAAGGGGATTAGTGCGGCTATTAGCTATTTAGATTATGGGCAGCAGCAGCAGCAGAAAGGGAGTAAAAGCTTGTAGGCACCCACCATTCTCATAAACTTACTGAACTAAACTTAATCTAAATAGTGGTGCTACATAGATCAAATCATTGCCGTAAATTTTATGCGTTGCCCACACCACCACCACCACCACACCATCCAAGAAAGCAGCAAAGAAAGATTTGGTTTCACTCGACTGTAATAAATTTCATCCCCTGCTGCGCTTCAGGAACATTTTGCTTGGTCTTCCTTGAGGTCGGTGACAGAGGGACCTAATAATGTGGTGGTTGTAGCTCTTAACTCAGTTTTGCTCAACTACTAATAAGCAGCATATAATCACAGGCATGGTTGGATAAACAGATGAACGCGCTTTTAATTGGATGTAATGTCTGGGTGAATTTTATGTACCAAACAAAAGGTCGATCAAGTAAGCAAGCAAGTTCTTCATTCCTCTCGCTCTCTCTCTAAATCCAAGCACCGCAAAGGCAGAACAGATTGTAAACATTAGTTTTCTTGTTCCTTCATCGGATTTCTTCACGCAGTCAAGACTGCTAAACTTAAAAACCCAAGGATAAAGGGAGTCCGGAATAGAAGAGAGAGTGGGTGTGTGTATGTGTGAGCGCATAATGTGTTAGATTGTGAGCTGAAAGTACCACGAAATCTTGAAAAAGTAATGCAATCTGGAATTGAGGTTAGTGGCAATCTAACAATGATGATGATAATTTCTTTTTCCCCACTTTCACCTCGAATATTGGCCCCAACATCCTCATTTCCCAGCACCACTGGCGGGTGAAGCACCTTAAAAGTACATAAAGAAAGTAAACAGTGGAACGAAGAGAGCAATATCAAACACCACACTTTTACCCACTGCATTATTACATGTATACCATCGACCGAGTGCAGGAGAGCAGGCAAAGGTATATGTTCTGGATGTTATTAAGTGCATAATGCCAATCGTGGCGACGACCAAGGCGGCCGAGCCAGGGAGAAAGTAAGACGAAACCTTATTACCCATTCTATCAGCCGCATTCTATAGTGCATGATATGGCATGATGCGATGCTCAGCCAAAAAAAAGTGGAAAACAGTGTTGAAAATCCATAACGCTGTCTTGTCAAGTTCTCTTCAGATGAAAGAAATTGGATACGTATACACACACACGTATAGACAACAGTAGATCCACCATCATACATATATATATATACGTACGGACGTAATTTAGTCTGCAACACCAACCACGTTTTTTTGCAACCACCAACAGGATAAGCTTCCAGGTCGCAATTCACTATCAAGTACCAACTACACCCTAAGGGAAATCGAGAAGAATGAGAGAATTGAACGTGGTACGGGGTGAGCGAGTGAGTATATAGAATGCAGAGCTGAAGAAAAGGTGATCGTGTGAATTTTCACCACCACCACCACGACCGACCTAAGAATGAAAATGTGGAGGTGGAAAGAAGATGTGCAAAAATGTATTTTCACTCCAATTGTTCTACTTTTCTTGTTTTCACGTAGTCAAGTGTTTATTCAGAGGGAATACTCTGGGTGGATATTTCCTTAGTTTAATTTATTTGGGCAAAAATGCATTTCTTACTTTATATGAGTAATGCGATTAACATACAAAGAAGAAATGAGCCTATTAGTAATATATGTACATGTAAATTAACTATATGTACATATAAAATATCACAAGTGACAAGTGTGCTGTCGTATCATCGTTCGTGAAGCCTATAAGTTTGGATATGCATGTGTAATTGTGTGTTGATAATTTATGGGAGCAATTGTTATAAGTAAAATTTATTTATTTATTCTTTCAGTCGTCCCGATTTTAACACTCAAACTGGGATCAAACCTCGATGCGGAAAACATCCGTGAAAATGACGATTGCTACTTTGAATGCCAAATCAGATCGAATCCGTGGGTATATAAAGTGGTCTGGTTGCACAACGTGAGTACTTGATATTACAATTGCTAAAGTTTGCTTCATGGCTTTGCTAAATTGCATTAATTGTTGCAAAAATATTATTAACTTAAGTTTTTTATTTCTTTTTTGGTTTTTGGTCCGTTATTCTATTCCTCCAAATGATACGAGGGATATGGCTATAATTCTGAGGCTTGTGGGTAGTGTTACATAACTTCAGAGTATAAATAAATTGAGATCTCAAAATATGATGGTGGTATTTATTATGAGCTGCAGCTCCCAAATTTACCAGTTCTCTTTATTTCAAGCCTCATCTTCGCGTAACTGCATCTTGTGAAATTGTTGGGAAAGTGGCCGTTTTATGGGAGATTGCCTTGTTCAGTTGGTTTTTGGCAGAGTTGAGATTGGCTTTGAGTCTTTTGAATTTGGCATATGTCAAGATTTTACTTTACCTCCAGCACTTTGCCCATTCTCGAGAATAAAATAGCAACAAACCGGTACAAAGTACAGCGATGTCTACACGGTTAGTTGTATGCTCTGTGGTGCATGAAGCATAAAATGAGACCTTTGGTAATGGTAAACTCCTACCCCAGCCATTTCTCCATCTCTCAAAGCCCACGACCACTGCCACTATCGCCCAATACCACCAACTAACCAACCCACTGACTCACATTTTGTACACGAGGCTTTTTAATATCTTCATCATCAACCCACGCTTTATTTATCCACCTTTCCCATGTCTGTCGGATGGAACAGCGTTGTTTCCGATTATGCAACATTTTAAGACGTCAAATACTAAATGAACAAATGAGGAGAGCTATCTCGGTTTGATGGTTTAGTGTGATTGTATCATGGAGAGTTATGCATAAGTATCTGTAGGATTACGACTGAGGAGGGTACGTGAGTTAGCATCAACATGATGTTTATGATTTCGCAACATATAAACTGCCCCTTAAAATAGCTTTTATATTTGTTCCTACTCGGTGAACTTGCACGTATGTACCTACGTGAATACGTTCAGTGGATTTTAATCATGTAGGCAGTTCTTAGAAGAAAATGCCTTTCATGCCTCGTGGAATTCTGAGAGTTTCACTGCCGGCCAGATTTATTTTGATGTCTGACTCTACTTACATCTTTTCACTCACAACCTTTGATGATGATCAACCATATCTTGTTCTTGTACGATTTTGTTATACGTCATAATGCCCTCCATTCCACAATAAACACATAAATATGTAGGTCTGTAAGTGTTGCTAGATTTCAAGTTTGTGCTCCATACTCCAGTTTAGATTTATATGAATTGAAAACTACATAGGCTGCTTCGTCTCGGATTTCCTAAGCATCGTGAGTACAGCCAAATATGGAACAAATTGTCTGAGGGTGGAATTAATTTTGGCAATTTATGAATATACGTACATGCATGCTGAATACATATATGCGAGTCCAGCCTCTCATCATTGTATGTAAGTGTGTATATATACATATTGTAAGTAATAAAATTGTTACTCAATTTTCAATCGTATTTTGCACATTCAAAACTGTGTGCATGTGTGTGCATACGAAGAGGCATTCCGAAACCTAACTAACGACGATCTAATTCACATAAGCCTGAATCTGAAGTAGGATTTCGAAACTTACACCAAAGTAGAATAAAACTTTGAAAAAACTGGAGGGAATTGGCCTTGTAAAATCTACTGCTACTGGCACTTTCACCGAATTTGCGAAATATGTAATTTTTAACCTCTACAAGGCTGCTGACTGCTCTACTCACACATTATCCAGATACATAACTCTTGCCTGTAATAGAAGAATACGCAATGTGTACACACTTTCATGCTCTTCAAATTAATTAAATATTAAATTAAACTTTTGAAATAAGACATTTTTTGTTGAACATTAGAGCGTATGCTGCCTACAATTTTGTGTGTATAGAGTTGGTGCGCAATTTGAAATTCCTGTTTTAATGCGAAATAAATTATTAGCATTCCACATGTTAGGCATATAAAAGTTAAGTTTCACAAGAAATCGTTTTTTAGAGAAACAACATAAATTTGCTGAGCCAACTTTGGATAATTAGGTCATGTTCCACCAAATGAAAATTTGTGAAATAGTTTTCACTCCATTTTAATTCTGTTTTACAGAAACACAGAATGAATGAACAGTGTTTCACAATAATGAAATAGTGAAGCTCATCGTCGTCCTTCCTTGCATCAGGCATCCGTGTTACACACAGTCAGCCAGCCTGTCTCATCTAAATTCTTTTGTGTTGCTTTTCCACAATGAACGTGAACACGGATTCTCAAATTTTCACTCAGCCATTCTCTCAAAACTAGGAAATTCATAATGAAAACTAAAATTAGTCGGTTGCAACCAACATGCTTGACTGTATATCTAGCGGAACTACATAATATTCTTAAAAATTTGAACTTGTCCGATAAAATGCGTATTCATTTATGTATTAAATATTCGCCACAACATGCACACGTTTTCAACTGACAACTGAACGTTATTGATTATCTGTATAAAGCTAATTTATTGATGAAGCGGATTGTTGATTGAAATATTGAGAAAATAATTACAAACAGAACAATGGTTGCTAATTTGTGAAATGTAGCAACTCGCGCCATCGCCCACCCTCATCACGTCATACTTTTGTTAAAGGTTTGACATGTATAAAAATGAAGCATCATTAAGCTGATAAGTCAAAGTAACGTGTTAACTGTTTTTTTAAATATTGGTACAAATACGTGGAAAGTTGGTGTATGTATGTACGTACTGGATACATGCGTAGTCGTACTGCATTTACATGAGACGCGAGCATGTTTTAGCAGTTATTTTGTGCTTTCTCCCGGTCACGCTCGTTCCGGTTCATATCCGCTTTGAATATTGTTATCGTATGTTTTGCATATTTTAGCTGCATCAGACGCCTTTTACTGTTTTAATGAGCACAAAAGAAAATTAAATTACATTAGGACACTAAACCCATATGGCATTAACTTCCAGTTTTTCACTCAGCTACTACGCTTGCTGGGCTGAACATTAGGGAAAAAGCCAAGTACTGTGCCATGCAGCATTGTTCCTTTACGTACGACTACACGGCCAAAAAGTGAGAGTCGGTCGGGCGGTCGGTTGGGCCTCGCTCGGCGTTATTTAATTAGATTTAGTAATGATGTATTGCTCATTTGCCTTGTCTGGCCATGTTTCGTTGTAGTTTTATGCACACCGCCTTCTTTGTTCTCCTGGAAGTAATTATGAGGGTATTTTTATATATTAATTACAGGGTGTCATACTGCAACATAATGCCTCCGCCGGCATTATAATGTCGAATCAATCACTGGTCTTGCAGAAAGTCAAGAGAAATTTAATAGGCCAAATAATGTGCAGTGCTACCAACATTCAGGTACTTTTACACATAATATAATAATGACTTTCATTTTATCGAATGGCGAAATTAATTTACTTTTCTTGTACTTTTTCAGGGCGATGGAAGATCTAACCCCGTGGAGCTGAAAGTGATGTGTGAGTAGTTACTCGGTCTATTTTTAGCTAAAAGAATTTTCCAAGGGTGAAAACTTTCTCTCTTAATATTTTTTTTGTGGGAAAGCTTCGCTCTTTCTGAGATAACTGTGAGCTGGACAAGATTTTCAAATTTTCACCACTATTTTATGCATAGTTCGTGTGACCAAATTCATGTGCCACACATATGTGATGGAGAAAATTGTGGTTGGTACGGTGTGGTTTGGTGATGAACAAAGTAACTCGTGACATGTACACAGGTTTTTTCTTACAGTTAAAGCAAATTATGCTTCAGAATTTAAAATGAGAAAGTGAATTAGTTTGAAACCAATGTTGAACTTGACAACTTTTTCATGCTTAAGCAAAATAATTTGCCTGTGTAAAGGCTTGACTAGACCACTAAGGACATTATTGATGGGTAACCCTTTCGCCAATTTTGTTATTTCAGTCCGCACGTTTTAGGAACGTTGTTGCAGGTTTGTAAAGAGGAAGGATGAAGGGAAGGAAAAAAGTTTAGACATTCAAATCCTTGGAATGAAAATGAAAGCTTTGAGTAGTTGAAATGGGATGCATAATTAAACTAAAAGGGTTATCACAAGGGAATAAAATTCTGATGAGGTTATTTCAAAAGATGTCTTCGGCTCAGCACTAACTACAACTCCAATCTTTAAAATTTTACCATCACCACTACCACATCATCATCATATGCATGCTCACTATTGGAGAGTCACTGTAGAAGGAAGCAAAAGAACATAAAAATCGCTGGCAGCAGTGAACCCGTGCCGCTATGCAATGGCAGACACTAGAAAATTATTCCAACAACCTTTAATGATATAATTCGTAATTCGTTTTCTTTCTCCTTTTGACACAGACAAACCATTGTGCAAACCGGATCAGAAGGTGAGTGGTTTAATCATCACTGGAGATTAGATTACTAACAATGAACATATTTAACTCTGACAAGGTTGGGTTAGAGAGTTCTTATGATGATCTTATCCATGACCATTGTGAACAGTTAGTTAAAATTATCCAACCTGAAAACTTGGGTGTGTGCCTGGACTTTTTAAACTGAAAAGAGTGAAACTGGAGTCTAATATGTTAAATTCACAAAATAATAATGTTGAAATTTTGGCAAGTACATATTTAATAATACTCACGTAATTTTGCTGTGTTTCAGAGAGCCTATGGAGTTGCGAAAGGCGAACAAGTTGAGATCGAATGTCAGGTTGATTCTAATCCAACGGCTGAAAGTTTCAAATGGGCTTTCAACAATAGCGCTGACAGCATCGACGTTCCACAAGTATGAATTGTTATCCTTGTATATTAATTTATGCAAACAACTTTTAATCAAGAAACAAAGCACATACATTAAAATTGTCAAAATTTCTGCAATATAATTCATGTCTAAATGGAAAACAGTCTGGAGAAATTTTCGGCCAACTTTGATGGTAGTATTTACAGACAAATAACGATGCAGGTCAACAATGCATATTATACACACACGAAGAACAACACATGCTTACGTCGTTCCATGCTGGCTGAGAGGAGTCAGCTCAGGAACAAAGAAATGTCATGTCGTCCCTTTGCGCTGCTTGACTTTCACTCTATATGCAAAATAAGAAATTGAACAAATTCCCAAATCAAGGCATAGCATATTTGCTTGGAACATTACGGTGGCTATATTTATCGTTTCAATGCATCCCCTTGAAACTTGGTTCCGTTGTGTTTCATTTAAAAAATTGACCAAATTTTATATATGCATTTTAGTCGTATGTGTAAGTCACATGTGTAGTAAATCTTAATATACTTGCATTAATTATATGATTACGCGTAGAATTACATAGTCAGCACAATATTCGGTAATGCTTCCCTAACGAGAATTAGACCAATTACAACTCCTTTGGTATAAAACCATGCACGTGGATATCCTCTTATCAGTCAATGGATTAAACTTGGGTTGCGTAAGATGCTGTACTTGCAGAATACGTGAATTTTGTTACATGAAATCAGGACATTGCAGAGATAATATGTAGTCCAGTGACTGCAGATTTGGTGGTGGTTAGTTGTCTGTTTCCCTCTTTCTCTCTTCCGTGTAATTTACATTAAGCTCAACCCAAAACCTGGGACTTCAACTTTCTCGCATTTTCTAACTTGTTCAGATCCCAAATCCAACTAAAGTAAACGACTTTGCTGGGAGGCTTAACTTGGCACAATTTTGAATTTTGGAGAAATAGGTAGAGTGGTGGAGCAGAGGCAAAAGTTGAGGAAAGTGCTGAGGGAGTTTAAGTAAAGTGAACTACAGTTTACTCTGTAAAGAAAGAAGTCCCAAGGTGGAGTGGAATCCATTCCTCCAATTCTGCATCTCTTTGAAGAATCCATTTCATTTGCACAAACTGACTAACGCTAACCCATTTACTCACTGACTTTCTCCATTCCTCATACTGAATACTGAGCAGCCCCTTCTTGTGACTGCACTGTCTAATTTCTCCAAATTCTAATGCTCTAAATTGTGCAAATGGCCCAACACTTCATGTTTGAATCAAAACTATCTCTCTGCAGCTCTTTTGCTAGCCACATCACGCCGAGGATTCCACATCCTTCTAGAAACCCTTCTATAACATTGCAAATTGAACCGTAATGTGCAGCAGTCGTATTTACCTACAATGAAATGAACGCTATGCATGAACATTGAAGCCTGATTTTCAATAACTGGAAAACTTTCCAGCCAGTACGTCAATTTCTACTACATGCACATTCAAACACATTGTGAACAACAATGAAGAATCACTGCTAGCAGTATTGATACCTAGATGGTGATAAACCATGCACGTGTTATGTGCATGTACAAATACACGTCTAAATATGTACATATGCAGTTGAGGAAACGTAAACCAACGGAAAATAAGTTGGTGGGCTCGGACATTTCCAGAATAAGAGCTAATTTCCTAATTTCACATTTTGCTTACAGGCACGATATTCCACCAGCTCAAATGCCAGGTTGGGATCATCCAGCATCCTCAAATACACGCCTCACACCGAACTGGACTACGGATCTGTCATCTGTCTGGCATCCAACATCATTGGTCAGCAAGTGGAGGCTTGCATATTCCACATTATTCCTGCAGGTACGAATTCCCTCCCTTCAGATATATTTTCAAAAGGTTATTACGAACGGGACGAGCCTCGGGTGTGTTGTTCATTTAATGCTGATTGATCTACATGCATCCATCTCATCGCCACCGTTTCATCTCATTCAGTCCTTGGATGAATTTACATTTGCGAAATGAGCTTTCACTTTCACTCATCTCCTTGTTGTTTCGATGGATGGATGCATGCATGATGGTTAACTACGTGTGTGCATGAGACTACGGTGTGGTAAAATAATTGGATTGATTAAATAAACGAAAGTGTTGAAAAAAATGAAGGTGAGAATGAAATTGTCGTCAAAATGTACCAATCCACCACCAGTTATTTAGTCACTGCTGCACAACACGAAGGTGCGGTATCACGTTTTTTTTTAATTTGTTTATTTTTTGTCGCAAGTAAGCATATGTCAAATGTGCGTAAACCTGGAATTTACTCAGTAAATGTCAATAAGTTTCATCCTTTACAATATCGAATTGTTTTTATTTCGTTGAAAAATGTGGCATGAAATTGCATACATATATTCTAAATTCTAATTCAATTTCAGGCAAACCCGATCCTCCGTTCAACTGCAGCGTCCAAAACATAACTTCCGAGTCACTGGAGGTAGAATGTGTCGAAGGATTTGATAATGGTAATGGAACTCAAAATGCAAATACATAAATGTGTTTTAAATCACCCCATTTCTAATTTCCATAAGTTTCTGAAATGTTAGAATAACTCAATTGTATTTTAATGTTCCCGTCAATTTTATTTACTACCAAGTTCACCGTAAAAAATCTTCATACGCGTGGTTCCTTCAGCCGAAAGCAGTCCCTAAAACATTTTTTTATTTAGGGATGCCGCAAATTTTCCACATGGACATTTTTGATGCCGGAAACTCTCATCTGTTGTCAAATGTTACTTCAATGATTCCATTCTTTGTTGTGAGTGGGCTTCGACCCGGTCAAGCCGTGCGATTACTGGTCTATGCAGCCAATCGGAAGGGAGGTTCCGAGAGGATCATCATGGAGGCGCAAACTATTCAAGAAGCTGAGAAACGCACGGGTAAGGGTAAGCTAATCCTACGCATTACTAGTAGTTGATCACTTTCAGTTTTCAGTTCTAAAAATATGAACCCAATTAACTTTAAATCGTTCGTAAACATTTTATAGAACCCCATGCCTGTGCATTACCCATGTGCATTTTTTAATTCGGAAATGAATATTTTCGTTACTTCGTTAAATAAGGCTACAATGATGAATAATAGAGGTGTGGACATTAATTTTCCATAAGTCGTCGCGTGTTTTACATTGTCGTTCATTTGCAATTTACATCGGAAATTATGTAGAATTAGAGTAGCGCTTTGGTAAAACTACAAGACTGGAGCTCAATTCGTCGTTCAGGGACGTGTATGTAAGTGTAACTTGATTTGTGTTTTATGAATTTTGACTCACAAACAAGAGTTGAAACAAAAATATAATGCATATTACTGAACACAAAGCATGTAACTGTGGAGGCGTTTTGAGAAGAGATGATGACATCTTAAATACTAGGGCTGTTATATTAGCTGTGTTGAGTACAAACGAATACAAAATCCTTCTGATCACTGCTATCCTCTACAAAATTTAGGTTTCATTTTTCTTCACATGTTTGTGGGTTGGAATTTACAAAAATTAAACAATTATTATAGATTTAAATGCAAAAGACACTTGCAGTGTGAGTTTGAGAATACATTAAAGTAATACAATTCCACTACTTTTCTTGCACATTGCCAGAATTTTAAATGCAGGAAGCCTCCTGGAGAGATAACACTTTTCGCTATTGGGAATGGTGGGTGGTGGTGGTGGGGTGAAAGCACTGTAAGAACTTGGTCAGGAATGGATGAGGGAGGAAGGCGTGGATGGATGTTTCATTCCGCTGTTTCTGGTGGACAAGTGTATAAAGATATTTCCTCTGACAAGTTCTTCTCACAAGACGGAAATGAATTCCATTTACAAGTGAGACTCCTTTGTCTCCTTCCTTCTTGACTCTGTCTCATAAATAAGCCATGCTATACATACACACACCCGACCAACCAGCCAACGCTCCAACTTTTCTCCTCCTCTCTCCACTTTTAGCAGCTTTCTCCAACCAAATATATCTGCACCTCTTCCACCGGCTCATCAATTTCACGTGTCTACATGAAACACATGAATTTCGCGAAATGTGTGTAAGGATGGCTAAAAATAATGGGAAAACGTACTGAAATTGTTACGCTGCGTGAGTTAGGTATTTCCGAAGAAATGTATGAGGTATGATAACGAGTGCACATTTAAACGATCATCATTTATGTATGTAGTTGGTGTTAGGTCACCTATAGCTCGGCGTTTTTGGCCCAAAACCGTATCTGTTTTACGTGGCATACTTACTTCAGCGTGCACATTTGAGACGTTGATATTAAAGATCAAAGGCATGAACTAACTTGGGTTCAATTGGCCACTTTAAAAATATATTATTCCAAAAGAGAGTTAGAAATAAAATTACTACATATTTGCATATGGGGAAAATGAGATTAAAAGATGCAGAACTTCTCAAGATTACAGCACAGATTTGCATAGCTCGAACCATGACATATTTGTTATTTATTCTCGGATTATGGATATATCATATAGGATATGTTGCTAAATAAGTCGAATATTTTCCACTAATTTTTACCTGATCAATGCCTTCTTTCTAGAGTTAAGACAGGTAGAAAGTTATATAAGCCCTGGGTTTGGCTAAAAATGAACGTGTTTCTGACTATATGCATGACAAGATATTATAAAATATGATATGCTTTTCTTTCAGCCACTCAAGTGGACTTTGAGCTGACGCCAGTGTTGGGAGTGTGCGTAGGAGTTGTTTGCGGTCTGCTGGTTGTGGCCCTCGGGGTTGTCCTCGCCTTAAAATTCCGAACTGAAAATCGACACAGTCCTGCCCTCAAGGTCACCAAAACTGAGTATCGTGTCGACATGGACGAACCGGAGGAAAAGAATCCGGATATTATTCCCAGCTCAAAGGGTGAGAGAAACAAAGAACTCGCTAGAAATTGCTTGAGATATGATAAACATCTTATTGACAAGTTTTGCTTGGAAAATACAAAAGAAAGTTAGAAATGAACTGATACTTATTTTTCCCCCAGATTCCGACTATTTCTACAATGACGGACTTTACAATAATGGGCCAAAGCGAAATGGTAGTATTACAGAAAACTTTCAAAACTGCACGTATTACAGTAACAAGGTGAGTAACACACATATATCCTAGTTTGCATGCAATTTAATAGAATAATAATTTTGGTAATTGTTTCTTTAACCGTTGCAGAGCAATTCCGAAATCACGTACGCCGAGTTGTGCCTGGACAACAATGGCACCGGGCCGGCGAACGGTGGGCCGGGGATGCTGGTGGGAACGGTGGGTGGTGGTGGGAATTGTGGATGGAACACGATGGACAGAAAACGTCGGCGAAATCCGTTAGATGAAGCACCTCCTCCTTCAAATGCCATCATTTATGCTACAATCGACCACAGAGCAATTAGGACAAATGGCGAGCCCCCAAATCACCACCATCAGCAACAACCTCATCAACGGGAAATTGTGTCAGTCCGGACTCCACTTCTTGTGAACTCGCAGCAAGAAAGTTGTGTGTAGAACTGTTCAAAACTGTATGCACAACAAGCGTACATCCAACCAAACCAGGCCAATGACAAAAGTCCTTTCCCTCAGCATTTACACAATTACATAATGTGGTGATATTAAAATATGTTTCTTATATAATCTTAACTATTATATGTCTAATATTACTGTAACGTACAACGTATGTACAGTATACTTGCGATGACGATAGGCATAATCATGTAAATGAAACGAGTAACTAAATATTAAATACATGTACTACGGCATCCTCTTAAATTTATTTAGGAGAGAAACAAATATTTAATATGAAATGAAACTCATTATTATTATTATTATGTACTAGTTTATTTATACTCCTCCTCAGAGTATGATCAATGTAAAGTTAACACAGGAAAATGAGAATTATCAAGTTCCAGAACTACATGTACTATTTGCCAAATTTTGTAGGATTACGAAATGTCAAGGAACTACTAGGTTTAGGTATATTTAATATAAATGTGTAGCCCCGAGTTGTTTCACAGTATTTTCAAATTGAAAATCTCAATGTGTAAATATAAGTTTTCGATGTCTATGACTTGGTCGAGATGCAATTTACTTCATGGCGTATGTACCGATGTCATGTCAAATAGTCACAATGTCATGAACATCACCACTTTACCGATCTGTAAAGCATAGGAAAACCCAAAAGTTTCAAAATGTGTATTGCAGTATTTTTATATATACAAACCTGTGATCTGATCTCAATTATAGTCCCATAGTACGTAGGCTGTTTTCATGCACAATTGTATTTAAATATTATGTAGATCGGGCTAATCAAAAATGTAATACTGTGCATATGTATATTATTCGTGCGAGTGTGTGTAGCTTGCTATATGAACGTGAATTATGAATTGAATTTGTATAATACGTAATTACGCTAATGTCTGTAATTAATGAATAATGTTATATACACATTTTCTTCGTAGTTTATAACTAAACCTGGTATTCGTCGTCGTTATTATTATTAATTATGAGAAAGCGCAATTATATTTTTGACCTAATAGTAATTAATTACTGTTACTAATTATAATTGTATATGGTCAATGGACGTTTTATGAATTCAACCGTCATGTGTTGTAATAATGAATGAATTAGTTGTTACATTGCATGTATGTAATATGCGTTTTGTGCTAACACTAATTTACAGAGCTGCAATACTCAAATAATCATGTAATATCATATATGTGAAGGAAAACTAAAAATAATAAAAATTGAATCGAGATAAAATAAAAATCCCATCAAATTGATATTACCAATTTATTTCCCAAACAATCAAACTTAATTTTGACTTGATGGCTGCTCGACAAAGTTTTTATAATATATGGATTCAAGAAACTTTACAGAATTTTATCATCCATCAATGAATGAGAGCGACGGCATTGGCTAGAATAATTTTCTCTATGTACACTATATTTATCTGCAGTTGTAAAATGACTAACGGTGGAATTGTTTGCAAGCTCTAATGATGTTCTGCAGCTTCCTTTGCCCTGATGTCGGCCCATTTCTTCTTATTCTCAGGAGAGTTTGCTAAAATTCAAATAAATATGAGTGTTGATTGCAATCTTCTTAATATTCTAGTTTAAAATAAGTAGCACTTACCAAGTCTGCTAATCTTGTAGAAAACTGGAAGAGATAGAACGCAGCCGTAGATCCAATAGCGGAAAATCCATTGATTTTTGAACATCCACTTATACGGGAATTGACGAACTTGGGAAGTGAAGGTGTAAGGGTACTTCATCGCCCTTTCTGTCACTGGGAATAACCCATGCCTAAAAAAACAGCACATTATCAATTCAAGTTATCAGGATTGAAGATGAACTGTTCATCTTGAACAATTAAGTGCTTCGTCCATTCTATGTTAATAAATACAAAGTAACTGAATTAACCAATACAACAACCAACTTACTCGGACCCTCCAGCGACCTTATCCATCTTGGAGGAGGTTGTCCTGTTCAAATTTCAATTTTGAAAGAAAAACTTTCGTCCGCACCCCTTAAACCGGACTGGATGGATTTTCTTCTTGCTCTTTCTCTCCTGTTCAAATCAGTCCCGCTATCTCTCTCGTCACCTTCGTCACGAGGCCGAATTAGTTACCACCAGATGGGAGGGATAATTCATGGAGTGATAACATACCATTCTTCTAAAAATTTTAAATTGGAAATTTTGATAAGATAAAATATTTTTTGTAAACTATTCATATTTGCACATTATTCTAATTGTTTTCAGAATTTTGAAATGTTGGTTCGAGTTGATGATTGCTCCAACGTGGGAGCAATTGCGCACTGACGCATGCGCACCATCTCGCACTCGCACTCACTCAGTCGGTGCTGGGAAACTATTTTTCGTCATCTTGCTTGAGTAGTTATCCAGTTGCCAGTTATCCTTCATCCTTCATTCGGATTGATTGGTTTGATTGATCTCGAACATTTCAAGTATTTCAAGAACAAAAGGTAAGCAATTATAATTATAGAATGAAAGGTCAACTTCTTGGTGAGGCCTGGCCTGTTGAACAACTTTTAACTTTTGAATCAAAATTTTTGATATTGCTACTGATAGATGCCTAAAGTAAAGTTGCAAAGCTCGGATGGAGTCCAGGTTGATGTGGACGTCGAAGTTATTCAATGCTCTCAAACCATCAAAACCATGTTGGAGGATTTGGGATTTGAAGAGGGCGACGAAGAAGTGATCCCGTTACCCAATGTCAATTCCACCATCTTGAATAAAGTCATCCTTTGGGCTACTCATCACAAGGTAGGTTTTTTACAGGGCCCTAACACCTAATAATTTGTTAGTGTTTGTTATATTTTGTTTACGTTGTTGACTTTTTTCTGGAATGTACAGGATGATGCTCCACCTCTTGAAGATGATGAGACCAAGGAGAAACGAACTGATGATATCAGTAGTTGGGATGCAGACTTTTTGAAAGTGGAACAGTCCACTTTGTTCGAGCTGATTTTGGTACAAATATTAAATATTTATTTAATCTTGCCTTCAAAGTCATGTGTTGATAATACTCAATATATCCCTATAGGCAGCAAACTATTTGGATATCAAGGGCTTGTTGGACGTGACCTGCAAGACCGTGGCAAACATGATCAAGGGGAAGACCCCCGATGAAATTCGAAAGCAGTTTAACATCAAGAACGACTTCACTGTTGCTGAAGAAGAACAAATTCGCAAGGAGAACGAGTGGTGTGAGGAAAAGTAGTCGCATTCGTGATAAGTTGTACGTAGGGCGAAAAATAGGGTGGGACAACAGCAAACAATTTTTGATAGGCTACCCTGCGCACCTTTCTTTTATTTACAATACAGATAAGTTAAGCTTGAATTTTTCTGTTTCATTTCCTTCAAATGCATATTAAATTCAACAGTTTCCTAATTACTTATGATTTATTACATTTCTTATTGGCATTCATGATTGCTACAGTATTACTCTACGGAAAAACTTGTATTTGTAATATTCAATGATGACGTAAACATAAATTAAGTTTATAGTCGGATTTATGGGGGTATACATTCAATCCTTTTTTGAATCTCAATTTTCCCATAATCATATTTCGTAAAAAAGTTTCATAAATCTACTGAAGATTATTTCTAAATATGTATATATTTAAACAATTTCCCAAAACTTGATGAAAAATTGACGAAATCCTGACTAAATAATAAAGCATGCCACGCTATTATTGATATTTACGCACTATAAAACGTGTTATTCCTTATCATTCGTACGAACGAAAACTTGCGAAGCTTATCAAAGATAAGTGATCATTGTCAAAATAAAGCGGTCATTTTAACGTAACCTTGCATGCAAACAAAAACTGCAACGAAAGCGAGTCTCCCGATGCCCACTCCATTTGATTGCCGCGGTTCAACCACGGAGCGAAGTCGGCAGACCTTTTCGTTTCTCGGTTTGTGATGTGAGGTCAAAAATCAGGTGTATAGAATTTAAAAGTCCAATTTTAATATTCAAAATTATTCTTGAAGTATCGTGCTATTCATTTCGACTAGTAATTATGTCAAGGCGTCAAAGCATTAAAATTTAGGCTCATCTATACTAAGAAACCGAATATCAAATACAAAATCTTTGCAAAGTTAAGCATTCAGATTCTGAATTTCAGTCAAAATTTGTGAGGGTTAATAATTTAATCAAGCAAAATGGGAGTTCCAGCATTTTTTAGGTGGCTTACTAAAAAGTACCCTTCAGTTATTGTACACTGCATTGAAGAAAAGGTAAACACAAAATACACGTACATATTGCATATAATATGTTCAATATTGGACATGAAGTGTGGGTGTAAATGTAGTCGGGTCGTGGCCGTCGTAAACTTTTACATTATATGTATGTGTTAATTGTTTTTACCATCTAACTGCGCTTTATTTTAACGAATTTGCAGAATGCTACAATTGATGGCACTGATGTTCCTCTGGACACATCAGCCCCTAATCCAAACGGGGTCGAATTCGATAATTTGTACCTGGATATGAACGGGATTATTCATCCATGCACTCATCCCGAAGATAAGTAAGTTCATGTGGTATAATTAAATTTGGCGAGTACAGTGCAGCATCAACAAAATCATCGTGTTTTGTGAATCTAGACCAGCGCCGAAAAATGAAGACGAGATGATGGTTGCTATTTTTGAATGCATTGATCGTCTATTTCGAATTGTTCGGCCACGAAAAGTTTTGTATATGGCGATTGATGGAGTGGTGAGTGACATTATTGCAACGAAAGTTATATTAATATATCAGTTCACAATTGCAGGTCACTAATACAGTTCACAATTAAAATTAAAAATTTATAAATATCTTATTTAGGCTCCTAGAGCGAAAATGAATCAGCAGCGATCTCGGCGTTTCCGTGCTTCAAAGGAAACGAGTGAAAAAATAAAGGAAATAGATCGGGTTCGAGAAGAATTGATTTCCAGGGGGTGCGAGGTTCCTCCAGCAAAGGAAAAAGGAGAACATTTTGACAGCAATTGCATTACTCCGGTTAGTTCACATACCATAATTCTTGTTTATAGTTTGGTTGATTAACGTGATATATTAGTGGAGTGGATATTATTTCTTAATTTTTAGCTGAATAATAAATAAATAAACAAGGTCCTAAAAAAGAGGAAATCTTAGTGAGGCAGTGCAGTTACAACTAATAAATGAAATTAGATTGCAGAGTTTTTGTATCACCGCTCTCGGTACAATTTTTTCTGGAAGCATTAATCATTTAAAATATTTATTTGGTCTGTTCGTAAGAATAATAGAATATCCAAATTAATAAGGGAAATTATAGATTAGCTTTTTAGAACTTTTTAAAACAAATCCGTATATAGTTCACAATAGTTTACCAATTATACTTTATCTCAGTAAATTTAGCCCACTTCTCGTTTTTAGCAAAAACACCTTCTTGAAGTCTCTATTTACTCAGTAAAATCAAGAATTCACGCATATATGTACGAAGCAAAGTTTATAGTTAAAATGGTACCGGGAGCGGTGATGCAAAAATTCTGCAATCTAATTTTATTTATTAGTTGTAACTGCTCACTAAGATTTCCTCTTTTTTAGGACCTTGTTTATTTAATACTTGTACTTAAGTGATTTGCATAATAAACACCACGAATTCCTCAAATTTAGCGTTAGCATAGCATTTGTTGTCAGCTAAATACTACCAAGTGTGTAAATGGAATATTGTAGCGGCTTCTTAACCGATTTTGACTCTCCTCATCTTAAAATTTACAGAAAAATCCTCTATAATCCATGGGGTTTGAAAACTTTCTTAGCTGTTCTATAAATCAACCATAAAGGAAATTGCGTTACTAAGATTACATTTTTGGCTGTAAAAATTAAAATTACAAAAGCGAGTTCGATAACCATTGCTTAATGATGATACCTGTAATTTAACTAAAATCAGTTGAAGATGAAAATCTTTGCATGAGTTATCCTGCAGTCACTTTGTTGGGGTGGGGTGAATGCATAGTTAGTGATTTTTTTGTTGCTAGGAATTTGCCTCACTAAGAAAAATCATTACGCAGTTAATTCTTAACCGATTTTGGTCATATTTGGCTTAAAAAATCCAGAGTGAGTTTATCTAACATTTTGCCATCAGAAAAGTACCCCTGATTCTCCAGTAATTAGTTAAAAATCAAAATGTGTTACCAAGGGTACATTTTCGTTAGTAAGTCAGGTAAAAATCAATCAATCGCTAAGTCCAATAGCAAATCGTTTTCGAATTGAGTCAGAATGACCGGTGCAAAATTTCATCAAAATCGGTTGAGAAATGGCTAAGTTATCGTAAAATGTCACTTTTTTTAACGTGAGTAACTGCATACTTAGTGTTTTTTCGTTGCTAAGTATTTTGCCTCACTAAGAATAAATTTGTGTACATAGGGAACGCCATTTATGGACCGACTGTCCAAATGTCTTCATTATTACATTCATGATCGTCTGAATAATGATCCTGGCTGGAGGAACGTGAAGGTGTTTTTATCTGATGCAAATGTCCCCGGTGAAGGTATGTGTACAAATAATTTTTTTTAAGTTGAAATTCATGCTGTGAATAAGTTATAAGTTATCTATAACTAATTACACTTTCAGGTGAACACAAAATAATGGATTTTATCCGGAGACAAAGAGCTCAGCCTGACCATGACCCCAATACTGCACACGTTCTGTGTGGAGCTGATGCAGATCTTATAATGTTAGGATTAGCATCTCACGAACCAAATTTCACAATTATCCGAGAAGAATTTAAGCCAAATAAGCCACGCCCTTGTGACATCTGCGGTCAAATTGGACATGAAATGAAGGATTGTCTAGGATTGGAGAAAGAAGTTTGCGGTGAACATGATGAAATAGCCGCTCCGTTTGCTTCGGAAGTTGAATTTATTTTCGTCCGCCTTAACGTTCTTCGGGAATACTTGGAAAAGGAGCTTCATATGCCAAATTTGCCATTTCCTTTTGAGTTGGAACGAGCAATTGATGATTGGGTATTCATGTGTTTCTTTGTTGGAAATGATTTCTTGCCACATCTTCCATCGCTTGAAATTCGTGAAAATGCAATTGACAGGCTCGTTGAACTGTACAAGAAAACGGTTTATAAAACTGGAGGATGGCTGTCTGGTAAGTATTATATATTTTATATGTTCGAGACATTACTCAATGAATTACTTGGGTAAGCTACTACTACTAAATTTTACTAGATAGTGGAATTCCAGACCTGTCGCGAGTTCAACTTATTCTTTCTGACCTTGGAGAAGTTGAAGATGAAATATTTAAAAATCGTCAGCAAAATGAACTCCGATTTAAAGATAGAATGAAGGCCCAGAAACGTAGGAAGCAAATGGAGCAACAGGCAAATTCAAACTGTTATTCTAGACCAGCGTATCTTCCTGGTGGTCAATTTGCGCCAATGGTATGTTTTTTTATTACTGTTTATCAATTAGTAATACAAATGATAATCTTGCATTAGTAATTATGACGATTGATTAATAATTAAGTCATTCTTCTGAAATTTAGGCAATTGGAAGCAGTCCTTCTGCTATTCATGAAGCAAAGAATGAAGCTTATAACATGCGGCGTCAAGGAATGCACACCAACGTAGACAGTGCGACCTCGAAATCGAACACTGCGGCTGCTGCTGCACTAAAGTCCATGTTGCAAGAAGTTAGTTTATATATCTACAATGATATATAATGATATACGTATTATTTAGTGATGAACTTTATTATTCATTTTTCTAGTCCCCAAAGTCTGATTCTGGCCGAGATGACAGCTTCAACTCTTCTGGGTCCAGCTTTAGCCCGAGTCCAAGTCCTAGCCCAAATTCAAGTCCTTACCATCAAGGTGTAAAAAGACCTCATGCTGATGATTCCGACGAGGAAACGAATGATGAAGTTCGACTGTGGGAAGACGGGTTTAAAGACCGTTATTACGAGTCAAAGTTTGATGTTGCAGTAGATAATTTCAAATTTCGAAACGAAGTGGCTTCACAATATGTCCGAGGACTGTGTTGGGTGTTACGTTACTATTATCAGGTATAAAAACAAACTCATAATCCTTACAACTATGAATGGTTCTAATTTAAGTACTTACTAATTTCTTATCATTATCAAAGGGTTGCGCATCATGGAAGTGGTATTTTCCGTACCACTATGCACCTTTTGCATCCGACTTTATAAATGTTGGTGACCTTTCAACAGAATTTGAAAAGGCTACGCAACCAGTAAGTTTTATAAATAATTTTAAACGCTTGTTATTGAAGACATTTTCTGTAATTTTAAAAATTTATAGTTTAAGCCTTTGGAGCAATTGATGGGCGTATTTCCAGCTGCGAGCCGATCACATGTTCCGGCTCCATGGGGCGAATTAATGTTAGATCCGGTGAGTGAAAACCAAATGGTCGAGCTTTGGCCCGATGTATTCGTCGCAATATTTATGTTTATAATTTTTTTTAGGAATCATCAATCATTGACTTTTATCCAGAGGATTTTCAGATAGATTTGAATGGGAAAAAATTTGCATGGCAAGGAGTTGCTCTACTACCATTCGTCGATGAACTGAGGCTAAAACAGGCCCTTGAATCTTGCTATGACCTGCTCACCGATGATGAAAGTAATTAATTTTAAACTGTCAATACCAATAGTGCAATATAATGTGTTAAATATTTTGAGTTAATTTTCATTAATTTAACGTACCATTCATTTTAGTAAAACGCAATGTTCGAGGTGATGATCGGTTGTACGTGTACAAAAACCATCAAGGATTTGAGTTTTTAAACGGGTTATATGAAAATGAGTTTGATCCAAAAACCGAAACCCCTCTTGACCCAAAACAATTTGACGGCGTTTCTGGAATGGTTCTGGTTTCCGAGGATAGGATTCCACAAAAAGGGTACATTTCTTATTTATTCTATGTGCAAATACATACCTTTAATATGGAGAATGCTGAATCATCAAGTGATGTTCTTAGGCAGTTGAGGTCCCCTATAAACGGTTTGCTAGACATAGATGAAAATTATGTTGTCTGGTAAGCTTGATAAATATTTCATGATATTCCATGTGAGGCACAAACAATTTTTATAGGCTATCTATTTATTGTATAAAGTGCGAGATACCGAGATCCAAAGTATGCAGAAGACTACATATTCCCAGCCAAGCGTTTGGACGGAGCCAGGTTAGGATTTTAAAATATTAAAAACAATTGGCTTTGCAATAGTTTTAATATTTGATTTACCCGTATTTTTCATTCAGGGATCCACCAAAAGTACTAAAGCCTGGTGACCTAACTCCTGATCAATCTCGGAACTGGAGACCTATGATTGGAATGACCCATTCTACACAACGAGCATCGTTGGGAATGGCGGGTCACAGAATGATGGCAAATGAAGGATATTCTCGTGACCGAAGGGGTGGAGGTCAAGGTCAATATAGCAACATGCCACCACCCAATGCTTCCGGGCCATATAGATCAGATCGATCCTTTCATCAAAATCGATATCAACCATACAACTATAATGACCGACGAGGAGGAGGAGGTGGAGGAGGCGGCCACTACAACCAACGAGGTAATAAAGACTGTTTACTATTTAGCTTATAATTTTTAAATTTCTAAGCAAGTTTTTACATTAAAGTTTTAAGTAAGTTCGCTTTGTCGATATTTTTACATTGTTGAACGATTACTCCTTTTCTTAGCAATCATGAGCACGTTGAACTGTAGGAGACAAATATTATCAGACAAATAGTTCAAAGCAATGTCAAAATATTTTCAGTTTTGACAGATTTCTTATTCTATTAAGTACCCATCCGTATCTATATAATATACCCTTTGCATTTCTGTCACAAACAACCCCAAGAAGACCCTCCTGGTGATACCCATTTGTTGTGGTCATGTCTCATGCCACACACACCTCACGAAAAGTAGTGTTATACATACAAACTATGAAACCCTATTTGACAAGTTTAAGTTGAGATTATGTAAATGTACTGTACATTGTATAGTTGCTGGCATTTTCTTAATTCTTTTGCTTTGGGTCCTATTTACATCAGAACATTATGACACTTGTCCCCAACTTAACACTTTTCATTGAACAATTAGCAAATCAAAACTTACCCATTGAATATCTTAAATGCAATACAGATTAGGACCGACCTACCACGTTGACATTGTTAAATACTAGTTGAACTTGAGAGATTTATAATTTTCTGTTTGCGTTAGGAATCAATATTTTACTTCAATTATATACTAAATAATTCTTCGCAAATAAGCATTCGATTGAGTGACAACTGTCAAAAGTTGAGATATAAACCAGGACCAGAAATGTGCTTGGTCTTCAATGAGATTAGCTGCGATTAGGTGAAAAGTCTTACGCGTGAGCTCACATATTCAAACAGAAGCACTTCAACGTCATCATGGCTCACATGGCTTCAAAAAAGCGTTACTGATCGTCTTTAAATGTACACACCAACTCTCAATAACGCTGGACAGTAAAATATCATAATCTCCTACCCAAAGCTTAAGTTAGATGTAAAATGGTCATTTGTTTTTCTAAAAGGGTTATCGAGCAAACGAGTATATGAAATTCTGTACATATGTACTAATATATGCACACGGATATAACATATAACATTCTAATTGTCTATATAACTACACTTCCTCTACATCCTCTCCATTTCCATTAAGTTTATCCACGGGTGCTGATAAAAATGCATCAATGTAAATTTCAGATGGAGGCTCATGGAACAATTTGGGAAGAGGTGGTCACATGCCTCGCGGAGGAGGAGGAGGAGGTGGTTACTCTAATTCCTATTCGAATAATCAAGGGTCGAATTACGGTCGTTACGATGGAAACTCTGGGTATGTGATTCTAAAAACATTTTATGTATGAACTGACAGTGCTAAATCATAGACAGACTAGAGTTGAAAGTATGTAATAGCATGCTTTTCTTTACTTTCTGTTTATATGTAACTAGCGTATAAGCCCGTCTCCCGCCGGGCGAGAGATGATTAGATTATCAAAATTTCACCAGTCAAATATTTTGTAGATATTTATTTTTTAAAAACAATTTGACGCGAACGGAAGTGAAAGCAATTTGCAACGCAAGTTAAAGTGGACAATTAAATGTCACCCACTTGGCTCTGTAATCTTTGCCAGCCAAGTCTGCCAGTGGCACTGCCATTGCCATTGGCAGCTTGTCTGGAACTTCTCTTGGCTCAGTCGTCTCTTCCAGCCCAGTCTGCCAGTGGCACTGCCATTGCCAATGGCCGGAAACGTGGCAGTGATCTAATCCCACACACAGGCTACCTGAAGCAGTACGATGGCAACGGCAATGGCAACGGAATCCAATAAGATAACCTCTCCAGATAACCACCAGAAGTGCCATCAATGTACAGAAACCCCACGATAACCACCTACAGGCCGCCACACCCCGATAACAACCTTCAGGCCGCCACACCCAGATAACAACCATCAGGCCGCTACACCCCGATAACCACCATCATGCAGCAAAATTCCGATAACCACCATCAGGCAACAACCCCCTGATAACCACCATCAGGCAGGAAAGCCCCGATAACCTCATATCATCAGGCAGCTTATAACTACGGTGGTTAAACCACCACCAGGCCGCAACATTCTGATAACCACCATCGACCAACAACGACCCGATAACCCCACTTGCTCACATTTATTTTTAAAATTAAAATTTTTGAATTTTCGCGCCATTTGAAGTTTAACTTTCCCTGATTTCACTTCCGTCACGGAAAATAACTTTCACTTCCGTTGCCAACAAACATTTCCAGCTTATAATATAGAGATATGTCTCATTTGCAATTAAGGACAAATCCTTTGAATAGTTCATTTTACAAGTCATTTGCAGACACGCAAAGAGTAATAAACTAGAATATATTAGTATTATTTATGAAGCCTTTAGAATTACTGCGAGATTTCGTGCTACAAAACCTTTCGTACAAGAGTTAGCAGTGGATAAAGTAGGGTCAAATCTTTCATAAGCTAAGAGCTTAGATTTTATGCAAACAAAGGGGCGCGTAAATTCTATTGTATCCACGAACGCTTCACACCAAAGAGAACTTATTTCGTTCGTTCATGATTTCACACAGAATCATTTAATGTTAGTCATTTACAATAGTGAACGAGGATTATTTTTTAATAGTCAGTAAAAAATGATGTGGAACTGTCATTAGTTTGTAATATATATTGGTGTGAAGATGTTTGTAAAACGGATATATTCATTTGGGTATTAGGTATTCTAGAGACAACGGTGGTAGAAGCTATCCGTCACAACAGGCTGGTGGCTACGGTGCACAACAAGGACGACCACCATCGTACTATAACCACAACGGAGGTTCAGCCTCAGCCAGTCAGAATAGGAGGGGGGATCGCTACGATCGTGGCAATGAACGAGGGCGGCGTTAAAAAGATACTTCTCTATGGATTGTAATACAAACTATTCTTGCGATAAAAGATACCAAAATATCACTACACTTTTCTTTTACTCACTTTTTGTGTCGTGCCAGTATTACATGAAGAATTTCACCTGTAAATGCTTGTTATGTAATGGATCGTCTGGTTTCTTAATGCTAAATGTGGTGAATCTATGCTCCAGAAAAAAAAATCATCCCGTCGTTTTCATAATTTGTATTTTCAACATCACAGTCTAATGCATAGGGGCATCTGTAAATTAAAATTTTTAACAAAAATTATCACGCCCTAAGTGCAGCAAAAATTTAAATCGTTTCTTTATAGTGTGACAAAATTTGTAATCAAATTTACGCAATTAAAAAACCCGTTAATAGTATATACAATTTGTGTGTTTGTCTCTGAATCATTTTCTCATTTGTGATTTCAGGCATTATATTTGCATAAATATAAGCATTCAAAATTATATTAAGGCTGCATATATAGTTTTCCATCTGAATAAAATCAATTCACCGCTTGGTACTCTGTATGTAGAAGTTGGGACGTTGTTAGGTTCCCGGCATCATAGCAGCAGTTTTCCATGAAGCCTGGTTCTTCCATGTCTCTTTGTATGAATTTCGGCCTAAAGTGCTCTCGAGTTGGCGTGGTGCAACTTTGCTGGAACGAATGACAAAATTAAATGAAGGAAGGGCCAACCTTTCCAGAATCAACATAAAATTTTATGCGATTACTCAAGTTCATGCTAATCTACATAGATACAGTTTTCCAACAATCTGTCATGGACTTGTGGCGAGGACATCACAGACTTCGGCTATACACTGCACACGAGAATATGCATGAGCATAGAACCAACCTGACTTGAATCTACTTCTTTATACGTAAATTAAATTAATTTGTGTTCAATCATCAACCTTGGAGTATTTGAGCGTAAATATTTTCCCATCCGCACCCTGTAAACTATGAAAACCTTGGAATTATGTGGCTGACCAAACAGATCTTATGTATTGTTAAATTTATGAAAGGATCATGCGGATAAATACCGCTTCCACCCATGGATTTATGTTATGAAAAATGTGAGTGCATGTCAAATTAAGGTTCGATAAATTTTCAAGAGGCAGAGTTTTTGTTGTTGTTGTCGGATGATGATGATGAGGCAGTTTACGATAAATTCATGATGGCAGGCAGGCCGTGTAAGCTGAAAGAGGTGGGCCAAGTGGGAAAGGGTGGTCCTCGCAAAGTGTTGAGTTTGTCTATTTTGAAATTCATCTCTGCAATTTAAATTAGCTGTGTGAAGCCACCGTTCAGCTCACTTTTGAAGGGGGCATTCCATCTCTGCATATGAATGTGCTTACTTAAAATATTTTATTCAAAACATCAAGCCGAATTTTTGTTTAGTTTGCCCCCGACTGAAAATTCATTTTAGAACATAAAGTTTTAAGCGACATGCATTAAATATATTAAATTAAATATACAGGTTTACGTTTTAAGGAAGGAAACGAATAAAGTTCATTTATAAATATGTACGATCAACGATAGATACGCAGTACAATCGAGACGAAAATATTCTGCAAAAGAGTCTTCTATAGTTCTCAAGTAGTATTTGTTACTTTCGCTGTCCCATCAATTAGATCTACAAAATTGGGCTATATTAATTTTTTCAGTGGGGTCGGACACTAAATACTTATTTATCCGTTGGTTTGAAAATATCTTAATTTACCCATCATGAATTACGCTACGTTACATATCGAATTACCAGCCACCTTAGAAACTTGACCATTGTTTACAATTTGATAATGCTACAAGATAAGCAAGTAACGTTTCCAGCTTTTTTGCCGACGACGAGTACAAGAGGAAGGTTGTAATTCAGTGATGATAAGGAACGATCGTTGGTTGAAGCATCGGAGAGTAGGCAGCCGTGGATGATGGGAGAGAGAGAAGGGGAAAGTTTCAAGTGGATCGTCGTTCGCGTCCTTCGAACAGCTTTGCTTTCAGAAACTCTGCTATTCTGTCGAAACGGAGAGAGAGGAGGAATTGCAATTGGTGGGTTGGTTGGATGGTGTTGGTGGTGTGTAAGTTCACTCCACTCAAAACTTTATTTCTGCAGTTAGTTAGTTAGTGGGTCCGTGAACAAATAGGGAAAAGCAGGCTTTATTAAACCATCGCACCGCAAGTTCATCCCGACCAACTTGACTTGGTTTTGTCGGGTAGGCAGGCTTTCCCTTATAATAAGAGATGATGATGAAGAAGAGACGGTCATGCAAGACCAGGAGCTCGCCGAGTTGGTTAGTTTTTGGAGAGAGAAGGAAAGAGAGGGGAATTGAAGAAGAAGTTCATGCGTTAGTGGCCGATTGCCCGTCGTCGCTCGATTTATTGGCTTCGTGCTGAAGTGGTCGTTTGATCATCAAGGCATTGAAAAATCGAGAACCGAATCTGACTTTAAACGTATGACATGCATTACCTTCGTATACACACGCTATCTGCAAAATAATTAGTGGCATCTCATAAAAACTTTGATAGTATAATGGTCTTTTACATAAAATCAAGATGTTCACCATGCACCAATTTCTATCAAAGCGTTCTTATTACCCTTTTGGCTCTTCCAATTCAATAATTTCCAGGTTCAGATTTACGTTGTCATTGAGGCTGAGCGAGTTTCAATACCATTTCATGAACTATGAATGTATCGTAGTGGAGTCTTGTTCGTTTTTCCTTTCTTCTTCCCATTATCTCCCTTTTCTTTGGCTTTATTTCGTTTCATTTCCTCTTTCTTTTATCTTTGAGAAGGACCAACTTCAAGAGTTAAGACTTTGAGTTCTGCCTGAAACTTTGAGCTCATTGAGAAACTGTAACTTTTATTCTGAAAATCGAGATACAAGAAGAACGATGGGAACCGTGGTGCTACACCTACGCACAGCAGCAGCAGACCGTATAAATATATATACTTACTTGTATATAAATCCCCTCCTACTCGTGTTGAAATAAGGCATCTGAATTGTAAAACAGTTTCTAGGAGAATTCCTCCTGATTCTTGAGCAAATACGGGGATGAGTGGGATGGAGGAAGGATCACAAGTGGCTTCGTCACCGGTTTCTGAGTTCTCGGCGATTTCAATTCTTTTTACTTGGTTTCGTCTCGTGAGTTTGTTCTCCTCTTTATTCCTTGTCCTGCTGCTTTGTAGCTAAGCAAGAGCTAGCCACTTGAGTTTTTCATATCATTTGGGCCTCTGCTATTCTCATCCTTGGCAGCCGATCCCAGCACAAAAGTTTCTAGGAAGTTACGAGGAGAAAAGGATGAACTATTAGTGCATTAAAAACGAGAGGCGATGATGAGGGTATTGTGCTCAGCTAAACCGTTCAACACTTTTTTATGCATCGTATTTCATTGTGCTCACACAAAAGGATTGTGCAACACTTTCATGCTGATTATCGTTAGGTCGAAAGTGATGCGGTTAATGTGCATCACTGTACGTACCTAAATATATAATGTATAAATGCATAAGCTTCATAACACCCCTGGTATAAAAATAATTACGTAGTACAATCATTGCCAACTATTTGCCTTATGAAATTCTTTCCTAGTAATGTTGGCAATCAGCAAATTATGTTATGACGTGTCCCATCGAATAAATAATCATGGCGCACAGGGATCCTATTATTAACAATACTTAACTTGATATGCATACTTATGTGCATATGCCAATGCTATCCACTCTCTTTCATTGTTAAAATAGGTTAAGGGAATCGTTTTTACAGATCATCCAGCACAAGTTCTTCTTTCATGCGAATAAAGACAAATGTGGAGTTTGGTAATGCGAAGCACAGGTACTTGACAGGAAACCCTGCAGGCTGATTGTACGGACCACTTGAGTGACTCTGGCCGAAAACTCAAGTAGTTTCTCTTTCCAGAAAATCCAATGCGAATTTCCAGATCAAGGAATTCTCGACAGCTCCGAGTCATTGTTAAAATTTGGAATTCACTCTGGAATAAAATTTTATTTCATTTTCTGAATCCAGAATTTTATTGCATATGATGACAAAATGTAAATAGGTACGAACCCAATTTGATGTACTCTCCATCCATGCAAGAATATTTATTAATATATATTTTCCACTTGAAACTCTTCACTTCAAACTTGGTCGTGTCCAACACAATTGTTGAATGTAATTTTAATTCCTATGAATCGGACTGAGATTTGGAAGGGAGCAAGATTTTCCCAGGACATTGGGGGTGACCCAGGGCAGAAGAGAAGGTGAAACGAGGAGAGCGCATACAATTTAACCAGTCAAGCAAACACGTAAAATATTATCAGAGTTAAATCTGTATTTGGAATCAAGTACCGTACAGGAAAAGGAATACGGTACGAACAAGAATGGAATATATGTGGGTCCAGTGGAGACTTTATGCTGATCTGATTTTGATTGAGTGATTAGAATTCTGTTTTGTGCTGAGATGGAGAGCGTGTGGTACTGTGGTTTGGTGCCTTTGTTGATTATTGTCATGTAAAAAATATATTTCAGATTCTCTCACAAACGATAATGCAGAATAATGCATAATCACATTCAAATTTTAAGGTTTCTCTCTCGAGTCCTTTCACATGGCACGGACCATCAAGATTATAATGGGACAATAATACATCGACAATGAGCAACTTCTTTTCTTATGCATAACATCTAGATACAATATATTTACATTGTAAATTTTAGAATAAAGGGCAACTGTACGTCTTGGACAAGTAAGAAGTTGTACATATTAGCGATATCGTTGGGTTACTCGCTTTGGAATAAATATAAGGAAGATATTGTTTCTAAAATGTCAGTGCTTTCGATAATCATGGCATGTTGACCACTGTAAATATTTAAATTAATTACGCTTAAATATTTATGTTATTTGTAAAATGTTACTCAAGTGGTTTTCCCCCTACTATGTGCTTCAGGCTGAAGTTGCTCAATTAATACCATAACGTTTAATGCCAAGTGTCCAAATTTCAGCCATCAACTATGATATCAGGTGTTAAAAGAGAGGTTACACTAGAGACGCACCAAGGACTTGTAAGATCCTCTTAAATATTTAAAGTACTATCAACATCAACTCTGAAATCCACACGAATCCTTCAATCCAATCTCTCCAGTGCAGTGGCTACAAGTTGAAACTTCATCTTGAAACTCACAAGTAGATTTGGCATTTGAGCACCTAATAATGCGTGGAATGTATCTTTTCTCAATGAGAATCAAGAGACACTACATGCATAGTCACCACACCACTCCGCACAGTTTACTCCTTTACAATCTCACATTTGGTGCATTTTGTTCATAAATAAAACTAAATGTTTATTATCCTTCACTCAAGCGACTGCAAGCAATCCGACATGGCGCCGAGGGGGTTGAACACGATGCAAACTGGTGCAAACTGCATAAATGTTGTGAATAAAGCGGAACAACAGGAAGGAGGAGAAATCAGCGGAATGCAAATGACGATACACTGCAAAAGATGAGAAGCATGATCAATATAATCACGAATCATGATATAGTCCTTTAGTCGAAGAAGTCGTAAAAATGGACAGCACATTGAGATTTCGAGTTAGAATGTGCAGTTGAGAAATGTATATCAACAACTTTACAAGTACAAAAGTTGTACATCATTGAAAATTTCCCCAACTAATAACGATAAACTCTCTCGACCGGCTGTTACTGCTGTGTATAATTTATAAGTATATGAAATTACTTATAATTTAGGAGCATGTGTATATGTGCAGATAATTTGAAACTCTAATAAACAATTGTGTTAGGACTGGTAAATAGATTTGCGGTTGGCTAATTTTTTCAAGGGTTAAACGATATAAAACTGTAAAATCATCCTGGTTAATTTAATCATACAGCGTGTTGCATTGTTGTCGTACTTCATAATTCAGGGTGGAAACTGAACAAGTCGTCTCCAACTCAAGTTCAATCTTTTCTCAATGCTCAAGGATATCACAGACTTGACTTGACTCTCAAGTGAGTGTTGATTTTGAGATGATACCATGGAGCATTACTGTTGGTTCGCGGAGTGAAATCTAGTAAAATGGTTATCATCACTTTTAGTAGTAAAAGATAATTGCAATCCACAAGCTCAACCAACAAATGCTCGAGTAGCCTCTTCCCAAGTGCTCATCGAGGTCAGAAGAAGAGATCCTTCTGCTGACTCGATGGCTTTTCTGCGCTCTTGTTCTCCACTGCACAACCACCACCACGCGTACCACTTCTCATCCCATCATCATCTTGATCGAAATCTGTCATAAACATTCACTCACTTCATATATACGCATTAACATCATCCACGACTTTCACCGTCCCCAAGCCCCCTTTATTTATTCCTTCCTCATTGAAGAAATATTCCAAGTGTCCACACATTATCATACGTCGTCGAAAAATATTTTACGCTTTGCCCGATTACTGGTTAGCTAGATTACATAATATTGGGTTGCACTTATGCGGCCAATATAAAGTGGAGCATTGAGTATGCGACGAGCATCGTTCAGAATGCCCAGGACGACTCCGGTGCTTCCAGGTTCCAATATATCCGATCTCGAAAGACAATCATTGGATTGTGCTGTGCAAATACGGCAACATTTATGATTTTGCCGAGATGACGGGAAAATGGATGGACGAGGACGGAGACGAGGACGGGACGGCAGCGAGTGTGAAGCAGTCGGCGGAAGGAAGTCGACTTGACTATTGATCTCAAGACTTCCAGATGACTCCTTCACTCGAGTCGAGCAAGGATGGAAGAGACCCTTCGATTTAGAGGATCGATGATAATGTCGATCTTAAAAGTGGAAGAACAACTAGACGATGACTCTTAGGTTGCCCACCAAGATGACACTTATGTAGGGAAAGACCTGCTAAGAGAGAGTCTCATATCACACACAAGTAGCATTATTCACTAGAGTTGAGTGTCATCTGCAAGTAGTCAGTAAAGGATACCCGAATCAAGAACATATATTTCGTTTGATTCAACATCATTTCATTGCGCATATTATCGCTGGAGAGGAGGACGACTTGATTTTAAACTTGGTATAAATATCTAGTTTTATGAGAGGAATTTAATTTTTTTATTTCATGATGGCTTCCATTTTATCAAAGACGAAAACGATTATTTATTTATTAGCAGACTTTGAATATAGAATATTGTATGTTGAGAATATTGATGGTGAATCCATTGGTGGGCAGATTCAGTGGATTGGAATTGACATGTACCTACAACAACATTATTATTTGTTATGAATAAGGTTGGACCGAATAGGGGCGAATTCGGGCAAGTAAATAGAGATGCGTCTGTCAGTGCAAAGTTGCCCGGTTCGAAATTTGACAAAAGCACAAAGTATATTGGCAGTTGGAAGAGTTCTTCAAATTGAATACATCCAGCACTCAAGTGTTTTCTCTTCGTCTTACCTTTCCTCGCGTTTCATTCGTGAGCATGGGTGGAGGAGCCAGCCTCGTCAAACGTTGGCCTCGCATTGAGACATGTCAGCGATGGCATTCTCCGAATTATCTGCCTCGCCCGAAAATGTCGAACCCCTCTTCAAATACGGATTCGTCATTCTTTACTTTCCATCGATGACATATTGAATTTGCTCTGACAAGACCACTGAAAAAATAACACTGGAAAATTGAAGGTGGCACAAATTCAATGTGTACACATATACGTACGTATGTACCTATTTGTACATACATATATTGGAACATATTATTTACGTATATCCAAGGATCCACTAAGCGCAAGAAGGAGGAATTGCAAGAATAATAATAAAATCGACTTTATCCATACTTACGTATGTACGATGCGTACGTATTCATGGGCGACGACAGTGGAAGAAGAATTTGTTTTCAATTTTGAATACTACCTTTTGTGGGAAAAGAGCTTTATAATTTACCACTTGTGCCTCCAGTCTCATAATTCAGCAATTCAGGAGCATAGCAGGCAGCATGGTGACAATAATATCCTTTCTCAACTCAAGTACATATATTTTGAATTTTCACCAAAGAAGGCGAGAAATACAATCAATCTTTTAGACCGCATTTTAAATTCACTCGATAATGTTGAGTGGAGGACTTGACAATTTAATATTCCATCGAGTGTAAATCGCTAGCTGGTGGGTACGCCTCGTTTTGCTTGTTGCATATACCAAAAGTTGTTACTACTTGTACTGCAATTCGAGACAAGACGTCTTACTAGGAATAATAATAATAATACCACTACCGCTTTTGCTACCTTTCACAAACTTCAACCGTGAACCAGGCCTGTGAAGAGTGTGACATGTTGCTTTTTGATGGAGTGGTCCTCCACTTGTCAGCAATAGTCACGTTTGTCTGCAAATAAGGTTTTGTCGTGCATGCATCCAATTAAATTATTTTTAGTTGGACGATGAGCTTCCAGGTTTGAAAACATGCCAAAATAAAAAAAAATATTCGGCAGTTTGGCTTCTATTTGGACTGGCTTAATGCATTATTTGTTATGAACTGCAAATATGTGTCTGTACTATATAGCGTATATAACGATATAGATACATATGCACAATAATGTAAGGAACATTTTTTTGGTGGCAATATTTGATTTACTAAGGACACGTTATTTTTATGGTATCATAAAATTTGTTAGGAAGCTGATAAAAAGACACTTTTATCAACTTACCCCAAGAATTGTCCAATCTATTTTTAAGACTGCTTTTGTGATTACTGTTATCCGCTTTGGAGCCCATGACAACGCGTCTATTTATGCTCGTATATAACAAACAACACTAATCCTGGGAAGGTTTCAAGGAGGAGAGCTTTAGACCATTTATATCAGTTACCACTGCGCATTTTTGATCTGTATGCATACTCGACTTTCTCCGGTTTCACTGTCGCTGTACATGACTCCGACCTTTTACTTGCCCAGCTAAGCTCAGGGTTCACATGGAATCTAATATCTGATTCCTCTCTCAGAGAAATCCCACTCTTGAACATCAAATAAAATCTGCGTACCTAATACGACAGGAATTCTCATCTCGTTAAATAAATCGCTGGCTGCTCGCATTATTACCTTCTCTCAAAATTACTATTTAGGGAGCTCTTCGCAACGTACATGTGGCGAATTCCATCCAGGTAGAGCGGATTTTATTACTTCCGTTGGAGGGAGATGAAATGAGAGTTGGTGGCAGCATTCGATGTAAGTTAAGTGGAACGGAGGCTGCTGCTGGGGTGAGGTTCCTGGCTTTCGAATTAATTTGAGACCCTTACGAGTCTGTACGGCTGTACATGCATATAAGCCATTGGGCTACGTATATGATGGGTGGCGTAAGTACTTTGCTGAATAAACCGTGGAAATAAACGAGATGATGAGCCCACCCGAGTAAACTGGTCGGTTGGTTGGTGGGGATTCAATATTTGAGATCCACACATCTCAAACTCATGGATCACATCAAACACGATCAACTTTTGACATGGTCCAATATCAAAGTTTCAACCCCACACATACGCACACACACATTTACCTCTCTGATTCACCTTTCAGTCCATTTTGATTGCTTTGAATGATGATATCAAATTCCATGCTGATGATTATTATCGAGTGACACGATTCGTGCCCCATTTTGCATATTTACAAAATTCCTTAATACACACAGCGACAAACCTTTCATTCAAACTACATCATAATGTTCGAATTAACACTGCTACATATTTATTACGGAAGTATGTAGTGCTCAGTACAATCATATTATTTGTATCAGAGGTTCGGGTCCAGTAAATAAATACATTGTATGTGCATATTTTGTGGAGGGGATAAGTACGTGACTATACACGAGACATCATGATTAAAATTGCTTGGAATATTATTAACCACAACTCAACACTGTCCATCTTTCTTTTAATTTCTTTAAATCTAATCCGAATCCGAGGCGACATTATCTTCAATCAGCCGCTTTCCATAATTCTACCCCTGTCAACAACCTCTTTCTTGGCTTGACTTTAAAATGCTGATGGTATTACATGCTTGGGGATTACTATTTTTCAGGTTTCTTGTGCTAAAATAAATCCATCGTTTCTTGCATCTTCTTGTCACTCTGTAAGTTGCTGCTCTGGGGCTGGTCACGATGACGTGATGTGAAGGAATAAAGAAAAATTGTCAACTTTAGTTTGCCCTGCCTTGTTGATTTTTGGAGGGATGTGAAGTCGGAGAGAGTGAGTGGTGCCTGACGGGGAAACAAATTGACACCCTGCTGGGTTTCGGCTTGTTTATGGGCAACTGTTGGTTGATTTAATGAATGATTACGAAAGCCGAAATAATGGAAATACAACAGACGTGATGTTGGGAGAAAATAAATGGATGTCTTCATAATTATTTCAAAATCAACCTCATTAGCAAACCTCCCCGACTTAATAGCTGTCTAACAAATTATTACAACCACCCCAACAAATCCGAACAAGTGGATGGGGTTATTCGTGCGTGTTTTATTTTAATTTAATGAATCATCTGACTTTTTGCTGTGAAATTTCCTATATAATCCTATTTTTCTAATATTAATCAAATATGTGCATCATTTGAAGGCAGAATTTATGCAGAAAATTGCGTCATAGTTAAATATAGGTATGAAAGTGTAGTAAGCTTGTTGAACTATACTGACATGATGTACAAAGGTTGTACAAAGTAAAAAGTGGCTGTCATGTCACTGCTCATATGCACATTTATTTATGTACATACGTACGTTTTTTGACTGATGAAGTCATTTATTATGTAGAGTTTATATTTGCAAATAAAACAAAGAAAAAGTTTAATCTTTCACAGTAGTGTGCGCATATTTTTATAATTGATTAAGCACGTCGAATAATTGCATTTAGTCGGTAATAATGACACGGAGAATAGTCTGTAATGAAATCTCAAATTAGTTTGTTGAAAAAGCTTGGATTAAGAAAGTCTCTTATTCCCCCCTTGCACATGTTTATTTATTTCCGTCTCATCAATTATAGGCAAACACCTGCCATTCTTATTTACCTTCGAATAAGACAAAAATGCGTTATCTCATAGTTTGTTTAGGCATCATTTTACAGTGATTTTTCTTTCTTCAGAACATCCAATAACCTGCAATACGTACGTCTTGCTTCATTTTTCATGCGTTTGTTAAAGAATTCCTCAAGATTATTTCTTCTCGTTTTGCCGTTCGTTTCTTCGTTCGTTCGTTCGTGGTCCTCTTGAGCCCACTTGATGGCTCACCTTCATTTACACGGCTTCTGTGCGAGGCACTTAGTAATTCAAATTCTTACCTCATCTTACCTTCTAGCTATGTAGACTCATCATCAAACACACAATTCATCGCATTCGTCTACCATCGTTGGACATGGGAGCAGAGGAGCTTTGTGCGACTCATTGTTGACACTCCAATCCAGTACGTCTCATGTGGAGGCAGCCTAGTTAAATAAATGGGACGTGAAAGATTTAAATGGACAGTGATTTTATTTGATGGCAATAAAACTACAGCAGAGATGAAGAACGTGTGTGCAACCCTTCATCACAATAATAATACGAGTTGAGGTTTGGAGGTTGTCCTACTGGTTGCTGCGTGCAGATCAGAACAAGGGAGCCATGACAGTTTTATTGTGATTATGCAGCAGATTTTCCTTCAAGTGGTGAGAACATTAGCATGAAAATTTGATAAGATACGATGTATACGGAATACACTTGCCCCTCACTTGAATACGAATCTGGTGGCTGATATATACCACCTAGTGCTACATGCATGTACATACTCCCATCTCTCCTCCTCGTCGCCACTCGTGGCTGATGTGATGAGATGGCAAACTTACAAACTGTCAACTTAAAATAGTCAAGTGCAGTAGAAATATTTAAACAGACAGGTATAATCTACTCATTGCCACTCAGAGTCAACTCGCCTTCTTTTAGATTGTATTAAATTTTTAGCAAGAACAAATACTTTTTAAATTGGTCGATGACTTAATGATTTGTTTATGAATGACTGACTCTCGTATCAATCACATTTCCACCAAGGAAGGCCTGCCTTGTTTTCAATAAACACAACAACTTATCAAAATGGCATCGAATAAAATAAAGAGAAACTACCAAGACAAACACGTTTACAGAGCTAGTGGTCTGGTAGCAGTGGCGATAAATTCGGGAGAAAGTTGCTCCGCATGTCACTCACACGCCTACCTACCACGCCACACATCTCCAAACAGTCGTCCATTATGTGAAGATACTCGAATGTATGTATTCAGCGACAAAAGATAGCCAACAAGTTTTGGCCATTGCTATCAACAAATATGTCATGTGCGGTCCAGATATGTTTTTTTATAGTTTCTTCCTCAATAATATGGAATAGGTGATGCTGCATTCAATTTTTTGTTGAACCTCTACAAGTCCAACAATATCCACATCACTCTCAAATCTTCGTGTCCACCAACCGAATATTATGCTCGAGTACTGATATTATGATGCCCAAACCCAACAAGGCGAGCAGCATCGGCAGTACGAAGGAAGGGATAATAATAACCATTTCATTTTATGCCAAACCACACTACTGCCAGGACCCCATGCAACAAAGGACTGTCCAGTCCAACTTGAGTTGGCATTTGAATCACAATTGAAGAGTTGAGAAGGAATTATCATTCAGGAAAAGGCGTCGCTTTGTAAGCATGGAACGCACGCTCCGAAAATCCGGCACAATATGGAATCCGGAATTGATTAACTCGTCATGGATCTTGCTCATTATTTGGTTGACACTGGCACACACTCTGGAAGAAATAGCATCATTATTATTCTAATTCGAATGCACGGGCTGCGAATATTGACCCTGTTATTACCCCGCGACGGCGGAACATTATTCACCCTGGTGTTCTCACTCTGTGGAAATATATAGAAATAGGAATAATACGCATCCGCTATGCGACTGGTGGTGATGTCCGTGTGGTTGGTCTTTGTTGGTTTATCCTTCGAAGTGGATTTGACGGCGATCAGCTTGGTTGGCATATTGTTCCTTCGTTCAGTCGGTGAATGAAGCGTTGAGCAGGTTCGGTTGGTTGGTGGATGGGAAGTGAGATGGTTCATGTTGGCCTTTGTTTTTAATTTTAGGATGATGAGGATAAAAGAAATGGAATGACGCTTTATGACAGCTAAATAATGCAGCAATAAATCCAACATCACCTCCTTGAATGAACATGACAAATTTACTCGCATTATTATGCAAGTCTCATGTGCAAATATAAATTCAGGGATAGACAGCGGCAGACTTATGTTTATTCAGATAATCTTAAAAGTGCCAAAATAAAATTACGTGTGATGAAAATGACAACGACATTAATCCGTATTTTAAAAAAATATTCAAAATACTTATGATACGAATTTTTAAATTAATAATTGTGCATGTGTTCAATTCGTCGTCTGCTTACATATCTACATCCATGACAATACTACATACACATGTACATACGTATGGGTATATATGTACATACAACTAAATATTTAGGTACAATATACACAACTTGCTGCAATTGCCACTGCTCTTTTTACCGTGGACATATTATCAACGACAGATTACACCAACTTTAGGGTTTTCTCACTGGACTTATTCCATTCTTATGAGCAACACAATTGAACAAAGTCATGGATTATGATTATTTGAAAATCTTTACCTTGTCGAATGTAGAAAACAGATGAGATAATCACAACAGCAGCGATAACCTTCTTCAACAGATTTAACAAATGTAAAGCAAAACGGACATTTAGCCGATTTTGATTCAACCTCACAACAAAACGCATTATTTCATGCCCAGTCAGACGGGTATACGGAAAGAATGAGTGAGAAACTGCAACCAATAAACGAACACAGTAACAGAAGCAGAACAATTGAAAATTCGTATACACACAGACATACAGAAGCCAGACCTACGTATGTACGTACATATGTGCATACGTATTTAGAGGAGCGAGAGATACAGAAATTCTTGTTGACTCATCTTTTTATTATTGAATACTGCCCACACTTAAATGTTCATTACATCTTTTTTAGACAATTAGCTCCATATTAAAAATTTGTGGAGCCAAGTCCATCACCTCACAATTCACAATCATGCATGTATTCAAAATTGTTTCAATGTCTCGATTCTTTGTTGGGGCATTTTCATTCATTCATAATTTTCGTGTTCCAACATCATCATTGTACCTTTTTCTACAGATGCTGCACGCATTGCATTGACAGCATAGCTTCGAGGGTGGTACTAAACAATGAAATTTCTCCAAGACGAAAATGTTGTGAAATGCAACTCAATGAAAATGTGGATTCAATTTTTTATTGTTTTTTATAATAAATTCATGATCCATTCATCAACTTCTCTCCTCCGTTTCCCATCATGTCTCTGAATGTACTGTCCATATGATAGATATGCATTTGCAACCCTTGCCAAAATGTTTGATTCAAGTCCAATGCGTGCAATAGAAAGTGTATGCATTTAGAGCCTGCGACACAATATATACCTAAACGTTTTGCTGAACTTAATTTGTAAAATGTTGATCAGATAGTTGGCATGATTGCAAACTTGGGAATATCAGCGCACTAAGGAACGCGATTATATAAAGAAATCAATAATTTGTGTTGGCTACACATACTTACATAAATTGAGGTTTGAAAGGGCACCTCGAAAAGCAAATCTCATCTCATCACTTGTCACTCATTGTGGAGTAGTAAAACAAATTTTATTGACGTGAACTCATCCATATCTAAATTTAACTTATTATTTCATCGACGACGAACAACAGAAGTCCAAATAAGGATCACTTGTTAGTTAATAATATGATTCTAGAATGGTTGCTTGCACGACAGAAATGAACTAACCAAATTGGTGATAGATATTATTTCATCATTGTGTTTCTAATGGGCGAATGCAGAAATTATAGATAATTAAAAGTTAAAAAAGACGCAGAAATACATATTTATTTTGGACTCATTTTGTAAACTATCCTCTACAAACTGCCTTTAGCGAATTATTCAGAAGTCAACCATAAGCTAAATTTGTGCTCTCGCAGCAAAGGGAAAGCAGTGAAGGATAAAATCAACTTGGTCTGGGTTGACTGGTCTTCAAACGGAATGAAGTGACTTGTACCACGGAATAATAAACTTTCGGAAACGATGGAGGGAGAATTCGGTGCGGTGGGGTTGAGGAAATATCAAGCACGAAGGATCTCACCAAACCGAGCCCATTCTCCTCAGCAGCAGCAGCAGCGAGGCATTGTATCTCAACAATTGTGTGCGCTGAGCCTTGGTGACGACGGGAAAGGAACGTGATGATGATACGATGATGGCGTGTCGCGAAGGGCTGGATATTGAAAAATATTGAATGCATAGCGATGCCGTATTATGATTAAATCTCCGCAGGTTTCCTTACCTCCATTATCCCTGATAATCAATCTGGAAAATTTCATTGCGATTCGGATGCATAAGTTCAATTGCACTTCTACTCTTACTTTCTTCAATTTCATGTCACTTGATCGCCTCTCGTGCTACTTGGCCAAAGTCACATTTCCCACAGTTTATATTACCCATGCATAGAAAAGCGATTTATTCAAGAAAAACTTATTATAAGACTTTTTTTCTCTTCCTCTGTTCTTACAATTGTGTTATTTTATTGGAACTTTATTATTACTCGATGCAATGCAATTCATTAATATAGAAAATTCATGAGATCGTAAACATGATTTAATTTGCAGGATGAATATTGCAAGAAGAAAGTTCCGAGTGAGTGAAAACTTTAGACATTAATCAAATGACAAAGGTTTATTATTATTTCGGGAAACATTTCATGTAGAACACAAGATATAAATGACTAACCCTGTAACAATAGTTAACTAATTAATTATTTGTATGATGTTACTCATATATTCGGGTCTAGGGTAGCTCGTCGAAAACATGGTCGTCGAAAGAGTAACTCGTCGAGGACGAGTCGTCTGAAGGGTAACTCTTCATTTGGGCAAGTGGTCGAAAATAATACTTGTCGAGAGTATTTTTTTAAATAAAATACGATTCTAAATATAAATTATAATTTTATAAAATAACATTCACATGAGAACTCTCAACAAGAATGCCAAACCGCCTGTTCCAGGCCCCCAGTGCATTATTGGTTCTGGAAATATTCTCTAATACACCCTGGTGCACATTCCAGAAGAGTATTGGAAACATTAGTGGATCGTACACTGTACCGATGTAGGTTTTTTGAACATAACTAAAAAATTCATCCAGTTCGAGTTTAGTTTGACCCTTAAATTGAGCGATACTTTAAATTCTCGGAATGCCACTCTTAAATCATCGGGCTGAACAATAATGTCATTGTAACGTCTTGGTCGTACTGGTTCTTTAAATTGGGTGTCAAATGTCTAAACAACGCTTGAGTATAGTGAAAATGACACCCGTGAAGTACGGCCTCTGGAAATGTGTCCTGTACAGCTTTTATTTCAGCTTGTTCAAAATCCATCAGAACAGTTTATCTTCAAATTTAGGTTCGTAACAGTAATTTGACATTTTAAATGTAAAAGATAAGGGTAAAAAGAATAAAACTATCCTCCCAATTACGGCTGTGTAGTATTTTGGAATGTCCGCAGCGTATAGGTATATCCGTCCCACAATGCACATGTGCTGTGCATTCTTGTGAACTCATTATATATTGGTAGGTAAAATCAGTAAAAATGTTATATGAAATTCGACGAGTTTCATGCCACCTAAATTCGACGACTTGCCTTTCTGACGAGTTTTCCGTTCGACAAATTGATTTCGACGACTTGCCTTTTCGACGACATAGGATTCGACAAGTAACCCGTATCCCCATATATTCTGCTACTATGTATAATGTTGAATTAAGTACTATAAGTATGATTCAAATCTACAACGTGGCTAATGTTATTACTATTTATACACATTATTAGTTGAATTATTTATTTACATGCGGATGGCGGATGCACGAACCCATACACGATTATAAGAGGGTTGAAACTTTGACGCGTAAGCATAAACTACGACGGTTTTAATTTTCTTGAGAAGTGTTTAGTAGATAAATTCGGCTACACACACAGTTGTACTTGCGATGATATACATAAGTATTTGTAGTTATTTCAATGTTTCACTCCCTGTTCATGCTTGCTGCTGACTGAGTAATTTGTTTGTTCAATCAATGAAATTGCTATCGTTAGAGAGAGGGAAAGACTACAAAAATAACTACGACTTACTGGGTTGCATATACTGATAATAATAATACGGATTAGTAAATACCTTTCCTAATTTAATCACCAGGTTCATTTTACCCCAACTTAAGTAAGTCATTCAACCGTTATGCAAAGTTCACAAATTGGATTAATTGAATTCACTTCTCTGGGATCACCGCAGTTCTGTTTTGCCCTCATTAGATGCACTACCCGTTCGTGGGTATTACATCCTCCCTTTAGTATGGCGTGAGTCACTAGAAAATCCAGTGTTACTCTTCAGCATCATAACTCGTAACTATGAACTCGTAAGCACATAATAACACACCACAGACACAAATCCTTTAATAGAGAGTTAGTTGGCCAACCATTAACTCAATATAAGCTAGCTGATGAGAACAGATAAGACAGAAATGGAGTGTATTCTGATTGTGAAAGCACTGGGGTAATGTGAAACAATTATTTCACCATTTAACTACTTTGCAAGTTCGTACTAATTGTCCATCACTTTGTTGAGGAGAAAAGGTAATATTTCATCACCGATCGCATGGACGACTTTCTCTTCTCTTGCCAGGACTAACAGGGCTTGATTGGTTGGACTACGCTGCTTCACAAACTTGCTTTTGAGCAAGATTTGGGAAAGCGGACATGAAAATCGATTTACCATGCCCGGGACTGCAGTGGTGGCAAGTAAGTGGTGGAACACATTAGCCCCTGTTGCTGATGGTGTTGTTGCTGCTGATGATGAGGAAGTCCATGGTGAGATCCCATTCCAAGCGTCGGAGTCAGTGAGTGTCTTTGATAGCTTCCAAGAGCTGCGAGGGAACCAGATCCGCCCAATGAGCCGCTTCCGGTACAGGCTGCTGATGTTTGGTGGTAGAAGGACACCATTGAACCGCCCTGGCCAAGAAACATTGTTACATATTAATCCATCCAAATCTACGCTTCTTATAGCAACGGTATGGTCAAAGAGGTTTGAAGACAAGTAAAATTATCTCGATACTAGCAAAACTGTATTTATTGGTTGCTGATCCGTGTCATTGTTACGTAATGCAATACGATCAAAAGCCATATGTATGTAATTGTCATATTAGACAAGGACAAAGGCTTCACTCACCTGTGAACAGTTTGGCATCCCAATCGAGGACTGTGAATTGGGGGAAATCGAGTTGCCAATGTTGCTGACAACTGACCCAGAGGACGCAACACTTCCGCCCGAAGTGCTATTTCCATCCCCATTGCTACACGGTTTACCGTCTTTCACGAGAACGGGTACAGCCACTCGCCTCGGAGAACTCTGTCCAACAAAGCAAACCACAAAATGAGTGTTTATTGATTTCTTTTCCTCTATCAAAACATCACAGACAATCCGCGTCATTGGGATTTATGCTGCGAGGCGTTTTTACCAGAATTGCTAGAATTAGTAGATCAACGCATGGCCGGACGTTCACAAACGTCAAGTAAATACACAAGTAAACCAATAATAAGACTGAAGCAATTGGCTAAATCATGCATGTGCCAAACTGCTGGTTTAATTTCTACGGCTAGTTCGTAATAATATTTTTACAAGAAATAAAAATAAATAAGCACCAAATTATAAAGGTACATAAGAAAGAAGACACCCACGCACCTGGCTATGATTGGTCTCAGCCATCGCCTTCTCCTTTGCTTGCCTCTTGCATTTGTACCGATCTATCAAGAGGCACAAATGGATATAAGAATAATAAACCACAAAAACTCCACTGTCAAAAGTAAATCACATTCGAAACTCACGATTTTGAAACCAGATCTTAACCTGTAAATAAAAAATATGTAGAGAATTAGGACACAAAGCCACCATTGGTTACATCAACACAAGTACGGCAGCATTTTGTCAAGTGCAAAAGTATTTCTATTTATTTAAGTTATTCCCCATCATCACATCATCATCACGGTTGTCTGGTGACTTGTGATGACTCGTTGATTTTAAAACCAACCCCCGCAACTAAATCCAGAATGAAGGTAACGCATTATTAAACAAGTGGACCACACACTGTAAATCCATTCCAGCAGTGATGACAACAATTATTTGACAACAATTATTTGCTCCTTGGTATTAGTGCATAGAATGCAGGTGAGCAAAATAGAAAGGACAACTCAAACTAGACGTCAGTCAGTTCAACAAAATGAAACTCGAGATACCCAAAAGACACTTGACTCGGCTCAAAATTCTTCAGCCCTGCGTATATCATTGCAGTAGATCTACATATACATCCCTTATTCTTCCCTTATGCATACCTCAAACCCTTGGTGCTGCATACACAGATTAGTATATTTATGAGTTTTCATAATCGACCCTTCGTTAACTATGTAGTATCCTTAGTGAGCTGGTAAAATTGTATACGTTACAAATACAATTTACGATATAGGGCTGTATGGTCCATAATTTAACATATCTTTTACCCAACCCATAATTGTATGGATATTTGCATATATGTACGTATGAAACAATAAAACCGAATTGTGTGTAATATTACCTGAGTCGGGGTCAAATGAATCAAACTGGCGAGGTGTTCTCTTTCCGGTGCAGACAAGTATTTTTGTTGTTTGAATCTTCTCTCCAGTTCGTACACCTGTGAAACAAAAGGTAATTACATGAAAAACTATAAATATGTATGACAAACTCTGTACATTAAAAATTCATGGAAGATTTTGTCAATAAAATAAACATATTGGAACATCAGCAACAGGGCTCAAGTCCAAAGTAGACAAATCCTATTAAGTATTTATTTATTTTGCAGGATATACGCTGCCTCTTTACGTACATATCTTACAAGAAAATGGTGACGAATTTGACTGGTAAATCGGATAATGCCATTCAGCTTTCACTCAATATTATCACCAACTTTATTTTCTTTGGGTGACCTCACAGCTCACAATGCTAATCCGCCTTGCTTAGTTTACATGATAGCTCCAGATTACAACTGGTACCGTTTACCCCTCTTTAGCTACGCTCAGATAAGCATCACAACAGAGCCTGCTTTTTTCAAGACAATTAGTTCAACCTTTTGGGCCCTCCATTTGAGAAGAAGAAGAGAAAAAGTAACAAACACAAACATCAAGAGGAGGTTAAAAGTGAGACTACAATGCGATGATGTTTATTATGATAAGTTTCAATTGATATTTGTTCACTCACAGAAAGAATTTATGAATGACTGGATGAGGAATGCATTTAAAGTTTACCAGAGCAAAATCAGCACGATTGAACGAGTTTGAACATGAAGGTAAAAAGGAGAGAGTGGAAGGGAGGGAGAGAGGTAAAGAAATTGCTGCGAATCGAATAAGCAGAATAAAATATCTCAAGTCCCATCTCTCTCTTTCGACATCTCCATTATCACACCAAGATCAACACGGAGGAGACCACGACCCGAAACTTGCGGTTGACTGAATTTCAATTGAAGGATGATAAAAGGTTTCATGAGTCGGAAATCTAAATGAGGAGAAAGATTGGATACGATGATTCACCATCACATGCAGCAGTAGATCAATCCATATGTAATTGTACCAGATTTTACACATTTCACCGCATATTATTATTTCATCAGGTGAGTCTGAATGCATGCACTACGTTATTTTATTATGTAATGTATAAGATCATCTTTTAAGCTAAAAAGAGAGTATATTTTTCAACTGAGAACCAAGTACGATAGGATTGCAGGCATGTTAAAGGAACAAAATCGAACTATATGCATCATGTTTTCTGATATATGTACGTGTATCGTTATTGATGCCTTTATTAAAGGTGTGGGAGTTTTTTTTACTGCATTCAAGAATCAAAGGGATTTAAAAAGTATTTAATGTTGCTCAATGAGTGATATTTTTATCTCACATGATCAAACTTTTACCTATCTACAACAACGCAGTAAGTTCAAGTGCCAAAACACCAGTATAAGAAATCAATCAGACGGATTGTCCCCTATTTTTGAACCGTTAAATTGTTGAATGTTGATTGAGTTCAATTTCATGTATTTGCAACCAACCAAACACAAACTAATGGAACCAGACCTAACCCTTCTGTCTGTCTGTTCAAATTCGACTGCCCATTATTTGCTCGTCTTTTCTCCACAAATTCAACCACCCATCGTTGAATCCAGCAAGGAAATCACCATCGTCATTATATAATGTGCGCCTTCTACTGGTTCAACTCCTCCATAGTTAAGCTCATCAAACAAGATTTAAAAGCATTATTCTGCACTTAGAAAGGGCTTACACAAAATGCTCATTGTTTAATGTAGAGAGTGAGATAGAATCTAAAATCTAGATTTTGTACTTTGCGATAATGTGGCGTGACGAATTTAGTCATTTGCTGGAAAAATAGAGCAAAACTGTTTGCACTAGACTTTGGGCTTTATTATTACTTAAATTTGTAGATTTTAGAGATACCGGGTTTGAATCATTCTCCCGACCCAGCCAGTCGTCCCTTTTACGCATTAACTCGTGCTTCTTGTCTTGCTTTAGTAAATGAATTCTTTCTCTCCAAAGAGAGCTGTCTCTGTTTTGTTTTAGATAAGTTTACACACAGCGCAAACTTGGCTTCACAACAGAGTCAAGGAAAAGCGGAGAAGGAAAAGTTAATGAGTTGAGCAAATTTACACAGAGACGCGAGCGAGCGAGGAAGCTTTTACTCTGTCGTCTGACTTTCTCTGATAAATGCACGTAGCAATAAGTCCAAGCAAGTCTTTCAAATTTGACTCGTTTCCTCCCTGCCTCGTTATTTTCCGACTCCATTTAGCAAATGAAGCACGCTGAATAGAAACTTAAACAGAATGAGATAAATCTCTTCGCCTCCGTGAATATTATTTGCCCAGAGATGAAATGAGATTTATTATAAAAGGTTAAAAATGAAAATCAAATGTCATAATTATAATCCAATTTCTTCTCAGCAACGCAAAGACTTATTACAAAGCTTATCCAATTAAATTAACGAGCATATAATGAGATCACCATTATTTATTACTTGCTGGATATGCATTATGATGATTTAAGTACTCAACTGGTGACTTGATGTTTTGTTCATTGCATTTACTAAGCTAGAAATAACGATATCCTGTTATCTTGTGGACCTACCTGTGCTTGGGTGAATAAAACACGGCGCTTTCTCCGCTGAGCCAAAGGGAACTGCATGGGCTTCGTGTCAGGCCCCATGTTGCCCAATCCCGACATGCCCGAGACGTTCATGTTCATTCCCCCGGACGAGTTCATGATCCTGGAGACTGGTGGAAAATAAAATCTCAATTAAAAAGCAAAACTTGCTCCCACATTTGTCAAGGGAAATAAGCAGCAGCAGCAGACTATTAAAATGTCAGTATTGATTTGAAAAGCAGGAGGAATGGGAAGGAGACGATGGTTGTGCAAACGTGAGATGTACTCAATTTTACAAATAGATGACATCATTCAATTGCAGGCCGTATTGTTTGGACCCCATCCATTGTGGTGGGTTAAATTCTACACTCGTGGCTCAAATTGATTTGAGACAGGTCACGTTCCATTTATTTCTTTGAGAAAAAGCGTTAAGTTAGCACATTATGCAGTTTTATCATATATGCATACATAGACGAGTACACATACATCTTTCTATACATATATCCACGTTTTTTTTCGGAAACGATGAACAAGATTAACCACGACGTTGGCAACCCCCATTACTGCAAAGTGAGGAAAGGCTCACTCGTGCATTCTAACCGAACGCTTCCAGGATTGTAACCGGGATTGAGGAAGAAAGCAGGAAGACTTGTATTGACAAATAATTGGAAGGACATACTTGCGGAAAACCGATCAGTTGGGGGAGCTCCATACCATCCAGCGGAAGCTGAATTCATGGAATTTCTGATATCGGCCCCATAGTGACCACCCATTCCGTGGAGATCGCCGTTGCAGTACTGCGGAAAGGCTGCAGCCCCCGGATGGGGCAATTGGGGAACGTGCATGTAGGGGGAACTAGAAGGGACGTTCATGGCTGCGATCACTGTCGACACGGGGGACTGAGATCCACTGTTGATCTGTTCTGCTGAGGGGATTTGGAGGTGGTGCAGATGGTGGTAGGGCGACGGGGGTGTGGGGGCAGATGAGCAAGTGTCCGGTGAGGTGAGTTGTGACAGGGTGTGACCTCCTTCGAAACCAAGCCCTTTGCTGATTCGGTACGATTCTTCGAGAGGACTTAGAATATCCGTGACAGAAAATGGTGTTGAGTGTGAGTGAGAAGAATGTTTGGGGCTTAACGACATGGCAGGCTCCCTTCTTCGAAGGGAGGCGAGCTAGGCAATGGTAACGCCAGATCGGAACCGTTGATGGCAAGGATAATGTTGTGAATCTGAAATAGTTCATAAATATTCGAGAACATGACAAAATTATTAAAAATTTAATATACAGATAGACTTGAAGAAATGAACAATAATTTGTTAATATTGGTGGTTAAAGGGGGAGAGTGAGACAAATGAATTCATCCTCATTAATTAATTAAACTTGTATTCATCTTTTTATCTATTTTTGCTGTATAATGAAGCTTGAACTTTATGCAACGCTTATAACTTATTTTAGGCTTAAATACTTGTTATAATTTTACAGCATTATTACAAATGTGATACAATACAATATTGGTAATTGGTTTTCCACTTGAGATATTTAGTAGCAAGCAGGAGTGGTGGTTGAAGTGGATCTACCTACGTAAATTACTGGATCATGTTTAGAGAGTCCAGTGAATGAGCATCATATTTATGCATAACTGAAGCTGTATTGTTCAGTTGGAAGTAAGTTCCGGTCAAACACCCGGATAGACAAATACTTTCTCTCCTCTCAAAATTGATACCTCTTCATATTTGGCCCATCATTTTCCGACTTGAAGATTACTTAATTTATAAAGTCGCACTTCATTTTCCCCCTGAAGTGGAACCTCGTCGTTTTCTGTGCTTTCCACCACAAAAGTACCAAACTCTAAAGAATGGGTTAAAACGAGATATCTTACCGAACTGAATTGGAGAGTTTGATCGAAGAATGAGTATTTGTTCACTTCACATCAAGTGAGAAACAAGAGTTGCGGATATTTTGTGTCTGGTCAACTCGAGTGTCTCATCCAGTTTATTAAGCCTCACTTGATGAATGCACTTATGAATAGTACAATACGAAGACATGAGTGAATCACTGATAGACGAACCAATGTTCTTAATAAGTTTGAATTACTAATTGAGTGACTACTATGATGAATTTATTTCCAGAACACTTTACTGTCGCCGCAGCGAGTAGACTCCCCAATTTATAAAACAATGCGAACTATGCTGAATTTCAACCTCTTATGAACAACGGTTTCGATAATGTTCAAACTACAACCACTTTAAATTAATCCTTGTTTGCTTCTTGTCTCTGTCCAGATATAATAATTGGACGATGTTTTATAAATAGTACATTATGTGTATTAGATAAGCCTGTGCATGTCTCACTTTCTCACTCTTTCATCACTATTGTTAAGTCAAGATGTGCAAATTTTATTGGAACGATGGTGCGTGTTGGGGGCAAGAGTATATATTTTGATTGTTTTCAAGTAGCCAATCGTCAAGTTCTCCAGAAGAGGAGCAGCAGAATAAGTAAGTAGAGTTCGGAGTGGTCTGAGAATTGGATGATGTTGTGTTATGGAGTAATCTCGAAATTCAAGTTCAATCCAACGAAGTTTGGAGATTTGAAGAAGGTGCTTTAGATTAGGTAATTGTCTAATGAGTAGGCCCTCTTCTCACAAGAAGCCAAATACTCTCAATCTCACTCGACTCAAAGCTCTGCACTCACTACGCACTTGCTTTCAAATGGCGTTCGGTCGGACTTCAGTTGGATATTGAAATGTGGGCTGAGATTCAAATCCTTTCCTTTTCCTCTTTCTCTCTCTCTCTCGCTGGTTATAAGTGCTGGAGAAGGACAGCAGCAGCACTTTTATTTTCCGATGGGTTTCTACACCAGTTTAAGTTGGTAGGCTTAACCCTTGCTGGTTGCTCTCAGTCTCACTCCAAGTGTTTAAGTACGAGTGGATTGGATAGCTTCGATGGATTGGATGGCTTCTGTTCTCGTATTCTGCCTTCGGACGAGAGAACTATAGTCCATCACCCTTAAATCTCGTTATTCTCCCAGCACAAAGCCAACACTCAAAAACTCGAATGGGATTTTATATTTATTGTTGTGCTTCTCCAATTCCGAGGCCTGTCTGCTATGGTGTAAAAGATGTGATGCAGTCGTGTTCTTCCACCAACGGACTCTGACTAATCCTCGACAACAGTTAGCGTAGTTGATGATGAATGTGAAATGCACCCTGTCTGTTAAGGAGATGGGCTGATGGGGTGGTGGATGGGTGGATATGAGCTGTATGGGGAATAGTGCTACTCGTCCGTCTCTCAACAACTCTCTTGATTTGGTCCTTCAAATAATCCACTCACTCGCTCAGAGAAAGCCAAGCAGACCAAGCCCAGTCGCTCTGGATGACTTGGATGACTGGGACAAGGGCACTCGGTACCTTTCACCAGCATCCACTTACTTGCCCTTTTACAACCTCCTCTAATTTCTTGTTCAATCTCTTTTGAATTCAGATTACTGTTTCATCCCAAAGAAA